>NC_134541.1:2092500-3292500 GCF_050624435.1 Tenrec ecaudatus | reverse complement strand
CTGAAAGAACCGTGCTCACCCCAGCCCTCGTTCGCGGAGCCCCCAGAGGGGGGTGGGAGTGGGGAGAGGGCAGAATGAGGCAAGAAAACAGAAGTTTCCATTTGTACCGGATGGTTTTGTTTTTTTATCTGTTTGCAAATGCTCAGTGTAATGGTGTGAAACCCAGCCGTGTAGCTGTCGACGCCCACACGCAGAGCTGCAGAGAAAGGCGCTCTCTCCGGCAAGCCGTAGCACCAGCCACGGCCATTACCCATCCCCACCCAGAACGGGCTCAACACCCCCCCCCGTGCCCCTACAACGCCCCCCAACGCCCCTCCACACACACAATTTCTTTTCTTCTTCTTATCCCCCCCACCCCTTTAAATTTCCAGCACTCGGTCTTCTCTAGAGAAGGCAGAAAGAGAAGCAGGGGCAGAGATGGGACGCGCACGGAGCCACCGCCGGCTTTCCGGAGTGAGCGGCGGCCCCCACCTGCCTGTGGACTGACCCCTGAAAGGTGAGAGAGGACTTTGTGCTTTCTTTGTCCACCTGGAGGTCTGGGAGGCCAGGCCGATGGCAGCGTCTTATCACAGAACCCTGGCTGCTGCCGGCCGAATGGTTCTATCCGGCAAGCAGGAGAGATGCCTCCCAAACACACGCAGTGTCTCTCACACACACCACCCCCTCTCTCGGAAAGACCCCCCGTGAGCACCTCTCACCAAGGGGATGCTGGTCCCCTCTCCATCTTCCAGTCCAGGCCCCCCCAGCCCTCCCCCCTGAGCTCTGGAGGAGGGGCGAGTCTCCCTTCAGCTGGCCTGTTGATTTCGCTCTCAGGCTGCCATGCTGTTGACCCGTCCTCCGCAGGCCCAGGCTCTCTGAACCAGATGGGATAGCTGTCCAGCCAAGAGCGTTGGGGGAGCCTCATCCCCTAGTGACCCCAAGGCCCGGTTATCAGAAGCAATCAAACCCAGCTTGCCCCCACTAATCGATTGGAACGAGGCTGCGTCCTGGGTCGAAATCAACAAAGTTTAAAATAGAAGGGGACGGGGGTCGGAAACCCAGCCACAGAGCGTGTGTGTGGGATGGAAGAGGCAAGGACACGCAGGGGAACATACTAAGGACAAATGACAGGGAAAAGAGAGACAGCATAAGGGGTTTCCTTGCTTAGAATCCTGTTCGGGGGTCGGAGGGGAGCGGAGGGGGCGTGTGGTCAGTGCGGGTGCAGCCCTCGGGCGAGAGGAAGCGCACGGAGGTGGTAAGGCAGGCGGAGAGACTGCCTGGAGCTGCGTGGAGCCCATGCTGTCTGCGCAGCCAGGAGGGAAGCAGTTGCCATAGAGCTAATTTTAGCGTTCCCACGAGCGGCGGTTCCATGGTTGCCTGGCATTAATTAATGTCACAGGCATGTTCCCAGTCACATGATCCGGAGGGTCTTCGCATGGCCTTCCCGTGAGCCGGCCCTCCCGGATGGGCCCCATCCGGTGTCCCGGGGGGCTGGTGGCCTACCCAAGACTCGCATCCTGCATGTCCCACTGCCGGCCTTGTCCACGCCAGGTGTATCCGTTCACGTCCTGGCCCTCGTCCTTGGATGCCTGGCTCCCAGCCAAGGGAAGGCCACGATTGTGAGGGTTTGTTTTCCAAAAAGGAAAGGCCATACGAGCTGTAATTGGAAAAAAAGATGTTGGCTCTAGCATCGGCAGGAAGAGGAACGAGGCTTCTGGCCTCCCAACGAGGCTGACTTGACAAAGCCGTTCCCTGCTGGGGTCCATGGCCCGACCGTTGTAGAGAAGGCGCCATGCTGTAGCGGGAACGAATGAGGGGACAGGGGCTGAATGTATGTGGGTGGCTAATTGTACCCCAAAGCATGTTGGCCTTTGCGAGGCGAGGCCGTAAGTTGGAAGAGCAGTGTTGACGCCCAGGTGACTGGGGGCATGTGCCTTGCCTGTGAGGTGACAACAGGGGCGAGCAAAAGACAAGGAGGGAAATGAAGGCCAAGCTGTTCCAGTGTTTGGGACAGCCATGTTTACACATTAGCAACAGTTATGATATGCGGGGGCTAGTGCAATGCATCATGGGACAGCCGTGTTTACACATTAGCAACAGTTATGATGTCCAGGGGCTAGTGCAATGCATCATGGCTCACAGCTAGGAGATTCGTTCCTTACAACCAGCCAACCAACCCACCCACCCAAATCCAACAAGCCCAAACTCCACACGGATGAGTGGATTCTGCCTCCTAGTGATGCTGTCGGACAGAGCACAGCTGCCTTCCCCAGAGGATTGCTAAGGCTGTCAGTCTGTACGGAAGCAGGCAGTCATTTCGTTCTCTCTGAGAGCTGTTGGTGGGTCCCAGATACCATCTCTTTGGTGACCAGTTGAGCGGTGTAATCCCTGCATTGCCTTTGGATCCTATATTATTTCTGAGAATTTCCAGCATCTTCTGCTTGGAGCCCTGGGGTGGCACAGATGCTTAAGCCCTTGGCCACGCACAGAGAGACAGGCCGTTTGCTCTAGACAGCTGGGAAGACAGGACCGAGGTAGTTGTCTTCTTAGACCCTTGGGGTCGCCATGAGCTGGAGACCCTTGCCAGTCCCTGGTGGCCATAGAGCCAGACTCAGCCATGGGCTAGTTAGTAAATTGCTCAGGGACATTTACCAAGGCCCTTTTGTTCCTAAGCCATTTGGGGTGGGGCCTGACCGACATCCCCAGCATGACACACGGCCAGCCCTTCTGTTGGCGTAGGCATGCAAACAAGGACGCTGCTCTCGATGACCATGCGCTCAAGGAGCACTGCCCCATTGTTTCTGAAGCTCTTGTCTCCAGAAGAAAGTCAACCTCCACCCCCCCAGAGACTGTGAGCAAGTAGCATGGCTGGGATCCCAGGTCTCATGCTGGCCAGCAGGGTCAAGTCCATCCTCTTGCTCAGACATCTCACACCTCTCAGCCCCGTGTCTGGGAGTCCTGCCCTCCTGGCCACACTCACATACCTGGAGCCCCAGTGGTCATGCTGAACCTGGGTGAGGCAAGCACAGTACTACACCTGGGGCTGGCCAGAGGCCATAAGGTGGAGCCAGGAAATGGCCTTGCTGTTGGTCAGGAGATCCCCATGGCATCTGAGATGACCACATTTATGGCTACAGGTAGATGGGATCTACATGTCTCTTGGCATGGCCCGCAAGGCATGTGGCCTTCAGCTCCTGCCCTCTGTCTAGGATCTGATCAGAGGATGCCCCTAGAAAACCGATGGGAACTTCTGGTGTGCCAGCTCGAGTCCCCTTGCTGTTTGGTGACTCCCTATGCACCTGGAGGGCACATGTGCAAGACGAGATGGAAAGCCAAACCACCGTGCTGCCCGGTCCATTCGGAGTCCTGGGGACGCCGTGTGTTTCAGCATAGAGCGGCGCTGTGCTGGGATGAGGCTCCTCAGAGATTTTTCTCCTCACGTGCCTCTGGGTGGAACTGAACCTCTGGCCTTTCAGGTAGCAGCTGAGTGCTGGCTGTCGACCCCTCCATGGTTCTTACAACCAGAGAAAGGCCGCTAACCCTTGGTCCCTGTCTCGATGGTCACAGCTGTTCTCACGAGGCACCCTGTGTGGGCCTGAGGGGGGGACATCCCACCTTGCCGCAGGCCATCTTTAATGTAGCCCTGTCCCTGGCCTTCCTTTGATGGTGAGGACACGACGTCTTTAACATTTTAAAATCTGCAATGCACACTCACACACCACTGGAATGCCTTCCACACTATACCCATAGGTCGTAGGGCACGGTAACACTCCCCCCAGACAGCTGGCAAGGGCAGGAACACCCTGGGGGCTGTGCCAGTGGTCTGCAGCTCCGTCCCTTCCTAAAGTGCCCAGCCCAGCCAGTCAGGCCTGAACTCTGAGGATCAGATGACAGGTCCCCCAAACAAAAAGCAGCCAGCTCATGCCCTTATCCATGTTGGCAAGGATTCCCAGGGTAAGCGGGCAGAGACGAGACTTGACTTCAGACCCCGTGTTACCATCTTCCCCCCAAGCGCAACAAGCCCCGTGGTCCCGGCCCTGCTCAGTCAGGGAGGGCCTCGGCTGACGGAGTGAAGGGGGGAGCTGGGCAGTGGGCCTGAGCCAGGTCCACCTCCTGCTGCCCTGCTGCCTCCTGCACCCCCCGCCACTCCCCTCTTCCCCTGTGACCACTGAGGGGCTCACATCCTGAGAGGGGCCCTAGAGATCTGGCTGTGGATGCAAACACACATGCCCTTTGACACGGGAAACTTGGCCACACGTTCGCATAGTCACCGCCAGCAACACCCCCTATCCCCCACCCCCAGCAAGCCGGGGGGGGGAGCGGATTTCAGATTTTCACCTAAATTAGGAAACACGTGTGTCCTCTCTCCCTCACCCCTCTCTTCCCTGTCCCCAGCATGTCTCAATAGACCCCCTACTTAACCTCTGGCCTCCCTTCCTACCTAGGGTGGGCGGCTCCCCGTTCAGGAAGCAGGGGCCCAGCTCTGGTGGGCTCTGTGGAAGCGTGGGAAAGCAGGGGAACGGGCTGTTGCAGAAGCCGTGTCCCCGGGTCAAGCGGGGCCTCCGAAGACAATGCGCACAGGCTGGGGCCCCGGCAGATCTCAGTGAGCAGCGGACACTCCTCCCTTAAGCCCCCGGCCATGGCCATGGGGCGCTTTGGGCTGCTAGCTGCAAGGTCAGAGGTTGGAAGCTACCAGCCGCTCCGTGGGAGAAAGATGAGGCTTTTCCTCCCACAGCCTCGGAAACCCACAGGGGCAGTTGGTCCCCGAGGGTAGGGCGGCCATGAGTTGGCATCACCTTGATAGCAGTGAGTTTGGCTCGGTGTTTGGCTCCTTCTGAGAGCCTGGTGGGTTTGAACCGCCGATCATCCACGGGTGCGGGAAAGTCCATGGCGCCGTGTGGACTCCTTTGAAATCTAAGGATGCCCTAAACCTGGCAGAGCTTCCACCATGAGGACACTCCGAGAGGCCTCAAAGAGTCCTTTGAAAATCAGGATGAAAAGAAAATGGAATTTCTCCGGAAACTTTTTGCAGCGCCCACAGTTCCCTGGGTCTCAGCTTTCCCTCCGCAGCCTGTGTCTCAGCTGACTTCTTGTCGCCCTAGCCCGGAGGCCCCACTGGCTGAGCTCAGAGCCACCACATAGGAGAGGAGACTGGCTGCTCCCTAGACATCTGCTGGGTGTACCAGCAGGCACAGGGTGCAGGCAGGCACCAGGCTCCACCCTCCCTTCAGTGTCCACAAGAGGAAGTGGACATGGGCAGCAGTAGAGGCCTGCGCCCCCAGTGCCCGTGGATCTGTCTTCCACCTAGTACTCACTGGTGTGGATGGAAGGCGGGGGCTTCCGAGGTGCTGTAATAACAGGCTGGCTGGGACACAGTGAGCAGAGCTGGGAAAGGCTGTGTCAACACATGCAAATTATATGCAAATGCACTTGGCCCACCAGGAGGGCTCACCTCCCTGAGCCCAGCCTCTGGCGGCGGCCGTGGGTGTCCATAGGACAGGTGTTCAGCAAGGGGTCCACGTTCCGGGTGGCACATGGACTCGGTGGGCGGTGTGTGCGTGCGCTCACGCGCTCCGCGTGCATGGGGGTGCTAGGGGGCTGTGTGGAGGTGGCTGCCTGAGGTTGGGGGCGCATGCTGATGTGTGCGTGACTTGCCACCGTGATCCAAGCAGTCCCGGGGAGTCACATGGCTCCTGTCTCCTGGAGCAACCCCTCCTGGGCTCTCATACCGCTCTCCAGAGGGAAAGAGGGAGCGCTCCCTCACCATCCTTCGGCCCAGGTGCCCAGCACTTGGGGCCATGCCAGGGAAGGCTCAGAGAAGCAAGGGGCCTGCTGTCATCATCCACAGGGTCTCCAGTGGTCCTCACTGCATACTGGACCCCTCGGACCTGAATATCCTGTCCTCTGCCCCCGCACGCCTGTGCTTGCCATGGTCCTCCCTGTAGGATGAGGATGGGGACCTTCAGACAAGGCCAGTTGCTTGCCTATCCCTAGGGAGACAGGACGTGGACACCTCAGGAGAGAGTTCTTCATGGGGATCGGCCAAGGCGGGCTGGGTCTGCGTCTGCCTTTCTTAGCACTGAAAAGGTGGACCCCAAAGTCGGTGCCAGCGGAGTCCTGGGTGTTAGGTGAAGCCCCCACGAATGGAGCCTGAGCCCCGGGCTTGCTGATGGGGCGGGGGCGGTTGGCCGTCTCGGGCATTACAGTGCCAAGGAAAGGTGTCTGAGGAAGATACCAGGGGACCAGCTAGCTGAGGCCCAAGCGTTGTCTTTGCCAAATAGAGCCTCAGCTTCCTTGTTTGTAAAACGAAGCCTGCCAACAGCAGTGAGTGGGGAAGTTATTCTGATACATGGCCCTAGGCTTTGTGGGGCCCATCTGGGTGTAAGTGTAGGTTTGGGGTTCTCTTTTGGGGAAGCAGTAAGCTTTGGGTTCCATGTTGGTAGATGAGGAAGCTTTCGGGTGCCCCTTCAGTGGGAGGGCAGGCTTGGGAGACCACCTGGCTGAGCACAGTGTTTGGGCTCGACCCTGGTTTGGGTGTGTGGATGGGGGAAGGGAGGATGTGGCGGCACCATGGAGGTGTGCACAGGTGTGTGAGTGGTCCGAGGTCATCCATGTACCCGTATTCATCTACCCCACATGCTACACACTTCACCAGACCGCATGACAGCTACCAGCTCAGAGCTGGAGCACAGTGTCCTCACGGGATCGGTGTCACCCAACATTCAGTTGTTGCTGGGTGCCGTACAGTAAAATTCCCCTCGCGACAAGCTCACGTCACTCAGTCGAAGGTCTCCACAGAGCTTGTCAAGGGAGCGGATCACCTGGGCTTTCTTTCATGGAGCGGCTGGGCGGGCAAGGTCAGCAGTCCAGTGCTTCACCACGGTGCCGACGCCAGGGCCGGTCTGGTCTACGCACCCCTCAGAGAGGCCCAGGACTATCTGGCCTGGTCAGGGAGTGGGCAGCCACGTGTGTTAGTCAGATAGACTAGAGAAACAAATTCATAAACACACAAATGAATATAAGACAGAGTTTTATATAACGGGTAATTGTACATTCAGAAAACATCCTAACCCAGTCCAGTCCAAGGTCATAAATCCGTTATTAGCCCATATGTCTAACAGCAATCTATAAAGTCCTCTTCAGACTCACAAAACACATGCAATGATGCCGAATATAGAAGATCACAGGCCAGTGGGTAGAAAGTCTTTGGTAGTAGAAGCATCTCAGGGGTCTCCACGTGGCCATTCCAGTTCCCAGGGCTGCATCAAGGTAGGTCCATGTGGCATCTCCTCAGGGATGCCTCGCAGAAAGTCTGCCTTGTCAGGAGAGAGTCTCCAAGGGAATGAACCGAGAGAGATAGTGTCTCCTGCCCCCGAGAAGGAAGTCCCAGATTTCCCAGAATCCTCAGGAGAAGGCCATGCCCACACCGAGGTCTCATTGGCTCTCTCCAGACAGACAGGCTAGACTCCACCCCTACACTCTTCATCCTCAAATTGACACCAGATTAGGTGATGGCCACACCGAGAAAGATCTCTGCAGTGGTGGTCACTGAGAGGAGATGGGGTGGGCGCCTGCAGGCCCTTCCACGTGCCCAGGGGGAGTTTGGTGCAGTGCAGAAAGGTGGGCTTTGAGGAGGGGCTGTGTGTCGGAAGAGGGCCAATCCCTCAGGCTCTTTTCAATCAGAGCTCATCCCACCTGAAGGGTCATATTTGGTCCTTTGGCTTCTGAAAAAGAAGTTTTTAGGACATCTGTCATGTAAGATGTGCAAGATGATGGCTTTCCTTAGCTCATCTTGCTTTCTGAATCCCAAGGGCACCATATTATTAACTGTCAATGTGTGTTGACCGGTAAACTGAAAATGACAACGGGCAAAAAACCAACAGAGGAGCAGCAGGAAGCCGCCAGAGGCTCTGAGGAGAGTGGGGTGCATTTAAGGAAGGTGCCTGCGGTGATAGAGGAGGAGCCCCCCAGTGCGGGGGGTGGGGAGCAAGTGCTCCCTGACAGTGTAACCACAGTTTCAATCGACCCGCAGGGACCTGGGATGCGAGGCCAGGCTGCCTGCTTCTAAAAACTTAGTCCTTCTCACTCGGCCATTCCTGGGGTCGCTGTGCGTTAGCATCAACTCACCAGCAGTGACTTTTGTTTGGCTTGGTGGTTAAGCTCTTTATGTGAATCGGGTGCGGGGTTATTGAGCAGCTGATCATACGTGTTTCACCATTCGTATGCGTCTGGTTTCATCGCTCACTCATTGCCATCCCTTCAAGGGGCCGTCACGGATCCTGGGTCTTCCCTGCGTTTCCTGTCTCCCTCCCTCCTTCTTTTCTAACCCTTCTTTCTGGACGCTGTCCTGGGAGAACGCTGCCATTTGGATCTCAGGTGGCTGATAGTTCTCAGGTGCGTGTAACTCTCCAGTGTTAGTGTTCTCTTGTGGACCCGTCTGCCGTTTGGATGAGAATTGAGCTCCGGGTGGAGTTCAGTTCCAGACTAGAGGAATGACGGAGGGCTATTTCCTTGGGAGTTTTTCCAGGCTCGATCCCACCAGTCCTGTGGGAGTTTGGTTTGCTGTTGATAATGGACTGGAGTATGGATTGGAGTGGGGCCAAGGGGAAGGCAAGTCATTGAACTTTGGCTCCCCTTGGCCCACATGATAGGGTCACGGCCCCGCTTGGCTCACCACCACCCTTAGCTCAGGTCATGTAGACCCTGCTCCTGAGTCCCACTTCTCCCTCACCCCACTGCCTGCTGCACACTTGCTGCAGGTCACTGTGCTGTGGCCCCTGGCCTCCATGCTCTGAGTCCCCAGTGAGAGCAGGGAGGAGCCACCACACTTGAACTGTAAAGCCCCACTGACTTTCTAGAGGGGTTGGCCCTAGGCATTGAGGCAGGGCTTGTCTTCTCAGTAGATTCCTCTGGGGACCTGGGGAGGTGCTCGGGCTCAGCAGGAGGAGCTATTGCTTCATCAAGGGGTGTGCTCCAGGGGCCACTAGGTGAAGGACTCTGCTCTGGCAGCTGGGCTCATGCCTCCTGCCTGACTGGGAGGCAGGACAGACATGTTGGCTGGCACCAGGGGTTGGCAGTTCACTTGTGAAGGACTCTGTGTGGCTCTCTCCATCCTACAAACTTCAGACCATGGGGACAGGGCAGGAAAGGGCTTTGGCCCCATGATCTTGTAGATACACTGACAACCCCACTGCCTTATATTTTTAGTGAACTTTAAAAATTTTTATTTTAAGAAGGAAAAAAACCTAAATCCATAATATAGGAAGAGATGTGTTTGATCGCTGTGGAAGTAGCCACAGCTGCCAATTCACTCTGACACCCACGGCATCCCATCATGCCCTGCAACCCTCACCAGTGACCCGATCTCCCTTTGACTCGCAGTGACCCCATGAGCCCCGTGCAAGGAAGCAGACGTGCCTACTAGAGTCTTCTTGCCTGTGAGAATTCAGAGGGCAGATCTCAGAGTCTAGCAGAGCCCCTGGTGGACTGATGACTTCTCCATTAATGGAATGGAGAGCCTGGCCTCTGTGCCACCATGGCTATGTGGATTGGGCTAAACTAACCCAAGTCACTGCCATCAAGGTGATGCCAACTCATAGTGACCCTAATAAAGCACCCAAGTCATTGCCATCGAGCAGATTTAAAACCCCAGAACTGCCCCTGGGGGTTTCCAAGACCCTAACTCTTTCCTGGAGCAGAAAGCCTCATCTTTCTCCTGAGGAGCAAGCACCTCACTGAAGCAGAGAGTAAGGTGAAGGCAACTCAGGTTCTTGGCTTGTACTTCTTGGGAGCCACGATATGGCAGTGTGTGCTCCACAGCAAGACTCTGTAAAATGTCCCCTTCCTTCTACCGTCCACCTTTCTCTCATCTGTGGAAATGGCAATGCTCCTTCCCCATCACACTCTGAAACGTCTTCCCCTCTGTTCTGCTGCGGTTTTAGCAGCGATCACCCTCCCCTTGTGCGAGCCCACTGGTGGTGGATGCTGTGTGGGTGTCGATGCAGTGAGACAGAGCAGACCCACTCCACTGCTTTTTTGAGCCCATGATCTCCACAGCAAGGAGTCCTAGGGCTGCAACTCTCCAGCACCCGACTGCTAGCAGCAAGGTGTGTGGTCCAAAACCTCCCAGTGGCTTCCTGGTAAAAATAACAGGCAATCTGCTATCACAGAGATCATCAACCAAACCTACTGCCATTGCGTTCGCTGCCACTCCTCGTGACCCCGTAAAGGATTTCTGAGACTGTAGCTATTCAGGAGAGCAGACAACCTCTTCTTTCTCATGCAGAGGAGCTGGTAGGTTTGAAAGGTCAACCTTGCCTTTCATTGGTAGCTGAACACCTAATCCACAGCACCACCCACCTAGAGAGCCCTATGGGCAGTTTTGCTCCAATACACAGCACTGCTGTGAGTGGGAAGCAGCTCGGTGACACTCAGGAAAGGGCAGATCAGCTGGTCTCTCTGCTGGGGAGCTGCTGGGTGCGTTTGACCTGCTGCATGGTTGGTTAGCCACCAAGCGCTTGATTGCTGCACCACCAGACTTCCTTCGGTTCAATGGTACTGAGGAAAACATTTTTCCTGTGGCCTAAAAAGCTCCACAGGATCTGTCATCTCACTGTGGTTTCCAACACTCTTCTCGGCGCTCAACTCCGCAGGCCCATCATCCTTCTGTTGGTTTTCTTGACTTGCCAAATGAGTTCTCACCCCAGGGCCTTTGCACTGACTGCATCCGATGTCTGGAATGCCCTGGCCCATGGGGCCCTTCTCATTCAGGCTTCTCCCATCACTGATCAAACCATTCTGTTTTCCTCTCTTTGCTGGACTTCCCCTCTCTGAAACAACGTCACCCATTTATGTCGTTTCCTTATTTGTGCGTATCTAGAACCACACTACATAAGCACAAACACGCAGCCGTCAATTCGTCGTGCTGTGGTGGCTGTGTGTTGCTGTGATGCTGGAAGCTGTGTCACTGACGCTGCAAATGCCAGCGCGGTCACCCAAAGTGACCAGGTTTCAGTGGAGCTTCCAGACTATGAACAGACAGTGAAGAAGGACTCAGCTCCTCACTTTGGAAGAAGCGTCTAAAACCGCGAGCATCCTTTCTCGAAACACTGCCGGATCCTGAGGGCCGAGTGCCTGCAAGCAGAACGTTGTTGAAGGCAGTGCTAGAGGGCGGGTCCCTTGGGCTAGAGGACACTGGAAACGTGACTGAGGACTCGCTGGTTTCTCAGAGGAGAGTCAACCCTGGTGACATGAGTAGGTAAAGCCCATGGGAGTGGAGCCTATGGGATCTACATTTGCTGATGGGGCACGACTCAAGGGCAGGAGGGCACGCTGGGAAAAAAAAGTCTCCTAATGATCAGAACTTGGAATGTGTGAAGTATTCACCCAGGAAAATAGGAAGCGATCAAAAATGAAAATTGATCATAAAGATCAATATCCTAGGCACTAGTGAACTACAATGGACTGTTTGGGGGCTATTTTGAATCAGAAAATTGTATGGTTTACTATGCTGAGCAAGACAGACTCAAGAGGAATGGCACCCCATTCACCATCCAAAAAGAACATATCAAAGTCTATCTTGAAATACACTGCCTGTGCTAGGATAATATGTATCCTCATATAAGAGATCTAATCAATACAACTATCATTCAAATTTATGCATCAACCACTAAAGCTAGTGATGAAGGAAGTGAGGAATCAACCAACATCTTCCGTCTGAAACTGATCAAACATGCAATCAAACTGCATGGATAATTATTGGCCATTGGAATGCAAGCGTTTGAAATAAAGAGGAAGGAATACTCGTAGGAATGTGTGGTCCTTGTGATAAAAGTGAAGCTGGAGACTGTATAGTGGAATGTTGTGAGACTTCTTCGTAACAAACCCCTTTCTGAACAACACAAGAGGAGACTGTACACATGGACTTCTCCAGGTGGAATATGTAGAAATCAGATGGACGACATCTGAGGGGAAAGAAGATGGAGAAGCTCAATATCAGCGGCTAAAACCAGGCCAGGAGTTGCCTGTGGGACAATCAACTGCTCGTTTGTAAATTCAGGTTGAAGCAGAAGAAAATTAAAACAAGTGCACGAGAGATAAAATATGACCTTGAATATTTCCCACCCGAATTTCTAGACCATCTCAAGGACAGCTTGGGGGTATTGAACACTGGACAGGAGACCCGAGGTGCGGTGGGAGGACATCAAGACTGCCATCCTCGAAGAGAGCAGAAGGTCATTAAAAAGACAGGAAAGATCCAAGTGGATTTCAGAAGAGATGCTGACATGTTCTCCTAATCGTAGACTAGCTAAGCAAATGGAAGAAATTATGACGTTAAAGAGCTGAAAGGAAATTTTCAAAGGGCACCTCACAAAGACAAAGTCAAGTATTATGATAATATCACAATGAACTGTACAAAAACCTAGAATTAGAAACCCAAAGGGAAGAAGATGCTGAGCAGATCTGAGACGGAAAGAACCCAAGGAGAAGTCGAGTCGTGAGCTGCAATGTTGAAAGGTTCTATGGGAAACACTGCGGGAAGAGCACACAGAGGCACTGCACCAAAAAGGCCCACTTGACGTCCCACTATTTCAGGAAGTAGCATGTGAGCAAGAACCCATGGTGCCAAAGGAGGAAGTTCAAGCTTCACTGAAAGCATTCGCCAAACATGGGGCTACAGGAGTGGTTGGCATGCCAACGGAAACGTTTCAACCAGCCGACGAGGCCCTGGAAGCACTCACTCATCTACGCCAGGCAATTTGGAAGACACCACTCGGCCAAGTGACTGGAAGTGATCCATATGTGTACCCATTCCACAGAAAGGTGGCGAAATAGAACGCTCAAACTGTAGAACAACACCACTGGTACCACATGCCAGTACACTTTGCTGGATACCATCCAGCAACAGTCTCAGCAGTGCACTGAGAGGGAGCTATCAGAAGTTCAGGCTGGATTCAGAAGAGGATGTGGAACAGGGGATATTATTGCCGATGTCAGGTGGACCTTGGCCGTCAGTAGAGAATGCTGTCAAGGCATTAGATGTGTGGATCATAACAAACTGCAGGTAACTTCGAGAAGAATCAGAATTCTAGACCACTTGATTGTGCGCATGCAGAACTTGTACAGGGGTCAAGAGGCAGTTGGTTTAAATCAGGAAAGGGGTGCCAGCAGGGTTGTATCCTCGCACCACGCTGGTTCAATCTGCACGCTGAGCAAATAATTAGAGAAGGTGGCTTCAGGATTAGAGGAAGGCTTATTAACGACCTGCAATTTGTAGATGACACAACCTTGCTTTCCGGAAGTGAGCAAGACCTGCAGCACTTGCTGATGAGGATCAAGGAGCACAAATTTCAGTGTGGATTACAACTCAATATCAGGAAGACCAAACCCTTACCATTAGACCAAAAGATAACACTGTGAGAGATGGAGACGATGTTGAAGATGTCAAGGATTTGGTTGTTTGTTTGTTTCTTGTGGGTAGGGGGGCGATCCATAATCAATGCTCACCGAGGCTGTAGTCAAGGGATCAAAAGAAGAGGTGCATGAAGTAAATGTGCTGCACGAGACCCCTTCAGAGTATTGAAAAGCACTCGCAGGACTAAGGTGCTCCTGACCCAAGCCATGGTATTGTCATCGCCTCATAGGCATGTGAAAGTTGGGCATTGGGTAAAGAAGACCGAAGGAGAGTTGATGCATGGCGGTGCTGGAGAAGAATAATGAAATTACCATGGGCTTCTCAAAGGACAAACCCATCTTGGTTGTGAGAGATACGGCCTGAGTGCTCCTCGGAGGCAAGGATGGCACGACTTCACATCACCGACTCTGAACATGTTGTCAGGAGAAACCAGTCTCTGGGGAAGGACATCATGTTTGGCAAAGTTGAGCGGCAACGAGGAGAGGGATTGACACCTCGGCTGTAACAATGGGACAATTGTGAGGCTGACACCGAGCCGGGCAGCATTTTGTTCTGTTGTGCATAAGGATGCTGTGGGTTGGAACTGACTCAATGGCACCTGAGGAGGAAGAGGAGGAGGAGAGCAGGGACCTATCTACTTTCTTCTCTCGGGATCTAAGAGACCTAGGGTAGAACTCAGGACAGGCCCTGTTATTTATGGTGGATCTCTACCTATTGAATGAATGAGGAATTGCCAAATGCCATGTCTGTTTTCCACGGCACCTGTTTTGTTTCCCAACCCCACGCCCCACTTAGAATCTATCTGTTTGATCCCCAAAAACTAAAGTGCTAGTCACCTCACATAAAAGGCCAAAGAACTAGTCTATATTACCTACACATCCCACTGCCCGCAAGTAGAGTCTGACTCATAGAACCCTATGCAGGGTTTCCAAGACTGCAAAGCCTTGTGGGAGCACATAGCTTCCTTTTTCTCCCATGGGCTGGCCTGTGGGGTTGAATCTCTAACCTTGAGTTTAACTGCCAAACACTCAACTCCTAGCCTCACTGGGGCTTCCAGTCCAGTAAAGGTAAAACTTTTGTTTGTTTGAGATGAACTTCTCACTAAAGACTCCAAGTCCATTTCAAGTTTACTTTTCTTCCCTTTTTTACTTTTTATTTTAAAAAGCCACTCAAGCCACTATTCAGGGTTGAGGGATAAAGAGTCTGGAGGGATTTTTGTTTGTTTTTATAGAAGCAGTATCTCTCTCTATTACACAGCCCAGGAAATCAAATTATCAACAGTATCCTGTTAAACCCTCCAGTTTTTGCTCCCCCACCCCACAATCTTTCCTTCCCTGCTCCCTTCTCCTGCCCGAGTCCCTGACCTCCTTGTCACCAAGGTCTTGTCTATAACACGTTTCTTTTTGTTTTTCCTTAATGGTCATAGTAACACTTGTCTTTTAAGATTGACTCAGTTTGCTGAGCATGGCGCTCTATAGTTTTGTCCACATCTTATGGTGTTTTAGAGAGTTATGTATATAAATCTATATCGATGCACAAAATGCTGCAGCTTGAATGTAAAGGTAACATCTTCCAGGGGCACGGGGGAGGGGAAGGAATGAATCGGACAAAGGCAGAAAACAGGAACGGCTGTCCACACTCCTGGGTTATTATTTCAAGGTGGCCCAGACCTGCATATGTATCTGTATCTGCACGTGTATGTGCACAGAGCCCAGACAGACACAGGTGTTGGACACACGGTATAGATTCTTGGGTAGCTGGGTTATAGGTCTACCTTGTTTCAGAGTTTATCAACCTTCCCCCATTTTGTGGTCTTGAAAATGCTGCTGTTGGTGGTGATCATTACTGTCCAGCCACATGTGTACAATGAACGAAACACTGGGTCCTGCACTATCTTCAAGACCATTGGCATTTGAGTCTAGGGCTATGGGTTTGCATCCATTCACCTCAGGGTGGGTTCTGTGGTTTTAGTTGACGCTCCACTGTCATATGAGGGCATGGCATTGGGCTTTCTCTCAAGAGCTAAGTCTCTCGGGAATGGCTCCCTGGATGACTGAGTAAAGAAGGCTTCTGGAGAAAGCCGATTGGGGAAAGGCACCCTGAGCCCCACTGTGATTGTGGGACGTGGGCAGAGGAGCACGTGGCATTGCGTGTGCCTTTCCGGCGCTCAGGTGTCTTAGCTCTGAGTCCCAGGAGTCCCTCATCCGCTCGTGGCCCAATGGTTCAGTGCCCAGTCGGCAATTGAAAAGGTGCGTGGTTGGAGGCTACTAGCCAATTCAAAGGAGAAAGATTTGCAGCCTCTGGAAAGATGACATCCTGGGAAAGCCCATGGGGCTGTTCTCCTTTGTCCTCGAGTCAGAATGGAACTGACCACAGCCATCTTGGCTTGGGTCGGGTTCTCACTCTCTGGGAATGGTAAGACCGTGTTGGAGACCCTAAGTTAAGTCCGTTGCATTGAAAAGGTTCCATCTTCAGAGCTAGCCTTGGCGACACCCGTTGGAATTTGCCCGTTGGTGGGCATGAAGTGACGAAGAACCAAGGGCATGGGTGGGTTGGTCAAGAGCTGTCGTGACTGTTGATCCCGACTCATAGTGCTGCTCCGGGACGGAGTACAACTGCCCGTCGGATTTCCAAGGCTGCCATCTTTACAGATGCGGACTGACACTGTCCTTCAGAGCAGCTGGTGGGTCCGAAGCCCTTTCCGTCCACAGTGGAATGCGCTGACCACTGCACCCCCAGGACTCCATAGGTGGGTGTTGTTGTTGGTGGTGGTGTTAGGTGCCCTTGAGTTGGTTCCAACTCATCGTGACCCTGTGCCTAACAGAAGGAAGCCCTGCCCGTTCCTGGGCCCTCCTCACCACTGGTCTTATGGACACTCTTGCAGAAGGCCTTCTTTTTCCATGCCCTGCGGCTTTGCCAAGCATGCTGCTTTCTCCTGACAACATGTCTCTATGGACCAAAGGGGTGAATGGGTGCTAACTCAAAGACTGCAATAAATGCCCAGTACTGTGAGGCCCCTGGCACTGGAGCCCTGGCTCAAGGCCACGCTAGCCTCTGCCTTTGGGTGGGGTGGGATGATCCCCTCCAGCTTTCTGCGGGCAGGTGGGAGGGAGCACAACTTGCTTGCGAGCTGCCTCCTTCTGAGAAGGATCTCGGGGGAACCACAGTAAGAGGACATGGGAGTTCTGGGGGGGGGGTGCTGCTGCTGGGTATGGGTTGGATTGTTCAAGCCCATCAGCCAGATGTGGCTGTCTGCCCTTGCAAAGACGCAGAGTCCAGGAAACCCTATAGAAGATGGCAGTGGGTTGGGTTGGGTTTGGGTTCGGGTACAGTAAGAGGACCGGACAGGGAGGAAGGGAGTCTGGATGGGATCCCCCAGGCCAGGCCGGGGGGAGGGAGAAAACTTGGAATTCTTGGGAAGGGCTGTAGGTACTGTGGCCAGTGCTTGGGATTCAGGGAGCAGTCTTAATTTGGTTTCACAAGGGCACGCACATTCTTGGCTAGGAGGGGCCTCTGGCAGAAGAGCATGTTAAAATCTGTGTTTGCATCTGTTTATCGAAACGTTTAAGCATTTTGTTTCTGCAAAACCATACAGAAGATGCTGAGGAGCGCTTCTCCTCGGCGGTGGGGTGGGGTCTCTGCACCCCCCCCCTATTTTGTTCCTATCGGGTGGAGGAGTGAACTCTTTCAACAAAAACAGAACAAAGCAAAGAATCAGAAAAGCAACTTACAAGAGAAACTTTTTGGCTGATAGGAGCGTGTGTGCGTGGAGGCGGGGAGCCAGTGTTTCACGTCCGAGCTGAATTTGCAGGCTCTTTCTCTGGGGTCTAGAAACATTCATCTGCAAGCACAGTGGGTGACAGCCACAACGTCGCCCGGGGTGCTGGCGATGATTTCATTTTTACACTCTGTGATTGAAAGCCCGGGAGCCCAGCGTTCCTGAGCCTTGTCAGGCCACCAGCAACAGGGAAGCAATCGACAGGGAAACCAGGGGCCCTGGCTCCCCCGGGCCTTTTCGTGTGTCACTTGGGCACTTTCATTAGCTGTGACGCAGAAGCATTTGGGGGAATGGTGCCCGCTGGGGGACGCTTGATGCGGTGTCCCTAAGAGACCTCCGTCACAGGCTGGTGCGACCAGGAAGTCAACCGATGGAGTACTTTTCCAGCAGTTGTCAGAGGGGAGGGGGCAGCACAGTCGCAAATGGCCTTGGATGCATGAGAGAAGGTCTGGGGGAATTCTGCAGGTCGGAAAGACATGGCCTTAAACGGCAGCCTGTCTTTCTCCTCCTCCTGCTACCTTCCCAAGAGGTGGGTGGGCTCCACGAGTCAACTCAAGCTCCTTCCCCTCCTGTTGCTCCTGGGACCAGGAGACCCTTGGTTGGAGGGGCCCGCGGACACAGTCGGGTTGCCGGCATTTCCCAGAGACTGGCAGGCACACTCCTGGGGTGCGTAAGGTGGGCTTTTAAAGGTTTTTTAAAAATGTCATTGCTGTTGAAATATCCCATCCAACGGTGCCATTGTCTACAATCTGGCAACACCGGTGACACTCTTCGGGCGGCACAGCCACACCCACGCTCCTCTTCCGAGCTCTGTCTCCCCCAGGAAGGTGAACTCAGTGACCTGGGCGTTCCTAATGAAACTTTTGAGTTTCTGTTGTCGCTATGTTGGTCCCCCCCACCCCCACCCCCACCCCAGCTCTTCAGAGCGCCTCATCTTCAAGGCAGACTTCCTTTCCTTTCTAACCCTATAGGTAAGACCTCCTTTGTGGTTTCGCGTGAAAGAAGACGTGGGATTTTTGAGTTAGGGGTTAAAGATGATCTCCGAGCAATCGTAATTTCAGGTGTTCATCCGACCCCCATCCAGAGTCCATGAGAATAGAAAATTCTGTTCTGGATTTTCAGTGAGACCTTTCATCATATTTTTCTAAGTAAAATTTTATTTTGCGTTAGTATTATTTTTGTTCTGCAGTTGTTCAAAACAAGGTGGGTGTCACAAAGCATTGGAGTTCATTTCAGTGGAACTTCCCTTCCGTGTATAACCACCCAGACCACATCTGATGGGAGAGGGAACGGGAGGTTCTCAGGATGGGCAGCGGCCCTTCTCTCTCTCTCCCTCTCTCTTAAAATGTTAAAATTAAGTTGATTTATTGAGTGTTTATTTTCCCCTTTGGAGTGAGGAGAACACATAAAAGGAACATACTATACATATTTGCACAGCCCACCCATCAGAACAGCGACAGTATCTCAGTCACTCCCCTCTCTCCCCGCCCCCACCCATGTATATGACTCCCTCTTTTTCAAACTTTGGAATGATTTTAGGTTGACAGAGACATGCCCCACTCTGCCCCTCCATGAGCCTCCCCCATCGGTGGCAGTTTATGAGATTGAGGACCATTTTTTTCAGAAATAAGATGCTGACATTGGTGTTAACCAAACTCCAGACTCTACTGAGAAGAAGCCAGTCTTGCTATATGAACCCCTCCTTCCAGTCCAGGAGCCGAGGCAGGGTCAGGTGGTATTTCTTTTAAAGGGTTTATAGATTTTAAACAGTTTTGTTAGACTGCTAACAAAAAATGTTAACAGTTTTGTTGACATAAAATTCATATATCCTACAATGTATCGCCCCAATCGAGTTTACACTGTTTTCTTCTTCCTTGTGACTGTTATTATGAACTTCCCATTTCCCTCCAACCTCCCTAAGAAACTATTAATCCAGTCACTCTCTTCCGAGATGTACCTGCCCTGGATTTCGTAATATCGCGCTTGTCATGACGACCACACACATGCTGGACGGCCGGGCAACGAGGTGGCAAAGCCAGGCCCATTGACAACCGTTGGCAAGATTGGTGGCGGTGGCTGCCAGGGATGTGGAGCTGGTGTGGCTCATGGCGACTGCACGTGTGCGGCGGAGAAAGGGTGCCTGCTCCCTCTTCCTGCCGCTGTGTCTGTTCTTGACACCATCGTCCCCACGGTGCCAAGCACCATGTCTCTTCCTCGTGGCTGCTCTTGCCTGATGGGCGTGTCAAAGCGAGTGAGCCGGAAGCTGCTCGTTTCTGCGATCTCGGTGCGTGAGCTCTGACTCGGGCAGCCGCGTGTCTGACGAGAAGCCGCATGTCTGGCCCTGCCCTGCCTGGCTTGCCTGATTGCTGGCACTCTGGTGTTCATCGCTGGCACCATGGTGTCGCGCTATCTCCCAGAAGGTCTCCCTCGTTTGGGCTGACCCTCCACTGCCCCAACCATGGTGCTGGCCTTTCCCGACGAGGCGTCCAGAGTCCGTGAGCCGAGGTCCCACCAGCCTCACTGTTTCTACAGTCAGCCAAGGGCCTCTCTGAGCTTGCTAGTAAGCACAGACTGGATGTCACCCGGTCCTCTGTCTCGCAGCCTTGAGAGGAGAGGAGGTTTTTGTGTCACGTCCTCCAGGGAGTTCGTGACTAAAGTCTTCGTCAAGCTGGGCTGGGGGCTTCCAGCCCCACACCTCTCCCAGATCCCACAGCGTCCCCCTCCTCCACTGGGAGATGCAGCAAAGGAGGGTGTGTGGGGGAGACTCTCAGTGGGATGAAGGTTCCATTTCAATTACTCAGGGGCCCTTGACCCCATTGCCATGAATTAGCCAAACCTGATTGGCTGCTTCTCCCGAGAGCATCGCTGAGGCGGCCCTGGGGACGAGCAGGCCGAGTGGCAGCGGTGGGTGGCCCATCACGCGCGGGGCCACTTGTCCCCCAGGGCAAGATGAGAGCAGTCCTTCACGGGGCGTCACGGGGCGGAGAAGAGCGACTTTCCGGAATGAAGTCCACAGTACGGCGCCCTCTTCTTCCCACACAAGCCTCTCTGAGGCTTGAAGCAGGGGACCTGGCTGCAATGAGAACTGGGGCTCTTGGGCTCACGCGGCAGGGCCCCAGTGGGCGCCTCCCCACCCCAAAGTTGGCTTGACCAAGCTCTGCATTTGGTGACGGACTTAATGCAGAGTCCTGTCGGGGGCAGACCTCCGTGGGCTGGAGGGGCTGGAAGATTCTGGAAGCAGAGACTGGGTTTGGGTCTGTGAAAGTGAGTGTCTGAGACAGTTGGGCCCTCCACCACCGAGTCCCCACTGCTTTGAACTGGGAGCAGAGGCACCGGGAGGGGGCCTGATGGCGTTAGTCCCCCGACCAATTCATGGTCACCAGCAGCTCCGAGGGACAAGGACGATGCTGTCTTTTCCCTCACTGTCGCTGAGACGGACACGCCACCGAGCATCCCACTCTGGTCTATGGGGTGGCTGTGAGTCGGAATGCAGTCCATGGCGGTGGGCTCTTTCTGGTTGTGGTTGGAGGCACCTCGGTCACCAGGCCTGGAGATTTCCCACAGGAAGGTCCCTGAGACTGCTCGGGGGCCTCACGAGTTGGCATGGGCTTGATAGCCGCTGACTCTGCACCAGGCCCTGCCGCTGCAGGTGCTGCAGGGACGGAAGGGGACAAGGAAGAAGGAGGGACAAGCTCTCCATCCAACCGCAGAGGGAGGGACAGACCGGTGGACAGTGCTGCCGACTGGCCAGGGACAGGAGCAGGAACTGGGAGAGGAGAGGAAATGTCTGGACAGCTGTCTGTCTGGCTAGCTTGGGCGGGTGGTGAGGCAACATGGGGTCGAATCTGACTCATAGTGACCCACACACCTCGGACTGACATGCCGCCCGATCCTGCGCCAACCTCACAGCTGTTCTTCGGTTTGAGCCCATGGTTGTGTGGGCTTGGTTCCTCGGACCATACAAACAAGCAACGTGGAAACCCAACTGCAACTCTCCGCAATCGCCCTTGTCGGGGCAGAACCGTGCTCTGCCAAGAAGCCCGAGACCGGTCTCTCAGAAGCAGGTGGCCAGACCTTTCTTCTGAGGTGCCTGTGGGTGGCCTAGAACCGTCCTTCTTTGGGTGGCACAGCCCCACATAAACTGTTTATACTGCCTGGGGACTGTGGCTAGATGGGCATGAAGCGCTCGGCCGGTGGTTGGCTCCACAGCAGAAGAGGTAGCAGTCTGCTTCCCTAAGGAGTTTTAGCTTGGGAATCTCCAGGGTTCCACTTGGCCCCCAAGGGCTGCTCCCACCGGGGCTGACTTATGGAAGCGGGTTTGCTTTTTTAGCGTATTTACAGTGAAACCTGCGAGAGCTGGAAAACAATGGGGCTGCCCTGTTTGCTGCCTTCCACAGGGTGCGGTCGTCACTGATTCGCTGCTCATTTGCAAGGAAAATACCTGAGTTTTCCTGCCTAACAGGTTTCTTCCTTACACAGGTTCCAGAGCCCTGGTGGCACAGTGGTTGCTAGCAGTTTGAGCTGCTAATTGCTAGGTTAGTGTGTTAACCAGGTTGACTAGAGAAACAAATTCAGTGGCACTCATGTATGTGTAAGAAAGAGCTTTATATCAAAGAGTAATCGTAAATTAAGAAAACAGCCCAGCCCAGTCCAGGTCAAGTTCATACGTCCGATATTTCCCCATATTAGTCTAGAAATCGTTCTTCAGACTCACGCGGCACATGTAATGATGCCCGAGTGCAGGAAGCTCACAGGCTGGTGGGTGAAGTCTTGTGGATCCAGTGGCAGTGGAGGCATCTCAGCGCAGGTCTCCACGTGGTCCTTCACCTCTCCATGTGTGGCCACCTCCAGGGAGAAAGAGAGGAAGTTCCCAGAATCCTCATGAGAAGGCCACGCCCACCAGGAGGCATCAATCAGGCTGTGACTGACGGAGAGTCTAGACTCCACCCCTGTACTTATTTATCAAGTTGACATGAGATCATATAACTACCAGTCAGCAATTGAAATCCACCAGCCGATTCCAGGGAAAAAGATGAGGCTTTCTACTCCCAGAGTGACGGTCTCAGAAACCCACAGGGCAGGTCTGCCCTGTGCTACAGAGTTGCTGTGGGTCAGAGTTGCGCATGCGCACACTCACGTATGTGTACAAACACATACACGCGTATGAGGGGCTTCACAAAGTTGTTGAGGGGAAAGTACGATGAAGAAAGAGACCATGGAATTTTGCTCCGAGCCTTTGAAGTCTCATCACAGTCTAGTCACAGTATGCGATGCACACATGTTCCTCAAGATCAGAGTTGTCACAGAGCTAGCCCCGGCTCCTGGGGTCTGCACGTGGGCTCCACGGGGCTTGAATTCCCCCCCCCAACAGTTTTATTGGCATGTAACTCACATATCCTACAATTCAAGAGTTCAGTCACATCAAGCAGAGTTGTACCATCATCACCACCATCATTTTAGAACATTTCCTTCATTCTAGGGCGTGTTGTTAATAGCTCCCCATTTCCCCCAGCATCCCCTGCCATATCCCCAAGGGACCGTTAATCCAGTGTCTGTGTCTGTAGATTTACCTATCCTGGGTGTTTTTAAAAATCATTTTATTGGGGCTCATACAACTCTTATCACAATCCATACATCCAACCATTGTGCAAAGCACATTTGTGCAATTGTTCCAGTCATTCTCAAAACATTTGCTTTCTACTTGAGCCCTTGGCATCAGCTCCTCATTTTTCCCCTCCCTCCTTGCCCCTCTTCCTCATGAACACTTGATAATTTATTATCAAATTATTATTTGAAAAATAAATAATTTAATATACAAATTATTATTGTATAAATAATTTACTTATACAAAGAAATTATTATTATTTATCACTGTCTGACATCTCCCTTCACCTACTGGAGGGGGTTATATGTAGATCTTTGTAATCAATTCCCCCTTTCCACCCCACCTTCCCTCTACCCTCCCAGTATCACCACTCTCACCACTGGTCCTGAAGGGATCATCTGTCCTGGAGTCCCTGTGTTTCCAGTTCCTATCTTTACCAGTGTACATCCTCTACTCTAGCTGGATTTGTAAGGTAGAATTGGGATCATGATAGTGGGCAGGGAAGAAGCATTAAAGAACTAGAGGAAAGTTGTTTGTTTCATCGTTGCTACACTGAACCCTGACTGGCTTGTCTCCTCCCCTGAGACCCTTCTGTAAGGGGATGTCCAGTTGCCTACAAATGGGCTTTGGGTCTTCACTCTGCATTCCCCCTCATGCACAATGATGCTTTTTGGTTCTTTGATGCCTGACCCTGATCCCATTGACACCTCTTGATCACACAGGCTGGTCTGCTTCTTCCATGTGGGCTTTGTTGCTCCTCAGCTAGATGACTGCTTGTTTATCTTCAAGCCTTTAAGATCCCAGATGCTATATCTTTTGATAGACAGACACCATCAGCTTTCTTCACCACATTTGCTTATGCCCATGCTTTGTCTTCAGCGATCATGTCGGGAAAGTGAGCATCATGGAATGCCAGTTTAATAGAACAAAGTGTTCTTGCATTGAGGGAATACTTGAGTGGAGGCCCAATGTTCATCTGCTACCTTACTACTAAACCTATAAATATATGCACATAGATCTATTTCCCCATCATCATATAAAATATAGTTGCATATGTACATGTCTGTATTTTAGACCTCTATAAATGCTCTTTGCCTCCTACTTGTTTCCTCTATTTCCTTTTACTTTCCTCTTGCCCCACTATCATGCTCAGTCTTCATTGGGATTTCAGTAATTCCTCTCAGTTACATTGCCCTTTGTCAAGCCCTAGCAGGCCTATTACACCCTCCTTTCCACCGATTTTGGATCACTTGTTGTTCCCTTGTCTCTGAGTTTGTTAACATCACCTCCTTTCCCCCACCTCCTCCTCTCCCATGTCCCCTGGAACCGTAGGTTCCGTTGTTTACTCCTCCTGATTTTTTATCCTGCTTATCTTATGTAGATAGACTTGCAGAGATAATAATATGCACAAAAACAAGACAGAGCAAAACAAAGTAACAAAAGAAAACAAAACAACACAAAAGCAATGACCAAAAAAAAGCCTGTAAATAATTCAAGGTCTGTTTTGTTGACCTTTAGGAGTATTTTCCAGTCAAGTCTGATAGGGTGCCAAGCCCTGGCCCCAAAGTCTATTTTTGGTATTTCCTGGGGACTACGTTGCTCTGTTCCCCTTGCTGTTCTGTTGCACGTCCTTAGTGTTTTCCCTCTGTGTGGTGGAGTCAGATCTGGCACAATTTCCACACGGTCTCTCCAGTGTTGTCCCTGTAGGGCCATGGGTCAGAGAGGGATGTTGTGTCCCATAGTGGGGCAAGCCATATGGTCCTCTCTGTGCATTGACTGCTCTGAGCAGGGATATCGTTCTCAGGGCTTGGTAGACCAGCATGTGTTCCTCTCTCTTTTCCTCCCCCTTCATTTGCTCCTGTGTGCTCTGATCAAACATGTCCCTCTCCCTGAGCTGTAGCTTCAGTGCTGGCTCTGAAGTAAATTCTTCTGGGGGAGCAGCAGCTGTCCACATAGTTGGGATTGGGGTTGGCATCTCAGACATCTCTACTGGTTCCCTGCTTCATGCCGGCATGTTACATTCACATCTTGTAGCACCAGGTTGAAGTTTGGTCCCTCTCTCCCTGGGGAGATAGAAACAATACCCTCCTCTTGGGTATGCCAGTGCCCTGTTCCCCTGCTACCCATTACTCCCCCCCCCCTCTTTTGTCTTCCTCCTTTTTAGTTGGCTACCATATGTACGCCTGGATTTGGTCTGGCCCCTGCCATACCACCTGGACCTCACTCACCCAGGAATGTTTGTCTACAGTAGCTTTCTCCCTATGCCCCTTTTGCATTTCTTAAAGCTTAACCCAGTGGACTCATGTTGTACTTCTTCTTTTGTCCTTGGCTTACTTTACTTACTTAGCATGATTTCCTCCAATTCTTCCCATGTAGCAATGTGCTTCATACGTTCATCACTGCTTTTTAGCGATGCGTAGTACTCCATTGTATGTATGTACCACAGTTTTTCAATCCATTCGTCTGTTGATGGAAACTTGGGTTGTTTCCCACTCCTTGCAATGGTGAACATTGAAGCACAGATTTCTGGCCATGGTTTGTTTCTTGCCTCTTCTTGGTATATGCCCAGTTGTGGGATTGCTGGGTCGTATGGTAGCTGAATTTCCATCTGTTTTAAATATCGCCAAATCAATTTCCATAGTGTCTGTACATACTTACAAGTCCATCAGCAGTGGATGAGAGTTCCTGTCTCCCCACAGCCCCTCCAATACTTGTTGCTTTCTGATTTTTTTGAATTGGGCTATCTTTGAGGGTGTTAGGTGATATCTCATTGTTGTTTTAATTTGCATTTCTCTTATGGCTAATGATGGGAAACATTTTCTCATATGTTTATTGGCCATTTGGATTTCTGCCCTTGTGAAACTTCTGTTCAGGTCCTTTGCCCACATCCTCAGTGAGCAATTCGTTTTTGTTTTGTTTTTTTCCTTTTTGGAAGCTAGCAGAGTATTGTACATTTTAGTAATAAGGCCTTTGTCTGATGTGTCACTGCTAAAGATGTTTTCCCAGTCTGTGGACTCTCTTGGTGAATTCTTTCGATGTACACAGGTGTTTTATCTTCAGTATATCCCACTTGTCAATTTGTGCTTCCTCTGTTTGTGTCCTTTCCTATTTCTGATAGCCTATGTATTCCCTGTACCAAAGTTCTCAGGTTGGTCCCAATCACTCACTGATGGTCCTAATAGTTTGGGGTTTTACCTCAAGGTCTGTGATCCACCTTGAGTTTATTCTTGTGCATGGAGTGAGATAAGGGTCTTGCTCCATTTTTTTCCAGCACCACTGTTGAAGAGGGCATCTGCTTCCCATTTGATTTTTTTTTGGCCCATATCAAAGATCAGTTGTCTGTATGCTGACGATTTTATTTCTGCATTTTCAGTTCTTTTCCATTGGTTTGAGTATCTGTCATTATTCCAGTACCATGGGTTTTGACCACTGTGGCTGTATAAAGTCAGGTAAAGCAAGCCCTCCCACTGTGTCCTTCTTCTTGAAGAGTTCTCTGCTAATTCTGGGCTTCTTCCCTCTCCATAGGATGTTGGTAATCAGTTTTCCTATTTCTTTGAATAAAAATGAGGGTAATTGTATTGGGATTGCATTAAACTTATATAGTGCTTTGGGCAGAACTGGCATATTTACTGTATTGGGTCTTCCAATCCACGAGCATAGGATATTCTTTGTTGAGGTTGCTCTTGGTTTCTTTTTTTTAAAAAAAACCATTTTATTAGGGACTCATACAACTCTTAACACAATCCATACATACATCAATTGTATAAAGCACTTCTGTACATTCTTTGCCCTCATCATTTTCAAAGCATTTGCTCTCCACTTAAGCCCTTTGCATCAGGTCCTCTTTTTTCCCCCTCCCTCTCCACTCCCCACTCCCTCATGAGCCCTTGATAATTTACAAATTATTATTTTGTCATATATTGCCCTGTCCGACGTCTCCCTTCACCCCCTTTTCTGTTGTCCATCCCCCAGGGAGGAGGTCACATGTAGATCCTTGTAATCGGTTCCCTCTTTCCAACCCACTCCCCCTCTACCCTCCCAGTATCGCCCCTCACACCCCTGGTCCTGAAGGGATCATCCACCCTGGATTCCCTGTGCCTCCAGCTCCTATCTGCACCAGTGTACAACCTCTGCTGAATTCAGACTTGCAAGGTAGAATTCGGATCATGATAGTTGGGGTGAGGGGGCGAGGGAGAAAGCATTTAGGAACTGGAGGATAGCTGTATTCTTCATCGGTGCTACATCGCACCCTGACTGACTCATCTCCTCTCCTAGACCCCTCTGCAAGGGGAACTCCAGTGGCCGACAAATGGGCTTTGGGTCTCCACTCTGCACTTCCGCTCTTGGTTTCTTGTAATAGTGTTCTTTAGTTTTCCTCGTGTAAATCTTTTGTTCTTGTAGTCAGGTATATCCCTAGAAAGTTCCATTTGTGCTTGGTTATTGTGAAGGGCACCACCTATTTGATTTCCTCTTCTGTGGTCTTGTCCAATGTATAAGGCAGTACAATAGACTTCTGTTTGTTGATCTTGTATCCTGCCACTCTCCCATATTCTTCTGTTGCTTCCAGTACTCCCCTTGTGGAGCTTTTGGGATTTTCTGTATATAAAAATTACATCATTTGCAAATAACAATAGTTTCACCTCTTCCTCCCCCAGGCGAATACCTTTGATGTCTTTTCTTAGCCTTATGCTGTTAGCTAAAACCTCCAGTGTGATGTTAAATAAGAGTGGGGACAAAGGGCATCTTTTTTTTTCAGTGGGATTGTTTTGAACTTTTCTCCATTGACTACCACGTTGGCTGTTGGTTTTGCATATATAGCTTGTATTATCTCGAGGAATTTTCCTTCCATTTGTATTTTCTTGAGTGTCTTAAAGAGGAATTGGTGTTGGATTTTGTTCAATGCTTTTTCCACATCTATCATATTATCATATGGTTTTTCATGTCAGTGTGGCAAATGATACTAATGGTCTTTTTGTATGTTGAACCATTCCTGTATCCCTGGTATGAATCCCACTTGGTCATGGTGAATTATTTGTTTTATATACTTTTGTTTCTATTGGCAAGTATTTTGTTAAGGACTTTTGCATCAATATTCATTAAAGACATTGGTCTGTAACACTTGATTCTTGTGGGATCCCTGCCCGGTTTCGATAACAGAGTTATACTAGCTTCATAGAAAGATTTCAGGAGTTTGCCATCTTTTTCTATGTTCTTGAAGAGTTTGTGTAGGATTGGTGTCAGTTCTTCCCTGAATGCTTGGTAAAATTCTCCTGTGGAGCCAACTGGTCCAGGGAATTTTTTTCTTGGTAATCCCTTGATAACCTTGTCTATATCTTTTATTGCTATGGCTCTGTTGAGATTCTTGACGTCCATTGGGGATAGTCTAGGGAGGGATTGTTTTTCCAAGAATTTGTCCGTGTCTGCTAAGTTCTTGGATTCATTGGAGTACAGTCCTTTGTAGTACTGTGTAATTATCCTGTTGATTTCATTAGGGTCTGTTGTAATGTCCCCTCTTTCATCCCTCATCCTTGCTATTGAAATTTGCTCCTTCCTTTCTTTGGTTAGGTTTACCAGCAGTCTGTCAATTCTGTTCATCCTTTCAAAGAATCAGCTTTTAGCAGCATTAATTCCCCTCCCCCATAGTTTTCTTATTTTCCCTTTCTTGAATCTCAACCTTGATTTTTATTATTTCTTCTCTTTGGCTATTAATAGGATTGCCCTGTTGACTCTGCTCTTGTTTCTGTAAATTTTGTGCCAGTATTTCAATCATGAGTTTCTCTTCCTTTCTCAGGTGTGCATGTATGGCTATGAAACTTCCTCTGATAACTACCTTTGCTGTGTCCCACAAGTTTTGGTATGTCGTATTCTCATTCTTATTGGTTTCTATAAATTTCCTAACTTCATCTCTGATCTGGGCCAGTAAACACTCCGTTGGCAATAGAGAGTTATGCATCCTGCAATTGTTTGTTATTGTTTTCTTCATCTTTATTTTGTTGATTTCCAGTTTATGGCACAGTGGTTAGAGAGAGAG
Source organism: Tenrec ecaudatus (assembly GCF_050624435.1). Classification (NCBI taxonomy): domain Eukaryota; kingdom Metazoa; phylum Chordata; class Mammalia; order Afrosoricida; family Tenrecidae; genus Tenrec; species Tenrec ecaudatus. The sequence goes on along the minus strand of NC_134541.1, from coordinate 3,263,693 downwards.
GTCTGTATGATATCAATGTGTTTAAATTTATGTAGATTCACCTTATGCCCCAGCATATGGTCTATCTTCGAATATGTGCCATGTGGGCTTGAAAAGAATGTGAATTATTTTGTATTTCGATGAAAAGATCTGTAAACATGTATCAGGTCAAATTGCCTATTTGTAGTGTTTAGATATCTAGCCTCCTTGTTGAGTTTCTTTCCCTGTGATCTATCTTTCTGAGAGAGCGGTGTATTGAAGTCACCTACTGTAATTGTTGAGGCTGTGATTTCTTCTTTCATCTTTTGGAGTGTTTGGTTGATGTATTCAGTGCGTCTATAATTCTGGGAATATATGTTTAAAATACTTAGTGGTTCTTTGCCTACTGTTCCCTTGAGCATTATATAGTGTCACTCCTTATCTCTTTTTATGGTTTGCACTTTGAGGTCAATTTTATCTGACATTAGGATCACAACCGCTGCCTTTTTTTGATTTGCTATTTGCTTGGTATCATTTTCTCCAGCCTCTGATTCTCAGCCTATTTTAGTCTGTAGTCTTGAGATGTGTCTCCTGTAGGCAGCAGATTGATGGGTTGTGTTTTCTAAGCCAGTCTGCTAGCCTCAGTCTTTCTTTCTTTTTTTTTAAATGTCTATAAGAAAGAGCTTTATATCGAAGAGCAATTGTATATTAAGAAAAGATCCCAGCCCAATCCAGATCAAGTCCCCAAATCCAATATTAGCCCATGTATCCAATACCAGTCTATAATTTTCTCTTCAGATTCATGCAACAAATAGAATGATGCTGAGTGCAGGAAGATCACAGGCCAGTGGATGGAAAGTCTTGTGGATCCAGTGGTGGTGGAAGCATCTCAGTTCTGGTGTGAGTCTTCACGTGGCTCCTCCAGCTCCAGGGCTCTGTCTCCATCAGGGTAGCTCCTTGTCACTTGTCAACAGGAATGTCTCGCAGGGAGAGAGCCTCAGTCTTTCAATGCCCAAGTTCAGTCCATTGATAGTTGGGGTTGTTATCTCCATCTATGGACTCTGTGATGTCATCTTGTACCTTTTGTGTTGGGTGTTTTCCTACCTCTCTTTCTTATCAGTGTGTTGTATATGTGTGTGTTTGTGTGGTTCATTCTTGACTTCTTTCCACCCTTAAGCCAATGCAACCTTGAGGGCGATTTTCTCTTTGCTGCCCTCTGGGTGGGGTTGTTTATGTGGTATTCTCTTACTTATTATTGGTGAGTGCTGTTCTTCTGCCCATACTGGGTTAGCAAAGATCTTTTGTAGGGATGGGTTTCTTCTAACATATTCTTTGAGTTTTTCCTTGGCTGGGAAGAAGCTTACTTCTCCATCTATCTTGATAGATAATTTGGCTGTGTAGAGTATTCTTGGGTTTGCGTTATTTTACTTCAATTTTTGGAGTATGTTACTCCACTCTTTCTTCTTCTTCATAGTGTCTGCTGATAGGTCTGAGCATATTCTTATTTGAGAACCTTTATATGTGATTGCTTGTTTTTCCCTAGCTGCTCTCGTGATTTTCTCCTGTACCTCAACTATTATGTGCCTTGGTGATTTTTTCTTGGTATTCAATCTAGCTGGTGTTCTTTCAGCCTTCTGCATGGTTGCCTAGTTTTCATTCATTAAGTTGGGGAAGTTTTCCTCCAAGAATTCTCTCACTGTTGTTGCAGATGACTTCTCTGTTGTGTCTTCCTTCGGCAATCCAATTATTCTGATGTTGTTCTTCGCAGTATCAGACATAGCTCTTTTTCTTTAGATTATCTGATGATCTTATTAGATTTTTGTTTGCATTTGTTAAAGTCTGCTTGGCTGCCCTTTAGGCCACTGATGTGGTTCTGTGCCTCCTCCTGTCGATTGTCAAAGTCTGTTAGTCTGCTACTGGTTTTTCTTATATCCTCCCTAAGCTCTTGTATTTCCCTTTGGTGTACGGACTTTATCTCCTCTATAATTTCATTCCATTTCTGTATTGTTTCCCTCATATCCTATATGACTGCAAGCAGCATTCTGAACATTTCTTTCGGTGGCAGCTCAATGTCTGCTTCTTCTATGCATGTCATTGGGTCCAGGACATCTTCTTCCATTGCCTTTTATTTCTCCTGTTTCTTGTCGAGGTTGTTGGGGCTGTTTTCATTGTGGTGTTTTAGAGGAGCCAAGTGCCATTTTCAGGGAGTAGGAGAGCACTGGCTCTCTCTGGGAGACTCATAGGAATTCTTCTTCAAACTGCCTTCAGCTAAGTTCACTATGGAATTAGCCTGCCACTTTATCCTCCTGTGGCTTCACTCTTTCCCTAGTCAGTTAGTATTCTGTTATTTGGAGGGCAAGTTGGATGGTCTTTTCAGGGGAACACTGGTTAGGTTGTTGTGGACCCATGAGGATGATGCTGTACTGGGTGATCTCTCAAGAAGCTGTGATGGTGTGGCCCACGACAGCTTGGGGAATCACAGAGGGCATGATGTGGGGTTGCCTGCTGCAATGGGAGTTCCACAGAAACCTGGTGAGTTGTCAGCTTTGGTGTAGAGTACCACGAATGGTGGGCGGAATTGCCCTGGTTGGGTATATCGCTGTGGAGGTCAGGCAGAGGTTCCCGCAGCAGTAAAGGACATTGGGAAGTGTTGGCCAAGCTGTCTTAGGCCAGATGAGGTGTTATGGCAGGCAAGAAGAAGATCCCTCAGTCACGTGGTACCACAGAGGACTGATCGAGCTCCCCCAGCCACGCAGGCAGGATTTCCCCTGAAGAAGATGGGCAGATTTCCCCAGACACATGTTAAGCACTGCAGAGGGCGGGCAGGTGGAATTTCCCTAGGAAAATGTTGAGTGTGATAACACCTGGTGGAGGTTGGAAATACTTTGCCATCTCGGGTTATGCTGTAGAGGGTGGAGCTCTCCCAACTGGGTGGAGGGCAAGCGTAAATGCCCTAGGCTAAAGGGAATGGTCTGGAGGCTGGCAGTGGCACTTGAGAGAAACGGGAAGAGAAAAAGAAAAAAACGAAGAAAAAGAAAACTGAGCCCCCTGAGACTGTGGGGGCGCAGAGAGAAACAAAAGTAACAATATAAATCAACCCAGATCTCTGACTGTGGGGCCGGAGGTGTTTAATCCCTGCCCTGAGGCCGTGGCAAACTGTGGCTGGGTTCAGATTAAGCCTCCATGTTGGCTCCAAATGATCCTGGCTCCAGCCGGCTCATTGGTGGGGCTAAGGTCAACCCTTAGCCGGCCTCCACTGTGGTAAGCCCAAAGCCCCAGCTCCTCAAAACCTGGTGGAACTGTGACTACTTATCTTTATGATGCTCCTCCTATGACCTGGCAGTGTGGAATTTTCCTTTTAGTAACTCCCCTGCACTGATTTCTGCAGTCTCTTTGGTATGTGTTACTCAGTTGCCATCTTCCCGGAAGTCTCTTGTTATCACCATCCATAGATACACCCATTGTGTCAAGCACATTTGTACATTTGTTGCCATCATTCGCAACACATTTGCTTTCTACTTGAGTCCTTGGTATCAGCTCCTCATCCACCCGCCTCCATGAACCCTTGGTAATTTATAAATTATCATTATTTTGCCATGTCTTACACTGTCTGACATCTCCCTTCACCCACTTTTGTCCGGCCCCCAGGGAGGGGATTATATGTAGATCCTTGTGATTGGTTCCCCCTTTCTACCCCACCCTCCCCTCTGATATGGCTACTCTCATTATTGGTCCTGAAGGGTTTATCTGTCACTTGGATTGCCTGTGTTTCCGGTTCTTATCTGTACCAGTGTACATCCTCTGGTCTAGCTGGATTTTTAAGGTAGAATTGGGATCATGATAGTGGGGTGGAGGAAGCATTAAAGAACCAGAGGAAAGTTGTATGTTTCATCATTGTTATACTGAACCCTGACTGGCTCATCTATCCTGGGTTTTACATACATAAAAACATTTTTTTAAAAAAAGCAAACAACAACAACAAAACCAACACAAATGACCAAGTAAAACAGATGAAATGCCTCAGTGGAAAAGAAAGTGGGGAATATTAGGGAGATCAAGTGCTAGGACGCTAACCGTTCCCTGAATTGCATCTGCAGCAATCCCTGCTCCGATGCGCTGTGCGGGACAGCAAAGCTATTCTCACCCCAGTTCCACGGGGCGTTTGGTGGCTGCTTCTTTAGAAGTGGATTGTTGGACCTCGCCTCTAAGGTGCCTGTTGATGGGTGTGAATTGTGTGACCTCTGGAACATGTCTCCATGCCAGGTGCTGTCTGGGGGACAGCTGGGTCCTTTGAGGAGGGCCCAGAAGACAGGCAGCAGCAAGTGACCAGAGGGCTGGGGCTGAGAGGGGCTTCTGCCAGCTGTGTTGCTGTGCCCCATAGGCCCTGGGACAGGTGACAGGTGTCTGTGTCCTGGTCCAGGTCCTTGGTCCACCTAGGGTGAGTGGGTCTGCTTGGGGTTTCAGGGTGCCCCAGCTCCACTCCCTGGGGGCGTTTTGCCTGGCACTGCACGCCTGGGGAAGGTCTTGGGGATGAACCCACAGGCAGGGCTCTCTCTGTCCCCTCAGTCCTTGACCGGGAAGTTTAAGTGGAAGCCCACCAGGAGAGCCTGGGGGACACATAGAATCGTATCATCTGTGGTGTGGCTGCTCCTTCTTGTCACCACACCACAGCCTCGTTTGGGGGGGGGGGCGGCAATGGCTGCAGTCGGCCATGTGCCAAAGGGGCCATGTTCTTGGGGGGCGAGTGATGGGTCATTTTGCTTTTTTCTTTGGAAAGCAAGTTAACAACTCTTGGAGACGGGTTTTCTTTTTCTTCATCGTCTGTGGTTCTGGCTCTGCTGTGGTCTGTCTGCTGCAGGCTCCAGGGAGGCGAGGGATGGCACAGTGTTTGGACAAACTAGATGGCATGGGACGTGCTCATGAAGGCGCTGTTTAGCGGGTGGGGATGGACCTCACGCCCCACCAGGTCCACCCTCTGTCAAGTGTACCCTGCCCGGGTTTTTTCTATGTCCCCCATTGTGCCACCTTTGTTTCCGCTGTTGTCAGGTGCTGTCAAATTGATTTTGATGTCTAAGGACCCTTGGTGACAGAGTGGAACTGCGTCTCTATGGGAACAGGTGGCCAGGCCCTCCTCCCATAGAGTGGCTGGGAGGGTCTGAAGCAGTCCCCTCTCGGCTTGAACCAAGTCCTGAGCCCTTTTGCCCCAAAGACTCCTTTCCAAAACACACTTGTTGCTACACAGTCCTTTCTGACCCAGAGCCCGCCCACGGGTTAGAGTCGAGCCATCGCATGGCCTTTCCAAGAGTGTAAATCTTTGTAGAAGTGGACAGCCTTGTCTTTCCCTTTCAGAGTGCCAGAGGGGCTTGAACTGCCTTTTGGTTAGCCCTGGTCGTGCCTTGGGTTAGGCATTGGGCTGCTACTGGCAAGATCACTTCTTGGGAGAAAGTTGAGGCTGTCTGCTCCCATAAAGATTTACGGTCTCTGAAAGCCTGCCTAGGGTCACTGATGGTCAGAATCGACTCAATGGTAGTAGGGTTAGACTTAGTTTGGGTTTGGTGAGCAGCCCAGCGCTTGATTTCTGTGCTATCCGGCTCTGAAACGTCTCCCTTGTCATTGTCACTAGCGGCCCTCAAGTGAGTTCTGACTCCTGGTGATCCTGCGTGCAACGGAGCAGACCATGCCCAGTCCCGTGCCATCCTCACAACATTTGTGGTGTCTGAGCTCACTGGTGCGGCCCCAGCCCAAGCCTCTCCTCAAGGGCCTTCCCCTTTTCATGGCTCTCCCAGTGTACCAAGCATGCTGTCCTCTCCCAGGGATGGTTCTCTTGTGATCACATGTCCAAAGTACAGACGTCCAGGTCTCACCAGCCTCACTTCTAAGGAGCATTCAGGCTGCACTTCCTCCAAGACAGGTTTGTTTGTTCTTCCAGCAGTCTGCCAGCCTTTTCAATATTCTTCTCCAACACCGTGATTCATTTACACCATTTCCCCCCCTGCGGCCCTCCATATTCGTTGCCTGTCCAATGTTCACACACAGATGAGGCCATTGGAAATACCACGGATCAGGCCAGGCTCATCTTTGTCCTCAAAGTGACATCCTTGCTCTTCAACATCTTAAAGAGCTCTGTTGGCAACAGATTTACCCAAATGCCATGCGTCCTCCTGTGGCCTATGAAGGACCCTGTGCGCCTCCACAGATCAGACTCTCAAGTCCCAGCAGTCTGTAGTCCATGGTCTGGGTCACCAAGAGCTGGATGGAAACTAGGTCAAATGTGTCCAATTAGGAGCACGGCACTGGCCATCTTCTCTCCTGGGGTTCTATACAAGCACTGTTAAGCTCCCCACCCCCACCCCCACCCCCAATGGGAGGTTGTTCCTCCTCGTTTCCCTACCAACAGAAATGGAATCACCGTCACTGAGATATGCAAGCCCCCGCGCCCCCCATTTTGATTGGAATGTCCAGTAAGGGTCACTTATCACTCTGGTAGGAGTCTCTGCTGATTGGGGGTGACCTTAGCACAGTGCTGTGTGGCAGCCACTGAATGGTCTTCTCCCTCTTCCCCCCCACCTTGAAAAACCAACTACAGCGGAGGGGAGGTCTTCCCTGTTGAGGTGAGTTTTAAGATGTACATCTTGAAGGGTGATGCGTGCTTCATGGGTGCTGGGCCGGCACGCGACCTTGATACGTGACTGCTGCTTCCATGAGTCAAATGTAATCTTTGACAACTTCGACATTTTATTTAACGTGATGCTTGCTATTATTTTTTTTTAAATACTGGTACCTAATTCTAGAATACTTTCATCAGCGGCCACACCCCAGCCCCACCTCCAGTGCCCAGCACCCCCTAAACCAAGTCTCGATGGATTTGTCCATGCTGGCCGCAGCACACAGGTGGGACCGTGCTGTAGGCAGTCTTTGCGATCTGGCTTGACTTGCATGACGTTCCCATGGTCCATCCATGCTGGGATGGACCGCGCGTCCATACCCCACTCCTGAGTGAGATTCCCTTTGTGCTTGTCCTCTCCTCGGCTGAGATCGGATCTCATTCAGGTCAGTGATTTTCACTTGTATCTTTCAATGGCAGCACGGCACAGCAAGCTGTCCCATCGTTTGCTTGAACAAAGTGCTCGCGCCTGGAAACTTTGAGGCTGGTGAGGCACCGCTTGGCGAGTGCAAGTGAGGGTGGCCATGCACGCCCACCTGCCCTCCTCTCTGCTCTGCTTAGCAGGAGGGGTCTTGAAGCTATTTGCTGACCATGGAGGAAGACCAGCCTCCTCAAATGGTGCTGCAGGTGTTTTGCAGACTGATCCCAGCCAGGGCTTCCATTTACTCTCCCACAGCAGGTCTGTGGGAATCAAGTCTCTCACCTTCTTGTGCCTGTTAGTCTCCCAGTTTCCTCGTGCTCTTTTTTTCCGTCCATCCAACTCCCACGCCTCCTACAATGCCCAGCTTGCTACCAGCGCCTCCAGGAGGGCTTCCCCAAGCCTTCTTCCTCTGAGCACTCACAACACTTGATTCAGTTGCCTGCTAGGGTCCCGGGAACAGCCCCTGTGCCTGGCATTGACCCTGCAGTTGTTGGGTAGCAGGGGACTCAAGGTCTCTGTAGTGGGGAGAGGGTGATGATGTTGGATTAGATACACTGCACAGGAACACATGGGCACAATGAGGCTCATCCACACAATGCAGTCACATTTGGCCACAATTGCTAAGTTGCAACGTGCTGTCTCTGTGCATGTCTGTGTCTCACGATCAAGGAAGGGCACACTACCATTGGCCAGCGCAGGAGCTACCAGAGTCAGCGTGGGGCGGGGGGGGGGGCTCATCAGGAAGAAGTCCCATGCTGCCAGATGAACCACCCCACTGAACCCAGTCTAACAAAAGATTCATGGACAGCTGGATCGACAAGTGAATTTTTCAACCTTGGTGGAAACAGACACAGCACACACCCTGCCAAGGTACACAGACTCCAATCTTCACAGGGTACAAGTGGCCACGTCCTCTGAGCTGCCCCCCACCACCCCACCAAGGACCTGGACTCCCTGCCCACTGAGCTCCCGTCCCCTCCTTTCCGTTGTCCTCATTGATCTGAGGACCAAACCCCAAACCCAAACTCACTGCTGGAGAATTGATATTGGCTCAGCAACCCCACAGGACAGGTAGAACTGCTCCCATGGGTTTCCAAGACTCTACCTCCTTATTGGAGAAGAAAGCCCCATCTCTTCCCCATGCAGTGGATTCAAACTGCTGACTTTGCAGATCACAGCCCAATACTTAACCACCATACTTCCTGGAGGCACCCCTTTCCCCAGTGCAAAAGCGACAGGAAACCAGACTAGAAGAGTTTGTGGCACGGCAGCCCTCTCCACTTTCACCTCTAACCTGCGCTGTCCGGCCACAGACACCCTGCCCCAGATCAGCTTCTTTCTATTAGCTAATATTGGAGACTTAACCCCTCCCTGAGCCTTCTCCACGTAGAATCATTATAGTACTTTTTCAAAGAGAGCGACAGAGTGACTGCCCTGGCTCACTCCCTCGTTCTCTCCTTTCGAAATCCGCAAGAGCAGGTAAGAAATGCCCTGGCTATGGGGGCTCAAACCAAGGGCCGCCCCCTGAGCGTCCTCCCTGTGTGCAGGTGCTCTCTGAGTGGACTGCCTGAAACAGAAAGAGGAGTCCCATCAATCCATGATGGCCAAATTCTTGACCACTTACTGAGAGGCAGGATGCAGAGGCTGTTGACCAGGGGCCCACCGCTGCCCCAGCCATGGAGATGTTTGCCTGGGACCCTCAGGAGTGAGTCCACACCAAGGCAAACCACCCCTCTGGATCTCGTGCTTAGCCGTGCTCAGGACAGCAGCATCCCGGGTGCACCCACCTGCCTCCCCAGGCAGCCGCCTTGGCTGCAGACTGTCGGCTCGGTCCACACCAGGACCAAACAAGGCCTCAGCTGGGCCCTCTGTCTGCCCACGCTCCCCCGCCCCACATCTGCCTCTTCCTGTTTTCTGCAGGGTGCTACCATGACATTAGGTAACGTATAGAAAACAAGTTACTTCCTCTTGCGGAGCCAGCCTGAGTTCCGTCTCAGCTGGAGCCTCCTCCTTGAGATGCTGAGAAATGGTGTTTTTCCCATTCCCTCCTCCGTGGACCCCAAGGTCCAGGGACCAGCTCCTGCCCACGGCTCGCTGAGGTGCACTGAGCATCTCGCTGCCTTCTGAGATGCTGGCGACAGGGAAGGAGCCATGGAGGAGGAGGAGGCCAAGACGCCTTGTGGGCCAAGAGGAACCGACTCCTGGCAGACAGGTAGGAAAGAGGTGGGCTGGGTAGAGACAACTCGACCACCTTTGGGGGCAAGCCAGTGTCTTGGACTGCAAATACCTCGCTCTTCATAAGGCCCGCGCCAGACTGCCCACTAGGAGCCATCTAAGATGTTCCCCGAAACTGCCCAGCAAACTCCTCCAGCCTGAGGTTCTCAGTGACCTGCCTGCCTTTAAGCCTGTACACGCCGACACCGGCCTGACCCTGTCCTGCACCTCTCCCGTGGGCTCAGCACCACTGAGGCTCCTGTTGCCATGTTTGGAATGGCCCATTGTGGCCAGCAGGGACCCAGGCCACCTCCACGGTTTTTAAATGACCGGATCCTGGGAGGCCAGCCCTTGCTCCCTGAGCAGTTTTGTTTGCGTTCTCAATGAAACAGAAGGTGCGAATAGGTGGGACCCCTGGGCCTGATGGTCCGGAGAGAAAAAACAAAACAAAAAACCAAACAGAACGAAACCAAAACCCCAGCCGACACAGCCTGTCTTAGCTAAACACGGACGTGTTCGAGGGAAATACTGTTTGCAGCCCTCTTGCCCATCAGCCACCCCAGGGTGGCATTTTTCGATGAGATTTACAGGGGCCAAGCTGACCATGTATTTATTCGCAGTCAGACTCCGGTTCCCAGTCTCCAAAATAACCCGGAGCTGGGGGTTACAGATAAGCCGAGGAGGACAAGGTCCGTCCGAGGGCCACAAGCCGTTCCTTTCCCGCAGCAAATCTTTCCGTGAAAACCAAGCGGGCGATGTTATCTGTCCAGATACGCGGAGAGGCAGGATGCAACTTAGAAAAAGATAACATCCGCTGACTGGGGAAACAGAAGAAACGTCACGGGCAGTTTAAAATACTGCGCCTCCCAACTGCCCTGCTGTCCAACTCCGGGGGGACGTGGGTATTTATGGAGACAAGGCGAACGTGAACCAGGGCACACGCCTAGGTCTGCGGTCACCCTGCGGTCGGCGGGCAGCCCCTGAGATGCCGGGAGGGGGCTCGCTTCCTTAGTTGGATTGCAGTTAGGAAGTCAGAGGAGGGGGTGGCCCTGAAGGAGACACTCCTTGGGAGGGGGCCACCCCCAAAGACGCCAGTGAGTCTGGGGCTGTGAACTCAGGGCGCGGGACCTAGGGGTGTCAGCCAGTGAGACCTTCCTGAGGTAGAGACAGGAATGTCATGAAGCAGACAGCTGGAGGGGTGGAGGTGTCTGATTGCCAAGAAAAGAGCCCACCATCGTGAGAGAGCCTGTGATCGTCTGCAGGATGCCCCCTCCCTCCCACCCACCCGCCCTCCTCCGTCTTCTCCAAGCCTCCCAACAAGTGGGCCTGAGACCCTTGGTTTAGATCAGGAACACACAGCCCAGGAACTTAAAGGGACCATTTCAAGGGCCTACATCTTGAAAAGAGGGTCCAGAGAGTTCTGGAGGTGTGGGATTGGGCCGTGTGCCCTTGCCTTCTGGGACTGGCTGGGCAGAGGTGGTCAAGCTGTGCAGTCTGGGTGGAGGCCAAGGACATCAGCAGAGCTGGGTGGGGACACCCTTAGGAAACCCTCCATCCACAGGCTGGCTATCTTGTCCAGTGCTTTGCCAATTGCAGGTTCGAGGTGACCCAGCGTGGAGCAAGCCTGCCATCCCCATTCTTCCACATCATGTGCTCACGTGGTTCCTGTCACTGAGTCACAGGTGGGCCCTTCTCACAGCACGCCACACTTTCCCATTGGGCTAGCAGGCTGGAAACCAAACACCAGTCCAACGAAGGAAGCAAGCCTCCCATCGAGTCTGACACAGAGCGTCGCGCGGACGGTCCTGGAGGCTTTGCACAGTGCTCTGGGAGGACCCAGCCTGCCATCAACCTCGCAGTTGGTGGATTTGAACCGCCGACCTTGCTTTCAGCAGTCCGACGCTTGCGGATGGTGCTGCCGGCGGCCCTGGGTAGACGGAAGCGCCATGACATCACAACCATTCCTTCTCAGCTCACAGTCATGGAGTCACTGCTGCCCATAGCGGCCCCCAGGACAGCGTAGCACTGCCCCGTGGGTTTCCAAGATGGCAACTGTGCAAGGGAGACGGAAGCGAGGCTCTCTCCTGCGGAGCGGCTGGGGGTTCCACCTGGCGATGAACAGCCCAACGCTTAACCATTGCACCACCAGGGCACCAAGGCTGACCTGTGGTTGTCTGGAACGGAATCTGCAGGGTATCTCTGAGGCTGTGAAAAGTTGGCATGGAAATGGAACGAAAGCATCATGGGAAATTGTTGGAGCCCCCTTGTACCTCGACTGCTGATGTCATCTCCAGTGACCACTCGACTCGGAGCAAGGACAGAACTTGCTCTTACCTGGTTGTTCTTAGCTGCCATTGGTCAGACTTCAACTCCTGCCAACACCATGCCCCATGGGCCTGGAGCCTTGTGCTCATGATGGGTCTCATTGGCTAGTTTGGGGGAGTACATCGTCATGCTTCTCTGCTGTGTTGATTTTAGTCCAGAAGCTCTGTGGACACCTTTCCAAGAGCACCAGCGGGCAGGCAGGTGGTGGCCGCCTTAGAGGTGCGCAGGCTGAAAATGGAACTTGGATCTCTCCAGTGGAAGGTGAGAAATCTACCAGTGAACCACCCCAGTGGCCAGCTTCGTCAGTTCAGGAAAAGTGCGCTGATTTAAAGCAGGCCATGCAAAGTGAAGTGGTCAGTACCAGCTATGTCGATGTTACTGCGAGGGTCAGTCTGGGACCCTCGGGGTGTGTTGGGGTGGGTTGTCAATCAGCTGGAGGCAGCTCATGGCAGGAGACCTGGGAACAAGACATGAAACATGGCCCGTTCCTGCACCATTGTTACCGAACTCACCCTCGCAGTCCGTGCGCCTCCGATAGCCTTCCCACCGTGGAGTGTATTTCTTAGCATGAGGCAGGCCATGCTCTGGCACGAGCCAGAGGATTTTCATGGGCTGTGTGGGGGTGGTCTCCAAGTCCTTCTTCATAATGAGTTTGAATCTAGAAGCCCCACTGAAACCTGCCCACCGTGCCTGACCCTGCTGGTATTTGAAATACTGGTGGCAGAGCGTCTAGTAGCCTGACACAAGTTGACACATGGATGATGGCTGAAGGGGCCTGGTTTTAGGGGAACCATAGCAGGAACAGGAAGAGCCCTGGTGGCATGGTGGTTATGCATTCATCGGGCTGCCAGATCAGCAATTCAAAACCACCACCTGCTCTGAGGGAGAAAGGCAGGATTTTCTACTTCCATAGCTTTGGAAACTCATGGGGCAGCTCCGCCCTGTCCCATCGGGCTCATCTGACTCCATGGCAGTGTGTTTGTTGTTTGGTTTATAGGAGGAGCCTTGGGGGGGGGGGTCGTGGGTTATGTGTTGGGCTGTTAACCACAAGGTCCACAGTTTGAAACCACCAGCCGCTCTGCCAGAGAAATACAAGGCGTTCTACTTCTCCAACATCTCAGAAACCCCCAAGGGGACGCTCAGCTGCCTTTTAGAGCTGCTGTGAGTCGGAATTGACTCGATGGCAATGAGTTTATAGTCAATGGAGATAAGAAGAAGGCTCAGCTAAGAAGTTGAGAAACATGGCCTTGGTGATAGGAGTAGCACCGGAGAGAGAATTTGGTAAGATTTGTTCACCGTCACGACCATTACTCAACAGCATCAACAGCAGCTCCGTACATGGACCTGCTGGATGGATCGCACAGGAATCCAGCCAATGATACCTGTGGAAAGAGATGATGAAGATGTTCAAGATCATTGGGCAGAAAACCAGGCAGACCAGCAAGTGCTCACATGCGCGGTCAAAGTGAGGCTGAAGAAAATGAAGCCGTTCCACCAGAGCCAAAGTATGACTTCAAATACATTTCACCCGACGTCAGAGATCACCTCCAGGACAGATCTGATGCCTTGAGCACTAGGGACCAGTGAGAAGAGCTGTCGAGTGCCACCAAGCACATTATTCCGGAAGAAAGCCAAGGTCACCAGAGACACAGGAAAGAAGGAAAAGGGCAGAACGGATGCCAGCAGACGCTCCGAGACTTGTGTTTAAATGCAGAGTACCTAAATCCAATAGGAGACAAGGTCACAAAGGGAATCCAATAGAAGCTCTCAAAAGATAGCTTGAGACGACACAGAAAAGCCCGGTAATGAGATGTGCAGAGCTCCCCAGTGAGATGACCACAAAGGGCAGAACAGCCTCAGCATTTCTCACGCCGAGAGAAACTAAAGACAAACTCAAGCTTCGAGTTACAGTCTTGAAGGGTCCAGGGGGGGAAATATCGAATGACGCAGAAGCCTCAAAAGAGTCACTGTACCAAAGAGAACTGGTTGACATCATCCAACCATTTCAGGAAGTATCATACAGTCAAGAAGGGTTGATGCTAAAGACCTCGGTGAAAGGCACCAGGAATCGATGGCGTGCCGATGCAGATGTTCTAACCAACAATGCAATGTCGCACGCGCTCCCTTATCTACGCCAAGAAATCTGGAAGGCTGCTCTGGACCATCCACTAGAAGAGATCCATATTTGTGCCCATTATCCAGAGAAAGGCGATCCAACAGACCACAGATGTGATTAAACAATAACACGATTTTCACCAGAAAGCAACAGTCTCCCGGAGATAACTCAAAACATGGTTGCGGCAGTCCATCGACATGGAGCTGCCAGGACTGTAAGCAGGATTTAGAAGAGGGCGTGGAAGCATGAAGTGAAGCTTCCAAAGGACGTCTGGAAGCACAGCTGATGCCAGATGGACTTGGCTGGGAGCAGAGCCCCAGGAAGAGGTTTACCTGTGCTTTATGGACGATGGGAAAGCATCCATCGCGGTGGATCATAACGAATCCAACACTGCATCTGTTTGCTATCATCCTGGCTCATTCTTGTAATGACATAAAACAACAGACTGTCACAAATGCAATACTCTGAATCGAATTATTTCACACCATCAGCAAACGAGTCTGTGTCTCGTTTCCCAGGGGTCTCGTCGTGCGGTGCTGTGCGCTGTTCTGTTGCTTGTGTTCTCAGTGGCATGGAGTCACCCCCTGGAGAGGCCAGCCCAGGGTGCTAGAGCTGCTCTGGGGCCACAGGATGGCCAGCAAAGTGGCACGCCATGGTGGACAGACGGAGGGTGACCGTAAGCGATGGCTCTGCCCTCCCTGTTCATCTGTTCGTGCTGTCTCCCAGCTGCTGGGTAGGACAAGCACCCCAACGACTCTAGAGACACACGTGTGTGTCTTTTCTGCACAAGCGTGGTGCCTCTGGTGAAGCCCTCTGAGGTCAGCCTGTGCCCGTTCTCCTCCCTGTTGTGCAGATGGACAGACGAAGTCCCCCTGAAATAAAAGATTTGTCCCAAGCTTTGCAGCAGGCAAGAGGCTCTGAGTGGAGCTCCTGTAGGGTCCTGGGCTGTGCTGCAAACATGCCAGCCACCTGTCTGTTACAGGGGCCTCTTCCTGGAAGAGTCTTCCTCCAGGCACCAGGGTGCTCATGCCATCAGCAGCTTCAAGCATTTGCCCAAACATCTCTTTCTCAGTGGGACTCAGAAGCGCAATCCTCCCCCTCCCCCACTCTTTCCTCCCCTGGCACGCGGGTGGCTTTTCTAGGGCTCATGTCACTTTCTGATCCAGCGAATGCTTCCCCTTAAGCACCACTCCTGTCTGTCTCCCTAACGTGAGCGGAACCCCATAATGGAAGCCCTTTTCTCTGCTGATGCGGCCCCGAGGAAGACCACCTCGGACGGGTTTGCCCAGGATGGGGCTGGCTTTAAAACGGTTGCTGATAAGGCGAAGGCAAGGAAGCCGACCGAGCAGAGCAGCAGCGCTGAGGCAGTGCATCAGGCAGGCTTCTTGGTCCTTCGGGGCAGAGGCCCAGGGACCCCGTGGCCGAGGGTGAGGCCCAGAGGAAGACCTGGCTGCTGGCTGGGGAGGGGTGCTGCAGAGGACAGTGATGGCTTCCTTGTGTTGTCAGGGGCCCGGGGGTTGGTTCTGACTCGCAGCGACCCTGTGCTCAACAGAGCAAACCAGCGCCTGGTCCCGTGCCATCCTCACGTTCATTTGGGAGCTCTGGGGAACCCCGCTCAACAGAACAAACCAGTGCCTGGTCCCGTGCCATCCTCGCGTTCATTTGGGAGCTCTGGGGAACCCCGCTCAGCACCCCAGCACTATGCTAGCTGCCAGAGGGTGGCAGTGCATGAAAGGCACCCGCCAAGAATGAAACTTGGGGTTTCCACATGGAACGGGGGGCTCCATCCCTGCCCTCACAGGGAGTTACTAAACCCAAACCAAACTCACTCCCTGGAATTGATTCTGACTCATAGGGATCCTACAGGACAGCCCAGAATTGCCTCTGTGGGTTTCCGAGGCCGTAAATCTTTCCTGGGCAGAAAGCCTCATCTGTCTCCTGTAGAGCACCTGGAGGCTTTGAACTACTGACTTTGTGATGAGCAGCCCAATGCATAGCCCACTATATTACCGGGGCTAGGATGCTAGTTGCAAAGGACAGCATGGGTCTGCATGAGGGTAGTGGAACTTTCCAGGACTATAGAGAGTGACCCCCTCACCCCAAGACCAAGAGGCAAGGGGTAGGGCTTCCAGGCACAAGTGTGGCCTTCAGCAGAGGGACACTGGCCACCTCGACACCCCCTGACCTGACTCATTGGGCTACCTCAGTTGGTGCCAACATCACCCCTGATATGGGAGGTCCTTGCTTCAGTCTGCTGGAGCTGGGGCCACAGAGTAGAATGCAGAGGATCAGACCAAGGGCCTCGAGACACAGGTCTTAAACCACAAGAACCACATCACCCAGGTGTGCAAGATTAAATAAAGGGCCCACAGTGTGCAGCGGAGAAATGAATACTTATCCATGTCCGTGATTCTTAGGCCATAATGATCTCTCCTTATTGGTATTGGTAATGACCTCGTTCCTTTGTTAAGTTATTCAAGTGACGGGGGTGACGGGAAAAGAAGGATCCCAGACCGCTTTGTCTGGCGGAGGGGCTGGCGGTCCACGGCAGATGGACGCTGGGCGACCTCATCTCCCAGGCACCGGTGTCAACTCCCAAGTTCCCTGAAAAGTTCCTTTTGTCGAATACATTTCATGTCTTTCCCCAAGGTTGTCTCCTCCAGGGTCCCATGTATGAAATAAGAGAGAGAGAAATAGTTATTTATTTGCAAAATTATATCCATTGTGTTTTCAGTGAATATTTACCCAGAAAATTAGGTTTCCGTCTGACAGTTTAGGCACCAGTTGTTCAGTGCTTTTAGCTCGGCTTTGCACACTAGGTAGACTCACTGGCCAGTTCCATTCTGGGTGCTCCATCGCCAGCACCACCATTTCCTTACTCTCTAGACCCCGCCTTCTCCTCTGTGCACTAGAACAACCATTGACCGTTTGGTCTCACGTAGATGAAAAGACCAAGTAAAGCAAAAGCAAACAGAAAGCAACACTTTAAAAATGTGGATTGGGTGAAAGTTTACAGGACAGATCAGTTCTCCATTCAGCAAGGCATGCACATGTTTCCTGTCATTGACTGCAGTCTCCACAATGGGACCTCGCTTATCCAGCTCCCCGCGGGGGTTTCCTGTTTCCATCCCTCCTGCTCTCCTGCCCTCGGGACTCTGTCCTTGGGTGAATGCTGCCCTGTAGAGCTGAGGTGGTTGACCATTCTAAGCTGTGTGATGCTCCTGGCATTGATGCTGCCTGCACAGCCTGCTGCGGACGGAGCACTGTGTTCACAGGGTTGGCCTTTGCTGTGTGTGCTCATCTGTGCTCACACTAAACGGGGACTTAGGGCAGCGTTTTGGCTCAAGGGTTCAAGAGTCTCAGGGCGATGTTCTCAGGAAGCCTTGTAGTCTGGACTGTTTAAGAATTTAGAGTTCTCTCTGCATTCTTACCCCCATCCTATCTGGGTCCCTGCTGGGAATGGTCTATAGTGATAGGAGGGCGCCGTCCAATCCCGTTGGTCTCAGGGCAGATGAGGTTGTGTCTCCTGTAGGCAATTAGTTCTACAGGCTCGTTTATGCTCCAGGAGCGCTGGTGGTGTCGTGGTTACAGGCTGGGCTGTGATCTGCAAGGGTTTCTCCTCTGAGACCTGGTTTCCTTCTTTCTTATTGGTTCCTGATGAGCACAGACCAAGCGTTGTATCTGAGGCAGCAGCTCACAAGCCTTTTACGACCCCAGACGTTACTCCCCAGACTGGGATGCAGAGAATGAACTTTGTGGTGTCGATTTGAGGATCTAAATCTTGAAACCCAGGAAACCATTCTCACACCATGCTTGGTGATGTCTGAGAAGGATGTGCAGCCTTGTCCGCATCTACACGGGCATCTGTGTGTGTATGCACATATAGCTACATCTTTCTAGGCTCTCACAGATTTTGTTGATGAAGATACGTGTTTGGTTTTTATAAGGTCTCAATGAACTAACTTATCTTCTGCTATTTGTGCGTTTGTTGTTACATCTGTTAGTTTTACCAAACATTACATATTCTTGTAGATAATGTACACATGATACTTTTTTTGTTGTTTGTTTTGCCAAACCCTGCCACATCCCACACCGTCCTCTTCCACGAGCAGCGTCCTGTGTGCTATATGCAAACACGACCGCGGCCCCATCGTTTCCTGCCAGGCCTTCCTAGATTAGACTTGCCACGCGGGTCTTGGTCCACTTTGAGGGAGTTTTGGTGCACAGTGCAAGGGATCGGCCCTGTTTCATTTTTTCCTGTGGGTGGATAACCTCGTTTTTCTCCCAAGGAGCAGATAGTGCTTTCGAACTGCGGACCACAAGGGCTCCTTCTCCAGATCTGTGCCCATGAATTCAAGTAGCCATTGGGATTCTCTAAAGACATTTGCTTCTGATCTTTCCTCAAGCAAGTAGAAGGTCTCCGATTGCGTGAGGATGGAGGCCTTGCAGGTTGCAGGGTGCTGAGACGTCTGAAGGCTGCCGGAGGGATTTCCTAAGAACAGAGGGCAGTTGGTAGACCCGGACCCGCCGTCCATTCTCCCAGCTGGTGCCTGCTGTCAAAGTGATTCTCATTCCCAGAGACCCGGTGGGACAGATTGGAACGGCCCCTCAGGCGCTTCTTGGCTAACATCTTTGCCAAAGCAAGTCTTTCTCCAACAGAACTGCTGGCTGGATTTGAACCGCCAACCCTCCAGTCAGCAGTCAAGCGCTTGACCATTATGTCACCAGGTCGCCGTCCCCCAAATGGTGGTGGTTGTTGAGTGCTGTCAAGTCCGTTCCAACTCATAGCCACCCAAGAGCAGAAGCTCAAAACACTGCCCGGTCCTGTGCCGCTCTCACAATGGAAGCGGTACACAGCTGTGTTAGTCTGGGTAGAGTAGAGGAACAAATTCACAGACACGCTCATGTATATGAGAAAGAGGTTTATGTACAGGAGCAATTGAATATTGAGAAAACATCCCAGTAGAGTCCAGATCAAGTCCATAAGTCCGATATGAGCCCTTATATCCGAGACCAGTCTATAAATTCCTCTTTAGATTCATGAAATGCATGCCATGACACCGAATGCAGGAAGACCACAGGCCAGTGGGTGGGAAGTCTTGTGGATCCAGTGGTGTCGCAAGCATCTCAGCACCAGCAGGGGTCTCCATGTGGCTTCTCCAGCTCAGGACACTAGCGCAGTTCCATGTGTCTTGTCAGCTGCAATGTCTCCCAGGGAAGGAGTGGAGAGAGAGAGGTATGTCCTGCCTCCGAGGAGGAAATATCAGATTTCCCAGAACCCTTCTGAGAAGGCCATGCCCATATCGAGGCCTCATTGGCTATATCCTAATCGACAGGCTAGACTCCACCCCTGCCCTCTTAATCCTTAAATTGACACGATTGTGTAACTACCACCACAGCTCACTCGTGCGGCCACATTGTCCACCCCTCTTGTTACATGTCTGTTTCTCTTTGCTGATCCTCTACTTTCCCACGCACGATGGCCTTCTCCACAGACGGAACCCTCCTGATGACAAATCCAAAGTACTTAGAACAAACCCACTCATCTTGGCTTCAGTTGGCCTGCAGTTCTTCTAAGACAGATGGAGTCCTTCTTCGGCCGGTCCGTGGCATTTTCTGTATTCTGTGCCAACACCATCACTCCCGTGCATCAGTTCTTCTACAGGCTTCCCTCGCCATTGGCCAGCTTCTACATGGACATGCTGCCTCGTGGGGTTGCAAACACCTTGGCCTGGCGCAGACCACCTTTGTCTTCAGTGGGACAGCTCTTTCCTTCTGTTACCAAACACTTTAAAGAGATCGTCTGTAGCAGACTCGCCCAATGCAAGATGCCATGTGATTTCTTTTCTTAAAAAATAATTTTATCCGGGGCTCAGACAACTCTTGTCACCATCCATCCATCCATCCATCCATCCATCCATCCATCCATTGTATGTCAAACACATGTGTACATGTGTCGCCCTCATCATTCTCAACACATTTGCTTTCTGCTTGAGCCCTTGGTATCAGCTCCACTGCCGCTTCCACAGACACTGGTTGACCATCCAGGTAAGATGAAAGCTTTGGCCGCTTAGTCTTTTCTGCCATGATGTTGTCTATTGGCCCCGTTGTGAGGATTAGGGGTTTGGGTTTTCTTTACATTGAGGTGTAATTCACACGGAAGGCTGTCCTCTTTGGTCTTCCTCCGTCAGTCCATTTCATTTTCAGGAAGCAAGGCTGTCATCTGTTCATGAGGCGCCTTCGTATCCAGCTGCCAAGTTCTTTGTGTAGCCCAGCTCCTTAGAATCTCTCTTTGCCCAGGATACACAGGGAAGACGTATGGTGAGAGGATGCAACTCTAACGCACACCTTTCCTGACTTAAACCACACAGTGTCTCTTTGTTCTGCCTGAAGGGCTGCTTCTCAGTCTCTGTACCGCTGCCACGTGAGCATGGTTTAGTGTTCTGGAAATTGTCATTCCTCCCGATCTATAGTTTATTAAGACCCACACAGTTCAATGTCGTTGCATAACCAACAAGCCCAGGAACACATGTTGCTAGAATTCTCTGCTTCTGGCTAAGAGCCCTCTGGTTTCAGTGACGACAGCCCTCATTTCACATTCTCTTCTGAATGTGGTTTGATTGCCTGGTAGCACCTAGTTGAGGCGCTGATGCATCTAGTCTGGAACGGTCTCTGACACACATGGCACTTGCGTGGTGACGTGAATGAGATTGTTCAGTATCGTCTGCGTTTTGTTGAATCACTTTTCTTTGGAAGGGGCAGAACTTTGATCTCTTCACGCCTGTTGGCAGCTGTTATCTTCCACATTGCTTGGGAAGCATCCTCGCAATGAGCATCTCCAGTGCGGCATCAGTTTGATGAAATCTCTCGGGTGGCATTCTGCCAATGACGGGTGCCTTGCTTTTCTCTGACGCCTTCAGTGCAGCTTGGGATTTTCATTCAGCGACGTTGGGTTTGGGCGTTGCCCTTTGCCGATCATTTCTTCCCCATATATTTGAAAAGAACTTGGTTATCAATAACGACTTTACGTCCTTTTCTCCTCCCTCTTTGCAGCCACACAGACCCATCTTTAGGTCTGGGGGCCAGGGAGGGACTTGTTTTGGGGTTTTAAAGAAGCGCACCGTATACCATTGCACAGCCCACCCCAACCAATGAAATCAGCAACAATATCCCATTGAACGCTCCATGAAAGTGCTTCTTTCCCCACCCCTCCAGTCCTCCCTCCTCTGCCCTCGACGTCCTGTGGCTGCCCTCTGCCCATTCCCACCCCCATCCCCAGCCTCCTTGTCGTCATCAAAATATTCTCTTCTGGTATGAAAACCACGTTTCTTTTTCTTTGTTTTCCCTCTGCATGGTGCTGTTAGTAAATATTTGCCTATGTACACTTGACCAAGTTTGCTAAGCATACTGTTCTCTGGTTTCCTCCGTCCCGAGGTGTTTGAGAGCGGTCATTGTCAATTATCTTGATGCAGTGACTCTGTGTTTTCCTTCCCGGTCCTTTCGCCCCGCCCACCATCTTCTTTTGATGTTTCCTGTCAGGTAAGCATTGGGCTGCTTAGCACCAGACCGGCGGTTCAAACACACCAGCTGCTGCCTAGGAGAGATATACGCCCTCTTTGCCTGTGAAGATTCATGGCTCCAGAAACCATATACAATCAGCGTTCTCAACCTTTCTCACGCCGCGGCCCTTTCATACAGTCCCTCATGTTGGGGTGACCCCAAACCATAACATTATTTTCATTGCTACTTCATCACTGTCATTTTGCTATTGTGATGAATCGGGTGACCCCTCTGAAGGGGTCATTTGACCCCCAAAAGGGTCACGACCCACAGGTTGAGAACTGCTGATATAAATGGTCACTGTGAGTCAGAATTGACTTGATGGCGATGGGATCAAGTTCGGGGTGTCTGTTAATATTGTGCCCATAGACTCCTTGGCTATCACAACTTGACTTTTTCTTTGTTTTGGCAGTGTCGAGTTTCTTCCCCCCTGCAGTTGTCTACTTCTAGGGCTTTGCCCCCTCCACACCAAGAGTTCACCTTGCCCTCTCCAGTGCTCCTTGGAATCTTCACTCCGTATCCTTCGTCGTTCTTTTGTTTAGGTGTCTCTGCATTCACGAGCGCGTTGCCCAGTCCCCTCAGACATGTATTTCAGCCTTGTCTTTCTCCCCGACCTGTGCTTGCCTCGTGTGGGGTCTCCTGGCGGCACCCACAGCTCGCCTGGTTCTCGGGGTCCTTAGTGCCTCACGCCCTCGCACGCATTCTTGAGCTGGGGAGGTGTGACAAGAGATGCACTGCGAGGGCGGAGTGGCTTTGTGTGTCGTAGCACCTCTTTAACTTTAGATTTATGTCATTCAACTTTTAGTTATGCTCGTGTTGAACAAAGGAGCCTAGTGGCGGGCGCCATGTTTTCTTTTTTTATTACTTTTATTGGGGGCGCATATATTTTATCACAATCCATACATCCATCCAGTGTGTCAAGCACCTTTGCACATATGCCGCCATCATCATTTTCAAAGCATTCTCTTCCCACTTGAGCCCCTGATATCAGCTCCCCATTTCTTCCCCCTCCCTCACGAACCCTTGATAAGTTATAGATGATTATTTTCATATCTTACATCGTCGTCGTGTTTAAAGAGCTTGGCTGTTCACTGAGAAGCTGGTGGGTCTCCCCTCCATGGGAGAACGATGCTACTCTGCTCCCGTAAGGATGACAGCCTTGGACACTCGCTGGGGCGGCTCCACTCTGTCCTCAGGTCACGAAGAGCTGGAATGGACTCAACAGCAGTCAACTTGGCTTTGGCGGATAAGCCGTGCGATGTTTGAGATACGCTAGTCCTCAAGTCCCCTATGCATAAGGTTTTCAGTGGCCACTTCCTCCCAAGTGGGCAGCTGATACGTTCCCATGCTCTGTTCTTGTAGAGGGACAATGAAACAGAGGAAGGTCCCCAATGGGCCGGATTGACACCGTGGCTGCAACAGCAGGCTCAGGCACAAGAACAATGGTGAGGACAGCGCCGGACCAGGCAGTGTTTTGTTCTGTTGTGCATGGGGTCGCTATGGGTGGGAACGGACTCCATGGCACCGAACGACATCCTGAAAATTATTCCCATGCAATATTTGGGTTGCCTTGTTCCAAGGTGAGCTATTGAGATCTTACTGGCGTGTGGTGAGCCTAAGAGGTGGTGTAGAAGCTTTGTAAGCTCTCAACCACACAGAAACGGATCTGGGCTGTCTCCCACAGACAGCCTGGCGGATTTGAACCGCCAACCTTTTGGTTAGCAGGTGAGCACTTAACCATTAT
Source organism: Tenrec ecaudatus (assembly GCF_050624435.1). Lineage (NCBI taxonomy): Eukaryota > Metazoa > Chordata > Mammalia > Afrosoricida > Tenrecidae > Tenrec > Tenrec ecaudatus. The sequence goes on along the minus strand of NC_134541.1, from coordinate 3,240,691 downwards.
ACCAAGGGCAAGAGTAAGGCATATGCAGGACCTATTCATTGATACTATATGGTGTCCCTCCTCTGTTGAATCATGCACTCCAATGGGATATGTGAGTTATATATACATTATATACACATGTACATATACATATATATGTGTTTGTCTTAGCTGTCCAGGATGTAACCTCTTTTTAATAATTCATTCTTAATAAAAGAAATTCCATTCCTGCTCAGCTCTTGTTGGATCCCATTGCCTATTGGTGAAGGGCAGCAGGCATTGACCTCGGCAGTCCAGCCATCTCTTGTTCAACAGAAACAACTAGTATGAGGCAGACCAGAGCTGAAACACCATCAATAACTTGACCTCCATATGCTCCCACTCTGACTGGTGGGCCTTTGAAACATTTTGGGGTCGCCTGGAACTAGTGTCCGTTCAGAGCCAGTGTCTAGTAATCCTCCCCAAAGTTTGATTATTTCCTTTCCCCCAGTGAACAGTCACTCCTGTGAAAGGCCGCAGGTCCCTTTGGGGAAGGCTAGGAGAAAGACTAACAGAATAGACCTTCGGTGGTGTAGCAGGGTGCTCCTTCAAAGGGATCCGGCCTCCCCCTCATTCAAGGGGTTGTGGGTCTGTAAACTCGCTCAGGTCTGGGGATTGATTGAGGGGTCTTGACTCTAGTCTGGTGATTTGAGTTGAACTGCTGTTTACCCAATCTAGCATCCTTCTGCTTGTATAGATCACATAAATATTCCGTAGGTTTCCCATGTTTTTCACTCCTAGGGACATCGTGGCTAAGTAGCCAATGCCATAAGTCCAAGCTGATTACTCTGGAAGCCTTGCTGCCCATTATGATAACTACGCCCACCCCGTCTTTGTTGCTTCAGTGCCGACACCTGCCCCCTACCACCACAGACCCCATCAGCCCCACTGTAGGCAAATGGCAGCGTTCACTTAAGGCAGTGCCCACTGTTGATCCTGGTGCCCATAAAGTAGCAGTCACAGGAGTCTTCAGAGATGCTGGGGCCCCCTTCACAAACTTGTTCCTGATGGTTGTGGGAAAGGTATGTCCTCGGGGTACTTCTTTTTGGGTCTGTGGGATTATTCTGATAGATCCATTCCAACGTACCAATTTCCCTAAGCTTTTGGATGCCTTCTTCTATAGCAGGGGCTCTCAACCTTCCTCATGCTGCGACCCTTTAATACACTTCCTCATGTTGTGGTGACCCCCAACCATAAAATTACTTTCATTGCTACTTCATCACTGTTATTTTGCTAGTTATGAATCGTAATGTAAATATCTGATATGCAGGATGTATTTTCATTGTTACAAGGTGAACATAATTAAACATAATTAAAGCATAGTGATTAATCACAAAACAATATATAATTATATATTGTGAAATATTTGTGTTTTCCGATGCTCTTAGGTGACCCCTATGAAAGGGTCATTCGACCCCCAAAGGGGTCACAACCCACAGGTTGAGAACTACTGTTCTCCAGTGTACCAAGGTAGGCCAGGTACCGCAAGTTGGTCTAAGCTAGGCTATCTGGCAGGCTATGCCTTAGTGAACCAAATAAATAAACTATTAGATCCTCTCTTGACATCTCTTGCTGAGACACTGAAAGAAGAATCTGTGCTTAGAGGCCCCAAATCAAGGAACGCAGACTGATCTAATGTAACATTCCTTACACCTGTATCCCACACCCTTAGTAACCATTCCCATGGATATCCCCCAGGCTTCTGCTTGTATGTATTTGAACACTCGAGCGGATCTTCATGAGTATAGCCCACTTCTTCCTGAGTCATCATCTGAACCCCACCTTTCAGAACTTTCTGAGACTTGATTGTAGTTACAGGTCTGGAGGGAATGATGGTTGGTGGGGGAGATTCCGGGAGGCTCTCAGCAATATATTGAATATCTAGTAAGGCATCGCCCCCAGGCAAAGCTCCAGATGCAGCCCCACCTGGCATTTCAGCTTGAACCGCTTGGTTATTCTGCTCAGGTGTGAGTTGTTTAACTGATAGAGGATTAATCCCCTCAGGTGGGAGGGTGGATCTATTGAGTGGGGTGGCTCAATTAACTCTGGGGCAGGAATCCTCAAACTTTTTAAACAGGGAGCCGGTTCACTGTCCCTCAGACCCATTGGAGAGCTGGACTATAGTTATTAAAAAGAGCAACCTATGAACAAATTCCTATGTACACTGCATATATCTTATTTTGAAGTAAAAAAAAAACAAACCCCAAAACCAAACAGGGCAAAAACACCCGGCGGGCTGGATAAATGTCCTCAGCGGGCTGCATGTGGCCCGCGGGCCGCAGTTTCAGGACCCCTGCTCTAGGGGCTTAGTATCCTCTTCTCCTGGATCACCAACCCATATGTTCCCATCTCATGTTTTAGAATCCCAATTCTCTCCAATTAATGCCTTACTTTCATACCAGACGCTGTTCTGGACTTGGAAGTCAACTGATGCTGTAATTCGGCAACTCCTATGATGTATGATGAGACTCTGGAGTTGGCTTTTGGCGATGGCAGCTCTGTTACGAGAAGAGAGCAGACTCTCCTTTGTAGCACACGCAGAAGCCTTTAGGGCTGTTATTCGGCACTTGAGACGTGCTTCTGAGGCCCTGAGATTACCCCTTTCCTTGATCACATTTTCTATTGTGAGGAGGACCAGCCAACCAGCTTCCCTATAGTTCTCATCCTGACAAAACTGCTGGAAAATATCCAACACACGGTCACCCAGAGCCTCTCCTCTCTCCAGCACTTCATCTGTCGGTGGTGATATGGTGGATCTTGGCTTGGGACTTCACACCATGGATGAACACCACCCACCGTCGTAAGCGTGGCAGACTTAGCCGTGCCTTTAGGGGTGGAGGCAGCGTTCTCAGTGCTGTTAGGTCTCATCAGGCTGGAGAACCAATGCAAGAAGCCCATATTGATGATTGGGCGTCTCTAGAACCACTCCTGGTGCCAATTGTGTTAGGAAGGGTTCTCTAGAGAAACAAAGCCAGGACATTTATGATTACATGAGAGAGAAGAGGGTTATACAGCGACAAGGAATGTAACAGCTAATTAGTCCACACAGCAGTACAGAAGGCTCAGTTCAAATCACCTTCATGGAACAGTTATGTAATGAACGTCTTTTGACTCATTGGGGCTGCCAGATCCAAGGTCAAGGAAGCAGACAGTGGAGTCCTCCCTTGGGCAAGGCAGGCAGATCAGCCCTCAGGCAGCAAACTGCAGAGTGGGCCAGCAATAGTCAGTAGCTTGGGAGTTAAGCAAAGGCAGCCCGGATGGGATATCAGACTCAAGCAATGCAAGGCGACAGGATCCACCAGCCTCAAGCTCAAGCAACGTACGCTCCAGCAGCGTGGCACAGAGGTATTGAAGGTGCCTCAAGCTCTAGAAACATGATCTACAGGTTGGCTGGGCTTACAAGTGGTGTAGCACACAGGTTGAGGCAGAGAGCTAGCTAAAGCAGCAGCATGCTGATCTTATCATCAGAGGGCAAGAGAGGCGGGGGTATAGCCTTGTAGAACCATTTATCTCTTTACCTTCCAATCAAACTGCGACCTGATAAATCCCACCTGTTCCTATTGGCCAGGTTGGTAACATAAACCCATCACAACCAGCATCCTCCTCAGAGCCCAGCTGAAATGAAGAGTTTCAATTAGAGGGACGGGAGCAGTGGAAGACGTAGGTCAAGGAGGGCGGTGAAATGGCAGGGCCCTCACGGCTTAAACAGCCTGTCTGTGCGCCTGTGTGAGCTACAGGGCTCATTTTCGCACGGGAGCTGTTGCCAGTTTCATCTGTGCCCCGCTGGTTCCCTCCCAGGAGGCATTCACTTCTCCATGGGCCCTCAGTGCTCGGGCCTTCCTCTCGGCTTCTGCTTTGTCACCGGGCAATCCACCCAGACGTGCTGCGAGACTGTCCCTTTGGGTCACACTCGTATTAAGGCGTTGCTCATGGTTGCTAACAGTGAGTGAGCCCTCATTCTGGCCACCGGGGACTGCTCTTCTGGCAGCTTCTGAGGGGCCTCCCAGTTGGCAGATGCGAGGTGAGTCCCTACTTTCAGGTCAATTTTCCTCCTCCTCCTCCTCACTCAGTGGCAGAGACGAGACCCTGAACACACCAGTGGTTCCCTGCCCATTCCCCAGGCCTGGAAACGGAGTCCCAAGGAACGAGTGGGATACAGAGACTTGTCCCAAGGGCCCAGAATCCCCCACTGACACCTGGCACAACTTCCTTTCCAAGGAGGTCAGCATGGTTTCCAGGTGTCCCCTCAGCCTGGGCCCCACACCGGTTGCCAAGGGCCAGCAGCAGCACCTGGCCTGCAGGCACGATTGAGTCCCCTTGGAATGTGTCACCTGGGAGGCAGGGTTCGAATCTTAGCTGGGCCACCTGCGGGCTGCATGACAAGACCCTTGAGTGCTGAGGGTCTCAGCTTCCTCTTTCAGACTTGGGTCAGGGGGTGGGCCTGTCTGGGGTGGGGGCAGGTGTCCAAAGTCAGTGGTCAGCTGGGAATTGACGGCATAATCATGCTCCCTTGTTGCTCGTAGGTCGCTGGACCATGTGGGATGGAGACCCGCCCGCCAGGGACCAGCCTGCTCCAGGCCCCCCTGGGACCCCCAGTGGGCAGGCCTCGCCTCGTCTGACCCTGGGCCCTGTCCTTCTGCCCCGGGAGCAGGGCCTGGCCCCAGCCATGCTCCTGAAGGCTCTGCCCATCCCGCTCTACCACATGGTGTCCCCAGGGGCCCCTCAGCCTCAAGCAGCCCTGGGACCCAGCGGCCTGGACGGGGCCAGCCTGCCCTTCATCCTCAGCCCTCTGCTGCGGCCGGAGGGGCCTGGGCCAGCGCCAGCGCAGGTGGGGAAGTCACCAGCCCCTGTGCTGACGGTGAGCCTGGTCGGGGCCCTGCCGGTGCTGTCACCTGGACCAGGGCCCCCGCTGGGCAGCCCTGGCAGGGTGCGGAGTGCGGGCAGGTACCTGTGTCCACACTGCGGCCGCGACTGCTTGAAGCCCAGCGTCCTGGAGAAGCACATCCGGTCGCACACGGGTGAGCGCCCCTTCCCCTGTGCCACCTGCGGCATCGCCTTCAAGACGCAGAGCAACCTGTACAAGCACCGGCGCACCCAGACGCACCTCAACAACGCGCACCGCCCCTCCGAGTCGGATGAGGCCGACCGAGCCGACAGCCAGGACCCCAAGGAAGGACGCGCGTCAGAAGAGCAGTCCCTGACGGCCAGCGCGCCTTGTCCCGTGCAGCGGCAGCAGGCCACCACCTGGGAGAAAGGCTGGGAGGGCCGCCTGCGCAAGTGCGAGAGCTCCGACTCGGGCTACCTGTCCCGGTCCGACAGCGCAGAGCAGCCCCCCGCGCCCACCAGCCCACTGTGCAGCCAGTCCGAGGCGGGGTCCTCCTCGGAGCCAGGGCCGGCGGGCGAGCTGGAGAAGAGGCGGCTGGAGGAGCGCATCGCCCGGCTCATCTCGCACAACCAGGCGGTGATGGACGATGCACAGCTGGACACCGTGAGGCCGCGCAAGACCGTGCTGTCCAAGCAGGGCAGCATCGACCTGCCCATGCCCTACACCTATCGGGACTCCTTCCACTTTGACATGCGCGCGCAGGAGCCTGGCCGCAGGCGCCCGGCCCATCTTGGCCCCACCCACGCCCCCTGCATCCTGCCCGACAAGGCCAGACCCCTGTCCTTCCACTCTGTGCCCACCCAGCTCTCCACCACCGCGCAGTGCGTGTCGGTCACCAGGAGCAACTCACTGCCCTTCCTCGAGGGCACCCGCTCGTGGCGGGAGTGGGCGCCAGACCCCCAGGAGGCAGGTCCCCGCTGGCAGCACCCAGGGGGCTCCAGACCCTCCCCTGCCCGCCTGGACCGCAGCTCGGGGCCAGTCTTGTCTGTGGTCCCCAGCAGTCACCCCCGGGCCCTGGTCCGGCAGGCTGCCGTGGAGGACCTGCCCGGCATACCCTCTGGGGAAACCACAATCCCTGCAGAGCCCCCCCCAAGGTCCACCGCAGGAGACAGGGCAGTCAGCAGGGGCCGGGCGACCGGGAAGAGACTCGGGCAGCGGAGGCTGAAGCTGTTCTCCCAGGAGAAATGGCAGATGTATGGGGATGAGACCTTCCGGAGAATCTACCAGAAAGGCAAAGCTGGACACCGCAGAGGGCACAAGACTGGGGAGAGGGCAGTGGACCCCTCAGCCCAGGCAGAGCCTTCTCGGGCAGAGGCCACGAGGACCCCCATGTGTGGGGACACAAAGACTCTAGGTTGTGGAGACGTGAGGGCCCCTGAGTCTAGGACCACGAGGACCCTGGCCAGTGGGGATATTGTCTCTCCCCCAGACTCTGGGTCTGAGCTGGGGCCCCAGGGTGGCCGGTTGGCCGAGTCCTACAGGGCCTCATCAGGAGGCTGTGAGACCGCAGAGCCCCCCACCGTCCGTGGCAGAGACACCTCCCCTTTGGGCGTTGAGAACCCACTCCTCTCTCCAAGCCGGGTACTGGAGTCACGGGCAGAGCTGTTCCTGGGTCCTGGAGACTGTGGGGGGGCCCAGTTGGGAGTCAGCTGCAGTGCAGAGGGAGGGAAGAGCCCCTTGTGGAGAACTCCTGGGCTGGCCAGCAGTAGCCCTGGGCAGGCCCTGGCTGCGGAGGACCGGCACCCCACAGAGAGGAAGAAGCTCAAGATAGAGGGTCTTGGGGGCCAGGACGAGAGAGCAGAGACCGTAGAGGGCTCTACACAGGCCGCCTGCCCCCCTGCCTGGGCCTGCGGCAGTGACCCTGCAGAGCGGCCCAGGGGGTCACTGCTGAGTGCGGACCCTACGGACTGTGGGTTGACACCCATGGGCATCTCTTCAGCTTCATCCTTGGCTGCCCCAAGGCCGCCCAAGGCACCTCCATTCCTTCCTGTAGCCGCGTCCCCAGAGTGTCACCCTCAGAGCCCCCACAATGCCTTTACTCCAAAGTACCTCCTCAGGCTATCTCAGGGTGAACCCCCCTTGGAGCTGCCGGCCAAGACGAGGAGTGGACAAGATCATTTCTGCAGCAGAGGGTGGCCTGAGGCACAGTCTCTCTTTACTCAGTCAGCAATAGGGACAACCCTGTCCCCTGGGGCAGCCTCAGGCAGGACGTCAGGAGAGGCAAACATCATGGAGGACCCTGTCTGTTCCTGGCCACGGAAGGGGGTGGAAGGGACTCAAGCAGACGAGGAGGGAGAGGACAGGAGGGACACAAGTCCCATGGAGCCCCGGGACCCAGCTTCTGTCATAGCCACCCCCACCCCAACCCCTGGCTCTGATTCATCACGGCATACCAAGATGGAGCTCCCCATCACTTGCCCCCTCTGCTCCAGCAGCACATCTCTGAGGGCCAGGCCCCCGGGGGGTGACCTGAGCCCCTGGCCAGAAACCCCTTCCCTGGACTCTCTGGCAGGGTTCAGCTCAGGACGGTCCTTCCAGTTGGGGCCCTTCCTGTCAGCCATCAAGCAGCCCCCGGCCTGGCCCCTCCACTCAGGGCACCCCAGGCACTGGAGGGCTGAGGGCCCCTTCCCCTCTCTGGGGGCTGAGCCTCGGCTGACCTGGTGCTGCCTCAGCGTCAGGCTCCCCCTGCCCGCCGAGCAGAAGGAGAAAGCATCGTCCTTGGGCTCAGCGCTGAACCTCCCCGTGGGTGACCCCAGAGACAAGGGTCCCGAAGGACTGACAGTGACCAGCCCGGGAGACCCAGGGCCAGCAGAGGTGTCCAAGGTAAGGCCCAGCTTGGCCCCCGGGGGAGGTCTTGCTGTAAGAGTGGGAGGGGCAACAGGGTGCCCCCTGCAGCTCACGGACCCTTGTCTGGCTGAGGGGCACATGTGGGCAGCCACACCTGTGGCAGCGGAGATTCGAGCGAATCTTAACTGAACACAAAACACAAACAAACCATCAGGAAAGATTTGTGATGTTCGAGGCCAGAGTGAGGTACTTTTCCTTCCTGAACTCTGTGCTTCACGGAGGTTCCTGGGGGCAGCTGCCACAAAGGAAATGAAGCACTGCTTAGAGGGGGCTCCTGGGAGATCCAGACTGAGAAACGAGGGCTTCTCGTTGGGAGCGCGATCCCAGGCAAGACACATCTCTTGAAAGGAGTCATCCTGGGGCTTAGGGAGATGTGATCTCCGTGCTTGGTCACTCTGAGGTTCCTGGGAGCAGATGCAACAAGGGAAATGGGTGTATACCCAAGGGAGGTGCAGGTGGAGAGTCCTCAGAGGGTGTAGATCTTATCAGGGAGGGGGCGTGTCTGAGTCACATGTCCCTGAGTAAGGACAAGGACAAGGACCTGGAGTTGGGGCCTGGAAGGATGTGGAGCAGTCTCTTCATCTGGGAGTGGGGTGATTCATAGTCTAAGGGAGATGGAAGGAGGGGACCCCACCGCCCTCTCTCTCCTCCCTTCTCCAAAGGCACTTAGGAGTCTGTAGTGGGCCCCTGGGCCCGTGGAGTGGGAATGGGAGAGAGACAGGCTGCGGCGTTCCTTGGGACTCCACTTATCCCCCAAGGAAATTTTCTTCCTTTGGGGAAGCCCAAACCCAGGCAGAGTTCCAGGAAGTTCCACCCAGGAGTACACGCTGCTGCTGGATCAGAACCCCTCTGGGGCTCCGGCTGCTACACTGTGTAGCATTTCTGCGGCCCCATTTCCCCCAGACAGGCTCCCTGTCTGTGGAGATAACCTCTCCCAGGCCAGGTTCTCCAAAATCAGCGGGACAAGAGGGGGTCAGAATGGTGCACAGCCGTCACCATCACGGGGCCCTCCTGGGCTGTGTCCCCACTCGGGAACTGCGCAATGCCAATCTGCCTGGTTTCTGCAGCCCTCCTGCCCCACAGCTCCTGGGAGGACGACAGGGTCCCAGAACTGGGCGCCTGAGCTCCGGCAGAGGAGCAGAGCACCTCCTCGAGGGACGGCAAAGATGCCTCGGGGAAGCGGCCGGCAGAGGAAACTGAGGTTCGACCTCAAAAGGTAAGGTGCGGCAGCCTTGATGACGTCATCACGTGTCACAGTCTGGGGGCCGCTTAGCTCAGTGCCCAGGGAGAACTCACGGTTGTGACGCTCTGTGTGGCACTGAGTTGCTAGCTGGGAGGTCAGCGGTTCGAACTCCCCAGCTGCTCCCCAGGAGAAAGAGGAAACTATATCCACTCCTGTAAAGAGTCACAGTTTCAGAAACCCACTGGGGTGGGGGGACCATTTTGCTCTGTCCTATAGGGTAGGCCATGGGCAGAATTGACTTAAGGATTTGGGTTTGGTTTGATTTTCATATACTTGATGGCCAGTTTATAATAAAAAACAAACCCTAACACGGGGTTCATCTTACATTCTAATTCCTTTACAGAGTACCAGACCGAAAGACTTCCATATGATTTATCCTTCATCTGTGTACGTATCCATCCATCCATCAGCTATCGGATTCTCTATCCATCTATCATATATATATATATTTCAACTATTGATCTAGGAGCCCTGGTGGCACAATGCTAAGCAGACCTACTCAGCTGCATCCCAGGAGAAAGACCTAGCAGCCTGCTTGTCTGAGGGTTATAGCCTAGGAAACCCATGTGGCTCTTCTGGTCTGTCCTGTGAATTGGAATCAACTTGCTGGGTCTTAACAACAATCTCATATTCATCTATCTATCTATCTATCTATCGATCTATCTATCTATCCATCTATCCATCTATCCATCTATCCATCTATCCATCTATCCATCTATCCATCTATCCATCTATCCATCTATCCATCCATCCATCCATCCATCCATCCATCCATCCATCCATCCATCCATCTATCCATCCATCTATCCATCTATCCATCCCCTCTGTGTCCATCTTCATCCTTTTACTTTCTCCTTAACTCTCCCCAACGGTTCAGTCTCCATCTTCTGCCTCTTCTCCCTCCGTGTCATTGGTGCAGGCTCACCTGGGAAACCCAGGAGAATTTCATTATCATAAGGTGTTATGAGTGTTGGGTGCCAGCCACTCAATTCCAGCTCACAGGAGCCTCGGGGGCAGAGTGGAAGTGCCCCACACAGTGTCCAAGGCTGTCGATCTTGACAGGGACAGACTGTCAGGTTTTTCCTCTGAGGAGTGATTGGTGGGCTTGAACTATTGACCTATCTGTTGGTAGCCAGTTGCTTGGCCATGGTGTCAACTGGGTCCGTACCTCTAATCCTTGCCGAAAAATCCCATATGGTACTCGATAGTCACAGGGTCCAGGGATTGGAGCCCGGGCATCTTTTGGGCGGGTGAGCATATGACGTGAATACTCATAGTGGGTGCACGCATGCGCACGCATACGGAAGCACACACCGCTTATTTCTCTCTAGTGTGTGGGTTTGCTCCTCAAGAAGGGAGCCTATGTCTTGGTTCACTTGCCCACAGTTGTCGTAACTGTTCTGCTGGAAGTGAAATGCGATATTGCTGCTTCAAGGAACTGGCCTGGCTGGTACGTGCAGATCAAATGCATCCTGCATTTGAGTGATGGTCCTGGAGAAGAATGCCAGCAGTCCCACGGACACGCCGCGGGAGAAGCACGGCCCGAGTGCTCCTGGGAGCAAGGATGGAGAGACTCCGTCTTACGAACTGTGGACAAGCTGTCAGGAGAGACCAGTCCCTGGGGAAGGACAGCGTGCTCCGGACAGCAGGAAAGAGGAAGGCCCTCCAGGAGATGGGTTGACAATGAATTCCTGCACAGAAACAGCGGTGGAGATGGCACAGGACCCGGCGGTGTTCTCTTGTGCTGCGCGTGAAGTCACGAGGAGTTGGATCGGACTCAACGGCCTCTCACAGCAAACAATTTTTGGAGAGAGCCCTGGTCGCGTAGTGGCCATATGCTGGACTGCTGAACACAAGGTTGGCAGTTCAAAACCACTAGCTGCTCTGGGGAAGAAAGATGAGGCTTTCTGCCTCCTGAAGAGACAGAGCCGCAGAAGCCCCAGGGTCCGTTCGCTACGAGTCGGTGTTGCTGCCGCGGCAGTGGGCTGGTGTTTGGGTTTATCCATCACACCAGGACGGCCCATTTCATCTTCTGTTTCCCCACTTACGACGGTCTTAGCACACTGCAGCGACTCCAATAGATGTCTCACAAGTGGGTGACGTAGCAAACAGAAGTTTGAATACTCACACAGGAGAAGGCTAGGAACCTGAATTCAGGGCATTGGCTGCAGTGGGAGGAGGGGGTAGGACGGGGCAGGGCAGGGCAGGCTTTCTCTCTGTTAGCCCAGGCTCTCTTCAGCTTCTGTTCCTTGGTGATTGACAGGTGGCATGGCATCTTTGTTTGCGGCTCTGTGCTGAAATCCATGGAGTTAGGATGACCCTGCCCAGACACTGCCTGTTTAACGTGACAAAGCAAGCCCATTGCCCAGTGGTATCAGAGCCACAGATATCCACTCAGTCCCACTCTCTGCCACCCTGCGGATGCCGACTCATGGCGACTGTATAGTGCAGGCTGGACCTGCCCCCGGGGAGTTTCCACGACTGTCACTCTCTACAAGAGCAGAAAGTCTCTCCTTTTGCCTGAGGACTGGCTGGTGGGCCTGAACTTCTGCCCTTCTGGTTACCAATTACACCACCCCCTTTTTTTGAGGGATCCAGTTCAATCTACAATATGGACATTTAGGTGGTTTCTCATTTGGGAGTGGGGTTAATTTCAAAGCAACCATCTTTACACATTTTAAACTTTATTCGTTACGACCTGACCAGCCTCTTGTCTGGCCCTTCATTGGATGCTTAACAGCGTCTCCGGTCCGATGCACGGGGTTCCTTTCAACTCCTAGACTCGCGCCTCTTCCTTGCGGACTAGCTCTGTGGCGGACCCCTTACCCCCGTCTGCGCGGTTTCTTTTAGATCCGTCTGTCCCTCTAGACCCTCCTACTCATTCATGTGTTCCTCTGTGTTCCTGCAGACTGGCAGGTCTTGTCAAGATAATTGTCTTCCGGCCTTGAAGTCTGCACCTTTGAATTTCCTTCGGAGAGGAAGCCGTCCGCTCTCTGTTAGGGCTGCACATGGGTGCATTTCATGTCTCTGAGAATGTGTGTTTGTTTTGCTGGCTCCGCAGGCTGCCCGCTGTCTCCTCTCTGCACATCAAAGCTGCTCTGGTTTGCATTCTGTGCTGGAGGAGGCAGGCGCGCCTCCACCCCTCTGCCCCTCGAAGGCCTTTGTCTCTGGGCACTTTTAAGATCGCCTTTTCATCTTCGGTGTTGCAGGGCGTTGCTTTGATGTCGGTGGGTGCGTGCTCCCTTTTGTTGATTCCATTAGGCGCTCATTGGACTTTCAGGACGGGCCACTGACGTCTGTGGGCGACATTTCCAGGCATCCATTTGCAAACATGGCTCTGACTCCATGCCCTCTCGGGACATGGCGCATTGTCTCTCCCTTCATCTTCACTCCCTTTGTTTCTCTGAGATGGAATCCAGAGGCTTTGTTTGGTCGCACCTTCAAGAAGGGACTGGGCTCTCTCGATCTGCTGAAGTTTCTTGAATAGTTAAAAAGGTTTTTTTTTTTTTTTTTAGAAGAAACTTATCAATAATTTAATGCATCAAGAAGAATGGAAATATACCCTCCTCCCCCGATGACGATCGTGCAGTCTCTTGGAGACAATACAGAGTGAAGACTCATCTGCTTTTCTCTTTGTTGGCTTTAGTTCTAAAACGGAGACGTGTCCCCCTCCCCATGCGCCCTGCTCTGTGCTGCTGTCTCAGAACGGCTGGGCACAGGTCTGTGGAAAGAGGCGGTATGCAAATGATGACCCAGAGCCCCCCGGGAGAGTTTGCTGACTGCATTAGCGTTCCTCCTTGCTGACCCCCCTTTTCCTGATCTTTGCCCTGATGCCACATGCTCCTTTAAAAGGCAAGCTCTCTCCCAGCCGACGTCTTCGGCTAACCAACTGGGGTGGGCCCGTTTGCTGCCGCAGTGAACAGTTTCCTCAACAGAGAACTAACGGGTAATAACTGGTACATGTTGATAGTGTCTAACGGAATAAACGGTGACCTGTGTGTGTACCCGTGATATCGAGACAGCTTCATCAAGATGATGAACAATCAAGACCACCATCTACCACCCCCTGAAAAAATGCGCCCCCAAACCTTTGTCGTTCCTCTCCCCGCCCCACCCTCTCATTTCTGGGAGCCCATTAGATCTGCTTTCTCCCACGACAGACAAACTAGGTGGCAATTTGTAGAACTTTTTTTTTTAATGGAAGAAACATTGCATGCTCTTTTTTTGGGGAAGCTTCTTTTAATCAGCATGCTTGTTTTGAGACTCGCCTGTGTTTCCGTGCGCATCACTCGTTTATTGTTATTACTGGCTATTCTGTTCATGAGTCCTGGTGGCACAGCCATCCAGAGTTCAGCTGCTAAGCAAGAGGCTGCTGGTTGGACGTCGCCCAGAAGTTTTTTGGGGAAGACTTGGGGATCTGTCTCTGTAGGCTCTCTCTGCTGCGATATGGGCTCATGAGGCATCCGGGACTGACTTGATGAGGCTCAGCAGTTACACTTCATGATCAGCAATTGAAAACCACCAGCTGCTCCATGGGAGAAAGGAGGTGCTGTGCTCTTGGAAACATTTAACACCCCTAGAAGCCCCATTGGGCAGTTCTCCGGTGTCTATCCAAACCTAAAGCATGCTCACTGCCCTCAAGTCGATGCGCACTCACAGCGACCCCCTAGGACAGGGTGGGACTGCCCCTGCAGGCTTTTGTGCCTGTCACTCTTTACAGGAGTGGAAAGTCACATCTTTCTCCTGAGGGGCAGCTGGCGGGGTCTAACTGCTCTAGTTTCAAAAGCAGATCACAGCCAGCACCTCACTTCTGTGTCACGGAGCCCATGCCGACTCCTAGTGACTCTCTAGGACTGGTTTGAACTGCTCAATGAGTTTCTGAGACGGTCCCTGTTCATGGAAGTAGAAAGCCCCATCTCTCTCCCGCGGAGCAGGTTGGTGGGTTTGGAACTCTTGACTCTGGGCATGAAAGCCCAGTGTGTAACCACCAGGGCTCTGTAAGTGGAAATGGACTTGATGGCAGCAAGTGTGGTTGTCTTCCTTTCATGGAACAGCCCCATTCCATTGGCTGTGTTTGCCCCGGCCTGTGGAGATATCGCTTGTGGGTGCACAGCAGGCTGGCCTCCAGTCTCGTATCATCTCAAACTCGCTGCCCTGACGTGAGTTTCAGTGCACAGCGACCCTATCAGACAAGTGGACCTTTCCATGTGGGTTTGGGTGGTGGTGGTGGTGGTGGTGGTGGTTGTTGTTGCTGCATCATCTTTGTCAGAAGTCCTTGAATGATTCCAGCGGCTTCTTCACGGGCCTCTTGGCTTCATCACTCCACTGGGCCCTTCGTTTCATGGGCTCGGGCGGCACAGTGGGTTACACATTGGGCTGCTAACCACAAAGGCAGCAGTTTGGAACCACTGGCTGCTCTGAATGAGGGAGAAGGATGGGGCTTTCTGCTCCCCTCGTAAAGAGCAACAGTCTTGGAAACCCACAGGGGCAGTTCTGCCTGGTCCTGTAGGATCGCTTGCAGCCGGCATTGCCTCGACAGCAGTGAGAGGATGGTTTATGATATTTTACTTCCCCAAAGTGAGATCTCATTGTTCCGTCCTGCTCAGCCGTGCTTATATCTCCCACTCTTTCCTTTCATTCTGCCAACGTGTTGAGTCTGGCGATGCCAGTCGATGGAGTCTTCACGTGCCGGCCTCGGTTTGATCTGCTGCTGGGGGTGGGGGGGGTGGGGGGGGGAGCGATTCTTGACTGCGATCATGTTTTTGGAACTCTGAGGCCCGGATTAAAGATGGTGTTTCTGGTGATGATCATTGTTGGGTTCTGCTGGATGCCTGTGCACACCGTGAAACAAACACTGGTACCTTAAAGGAAGTGCTCAGATCTAGGTTGCTGGGCTTCAGGGGTGTCACCCCCGAAGTACGAAGTCAGTTGGAAACTCAGGAGAAGTGCCTTCAAGCTGGTTCTGACTCACAGCGAGTGGTAGATTTCCCAAGGTTGTTATGTTATTGTTATGAAATTCACAGTGTTAAATCAGGCGTTAAAGAGCAAAAAGAAGAGAGAACGAAATTAACAGGACAATCTCCCCCTCCCTTCACTAAGTGGTAAGATCTGAGTTAGGATTTTTCGACAGTTGGCTCAGACATAGCAGTGACTGTAAGGGAGGTGCTTGATGGCTCAGAATGTCTCTGCTAGACATGGGGTCTCTGTGAACTGCACCTGAAAGCCTCCTCTGAGGTCTCAGTTTTAAATTGTTTCCTTCTCTATCCACCCCCCCCCCCAGACCCCCTTCACTGTCATTCGCCTTATGCTGATCCATTGTGACCCTACAGGACAGGGTAGAACTGCCTCTGTGGGTTTCTGAGACTGTCACTGTTATGGGAGTAAAAAGCCTCATCTCTCTCCCAAGGAGCTGCTGGTGGTTTTGAACTGCTGATTGTGTGGATCACAGTCTAACTCTTACCCACTTATGCCACCTGGGCTCCCTTCCTGCTCCTGCCAGCTCATAGGAATGAAGTTCAGGCTCACCTGGGCTGCCCACGGTGCTCAGCTCTCACCTCAGTCCCTGAAGTCTTGATGTCTATTTTCACCTCGCTTTTGACTTTTATGTATCGCTTACTTCCTAAAGAACAGCAGCATATCTCAATGTGAACTGTTGTAAAGGCTGTATTTTGACAGCCCCCCACCCCCCTTTAGCTGTCTTCAGTGTAAGGGTGGGTGTTAGGTTGGTATACCAGGGTGTACTAGTTGGCTGGATGGCTGGAAATGGAATTTGTATTTTTTAATCTTGTCCATGATCCTTTTGTCACTTGGGGCTGCGCACTTTGCTACAGCCTGTTGAAACTGTCTCTTATTTTATGACACCTCGTGATCTTGATATAAATATGTTCTCTTATATTTCTCCTTATATGAACATTTATCTGTCTATCTATCTATCTATCTATCTATCTATCTATCTATCTATCTATCTATCCATCACTTATCCATCTACCCACTCGTCCCGTCTCCGTCTGTGAGCGCATCTCTGCATGTGACCCCTGAAAACCAGACCCACTGCCATCAGGTCGGTGTTGCCTCATCGCGCTCTAGGACAGAGGAGAGCTGCTCCTTAGGATTCCTGAGGTGAACGCTTTGTGCGAGCAGACAGCCTTGCCTTCCTCCCTCAGAGCCGCCAGCTTGTTTGAATCCTCGGCCTTGCCTCCAGCAGCCTAGCTGCGCCTAGCAGGCAGCCCCACTGGCTTCTTTGTATGGGATTTGATTTTTTTTTTTTTTTTTTGGTCTGGGTAGAAGACTATGATTCACTGAACACATTTACTTTCGACCTTGTTCTTGTATAGTTCTGTGAGTTAGGCACGATTTTTATATTTTCGAGCAACTCTTTTACAAAAAGAAGAAGAGGTGGCAGAGATTGCATGCGGTTTGCAAACTCTGAAACATCCAATCTGGTCCCCTGCCCCCGCAGTTATTTGTCATGTCTTCACCACCCATGGGCACCGAGGTTGTGCCCAAGGTCCTCCATGCTGTTTCACGTGTCTCTGTGTTCCTTCCACTCCAGAAGCCTCCCCGTAATGGAAATGGCTGCTTTCATTAATGAAACGACATGAGTCACCGAGGGGGGCTTAGAAAAGGCAGGGCCAATTTTCTGAGTGGAAATGGAAACAGAGAATGCATACTTGGGATGGCTAATTGCCTGCCTTAACCAGAGAGCCCGAGATTCGGAGCATTTTGCAAAGGACGCCTCTGCCCACAGAGAACGTTGGCCCATGGAATTGGATGGTATTGATTAATTCGTAACTGGGTACAGCACTGAATGAGGCACGAAGCACTCAGAGACTTGTTCTAGGAAGCTCTGATAAATAGAACAATGAGTGGTGAGGTCCCAAGTGGTTTGGCGGGCAGGAGATGGGGACTGTGTGGGAGAAGGCCACTCAGTAACCCAAAGAGCCCCATTAGTCATCGGAGGGCAAGCAGGATGCAAAACAACCCAGCTCTGAGAACACGGCCCTGTGACTAGGCGGTGTTGTCCTTATCAAGAGCTGTTGATCTGTCCTCGGAGTGTGTCTGAGGTAGTTGGAACAACATTTACTTATTCAGTGGGACGGCTCAGTAACGAGAAGCCAATCTCTCGACGCGAGGCACAGGTGCACAACCTTGGGACCGGCTGCTGCCCAGGACCAGGTGATCCTGATCCTGTGGGTCAGGGCTTTCCAGATGAACAACAATAACAAAATAGGCTCCTCTTCTGTAGTCCACGGAGAAGGCCATCATGCTCGGTAGAGGGTCAGCGCAGAAGAGGAAGCCCCTCGGTGGGATGGATTGACACAAAGGCTGTAAAAGCAGTGGCCTTGTACACACAGCAGTGGCGAGGATGGCGCAGGACCAGGCAGTGTTTCCATCTGTTGTGTAGAGTCACAGTGAGTTCACTGAGCTAGACCTGACTCGCCGGCATCTAAGAATGGCATTTGGAGATAGATGATGCATGGATAGATAAGTGGCTAGAAGGACTGATGGCTGGGTACACGGACAGACAGACAGGTACATACAAGAAGAATGCATGTCCCCTGGGACAAGAAGCTCCCATTACACTTGGACCCCAGTGCACCTGACACATGATACAGGCAGTCTCTGGGACACCTGCTTCTCAGGCTCAAGGACCCCACACCACTGCGTTCCAGGTACAGGTGGTCCCTGCTGCCTTTGGTTCAAGGCACACATGCCCAGCACACCTGGCTGGAGGCGCTGTCCCATTCCCCATGGCTCTGGAATGTGCGACCCTGCTTCTTCGTGGTGAGATAGGGCGGTTCCCCCAGGCGTCCCTCCTCAGATCTTTCTCTTGACTTTGCTCTCCGGGGGGGGGGGGGGGGGGGGGGAAGGGGGGGAAGAGAGGAAGAACACGACGGTGACAGGTGTTTCTCTCAGAGCCGGGCGGGTAGTCTGTGGGGCTGCTGACTCTCTCCTTGCCACCCAGACTCGGCTCCGAAAGAAGGAGTGAGTAGATGGGGTGGGAGGGTAGGTGGGCTACAGCAACCGTGTCCATCCACCTTCGGAAGGCCTTACCCCTTCCCGTGGGGCTTCTCCCAAGACTGAGGTCATCTCCAGAGATCGATCTCTCCTGAGCACCGGCCCAAAGATGTGAGACGAGCTTGAGCCTCCCTCCCCATTCTGCGGAGCCCTCTTGCAACCCAGATTGGTTCGTTCCTCCAGCCAACGCCATCATGCCAACACATCAGTGCTTCTCCCACCTTCCCGGTCCCCTGGGCAGCTTGCTCATGCACGCGAGGCCACTGAAAACGCACCTGAGTCCTCAAAGTGGCATCACAACGACAGACTTGACACCCCCGGGGACTCAACTTGTGTCTGTTCAATGTTCTTAGAGCTTGGGAGCCAAAAGGGCAGGGCTGTAGAGCGGACGGGGTCAGGTGTCCCAGCAGAATTCTCATGGGACGGCCAGGGGCGCGGTATGCGAGCAGGTGCCTTGCCACGATGGTCAGAAATCTCCCAGGGCAACTTCCCTGACCTTTCCCTCACCAGCAGCGCTTCTCGTGGGCTCAGACTGTCTTCCCAACATGCTCTCAAAATAGTCCCGGTTCTTTGAGAAAAATCTGTCAAGGTGACCTCTTTGGGATCTCCCCGCCCTCCCCCAAATAGCCTCCATAGTCTTCCGAGCTAACCCGCCTACCTGGAAGTTGACCACCTGACCGATGCAGCTGATTCTTCAGAAGCCACCGTTTTGCTTGGGCCTTTATTCGGAAGGCCACCCAATGAGATCATGCTAAGGGTGTGGTGTTGAGACCTCGCCTGCAGCCATCCACTGTCTACAGAGCGAGGCAGGTGCAAAAGCGTTTTGTTTGCATCAACCTGCGGATGTCAGACCTGGAACTTAGCAGCCGTGCTTTGTGGCTCGCCCCCGTGGGAATGGAAGGGACAATGGGCGTGCTCTAGACACTCCCACTCACCTTCCACGCCCCTCCACTCAGACGGTGCCCATTCTGGGGGTCTGGGGAGTCGTCGGTCTGAGGTGGGCTTGTGTGGATGTCAAGGGCTTCGGCTTCTTTGGGCTGTTGCTAAGGTTTTTGCAGTGTGGCCGCACCACCACAACCACACATGGAAAGAACTTTAGAAGCACTCACTGCGTGCCTAGGAGAACCTCATTTCCGGGTCCTGTTAGTGGTCCCATGTCACAAGGTGGTGCCTAGTGGGGGCTCAGTCACTGCGTGGAGTTGTGCCCTCCTCAGATGGCGCGTCCCGTGCTCTCCTCTGAAGCAGGGGAGCCTCTGAGCAGAGCCTCTTCACGCGTTTGCAGATATTCCTTGGGCCCATCTTTTCCGGCTGCCGACCACCAGGTCCTCTCTGCCCAGTAGGTACAAAGCGGCGCTCCTCCAGAGTCGAGTTCAGCTGCGGCCCTGCAGACTGCGCAAGCCACCCCGGATGCTGCGAGGGGGCTGCCATCCTCACCCCTGCCAGGGAGGAAGTTCAGGCCAGCCCCTCCTCCGACGGCCTTCAGGAATGACAGGTAACGTTCCCCTGGGAGGTGAAGCCCTTCTGGAGTCCAGGCCCAGGCTCCACTAGGTGAGGAGGAACGAGCCATCCTTGCCTTCCGGGGCTCCACGTGACTCTAACCCATGGAGGAGGCAGCAGGCCCAGGTGCTGAGAAACACTAACTCCAGCCCAGAGCATGCTCAGCACATGTGTTAGCTTCCCCCCAGCCCCGTGCCCCTGCCCCCCCGAATAAAAACAAACCCGTTCTTGGTCATGCTGTGGTTGTCAGAGTAGAACTGGGCTCCGTGGGGCTGTCCGTGGCCAATTGTACAAAAGTAGATCGATCCTCTGCCAAAGCACCTTGGGTGGACTTGAACCACCAGTGCTTTGCTTGACAGCCAGTGTTTAACCAGATCTACCATGCAGAGTATCACCGACTGACCCCCAGGACTCAGGAAGACACTGATGAGATGTTTGGTGGGTCTGCCTTTCCCCCTCTCTCCAGAATGGACACCCAGTAGGCTCTCCCCAGGGGCCCTGCTGGACTGGGAGTCAGAGGGAGGCAGGGTTCTGTGAGCAGGGTGTGGGGTGACCTCGTCACCATTTCGGGGAGAAATGGGGGGTGCCCTCGTGGAGGGCAGGAGGAGCATCTTACAAGCGGTAATCATCGAAAGGGTGAGGGTCAAATAGCTTTTGAGAACCTCACATCCCCTCTCTCTCCACACTTCAAGCAGTGCTGAGCCCAGCCTCAGGCCTTGCTTGCTTTCAGGGTGTTGATGGGAAGATGGGGGCCACCCATGAGTAGGAGGTGGCCTCATGTGGCTAGTCCTGACTGCAGTGTCTGTTTGCTCAAGGGTTGGCCCTAGACTTGGAAGTCTTGGTCCCAGGGGCCAGTTTGCATGGCATGTCCACCTTGGTGAAGCACTAGCGTCCCCTTCAGGCAGATAGTGATTTGTGCCACCCAGGTCCCCAGCCCCCAGAGCCCTCCCCAGGAC
The DNA here is from genome assembly GCF_050624435.1 of Tenrec ecaudatus. NCBI lineage: Eukaryota > Metazoa > Chordata > Mammalia > Afrosoricida > Tenrecidae > Tenrec > Tenrec ecaudatus. The sequence goes on along the minus strand of NC_134541.1, from coordinate 3,220,227 downwards.
TGGGGAGGGACAGGGACTAGTTCTTGCAGATAAATTAAATCAAGGAAGGTGTCTTCTCTTACCACTGATGGCCAGTGGTGGTGTGAGATGCATCGCGTTTGCTAAGGAGCTTCAAGCATCAACGTCCCCTGGGAGAAGCGGGGGCGGCAGGGTGGGGAGGTGGAAGTGGTATCCTGGACCCGGCTCGCTGGTTCTCATCCTCACCATGTGGCCTTGCTCTCCTCAGCCAGGCACGGCCCATGGGTCTGCTCTCTCGAGTATATTTGGGTAACATTCCCCCTGGGTGGGCTTTCTGGTGTTTTAGGGTACACAAGAGACCCCAAATCTCAAGTATAATTCAAGAAGGATGTATAGGAAGGGTTAAACAGGACAGAAGCAAGACAAAAGACACATGTCCAGATCTAGGGGACCGTTAGGTCATGATGGCGTCTGACAGATTACAGAGAACCTGTGTCTTCGATAGGACCCGGGAGGGCAAAGGAAAACCTCACAGAGGCATGATGGGTGGCAGCCTGGCCTGGCATGACACAGCGGCAGGTGGGACCCCCGCCTCAGCAAGGGGACTATCTCAGGGCATGCACATTAGACAGAAGAGCTTACAAGATGGGCCCAGGGCCTTCCCACAAAGTCAATCAAAGCAGGACGCATAGTGCATGGCTCACGATTCTGTGATCCCAGTACCCCCATGTCCATCTGGGACACAGCTGGGCCAACCGATCAAGGAGGCAGCCCAGCCCTGGGCTGGCCAGGGGAGAGGTAGCAATCCACTTTCTAATACTCTCTGCCCGAGACCAAGACTGTCCAAGGTCCCGTCACTGGCTGAAAGAAACTCAGTAGAGGCTTAATCCCTAGGGTGGGGACTCGGAACACAGGTTCTGGGCTTTCACGGTCATCCACAGCCTTCTGCAATCCCGGTGCCGAGTCTGAGCTCTAATAGAACGGTCCTACTAATGAGAGGAGAGGAAGAGCAGAGCCAAACAGCGATCAAAGAAAAGAGAAGCCAGAGACAAAGCCCACCGGGGAGAGAAGGGGGAGGAGGTCACCAGTAGCTGAGCTCCTGCTGGGAGCAGAGCCCCACTAGGCTGGTAATCATGCCCTGGCCATGGTATTTGAGCAGCAGGTTGAGCGGCAGCTTGGGTCATGGGTGTGCCCATTTTCAAAGGCCCCCTCCACAAGGATCAGGGGACCCCTGCGGGTCCCCAGGGGCAGGTATGGCCAAGTATCTGCCCAGGAACTCGGGCAGATGTGTGTGGGTCCTGCGATGAGGGAGCCAGCCTCACCGTATGTGTGAGCAGAAGAGCATGCGTGTGCGCATGTGTGTGTACATGTTTGGGGGTGCATGCCCATTGGCAAAGGGGATCTGTTTTCTATGACAGGAGGAAGATGGGGTGATCGGTTCTGTGACCTGTCACGAGGGAGACTTTGAGACACTACAGTCAACAGGTTGAGGTGGATCTTGAGTCCGCAGGTAGGGCAGCCTTGGAACCTGCCCGGGAGAGGGCAGCTAGAATCAGCAGAAGTTCCCCAACTAAGTGCCCAGAAGATTGCGTCCAAGGCTGGCAGGGAGATGACAGAAGAATGCTCTGTCCTGTTCGTTTTGGGAGCATCTCCTTGTCAATATTTTCTAAGGATCCAAGAGGCAGTGGTTCTTCTTCTTTTTAAAAAATATTTTTAAAGGATGCTTTAATTTCCCTCCCCTTTAAACTATTCCAATAACTCAGGACGAATTATTTGAATTAACAGATGGCTTGGCAGTGAAACCTTCCGCAAGCAGAAGGCCAGAGGAGTAATGAAGGATAAAGACCTAATTTATAAGATTTTACATTGATTGGAGTCTTGGAGAGCCAACTGAGAAATTATGTGGTTTTCTTCTTCCTCTCTTTTTCCTCTCTCCATCTAAATCCAGTGGTCCACCTGGCCAAGTTTCCAGTGAAGATATGTGGGTGGGTGGGTGGTGGGTTTCTCTGTAGACCCCAGAAAAGGTGGGCTTACCGCAAGGGCTTTGAGGGTTCAGAGGTCAGCGCCCTGAGCAGTGAGTGAGATGTATGGTGGCTTGGACCTCACCGTGAGCAGTCTAACCTGTAACCACTAGGCGACCAGGGCTCTCTAACCACAAGTACATGGGTTAGGATTTACCACACATATACTGGGAGGTGGAGAGGGGCTGGGGGGCACCCAACTCAACCCTCAAATGCCGTCAATGAGACATTGCCGTCACGCAGTTGGCTGAGGAGGCCAGGCTGAGCATGCCATGAGACCCTCCATTACTCAGCTGACCACTGATCAGGTCAGGGCCCATCCAAGCATCCATCTCGCTCTGTCTCGCGCTCTCTTTTCTGTTCTTCAGGTGCAACTTCACAACAAAGCGTAAACTGATTTGCTAGGGCAAGGCGGACCGCTGGACGCCTGCTTGTCCCATAGCCACAGGCAGAGCCGGGCTAGTGACAAAGGAGAGAGAAGGGGATGGCAACTCCCAAAGAGTCACGAGGCTTCAGAGGTGGCCTTGGGGACATTGATGGAGAGAGCGCGAGAGAGCTCATGGTGTTCTTGCTTCGCTGTGAAAGTCATACAGAGTAGAGACCAGTCCACCAGAGCACCAAGTAATTTTCTGCAAAAACACACAGATTGCCCGTCCACCCTTGATGAGCCTTTGTTCATTCAAACAGTTCTCTTGGTTTGTGATGACAGCCGACCTGCGGGTGAAGTGTCTGTTTGTTTTCTCTGTGGGGGCTTCTCTACTTGTGTGCACCCCCTTCTGGCTCATTGTCGTTCGAGACGAGCTCTCAGAGCCGTCTTCTCACAGTTGACCCCCCGTTGTGGGCGACCCTCCCCAGTAGCCAAGATCTCCCTAGCTGGGGGAGCCTGGTGACTCAGTGGACGAGACACCTAACCACTGAAGGGGACCTCTCACGTCTGGACCCACTGGTTGCTTCATGGGAGGAAGACGTGGCTTGCACAAAGAGGACAGTCTTACACACTCGGGGCAGCTCTATGCTCATTCGCTGTCCTAACGGGCGTCTGTCAGTCGGAATCCACTCGACCAGCCAAAACACCTCAACTCAGTAGCATCGCGTCGATTCTGCTTGGAGTGACCAGGTAGGACAGGCTAGACCTGCCTCTGTGGGCTTCTGAAACGGTAACCCTTGACAGGAGTAGAAAGGAGGAGGGAAGTGGAAAGGGCTGTCCATCCCTGTGGCCTTTCAGGCAGGGCAGACCCTTCCCCGGGAGAGGTGTGACCAGCGTCCGTCCTCACGCATCCCTCTTCCAAGCAAGGCTGACTACCAGGAGCGGACTGTTGGGTTGTGGTGTGGAGCGGGCGTAAGCAGGGGAACTGAGTTCTACTTGCAGTGGGTGGGCTTTGCCTCCCAGGTCAGGGCGCCCATCTGTTGGGCGTAATTTGGGCTCTGCTCCTCACCTGGAGCACCTTTTCTCTCTGGAGACTGGTGCTCAGGAATCTGGGCCTTGTTCCCTGGGGACCAGCCCCACAGACTCCACAGAAGCCATGGAGACCAGCCCTGGCAGCTTCAGGGAAAAGTTCACCCCCAAGTCTTGTTGTGTGGGCTCTCTCTTTATGCCCCAAGTTTAGGTCTCTCTTCAGTGGAGAAGGTGTGTGCGTGTGTGTGTCTCAATGCCCACAGGCACGCCAAGGATGCCTCTCTCGTTGAGTTTGCCCCGTTGGGAACTAACACCTCTCTTTCCAGAATCCCGGGTCATTGAGCTTGGTTTGGGTGTCCAGTGGCCAGTCTCTTCTCGGGAGCTTAAACTCCATCAGTCCCGGCCTCCGGGTGTGTCCTAGATAGCTAGAGGGCCTGGGCAGCAGCCAGAGGTTCATCATTAGGTCAAGCTATTTGTTCATTTTTGGGGTTTTGGGGTGTGTGCTTATGCCCACGGCTCTTTCTCTCGAGCTGATGGCACACCAGCATTTTTTTCGATTTCTGTATTTATTTTTACCAGTATTGACTGTCCCCTGGGTTAGAAGGGTTGCTCCCTTACCTGAGACCTGTCCGGGGCTCCGACAGCAGAGTGCATGGGAACGTCCCGTGGAGGCAGCACGCTCTACAGAGTCTCCTCAGGGACAGGGAGCACGGGGCCGTGCAGGCTGATTAGCTGGGCCTCTGACTGCCTGCTTTGGGGACTCACCTTTGCCGGTGGGAACGCAGGCTAAACCAGGAGCCCCCGCGAGGACGCGTGTGACCCTGAGCCATCTGAAGTGGGATTGGTGGCAGGAGGCGCGGCAGTGAAGGATGAGAACAGCACAAAGGTGACAATGCTGCCACTTCCCAAGGCCTGCGTGTGACAGGAAGTGAGTGTCCACTCTCATTACGTGAGGTCTGAGAGGACACGTTCCCCACCTGAACTCAGACGGGACCCCCACCAGAGGGGCCTGATGCACACGCCCACAAACACATGAGGAGGGGGATTTTCTTTCCTTCCCCCCCCTCTCTCTCTCTCCACTTCAAACACGTGTTTTCAAAAGAAATTGCTTATTGCTCCAAGTGGGACGTGCATGCCAGGTGCCATTAAGAGAATGCTGCGAAACGAAATACATGGTAAATAACACTTGCTAATAAATAAGCTCCCGCAGAAACCATTGTTGGCAGGGGCCATGGCTCTCCGGCATGCCCCCTTTGCTGAAAGGGGAGACTGGGAAGTGGTGGGGGCAGCTGGCTGCTGTCCCATCAGCCCCTCTCCCGCGACCCCAGGCACCAAGCAGGCATCCTCCTCTCGGCCCCTGTCCCGTGGGCTCGCTGTGATCCACAGGTAGAGCTTGTCAGGGCTCCAGTCACACACGCAGCAGCATGCACACGGGGGCTTCAGCACGCGCACGGCGGAGTCGAATCGAAAAATAATGGCATTTCAGACAGACGTCGGAAGCCCCCGCTACCCTCTTCATCTGTTTCTCCGTGTACCCTGCTGTACCCAACGACGGGCTTCAACGTGCACCACCCTCTGCGAGTGTGCGCTATCTAACATATATTCAATGTACTCTAAGCAAGACCCCTCCTCCCCTCAGCTCACTGCCATCGATCCAGCCACCCTGCATAGATAGGGGTTCTGAGACTGTAAGTCTTTACAGGAGTAGACAGCCTCATTTTTCTCCCGTGGGCCAGCTAGTGGGTTTGAACTGCAGCTCCTGTGGGTGGCAATCTACCATTGGTGCCACAGAGCGTTCTTCCCCTTGTCCCTGGTAACCTTGGGGGTCCCTCTATTCAGAGAGAGAGAGCGCGAGAGAGCGAGCAGGAGCGGTGCACAGCATGTGGCTTTGTGTCTGAATGACTTCCCTAGGTGTCATGTCCTTGGGTCTCGGGGTGGCTTCAGCATGTCGTTTCTTATTGGGAGTAAGCCATCCTCTGATGTAGGAGCAGACCAACGTTGGCTTGTCCATTCGTCAGTCTTAGAGTCTGTAGGGTTTCCATGGGCTCCTACGGAATTCCTTTAGGAGCGGAGCCTTCTCCCTAGTTTGTCTGAGTCTGGAAGCTCTGCTGAAACCCGCCCAGCCATCCAGCAACACAGCAGCTCCGTGGACACGCAGAGGGCGGTGAGAATTATTCCAGGGATGTACGAGGCGTTGTGTGTCGGGGTAGTGGTGGTGGTGGTAGAGATGCAGCAGAGGCCCCCAGCTGCGATCTTCTTCGGGTTCTCAGAAGGAGGCAGGGAGCACAGAGAGCCCTTCCTTCCTCCTGGTGGATTCTGCCCCCAGGGGCTCTAGCCTCTCCCTGGGGCCCCTCCCACTCTCCGGTTCAGCCACTGGGACGTCTGCTGGCTTGCATCTTTTAAGTCCTGTCAAGTCTTGGGTTTTTAAGAGTCAGACTCTATACTCAAACTCTACTGGTGGCCGGCAGCACATCACCAGTAGGAACCGGGCTTGAGAGGAAGCGAAGGCGGTGGGTTTCAGGTGAGGGTAAGGTGCAGGCATACCTGCTGACCTTTTCAGGCCCTGCGGGGGAGCTTGGTCTTCAGCCTGGTAGTCTGCGGAACCACTGAAGGCTTTAGGTGGATGGAGGAGAGCAGGGGTGAGGCCATCCGAGTGAGCTGAGGGGCTGTGGAGAAGCCAGGCACCGCCGAGTCCACACCTGTAAGACAGGGGTGAATGGCCACAGGGCGCTTCCGAGGCTGCCCTGGAAAACGCCTAGCCCTGGGCCCCTCAGAGACAAGGCGGCTCAGACATGATCACGTGTGCTTGGGCCATGTCAACTGGAGAGGCTTATCGAGGAGGAAAGGTATTATGCTTAGTAAAGTGGGTGCGCAGAGAAAGAGAGGTAGCCCCTCAGGGAGACGGCCTGACCCCAGGGCTGCAACCAGTGGGCCCGGCGGAGCAGGGATGGTGGTAATAGTGAGATCCGGGCAGTGCTCTGTTCGGTTGTCCACCGGGGTGGTTATGAGTCGGATCCAACTCAACGGTACTTCAGGACAATGATAGGAACGAATTATCGCTTAAAAGAGTGGCTTCAAAATTAGCCAGTGTAAGAGCAGTGAAATTACCCTGGATGACGGTGTGTGTAATTACTGTGTGTAATGGCGGGCACATGACAGCATGCATTTTCAAAACTCATCGAATTGCCCGCCACGAAGAGAGCAGCTTCGGTTCATTACCATGTAACAACACTGGCCATCAATTGCTTCCGTAACGCTGACAACCCAAGACACTCCACGGGGCAGTTCTGTTCTCACAGGCTCTCTGGAGCCGAACCTTGCACATCGCTGCGTGTGAGTGCGTGTGTGTGTGTGTGTGTATGTGTATGTTATGGGCTGTGTCTGTTGGGAGTGTGTTGTATGTGTTGTGTGTCGAGTGTGTGTTCTGCGCCGAGTGTGTGTTCTGCGTGTTGTGTGCATATGTGTGTTCTGTCTGTGTGTTGTGAATTTTGAGTGTTGTGTGGTGGTGTGTGTTCATGTATTTTGTGTGTGTGTGCATTGTATGTGTTGTGTATGTTTGTTGTATGTGTTGTGTGCGTGCCCATTCATACCTGTGATTACATGAATGTTAGCATAAGGACCCCACCTTGCATCTCATTGGGAAATTTGCTTTTGCTTTTTTGTTTTGTTTTTCACCCAAATTTCCCTTTGCTTTTTTGGGTTTTGGCTTTTCACTCAACAACCTTTTGGATAGCTCCATTCTGTTAGTACAGACAGACCTATTTCACTCTTGGGGAGAGGGGCAGAGTCCCCCATCCTGGGAACACGTCCATGAGGGCAATCTCCTATTCATGGTTGGCCATAGGGTCACCTCCTGCCTTCGCTATTTCCTCGTGCTCCCTGGACCAACTTGCCCGTCTAGGAAAGACCCCAGGAAGAGGGATTGCTGGATTTCCACTTGTTGCGTGGCACATCTTCACCCATATTTCCACATTGCTTCCCCATGTACCATACCTGCATCTTAGCAGAGTACCTCAGCTTCCCAAGACCTTGTCGCCATTCTGGTTTTGAACCATGAAAACCAAACCAACCTCACCTCTCATGTTATTTTCAACTCACAGTGACCTTAGAGAACAGGGTTGAACTGCTCCTGTGGGTTTCTGAGACTGTAACTCTTTACAGGAGTAGAGAGCTGCATCTGTCTCCCATGGAGCAGCTGGTGGTTTTGAACTGCTGACTTTGTGGTTAGCAGTCCCATGCATAAACACTGTACCATCAGGCTCCATGGAGGAGGGTGGGAAATGGTGCCTTTCATGCCTGCAGACCGGATGGTTTGCCTACCCCACCTTACCTGCGTGCCCTCACCTCCCGCCCCCCCACCCCCCCGCCCTGCCCCCCTGCCCCCCCCCCACCCCTGGCCAAGAAGCCAGCAGCCTATTCTGTCAGGTGGAAAACAAGGACACGGTGGGGAGGGGCGGACGGGCATGAGGCTGTTTTTGTAAGCCAGAGAAGTGACTTCCTCTTGGCCCTCCTCACAGTCCACTGGGTACAATTTGATGTTCTCTCAAATATTAATAGATTTGTCCCTTCTCTGAGGCACGGTGTCTCAGCCCGCTCCGAGAGGGACCCGCCGCTGCAGACGACACGCAGCAGCACAGACTTCCGCTCCTCCTCGCCAATTCATTAGACCCGGTTAGCGATTTGCAAAAGAGATGAATTGATTTGCAGGCTGCTGAGCCCTGGGTATCGTCAGAGCAGCTTGGGCCTCAGGGAGCAAGCAGTGACGGCAGCAGAGGCTTTAGCGGAAGGGCAAGAGACAGACGTCTTTGCTTCTCATGATAAACACAGACACCACAGGGGCCCTTTCTCAACACTCTGGGGTAGTGGGCAAGCGGCAGGGGAGGGGGTAAGCGGGGCGGGGGGGGGGGGGGCTTGGGACCACAGCCCTAGAGAGAGCAGTGAGAGGAGCGATGCTCTTCATCTGCCCCTATGATCCGGGACGGTCATCTCTTCCCCCCCACCAACCCCCCACCCCCGTGTGCTGGACCACTGCACACCTGGATTAGGAAGGGCCAGGAAGAGTAATGGAACTCAATCCAGAGAGAGAGAGAGAGAGAGAGAGAGAGAGAGAGAGAGAGAGAGAGAGAGAGAGACTGAGAGACTGATCGATTGACCCGGCTGGCCCTGGAGCATCTGCTGAAGTCCTCAGCTTTCATCCACTAGGGTCTCCCTGGGCCTCTCTCTTTCTCTTTCCAAAGAAGGGTTTTAAATGGTCTTTTTGTTTTGTGCTTCACAATGTTGGGGTGGGGGTGGGGCGGGGCGGACATTCCTGTTCTTCCCATTCAGAGGTGGGTGCACCTCTGTCTTGGGGGCTGCCAACATGGGGAGGGAGATTTTGTTGACTGGCCTGGACAATCTGCCCCGCTGGGGCAGTTCCACTTGATCACAGGGGTCACTGTGAGCTGGAATCCGCTCAAGGACAGCCCCCAACAAAATGGGATGGCATGAACATGGCTCTTCCCAGTTCTCTCCTAAGCCCTGGCTTGCGTCATGGAGACAGTCACACGTGGATGCTAATTTGTCTTTACCACCTGCCCTAACCTTTGCTAATCTCCCTTTTAAAGAGGGATTTGGTCTCAGCACTACCTAGGCTTCAGTTTCTAGTCCATTGATTTTCACAGACACTGCCTTATGTCAGACACCCCAAGCACCCCCAGAGGCCACCCCCCCCCCACTAGTCCTCTCCTAGGATGGCCGTGGGAAGACAACTTCCATCTTCCCTTTCCTCTCATCTGTTTCCTTTTCCTATCTCTCTCCATCTCTGTCTCCTCTCTCTTCCTTATCTCTCTATCTCCCCCTCTCTCCCTGTCTCCCCTCTCTCTGTCTCCTTCTCTCTCTTCCCTATCTCCCTGTCTCCCCCTCTCTCCCTGTCTCCTCTCTCTTCCCTATCTCTAACTCTGTCTCCTCTCTTTCTCCCTGTCTCCCCCCCTCTCTGTCTCCTTCTCTCTCTTCCCTATCTCCCTGTCTCCCCCTCTCTCCTGTCTCCTCTCTCTTCCCTATCTCTAACTCTGTCTCCTCTCTTTCTCCCTGTCTCCCCCCTCTCTGTCTCCTTCTCTCTCTTCCCTATCTCCCTGTCTCCCCCTCTCTCCTGTCTCCTCTCTCTTCCCTATCTCTATCTCTGTCTCCTCTCTTTCTCCCTGTCTCCCCCCTCTCTGTCTCCTTCTCTCTCTTCCCTATCTCCCTGTCTCCTCTCTCTCCCCCTGTCTTCCCCCCTCTCTCTGTCTCCTTCTCTCTCTTCCCTATCTCCCTGTCTCCCCCTCTCTCCTGTCTCTTCTCTCTTCCCTATCTCTATCTCTGTCTCCTCTCTTTCTCCCTGTCTCCCCCCCCCCTCTCTGTCTCATTCTCTCTTCCCTATCTCCCTGTCTCCCCCTCTCTCCTGTCTCCTCTCTCTTCCCTATCTCTATCTCTGTCTCCTCTCTTTCTCCCTGTCTCCCCCCCCTCTCTGTCTCCTTCTCTCTTCCCTATCTCCCTGTCTCCCCCTCTCTCCCTGTCTCCTCTCTCTTCCCTATCTCTAACTCTGTCTCCCCTCTCTCTCTCCCTGTCTTCCCCCCCTCTCTGTCTCCTTCTCTCTCTTCCCTATCTCCCTGTCTCCTCTCTCTCCCCCTGTCTTCCCCCCTCTCTCTGTCTCCTTCTCTCTCTTCCCTATCTCCCTGTCTCCCCCTCTCTCCTGTCTCTTCTCTCTTCCCTATCTCTATCTCTGTCTCCTCTCTTTCTCCCTGTCTCCCCCCCCCTCTGTCTCCTTCTCTCTTCCCTATCTCCCTGTCTCTCCCTCTCTCCCTGTCTCCCCCCTCTCTCTATGTCTCCTTCTCTCTCTTCCCTATCTCCCTGTCTCCCCCTCTCTCCCTGTCTCTTCTCTCTTCCCTATCTCTATCTCTGTCTCCTCTCTTTCTCCCTGTCTCCCCCCCCCTCTGTCTCCTTCTCTCTTCCCTATCTCCCTGTCTCCCCCTCTCTCCCTGTCTCCCCTCTCTCTCTATGTCTCCTTCTCTCTCTTCCCTATCTCCCTGTCTCCCCCTCTCTCCTGTCTCCTCCTCTCTCCCCCCTCTCTCTCTGTCTCCTCTCTCCCTGTCTCCCCTCTCTCTCCCTGTCTCCTTCTCTCTCTTCTGTATCTCTCTCTCCTCTCTCTCTCCCTGTCTCCCTCTCTCCTTCTCTCTCTTCCCTATCTCCCTGTCTCCCCTCTCTCTCCCTGTCTCCTTCTCTCTCTTCTGTATCTCTCTCTCCATTCTCTCTCCCTGTCTCCCCTCTCTCTCCCTGTCTCCTCTCTCTTCTGTATCTCTCTCTCCTCTCTCTCTCCCTGTCTCCCCTCTCTCTCCCTGTCTCCTTCTCTCTCTTCTGTATCTCTCTCTCCTCTCTCTCTCCCTGTCTCCCTCTCTCTCCCTGTCTCCTCTCTCTCTCCCTGTCTCCCTCTCTCTCCCTGTCTCCCTCTCTCTCCCTGTCTCCCTCTCTCCTTCTCCCTCTTCCCTATCTCCATGTCTCCCCTCTTTCTCCCTGTGTCCTCCTCTCCCTTCCCTATCTCTCTGCCTCCCCTCTCTCCCCCTGTCTCCCCCTGTCTTCCTACTTTCTCCCTCTCTTCCCCTATCTCCCTGTCTTGATCTCTCTCTCCCTTTCGTCTTCTCTCTCTTCCCTATTTCCTCTATCTCCCTGTCTCCCCCTCTCTCCTGTCTCCTCCTCTCTCCCCCCTCTCTCTGTCTCCTCTCTCCCTGTCTCCCCTCTCTCTCCCTGTCTCCTTCTCTCTCTTCTGTATCTCTCTCTCCATTCTCTCTCCCTGTCTCCCCTCTCTCTCCCTGTCTCCTCTCTCTTCTGTATCTCTCTCTCCTCTCTCTCCCTGTCTCCCCTCTCTCTCCCTGTCTCCTTCTCTCTCTTCTGTATCTCTCTCTCCTCTCTCTCTCCCTGTCTCCCTCTCTCTCCCTGTCTCCTCTCTCTCTCCCTGTCTCCCTCTCTCTCCCTGTCTCCCTCTCTCCTTCTCCCTCTTCCCTATCTCCATGTCTCCCCTCTTTCTCCCTGTGTCCTCCTCTCCCTTCCCTATCTCTCTGCCTCCCCTCTCTCCCCCTGTCTCCCCCTGTCTTCCTACTTTCTCCCTCTCTTCCCCTATCTCCCTGTCTTGATCTCTCTCTCCCTTTCATCTTCTCTCTCTTCCCTATTTCCTCTATCTCCCTGTCTCCTCTCTCTCCCTGTCTCCCTGTCTCTCTTCCATATCTCCCTGTCTCCTCCTCCTCCTCTCTCTCTCCCTGTCTCTCTCTGTTTTCCCCTCTCTTCCCTATCTCCTCTCTCTCTCCCTCCCTGTCTCCTCTCTCCCCCCTATTTCCCTGTCTCCTTCTCTCTCTCTCTCCCTGTCTCCTCTTTCTCTCCCTGTCTCCTTCTCTCTTTCTGCTTCCCTTGAGGACAAGAGTGGTACAGGGGAAAGAGTTTTCCTCTTGGATTTAGAATTCATCAGAGTCCTGCCGCTTTACCCACTAGCGAACTAGTTGAAGACCCTCAACAAGATGGGTCAATACAGGGGCTGTCCCCATGGGCTCAAACCTAGCGTGCTTGGACAGGGGGACGACAGACGAGATGGGAGGATGCCCAGGGCTGGGCAGGGTTTGTCCAGTGGCCCATGGGGCTGCTATGAGTCCGAAACAACTTGGTGGCACCTCCTAAAACTAGTAAGCTCCTCTGCAAGGACCCCGCTTCCCTTTGCCACCCTCCCTCCTCGGTAAAACGGGGTGCAATTTCAGACTCTTCGGATGGCAAACACGTTCCCTTGTGCTGACTCATTAACTCTGCCCTCGGTCGCTCCACAGCCCCGAAAAGTCTCTTCACTTGCTCTTGTGCACCTCGGGCATCACTGGGTTCGGGCGATGGTGCGTGCGGAGGAGACCGTCACCACTCAGTGCCTTTGAGGAGGGCCGGTCACCACCATGGACAGGGAGGGGGCAGGAGCCACACCGGCGGCAAATGGGAGACAGTCCCCCCTGCCCCTGCTCATGGGGGGAGTGCCTTGATCACTCGGGTGCTGTCTGGGGATATCACGGCTTGTGTGTGGCTCTGCACTGCCGGGGGACGGGTCCTGGAAGTAGAGAAGACATCCGGGTTCCCCACTAGCTTCCAGCCCAGCCTCATTGCCTGCCTCCCGGGCAATGCCACCTCCTGATTAGGGACCCACCTCTATGGAAGCCCCCCAGCTTTTACCCCACGTTTGGATGCTGGCAGGGAGCCTGGGGATTCGTGTCAACCACAACAGTTGCTTCCTGCTTTAGAATTCTGGAACTTTCTCCCAAGTGCCAGTCCTGGTCTAATGCTCACTGTGGGCCTGGAGGGCTGTGTGTGTGTGTGTGTGTGTGTGTGTGTGTGTGTGTGTGTGTGTGTGTGTGTGTACACACCCAGGCCCGGGACACCTCCACACTGGGGATTCTGTACATGGCCCTGCCCAGAAAGAAAGCTCCAGGCTGAGGGTTTGACTTTGTTAGAACTCTCCACATTCGGGCTCATTACCTCCTCTCCCAGGGACATGAAAAAAAGTGATTTTTTTTTTTTGGTAGCACCCTTGGCACAGACATTAGCGGTCATTTACTGTCATTTTCAGCTCTCCGTCTCCGGCGAGACACCTGTCATGGTGCGAATGGACAAAAGCCATTCCTGTAAGCACTCGCATTTGGAATTATTCAGTGTTCATTAAGCACCTCCGGGTGCAAAGCAGGCTCGGGGATGTTTGTTTCTCAATTTCCCGCAATTTCCTTATCCTCCCCCCGTCCCCCCGGAGCTGAGGCAGATTGAAAACTGAACACAGTGTGTTTGAATCTCTGAATCATAGTTAATGTGCGACGCCCCCTCCCGTAACTACGGTGTTTTTAACCTGCCTCCTCTTGTCTCTGCTGCACGTACCGCTCTCAGGAAGTTCTTATTCTTTTTAACCCCAACGCACAGGCTCCAACTTTTTGCCTTGTTCCCACTGCCTCCCAGAAAGGAGGGGAAAAAGGGGAGGGGGTGCAAGCGTCACGACTAGCCTCACTTTGATGGAGGGCTGAGACCGTGGAAGGTTCGAGAAGGCAGCAGAGACTGCCCTTGTGAGAAGAGGTTTGCTGGTAGCCAGGCTGGATCAGCCTCCTGTGAGCCCATCTCCCCCCTGGCCCCCCACGCCAATTGCCACGAGCCTGGAGTCTTGTAGCTCCTGCACCACGGCCCGGAGCCCCCGCTCCTCGCTCCTCGCCCCTTGCTCCTGGCCCCTCGCCCTCCCAGGCTGTCTGGCTCTGGGTCACCCACCAGCAGAGAAGCAGGATCTGTTGTTTTCTTCTCTTTTTTACTTTTTTTCGGTGGCAACAGCCTCACATTATCTCCAAAGTTGCCCATGAATTTACCAAAAATCTTTATAAAACTATTTTAACCTCTGGTGGGGTTAAAAAACAAGCTTTCTGCGTTTATTCCCCGGGGAGAGGAGAAGCAGGACTTGTTGTTTTGGCTGGAAAATCGGCTTCCAAGCTTCAAGGGAGCCCCCTGGCGCCTGCGTTCCGAAACTGCAGCCAGTTCCCTTCTCCGGCTCCTAGCTGGCCCCGGGTGCCGAGCCTGGCTTCGCCTTTTCCAGCCCCTGACGACCTCGGCCAGGGGTGCATCTGGGGAGGACCCCTTGGCCAGGCACCCTCTGGGGGCCCCGTTCTAAATCCCTGGGGGGCCCTGGGCATGGATTTATTTGAGGTACTGGGAGTTCAGGAGCCTGCAGAAATGAACAGGCAGAACGAAGCAAAGGGGTTGGAAGAGCTGGTGACTGGGGTCCCGGGTTTTTCCAAACAGGCTGAAGCCTCACGAAGGACCCCTGGCTGTGGTCACCGTCACGATCAGTGCATGGTGACCCGGGTCCGCATGCGTCTCTTTGCACAGGGGTGCAGGCATGCGAGAAGCACCCAGAGGATACGCAGGCTCCGGTGCCTGTGCACAGGAGAGGAAGAGACCTCAGAAAGGCAGGGAAGGGGTCTCAGAAAGCTAACCACAGAGGGGCCCTGGGAGGCTCTGAGCCAGGAACACACCATGCCCACCAAGCATGGATGCAACAGTCCTCATTAATAATGATGAGTTGGAACCGAGCTGCTGTTCCCCTCAGGCTGGAGTTTGTTTTTTTGAGGTGTTGGAATTGGGAGTCGGGTTGAGAGGGGGCGTCGGGGACTTTAAAAGACCTTCTGTGCCTTGGGCACAAGGCAGGTTCCTGATGGCTTGTCGTAATCTGGGTGTTTGCCTTTTGATATTTGTGCATCATTTCATAACCATCATTTTTGCATCAAGGAACCCTGGTGGCACAGTGGCTAAAGCGCTCAGCCCTGCCAGGCCACTGTGCAGGAGAGCGGCGAGGCCACCGGCAGCTTGGAAACCCGGTGGGGACGGTAGGCACTACCTTCGAGGGCCCCCAAAGGCAGAAGCACCGTGGCAGTGGAGGGCTTGGTATGGGTTTAGTAGGAGCCCTGGTGGTGTCGTGCTTACTCGATCTGTAGGGTCGGCAGTTCAAAACCACCCGGAGCTCCACTGGAGAAAGACTGGGTTTTCTCCTCCCATCAACAGTCAGTCTCAGAGACCCAGAAGGGGTTGCTATGACTCAGCACTGACTCAATGGCAGTGAAGTAGCTCTTTCTGCATCTGTGTTCTTCTCTCTGTTCTCTCTCTCTCTCTCTCTCTCTCTCTCTCTCTCTCTCTCTCTCTCTCTCTCTCTCTCTCTCTAGCTATCTGCATATCTATCATGGATCTACCTGTATCCATATCTGGCAATTGGTCTGGGCTTGTGCATTGGGCTGCATCTGCATGGTCGGCAGTTCAAAACCACCAGCATCTTGTGGGAGAAAGACTGGGCTTCCTGCTTTCATCAGTAGTCACAGTCTCAGAAACCCACGGGGTTTGTGGCAGGAGACTCTGGCTTTTCTCCAGCCCCGGGTTCCAGCAAGTCTGGAGTCCACGAGAATATAATACGCTGTTCTGCATTCTGCCCCCTTTTTGATCAAGAAGCTTCCATAAAATCTTTGATCAAAAGGCAAACCTAACACCCCTCTGCCACAGTGTTCTTGTTAGTAAAAGGGGGTGAGGACCACCATGTGGGCTTTGTGGTGGTGTCATCCATCTCACCCATGGGGGCCATTTAAGAGTGGTGGAATGACCTCTGACATCCTGTGCTGGGAAGGGGACTGTGTGGGAGGCCAGGCTGTCCAATCTTGGCATCATGGTAATAGGCTGGGCAGGACCAAAAATCCAAACAAAACAATCAAACTTACTGCTGTTGGGTCGAATCCGACCCATGGCCGTCCTATGTGGCAGAGAGACTGGCCCCTGTGTGTTTCCATGCCTGGCAGTCTTTATGGGAGCAGGCAGCCTCTTCTTTCTCCTAGGTAGCTGCTGGTGGGCTCGAACTGTCGGATCTGTGGTTAGCAACCCAACCAAAGTTGCTGGCATGCAATTGGCTGCTCGCCTAAAAGGTGGGGGAGTTCAGATTGTGGAGAAAGGCCTGGAAAGCCACTTCCATAAAGTTATTTTGTAACATTCTATTTTTTATGTTTGGAAAAATTCACACACACACACACACACTCAAGCCCAATATCATCCACTTTGCTGGGTAGGGGAGGATGTGGGGCAAGGAGAGGAAGGGGGAGGGAAGCGGAAGGGGCTGCCACCTCACTTTTCATAGTTTCATTACCTCCACTCTCCGGCCGCTTGGCCCGCGGGCAGACACCAGTGTTGACCACAACTCTGTGGGTAGTGGGTTTGGAGAATGGGCTCACCTTTTCCTCTCCCCCTGGAGGACATAGGAGGGGACCCCTTTTGTGTGCAAGCACACCAGGAATATTCCAGGAGCCTCATGGGGTGGGATCCTGGGGAGACCTCCTCTCCTGGTCCCCAGAGGCTCTGCTGTCCCCTTCAGAGAAGCTGTGCTCTGCTCCCCCAGCTTCCCATCAGCCCCGAGACCTGGCAGCTCTGGGACTTGTACCCCCACCCCCCCCCTCACCCCGTGGGCACGTCTTCCAGGCTGGCTTCTCAGGTGGCAATGAAGTCCCACCCTGGGAACAAGGACCACTTGTGAGTCCTCTCCCGGCCAGTGCTGTGTCCCCTCCCGGTGCCCTGCCCACCTGCTCGCGCCTGCTGACCTGGGTTCCCATCGGTCCCTCCGACCCATGGCAGCTTGTGAGCGAGCGAGGTGTTGTCCATTCATTCTGTCGCTGGTTGTTCGCTCACTCAGCAGCGACTTGCAGAGTTGATCCCACGCTAGACGTGACGTCTGCCGAGGCCAATCAAGCCTCCTTCATGGATCTCCATGGCTCCCCTAAAACGTTGAGCTTTTAATGCTCCTCCACATCCAACAGAGAAACTCAGCAATCCCAGTGACAGGCCACGGCGCTGCCTGCGCCAGCCAGCAGAGACGGCCGAGGACCAAGGCGGGCAGCCCCGCGTGTCTCTGTTCACTGGGATTCTGCAGATTGAAGCTCCACAGCAGCCCCAGAGAAATTGGTTTTGCATGTTTTGATATGAAAGCAATTATTTTTCTTTTAAATGTGCTTCCTGGGTCTGTAGAATTTCTCCCTGCCGCCTGTCTTCGCTCTATGGAATAGAATCCTGCAAGCTACACGCTCTCTCTCCTCTTTCTCTCTCTCCCTCTCTCCTCTCTCTCTCTCAGTGTGTGTGTAGCTTCCTCCCCTCCTCCCCCAACTTTTCACCTATTAATCTCTCTCTGATTCACCTTCTAACCAATATGCTGTGTGGTACTTAATTCTAGTTCATGTAGATTCGTTTAAGAACGTGCTATGAAAAAACCCCAAAACAAACAAACAAACAACATGCTATGACTCAGATCTGTGCACTGTGATTGACTTGATGACAGTGAGTTTGAGATTACTTAGATGAGTCAACACCATTTAATAAACAGATTTCTAAGATTCAATAGGGATGGAATATAGGGCTTTTTTTTTTTTTACAAGGAGGGAGCCTTTTACCGTGACAGGCTATTTTGATCAAAGATTCTAAGGAAGCATCTTGATCAGAAGGGGGACAATGCAGAGGGAAACATTAAACTCTCACGGGCTGCAGACTTTCTGGAACCATGGAGGCTGGAGACAATTGCCCTGAGATGGTCTTTTAAATCGTAAACCAAAAACATCCCCTGACCATCAACCAGTAGTTGAGTGG
Organism: Tenrec ecaudatus; assembly: GCF_050624435.1. Taxonomy (NCBI): domain Eukaryota; kingdom Metazoa; phylum Chordata; class Mammalia; order Afrosoricida; family Tenrecidae; genus Tenrec; species Tenrec ecaudatus. The sequence goes on along the minus strand of NC_134541.1, from coordinate 3,202,686 downwards.
ACTCATAGAAAGGGCTTTCTTGAGCATCTTACTCTTTTTTTTTTTTTAACAATTTATTGGGGCTCATACAATTCTTTTCACAGTTCATACATATACATACATCAATTGTATAAAGCACATCTGTACAGTCTTTGCCCTAATCATTTTTTTCTCTTTTCTTCTTTTACATTTTATTAGGGACTCAAACAACTCTTACCACAATCCATACATATATACATGATATACATATCAATTGTATAAAGCACATCCATACATTCCCTGCCCCAATCATTCTCAAGGCATTTGCTCTCCACTTAAGCCCCTTGCATCAGGTCCTCTTTTTTTTTTCCCCCTCCCTCCCCATTCCCCCCTCCCTCATATGCCCTTGGTAATTTATACATCGTTATTTTGTCATATCTTGTCCTATCCGGAGTCTCCCTTCCCCCCTTCTCTGCTGTCCCTCTCCCAGGGAAGAGGTCACATGTGGATCCTTGTAATCAGTTCCCCCTTTCCAACCCACTCACCCTCCACTCTCCCAGCATCGTCCCTCACACCCTTGGTCCTGAAGGTATCATCCACCCTGGATTCCCTGTACCTCCAACCCTCATATGCACCAGTGTACAGCCTCTGTCCTATCCAGCCTGCAAGGTAGAATTCGGATCATGGTAGTTGGGGGGAGGAAGCATCCAGGATCTGGGGGAAAGCTGTGTTCTTCATCGATACTACCTCACACCCTACTTAACCCATCTCCTCTCCTAAACCCCTCTATGAGGGGATCTCCATTGGTCGACACTTGGGCCTTGGGTCTCCACTCTGCACTTCCCCCTTCATTTAATGTGATATATATATATATACATATATACACATACATATATACACATACACATATATACACATACATACACACACTTATATCTTTTTTTTTTTTGCATGATGCCTTATACCTGGTCCCTTGGGCACCTCGTGATCGCACTGGCCGGTGTGCTTCTTCCATGTGGGCTTATTTGCTTCTGAGCTAGATGGCCGCTTGTTCACCTTCAAGCCTTTAAGACCCCAGACACTATCTCTCTTAATAGCCGGGCACCATCAGCTTTCTTCACCACATTTGCTTATGCACCCACTTGTCTTCAGCGATCCTATCATGGAGGTGTGCAGTCAATGATATGATTTTTTGTTCTTTGAGAGCATCTTACTCTTGAGAACTGTGTGAGATCAGCAAGGAGCCCTGGTGGCTCTGTGGGTTAGGCATTGGGCTGCTAACTGCAAGGTCAGTGGTTCAAGCCTACCAGTTGCTTCTCAGGAGGAAGATGAGGCTGTCAGCTCCTATGACAATTTTACGGTCTTGGACACCCTTGGCAAGGCCATTGTGATTTGGAATCCACGTCGTGGTGGTGGTGGTGGTGGTGGTGGTTTTGGTGGTGGTGGTGGTGGTTTTGGTGGTGGTGGTGGTGGTGGTGGGTTTTTGGTTTTCCATGAGGTGAAAAAGGAACTGTAGGGACGGGGGGGGGGGAGGCTGTTTATGGGGGAGGAGCAGCTTGGACAAGGGGCGTGAGCATGGTGGGCCGAAGCAGACAAATGTCAGCCATCGATGTCAGTGAATGACACTGGTAGATACCCACTACATTCATGTGTCTGCCTGGAGGTATTCCCACCACCACCATCAAAATTAATTTAACAGTTGTGCTGTGGGGGGAACCTGGGGAGACTGGTACTTGAGGAGACTTCTCCTTAGCCCTCCAGATCCACCAAGACAATCTCTGGGGGGGCCGTGGGGGGCGGCATGTGTGCTGTTTGGTTCTATTGCTCCCTGCCTGGCCTTGCGTTGAGCAAGACCAGCCTGGCCTCCTGGCAGCTCAAGACGCCCGGTTCTGCTGGGACAGCCGGCGGCATAGTTCTTCTTTGCTTCTAGTTTAGCCACTCCATAAATTTGAGAAGTCACCAGGCAGTCGCCTGCGCAGTTAGATAAGGAGGGAAATGATGATTTCTCTATTATTTGGCTTAGAAGAATGTGAAACTAGATGAATCAATGTCTGTTTAGAAATGTCCTTTTATAGAAAGACTGGTGTCTTTCATCAAAGTCATGATTTGTGGCTCATATGCAGACACACTGGATAATTTTCGAGGGGCCTAGAAGCAGGCAAGCACGGTTTGAATGTTAAGTCTGTCATTATGTGACGTGAGCTAAGTCATTCATCCTGCTTTGACTCTGGCTAGGGCAGTGGTGGACTCAGTAGGCATCATCTCTGGGGTGTAAGGAAATTGGGGGCAGGGGCCTTTGGCATAGGTCACAGTCATTGACCGAGAGACCAGAATCAACCCAGAAAGACACGACCAGCCGTGTACTCACCAGGCTGAATGTGGGGGCCCAGAGATGTCACCTGGATCTTGTTATCCCCTCCTCACTGCTGGGTCTGGGCTTGGAGCACCCCTCAGTCACTCCCAGTTCATAGTCTACCCACTTAGCAATTGTGGCGGCAAGAGAGCTTTCTGGTCTACTTTCCCCCATATTTTGAGTGTTTCGTTGATGGGCCCCACTGTCAAAGGGGAACCATTGGATGGCATGCACCATCTTCAAGTGGGGCTGTATTCTCAACCCGCCTTTCCAGTTCACCCGACCATCCGTTTCTTCAACCCGCTGCCCATCCAACCACAGGCTGGTCCTGTTGCCTCTGGGAGGGTGGGGTGCAGGTCATGGTCTGACCCCCCTGTAGGCTGGACTTGCCCAGGATCTTAATCTTGCTCTGACATCTTCCTGCTCCTGTCTTTCCCTCGGAGCACTTCCTCAATCGATTACTCTTCGACAGTCACTGAGGCCGTGGTTATTGGGAAGTCATTACTGGGGGGTTCACGGTGGGCTGCTGGCAGGTCAGCGGCTCAAACACGCCTGGTGGCTCGTGGGAGGAAGGCCCTGTTGCCATTGCTGTGGTTGGGTGTCCTTACGTCCATTTCAACGTGTGGACAACTAGGTGGTCCTTGGGGTTTCCTAGGTCACTGGTTCAAATCCCATGGGACAAATAGGAGGCCTTTGGCTTCCATGAAGATCCCAGTCTTGGGAACTCTGTGGGGGCTGGTCTACATCCTCTAGGGTTGCTATGAGTTAGGAGTTTCTCGGTGGCAGTAGGTTTGGATTTTCGCTCTCTGTCTGGGAGCAGTTGTCCAGGTCTTGGTCCTGCAGAACCACGGGGCAGGTTCAAACCGCCAACCTGGAAGCCACCCACTGTGCACCTCACACTGCACCCCCAGGGCTCCCTTCTGTATGATCACAGCTGGGGAGACCCTCAGTTTATACCGCCTCACTCATGGGCTTGTCCCGTGTCAGCACGGTGTGCTGGCAGTGGGCTTGGGGTTTGTCTGTCTGTCTGTCTGCTTTTGTGAAACCACAGTCGCCCCACTCAGACGCCATCCCCCGTTTGCTGGGGTGGGGGACAGCGGGAAGATAACAAACACAGGCAGAGCTGAAGGCGGCACGCTTCGCTCCTGCCTCCCACTGCCCAAGTGGTGCAGCTGGGTGCAAATCCCTTTTAGATGAGGAGCGGATGCCGGGGGCTCAAGGAGAAAGCAAATGTTTCGAGAAGGATGAGGGCAACAAGTGTACAGGAGTGCTTGACACAATGGATGGATGTGGGGATTGTGATAGGAGTTGGATGAGACCCCCAAAAGTGATATATAAAAAACTCCGCTTCCGAATCCCACGTGAGCCTAAATATGAGTTCGGCGGCCCTCACGCATGTCCCGCTCACGCCTCGCAGGGCGGCCGGACCACGCTCGGCGCCGGCATCTCAGGGCCCGTGCCTGTGTCCCCACCTGAGTGACCCTTGATATCCCCAAGGCATCTACGCTTTCGCCCCAGTTCGCCCCGGGCCGCGTGCCTCCAGTCTCCGGGCCTGAAGCTGTCCTGCGTCTGCCCATCTCGTGCACACCCAGAGTGTTCCTTTGTCCTCACGGCGCTGTGTGCTTTCCACAGAAGAGGCACATCTCCCTGCTCTCTGAGGCCATCGGTAGCGGCTAGTGTCCGACAACAGCCGGTTCCTATTTTCAGAACATCCCCGGGGCGCAGGGGCAACGACCAAATCTGTGTTGAACTCTCCCGGGCCCTCTGCCTCGCAGCCATGTGCAGCAGCCCTGGCACCACAGCCTGGTGCTCAGCGGCTAACAAAGGCTGTTGGTTCAAACCTACACAGGGGCTTCATGGAAGCAAGACCTGGTGCCCTGTTTGCATAAAGATGACAGACACAAATTCCCGAGGAGATGGTGCTGCTCTGTCCTTCACAGTCGCTGTGCATTGGCGTCAACCTGAGGGCAACATGTCTGGGGGATTTTGGCTTTTTTTTTGGTCCTGCTTGACTCCACAGTGACATCCTGGACTTAATGTGACATTCAGCTCCTTTATTCTGCTATGAACTGAGATAGGAAGAGACTCACTCATACAATGGTGTCTGGAAGCAGCTATATTTACCCCTGAGGGCCCAGGGTAATGTATTACACATTGGGCTGCCACCCCAAAGGTCAGTAGTTCGAACCAGCCAGCCACTCTGTGGGAGAAAGATGAGGCTTTTCCATGTTAGGAATCCGTTGGGGCAGTTCTACGCTGTCCTACAGGGCCCCGAGGTGTTGGGGTGGACGGGATGATGGTGGGTTTGGTTTGGCGTTTTTGAATCGCAACAGTGGATCTGTGAGGTCAATGTGGAACTGCTAAATGCAAGGTGGGCAGTTCAAACCCAGCAGCTGGTCATGAGAGAATGGTGAGGTTGTCTGTTCCATCCAGATTCATGGCCTCAGAAAAGCCCTGGCCAGAGCCAGGACGGACGGACGGACGGACAGACGGGGTGGCAGTGGGTCTGGTTTTGAACTTGGAGCATTACTGCCCTGGGCCTTTTGCCACCTTGTCTGAGCTCTGTAATGGAGCAGTGGGTGCTCCCATGCAGCCATACTGAGGACCCCGAAGTGGGTGGACAGAGGCTGAGTGCTGGCTCTCCAGCTCTGGACCCGCCACTCGGCCCGGAGCCTCCAAAGCAGTGCCTGTACACGAACACTTGGAGGGAAGTTGAGTTGGTTTTTGAATGGCAGTATTAGTTATCATTAAGATGCGGGAAGGGGCTTCAAAACGGTCATGGTAACCATACCTCCCCATGGCCACCAAGCCCAGTCCAATTCTTAGCCACCCCTGTCTTCCTCCATGGAGTGCAGGGTACCTTTGCCCCGCCAACCTGTGGGTGAGCGGGGGAATGCTTTCACCGCTGTGTCGCATGGACCCCTCTCTCTATGTATGAATGTATTGGTATGTGTATATGTGTGTGTCCATGTGCACCCACATACATGTGCATATGTGTGTATGTGTGAAGCTCTGTGCTGCAGGGTGGCTAGGAGCCAGGCCGATGCGATGGGGTGAGCCTGGGGCTATAGATGCAGCCATCTTTATAAGCATATAGCCTCTGCGGGATATAGATGTAGCCAGATCTATAAGCATCGATAGTCTCAGACATCCTTTGGGCCAGCTCGACCCAACAGCAGTGGCTTAGTGTATGTACCTATGTCCCTGCCTCTATCTCTGCCTCTACAGAGAGAGGACAAGAAGCCCCACGGTCCAGTGGGCTAGGCGTTGGTTGCTCTATGTTAAATATATATGCCACTCTGTGTCCTGTGTGTTACATGTGCATGCAATACGCAGCAGCCCCCTGCCTTACCCACTGTGCCACACGGCTTTCTACAGCAGCGGGGGCCGTGAGCCCCGAGATTGTCGCTGACTCCAACTTTGGAAGCAGACCGCCAGGCCTTTCTTGGTCAGCTTCCTTCGTCTGTGCAGCATGCTCAGACCACACAGACCTCTACTGACAGCACATGGGGTGCCTTGGCCAGGACTCGGCGGTGGTCGGTGCATTTCTCTGATGTCGGACAGGTTGTTATGGAACTTCTAGACTCAGAAGTACCAGGCAGAAAGGCCCGGTGGTCTGCTTTTTAAAATCAGTTAGTGGACAATGGATCGTAGTGTCCCCACAGGAGCAGGAACAGGATGGGGCAGTGTTCCGTCCTGCCATGTCGGGCTGAGCTGGGCATCAGCTTACAGCTGGCTGGGGCTCTGCTGATAGGGCGGAAGGTGAGCCTGATGCCAGCCGGACCATTCTCCATCTCCTTGACAAGTGGTAGCAGCTTCCCATAGGGGCAGTGGTTCTCAGCCCTCCCAGTGCCATGGCCCTTTATTACACTTCCTCATGTTGTGGTGACCCCCCCAAACATAAAATTATTTTTGTTGCTACTTCATCATTGTCATTTTGCTACTGTTATGAATCAGGCGACCCCTGTGAAAGGGTCATTCGACAGCCCCCCAAAGGGGCCACGACCCACAGGTTGAGCACCGCTGCGTAAGAGGTAGTGCTATGAGCGCAAGGCCATGGAGACCTTCACGGAATGAGAGCGTGAAGACGTGCAGCTGCTGTTTCTCCGTCTAGGTGCACAGACGTCTGAAGTAGATAGTTCCGTCTCTCTAGCCCTTCCCTAAAGACTCCCGCACGTTTCCCTCTTTACCCCACGTCAACATGGGGGGACTCGAGTCGTGTTCCTTTTAAGTGTTCCCTGAGTTGGGGAGCAAAGAGATGGAGCAGGAGCAGGGCTGTGGGGCGGGTGGGGGCGAGGCCTCCCAGGGAAGTGCTCCGAGGCTGTCCCTCACTACCTTGGTGAGCGAGCAGGTGATAGAAAGAAATTCTTTAGCACAACCTTCCTGAGTGTTGTGTTCTCCACGGTGCCATTTTCCATTTTCGTCGGACTCCTCCTTGATCAGGCCCCGCGATCGCGGAGTGTCCTTTGAGGAATTCTCACATGGACAACTCACCAAGGCTGGGGAGGATGATGTGACAAGGTTCCAGGAATCAGGCCCAAGGGAAGACGATCGGCCCCAACATTTCTCGACACCACGGGGTGACTGATGGGAAAGTCCTGGCTTCTCTGTGGAGCTGGAAGTTAGCAGTGGATTCTAAAAAGTAAGCACGTGATCAGTGGGTCGAGCTGAGGCTTAGGACAGGGGCTCTCTGGGGGTGGTGAGGACCTCGGTGTCTCCTGTCTGGCTGCTCTGTGATCCAGAGGGGCTGCTGCAGCCCCTGTCATTTGGCCTGTATTCCAGCCGATAGTAAAAGGGGGACGAGGAAAGGGGGAGTGCCCATCTCCCTTTAAGGTGCCCATGCCCCGCCCGTTGTAGGTATCACGGATGGGCGCCTCTCTTTGGCCAGAACTTCATTATTTGGCCAGACTTGGCTGCCAGGGAATCTGGGAGCTGTCTTTTCTGGAGAGCCTCAGCATACCCCAGCTAAGACAAGAGCAGTTGTTGAAAAGGAGCAGAAGCTTTGAGGCAGGCTCACACATTCTGCCCCAGCAGGCTGGCAATGTAGATGGAATGAAGAAAAACTGCAATGAACATTTTGCTGGTACCCTCACCCACTCTTCACTGGTCAGCCTGGTTTAGTTTCCAAAGACCAGGTTATTATGTGAGTCTTGGCATTATTTGAAGAGTGGTCACATCCGCTCACAGAAGGAGGAAGGCTGCATCCTTAGAGAACTGCCAAATGACATCCTGACAGAACTGCCAAACCATTGAGTATCAGGTCCAGCCAAGTTGCCAACTTGCCACATAAACTTAACCATCACAGCCGATATTTCTCCCACCTTGTATTTCTCCCACCTCAGCAACCCTCACTGCCAGGCATCCTTTGCTAATGCACTAAAGAGTCAAAGTGCATTTAAAACAAAACATTATTATAAATGTGAAATGGCATTGTGTTAGGCTGGATTTTCAAGACAGATTTATACCAAGAAATGGCTCACCCAGTCATAGGAGTAGGTAAGTCCACTCTAGTTCACGTCTATGGGTCAGATGTAAACTGGAGGCTTCTCCTGACTCCGGTAGCTACAGGGCCTGACAAACAGGAAGCGGGAAAGAGAAGGAGGGTCACAGCCTGGTAGATGCTGACCTTAATGAATCCGAGGTCAGCAGTCCCCAGATGGCTTCTGAGATCAGCAAGTAAATTAACGGAAGACCGACAGCCAGATGTGGGACGCAGATCTTGCAGAAAGTGAAGGAAGGGATGAAAAAGAGGTAGATCTATACAAAAGGTCACCCCCCCCCCCAAGGAGGTGCCTTCAGGCCTGGACCTTGTGGTCAGTACCTAATTGCATGTCAACTTGATAAATAGGCGCAGGGGTGGAGTCTAGGCCGTCAATCAGGTCACAGCCTGATGATGCCTCCTTGTGAGTATGGCCTTCTCATGGGAATTCTGGAAACTTCCTCTCTCTCTCTCTGTTTGACAAGTGTGAATCTGAAGAGGGATTGATGCACTAATATCAGACTTGTAGGCTAATATCGGACTTATGGCCTTGATCTGGATGGGGATGTTTTCTTAGTACACAATTACTCTCTTTGATATAAAAGCTTTTCAAAAAATGCTGGTCACTAGATTTGTTTCTCTGTCAACTCAGATGAACACAGATCTGACTGATAGGTTGGGCTCCACTTCCACCTTCACTCAGGTAGTTGATTTACCAGAAAACCTCGCCTTATGATGGGACACCCGTGTTGGTGTTAGTGACCATGGAGATGAGTCGCTCTCTCCTAAGTTCTTCCTGTCCCTGGTGCCCTGTTTCTGAAGCCCTCTTCCTCCCAGGACTATTGCAAACCAAAGTCCCTAGTTTGTTCAAACAATTGCAGGGCCTGGCAGGGAAAGGGGCAGTGAGCGAGGGGCGGTGGAATGCTGTTTTCAGGGTTCAGTTACAGTATGTCTGGACCACGAGCCTCTAGGTGGTTGCTGCTCAGTGCCATCCTATTGGTTCTGTCCCATGGCAACCCGGCGCTCCCCAGCACGAAAGACCACCAGGCCCTGCACCTTCCTCCAGATTGTTATGTTGAGCCTGTGGTTGTAGCTGCCGTGTCCGCCCATCTCCGCGAAGGCCTTCCTCCTTGCTGCTGCCGATCTACTGTACCCACCTGGGTGCTCTTCCCCAGGGACTTGCGTCTCCTGATAACGCGCCCAATGGACACGAGACGATGTCTCGCCATCCTTGCATCCATGGGGCGTTCTGGATGTCCTCCTTCCACCCGTCCTTTTGTTCTTTTGGCATTCTACGGTGCCTTTCATGTTCTTCTCTGGCACTGTCATTCCAACGTGTCTCTTCTTCCACGGTCTTATTTAGCGCCCGACTTCCAGATGCACAAGAGGAGATGCAAGATGCCATGGGTGGGGTCAGGCTCGTCTTGGTCTTCCCAGCATCACTGTCTTCAGCACTTGAAGAGGTCCCGTGGAGTCGATTTGCCCAGGGCAGTGTATCATTTGATGTCCCGACTGCTGCTTCCCTGAACACGGATGGTGGATCCAAGCAAGTGGATCCTTTGACAATCCCAATCTCTTCTCCCTTTACCACGATGCTCTCTGTTGGCCCGCTTATGCCGAGGACTGTGGTCTTCTTTACATTAAGTTGCAGTACCTGCTGAAGACTGCAGCCCTTGATCTTCATCAGCAAGAACTTCAGGTCCTCCTCAGGTTCCAGGCCAGCAAGGTGGTGTGAAACCAAGTTCAAACAAAACCACAAGCGCAACTTTGAAATTTCTAGCTGCAGAGAACACCCCAGGCCGTGTTTCATTTCCCCGCAGAAGCAAGTGCTACCAGCCCCGGGCCTTAGGACGGAACGCCGTGTCTCTGTGTAATCCTCTCCTAAGTAATTCCTGTTTCCGAGGCTCCTGTTCTGAGCCCCCTGCCCTCCCAGGACAATTGCACAGCCAAATCCTTCCTTTGTTCACATAGCTCCAGGTCCTGGGGCTGGCGGAGAGTTCTCATCCCTGAAACTTCCTCACTGCCGCTGTTTCCTCCACGGTCGCCCACTGAAGAAATCTCAAATTATATGGTGAGCGGCACTAATCACAGGAGTAAAGACACCTGCCTATTAGTGACGCAGAACAGGGCGTGAGCCTCCGCCATCACTCCCCGGGGCTCAGATGGATGTTACTCTCCCAGCCTGCCCCAGGGCACCCAGGGAGGGCTCGTGAGTATCAGCCCACCCCCTTAAAGAAAGTGACCCCCACACTGGCAGAGGAGAGAGGCTCAGACTTTAGGTGCCCAGGGGCCTCGATGGATGCTGAGCCAGAGCTGGCCTAGGAAGCTCAGCCACCTTTCACCTTTTCCTCCTCCAAATGGCCTTAAGGGTATGCTATCTGTCAAAGTGATATGTAGCCTTTCAGGGGAGCTACCCCTTTAAAGAAGAAAAATATCCCTAATGAATGCAAATTGGCATTTAATGGAGTTGGAAGAAAAAAAAACCCTAGATTTTTAAATACGATGATAATCAGTGAGAACAGTGGAGCAGGGGCCAATCAGGATGGAGCTCATCCCTGGGGGTGGGAGGGATTCATCAGCAAAGGCGATTTCTGGAAAGCTTGTCCAACTGTGAATTCTCCTGGGGGGTCCCCACGGTGCTGGGAGCCCTGAGGTGCCGGCATGGAGTTAACCCCTTGCTTACCCTTTGCAGGGTCTGCCACCCCTGGACTCAAGGGGAACATGTGTTCTGTGTTGGGATGACACCTGAGGTAGTGGGGCAGCATACAGCCTGAGTTCAGGGTCAGACGTGATTGCCTCCACTGAGCAGTTTCATATGTATTGACTGGGGTCTGATTAGGCTGCGGGGGGGTTATTATGAGAGGGACCCCTGAGCTATAGGATGGCATGGAGGGATGGGTGGGGTGCGTGCAAGGTCCTCTCAGGGAGGGTGGCATTTGAACAAGCCCTGACTGGTGAGAGGGAGTCAGGGTAAGAGGATGCAGCAATGCAAACATCCTGGGGAAGCGCGGAGGTCCCAGTGGCGGGCAAGGACCAGGTGTGGGTGGGCGGTGGGGCAGGCCACGGGGATTCTATGGACAGTAGGGAGGAAGGGAGGCTCCAGAGGGTTTATGTGGAGAGAGCACCCACCCAGGGCCTGCAGTCCAACCCCACGAGGCGGCACTCTGTCCTGTAGGGTTTGTGTGAGTTAGAACCAGCTCGGCAGTCCCCAATAGCAACAAGTATGACCTAGACCGAAGTTCAAAGTAGCACCCGAGGCCGATTGAGTGGAACCGTGACCAGGAAAGTCCGCAGGCCTCCCAATCCCAAGGGCCCACAGTGGATTCAGTCCCCTGCTGGCACCATCTTGAAATTCATCATCCTTCAGAATGCAGCCCTCGCCCCCCCCCCCCCCCCCCCCCCCACACACACACACCTGGTTCCATCAGCACCAGGATCCTGGATTGAGGCCGGGGCTCTTCTCCATACCCTGGTCAAGGAAGTGGCTGGAAAGGAGAGAGGGAAGAGGGGTGCGTGCATTTCAGAGCCCATGGGGAGTCAAGAGCGTCTCAGGACTGCTGGAGAAGAATGCTGGGGTGGCTAAAGGCCTTGGACCATGGTTTCAGGACGCTTCGAGTGAGAGCCAAGTGTCTTGGGGTGGTGCACATAGTGACCCCACATGGCTGTTAACTGAAAGGTCGGCCTTCAAATTCACCTGGAGGCATCTTGGAAGAAATCCTTGACGATCTCGTCTGAAAAGTCAGCCTTGATGACCCACGGAGCGCGGGCTGCACGGACACAGGCAGACTCCCCAGGAGTTGACTCTGTGGCAGCTGGGCAGGTTTGGTCTTTTAACGCGTTCTTCCTGTGTGTTTAAACAGTGCTGTTGGAACATAATCCCCACATAGACCTTTCAATCATACTTCAGTCCCATCCTGAAGAGTTATACAAGCATCGCCACAATCAATTTCAGAGCATTTCCCTCTTTCGTGTGCTCCTTGTTAGTAGCCCCCTATTTCCCCCAGCCTCCCCTGCCACATCCCCGAGGAATAATTCATCCCGTTACTCTCTGTGGATTTGCGCATCCTCCATTCCATAAGCCGAACAACCTACAAAAGGTAAAAACAAAGAAGCCCAAAAAGCTAACAACAATATCAAAATAAAATAACCTAGAGAAAAACCTCAATGGAAAGCAAAGCAGAAAAAATTTTAACTTCAAAATGGATCCGAAGCGCTAAGGGGTTAAATTTTAACCTCGCTCCGTCTGCCATCATCCACTTTCCAATGCACTCTGCATGCTCACAAGGCGGTTCCCATCCCTGGGCTAAGCTCAGAGGGATTCGCCGGAGGCTTGGTCCACAGAGACAGTATTCCTAGCTAAAGTCCATACTTTATATTGGTATTAGATTTCTTTTTTTTAATATTAGGGACTCATATCACAATCCATACATACATCAATTGTATAAAGCACATTTGTACATTCTTTGCCCTCATCATTTTCAAAGCATTTGCTCTCCACTTAAACCTTTTGCATCAAGTCCTCTTTTTCCCCTCTCTCCCCACTTCCCCCTCCCTCATGAGCCGTTGATACTTTATAAATTATTATTTTGTCATATCTTGCCCTATCCCGCGTCTCCCTTCACCCCTTTTTCTGTTGTCCGTCCCCCAGGGAAGAGGTCACATGTAGATCCTTGTAATCGGTTCCCTCTTTCCCACCCACCCACCCTCTACCTTCCCAGTATCGCCCCTCACAGCCCTGATCCTGAAGGTATCATCCACCCTGGATTCCCTGTGCCTCCAGCTCCTATCTGCACCAGTGTACAACCTCTGCTCTATCCAGACTTGCAAGGTAGAATTCAGATCAAGGTAGTGGGGGGAGGAAGCATTTAGGAACTAGAGGAAAGCTGTATTCTTCATCAGTGCTACGTCGCACCCTGACTGACTCATCTCCTCCCCTAGACCCCTCTTCAAGGGGATCTCCAGTGGCCGACAAATGGGCTTTGGGGCTCCACTCTGCACTTCCCCCTTCATTCACTATGGTAAGATTTTTTTTCGCTGATGATGTCTGATACCTGCTCCCTTCGACACCTCATGATCGCACAAGCTGGTGTGCTTCTTCCATGTGGGCTTTGTTGCTTCTGAGCCTTTAAGGCCCCAGACCCTATCTCTTTTGATAGCCGGGCACCATCAGCTTTCTTCGCCACATTTGCTATGCACCCATTTGTCCTCAGCAATCATATCATGGAGTTGTGCACCCAATGATATGATTTTTTATTCTTTGATACCTGATAACTGATCCCTTCAGAACCACGTGATCGCACAGGCTGGTGTGTTCTTCCATGTGGGCTTTGTTGCTTCTGAGCTAGATGGTCGCTTCTTTATCTTCAAGCCTTTAAGACCCCAGATGCTATCTCTTTTGATAGCTGGGCACCATCAGCTTTCTTTACCACATTTGCTTGTTCACTCCCTTTGGCTTCAGCAGTTGTGTTGGGAGGGTGAGCATCATAGAATGCCAATTTAATAGAAGAAAGTATTCATGCATTGAGGGAGTGCTTGAGTAGAGGCCCAAGGTCCTTCCACCACCTTAATACTAAACCTATAAATATAGACACATAGATCTATATCCCCATCCTCATATATATATTTGCATGTACATGTCTTTGTCTAGACATCTATAAATGCCCTTTGCCTCACAGCTCTTTCCTCTCTTTCCCTTGACTTTCCTCCTGCCCTACTACCATGCTCCATCCCCACCTGGGTTACAGCTATACCTCTTCCTTATGTTACCTTACCCTTGATCCCAGGATGTATTTCGTCACCCTGTCTCCTTCAGCGGTTTGTGGCTGGATCGTTTCTCGAGTTCCCTGGATGCTGCTGGCCCTGATGGTTTAGAAGAACACTGGACAGGTAGACTGTAGACCAGCCACTGGAATTCCTCTGACGTCTTCTCTCAGTACAAGACTGGGGTCTAGGGCGTGGGGGCAGAGTCCCACTGGGATACAGCGCCATTCTCATCGCGCATCTGTATAACTCCTTGATCAATATGACATACCACTGTTGATGTTGACCTTGACTCCTGCCTCAGACGGTTTGTCAGGCTTCTCCATTGGAGAGTTGCCCCAGCCCCCCTCCACCCCACCACTTGACCTTTGAAACCCAAAAAGTCCCATTTCCCTCCGAGGGGGCCCCTGCCTGCCCAGGGCCTTCCTTCAGGTGCACGCTCTGCCCTGTGGGTCCCTCCGCTCACTCTTCACGCCCCCCCCCCCCGGGAGCTCCAGCATACTTTCTGCTTCTGGAACAATGGCAGTCAGCACAGGGCTGCCTCCGAGCTGCGGCACGCAACCGAGTTCACCCCAGCCAAGTTCACACAAACCCAAACATTATTGGAAAAGTAGATTATTTTTTATTTTCCTTCCGAATATACGATGGGAACTGCTTTGGAAGGCTTGCTGAGACCTGTCATCAGAGGAGAGATGTTTACCTACAAGCACATAAAGAACCAGAGGGTACCTTTCCTCACTGCAACCTACTTTAAATTGTATTATGTACCCCATACTATTTCATCGACCCCATCTCCTCTCACTGTGTTTCTGAGCAGGCGGGCCCAGCTCTCCCTTCCTCAGAGAGAAATTGGGGTGGGGGATGCTCAGTGTGGGGAAATGGAGAGCCTTGGGTTCTCACGTGCAGGAAGACGTATTTCTGAGGTAAATAGACTAATAATTTTTAAATGGAGTTTTTGAAGATTGTTTTGCATAGCGACATTAAAAACGTCCTGGGCTGACAGGAAGGATCTAATCCTGATATCTTTTCCTGGCCATCCATCAGCCCCTTGCCTTGTGTCTGTGCAGTGTGTCCTCCTGAGTCCCCTTGCCGCTCCATGGACATCCATCCCTCCTCCCGGGCCTGCCCGAAGGTCTTCATGAGACGGCTGCTCTCTCCGCACACAAGCGCAGAGAGAGGCCTGTCCCTCACCTGGCCGGCCCTTGGAGCTAACGGTCTCTCTGTGTTTTCCCATCTTCTCGGCCCTCCGCTGGACACGGGAGGAGAAGTAAATATGTGAGGTCTTCCCGGGATGTTCGGTGAGCTCACTGAAGGAGCTTTTCCTGGGGGGCTGGTCCCTCTCCTCTACAAACTCCCATGCCGCCGCATCAGTCCTTGCTCGTAGCAACATTAGACTACTGCCGTTCTTAATGGCAGCAGACAGCCTCATCTTTCTCCTGAGGAGCAGCCGGTGGGTTTGAACCACCAACCTGGAGGCTAGCAGCCCAACTCCTAAACCGACAGCCCCGCTGGGGATCTCTCCCTGAGACACCGCCATGTTTTCTCGTCAACACATTGCCCTGGAGTTGGTAGGGAAGAGACGTTTGGGTCGGAAGCTGTCCACTCTGAGGTCCATGCCATTTTACCCAGCAAGGCCAAGGCCCACGCTCTCTCTAGCCCCCCTCTCGGTTTACAAAGAGAATAAATGGGGTCTGTGCTCACTTTTATTCCTGTTAAAAAACAAGAGAGGACGATGCGATGATCGGGACAAAACTCTGAGAACCATGAGGGCTTCTTAACCCATGTCATGTTGCACCCCTGCCATGATCCTGCTCCTCACCCGTCCCTAGTCATCAGAGGCCAGGTCGCCGCGAGTCAGTGTGGACTTGGTGGCAGTGGGTTCGGGTCAGGGGATCATCTGGGGATGACTGAAGATGACCCGGGTGAGTACGGGGGCAGTCTTTCTGAGATCAGATGAACTCACGGTGCCTTCGGAGTAGACTTTCCGAAGGTTATTTGTGCTGGTGGTGGTAAAGTTTGCTTGAAAACCTCAGCAGGGTTGTGGGTGCTGGCTCTGTCTCTCTCTGAAGGCGTCTCATTGCTTCTAGGACACCATGGGTGTCCCCCACCCCAAGATGTTCTTCTTCCAGCCTGGGCTATGGGGCTGTCTCTGCACGTGGGGTGTTTACGTGGTGTCTGAGGGAGGTACGACTGATCCTCTCAACCCCCTTCAACCAGGGGGCCCAGTCACCTGGCTTGGCAGCAGACCTCTCTGGAGCAGGTGTCTGCTCCAGCCCACTTCCTCAGACTGACTTTTCTCAGCACCACCAGCCCCCTACCAGCTTCCCTGCCCCCTCCACCTGAAGGGGAGGGCTATATTTAACATCTAAAAATACAGGGCACCCAGTTCAAGTTAAATTTCTGATAAACAAGGCATATCTATGTCTATATCTATGTCTATATCTATATCTATGTCTATGTCTATATCTATGCCTATATTTCTATATCTATATATATCATCACCACACTCAATGCTATAAGGAGTCAATGCAGACTCATGCAACTCCGGAGAACAGGGTAGACCTGGCCCTGTGAGGGTCAGAGACTGAAACTTGTTATAGGAGTAGAAAGCCCAGTCTTTCTCAGAGTAGCTGGTGGTATTGAACTGTTGACCTTGAAGTTAGCAGCCTAACGCATAACGACTAAGTACCAGGGTTCCAGATATTTATATGTATGTGTGTGTATGTAGGCATGTGTGTATGTGTAGGTACACACATATATAATTTTAGCACAAGCCTATTCCAAATGTAGAGCCTGGTTGTGTAGAGGCTGTGTGTTGGGCTTCAATCAGTAAGGTCAGCAGTTCGAAACCCCCAGCCACCCTGGGGGAGGAAGATGGGGCTTTCTAGTCTCTTACACAGCCACAGTCTCGGAAACTCACAGCGCTGGTTCTATCTTGCTCGACAGGGTGTGATGGTGGTTCTGGTTTATCTTTCAAATATTGCGCGGGGCAGACTCACACGTTAACAAAAGCAAACCATGCACTGACATGAAACGGGAATCTGACGGAGCTTCCAGGATTGTGTCTGGCCACCAGCCCTTCCCCGAGGCACAGCAGCCGAGGCCTCTGACACCACTGGGAGGTCGACCCTCAGTGTTCCTTCAATCTGACATCACTTCTGGATTCCAGTCAGCTGGGGTTCTTGTCTGGCCCCCCGAGGCCCTTTCTTCCAGTTGGGATAATTTGGGGGCAGTTGCTATTTGAACACTGAGTCGACGGCCTCTCTCACAGGTGCTAAGCTGGTCCTTATGCACCTTGTCTACCAAGGTCTCGGGGACCAGCTATTTGGACCTCGGCCTTTCCCTCTTCCCTCACTGTTATACCTCCGTCAGCCCCCTTCCCGTTGGAAGCCAGACCCCACTTCCCCCAGAGAAGAGAGAGAGGGTGGAAGTGAGCTGGGGTCACTCAGGGCCTTCATCGTTCCTTCTTCAATCATGAAAGGCCCCCCTTTTCTCTTCCTTTGTGAAACTAAAGTACTACTAATAATAGCACTGATGATGGAGGGAGAAGGGTTAATTTTCTTTTCTCTTTGAAATGCGGGAGGGAGACAGCATCAAAGCCCAGTCCACTCTGGCTCAGACAATACCCTCAGAATCTGTAATCAGTGGAGAGACAATCTTGCACACAGGGTCATTGCTACACTAAAGCCTATTTAAATTTTATTATCTACCTCATGCTATCTCCTCTCCTCTCACTCGCCCCCCCCCCCCCCCGTGTTTGTCAGAGGCTGGGTACAGGTGTCTCACCCGGAGAGGACTCTCACAATACTGAAGGATACTTGACAGCCGTGCACGCGCAGTGACTGCAGGATGGGAAGAGATTCTGCAAGGAAAATGGATAGCCGTGTTTTCCTCTGTGTGAGAGAAATAATGGAGGGTAGAGCAGACTCATAATTTCTCAAAACAGAAGTTTCGAAGGCTGCTTTCGCATGCCGAAGTTGAAACTCCTTGAAGTGACAGTAGGCGAGGGGGTGCTCCCTGACTGACTGGCCATGTTCTTTCCGGGGAGACAGCCTTCTTAGGGGTTCAAGCCTCTTCACGGGTTTCTTCTGCCTTCTCCACATTCTTCCTTTTTCATTTCTTAAAATTCAATTTTCGTGAGGTGCCTGAACGAAAGGGCAACCGGGGTCTGCTCTCAGCACGGCATGGCCAGCCCTCACGTCCTTGACCGATGTCCATGCGATGTTCCTGATACTTTCCCGACAGCGTTCATAGAAACCATGGAGCCGACTGTATTCCCAGGCCATCGTGCCAGTTTACTCGATGACCATTTAAGCGGCGTGTCTCTCTTCCTGATTGGAATTTAATAAGAACGGTTTTCAAGAAAAGTTTAGATAAGTCAAGAAGATCCCCTGAATCCACTTGGGATGATGACAACTGCTTAAGGGGTTCCCCGCACCCCACACCGGCCCTCCTTTCATCTCTGTCGATTTGACCTCCGTTTTCCAGGCTTAGGTTAGTTGTCCTTCTAGCAGGATTGCAGCAGACCCTGTGGCCAACACGACAGACCATCTCTGAGCGATGCCCTTTAGCCTGGGATGTCGTTCATGCAGGGAGCTAAGAAGGCAGCCAGACGAGTGGTGAGCTGGCCCCTCGCCCGCCAAGACCACCACCAGGGTTGGATTCACGTAGCTGCGTAACGAGGGATGCGTTTCCCAAGCGTGCCCTCGCCTCCCTCTCACAAGGTTTTCCCAGGTTGGTTGCTTCCAGCCACCTCCCTCCTCCAGTGTGTCTGGCTCCGGAGGCCCTCCCCCGCCCATACTCCTTTTCCTCTCCAGGTAGAGTGGCCTGGGAGTCTAACCTCGGTTCTTGCCCTCTCCAGGCAAGAGTGAAAGGCCATCTTCCATTCGGTTGGGTCATGGTTCCTCTCTTAGATTCGTCCAGCACCGTAGAATGGACTCGCTCTGTATTTGGGAGGGGGGGGGTTTCCAGAGGGGCAGGTGGCAGGGGTTGAAACACCTCAAAGGGGAGACTTTTTCAAGTGTCAGGATGTGTCAACGAGAGTCCCACAGAGATGCGACTGGTGGATGCGCTCGGCCAAGTAACCCCAACGTTGGAAGCATGGGTCCAGAGAGACCCTCTGGTGGAGCTCTGAGGTGTACGGGTCAACGTGAGGCTGACTCAGCTCTAGGGCAGTGTGGCCCTGTTGTTGCTGTTGAATAGGAAGAAATAAATCTAGAACTCAGGTGTCCTCATTAGTTTGGTTAACATTTAAAAAGGCCAGCAGTGGCCTCCTTCTTTCTAATTCCCCCTCATCCCTGAGCGCTGTGTTACCGACCTTACCTGCATGCTCAGGTAAGCTTGAGGCTCGGTGAATGACTGAATAACTGAGCTTTGCTGTTCTTGACACCTTTTGAGCAGACTGATTCAATTTAGAGGGCGATAGAGGGTCTCCCTTGATCCCTGAGCCATGGAGAGTTTTGGAAGTAAAACATTCCCATAATTCAAGAGTTCCTTCCTAAGAGAGAGAATTTCTGAGGACAGCAACACGTGACTTGATGGACTGCTCTGAGGAGCTGGCCCATCCCGTCCTCTGGGGACTCTTCCCCACTGTGTCGTCACCTGCACCTCTGTCTCCAGGTAGCAAGTCAGCGCTCCTGCCTCCCACTCTCCTCGTCACCGTGCGGGGCGGACGGACCCCGGGCGGCACATCATCCCGGGCTCTGGTCGGAAAGACATCTTGACCAGCTCCTTTATTTTGCTGTCAGAACCCGTAGAGACTGTGCCAGGCTTTTGCCAAAACACCACCAGATCAAACAAACAAACAAGACACGCCTTGAGCCGCGTTGCTCCGGGACAGCTGTAGGAGAAGCACCCTTCCTTTGGGTGGGGGTCGGGGTCCTGAGACAGGAGGAGGCGGAGCTCAGAGGGTGTCTGTTAGGGCATCGTCCGCACAGCGGAGCTGCTCTCAGCATCAAGAAAGCCACGCGTACAAACCAGCCAGCGAGCGGATTTTCTCCCATGAGTTTGGGGCAGGGAAGCTTTAGAAGATGAGTTGGCAGTGGGGGGCCACCTTTTCTTCTTCTCTCCTTTTATCCCAACCCCCTTACTTTGGAATGGTACTTTTAAAAAGAATGCTTGAATGCTGTCCACGAGCAAGATTGTATGTCGCTGACATATGTTTTTAACTGACCCTCTAATATTATGTAGAAGCAGCGTCTGAGCTGATGACGGCCATTTTCAACTTTCCAAGCATAGTCCTTTCATCTACAGAGAAGTCAGAGAACAGCACCGGCAGGTGCTCCGAATAAGGGGGAACTGGCCCATGTACTCTATGAGCTAGACTAGATCTGTCATGGGAACAGCAAAATATCCCCGTATCTCCTTTCCTGATGTCCTCGTCAAATTATGCCGCTCAGGCTGCAAATTAAGTTCGAGGGAGATCTAAGTACCCCTCCCCATTCCGCTCCCTGATTTGCTTTCCTAAGGTGATTGGAAAGCCAAAATTGATGAGGCCAAGTCCCCGGTTGTCTTTCTCATCTCTGTTTTTAGTTTGACATCTCATTTTTCCCTCTTCCTATCAAGATTGATGAGGGGGCGCGAGGACGATCTTTCTTCCGGGCTGTTATCACTGGAATGGATCAATTTCTTCTTTTTAAGGATGCAAATCTTGAGAAAAAATGAGCTCTCCTGAAAATAATACCTCATTATTTTCCAAGGAAGGGACTGTCTTGGAGAGACTCATCTGGTAATGAGGAACATTGAAAATAATAACTCACAGAGGAGACGCGCTTTGCTTCGATCGTGGCATTATAGATTTCAGGTGGCATTTTTCAATAGCCGCGTCTCTCTTTCTCTTCGTCGCTGCCTCAGGCTGGGCTCAGGACATTTGAGGTACAGGCTGTGGCCTGGGCAGAAACTTTGTAACTTTCCACATGCCTTTCCCCTAAACATCTTTCCGGGAAAGAAAAGACAAGGAAACAGCAGCCCCAACCCCTCCATCTCTCCAAGAGGGAAGTCTTTTCCGAAGGATCGCCGCCCATCACAGACACAGAGACAAGCGTGAGGACCACCCAGGAAAGTCCGTTTCTGAAATGAGACCCATGGTTCCTTAGCGGAGACAAACGTTCAGAAACACGCACCGGGTCGGAGGAATGCCCTGGGAAGTTGCTAGCTTTTTGATAAATGGTTTTGTTTGTTTGTTTTTGAACTGCTCCGATAGATCCCCCATCTTTCTGCAGAGGATCTCTGGGGTTTCGCCGCCACGTGGGCTGCTACGGTCAGTTCTGCGAGGTGGCCTTTAGTGCTTTCTCGGGCTGCCCCTGCTGACCGGTCCTCCGTGGCCACGTTCACCGCTGTGCCAATCAGCGCAATTAAGTCCCCATTTCCTCTGGAGCCGGGCTGTGCACGCAGCCTCTGTGCAGAACTGAACTTGTACAATGACTAATCAGAACCCGCGTGCCAGTCAGGGGGAAGAGGGCACGCTTTTGTTCTTTCTCATTTACTTCCCTTCTCCCTCAGAATCTCGTCTTTTGAATTCTGTACGCAGCTACGCTTTTAAGTGATGGAAATTGCTCAATTGTATTTCTTCCCCTTTTCTTTCCCACCAACATAGATTAAGGGAAATTCTTCTGGGGATGAGGTTATCAAAGCGGCTGTCTGTCATTGAAATAAAACACACACACACACACACACACACACACACACACAGTAGAGTGAGCACCGTTCTGACAGGTACTTTCTGAGGCGAAGATTGTGCTGAAGAGGTAGCATATCTAAGTGTGATGCGAGGGCGGTGAAATGATTCTATGGAATGAAGTCGATTTGACACCCGCCCGTGCCATTTTAGCCTTTTGAGGTGGTCCACCACCAGGGGACAGGGAGGGGGCCGTGTGGGGAACCCGGTTTTCTCTGGCGCTCCTCTGCCATGGCCCAGGCCCCTCAGCAGAAACAAGATGGCAGCCTGAACGCGGGAATCCCGTCTCCCACCACCTCCCTCCCTCTCCTCTCGCTGCGGCTAATGGCCCCGCACCATTCTTTTTCCTGTCAGAACTAATAGGGAAATATTCTTTTCCTCCAGCCATTAGTTAAGTGGCATCGCTTTCAGAGTTGCTGAGACAGGCTAACGCCTCCTTCTCCAGGGTGTAAATCTTGGGAAACGACGAGGTGGCGGCTGAAGCCCATCCATTCTATCCCGGAGCCTGAACTCCTGCTCGGCAGGTTTCGTTCCACGTTAGGGACGTTTGCGAGTCACGATCCGTAAAGCCGGAGCTCTTGATTCCACTTTGGCACGAAAGGATTCACATACGATTAGCAACAACACATTTTTTTCTCTCGGCATCTAACGTTCCCTCCTTCCCCTCCATTTCTCCTCTCTCTGCTTTAGAACATTCTCTTACTGCCAGGGCATGATTAAACTTTTAGCTCGCTCAAGGAGTTTAAGTATGCTTTCCCACTCAATACGCTTTTCTGGGGGGCAGGAGGGGGGAGGCAAGTGAAGTGTGCGCCAACTGACTGCCTTCCACCGGAGAAAGGGAAGAGAGATGAGAACCACAGGGGAACAGTGATGGCCTAAGAAGAGAGATTAGTAGATGATTGCTTAGAAGTGGCAGCGTTGTTGTTGTCTTTAATTCAGAAAGTCTCGAAGGGCTGTGGTGAGGTGGCATTGAGCTGACCTCCACTCCTGGGGAGCCCATGGCCAGAGCACACCACCCGGAGGACTCTCCTGATTAACCCCCTCAGAGAATCGGCCACCAGGTGTCTCGGACGTCCTGGTAGCCACCAAAAACTTCGCCGTGGCACCCCAGGGTGCTTCTGCACGCATCCCTAGAGGCGAATGAATAGTTGGAGACCAACAAACTAGACACACATCTTCGTTGTTCTTCCTCGTTTCTTTTTAAAAAGTTAATTGAATAAAAATCATTTTATTGGGGGCTCCTACAACTCTTATCAAAATCCATCTATCCATTGTGTCAAGCACAGTTGTACATTTGTTGCCATCATCATTCTCAAAACATTGGCTTTCTCTTTGAGCCCTTGATTTCAGCTCATTTTCCCAACTCCATCCTCATCCTCCCTCATGAACCCTTAATAATTTACAAATTATTATTTTTTCATGCCTGACACTGTCCGACGTCTCCCTTCACCCACTTTTCAGTTGTCTGTGTCCCAAGGAGGAGGAGGTTACCTGTCGATCCTTGTGATCGGTTTCCCCTTTCTCCCCCACCTTCCCCTTCCCCTCCTGGTATGGGCACTCTCAATATTGGTTCTGAGGACTTTCTCTGTCCTGGATTCCCTGTGTTTCCAGCTCTTTCTCTTCCTCTTTTCATCAGTCTCTCAAGTGATCTCCACCTGAGAGAAGACTCGTGCTCCATGAAGGGGAGGCTGTCTGCGCTTGTACAGACCCACGGCCTTGGGCTCCTGTGTGCAGTGCTTCCTCCTCCCAGCGGCTGGCTAACATTGGGGTGTTGGTTGTTTGTTTTCAGTTAAGGTTTGGCAGGTGTGGCACTTGCCCTGGCTGAAGGGGGAGCCCACGAGCAGTTTCTATGGATCTTCCCTGTTTCCATCCCCTGCTGGGAGAGCACTCTCAGTAACTTAAAACTAGCCCCTGAATCGGAATCCGCGAGCCCGTGTGGGTCAAGGCAGACAGTGGGACCTGGGTCTGCTGAGGGACGGGGAGGGAGGATGTGGACTCTGAGCGTACCATAGACCAACTTCCATCCGTGATGGGCAAGGAAGGTGCAGTGATAAACGTCAGGTCGAGTCATCAAGTGTCGAGTAAGAGATGATCGGGCTTGGCTTTGGGGAGCTGATACGATGGTCGAGGGATCTGGAAGAGGGATGCCAGGTGTTGGTCAGGGGCACTGTTTGCCGCGGGCATTCTTTTCCATAGACGGCCCTCTGTCCGGCTCTCTGGAGAAGGGCTACCTCCACGCTTGGCATTTCCTGCCCACCCTTGGGACACACTCAGAAGCTTTCCTTCGTGAGAGTCCATCTGGATTCTAGAGCCAACGTCGTGATGGGCCTTGAAATGAATCAACCCGCACCGTGTTTGCTGTAGCACACACCTGGGAGGAAAGCCTGCCTCTTGCCAGTCCAATGTCCTCTGAGGCCACCGGAGTTAGGCTGGGTCCACAACACAGTGTGCTTTTCAGTTGAAGTCAACTAGTGGTCAATATGTGAAACCATGCAAAATGCAGATTCCAGGTCAGCGGTACTCTCAGGCCTTCCCGGACAGTGTCACCCCACCTGAGGGCCGGTGGGCCCCTGAGGCTTGGCAGGCGCCCTCCTTCCCCACAGCCCCCCACCCCCACTAACTCGTGTGCTTGGTCCTGAGACGTTTGAATCGACGGTCCTGCGTTTAAACCGGGGTCCTGCTTCCAGCACCATTGGCACGTGGGGTCGGGCCAGTCTGTGGTGGGAACGGGGAGGCTGCCTCCTGTCACGGTAGGGTATCAAAGAGCACCCTGCCTCTACTCCTGCCTGCCAGGAGCACCCCTATGACCCGTGAGAGCCAAAATGTGCCGCACGTGGGGGGCCTTGGTTTCGACGAGACCGTGACTCCGATTTCCTCCGTCAGTTTTCAGATAGGCTTTCCACAGTCTCTTCCAGGGCCCTTGTCCTGCTGTCTCTCTGTTCTGTCGCTTTTGCCTTTGGGAAGGGAGTGTTTCAGTGTTCGCTCCGTGGCCCAAGCTTTAAAGTTGGTGAGATACTTCAAACCAGCCCCACGCACGGAGTTCAGAGAAAATATCTGAGATGGAGAAAGTGATCGAAATGTATCTCATTGCATCGTAGGAACCGAGATGTAGAAAGCTGCGATTACAGGTGGCTCCTGAGGTCAAAGCTGTGCCTCATTACGCACACATAAACAGGAACACTCTCCCAATACTGCATGAAGATGGTTGAATAAATCCCTGGGATAAAGCTAGACACGGCCTTTGTCCACGACGGGATCCCGCAGAAGTTCCCTGTGTTGGTTCATCATGGGTCCTCAGGCAGGCTGACCCCTCTCTCTGCGGACCTCACCCCTCTCTCTGTTCTCGCGGCCCCTAGTCTCCCCAGAGTGCACTTCCGAGGTGCCCGGGGAAACAGGAAGCCGAGAGAGGGCCCCTCCAGAGGCTCCGTCTTCCCTCTGCACTGACAGGGAATTATGACCTTCCTCCAGCTTTCCTCGGCAGAATTAATAGGGAAGTATTAATTTGCTCCCCGAAGTTATTAGTTAAGCCACAGTGCTCTGAAATTGCTGAAAGCGAAGAATTGCTCCCACCTCGGAGGGTGTAAATCTGGAGGAAAGATGAGGAGCTGCTTCAGGTGTGTCAATTACATCTTGAGAAAGCTATCTGCATACACCTTTGATTTGATTTAGCAACTGGGAACTTCCACTGCAAAGACGCTGGAAGCAGGTTTGCCGTGGCGCCGTGGACTACTCAGTGGACAGCTAACTGCAAGGTGGGCAGTTCAAACTCACTGGCTGCACCAAAGTAGCACCTTGCAGCTACCGGTTCCACCGAAGAGCCTCCAGCCGCAGAAATCATACACACGGGGTAATTAATGGCTTCGTATCGATCTACGATCCACGTGGTCAGCAGTCTGAAATCACAGCACCTGCATGGGAGAGAGACTAGGCTTTCTTATCCCATCCCCAGTTACAGTCTCGGAAACCCGCAGGCGGGGGTCGCTGTGAGTCAGCACCGGCTCGATGGCAGCGGGGGTTGGTGTGTGAGTCAGAAGTGGCCTCCGGCAGTGGGTGTCTGAGTCATGCATTTGACAGTTCAGTGTTTTGGTAGGTTTTGTTTTTTGGGTCAACATCCTTTCCCCCCTCCTCGATGTCTCCGTGCAATCTTGTCTCTGTGTTTTGAAGATGAGCTGCTGTCCGGACATGATTCATCCTAGACGAGGGTTTTAAGCACCACTCTGCACTGAACACGGATAAAGCAGGAGGGGGCGTGGGGGTGGAGAGAGGGGATGGAGGGGGAGGCCCGTCCTTGTGTCATTGTCTTGATTGCCTCTCATCAAAGAACAGGAACCATGAATGGAAGTCATTTCCGAGGGAAAAGCTTCCTGGGTGATTGCTGAGGGGCAAACTTTCAAAAATCACATCAGGACAGGACAGAGACACCCGAGGCTGCACTTAGAGTTTGATGGATATGTTTTTGAGTTTGTGCCTCTGCGGCTGCAGCCTGATACCCTCCTGCCCACTGCTCACCGGCGCCTGGACATTTTCTGATTGGAATCGATGTCCGATAACTCCCAGCCTCTTTGCCTGACAGCAAGAATGACTCTTTCTTCCATCATGCACGGCCATCATTTTTACCCCCTCTCCTCTAGAGAGACGTCACGGACAAAACTTGTAGCAGGATTGTTACCGAAACAAATGCATCTCCTGCTGAGGAAATGCCTTCTGGGGCCTGGTTGTGTGTCAGGGCTTTAAACTCTTGACTGCATCATGCCACGGACGGATGACTCAGACCTGCCCGGGAGAAGACCTCCGGGAATGGGGTGCTGTCAGGGTGGCTTGATCGTGTGTCAAGTTTTACTCTTCCCTATTCATGGAAGTAGGGTCGGGGCTCCGTGCCATTGCCTCGGAATGCCTTGGACTTCATTCATAGTGTTACTACATCTGCGTGAGAAATGTTTTTCATGCCTTTACCAGCCTACGGCGGTTACCTGCTTGGAACACAGCTTCCACGAGGCCGTGCCGACTTCCTTTACCCTGCAACCCGGTGCGGAATAAGTGCTCAATCAATGTTTGCATCAGGAGCACATCTCTGTCCACAGTGATGACATTCAGAGTTCTGCCCTGCTTAACTGAAATAATTACACATTTTATGGATGTTTTTTAATGTATGTCTCTGACTGTTGATTTATTTTTGTTATTTTATTGCTTTATAGATCTGTTCACTTACGTTGGTTGCTGCTGGCCTTGGCGACGTACGCAGCAGAGCATGCACCAATCCGATGCTTTTTACGTGTACCATTCAGTGACATTGATTACTTGGCTCACGTCATGGGACCGTTCTCGCCCCTCCCCCTTTTCTGGAATGTTCCTCCTCATCAGCGTAAAGAGCCCCCCTCTAGTTTCCCATTTAACCTTGATAGTCACTGCTGTCAGCTTGATCCCCTACAGCTAGCTCCTCACATGTGTACAGTGCTGCAGGCAGGCAGACCACACAGTCTTTTTAGGGGCTCAGTCAGCCTCCATGGCTCCAGAAGATCTGGATTTCATGGGAATTTGGAATACTATTTGCCTTGAGCTGAGTTTCTAGAGCAGAAACACCAGTGGAGCTTACATGCATATACAGAGAGATGTATCACAAGGAAATGGCCCCTGCAGTTGAGAAGACCGACAAGATCCAAGTCTGAACATCAGATGTCAGTCTGGAGGCTTCTCCGGGTTCACATAGCTGTAGGGGCTGATGGATTCAAGATTTACAGGTCAGATGGGAGTCCACTGACTGTAGAGGCAAATGAATCAAGGTCAGCAGGCAAGATGGCAGGCTGCTGGCTCAAGTCCAAAGAACCGGAGGCCAAATACCAAACCAGAGCCAGCAAAAAGCAAACAAGTTTCGCCGAGCACCCGCATAGTGGAAGCAGGAAACACCTTCAGTTCCTGGACTATTTTCAGACAGTCACGGGGCAAGGGCACCATCTCAGCTCTCATCATGGGACTGCCAATGCACCGAGCACTGTGAAACCACTCCTTGAGAAAGAGCCTTCATGCTGTTCTACATCCACCCCCCCCACCTTTGATGAGGATCCTTCTATAAGGAGCCTTTGATCACAATGTGCAGCAGTGAGTAACTGAGCACCATCTAGTTCTTCTGGTCTCGTGGAAGAGAAGGCATTTGCTCGGGGAGGCAATTAGCCACACATCCCATTTCTGCTTTACATTCCCGAGGAGTAATTGTGTATTTTTATGAGTGATGCTTCTGGAAAACGCAACCACAATGCAACAAATAGCCTAGGACAGCGGTTCTCAACCTGTGGGTCTCGACCCCTTTGGGGATCAAAGGACCCTTTCACAGGGGTCGTCCAATTCATCACAGTAGCAAAATGACAGTGAAGAAGTAGCAATGAAAATAATGTTATGGTTGGGGTCCCCACATGAGGAGCTGTGTGAAAGGGTCACGGCATCAGGAAGGTTGAGAACCGCTGGTTTAGGGGTCTCTCTAAAAGTCTGTGTATACTTGTGTCTTGCTTGGGAGGCTAAGGCTGGGGCTCATTTCCCCCTTCCTTGTAGTGCAGTGTCTGCTGATTCCACATTGTTGGAATTCTGGCTGTAGTGAAGCATCCCTAAGAAATGATCACCCTTCCAGATTCCGGAGCCCTCACCCCTAAACGGTGCTCCGAGGGGCTTAAAGAAGAAAGGAGGAAAGTGAAACGGAAATGGAGTTGGAGTCTCGTGACAAACGAGTTCACGTCAACAACGACAACAAATGAATTGATCACATCATTTACAGGATCAGATAATGATATTTGAGTAACGTGTTTATTAGCATCTCAATAAACAAAACAACTACAATCAATAAGTAAAGGACTCGCAGACATTGAGTTGATTCCAACTCATAGTGACCCTGCAGGACAGAGTGGAGAACCTCCTGTGCACATTTTCTGTAAATGTTTACAAGAGCAGAAAGTCTCCTTTTTCTCCCAAGGAGTGGCTGCTGGGTTTGAACCCCTGGCCTTGTGGTTATCAAGCCGCCGCAGAACGTACTGCTCCTTAACATCCAGCATTTCAATGACGCCTAGGAATTAGACCGCTGGAAGAATTGTTGACCTTAAAGATGCCTCAGCTTATATGGCAAGCTCCATAGTTTGGTTTCTTGACGTCGTTTTCTCCCGATTTTACAATTTCCTATAGTCTTCTCAAGATCGGCACACTTGAAGCAGCTACCATCCTCTAAGCACGTCCGGCAATTATTTCTGAGGAAAATTATGGAAAATGTGACCGGTCGTCAGGGGGGGACCAGGCTGGCACCGAGAACGGGGTGAAGAGAGTGTTTGTCTACTAAGCTTCTCCTCGCTGTGTAAGGGCGGCTGACTTTCCCAAGATGGCATTAGGGCGACGGGGGCGTGTCATTTCTGGAGATGTAGAAAGTGATTCATGGAGTGTGATATTCTTGCTTTCACGGGAGCATCTTCCGTGCTTGAAAATCTGCCCAGGATGCGTCTGGGTTATTGAAGGGAGCCATTCTTTCAAAAACAAGTCAGTCTCCTTCCTCAATAATCCAGATTGGTTTAACACACTTCAGTGGCATGATTTTGGCATTTTTCACAATTATTAAAGGTAACTTGCTTTCCTTTCTAGGCTGGAGGGTCCAGAGCAAATTAAATCCCTGGCTTTCTTCCGTCACTTTCTCAAATGAGTCACAAGTTATTGGCCAAATGTGCGCACGACCTTTTGGCTCACGCTGAAAGTGCCGGGCAACCTGTTGGGCAGACATTTGGCCAATCTGATTAGTTTCTCTAGACTAATTGATTTTCCTTCATCGTTGAATACAATGAATTGCCCATGGTTGTGTCATGGTGGGGACAGGGCTTCACCCATTTAGAGGAAGGTGCATATGCTTGGGAAGCCACGGGCGAAAGACACGTTCACCGTCATTAAAGATGCGTTTCCCTTCATTAAAGATGCGTTTCCCTTCATTAGTACTTTGGGTGATCTTTCACGGGTGAGGAAGAAAACAGGAAGAGACGCGCGTGTGCGTCGAGCCCGTTCATTTCCTCTAATTCCGCCATCGCTGTCCTCAGGGAGCCGCCCCCAGCAGGCCACCAGACACCCCTAGTGACCCTAGAGTTGGTTTGCTGACCAATACTCCCATTCCCCCCAATTTAGTCTCGGGAGTGCATAAAGATATATCTTTAAAATATGCATTACCTCCCGCTGCCCCCGAGCCCAACATATTTTTGTTGTTTTCTTCAAATGAACGAAGAATGAAATTTGACTCCTTCGCACAGCTCCCACAAGCTCCGACCCTGCCGGCTCGCTCAGCGCCATTTTCTCTTTCACCTCTTTTCACCCTGGTCTCTGGTAGCTTCTTTACCCCTCCCCCAACCCCGCCCCTATCCCCCCAGGGCCTCTGCATCCATTCTTTCGCCTGGAAGGTTCTTCATGGGGTTGTGGACTTCTTCCTCCCGGGGTCTCATTCTGATGTCGGGTGTGGAGCCAGGCCATTCGTGGTGGATGACAGAGTCACCCATTCACCGCTCTCTGCAGTACGCTCTCCTCCCTGCTTCCCCTGCAAGAGTCTCTGTCCGCCATTGTTGTCCGTCACAGCTCTGTCTTCGGTTACTCCCTGTGACGGTCTCCTCTTGATGGTTGCCCTCCACTGCTGTGGTCAGGGGTGAGGTAGGGGACTCGCGCTGCCCGTAGGGTTTCCCAGGCTGCGATCTTTCGGGGAAGAAGACCTGGTGATACGGGGCTCAGGCACTTGACTGCTAACCCCAAAGTCAGTCGTGTGAGCCCTTCAGCTTCTCTGAGATGTGAGAAAGATGTGAGAGTATGCGTCCCCGCAAAGGACAGCCTGGGAAACTCTACAGGGGGGTCCCCTCCGACTCGTAGGCTCCCCGAGAGTCCGCATCCACCGAGAGCAGCAGGTCATCTTTAGGAGCACAGTCACGTCATTTCCCAAGGTTTGAGCAGTCAACCTTTAGATTGGCAGCAGAGTGCTTAACCTTTGAGCTACCAAGGGCTTCTTCCTCTCTGATATACCCTCATTTATAAATGCTCCCTCTAGTCATCTCCAGAGGAATGCTGGCGGTCTACTGGTTACGTGTTGGACAGCCAACGGCAAGTTCAGCAGTTCAGACTCCTACTTCGTGGGAGAAAGACAAGACTTTCTACTTCCATCGAGAATTACTTTCTCAGGAACTTGCAGAGGCAGGCCCACCCTGTCCTACAGGGCTGCTATGAGTGCATTTGGGTTGTTGTTGTTGCTGCTGTGACAGTAGCTTCCTGATTTTTGTGACCCCTTGATTATCAGTACTCCCTATTCAGTGTTGCCCTCTGTCACACCCCTGCCTGTGACTCTCTGCAACATTCCCACCCCTGTGGATTCCCTGCCTGACCCCATTACAATTGGAAACGATCTCTGCGTCCTTAGTCCTCTTCCCACGGAAGAACAGATGTTTTCCAGGGACCACGTTTGCTTTGATCTCGGATTCCCTGGGGCTGCGCCTGTGCCCGGTTCCCTGGAAGGGTTCCGGACATACACGTTGAACAGACTGACGGTAAACCAGGTGCCTGGTAGAGTCTCTCTACCACGTGACAATCCTGTGAGCAGGAGGCTCAAGTGGGGATTATAAAGAAGGAGACCATCACTTGCTTTCCCAAACTTTATGTGTCCCTGTGGATTTTCCACATTTATTTCCGATCAGCATACTCGGTAACCCAGTGAGGTCTAGTAAGTCTGTTCTTTTGGTTCAAGATGGGGAGAGAGCACATTCACACACCTCCACCTTCCTCTAAAAATGCAGGAGAAGTTAGTAAGGGAATTGTGTGCCAAGCACAAGATCACACCAAGAAAGCTCTGGAGAAGACACGCTGTAGACTTTGGAATTCAGACACTGAGGGTAGCTGGGTGAGCTGTGCCGAGAGAAACTTAATCCCGATTTAACAGCGGGGAAAGCTGTGAAACTCGCTACCCATGGCGTCAGGTGGGCATGAACATGGATGTCTCAGGGCACGCGAGGGAGTCCCCAAAGGCTTGTGGAAAACCCGAATTCAAATATCCTGTCATTTCTCCACAAGCTTTTACAAGCCCCCTCATATCAGGAAGGGCTCCTAGAAATGAACACACGACGTCAGAAAAGGGAACTCGTGAGCTGGAATATAAAGTTGCAGGCATTTCAGGAAAAGAAACAAACAAGCAAGCAAACCGACAAAGAAATAGATTATACAGGAGTAAGTAAAGAAGTATTATTACAAAACCACAGAAATCTTTATTCAACGGAGCTGTCAAGGTGTGACACGATTGTTTCCCCCTCCATCTGTGTCTATACATTTCTAAAAGTAATATTCCCCATCTCGCACCCTTCGCGGAGGAATTCTGCTCTCTGTCATCTATCTCATGTCAAAACAGCAGTTTTTGCCTCCTCAAGGGACTCAAATCACGTTCTTTAAAAAGGTTCCTTGCGTTTGAGGATCAGACAGAAGCTTGAAGGGGCAAGAGGAGGGCCGTGGGGCGGCTGGGGTCAGGTTTCCCGTTGAGATCCTCGAAGCAGTGCTACGGGTGCTCTGTGCTGGGCATGCCACCCCTCTGCTGTCCTTTCTGGCCCTTTCTCACCAAGGATGCTTTCCATTTTCTTAAGACTTGGTCAGAAGAGGTCCCACGATCATCCTGTCTCCTTTGGGGAAAAAAATCTATGAGATCACCCCTTCGCAGTCCTGCAAAACAGGTGCTCGCTTTCTGAACCGGCCTTTCTGCCGTGGATCCCGCAGGCTCTGTAGATCCCCCAGAAGCTGCAGTTTCCATCAGCTGGTCTCTCTCTCTCTTCTTTAAGGCTCTCTAATGATGACAGTTTGACACGTGTGAGAACGAGAGTCAACGCCGTACACGACATGGCTCAGCAGAGAGAGGCATGCTCTTAAACCTCACAGTGTCAACCATTACATACTTATCTAAATGGAATGAGGACAACTTGGGAGATTGATGCTAAGAGGTTGGCGGGGAAGCTGGTGAGCAGGTCTGCGGTGGGTGCTGAAGACGGTGGATGAGGGGAGATGGAGGAAGGGTTCCACCAGCCTCTCCTTCCATGGGAAGTTGTCGGTTCCACCCTAAGCGGAAACAAAAACCAAACCGTGGTACTAAACACACGTGGTAAGCCGCGAAGGAGGTCACTATCGGGGATTTGAAGTCATGCCTCCGGGGAACAGATGGGTGGACAGCCAGTGGTTTCTCTCTCTCTTAAGAAGGAGAAAGGGCTGCCATTTCAGAACTCTGTGCGTGTGGAACTTTAATCCAAATAAGAGTCAAGTTCAAAGTGGACCTCGAGAACACAGCCAATTGTGAGTGTCTCTCTGCTTGCACCTCATGAGAAAGGCTTCGGTCCTGGTGGTCTGTGTCCCAGCCAACAGTCTGCGGTGGAGACTTGGGGAGAGGCGGCTGAGAGCTGCTGCTCTGTGAATGTGGTCCGGGCCGGTCCTCAGCCCCATCCACCGGTCTCTTTCCTCCCCATGCTCGCTCCTTCCCTCGGGCACGACAGAAGTCACTGCAGCAAAACCACATCGGCGACGTCAAAGCCAGACTCGGGCCTTACCGTCTGGCACTTTGATGAAGACTGCTTCTTTGCTTTCACGTTGGCTCCCGCTTGGGGAGACCGCACGGGCCATGAAGTAAGATGTCACCCGGGCCGGCCCCATCTTCATGGTCATTGACATGCTCAGGCCCGGGGCTTTGGCCACTGTGATTCTGAAGCCTTCCAGCCTGGGTGGGTCACCGGCCGGCACGGTGACGTCAAGTTGCCCTGAAGTCTGTTGTGACTCATGGTGATGCCCTGTGTGTCCCTAGTGGGCTGCCAATGATGGCATTTTTGTGGGGGGCGGGAAGTACAACGCCACGGTGACCCTGCTGACATTGAAATAGTGATGGCACAGCTTCCAGCACCCCAGTAAGAGGCGCCCCATCGCAACACAGCAAACCGAGAGACGGAAGGCTCCCATCCATTGCCATAGAGCTCACCCGGCCGGACAGAGTGAAACTGTCTCTGCGGGTTTCCAAGGCTCCAGATCTTTGTGGGAACTGAAAGCCTCAGCTTTCTCCTGAAGAGTGGACAGTGGTGTGGAACTGCTGACCCTGTGGTTAGCGGCCCAATGCATAATCCACTACGATCACCTGGTTCCAATGAGAGACTGACACACTGAATTCTAAGGTGTCAATAATGCGATGGAATGAGACTTTCTCTCACTACCTGGCGGCTTGGCTACAGAATCCAAACCTATCTCAGATGAATCAAAGTAAAGGTGACCAGGAAAATGAATCTGCCAAAAACCAATTACTTGAAATATTCTCCAAATATTTAAGATTTTTTCCACCTACTTTGTAAATTGGTTTTTACCATGTCTCTCCTTGAGTCAAGTGGAGATGTCTTATTTGAACATGTGTGAATTGGTTTGAGGTAAATTGAATTCTTGTGCAAACTGCATGAGACAAGGGTTAATGAGCTCTGAGTTAGTCATGAAGACATAGTTGCTCTCCTAGGAAAGGATTCTTTGGGGATTTGATCCTTTTGAGGGTGTCTATAAAGGTGCCTCCCCTCTTTCAGGTACGAATCCACAAGGAGAACCATCCGGTGCCCCTTCGGAAGCATCTCGTTGTCTCCGGAGCCGAGGGGAGAGTGAAGACAGCTGCAGAGGAAGCTCCGTGGCCTTCGCTCCCGGCACAAACCCAAGTGGCACCAGGGAAATCGACAACGTGGCTGTGCAGGTAGGGACACGGTATCCACCGTCCAGACCCACACCTCTCCTAGGGCTGTCGTGGCAAGGCTCCTGCCACTCACCGACTGGCTGCTGGGCTCACCAGGTCCCTGTGGCAACAAGCACGCCACCCAGCGCCCAGCACCCAGCAAGAACAGCAGCTCTGGTTATAAGACCATTCGGCTGATTTCTGATGGCTTATTGAATACCCTGAGCATGTGATCAGTTCACATCAGAATCGAGTAGACAGGCTGCCTCCTTTTTTGGGGGGGTAGTTCTTTTGAAAAACAAAACTAAAAACCAAGCATGTTTTATTTGTGGTTGTTGCTGTTGAAAGTATACACAGGGGCACATACACCCCCCCCCCTCCAAATTTCGGCATGACCATGCTGTGACATTGACAGCATTTTTGGAGCAGGGTAAACGCGCTCACCTTCACTTATGGTCCACCCCCCACCCTGCCCGTCTTATCAACTCACTGCCCCTGAGGTTCTTACTGGATCTTCCCAGTGGCTCTCATCCATTCGAGCCCCAAACCCAGGTCAGCGAGAATCTGTGTCAAAGGACATCTGTGAGAGAAGGGATATACAAATTTCCCCTCTAGCGTGGTAGGACCGCATGCCCACCCAGCACAGGAAACTCGGGAGACCTGGAAAAGAAAGACAGTCCCTGCAGTACAGCCTCCTGTGGGTCCCATGTGGCTCGTTCCTAAGAAGGTCCCTGCTCAAGGCAGGCCGTCTGTCCTCGGTAAGCTAGGCTGTCGCCTGGCTTAAAGGAATCTTCCAGGGGGAGATTCAGGAGTCACTGCTCCTTGAGACCCCCCACCCACCCCAATAGATGGTGGGACCACAGGCTGAAAACCACGCATATAATGGTCATCAAGCCCACGTTTTGCGAATGCTAATCTAAAAAGGGGGAAACAATTAACTACATGGCTCTAGAAAATAATCCATTTGCCTGATAGATGATGGTGGCTTAAAATAG
Organism: Tenrec ecaudatus; assembly: GCF_050624435.1. Taxonomy (NCBI): domain Eukaryota; kingdom Metazoa; phylum Chordata; class Mammalia; order Afrosoricida; family Tenrecidae; genus Tenrec; species Tenrec ecaudatus. The sequence goes on along the minus strand of NC_134541.1, from coordinate 3,167,760 downwards.
GGCACTCAGGACTGGGCGGGTGATTGAGTGGCTTTGCTTTTAACAAAGCCAGATAAAACCGCAGCAATCCCAGCAGCCTCTTTTGCAGCGGCTCCGAGCTTCACTCGGGTTAATGCATCAATTAGTTATTAATGGAAATATATTGAGGACATCGTATTGAAGTTCACATGTGGTAAACAATCATTAAGACCCCAAGACCTTGTTTTTATCGAGAACTGTGTTTCTGGTCACATTTCCTCTTGGTGCCTATTAACCTTTTGTTCCCCGTTTCTTCCCCTCTGCACTGTGTGGCAGGAGCTTTCTCCACCTGCCGGCGACCGTGGTAACTGTTTGCCGGGGAGCACTGCTGTAGCTGGGTCCGGGGCACCTCTGGAGTCCGACACGTGTCTGGCAGTGGGAAAGGACCATGTCCCATCGCGTGACAAAGGTGTTGCTGGTGGGCTTCCCGAGACTCCATTGGGGCTCTCCCCAGAGCACACCTCAGTGGACCCCAAACCAGTCATCGACAGAGATAGCCGAGCGCCCTTGTCCTTTCAGTCCCAAGGAGCCTTCCTCTGCGGTGACCCCGCTGCCTCCGAGGTTGCCATGTGCACCTCTCTGGGGACAGGAGCACGCCACTCAACTCTGGGAATTCCCAGTGCAGAGCCACAAGGCCATGGCTGGACAACCAGTGAGACTCTGGCGCGAATGGCCCCAGAGAGAAAGGCTACTGTAGAAAGTCCATCACCATCCTCTTTGCCCGGGAAATCTTCATCGGGACAGAGAATTTCAGGTGCAATCCCATTGAAATCAACTGAGGAAGCTCATGTTGAAATCCCAACTCCAGGACAGGGTACCAGTAAGTCACACCAAGAAGAGAAGAGATGCAGGGCGTCTTTTGCTCCCCGAGGCCACCATGAATGTGGGGGAAAGGGTCCCATTGCCTGCCCTTCGGGAAGCAGCAGCAAGAAATGTCAAGGAGTCCCATCTGGGGCTCTGGATTGCAGGGTTCCTTCCCGCCCTGGGCAGCCCACGGACATCCCCAAAGCCCCTTCTAAAACGGCGAAGAAGAGGAGCTTGGAGGGGATGAGAAAGCAAACTCGAGTGGAGTTTAGCGATGCCAGCAGCGATGACGAAGACCGACTAGTGATAGAAATATGAAGCTTCCAGAAGAAACAAACAAAACCCAATAGCAACAAGGTGGTGCCCATTAGGCAAGTCATCGAAGCTCCACCAGCATTTGTCCTGGAGCAAGCCAGAGACATGGACTCCGGGCACGCCGGAGTCGTCCCCGGCCCCTCACTCAGCCACATCCCTCAGTCCCCGCGCTCCCCGCGCCCTCCCCCCACCCCTCCCCCCCCCGCCGGGGCATGGCAAGGCCATGTGCACATGGTGCCGGCCCGGGGGAGGACACGATCAGCAGCATCTGGGAACACTCATGCACACAGAAACGAAGCCCGACCTCCCGGCCGTACCCCCTTGCTCTCTCTGTCTCAGGACCCCCGCATGCCTGACTGGGCAGTGACGTACACAAAGGGAGTCACCACAGACACCCAGATGCACGTCCACTCCGCAGAGTCCAGGCGACCGACTGACTGCCGCCATTCATAGGCTGAGGGTGGGCTTCCACGCTGCGGCAGGTGCCTGGGACAACGGCATTAGCTTAAGAGACACAGGTGTGAATTGGGTATCAGGGTACTGAATGAATCTTCTGGTCACACGGCACAGACTGCTTGAGAGCCGGAAGTGTGGTCAGAGTAGTTCACGTCCTTCTTGGGGATTGTAAATATACTTGGAAATGCTTGCGTCCCGGTGACGTGTGGATTATTTTCTGTCCCAGCAGCAGGTCCTGTGTTTGTGCCCGCTGCCTTGTCTGTGGAGACCTCCAGACCCCTTTTTTCTCGCCCCCGGCTCTGCGGCAGGAAGGCTGTGTGGAAAGTTAATAGAATAGCTTCTCAGTCATGAGTCATTTTTTTTTGAGGGGAAAAATTCACTTATTTTCCTCTGATTCTTTTTGTCATATTGTGCTCTGAGCAATTTCAATTAGAGGGTTACAGTTTGGTAATATCTACGGCTAAAATTGATGCCTGCTCACCGTGACGAAAACCTTTTAGATTTCCTCCAGAAACGTCAAGGATACAAAACTAATTCGAGTTTTGACGCTGTTTTACATCTCAGTAATTTTATTTGGGGGGCTTGGCGTTACTTTGCCATCAACTTGACTCAGCCGCTGTGTAGCACGAGGCAGGGCGGTCTTGATCTAATCCCCCCGCCCCCCCGTGCTCGGAGCCCGAGCAGCCCAGTGCAGGGGCAATAGCAGACTCGCGTCAGCCAGTGTGGGGGGCGCCCGGCACCCTGGAGTTCGCCCTCCATCGCCTTCTCCTCACACGGGAGAGGAACAGCTCGCCCGGGCACACGCTGTGGCATTCCAATCACGCTTTGTACTTTCCTTTGGCATGTTTGGTAGATTGTCTCGTTTTGTTCCATTGGAAGTTTCTAGCTGAGCCCTGTTGGCTCCACTTTGGTGTCACGGAGTCGAGATAGCAGCCTGTACTTCAAAGGGAGGCATGTCTCCCATCTAGGTCTCTGCCTGCAGGGAAGTGTGGGCAAACTTCAAGTCCCTTCATGCAAGATTCCCAGTTTGGGGGTTATTCCCAGGCAACTTCCAGCACCTCCCAGGTCCTCAGCTGATGTCTTCGGCCATTGGCTATTGTGTATGAGCTTGAACTTTCCAAGGGATTCCAAGGCATGGCCTGAGACTTTGGGAGGGAGGTGACGGGGATGGTAGACACTCGGTGTGTATGTGCAGGCCACCAAAGCTAAGGTGGGAATTACTTTGCCATGAGAACAATTCTGTCCACTGCAAGGAGAGGGACAGGCTAGGGAAGCGGCCTGAGCCTTGGAAACAGCGAGGAGGACGTCCTGGCTTTGTGTCCTACTAGCTGGAGCTTCCTGGTAAGCCAGCCACCTTCACCGCACTTCTGTCTTTCCAGCCGAGCCTGGGAGAAGAGGTGCGAAGAGCTGAAGAAGCTAGGCTCCAGGCTCTGATCCTCTCGGCTAGAGCAGGAGGATAGAGAACCCCTCTCCTTCCAGCACGTGGGCTTGATGGCTTGACGCCGTTCCCATGAGAAGCTGTCACCCAAGGGTGTTGAGGAGCCTCAGCACCTCCCCACGTGAAGGCCATGAGCTCCGAAAGACAAGACGGACAATGAAGCCCGTCACCGTCACGGCAATCCTGACCCGGACGACCCGGAGAATCCCAGAGGAGAATTGCTCCATAGAGTTTTCTTGGTGGCCATCTGTAGGGATGTGGATTGGCAGACCTCCCCCCACCCCTGTCCCCACCCCCCGCCGTGCAACTGGATGGGTTTGAGCCACGAATACTCAGCACACACCTCCGGGCCACCCAGGGACTTTCCCGCTAAGGGGCTCTTGACCATTTTTTCTCATGTTTTCGTCAAGAGGAGCCAGAATTCTGGATTTATTATTGAAACCGTACAGCTTGTAAAATGTTGGCTGACGATCCAAATGTGTTAAGCAAAAATAAAACACTGGGATGTAAATTTAAGACAAACTGTCTGTGGAGCCAATCAGTCCAGGGTCCAGCAGCCATGAGGTGTCTGTGGAGGGTCTGGTCACGTGGGAGCACCCCTTTCCGCCTTCCTCCCTCCTGTGCTGCTGTTGAGCTGTCAGTGGGGTGCCAGAGTGAACTCAGCCTGCCGCAGCCCCGAACAGCAGTCTCTCTGGCTGGTTGTAGATGCTGGTTTCCATGAGCCACCTCCCAATCTAGATCAAACATGGCAGACCAGTGAGTCTGTCCCTTTCACCCATCCTGTCTCAGCTGGTCATTTCCCCAGCGGGTGACAATGTTTACAAGCACACCTGACTTTCTAACCAACACAGGTTTCTGAAAACCTCTATTTTAGTGGATTTTTAAAAACTAAATTAAAAATTATGTTGCGTCCCTTTAGGGGAGTTGACTATTGACAGGCATCCTAAGAGAAAGACGATGCGTGTGGTTTTATTGATTTATTTGGTAACAGACTTTTTATGGAGCCACGATCCACCTTTGATTTTATGCATCTTCATGTTCCTGTGTTTATTTTAAAGCGGACTGCAATGGTGGGACGCGCTGTAAGGGTAAAATCTGTGCCCATCCCTCAGTCTGGGTAGTTGAAAAGAAAATTTTAATGTTGGTCTTGATGACGGCTGCGATTTTCCACGCTACATCTGTATACTGTGTAATGGTTAAGGGAAAACGGCGTTCGTAGGGAACCAGGCCAACCAGAGATTCAGGATCAGAATTCTCCTCTTCCCAGGGCTGCTGTCACTGTACCTTCCGGAAGGCTCTCAACCACCAGACGCTTCTCTCGGCACGGAGAGCGTCTGCAGCGGTGCTGGCACGGGTTCCTTGTGTCCGTACAAGGCGTGCAAGCACCAAGGGGCCTGGCACTCCAGACTCACCACTGCTGCATCTCTTTCACTCCGCCGGATCCTTCTCGTTAACTTCGTGTTGGGGAAAGCGGTTTCTCCTCCGTACTGGCCACCTATAGTGTTAAAGTGACGCCTACAGTCACGTGATTCTGGATGGATAATGGGAATCCTCCATGCTGTGATGCAAGCTCCTCATTTGAGCTCTTTGAGACCCCGGTAGAGGTGAACGCTAGCCCGTCCCCCCTGGCCAAAGCCCCTTTGGTCCACACTTCCAGCAAACCAGCGGTTCATTTGCCAAGTGGGGACAAACAAAGGTGGTGGTGTCGGGGTAGGTTGTGGGTGGGGGACGGTGTCTCTGAATTCTCATCCAGTCTCTGCCAGTAGCCTGTTGGGTGAGCAAGCAACGCTCCCCCTCCCTGCATCACTCCTCTGAAGCTGGAATGGGAAGAGTAGTCTGGCTAAGAGTGCGTTAGGACCATGGGCCCCGGTGGGAAAGATGAATGGTTTCCAACCTCATAAAAAATACGTCCTTGCATTTGCATTCATCACTTAGCATGCTCGCATTTTTCATTTCTTCCCCATCATAGAAATTTGCATTTGCACAAAATTTGCTGGGTGTAGCTGATTTTTAGAGTTATGGAAACTGTCACCATTATCAGAATGTGCTGCAGCTCAGCTCTCCAGACATCATTTATCCGGGAGGAGAGAATGGCCTGCCCGGCTCTACGCCCGGGCATAGTTTCACTCCTGCAGCAAACATGGCTTCCGTATCCTCTCACTTCCTTTGGCCTGTCGTTCCTGAGAGGGCATTCTTGGGGGTTTGAAACACGCCATTTTTCTCGACGCAAGCACACCTCGGCCCGAGCTCTCGGACCCCATTAGCTGTAGCTGTCAGGACCCACACAGTCTGATGGGCTAGATTTCTGCCCTAGACAATTCCTGTCCCGTTTTGGACTTCTGTAGGAATGTACATACTTCAACCTGAAGAAGGAAGAAGCACCTGAGCATACTACTTCACCGCTGGAAGAAAAGTGCCCCGTGGGGAGCATCCTCCTCGGTCACTTGGGCCCTGCGGATGACTCGGAACATCATCTATGCAACCGACTGTCTAGGACTCATTACTCTAGATCGGTGGTTCATAGGGAAGTGGTTGCTTCTTGGAAGTTTGTTGAAACTTATTTTTGCCTTCATATGGTTAAATTATTTTGTTTTGATAAAAATAAAATTCAGGATGGCAATGTCTTGGGTGATTTGTTACCATTTTAAAACAAACTACCACAGATATATCCTACGTATTTAGCGCCAACTGGTTGCCCAGACAGCCTGTCCGCCATATTGGTTTTCCATTCCATGTAATGGAAGGATTGGGTGAGGCCAAATGACCACATTTCCTTGTGCTGTTTACTTCCCCCCGGGTCTTTATACTTGTTTGTCATGCTCTGTCATATTTTATAGTTCATTATTTAGATATTTCTCCTCTCATTCTTAAACGTAGCTAAACTTTAAAACCACACGAGGACACTATCCACAGTGCAATCACCCCAAACTTTACCCCCTTGAGATGAATAGTTCTGGGATAGCTGACATTAAATCTTAACAAAGAAAACATTCTTCCTGTAAAGCAATGCCTCTTTATGAAGACAATTCATGCACTCTTCAAGAATGAGTAAAGCTTACCTTACAGGTCAGCCCAGTACTATTCTTCAATATACACGCCTTTTGAAGCCAACGGAGACATAATGCATGGGGAGAAGAAAATGGAAATAGGAACATGGAAGTAACAGATCTGCCAATGAATGGATCGAATTGCATATTTTCTGGCATACCAAACAAATACATTAATATTTATTTTAATCATTTGTTGCTATTATTAAGTGCCAGCGAGTCAGTTTTGACTCATGGCAATCCCATGGCCAACAGAAGGAAGCCCTGCCCAGTCCTGGGCCATCCTCACCATTGTTGTTGTTTGAATCCATGGCTGCAGCCACTGTGTCCATCCGTCTCATTGGGCATCTTCCTTTTGGGGTAGACCTCCCCTTTATCAAGCATGATGTCCTTTTCTGGGAACTGGCCCCTCCTGATAACAGGTCCAAGATATCTCAGATGAAGTCTTGCCATTGCTGATTTTAATGAGCATTCTGGCTGTACTTCTTCCAGCACAGATGTTAGTCCTGGCAGTCAGTGGTACTTCAATACTTGTCACGAACACCATGGTTTCCCACCTTCTTCTTTATTCCGTGTCCAGCTCTCATGTGCTTACGAGGCCATTGGAAATGCCATTGATCGGGTCAGGGGCACCTGCGTCCTCAGAAGGACATCTCTGCCCTTTAACAGTTTAGAGATGTCTTTGGCAGCAGATTTTCCCAACGTGCTGCATCATTTGCTGGCCGGGCCACTGATTGTGGATCCAAGTAGAAGCAAATGCTGGACAACTTCCGTCTTTTCTCTTCTTATCGTGATGGCGCTGTTAATTTCACCATAAATCTATCCATGATTTCCAAACTCAAAAGTCATTGCAATACTTTGGCACACACATCTAGATGATCGTAAATGATTTACTTCATATTTTTAAAATAATCTACATTAGAATAGCTATAGGTACCCTAAGCAGTAATACTAGTTCATTGCAGCCTTGATTTGATAGTTATATATATGTTTCAAATATGCAATAAAATAAATACGAATCTCTTAAAATCGCTGGCCTATGTGCCCCCTCCCTATCACTTGCACGCTCCCTGGTGGTCTAGTGGTTAGGATTCGGCGCTCTCACCTATCACCTTGCATGCCACCAGGGGCACGTCCACCTCACTTGCAGAAACACTGGGCCAGCACATGGATTGCTACTCTCTCTCGCTATCCTAGCCTCTGTTTAGTGCGGCTCCCCCCACCTCCCATTTTGGTGACAGCACGTTGAGTTGTAAGTTGACCAGATATGAGTCTTTAGTCCAATTTACAGATGAGCAACTAACATTCACACCAAAGGATCACCACCACGAGGTCTTGCTTTTCAAAGGAATCATTGCGTGGCGTCTTGTTTTGTTGTGAAAAGCTCTTTCTTTGGTTGGGGCATTGTGTTGTAGGTAGACAGGGTTGTTCGTTCCTGAACAATGATATGCCAGGAAACCACATGCCAACCATGTCTATCAAGTCCGTCTCAAACCAGATTCCAACCTGACTTTGAAGCAAAGGGATTTGGCTGTGTCACAGCCATGGGAGGCGTTTTGAGACTCCCCTTTGTGACAGCAGGTGGGTCTTGCAGAAGGAGTTGTTCTGTGACATCTGGGGCTTTGGTCCCAGCTGTGACAAATGCCTGCTTTCCATTCATTACACTTTTGCCGGGTCAAACTCAACATCCTTCACGGCGGATCATCCTGGACTTCACCACTGTGACTGCCATCCAGAAGGAGGCAAGCTGTTTGTCTTCCTCCATGCATGACTGTCCAGATTCCTAGAGGGAATTAGGGACTTCTGTTGGCACAGCTTCTGGGACAGTGTGTCTGGCCCTGTTGCTGGTCACAAAGGAAACCGGTTGGCCTTCTGTGTGAGCATTAGGTGCAATGGGGTGTAATTCAGCAGCAGAGGGGCCTTTGGACTTCACTGTCAATGAAAAGCCAGCCATCTGCTCTTGTTTTTTCCACCTTGATTTGTGACCCACAAATACCAGTGTTCCACATAGGTGTGTCTTCTCTAAGATGCCACTGCCCATGCACACATTAGTGGCCATGCATTAGGACCTACTCAGAAGTCCTCTTCGTGTTCAATAGAGACATGGGCACAGGGAGGCCAATGAGCCCGGAGACAGACAGCTCCTTACCTTGCCCAGAGGGGTCTCTTTGAAGGGGGGGGGGCATCCTGGTGCTCCTAATCAGTGGAGCAGTGTCTGCCTCACTGGAGCACTAGGTGTTATAGCTGGGTGCGTACGAGTGTCCCCGGGGCTCACTGGTGTGGGGAGGTGGGTGGGGAAAAGAGTCAAGTGTTGCTGTAATAGAAATACTACAAAGGAGTACCTTTAATAAGCAAGTATTCTTGTGTCCTCCCCTCTTAGGAGTCTGGAAGTCAGTAGTGTTGAGTTTAAGGAATACTGAGAGTACAGTGTATCAGGGCCCTCGGAGGCAACTCCAGTGCTCCTTTGGAAGAGACTGGAGCGGTGGGGGAAGCTTTCCCTTGGCTGGGCTAGAAGTAGGGTTCAGACTCAATGTGTCCTCCCCCTTCCCCCCCCCCAACACACCCCATGCCATTTATATAGTTGTGCTGGGGCACGCCTTCTGGAGTCTAGATGCAAGAGGACATCTATCTGTTGGCAATGGGTCAGGTCGTACCCCAAATCTAATTGTTTTTTTTGATTTCGCATTCTACCTTGAGGAGACAGGATCACAAAACAGGGATGCAAGCTCACAAGAAAGATGGTGTCACCATTCTCGAACACCTAGCAGACACCCAGGAAAGACATTCTGATTGAAGGACTGGGTCTTGCTGTGAGGATGAATTCTTCCAAGGTGCCACAAAGTTTCCAGCACCCCAACAGCCAAAAGGAAGGAGAAGAATCGACAGTGATGGTGGGACCCAGGGAATGTTCCGATTCGGGAGGGATGATTCATTTCATCGATTCACACCTGCTTTTTAGCTGAAGACCAGGGGCTGTAGTCCTGGCTTGACTCACAGGCAAGGTCGCGGCTGACATCAGAGCGCGGGTCCTGACATGCACATCTTTGCCACGGCCACATGCTGTCTCAGAAATGTTCCAGTGTGCTCGCCTGTCCTTGCTAAGTGTCGAGAGCAGAATGACACATCTTCTGAAGAACCCTCCAGTGGAGTTTGGAACTCAGGATAGATTTCCGGTTAACTGGAAATTACCCAGAAAATGAAATTATCCAAACGATCCCACTCCCCAAATGTTCTAGTTAATCAAGGCTTGATTGTGTTTGTTTTGCAAAAAGAAAACTTTTCTTATAAGACATTTCAACTCAAATAGACGTGAGTGGTGCCTATGTGGTCTCATAATTTATGCACTTGAGTTGCAATTCCGTGGGCATTTGGCAGGGATCACAGGCTTAGACAAAGAAGATGCTAACAGCAAAAGACTTCACCAGAAAAACCTTTGGAAGACAAACACTTCAAATCTTCAATTATAAGACAACCTGATGCAGAAAGAGAATAAATTAATTAAAAAACCTCCTGCACAAAGAAAATAATGGAAAAATACATCACAAGTAGTTATCCCTTTTGTGCTAAAAACAAGTGATTTGGAGAAAATAGCTGCATGGGGCTGAATGTGTTAGTCTTGTTACCTTTCTCTGGGTTTGGACTCTTAGGGGAGAAACAGAGAACAAGACAGAAAGTAAAAAAAAGCAGCTTTCATTGTTTCAACAGACATTTATTGGACATTTAGTATGTTGCCAGGCACCAGGCTACACTTTCTGTGACTTTTTCTACTTTTGAAATTACTTTCAATCATAGGAAAGAAACTTCTAGATGCCTCATTTCTGACTCTATTAGTGGTTCTAGGTGGGGGGAAATATTGCTTCCAAGGCCTTTGCTTAACTTGTTATGGCTCAACTTAGAAATGCAGCTGGGGATACGATTGGGTGATTTTCCCCGGGGAACCTGAGTTTGGGAGGAATTGGTTCATCGTAGGGGTTTGGGGCATCCATTTGGAAGGAGAGACTCCGCGTTGACTATGCGTTAAGAGTGTTGCAGGTTGAGCTCCCAAAGAAATAGAGTCTAGAGTGTAGTTCAGTGTCGAGGAGGCTTCTTAGGGAGCAGACTCTCACAACCCACACCTGGAAGGAAAAGAGAAGCAAGATGGGAAGACGCAGCAGCTGAGCTGGGCTGCAGGTCAATGGCCAACACCTCAGGATGCTCTGGAGACAGAATTGCTCTTTAAAACAAGCAGTCCACACCTTTATACCCCTGCATAAAAGTGTGACCTTGGGTAAGGGAGCTCTGTACACCTGAGACAATCCCTAAAGTGAATGGTGCCTGAAAACTATCTGCTCATGACACTCCAGCAGCAGGGGCAGCAACCTTTCACTAAGGTGAGTCTGAACGTCATGCCACAGGATCCACTACAATGTGGCTCCATGAAGGGCAATTCCATCCATCATCCTTCCTTCCTTTCTTCCTTCCATCCATCCATACATCCACTGATCCTTCCTTTCAAACTTCCTTCCACCAACTCACCATCCACCCCTCCTCCACTAATACTTCCTTTCTTCCAACAAAAAGAAAACTTATCTAGTCATTCCCTCGTCCTTCCTTCTCTTTCCTTCCTTTTTTCTTCCTCCTCACCCCACCCACCATCTATTGATCCTTCACAGATGTTTCCTTCCAACCAGCCATTTATACATCTATTCATCTATCCATGATCCTTCCTTCTTTCCACCCATCCATCCTTTAGTGATACCTTCCTTCCAACCATCTATCCAGACAGCCAACCAGTCATTCACCCATCCTCCATGAATGCTTCCTTTGTCTCAATCAACCTTCTATCCATTCATCCATTGATCCTTTTGCATTCCTTCCTTGCTCCCTCCTATAAACCCACTCATCCATCCATCCATCCATCCATCCATCCATCCATCCATCCATCCATCCTTTATCCACTGACTCCACTGATTCTCTCTTCCACCTACCTGCTATGTATCCATCCATGGATCCTCCACAGATACTTTCTTCTAACCAGTCAACTATTCATCCACCCATTGATCCTTCCTTTCAGTAATCATTTATTTACCCATCCATGTATCCATCCTCCACCAATATTTCCTTCCAACCATCTATGCATCCATCCATTGATCTTTCTTTCCTTTCACTAGATCACTCATCTATTCAACCAACCAACCACACATACATGCCCTGATTCCTCCTTTTTTACTTTTACCCCACACTCTACTATATAATCATCCATCACCTAGTTCTTCCTTACAACTAACCACCTAGCCTTCCATTCATCTATCTATTGACCCTGCCTTCTTTTCTTCCTTGCACTCACCCAGTAGTGGTGTTCAACAAGTTTGCACTGGTTCAGCAGAACTGACACCTAATTTTTTGGTTGAGTTTGGTGAACTGGTTGTAAAAATGGCACTTGTAATCAGGGTTCTTTCTGAGGTGGGTGGCTGGGCAGCTGACCAAAGTGGAAATAAAAAATTTATATTCCTTACTCTTTTTAATGTTCATCTGTCTAACAATGTATTCTAAGCTCCAGTAGTAAAATTCATTATGTACATAGGTATAAGAATTGGTGGAATTATGCTTATAATATTTATTCATTTCATAAAACTTGTTACACTTTTAATGAAATACGACCTTTTTATTGCCTTGCATCTGTTTCTTCAGATGTAAAGAGAAAGAGTGGCCCACAACCAGAAGGTGCCGCGCTGCCATTCCTTTCGGCTGTGTTACTCTTCAAGTTCCTAACGAGGTTATGGGTGCATTGTGCAATTCCTGCGCGTTCAAAAGCTAAGAATAGTGTTAGAACGATGGTTGTACATTCCGCAGAAATGGAAAGGGGCTTTTCAAAGATGAACGTAGTAGGTTCAGAGAAGTTGGCTGTTTCTAATGTCCCAAACGCAATGGCTGTTGCCCAAGTGGCCTCCCTGCGATGGAATGGGACGCGCTCCTGCAGTGAAAAGATGGCCACGGAGGAACCGCGCAGCCTGTGGTGCCCCGATGAGCGCAAAGACCGCTGCTAGTGAGCATGCCAATCAGGGAGCAACGTGAAAATATCACCCATATTTTTCTTGGTTTTGTTAGATGTTATCTAATTTTTTTCATGAATATTTTAAAACTCTTTCTTATAAAATAATCTAGTTTGCTGTGACTTCACTGTCCTCCTCCACCTACCTGTACATCCCTCCACTGATTCTCCTTCCTCACTCCCTCCACCCCCCTCCCCTGCTCTCTCACACCTTTCCCCTTCCTCCCATCCGTCCATGCATCCTATGGCTATTTATTGCATTCTTGTCAGTTGCATGCTAGTGGAAAGGAGCCATTAAACAGAAGATTGTATGCTCTTCATGTACAGCTCGCTACATGCTCAACTGCGTCCGGTGCCCGTGAGATGAGAGGAAGCGGTTGGAGGACTCACCACAAATGGTGGGCAGGACACTGAGTTGCAATCTAGCATCGGGGAAGGTAGAAAGGGGCCCGTTATCAATGCACACTCCTGCTCCCAAGGCTTGTCTTATTTGTGAAAATGGGAGGTGCCTAAGATGGAAACCACTTCATTAAGTGTAGCTCAAGGGGGAACCATTGGCGTGGCACACGATTCCAAACAGATCCGTGCCCGCGTCCTTTCCTGTGGGATGATTGCAATGCTCACAGTAGCTCATCCAAGCAGAATCACCGATGCTGTGAAATGAAACATTTAAGGTAACAGTCATCTGCTTCTTCTCACTCTCGGGTGTTTCAGGCTTGTTGGTTCCTTAAATGTGCTACAGGTGAGTGTGAGGTCGAGCCCCATTTGCTTAGTGGGGTTTCCAGGCCACATCCTACTGATGTGGCTGTGAAGGATATTGTGCACCTTGTAAGGACAGAGTCTAAAGTCCAAGTAATCGATAGCACACAGCCTAGGTCTCCAAGGGCTGGGTCGAAATTAGGACTCAAGTGTCCAATTAGGAACAGAGTGCTGGGCAGATTCTCTTCTTGGGTTCTATAGCAGTATTGTTGTGTCAGTCTGTGTACATTTAGAAAAACAAATCCACAGAAACTCGTGTATAAGAGAGAGTTTTATAGAACTGCTAAGTGCACATCAAGAAAACATCCCAACCCAGTGCTGCCCAAGCCCACAAGTCCAACATTAACCCATATGTCCAACACCAATCCACAAAGTCCTCCTCCATCTCACAAAACACATGCAATGATGCTGACTGCAGGAGGAAAGCCGAATCAGTGAATGTGCAAGCATCTCAGCACTGGCAGGGGTCTCCACACGGCTGCTCCAGCACCCAGGGCTGCATCAGGGTAGGTCCATGTGGCTTCTCCTTGGGGATGTCTTGCAGGAAGTGAGCCTTGCCAGCTGAAGCAGAGAACTGGCTAAGGCAGCTGCACCCTGGTCCGACCATCACAAAGCAAGAGACCCGAGAACTACAAAGGCGAGGCTCACTGAGCCATTTATCCCTTTACCCTTCAATTAACCCCACGTATTTATCGGCCAGGTTGGCACAATAAATGACCTCAATCCACCCCTTGCCAACTTGGCACGTGTACATAATTCTTTAGCCTCACAACTGCAATTAAGTAACACCTACACCTTAATCCTATAATCCTGTGAATATGCTTCCCCACCTATGAAAGTTTGTAAGCCAACCACTTCATGCCTTTATTCCCCCAATTTTGGGTATCCAATTTATATACTGCCCGCATACATCAACACAGTGCTCTGAGGAGATACTCCATTGGAACCTTGTGAAGTCTGTATCCATGAGCAAAGTCAAATCCAGACAGGCCATCCATGAAGTCAGCAACAATATGCACCAGTTCACAGGCTCAATAATCTCCATCTGGTCGAGTTCTGGCCAACTCAATGTGGGCTGCCTACTCAGCTTCCACAGGTGCCCATTGGTCTCCTTGCCTTTAGACCATGGGCTCTCACCAATACTCAACAAGCCTACCCGCGTCGTGCTAGGTCATGAACTTTAGAGCAGTCAACCCGCTCTCGTCATCTCTTTTTCCTGTAAACCGAGTCCACAGGTGTCAGTGGCCAAACTCAACCCGTCTCTTTATTGCTGCATTTGCCCCCCTTCCACTCAACAAGTAGATGCAGGTGGGCACCTAGCAAGCATCTCAGCCTGCTCTCAGGGTCCCTTTAACACTCAGTCAGTAGAGCATGAGTTTCTGTGGATTTGTTTCTCCAAATGTACCTAGACTAACACATTATGGTACCAGGAGTGTGGTATATCTTTTCAAAGCTTTGTTTGCAGACATGGTCTAAACCCATCTAAAGACCAAATTTTAATGGCTGAAAGCAAGTGGGCTTATAAGCTTTCTATTTTCATATTTTCCTTATTTCCCCCAGAAATCCACTGAGTAAATGGTGTGGTAAGGTGAGACTCACTGAGCCATTTTTCCCTCTGCCCTTCAATTAGCCCCACATGTGTTTATCGGCCAGGTTGGCCCAGTAAACTAACTACCTCAATTGTTAAGTGTGCCCCACCCCCATACACGGTGGCCCCACCGTCTTTGCCCTCTAACAGAAAAGGGCTCATCTCTAAGACATGCATAGCTCCATCCTCTCATCTGGAGCTGAATTTCCAGTAAAGCTCACTTAGCATGCTGGTAGGAATGTCTGGTGATTTGGGGGTGACCTTAGCACAGTGTTGTGTGGCAGCCACTGAATGGTCTTCTCCCTCTCCCCACATCTTGAGGACTGTTCCCAGCTGAGGCCAGGCCTTGCCTGTCAAAGTGGGTTATAAGATGGATGTGTGCTAGGTGCTTTCCAGGTGGTTCCAAACCATAGCGACTGTATGCACAACAGGGAAAACTCCGGGCTTGGTCCTGCACCATCCTCACGCCTGTTCCTCTGCTTGAGTCCATTGTTGCTGCCCCTCCACTCCACCCCCCCATGTGAGTCCATCACATTGAGGGCCTTCCCCTTTGTTGCTGCCCCTCCACTGTACCAATAACGATGTCCTTCTCCAGGGACTGGTCTCTCCTGATCACATGTCCTAAGTATGTAAAACAAAATCTCACCATCCATGACGCGAAGGAGTACTCTGACCTGCCTTCTTCCCAAACCGATTGGTTTGCCTTTTTAGCAGCCCGTGGCACTTCCAATATTCCCCAGCTCCGCACTTCAAATGCATACGTCCTTCTTCACTCTCCCTTACTTCGTGGCCAACTTTCACAGGCATATTAGGTGAACGAACATACCAGGGCTCGGGTCAGGCACGCCATAGTCCTCCAAGTAACACCCTTGGTTTGCAGTGCTCGAAAGGGGTTTGTGCAGGAGACTTACCTTATGCGTCTGGTCTCGAGTTCTTGACCACTGCTTCTGCGAACACTGGCTGTGGATCCAAGCAAGCAAGCAAAAAAAAAAAAAATCCTTGACCACTTCTGTCTTTTCTCTGTTCATCATGATGTCACCTATTGGTCCAGGTGTGAGGATTTTGGTTTTCTCTACATTGAGTTGTCATCCACACTGAAGGCCGCACTCCTTGACCTTCATCAGCAGGTGCTTCAAGTCCTCCTCCCTTTCAGCAAGCAAGGTTGTGTCATCTGCATATCTCAGGTGGCTAATAAGTCTTCTTACGATCCTGATCCCACTGTCTTCTTCATATAGTCCAGCTTCTCGGGGGATTTGCTCAACATACAGATTGAATAAGTATGGTGCAAGGATACAGCCCTGTCAAACACCTTTCCCAACTTTAAACTGCCGCATTCTCTTGTTCTGTTCCCCCAACTGCCTCTTGATTCATGGACAGGTTCCATAGAAGCTCAGTGGAGTGTTTTTGGAGTTCTCACTCTTCTCAAGGTTATCCACAGGTCGTTATGATCCACCTGGATGAATGCCTTGGCATGGTGAGCACACACACACACACGTAAACATGTTTCTGGTATCCTGTTTTGAGCCACGGTCCTCTGACATCAGCGATGCTATCCTTGCTCCACATACTCTTGTGGAGCTGGCCTGGGTCTCTCACAACTCGCTGTACTGCTGCCACCATGGCTGGACGAGCTTCAGCAAATTTTTACTGCCATATGACATCAGTGATGTTTTTCTAGAGGCATTCCGCTGGGTCACCTTTCTGTGGAGTGGGTACCAATAAGGATCTCAGTTGGCCAAGGAGCTGTCTTCCAGACTTCCCGGCCTAGAGGAGTGAGGCCTCGTCAATTTGTTGAACCGTTTCAGCTGGTGTCCCATCAGGTCCCAGAGCCGTGGTTTTGGCTAATGTTTCCAGGCTTCCTCCTTCGGCACCATTGGTTCTTGCTCACATGCCCTCTCCTGAATGTGGACCGGTGCGTTTGGGAGCTGATGTAACATAAAGGAGGTAAGCCATGGGCCACTCTGCCAGAGAAAGACAGGGCTTTCTACTCTCGTAAACAGTTTCCATTTTGCCAACTCAGAGGGGCTGGTCTACCCGGGCCTATAATGTCACGGTTGAGTTGGGTTTGGGTAGATCATCATGGTACTAGGCAGGCCCTCTGCTTCATTCTCAGGAGACGAGAGTAGAAGGTTATGTGAGCCGAGGGCAGGAGCCCGTCTTCATCTTGGTGTGTTTTCTTACAGTAGTATTTTTGCCCTATTGGGATTGACAGACTGCACTCGGCATGAGGGCTTCTAGGGACTCCCTGTCATGAGGTATTTGTTTCATGGATCCACTGGTTTGTTTTGCTTGTTCTCAAGGTATGTATAGTGTTCTGTTGTTTGTAAATACCAGCATTTCTTTATCCATTCGTCTACTGATGGGCATTTGGGCTGTTTCCGGCTCCTTGCTTTTGTGAACAGTGCTGCGGTGAGCAGGGGAGAGCGTATGACTGTTTCTATTCTGGCTCTTCTTTCTTTAGGGTACCTGCCCAGCAGACCTATTGCTGGGTCGTGTGGCCTTTCTATTCCTAGTTGTTTTAGGTAGCGCCATGTCACTTTCCACCACCGTCCACCATGTGTGCTTCCTTGTTGTACTTGGAAGTCCGTGTCTGCCCTGCAACCGGCCCCTTAAGCGTGTCCCAGTTTTCTCATGGATGATTCTTCTAGCTCTGGGATTGACATTTAGGTCCCTAATCCATCTTCTGACATGGCCCTGCTAGACACTCACCCTCATGAAGAGATCACTGAAGACATGGGTGCTACAGTAAGATGCAGTGAAGAGACTACTATGTGGTCCCCAGCTAGCTGAAAGAATAGCTTCTGGGGTCTTCAAAGCTAGTCTTAAAGGCAGCAGCCTTCTACGTGAGGCATCAATTAAGTCCCATGGAAGAAGCACACCCGCCTGTAAATAATGAACTCCAAATCCAGGTGAGGAAATGGCATCAGAACTGAAATTGTGAACACCCGGGGGGCAGGAGGCTGCGGATGACTTTGGAAGCCCCAAATCATTTGCAGGGTCCCCACATGGACTGAGCCTCTGGTGACTTCTCTCTGTCCATCGTTCAGGGGCGTGACCAGCCTTGCTAACAGACATAGTGCATTGTAAGGTTGATCATGGCGCACGTAGGTTAAAATGGCATAGCTTACCATGTGATCTCTCTGTGACCCCGTTTTAAGTTGTTTCAGTTTTCAATATTTTCCTCTTTCTTGTCTACTGAAGCACTTCTCGGTTCTGTCCAGGCCTGTGTTGTGGCTGTGGCTGGTTTGCTTCCTGGTCGCTTTTTGTGTGGTTTTCTGTCTGTGAAATCCAGGATGCGCAGATCTGCAGAGAGTCACGGTTGGGAATTCCCGAGGGGCGAGGCAAGGGGTGCCGGGAGGAAGTGGCGAGCCAACAACAGTGAGCGTCCGAAGAGAATATGCTGAACCCAACTGTGGGGACGATTGCGCAGCTTTTCTTCACAGGCCTGTATGGCTGCATTGTATGATACATCAAGGATAGGCCATAAAACCAGTTTTTTGAAAAAGAAACACAAAAAGGGTCAGCCGACTTCTCACAAGTAGCTGAGAGAGAAGGCAGCCCCTCAGCCCTCCTGCTGAGGAGTTGATGACTTGATTCACCTTCGGGTTTTTGCCTCCACTGGCGAAAAGATGAAATGAGAAAGTGCCCAGAACATCCTGAAGATTCCAGATGTCAGTTTGTATCAGTCTGGGTGGACTAGAGAAACAAACTCGTAGACACACTTACATGTGTAAGAGAGAACTTTATATCAGAGTACTTGTGTATGAAGAAAACATCCCAGCCCCGTCCAGTTCAAGTCCACAGTCCGTTATTAGCCCATAGATCCGCTACCAGACTATAAGGCCCTCTCTGACTCACACTACACATGCTGGTGTGGGTCTCCATGTGGCTCCTCCACCTCCAGAGCTCTGGCTCCATCAGCCTCGCTCCTTGTGACTGGTCAGCAGGACTGCCTCGCAGGAGAGTGTGTCTGGCCTCCAGTGAGCTACTTATCTCCAACGCGCCTCCAAGGGAGGTCATCCAGCTGCGACCTGCTTGACAGGCTAGACTCCCCCCCTTCCTCAGGTTGAGAGTAGATTATGTGACTGCCACACAGTTGTCAGTGTCATACCTTATGGGATACCCGGGGCAAAACACTACTTTTCTGGCTTATTTGGGAGCACATGGTCAATGAGCTGGGTCCTGATGGCATTCTAGAAGCTGCCAGTCACCTCTGAAATGCCTCCCTTTCTCCCCAGCTCCTCATTCAGACAGGACGGCGGAGAAGAGTTTCAGGACACGTCTGCTGCATGCATCTCCGTTTTGGAAGACCAGGCTTTAGGAACGACCGGTCTTACTCAGAGAAGCCATGATGGAGTAGTGGTTACCCACATGGTTGCCGGTTCAAAACCACCAGCAGCTCCTATTTTCTATCCCCATAAACAGTTACATTCTCTAATCCCCGTGGGTGTTCGCTGGGAGTCAGCATGGACTTAAGGGCAGTGAGTTCGACTTGGTTCGATCTTGCCCGGGGCTCACCCAGAACCCCAGACCCACCCATGGGTGCTGCTTGACTTATGTGCGGGCCCGATCTTTGTTTAACATGAATGCAAAGTTTGAAAAGTTTAACCTTTCCAATTCATAGCTGGGCCTCCCCCCAGAGAGGTCATCTGAAGAGTTAGCCATGTCCTGCGTGGCCTTCATCTGGCCAGGAGCACGGACAGGGGGAAGCGCCCTTCAGGAACTACTGTGTGCAGGGCACTGGGAGAGAGCACCTCGGGGCTCAGAGCTGGGAGCAGAAGGTCCAACTTGGCCTTTAATTAAAGGGACTTGTTGAGAATGAGCAGCATTTAATGTGGAGGCAGCAGGAACCTCACGGGTAACAAGGGTGGCTTTGTTGGCCCAGATCTCCTGCACCTGTGCTGTGGCCTGTATGGCCGGCCCAGAGCTACCTGCTTCCCAGCAGGGGCCACTCCGTTTTGAGCAGTGGTAGACCCCTCCATTGGTCTCATCAGAGCTCGATGAGAAAGCCTCGGGGTGGGGGGTGGGGGGGGGAGAAATCCGTGGCTGTGGCAACGTTCAGGGTCCGAGGAGGGAGCAGAGCCGCTCCAAGCACATGTCATCACTAGTTCATCTAGGGAGAAGGGAGAGAAAAGTCCCGTCCGATTGCACTTTGATTTCATAACCAGATTGCTGGAGATTACTGACAGATGGAATGGATGGATATGCGCAGGGGCGGCAGAGAACGTGCAGGTGGAAATGTCATTGACTTTCTGCCCCAAGCCTATGGTCTCCACCACCCGCTAATTCTTCACTAGTGGGTGCTTTCAGAGGCAGGCCCAGGAAGTCATTTTCAATGGCGCACAGAGGAATGTCACACAGCTCCCTGGTGTCCCAGAGGGAGAACTGTAGACTGGGGGTTGCAAACTGTGTGCGCGTACCCTTAAGTAGGACCAGACCATGCAACCAGAGGATGCAATTCTAGAGCGCTGGGAGAGGGCCAGGGACGCGTGAGGGCCCGGCCTGCAGCTCCCCGCCCTGGCCGTTCTGTGCCCCAACCCTGCTTGCTCCCTGCGAAGCCCCAGCTGGCCTTGGCTGAGCGTGCAGTACGCCTTTGAATAGGCAATTGCTCCAGGGCCGCGGCCATCCTGGGAGATGGAAGTGAGCTAAGGTAGCTGGTATCTGCTGCCAATCAGATGTGAGGAATTCACCAGGATCCCGGATGGGGCTGTGGGCTGAGCACCTGGCTGCCAACGGAAAGGTCGGCCAGCCTCTCTGAGGATGGGGCCATCTGCTGCTCTAAAGACGGCCGCCTTGGGAATCCTACAGAGTGGTTCTACTGTCTGACGGGGTCCACTGGATGGCCGTGCCTGGGGGTGCCTGGGGTTCACCAAATGCAGAGGTCCCTTTGGGGTGACTTCTAATAAAGGTGGGCTCTTGGGGCTCCAGTATTGAAACACACCAATGACCTTTCAAAGTTTTCCTGATGTTTTGGGTATTGGAAGTTCAAAAGGCAGAGTTACTAAGATAGGCTTGAGTTGGAGAAAGTGTGGAGACGTGCTTGTGAATTAAGCAAACTTCTTTGTTTCACGGAGAAGAAAAGAGCCAGAGAGACCCAAACAAACCCCTTGTCCATGGAGTGGATCCCGAGACCCCTTGTGTTCCAGAGAAGTATGCCCCCTAGCATTTTCAATTGCTGTCGTCTATTGGAAGTATATGAGGGGGTAACCCCCAAACCGGAATTGAGCTAGGCAGAGCGGAGTTTTCATTGTACACATTTTTCCTGCTAGGAGAACTTTGAGCAACTCACTCTGAGTTAGTGCACCCAGTGGCGTCTCCTGAGAAGGTTCTCTCTGGTCACAGTGAATTTTTTTTGTAAAAGCAGTTTTGCTCGAACCTTGTTTTTTGTGATGGCCCATTAAGAGACCAGTGTGAGGCTGTGGAATTTTGTTTCTGCTTGGGGAAAATGCCGCAGAAGCTGTTGTGATGTTGAATACAGCTTCCAAGGACAGCGCTGTGGAAAAACTCAAGTGTACAAGTGGTTTTCTCGTTTCAAAAAAGATGAAATGTGGATTGATGACAAACCTCATCTGGATATCTGTCAACTTCCCGAACGGATGAAAATGTCCGCTCACAGTGCATTTGGAATTTGTTCCACCAGGTCAGACTGTTCATCAAGCTTTCTATTTGGAGGTTCTGAAAATCTTGTGTAACAGTGTGTGACCAAAAAGGCCTGATTTGTGGCAGACAGGGATCTGGTTTTGCCACCACAATGCACCTGCTCACACAGCCACCTCAGTGTGCCAGTTTGGGGGCAAAACCAGCATGGCTCTCTTGCCCCTCACACCTGACTCACCTGACTCGCTCTGTGCAACTTCTTTTTGTTTCCACAAAGAAGAGGGACAAGAACAGACAGCAATTTGATGAAGCGTCAGAGGTCAAGAAAAAAACTGAGGGAGGTGCTGTCAGCCATCCAAACAGATGAGTTTGAACAATGTTTCCAAGAATGGAATCACAGATTTGACAAACATATGAAGTGTCGTGGAGAGGAGATTGGGTTGTTTTGTAAAAAAAAAAAAAATTAGATTCATAGCTTGGGGGGATTCTGTTTTTTTGGGGGGGTACCCTGTGTAGGACCAGGCAATTCTTCTACTTAAGAGTCATCTGGGATGGTTTATTTTGCATGGAGTAGTTAGCAGGTCTAGTCTGTGCTGGGGAGTGGAAAGCACTGGAATTACAGAGAGGTGTCCCTGTGTTGGGGTAATGCCGTCTTAGCCACGGCACAAATACCATTTGTAGAACTGTGCTGTGTCTGCTGGAACTTCAACAAGCCTTCCTTCAGGGGCTTCCAACATGCAGAACTGCAATCAGCCAACCTGTAGAGGGAGCAAGGACTTGAGGGAGGCCAGCAGCTGGTCAAGTGCAGAGGCTGTGGGCCCACTGGACTGAGCTCTGACTCTGCTCAGGCTGGCTTTGGGGGAGGGGGGGTGCCTGCTGTGCCTCACTTTCCTCTTCTGTACAATGGGGACAGTCACCTCCCAGGCGCTGTGTGTGGAGTGGAACACCCACGGCTAGCCTCTGGGCCCATTCCGGAGCACTTTGTGATGTCGTTTCAGGATTCCTTGAGACCTGAAAAAGGATGGAGAACCCCAAAGATTCTGTTCCAGAACCCTGAGTACAAAATGCCGATCAGTATTTACCAAATTATAAGTGGAAACAGAGAAATAGAGAGCATGAATCCATCAGTTCATTGAAGCTGCACATAGTCATTACATGTGAACACAAAAAGCATATATATATATATATATATATATATATATATATATATATATATATATATATATATATATATATATATATATATATATTTCCAAACCAAAAGCTATGTATGAGAAGGGCCCCGGTTTTCTGGTTGGCACATCCATTTTGATAGCAGCAGCAATATCACGCCTCATGAGCCTCTGGAGGCTGGGCTGAAACCCAGGGTGCACTGGTAAGAGGAAGGGAGTTAAAATGGCCCATTAACAGTGTGAAGAGAATGTCAACCACCTCTGAGAGGGCCTAGTGGACCCCAGGAACCAAGATCTGCAGGCATCTCCTCTCCAGTCTCTGGGGTAAGTACAATCTGCATCCCCATTGTACGCATGAGGCAAGTGAGGCCCAGAAGGGCAAAGGCACGTGCCCCAGGCCACACAATTCAGAGCTGCAGAGCCAGCCTTTCAACCTGGAACCAGGTTGGGAGAGTCTACGACCTTCTGTGCAGAGGACCCAGGGCAGTGCCAGTCTCAGGGAGAAAAGCCAGGAGACACTCTTCCGCTAAGACCCCCCAGGGTCAGTTCATGTCCACCTGAGCCCCAGAGAGAGCCCTTGGAGAAACAGTTCATTAAGCATCTCCCCTGTTCTTGAAATTCCTCCTCTGCCAGGGACTAGAAATATCTGTGTCCCATCACCCGGCCGGCAGGGCGCTCTCCCCGACCCCACTCCCAACCTCTTCCCCAAGTGGCTAACCTGGTGGAAGACAAGCCCCCACGCCAGGCCCTCCTGTTTTCCTCTGGGATCCCAGAGACAGGTGTGGGATTCGACGGACCAGAGGCCAGGTCAAAAGCAAAGCAGCCGGGTGTATTTCCCCCTTTGTGGCTGCGCACCCTCCCCCAACCGTGGCCTCACCTGTTCCCACTTGGTGGCTACAGAGCCAAAGAGCAGAGGGGGGACGACACGCATTAGCATTCCTGGGATGGAATGAGATTGTGTCTGAGACACTGTCAATTGGATTTCTTTGTTTTATTAGCATAAGTGAATTATTAATGCAACACAGAAAACCCATAGATCTGTGTCACATAAAAACCCATCGATACCACCAGAGACCCTCAGCAAGCAGCCTGGTAATAATACCTCGCTGACATTTGCATAATGCTTTATAGTTTGCTCTGCCCTGCCGCAGACTCTGCGGGTTTGATTTTGATAGCGGTGTGGTGCGGGGCTTTGGCGCTGGCTGGAGGGAGCAGCCTGGCGGGAGCAGCCTGGCGCAGGCCTCATTCCTTTCCATCAGGGCCCCTCTCGTGCACGGCGGAGTCCTCCCGACTCAATTGGAAGCACCTGGAGGCGGGGGAGTCATTAATATTTAACTTTTATTATTAATCATGATCATTATCGCCTTCCCAAACTCTCAAACTTTTCTTCAAAGTTGCTTTAGAGAAACCGAGATGCCCAGGCTTAGTTGGGAAGAATTATCCAGTGAGAATTTCAGCAGAGCTATTTTCCACAGATAACCAGGTGAGATCATTTGCCAGGCAACACCTCCTACAGGTGTGCGAGCAATGAGCCCAGTTTTAGCACTGCAAGTCCAGTGCCCCTAGAACCTGCTCCATCCTGGACAGATTGGGAAGTGGCTTACCCCACCACTGGCCCAATGCTGGGACGTCCCACACAGGCCCATCACTGCTGCCTCACTCTCAATCTCTGCAGTGTGATGGCGGCGGCTGTTTGCTTTGGCAAGCTGTTGGACGGGGCAGGACGCACCGCCTGGACCGCTGGTCTGCTCCTGTCCACCCTTACCCATTCATCTACCAAAGCATTGAGGGCAGAAGTGGTGCCAGCCACCCAATGCCCTCCATCTGTGGGGCAAACCTCCTTTGTGTGGCCTTTGTCTGTCACCTCAGCCAAGGAGGGCACTTGATAGAGGTCCCTGTCCAGGCACTTTGACTCAGGTCTGCATCCTGACTTGGTTGATTTCATATGCCCACCCAGGACCCTGACACCCACTCCCGTCCCAGGGAGACCATCCGCACCCGCTCCTGGCATGGCAGTGGTTTCCTGTGATCAGGGTGCCAGGCCAGCTGCTTCGTCCCCACCTACAAGTTCTGCAGCAAGACCTGGAGGCTTCTCAGCTTCTCCTGGGGCTGGTCTTTTTCTTGAGACCAAGTCCACAGCAGTGCTGTCAGTTCTGTGAGCTAATCCGTGTCTTCTGAGACATGTCTTCTCTACCTAAGCTGGTTGGAGTCTGCTTCTCATGTCGACGATGTAGACCTCTGCCTGTGAGAGTGAGTCCAGAGTGGGAACATGTTTCCTTTTCCAACAGGCCTTAGCTGGCTATGTATCCAGCCCCCCCCCCCCATCTCTCCATCCACCTACCCATCCATCCATTCATCTACTTATCCATCCATCTTTCCATTCATCCATTTTCACATCCATCTACCCCTCTATTCATTCACCCCTCTACTCACCCACTCATCCTTACATCTATCCATCCATCCATCCATCCATCCATCCATCCATCCATCCATCCATCTATCCATTCATCCTTCCATTCATCTATTTAACTATCCATCCAGACCTCCATTCATCCATCCATCCACCCATTCACCTTTCCATTCCTTTTTATTGCCCTACTCCACACCCCTTCCTCCCTGCATCAAATTGACAAAATGCAAATGTATTTATAACACCTCTAAGTATGAGCCTCCCTAGACTGGACGACAGTGAGCTTTGTTCTTCTTAGATCCCCACTAAGAGGACAGTAGTGATTCTAGTGGGTTCCAAGCTGTCAGTTTGAAAGCAGTGAGCTGTAAGGGCACCCCTTTTGCACCACAAGAAATGCCTGATGCCTCTGTAAGTTTTTCTGAGGGACAGCCGGTCTAGATGTTCTAAGAGGATTCCTCTTTTGAGTGTGTGTGAAATTACACAAAACAAATTATCTACCCATTCAGCCATTTTTACATGGGCAGTTCATTGTCAATGGCTAAGTGCTTCATATTGTATCACAATTCTCCCTAACTCTGACCATATCATATCACCCCCTCAAAGCTCCCAAATCACTCTACTGTTGTCCATTCAGAAATCCCTGGAGGTGTAGTGGGCTGTGCGGGGGGCTACTAACCACAAGGTCAGCAGCTCTGTGGGAGAACAATGAGGCTTTCTATTCCCATACAGAGTTACAGTCTCAGAACCCACAGGGGCAGTTCTACTCCATCCTGCAGGGTCGCTGTGAGTTGATAGCTACTCAGTGGCAGTGAGTTTGGGCTTTTACTTTGGATGGCCCATTTAAGCTCATGTAGATAGCTTTTTCAAAGGGTGTCTCTGAGGGGTAGCTTTGGTTCATGACTTTGTCGTTGTTTATAGGCCATAGATTCAGGAGTTTCTCTAGTCTCAAGGTATCCAGAAAGTGTGGCTGCCATTAAAAACGTGAAGATCTGTTCCATAATTGTTCC
The DNA here is from genome assembly GCF_050624435.1 of Tenrec ecaudatus. Classification (NCBI taxonomy): domain Eukaryota; kingdom Metazoa; phylum Chordata; class Mammalia; order Afrosoricida; family Tenrecidae; genus Tenrec; species Tenrec ecaudatus. The sequence goes on along the minus strand of NC_134541.1, from coordinate 3,142,118 downwards.
TCCTGTGGATTGAGATCCAACTGTTGGCACCTTGGTCAAAATGGTCCGTAGCCAGGCACCATCTATTTCTTCCGGTCTCATGGTAACAGTATGCAGGCAGTTAAATCTGCAGCTCATTTCTTTCCCTGATTCCCGGGCCTTCCTCTTCTGCTCTTCCGGGGGAGTAGAGGCCAGTCTTGTGTCTTGGTAACGGGTTGTAAGCTGCTAAGATCTCGGGCACTGTTCACAGAACTGGGAGGTAGGACTCCCTGCCATCAAGTCGATTCCAATTCATGGTGACCCCATAAGAACAGAGTGGAATGGTCCCTGTGGGTTTCTGAGACTGCTGGCCTCTGGTTACCAAGCCAATGCATACCTCTAAAAGAACGTTGGACTATTTGATGGAACAGATCAACAAAACCATGACCCTAAGCTTTCAGCCCCAAACAACTAATTCCAGGAAGTGTTCCGTTGTACCGAAGTTGGATCGAAAGGCACAGGTCTCTTGTTTTTGTTTCTTGACTACTGTTGTAAAATTATATACAGCATTTTATTTTCCATGTCACTATTCCCCCCGCCCCAACCCCCAGGCCTTGGTAGACAACCTCACGGTAGCAGCTGCATTCGTCTTAGCGCGTAACTATTGGTGCAAACTTTCCCATCACCCTAGACAAAGCTCCACTACTTCTCGGCTCACCCATGTTGTAATGTGCATCCAGACTTCATTCTTCCTTTACAATCGAGTAGCACCCCATCACATGTAAGAACCACATTCTGCTTATCCAGCCAGCTGCTCCAGGGCCCTGGGCTCCCTCCACCTTGACACCACCCTGAATCGAGCCACAATGGACACGGAGGCACATATCACTGTGTTGACTTGCGTCCCTCCTTGTAAGTCCCTAGGGGTTATTCCTAAGGGTGGAATTGCTGGGTCACATGGTAGTTGCATTTCTTTCTTTCTTGCCTTGGTTTGTTGGCGAAATCGCCATACTCTGTCCCCCCTCAGTTGTACCTTTTCTCTTCCTACTGGGGTGGACAGGCATTCTGACTTCCCACGCCCTGCTCAGCATATGCTGTCTTCTGTTACTTCGACCACTGGTGTTCTCGAAGGAGTACAGTGGTGTAGCCTTGCAGCTGGGGTGGTCCGCACCCTGATGCTGGACGGGCAGCAGTATCTTTTTCTCCTTGGCTGCTTCCATCTGCTCTGAGGAGAAGCGTTAGTGAACTTTCCACCTTGTTTTGATTGGGCTGTCTTTGTGTTGTCAAGTTGTAGGAATCTGGTGTTTATTTTGGATATTAAGCCCTTGTCGGCCATGTGGTTCCAAAGGTTTTTCCCCGGTCTGATGATTGTCTTTCTATCCTGTCGATCGAGTAACTATTTAATGTTCATGAGGTCTCCAGGATCTATTTTTCCTCCTCCTGTCCACACAGTGGCTGTTGTATTTGATCATGTTTCACTGAAGAAAACTAGGTACCAACACATCATCCCTTTGCCCCTGTGGTGTTCTGTGTTGTTTTGTTTCAGCTGGATCTGTTCGGGAGGTGTTTTTGTGTATGGTGTGATGTATGGATCCTGCACTAGAAAATCACATTTTGCCACCAGCACTTGTTGAAGAGACTGGCCGTTCCGTCACTGAATGGATTTAGCTCTCTGGTGGGAGATCAATGGTCCATAGATGTGTGCTATGATTCCCGGGCTCTTGATTCTATGAGGTCGACTATTAAAACTGTACCAGGCTATTTTAATAACTGTAACTTTCTGGTATGTTTTTAAATTTGGGTAATGAGACCTCCTACTTTGTTCTTCTAAGAGGTGTCCTTTTAAAGGAAGCCACAAGGTGCAAAGCAGGCGTTAGAGACCCCCCCATGCTTGGTTTGTCTGGAGCATCTTCAGTGCTTTGTCACTAGGCTCCATGGTCACAACCCCTGGGCCCCAGGGGGACATGTGGCCTCAACGCTGGGAGGCATGATTTGGTCTTTTGTTTGGCTTCAGATGCATTCGATTTGTGAGTTTGTGGTTCTCTCACATGTGGCTGTCATGGAAACACACTTTCCCTGCAGACCCCAGAACTTCAGGGACAAAGCCGATCCCAAAGCAAAGGCCACAGAAGTGCCGCTCTGTCTGTAAGGCGCTGACCCACCCGAGAGCTGCCCGGCTGACTTCGGAAGCAGCAAATCCTCCTCCTCCTGGGCAATTTTGAGAAGATCAGGAAGGTTCTACTGAGGGGGATTAGAGCAGACGAAGTTGACAGAAAAAGAAAATAAATGAATAAAAGAAAATAGTCACGGTCCTCCGGGACACGGCAAGAAAGAGGCAAACATAATCCTGATTTCACAATAATGCAAACCAGATGGAAGAGGGCTTCGCAGGCAACCCCGGCCCGGTGCTTCTGCTCCCCAAATGATGAGGGTGCAGAGACAGAGCCACTGGTAGAGTGTGCCCGGCTCCGAGACACACGGCCGTGACGGGGGGAGGGCAGGAGCCCATGGGCAGCTCCCGGGTCTCTAGGGCAAGTCCAGACTTTGCATGATATGGGTTGGGGCACGTTGCTCATCTCCCTTGACCTTGCACTCTCTCCTCTTCAAAGTAGACGTACCAGTTGTCCCTGCGCCACAGGATAGAATGCGATCATCATGCCCACTGAGCTCTAGATACTAAGAGATGGGGAGAAACCCGGCAAGAGTGAGCGCTTGGCGCTGTGTTTATGGGTAGGTCTCCTCCAGGGCGGTGACCACAGGGAGCCTGGGTGTCACAGCCCATGAAGCCTACACATGTTGTGGTTATTGGTGACAGCAAATGACGTGTCCACCTCTGGACCTCTGTCCGCCACGACATTAGAATGCATCCTGGTTGGTACCGGTGACCTAGTGGGGACAGCCTCAGTCAGTATCCACCCACAGACCAAGGTCAAATAAAGCATAGCATGCCACGCCTGGGGAGCTGCTGTCTACCAAGGAGCGGGAGCGGGTTGTTGTGTGGGACAGGCAGTGCGTCGTGGCATGTACAGGCCGCTGCAGTTCTGTAAAGACGAGTAAGCAATGGCGGGTTTGAGCTGAGTGTAGAAGGGGAAGGGGGTAGGACACGCCCCAGACAGCTGTTGGCAAGTTTCTCAAGGGAAGTCGGCATCCTGAATGGTTATTTAGTGTTAGGTGCCACCAGGCCGGTTTTGACTCAGTGGCAGAGCATGACAGCCCCCACAGGGTCGGCCCAGTGGCCCAAGCGCCCCGTTGCTAACAGGAAGGCCACTTGCTGCTGTGCAGGTGAAACACAGGGCAGTCTGCTTTCTGAGCAGCAGTCAGCCTTAGAAACTCTGGGGGACAGCCCTGTTGCTCCGCTAGGGCCACGGTGGGCGGAAATGGATGCCCGGTCTGGGTTCGCCTTCACAGGAGCAGACTGCAGGTCTATTCTCTCACAGACCAGCTCTGTGGGCCTGAACCACTGGCCTTTAAGATAGCCGCTCCATCCTGACCCATCACACCACCAGGGCACCTTGTGTGTTCTGAATAACAGGCCTGGGTGATGAGCCCGAGGGGGGCATCTTGGAGCATGAAAGCAGGCAGGGTGCTTGACAACAGGTGCGCTAGGCCATGAGGTGTATATCACAGGGCGCCTTCCTGTTTACTGGGAAGTGGAGCTGGAGCTGCTAGTGACAAAGTCCAGGCCATGTCTGCTGGGCTCCTGTTCCCTTCTCTGAGCCCATTTCTGGGGCTCGGGTTACCCCAGGCCTGGAGGGGAAACAGGACGTCTCCTATCAGCACCCCAAAGTTGTGCATGCGCCTGGAGGGGAGGGGTGCTGCCCAGGCCATCCTCTGCGGAAGGCATGGGTGGCTGCACCCACTCCAGATTGGCGCAGCGCTCAAGGCTCACCCAGCTGAAGGGCGTGGCTCTTGTTGGGTGCTGGGAGTCCAATCTGACTCACAGGGTGATGTGTGGCACCTGCCATCTTCATGGGACCAGGGATCTGCAGGGCTTTCTCCCGTGGAGCTCCTGGCGGATTTGAACCCCCAGCCTATTGGCCAGCCACTGCATCTCAACCCCTCTACTCTCGGGGCCCCTTAACTGAATATGAGTAGGGGTTGGGGAAGTTGGTGGGTAGATGCTAGGGCTGGAGCAGAGTCTATTTCCTCCAGGGTGGTCCAAGGAGCTGCGCCCCCTCCCCTGACCCCCTCTAATCGGGTGGGTGAGGGGGAGAAGGAAAGAGGAGAGGCGGGGCTCCGGGCTCTTGACTGGGATGGACTGCCCTCCCATAGGGCAGGGACTCTCTGCTTTGAAGAGCAGAGTGGGGTCGGTTGACAACGAGGGAGTTCAGAGCCTGCCCCAGGGCGCGCGTCCCCTGATTGGAAGCAGCTGTGGGCCTTTGACTCCGGAGGGCAGAATGTTCAGTGACTCCTGACTATTTCCTGCTGCCCAGGCCCCACGGAATTAGGGCCATTTTTCAAAGTCCTCAGACATCTATGACTCGCCGAGGCTGGGAGGGGTCTGTGAACTCACCACTAAATCAACCTCGTGTCTTATCCCGGGCGTGAGTTGATGATCGCGGGAGACCTCCTGGCCTCAAGGTCTGTCTTCTCCTCGGGGCCATCTGGGTCACTGGGGCATCCAAGCTGAGACATGGCCCCTATGAGACTTTCTTTCATGATGGAATTCCCAGAGCACTGGAGGGTTTCTGGGGTGGAAACACACACCCGAGAGTAAGGGAAGAGAAGTTGCCAGAACGATAATCCACCCTGTTGGGAGACAATGATTTTTCTCACGCTTCCCAGTAGGCCCCTCACGTGCCAACTAGGGAAAATAGTAGGGCCTCAGAGAGCTACATGTTTCAGCAAATTTTACATCTAAATACATTTTCAACTTTAGACTCATTTTAGATTGACAGAGGACTTGGGAAGAGAGTCCAGAGAGGCCCTGTCTGCCCTTCATCCAACTTCCACTGTTGTGAACCACAAACATGGTTTCCTGGGTGTCTGATCTTCAGTGTGACCCTGGGTTTCTGTGGAGCGCCAACTGAGAAAATTTCACTGGGCAGGTGGCATCAGCTCCGGCTTCTTAGATATGGTGTTCTACCCTACGTCCAGCTATTACGTTATACGGCTTTGTGAATCTATCCTCCTCATTTTAAAAACGAGAAGGATTGGGACCCGCAAATGACAAGACGGGGCAAAAAAGGTAAGACATATTTGAAAAAGAACGAAGTGTTCAGAGACTTCCAAGGGAAGCTATATATGGACCCATAGTAGCTAGCTGGTGATGCATTGAGCTGGTAATCATCAGGTCAGTGGTTCGAAACCACCAGTCACTCTGCAGCCTCTCAAAGAGGTAAAGGTTTGAAACCCAAAGGGGCAGTTCACATTTGTTCTGTAGGTCACTGTGAGCTAGCATCCAGTTTTTTCCTTTTGGTCTGGAAGCCTGTGCAATATGAACAGGGACTACCGTTGGATACTGCAAAGGCAGCCGCAGCTTGAGAAGAGCGGACAATGGCCATTGAAAAGGCATGTCTACGGAAGAGGCAAGGGTAATTTAGAGTGTTGAAAGTGTAAGACTTCATCGCAATTTTCATAAATATTTTGAAGATCTAAATTTGTCTTCCAGTTATGCAGTAAACATTTCAGAATACATTTTCATGTGCACAAGTCAATGGATAATTCATGTTAACTGGTTCAGAGGTGAAATTGACTCCAAGCTTCTTTACACGAAAAATGCTGACTTTTGTTTTCAGAGTTTCTGCTCGACCCGTTTTGGGTTTCAGAACATTATAATCTCTGCTTCTTGTACCAAAGTCACTACCAGTCATTTGATTATAACCCACAGCAATCCTGTAGGGCAAAGTGGAACTTCTGTGGGTTCCTGAGGCTGGAGATAGACATTCATGGGAGAAGAAAGTCTTATCTTTCTCTGGCGGAGTGGCTGTGGTATCAAATAGCTGACCTTGTAGTTAGCAGCCACCCATGTGACCTACGACACCATCAGGCATCCTTACTATTGGACAGCAACTCCTATTTCTGACCCCTTTTAAGATAATGAATGATCAGTTTCTAATAAAGGTGAAAGGATACTTGGGGAGAATTCCAAGTTCATGTAATTTGCACCGTTTATATCTGTGGGTCAAAGTATAACTCAACCTCAATAGTCCGTGCAATACAAACTGCTTTAAATGGAAAGCCAGCGCGCACTTCCTCTAGCTCGGGCTAGCTAACGGGACCTTAAAATGGTCTCGTTTTTTCTGGGTGAGCAGAGTAAAGGGCAGTGCGTGTCATACGTTCTCTAGTTCAGGACCTAGAGTTGATAGGGGGGCAAGTTGGTGCCTTTTTTTTTTTAATACGGCAGGTCAAATAAACCCAGAAATAGTAGTAACTTGGAGACACCAAAATGTGTGTTGGCCCGTGTAGATCATTGATCTCAAGTCCAGAGCCAACTGGGGAGATGAGTGTGGACAAAACTCCAAAGTTTATTCAGATTGACTCACTTTTTCATATGCGTTCTTCTTCTGTCCCAGGCCACCACGCTGAATCTAGTCATCCTGTCTCCTTAGGTCCTTTGGGTTAAGCCAGTGGGCCAGATGGTCTTTGAACTTGATGGCTATTACGACAGTGTTGAGGGGCCAGGTGTTGTGTGCAATGTCCCTGTGTTCGGGTTGTCCGTCTGTATTTCTCAGTGTTAGACTATCGTCACGGGTTCTTGGGAGGTAGATGACAGAAATGAAGGGCTGTTCTCGTCAGATGATGCCAAAGGTACATACAGTCGATGCCAATATGAACCTTGATCAAAATGGGTTATCAAGGATGATGGTGATCGTGACCCCATAGGATTATCACAGGTGACGTTAACCTTGATCCGACAGCCTTATGCCTGAGGATGAACTTACTCCCAACGATTAGGATTATCAAGCTTGATGGTAACCATGAGCATGTATGAAGGAGATTCTAAAAGTTTGTCGGGAAAATGGAATGAAAAGATAGTGGAACTTCTCAAAACCCCCCCTGGAGTGCTCAGGGATCATGTTATTCTTGACCCTATAGGGCTGTTAACAGTGATCACGTAGAATGCTCAACAATGACAATAACCTAACCATGATGACAGAGGGTCATCATTCATGGCGGCAACTGCACCCTTGCAGCTTATCGCTGAAGCTGTGAGATATTAGTCATGATCCTATAAGGCTCGTGAGAATTTGATGATAGACTGCATGTAAGATGCTTAGAAGACTTCCATATCAAATCTAAGATGATTATACAAATAGATTCACTGAATGAAAGCTAATTGGGGGTTTTCATTGTGTTAGGTCACTGGGAAGATGAAAACGGATCAGATGTAGTTCTTGTCTTCCCGGAACCCAGAGTCTGGGGTGAAGATGGCCGCCTTCCACAGAGCCCAGTAGCCCATGTTAACGCAGCTTTGTTCAGCTACTTTGAGCAATGATTTCCTTGTTGACGTTACGGTTATAGCTGCTGGCAACTGGGATGGGGAGGGAACCTAGAATATAAACCTTACAGAAGTTTCTGGAACAGGGATTAACAGTCGAGGAGACAAAGGGACAGAGTCCGACAGGGCAAGGGGCTCAGCGTGAAGTGGAGACGTGGAACCACAACAAGAGAGCCCATTCTTTCCGTGATGGCTCTCAGGAGAGCAGTGCGGGTAAAAGGCAAACCCACTTTGGCGCGTTTTCATTGTTCTTGTAACCAGCAAACAATCCCTCCAAACTGCTGTCTGCACGGTCTCCTTGTTTCACCAAGTGCTGTGAAACCTAAGCTGCGTGTAACGTCATGGGGCACACGGAGGCATACAGGACAGAGACCCAGCCCCAGGGAGCTCAAGCAAGGCTCCGAGGGCCACACTAAGTAACATAAGTCAGTCACCAGTGTAACTTGCTCCCACTAAAGCTTTGGAGGCACTGTTTCTGTCCTTCTAGTGGCCTTTTCTTACCAGGATGGTGACACTGTCAACATCCTCTCGGAATGTAAATAACACTGTGGTGGAATCTCTTGCCTCCTAGAGGTCAGCCATGCTGAACTTGGGAGAAAGATCTCCTTCAGCTTTTTCAGGGACTAGGTCATTTTCAAATGATGAGCTTTCCCCCCAAGAACACAGTATGTTTCATGTGACACCTTGAAATTCAGATCCATCGTTTCTTCATCACTTCGCAGTTGAAAAATCTCAAGCAGCAGCAGTTCAGGAACTTTGTTCCAAGTCAGAAAACCTTATGGTTTTCAAAGAGGCATCTGATAAGCCTTGTCCCAGAAGGTCCCAGTCTTCTTCTCTGAAAAAAACACCAAATGGCTGATGACGCTGGTACAGCGGGAGGGCCTGGAGGCCCTGGGGACCCGGGAGCCGGAGCTCATGGTGGGGAGCTCATGGGGGCAAAACCGAAGACAAGGAGTGGCTCCCTGTCACCAAGCTGGGTCATCTGGTCAAGGACATGAAGATCAAGTCCCTGGAGGGGATCGATCTGTTCTCCCTGCCCATCAAGGAGTCTGAGATCATTGACTACCCCTTGGGGATGGCTCTCAAGGACGAGGTCCTAAAGATCCTGCCTGTGCAGAAGCAGACCTGAGCCGGCCAGCGGACCAGGTTCAAGGCCTTTGTTGCCATTGGGGACTACAATGGCCACGTTGGCCTGGGTGTCAAGTGCTCCAAGGAAGTTGCCACCGCCATCCGAGGGGCCATCATCCTGGACCAAGCTGTCCATTGTCCCCGTGCGGCGAGGCTACTGGGGCAACAAGATCGGCAAGCCCCACATGGTCCTCCCCTGCAAGGTGACCGGCCACTGTGGGTCTGTGCTGGTGTGACTCATCCCTGCCCCCAGGGGCACTGGCAGTGTCTCAGCCCCTGTGCCCAAGAAGCTGCTGATGATGGCAGAGATCGATGACTGCTATACGTCGGCTAGGGGCTACACAGCCACCCTGGGCAACTTCGCCAAAGCCACCTTTGATGCCAGCTCCAAGACCTACAGCTGTCTGACCCCTGGCCTCTGGAAAGAGACCATGTTTACCAAGTCTCCCTATCAGGAATTCACTGCCCATCTTGTAAAGACCCATACCAGTCTCCGTGCAGAGGACCCAGGCTCCAGTTGTGGCTACCATATAGTCAATTTTATACACAATGTAATAAAGTGAATTGAGTCTGAAAAAAAAAAGATGCACCTTTGTCTTGATGGGGGTCTTAAAGGCTCATGAGCAGCCAGCTAAGGTGCAGCCATCTCTTGATCTCTCCATCCAGAGGCGAGACGGGTGATGGAGATTGAAAGGCATGGGGAGGCGGAAACTGACGGCCAGCAGAACTGGGTGAGGCCAGCTTCATCTCATTAGAAGGACAGAGTGCGATTTCCTACTGGACAGAGGGGAGAAAATGCCAAACAAATCTTCAACTCATGAAAGACCAGGCTTCCTGGTCGTACAGCGTCTGGGGGAGCCCACCAGACTATGACCCTTAAGTACCCTCCAGGCCCGGCCTGAGCTCACCTTAGTGCCTCCTGCCGCGGCCGCAAAAGGCAAGAGTGGAAGGGGAGCAGGTACAACAGTGAGGTACCAGCCGCTGAAGATCAAAGGGGCAGCATTTACCCAAGAAAAAATGTTTAGAAGGCTCGAGAAAGAGAGAAGCAATGGAAGCGGGAGGCGCAGGAGGGAGTGGGGTGTGTGATTGGTGCATCGAGGGGGGGTTAGAGTGATTAAGGTGAAAACAAAACCTATGTGAATGATTGAATGTGAGATTGATCCCCACTCGGTACCTCTTCACCCCATTCACAGTTGAAACAAGCAATCACTTATGACATTCCCACAGTAAGGCCAAGATGCTTCTCCAACAGCCCCGGAACCTTGGACGGTGTCTTCTCAAGCTCCCATGGGTGTTCACTTGGAAACTCAAATCAATCTTCTCCTCTGGCTCTTCCCAGTTAAAACCAAACCAAAGACCAGTTGTTGCCCAGGAGGTTCTGCCTTGTGGCACCCACATGGGTGCTGAGGGGAACTGCGCTTCACAGAGTGGCCGCAGCTGTGAGCTGTAGAAAGTCCGCTGCCAGGCCTTTCTCCGGAGGTTTCTCTGGGAGGGCTCAAAGACCTCCAATCTTAGGTCGGGAGTTTTGCACTTACCTGCTGTGCCACACGGGGACTTAGAGAGATGTCCTCTGGGGGAGGGGAAGGTGGCAAAATCTTTCTGGTTGCGAACCACGGATGGAAGCAAACCTGCAATGCCTCGTGCTGAAGAGTTTGTTGAACATTTCCGATTAAAAGGGCCGTGTGGACTTGATGGGAACGTGGAAAATGGAACAGGACGGACAGGGCAAAACCAACCCCTGCTCTTGGAGGAGCCCCGGGCTTAGGGAGGTTCGACATCTCCAAGGCAGATGGTGGAGCTGATCTGAGCCATTCACATCGCAGCAGATTAATTGGTTCCATCCATCCGGGTCTCTAGTCACCATCCCCCGCTGGTCTGCTTGGAGTCATTTAATTTCTTACGGAGCACTTCCCGTCTTGCTCAGATTTGCACCGCGTCTCCGTCGGTCGCTGTCTCTCGCTCTCTTCCTCATGAAGGAGTTTCAAGTAGGGAGAAGTCTGTTCATCGGCCTCATCTCACCTCTTTCTTTGGAGCGCCTCAGTCCTCTAGAGTTGGCGCATTTGCTTTGTGCCAAAGTTTGGTAGCTGGATGCTTATGCCAACCGGGTGTGTGGTCATTGATCAGCATACATTCCTCCCCTTCCATCGACAGGTGTGAAAATCTCCAACATGACCCCACAAGGGTGAAGCTTCAGACCTTGCGACCCAGGGGCCTGGACCTTTTCGATCCACCCTTCAGCACCTTCATCCCTTAATTGGCTTGTGGCCTTGGGAATTTTCTTCTTTTTATTTTTTTTATAACTTCTTGGCCATCTCCTCTGTTGAATCTGGAAAGCTTTGAGCCTTCACTACACCCCAGAATTGGTTTCAGCTTATTTCAGAATGATTATTTCTCAAAGCTTATTTAGACAACCCCTGGCCCCTCTCTCGGTTTATGTAAGTATTTTCTCATGAGAAACATGTCTTGTTGCACTGTCTGCCGCTACTGCTAACCATGAAATCGTACTCATAACTTGATTGTGAGACAGGACAAAAGCACTCAGCCCACATAACCTAATTAGAGGTCGAAAGCGACACTTCCCTCGACTGACCTTTCTTCCCACCACGCTCTTCTGTTTCCCAGAAAGAGCAGTAGAGTCCTCTGCTCCTGGCAGAAGGTCGCCCACGACAAAGAGCCCAGTCTAAGCCTCCTAGAGCCAATAGTGAGCACCTTCACTATTGTGTTCTGTGTTTTCATGACCCGGCTTTGCTCGGACTCTTGTTTCCCCCCTGGGATACGTTTCCAAGGGTGTCCTCTGCCTCCACCCCAGTCCACGGACGCACACTTTGGAGGATGGACGCAGGCATGGTGAGAGACACACAACAGGGTGGGGTGAACATGAACGAAGGCAGCAACATCAATTCCTTGCTCGAGCTGGAAGGTTTCTTCACGGATTTGATGAAATGGGTTGAGAGACACTACCCCAAGGAGGCTGTGTGAATTTAAAAACAGACTTTTCAAGAAAGTCTAAGATCAATAAATATGTAAGGCAAGGGGGTGGGGAGTGCAAACAGCAGACAACTTTCCCCCCGTCCCTGATAACTACATGGAGCAATCTACTTTTCATGTATGTGAACACGGGAACCCAGAAGGCCGACTGCCCATGAGCCCCTTCTGACCCCCACGGACCCAGAAGGACAGAGCAGACCTACTTCGCAGGGTTTCCAAGGCCGCCGTCTTAACGGAACGCACTTTCCACATCTTTCTCCCGGGGAGCCATTGGCAGCTTCCACCTACCCACCTTTCACTTGACGGCCAAGCGCTGAACCGACAGAACCACTTCATTTGAAAGACTTACCCAAACGACTTGATGACCCATTTCTGCCACGCCACACGCGGACTTCCATGAAAGATTTCCTTTCCGTAGCCGGTGGTGTGGAAAGTTGCCTGTTGAATTTAAACTCAAGGAGACTGGGTTCTGTTCAGAGGCCTAGTGAGTTGAAGAACCATGGTCCAGGTGATGCCCAGGGAAGAAGGCACTGTAGCGGCACCTCAGCCACCAGATCAACACCGATCCCTCTCCGGTTTCCAACGCCACAGAGGAGAATGGAAACACGCTCTTGCGTGGACAGAGAACTCATGCTTCCCAGGAGATCTGCGCCGGTCCATCTGCCGAAGCAGCACGACCCAGTCATCAGCATTCCCCCCATCGAAAGAGTTGATGCTGTAACATGTGAGTCTCTGGACCACAAACACATCTGAGGGAGGCTGCTGGTCCTTTGCAGAGAGCAGCCCCAGGACTGAAAGGACAAATGCAGGCCGCACTGGGCCTGGGTCCTCCCATCTCATTACCAGGTAACCTTCTTTCCCTCTCCTCCCTGGAGAGGATTTTTAGGAGACTTAGGGATATGTCTATGACTCGAAACTTTTATGACCTGTAAAACCTGGTCCCTCTCACCCACCTGAATCTCCCTAAGTTTGCCTTTGGGAGAGCCACAGCTAACCCTGAAGTTGTCGCTCAAGCAGCCTTTGATTGATTGCATTCCAAGCCCCCCCCCCCCCACCCCACCCCCGTGACCGCTGTCATGTGGCCAAATGACACTGGCTGTGGGACCAGGATCCCACTTCAGGGCCCCTGCCAGGGTCACAGACTTGGCCTCACCTCTCTTTTCAAGAGTCGGCAGGAACAAACTTTGGAGCAAGGTCAATGCAGACTAGTTATGCTTTGTAGAAGGGCAGGGGAGAAAGCCATGAATTGCTTTAATTACATTTTCCAAGAGTCACAGGCTCTCCCTTTATGCTCTTCTGGAGTGCTCTCAAAAGTCAACTCCCTTGACCTCGGTTATCATCAGGAACCTGGGCTGCATCTGTGAGTGTCTTCAATACGCTGAGCACCCGTGACCGCTACGCATGCTCTGCGCCTGCCTGGCTGGCTCTTCCACTAAATCGTAAAGTCGTTGAAAACAGGGTCCAGATCTCCTTTCTGTGTTGTGCCCTGATGTTGCCTACTGGCTTTCTTTACATGTTTTCTGAGGTCCAGTCAGCATAACGGGGCACAGCCATCTGCATGCAAGTGGTCCGGTCAGTGTCTACATTGATCATGATTTGGAACTTGGCCTTCCTCCTGTGTTGGGGCAGACGGCAGTGTCTTCTCATGATTTTGACCTGTCAGTCGTCTCTTCTTGTCCGGGAACTCCTCGGTGGTGCCTGTCTAGCCCTCCACTCAATTCTCAATAGATGCTGTGCAGACCATCCAATGACTGAAGGGCTACTGGGTGTGGGGGAGTGACTACTGACTCTGATGGGCCCACTCCCCTTATTGTGGCCTCAGGGCTTGACCACAAGTGAATTTCCCTTTTTAGCGCCCCTTTCTGCAGCTTTCTTTTTCCAAGCTCTATGCTTGGAGTCACCCCAGGGCTCCGCCTCCAAACATCTTCTTGACCCCCATTTATTTTCAAGGTAAGGTTATCCTGAAATCTTTGCATACCGCCCATCTGCTGACAACTTCCAAGTGTAAATGTCCAAACCCACCCTCTCCCTTTCAGAAATGTGGTTAAATCAATGGGTCTTCCTGACCTTCCAATTGCTCATCTGTGAATCAGGACCAATATTATCTTGGGCTGTGAATGAAATTGTGTCCACCCCAAAACATGTGTTGATTCCTAACCTCTCTACGTGTGGATGTGATCCCATTTGAGAATCGGCTTTCTTTTGTTATTTTCATGTCATCCTCCTTGCAGGACATGTCTTAAGCTCATGGCTTCTGAGATGTAGCGTGAAGAGCGGACATGTGACACCAATGTGCCCATGAAGACAGTAGCTCATACAGAGGGCAGAGCTATGAAAACTTCTGAGTCACAGGAAACACCTTGAGGGATGAGTCTCAGGGGCTGGGAGCTAGAAACCATAGCATCGGGGACATCCTGGGCAAGTGGCATAGTATAATTCACAAAGACGATGATCAACACACAACTTTGCTGAATATAGACTGGAGTCTTAAAAGCTTGTGGGCAGCTATCTGAGGCACAACTGTTGGTCTCTCTCAGTTGGGATCAAAGAGCATAAACCATCAAAGACACATGGAACTAATTAGTCCAAAGGGCTAATGGACCACAAAACCCCCGTTTCCATGACACTGGGTTCAGAAACACTGCATGGTGCTTGGCTATTACTGCTGAGCATTCTAAAAAAGGACACTTGTACCAGGAGGTCCTGGTAAGAGTAATAAAATTCAAATTATTTTTAAAAGGCTTCTTGCTCTGGTGGAGACAAGTGGAATCCTTCAGACTATGGCCCCTTCAGACTCTTCACACCTGGAGCTGAACTCAAGGAGGCCCCTAAAGTGAACACACACCTGGATGGCACGGGTCCCTTAGGACAATCCACCATGAAGATTGAAGAGCAGCATTGGCTCATGGAGGAAGCGGGCAGGAAGGGTTTGGAAAGAAGAGGAACAGATTGGGGAGACGCAGGGAAGAAGTAGGAAAGGTGCTGATAGATTGTGGGGATTGCTATCGATGTCGTGAATCAACAAGTGCGTGAGCCGGTGAGCGGAAAACCAGTTTGCTCTGTACGTGTTCACTGGAATCAGAGAGGGATAAGGAGGGGGAGAAGATGGTAAAGAGAAGGGGGGATGTGGAGAGAGGAGATAAGCAAGCAGACCCCGAGAGGAGAAAGACACTATGTGAAGATGAAGATTAGGAAACGCTCAAAGAAGCCCTGGGGGGCACAGTAGTGTTATCCACACAAGGTCGGTGCTATAGACCTGTCACCCACTCCCTGGGAGGGAGTCGTGGTGGTCCACGCGGGTAAAAAGACAGCCTTTGGAGCCCTGTAGGGAGACCTGGGAGCACAATGTTTCCGGGAGAACTGTCCCCGGAGAGGTCCCTTGGTAGGCAAAGTGGGCTACTTGGGCTCAGTGGTTTGAACCCACCAGCTGCTTCGAGGGGGAAAGGGGAGGCTGTCAGCTCCCGTAAAGATGTGCCATTTTGGAAACCCCAAGGGCTGCTCTGTCACATGGGTTGCTTTGAGTCCGGACGGATTGGTGGCAAACAGCAAACACCAACAACCGCTGCTGAAGCTGAAGCAGATGAGAAAGGGCCTCAAGCCACTGCTGGTTTAAGCCGTGCAGCCTGCTCAACAGGAGACTCAACTTTCAGAGTTTTAAATCCACCCTTATTGTGGCTTCGGTGTTAATGCTGGCCGAGGAGACCAGAGACTTCGCTGGCCACACGACCCTCCAGGGACAGCATGTCCGTGACCAGAGATGATAGTTTCTATTTTATTAAGGGCCATCGGCCCCAAGTCCCCCAAGATCCTTCGGCGATCGGATGCTCCCTCATCAAGGGCATTTGGGGGTAAAAGGAAAGTGAGAATTCAGAGATGATGGGTCCAGGCACATGGACCACCACTCAAAGGACCCAGGGGGGCTGTTGGCAGTGTCCTGGTGGACCTGCTTTTCCAACAGAGGTTCATTTGTCACTGCCTCTGGTCTTCAGCCCTTTCAGAGCAAACTTGCGCAAGGACGCCAAGATAACTCATGCTGCAAATGATGGTGCGGAGAGAGGGAGGCGTGCTGAAAAGAGTGGGTCGTGCCCCCAAAGCCTGGAGTCAGCCCGGTGAGCAGATGGGAGAGGGCTGAGGGTGACGTATGAGGAGGGGTGCCTGGAGAACTGCCAGCTGGGCAGAGGTCTTCTCAGCTGGGTCGTGGCTTGCCCTCTTCCCTGGCCTCTCCTGCTACAGACTACTTTCTGGAACCCAGAAGTCTCTTCTTCTTGGTCTCTGACCTCCATGGGAAGCCGTGGTGCTCAGCTGTCCCCGTCGGCTCCTGGGACTTGTAGCTGCCCTGGATCTTGGCACTATGCAGACCTGACTCTGGACCTAGGCGTCATGTTTCCAGCTTTGTGACCCAAGGGCAGCTCATGTTTTGGCGTCGGATGGAATTGCGTCCCCCAGAAATATGTGTTATACATCCTAGCCCCTCTCTCCCTATCCATGATTTGTGACTGGACCTTCTTTGTTGGGGTCGCCGGGCAGCCTGAGGGTAGGGTGTGTTTTAAGCCAGTCTTGTTCTCTCTTAAAAAAAGAGTTGTAGTTTGGGTTGAACGTTTACAGATTTGTTTCCCACTCGGGGATTGAAAAGAGGTTAAAATATGCAAGCAAGGGGGGGAAGAGTGGGGGAGAGGCCATGCCACATGGAGATCACCCAGGAGCAGCTCAGAAAAGACAAGGACCTTCCCCCAGGGCTGACGGAGAATAAGCCTTCCTCTAGGGCAGAGGTCTCAACCTGCCTCATGCCCCGGCTCCTTCATACGGTTCCTCATGTGGTGGGGACCCCCAACCACAACATTATTTTGGTTGCTACTTCATCGCTGTCATTTTGCTACTGTGACAAATCGGGCGACCCCTGTGAAAGGGTCGTTTGACCCCCAAAGGGGTTGTGACCCACAGGTAGAGAACCGCTGCCTTAGAGCCAGTGCCCTGACTTCAGACTTCGTCTTACACATTTTGGGCGAGTTTGTCAGGAGAACCCGTCCCTGGAGAAGTGCGCCATGCTCGGGCAGGGAGGGGGGCAGGAAGGGGAGGAAGACCCTTGAGGAGTGGGGACGCCGTGGCTGTAACAGTGAGCTCAGGGCAGAAAGGAAAGTGAGGAGGGCATGGGGCTGGGCGGTATTTCCTTCTGCAGGTGCTATGGGTTGGCACTGACTTGATGGAACCTAACAATAGCCTCCTAAACCGAGAGCGAAAAAAATGCCTGTTCTTGAAGGTCCCCCCCCACCCTTGCAGTGGTGTTCCCATGACGTCTGCAGCAGTAGAAAACTCAGAACTTGGTCTCCCTCCAGAACCTGGTCTTGCTCCTGTCCTGAGGATTCCATGAGAGGAGGGGCGGGAACATCGAGGAGCCCAAGTTCCCACGTCTGCAGCCAGATGGAAACCCACTGTCACGTGGAGGTCACCTGCAGCTCCGCGCCCTCTGTGCATGCACCCGAGAGAGAGAGAGAGAGAGAGAGAGAGAGAGAGAGAGAGAGAGAGAGAGAGAGAGAGAGAGAGAGAGAGAACCGCTCTGCGGGGGCGTCGGGGACTCGGTGTCGGAGACAGCCGTCTTCGGGGAAGCGGCAGCTGCCACTGCAGAGGTTCTCCATTGAGGACCTCAACACCGTGACCCATGTCTATCCTGGCGCACACATGGGACCAGGTGGCTGGAGTTCTCAGGGGGTGGTGCCTGACCTCGGGGTCTGTTGTGGAGGGCGAAGAGGCTTGCTGGTCATCTGTGGCAGCAAGGGTCCCTAGGTCGTGGGAATGAGGAGCACCGGCAGCCCTTTAGAATGGCCCCATCCTCTCCTGGATGGACAGGGGCGTCAGGGTGGGGCTGGGAAGGATGGCTTTCACCTTCACCCAGGACGGAGAACCTGAGGGCCAAGGGTGAGCCCAGCCTCTGCTCCCTGTTGGCTGCCCAGAGCTGTTCCTCCCCACCTCCCTGGGGAACTGTCACGGCTGTCAGGTCACTTTGGTGGCTCTTGTGTCCGAGCTGAAGGCAGGAAGGAGGGGAAGTGCCTGTGTGAGCAGGCTGTGGGCAGCTCGGTGGTGCGATGGCTATGTGACCAGTTTGAAGGCAGCCAGCAGCTCTGTGCAAGAAAGGCACGGCCATCTATCTGCCTGGGGGGCAACGATAGTCCTGTGGGGGCAGCTCTCCCCGGCCACACATGCCCGTGGACTTTGGTCACCTTGATAAGGAGGCCTGGTGGTGCAGTGTTTACAGCATTTGACTGCTCACTAGCTGAAAGGTTGGCACTTCAAACCCTCCAGCGCTCATGCCTTCATGGATAATTGCCTTGGGAGCCCGTGGGGCCAGCTCCACCCTGTCCTAAACGTCCCCGTGAGCCAAGATCAATTCACTGGCAGTGGTGAGCGCTTCATGGACCTGCGGTGCGTCCCGGTTAGATGAGCCGGTGATGTCGTTGTGGGGTGCCATTAAGCTGGTCCTCACCAGTAAACACAGCACGAGGACATGCTGTCCAGTCCTGCGCCGGCCTCGCCATCCTGCCTGCGCCCGAGCCCACCACTGCAGCCACAGTGTCGCTCCGTCCCGGGGGGGCTGCCCTTCTAATTCACCAAGCATGATGTCCTTCTCTGCGGACATGGTTGCTCCTGGCAACGTGTCCAAATTATGTGAGATGAAGTCTTGCCATGCTTGCCTCTAAGGAGCGCACTGACTGTGTTTTCTTCCAAGACAGATTGGTCTGTCCTTCTGATAGCCCGTGGTCCTTTCCCTATCCGTCTCCGGCGCTACAATTGGAATGCACCGATTCTTCTTCAGTCCAACTGGCCGTGCATCGGGAGTAATTGAAAAACACCGTGGCTCGAGTGCAGCACCCCTAAGTACTCACAGCAACGTGCTTGCTTTCCAAAACTCTGCGGAGGCCTTGTGCAGCCGATGTACCCACTGTCATGCGCCCCTCCATGTCTTGGCTGCGGCGTCCATGAGCCTGTGGGTCCCCAAGATGTCACCATCATGGTTGGGATAGCCGAACAGCAGCAGCAGCAGCTCCAACAATGTGCGCCACAGGTGTGCTGCCCCCTGAAGCCCCTCCCACCAATGTTGCGAGCGGGAAGTGGTGTGTGCTGCGAGGGCTACCAGCCTTGGGTCCCAGGGGAAACAGGCTTACGGCCTTAACAGCGCCCACAGCCAATGTGCTGATCCTAGCTGATTGCTTCAGGACAGCATTATGCATTGGATGGGTTTGCCCAAATCTGCCTTGCAGCCCTAACCCGTACATTGTAAATACAGCCCTGGTTTGAGCCCACTGAACTCTGGGAGAAAGACGGGCTGTCTGCTTCTGGGGAACTTTACAGCCTTAGAGGCACTGGAGGGTCAGAATCCACTTGACCTGTGCTCCCCAAATATTTAGGATGAAGCTCGAGTCCCTGGTATCGATGATGGTGACCGTGTTTGGAAATCAGGTCTTTGAGGTTGGCATCTGTTCTCATAAGGTCATGCCGAGTCCGATAGGTCTTTCTTAATCCCTCCTGATGAAGAGCAAGAACCACAACCTGTGGTGTGGATGACAATTCACTGTGAGGAGGCCCCACGTCCCAAATCCTCACACCTGGACCAACAGGTCACCTGACGATCCACGGAGAAACGGTTGACCTGGTGAAGGACTTTGGCTTCCTTGCACCCACCGCCAGGGCTCGCGGGAGCAGCCGAAGACCTAGTGTGCGCCGTCCCTCTGTGCACAAGACCTCGGTAAAGCACTGACGAGCAAGGACTGGGGTGTGCCCGACTCAAGCCACGGCGCTCTCCCTCGCATCCTGTGCGTGTGAAAGTTGGGCTTTGAAAGCGGACGGCTGGAGAGGAGCGGCTGCATTGGAGTGGCGGTGCTGGGGAAGAATACGGAAAGCCACAGGGACAAACTCATCCGTCTCAGCAGGAAGGCCAGGGCGCTGACATACGTTGGACGGGTTGTCAGGAGAGACCAGTTCGTGGAGAAGGACGTCATGTTTGGTTGTAAAGTGAAGGGGCGGCCAAAAAGAGGAAGGCCCACAAGGAGATGGATGGACACAATAGCTGCATCAATGTGAGAGCGGGCAGGGCTTCATTCTGCTGTGCAGACGGTCGCCGTGGGTCGGAGCCCGCGCAATGGCATCTAACAACAACCACCCCTCCTGCAAGATGTTTTTATAAAAGGTGAAAACAAACGACAGGCAGGGAGGGGAAGGGTACCACCTGGGATGCTGCAGCAAAAAGCAAGCACGGCCTGGAGCCACCAGAAGCAGGAAGGGAGACCCGGAACAGACTCCTGGGAGGCTCAGGCGGGATCTACAGGGCTGACACCCTGACCTCCCTCCCAGCTTCCACCTGGGCCACGAGACCACTCACTGCTGTAGTTTAACGTCACCAGTCTTTTGTTAGGAGGCCTGAGAATGGACACGCGACCTTTGTCCTGAAGAGAGAGCACCAGCCGAGAGCGGAGAGGCTGTGAACGTGCAGCAATACCTGGTTCGATGCTCAACGGTCTCCTGATGGGGTTCTCGGCTGCCGTCGTCGTATTTAATCCCATAGTTACTTTCTGTTTTCAGCACATGGGACCGATTTCCATCTGCATCCCCAGCTTTTTCTTTTTTTCCCTAAAGCAAAAATTTCCAAAGGGAAAGAATAGTTATCAACTTTGAGAAAAATATTAAGTGACTAATGAGACAGGGAGAGCCCTCTATGCAAAAAATCACAGTGATCACCATTGAGTGGCGGTGGTCTTGAGGCCCCCCGCTGTGCGGGGGATGGTCTTTCCCCTTCTGATTGCCCACCGCCTGATTGCCCACCGGACACCATTCAGTGTCTGATTGGGGCTTGTCTTGCATTGTGCTCAATAGCAGCAATTCTCTGCCTTTCCTCTCATCTCCTCGGCAAATCACGGGCTCTTAAAGTGCAAAGCATGTCACCCCCGTATGCCTGTGGTGCCAAGCGCAAGGCTCCATGTCCCGGGGGAGGGATGGGACCATCTCCCGCAGGCTTGACACGTGACCCAACATTAGGCCTTGTCTGGAATTAGTCCTTGATTCCTGGTCTGGAGGAAGAAGGTAGACTATTTTTCTTACAAGCACCAGGGGTGCCTACTCCTTTGGGTTCGATTTAGGCGTCGGTGGCTCCAGCAGGGGTCAGGGGGATGACCCACCAGGAGGGTCTTGGTGTGGCTGAGAAGGTGGGAGAGAATTTTATAGAAAGGTTGATATGTGGTCGACTCTGGTAAAAAACTTCATGGTATCTTAGTTGCTTCTACAAAAGAGCCACGGGAAGTGGTGCAGATGACAACCTTTATGCACTCGTTACCTCAATTAGAAAATACTCGTACTGAAAGTGGAAGACACAAACTCAATCTGGTGTAGGCATAAAGACTTGATCGGACGCTGGTCTGCTTCAGGAGAGGCTCAGTCCAGGGCCTCAAACGATATCCCCATAGACCCGGTTCTTCCCATCTTGCCCTTCTGTCTTCAGTGGTGCCCCCTTCACCCGGAGGCCTCGCCAGAGAAAGATGGCGAGAACCCCGAGCAACTGCAGACGGGGGTGCCAACTGTTTCTGATTGGTGAGGACCCCATTTCTGAACCGATCACACTGTCCAGAAGATGGGGTATGCTGGTTGGGCTTTGGAGTCAAACAGATGTAGGATTAAGCTCTGAATCCCCCTTTACCTAGCCGTGTGACCGGGAGGCCCAATATAGCCTAAGAGGCCAGAGACATGGTCCTCAAAGATGAGCCTTTGTCTTAGACCTAAAAGAAGAGCATGGAGGTAACCATTGTCTCTGACTTGTTGTCAGTTGGTGCCCAGTGGACCCCTCCTCCTGGTGCCCCACCTACGAGAGGACCTCCCACTGCCTGCCAGTCCTGGGCTGCCGTCACCATCACTGCGTACCTAGAGTCCATGATTGTGGCTGCCTTGCAATTTCTGTTCCATGCAATCTCAGGGGCTCGGCTTCCACTGTAGTTTGGGAAATACTTGATGTGATCCATCGGGCTTTCACTGGCTAGGTTTGGGATTGCCAACCCTCTCTTCCTAGTCAGTCTCAGTTTGGAGGCTTTGCTGAAAACCTTTTACCCTCGGTGAACCTGCTGGCGTACGAAGTACTGATTCTGTTGTGTTATGGGTCGAACTGTGTCCCTAACACAATATATGTCCTCTTGGACAGGCCACAATTACCCTCCCTTGTGTGATCTGACACCGTTATCCTCTGTGTTGCAAGAACAAATACCGAGTCACTCTACCAGATACACGGTCACTCTACCAGGAAGGACTGGATGGCACTCACCAGGCCAAGAGGTAGCATATGATAAAGAACCAATGGCGTTCAAGGAAGGAATCCAGGCTGCACTGAAGCATTAGCTAAAAACAAGGCTCCAGGAATTAATGGGTGTGGTAGTTACATAATCTGGTGTCAATGGGACTTGAGAGGATTCAGAGTGAAAGGGTGGAGTCTAGCCTGTCAATTGGGTCATAGCCAATGAGGCCTCTGTGTGGGCATGGCCTTCTCCTGAGAATTCTGGGAAATCCTGTATTTCCTCCTTGGAGGCAGGACACCCCCCTCCTCTCTCTCTGCTCCCTCTCTGGGAGACATTGCCGCTGACAAGACACATGGAACTACACTAGTGCCCAGAGCTGGAGAAGCCACATGGACCTATCCTGATGCAACCAGACCTCTGAAGCCGGAGAAGCCACATAGAGACCCTGGCAACCCTGAGATGCTTAAAACCCCACTGGATCCCACAACTTTCTACCCACTGGCCTGTGATCATCCTGCATTCGGCGTTATTGCATGTGTTTCGTGAGTTTGAAGAGGACTTTATGGATTGATATTGGACATATGGGCTAATATTGGACTTACGGACTTGGATAGGACTGGGTTGGGATGCTTTCTTAATGTACAATTGCCCTTTATATAAAACTCTGTCTTATGCACATAAGAGTTTCTGCGGATTTGTTTTTCCAGACTAACACAATGGGTTATCAGTCAACATGTTTCCACAGGCCAATAAAGCACTAGAAGCCTTCATTTGCTTCATCTAAGGAAGCTGGAAGACAACTTCCTGGCCAGCCTACCATAAGAGATCCAAATGCGTACCCATGCCAAAGAACGGTGACCACACAGCATGCACATATTTTAGAGCCGTGCCACTGACACTGTACGAAAGTCTCGCTGAAGGTCAAAGAAAAGATTGACATTGTCCAGAACTTTCATTTACTTCAATCCACAACCAATGATCATGGCGGGAGCAATTAAGAAATCAAGTGCCTGTCATAATGAAGAAAACATTCTAAAGTGGGTGGTGGCTGTGGTTATACAACTGTTCTTGCTTTGAGCTATTGAATTAGATGATTTGTGAATTATATGCCAATAAAACTGTTTTTGTTTTTAAAGAAGCGATCAAATGCTATATTGCGTTGGGCAAATCTGCTGCAAATTATCTCTTTAAAGTGTTTAAAAAAAAAAAAAGCCAAGATGTTCCTTTGAAGGCTAAAGTATGCCTGACCCAAGCCATGGTGTTTTCAATCATCTCATGTGCAGCTCAAAGCTGGATAAGGAATAAGGGAGACAAAGGAGTGATTTATGACTTTAAATTACTGGTTGGAAAACAATGTTAAATACATTTTGTACTGCCAGAAGAACTCACAACACTGTCTTGGAAGAAGTACAGCCATTCCCCTTAGGAGTGAGGATGGAGAGACTTCATCTCCCTTATATCAGACGCGTCATCAGGAGGGACACGCACCTAGAGAAAAGCAGTGTGCTTGGTGCGTAGCCGGGCAGCTTTCCTGAGGAAAGACTCTTAATGAGATGGGCCGACTCGCAGGCTGCAACAATGGCATTCAACATGACACCGAGCGGCGTGTTGTTCTCTTGGACATAGATAGGGCCACTACTATGAGCTGGAACCAACTTGACAGCAACAATAGCCGACGATGTTCAACATCTTTTAATGTGCTTATTTATCGTTTGTGCTTATTCTCTGAAATAATGTCTATACAAGTCCCTGCCTTCAAAAAAAAAAGTGTTTGGCTTTTAGTGTTGGGTTCTAGGAGTTCTAAGTGAAGTCTGGAGCATGCCCTCCGCAGATAAGGGTCCCCAATATTTTGTCCCATTCTCTAAATTGTCTACTTGTCGATCAAGATCTCTTTGATGTACACATTTCACTTTTTAAACTTAGGTTTACATTCTGATGGATCCAATGTATATGCTTTTAATTTTGTCGTTTGTGCTGCTTTGGGTCTCCTATCTCAGGACTCCATTGTCTTGAAGTCTCCCCTCCTTTATTTTGTCCTCAGTTGTATGGTTTTAGTCCCACAGAGCCATTGTTGCAGCCAGTGTCTATCGATCTTGTCCAGGGTCTTCCTCTTTTTTGCTGCCCTTCTACTTTACCACGCGTGATGTCCTTCTCCAGGGATTGGTCTTTCCTGACACCATGTCAAAGTACTCGAGACAAAGTCTCGCCATCCTTACCTTTCAGGAACACTCTGGCCGTGGCAACCGATGCACCACAGAATGCAGCATGGCGCAGTCCCGTGCCACAGAACGCAGCACGGCGTGGTCCCGTGGCAGCCCCACTGTTGTTCCTGTGATTGAGCCCATTGTTGCAGCCACGGGGTCAACCTAACTCTTGGAGGGATTTTTGCTTGTTCGCTGCCCCTTTACTTTACTAGACATGCTGTCCTTCTCCAGGGACTGGTCTCTCCTAACAACATGTCCAACGTACTTAAGACGAAGTCTCCCCGTCCTTGCCTCCAAGGAGCACTCTGGTTGGACTTCTTTTGTGACAGACTTGTTTGTTCGTTTAGCAGTTCACGGTACTCTCAATAGACTTCCCCAGCACCACAGTTCAAATGCACTGCTGCTGCTTCTCTGGTCTTCCTTGCTCGGTGTTCAACTTTCATTTGCATACGAGGCAACTGAAAATACCAGGGTTGGACCAGGTGCACCCGGAGTCCCCAAAGTAGCATACGGCTATGAAGAGGGTGCAGGACGGAGAAGTAGTTCATTCTGCTGTGCATGAGGTAACTGTGGGTCAGAATTGACTAGACGGCACCTTACAACAACAATGGCACACAGGCCATTGATTCATTTTCACTTCATGCTGTCAAGTCGGGAGGAGAGAGCCGTCTAACATCATTTCTGCTTGTGGAGATGCAGAATGTTCCATACAAATTCCCCAGCTTTCCACCTTGAATTCTGTTGTTTCATCCTGGAAGCTTAGCTCTGGTGCTCAAGTTCATTTTCAGCTCGGTCAGGATTTACAAACACAAGGCTGAGGATCGAGGTGGCGACTTGGACGTGTGTGAGGATCCCAACTTCTGCCTGTGGTCATTTTCAAATGACCCCGACTCTTTCTCTTCCGTGCACGTAACTCTGGCCACATAACCTTGAGGGCCTTTCCAAGTCACAGGGACTTGACCAGAACTTACTTTGGCCAATGAGATGTTCATAGATTGTGGGACCAACCCGAACCAAACCAAACCCACTGCCATCAAATCGATTCTGACTCATAGAGACGCTGTGGGACAGACTGGGATTGTTCCCTTGATTTTCTGAGGCTGAAAGTCTTTACGGGAGCAGAAAGCCATGTCTTTCTCCCGCAGAGCCCCCAGTAGATTGGAACTGGTCCCCGTAGTTAGCAGGCCAACGTGTTTGGAAACAGGGTGTAGCTGAACATTGGGCGTCTCTCTGAAACGCCTCCCTAGCCATGGATGTGCATGCCTGGGCTGCTCTGCTGAAAACTGAGACCCAAGAAGCACAGCTAAGTCCGTCTTGTTGCTCAGCCAAGGTCAACCAGGCTCCTCCGGTCCCTGGATGCACGTGTGGGCCCAGCCAAGATGACAGAGCTGCTTCACCAGCAAATGTCCTGGTGAGCATTCTGAGGGCATGGGAGGCATATGGGAGACATTAGTGTGGCAGTAAAGAGCTGATGCCCCACGCTCAATGTATATCCATCCGGGTGGGTAAAAAGGTCACACACAGCTGAAATGCCTTCACCATTCCTGCCTTGGACGCCTAGCACTCTGTGCTCACTTAGTCTGCGCCAGGCTCCGTGTTCAGGTCTGTATCTATGCTTTCTCCCGGAATCCTCACGGTGATACGACTAGGAGGTAGTGCGTACTGTGACCCCATTTCAGAGATGAAGAAATGGAGACAGGAGAGGTGACTTGGTTGGCGAAGGTCCCCTTGGTTGGTGATCTGTCAAGCTCTGAGGTCAGTCTGTGTGTCCATCGTAGTTTACAGCGAGTCTACACGGTTTAGGTGGTGCGAGAGACTATCATGCCTTTCATACAAATGCCTCCTATGGACTGTTCCAACAAGGGTTACGTTTGAGCCAGGTTTGGAGGTGGCTTGGGACAGGATGTTACCAGGTGAGGGGAAGGGAATGGGAGAGTGCTTGTGTGACTCTTTCTCTTCCACCACCAGGTCGCGGCACTTGCATTTAACAGCTGTGGACTCGAATCTCCCAGATGGAGTAGGTGGTTGTGTTTGTCAGACACAGGGACACACCCTTGTCAGGGCTTAGGAATCATGCCATTTCTGCAAAAGTCCTCTGGTGAAAGTCAAGGCTACTTCAAGGGAAGTAAGACAGGCAGGTGTGTTTGTTTACAGCATGTTGATTAAATTTGCTCCAAAGTGTCTCTCCCATTAGCCCAGTGGCTTCCTGAAATTTCCACTTTTGCCAAGGCCTTAAAGGGGTCAATCAAGATGCACACGGGCGGTTTGAGAGAAGCTGAGAGTATATGGCATGGCGTTGGTCTGGGTTCCAGGGGGAGATGGGCACGGGATGAATGGAGGCAGTCCTGAAGGGTAATGCATACCAAATGGTAGAGCAGGCTCCATAAACAAATCCGCCTCCAACTTTTCTGACACCCATGCTGATGACAAAAGGCATTTCTGTGTTCCTCACACCAGCAAGCCTCTATCTAGGGATGGATAGACGACCATCCGACAGCCCTCGTCCGTCCTAGTGGGAGGGAGGTGGCATTTCACTGTGATTTTCATTAGCAGTTTCCTGATAACTGACAGTGACTCCTATTGAATGTCCCATGGGGCTGCCAAGAAGAATGGACAAATCTGTCTTGGAGGAAGGACAGCCAGAATGCTCCTTCAGAGGGAGGATGCTGGGACTTCATCTCTGGCTCGGTGGACACGGCCTCGAGCTGAGTCGGTCCCTGGAGAAGGACAGCATGCTGGGTAAAGCAGCCGGTCAGCAAAAGAGAAGAAGACCCTGCGGGAGATGGATGCTCACAGCGGCTGTGCCGATGGGCTCAGACAGAGGACGATTGTGGAGCTGGCGCAGAGCTGGGCAGTGTGTTCTGTTGTGCAGAACCGACTCGACAGAACCTCACAACCCCAGCACAGCGGTTGTCTGGCAGACAACAACGGAGGAACAGTCTCACAAGGACGGGAGGAGCCAGTCGGGGTGCAGGATAGCACCGACGAAACACACAACATTCCTCTAGCTCTTTAATGCCTCCTCCTCCCCAGCTCTGCCTTACAGATCCGGCTAGACCAGAGCATGTGCACTGGGACAGATAGGAGTTCTCGACACTCAGAATCCCCTTGACACCAATAAACCCCTCAGGACCAATAATGGCAGAAGCGATACTATGGGGGTAGGTGGAAGGTGGGAGATGAGAGGGGGAACCGATTACAATGATTGACGTATAACCCCACCCCAGCCCCACTGAGGGGGACAAACAATGGAAATGTGGGTGAAGGGAGACAGCGGATAGTGTAAGATAGGGAAAGAATAATAATATACAGTTATGGGATCTTACATCTAGACTTGGCTTCCTCCATGTTGGTTTCCCGGGATAGACTTTCCCCTTATGGTTCCAACACAGCTGTCAGCCTCTTCAGGCTCCCATCTGTCAATCATAGAAACAGAAGTGCTTCAACCCAAAGTAGTTAACTGAAGCTCATTAGGTCCGAAGGGCCTGGCATGGCTAAATGGCTTACTCCTGAACCCATCCCTGGGTCCAAGGCTGAATCCGTTTCCCACGTCTGCTACAGCTAAGGATCACACACGTGTGGCTATTGTTGTGACATGCCATCAAGCTGGTTCTGACTCACAGCCACTCGATGGACAACAGAAAGAAACGCTGTCCAGTCCTGGCCCGTCCTCACATCTGTCCTGGTCTGCGCTCACTGCTGCAGCCACCGGGGTCAGTCCGTCTCGCTGAGTGCTTCCTCTTTGTTCGCTGACCCTTTCTTTACTGAACACGATTATTTTCCTGCAGGGACTGGTCCTTTCCAATAATGTTCAAAGCCAGAGTGCTCCCTAGAGGCGAGGATGGCAAGACTTTGCCTTACGTACTTTGGTCAGGAAAGACTAGTCCCTGGAGAGGGACATCATGTCTGGGCAAGTGAAGGGGCAGCGGACAAGAGGAAGGCTCTCAAGGAGATGGGTTGCATCAATGGGCTCGGGCAGAGGGAGAAACAAGGTGGCGCAGGACCATGCAGTGTGTCCTTCTCCTGTCTATAAGGTTGCTGTGGGCTGGACCCAACTCAATGCACCGCACCACGACCAACATGGTATTTTCAGTCGTCTCCACCAACACCATCATTTCCACGTGTCGATTCCTCTCTGGTCTTCTGCATGCTTCACTCAGTCGCCTGAGACACAGGAAGGGATGGAAAAGATCACAACTTGGGCCAAACCTAGAAGCTGCCAAGAGGACACAGCTCTCTACAGTTCCGGAGGGCAGATGGCCAAAAGGGTTGGTAGGGCTGCATTCTTTCTGGAAATCCCAGGGGAGAGAATCCGTTCCCCTGCTTCCCCCAGCGTCTTAGAAGCTGCTTTCCTTGGCGTATGGCCCCACCACCCTCTGACCTCAGCTGACTCTGACCTTCCTGCCTCCTGACCGCAAGGACTCTTGTGATGAGATGGGGCTCACTTGGAGAGTCTCTGGGTAGAGCGAGTGGTGAAGCTGCTTGGCTGCCCGTAGAAAGTTGGAAGTCGTCCACCCAGAGAAGCGTCGGAAGAGAGGCCTGCTGGTGTTGTCATCGAGAGCCCTGTGGAGGACAGGTTTTGTGACACGGGGTGGGGGTTCTCATGCATCAGGATCCACTTTTCAGCACGTGGTGACCCAAGACAACATCCCATCCGAAGGCCCTTACCTGCACCACTGCAGCGGTCCTCTTTTCACCGTGTGTCTCAGCTCTCTGGTTGCTGTCAGAACAGAAACACCAAGAGGGGCCAGCTTTAACAAACAGTAAGTTATTTTTCCACAGTTCTGGAGCTCAGTTGTGCAAATTCAGGGCTTTGAAGGGAGGTCCTTGGCTCCTTCCAGCTTCTCTTCCTGGACTCCTTTCCTTTGTGCTTGTTTGCCTGCTTGTGCCATCTGCTGTCTCTTTGATCTCAGAGAGGGCTGCAAGCAGGCACACCCTACATGCTCCTTGGCTCATTAACCTGACAAAGAACCCCCATTCCCAAACAGGATGAGAACCACAGGGATAAAACTCACACACTCCAAATTCCCTGCCATGACTTGATTCTGACTCCCAGAGACCCAATAGGATAGAGTTGAACTACTCCGGTGCTTTACTGAGACTGCAACTTTCAATGGGAGCAGACAGCCTCCTCTTTCACCCACGGAGCGACTGGTGGTTTCGAACTGCTAACCTTGGGATTAGCAGCCCAACACAGGACCCACTATTGCCACCAGGACTCTAACCACAGGTGCAGGGGGTTAGGATGTACCACACACATTTGGGGAGGACACAATTCAATCCAGGACACCATGCATCATGACATATTCACAGGTGCCAGCCATTAGGACATGAACCTTGGAAGGGAGTCACCAAGACAATATGAGACTCAAGCCAGGCCCTAGAACCCCATCCAGACCCCCTGGACTGGGTGTGAGGAGGCCCTGGAGGAGGGAGACACAAAGTTGTCAACAGCAGCAAACACCCACAACAGCCTGAAACTTGGGACCCTCTTCAAACATTTTTGTTAGACTGGCTGCCAGGTTTCTTTGGGGGGTCAGTCTGATTTTGTTTGCTCCCTTGATGAGGCATGAATAATTGGCTGGGCTAGAGTTAAGAATGTACTTCCCTGGCACTTGAATGTCAACTTTATGTTGCTTTTAAAGCCAGGACATGGGGGTAACCCCCCACCCCCACCCACCCACCCACACACACACACACATGCGGTGAGGAGGGAGAGCCACCTCCAGCCCTTGGATTACAAAGAAACGTGCTCCCTTCTCTGCCTTCTGAGTCCGTTCTGAGGTTGGGATTGGGGTGGGTGGGAAGCAGAAACCATGGGATCACAGACAGCTACTTCGTGTGTTATGTTAGGCCTGTTCCAATCCCCTGCATGGAAGGAAAAACAATCTTCAAAAGGACCAGGAAGCGCACAAAGAGGCAACTTGAGGGGATGCTAATCTGAGATCAATCACAAGCTCCTCCACAGCCGGGCTCTGAGTCCACGTGCAAGGGTAAAGGGGCCTGGCTCAGAGACACAGCCACACATCTGCTGGCTCGGGGTGGGGGAAAGCCATTGATGAAAAATAAACAGGATGACCTAGCCATGCCCTTGGCCTGCGCCCCACTTGCCTGCAGAGAAAGCATCTCCAAGAGGCATGTGTGGTGGCAGGGGAAGCAAGCCCAAGGGATCCTGGCAGCTCCAGCGGAGGACAGGGCCATCCAGGAGCATCCTCCTGAATAGGAGACTATCTTCCCCCACATGACCTTTCACCAGCGACCAGGCAGTGGGGTGACAGTGCCCTGCCTATGATGCACAGAAGAGAAATGAGGACCATTTGAGACCCAGGAAATCGGCTCATGCCCCCTTTTGTCTTTTTACCCTATTAGCTTGTCTGTTCTTCCAGCTACCCGCTCTCTCCCAGCTCTAAACTCCAAACCCACTGCCATCGAATCCACGCAGACTCAGAGCAACCCTATAGGACAGGGTAGAACTGCCCCTGAGTTTCCAAGACTGAACTCCTTCCAGTCTCTGAACTCACTGCCATTGAGTTGATGCTGACTCAGTGACCCTATGGGGCAGGGTAAAACTGCCCCTGAGAGTTCTGAAGAGTTTAACTCTTTACCGGTGTAGAAAGCCCTGTCTTTCTCTTGCGAAGTGGCTGGTGGCGTTGAACCCTGAACCTTGTAGATCACAGCTGTGGTAGTTACATAATCTGGTACCAACTTGAGATGGCTAAGAGGGAAGGGGTGGAGTTTAGTCTGTCAATCAGATCCCTGCTTGATGACTTCATTTGGAGATCAATAGCTCGCTGGAGGAGGGACACAGACCCTCTCTGCTTGGCATTCCTGATGACAAGACGCCTGGAGCGATGCTAGAGCCCTGGAGCTAGAGGAACCACGTGGAGACCCACGTGGAGACCCTTGCCAGAGCTGAGAGGCTTACATTGCCACTGGATCCACAAGGCTTGCCACCTGCATTTGGTGTCTTTGCATGTGTTCTGTGAGTCTAAAGAGGACTTTATAGATTGATATCAGACACATGGGCTAAGATCTGACTTATGGACTTGATCTGGAAAGTAAGATATTCCTAGTCTTCATTCAAAAAAATATACATTTAAAACGTACATTTTTTTCAAAACACACACAGACACACACACAAGCAAAAGCTCCCCCATGTTGTTTAACTGACTGGGAACAAATGTCCTTAAAACCCGTGTCCTGGGCTGGTGGAGGAGGGAGGGGTCGTGGAGAAACGTAAGTGTTCACTTCAGTTCTGAGAACATGCATGCTTGTCTGGGTGCTACGGCTCGGGAGTGCATGATGCAGACGACCTCCTCCCTGCCAGGTGCCGTTCCTGACTCATGGCAGTTCTATAGGACTGACTAGGACTCGGCCCTGTGGGTTTCCCAGACTGTCGATCTTCATATTTCCCCCGGAGTGGCCAGTGCCTTCGAATGGCTGATCTTGCAGACAGCAGTCCAATCCATGGCCCACTATGCCCCAGGGCTTCTTAGCCAAACGCCAGTGGCGTGCAAGAACCATAGGCCGGTGCTCAAGGGTCCTGGGGGTTGGTAATGGGGACTGGGCACAAAAGAGACAACCAGTCCTCTGTTGGGCAGCTGGGAGGCTGGGAACTGAAGGCTCCTTCACTCCCATGTGGATGCTTGAAGGGGACTGTGGGCTGGGAGGTCTCCGTTTCTTCCCGCACTCCCCTGCACTGAGCACGACGTCCTAAATATCCTTGCTTTTTTATGAAGCAGATTCTTAAGCTCAGAAGAACAAAGGCAGGGTTCGGGCTGGTTCCTGGCCTCAGCTTTAATTGGGAGGTGTGTCAAAGAAAGTGCAGACAGGTTTTAAGTCTACCCAATGGCCACGAGCAATGAGAAGGGGTGAGTCTAGGGCCAGGGGCCTCTTTGTCTTTCTCTGCGCTGTGTGTGCCACAGGGAGGGCTCCCAGGGAGCACGGATCGACTCAAGTTGAGAGGCAGAGGGTGGCTGGAAGCTTGGAGAGTCACCTGCCTCGGCCTTGACTCCCTCCCCATCTACTCAGCGAGCCCTGGTGAAAGAGGAGCTGTGAGAGCTGATGGGCATCTCCACACATCAGTGGTCCAGGGCCTAATCCCCAGGATGCATTGGCTCATTCATTCATTCATTCCACAAGTCTTTCTAAAGTACCCCCGAGGTGCCAGGACTTGCATACTGGAGCGCAAATGGGTAAGGCATCAGCCTGTTCAGCTGTGGGCAACAAGTCCAGAGGTTGGTGGTTAGAAGTCCGCCAGAGGCACTGGGAAAGGAAGACTTGGTGTTTGACTTCCACAAGGTCGCAGCCCTGGTTCTGTTATGACGCACACGTAGTCCGTTGCTGCGACTAGGGATTGACTGGCCTGGCACCTATGGTGGCGGGTTATTTTAAGGGCTGTCATGATGTTCTCCCCACCCCCAAACCTGCGTCAACTTGCCAAGGCCATGTGTCTGAACATTGTGAGGTTGGCCTCCACTTTGTGATATGTAGCGTAAATCCAAAGGAGCCCTGGTGACAGAGTGGTTGGCTGATGCATTACATTGCTCACCACAAAGTCAGTGGTTTGAGCCCACCAGTTGCTCCTCAGGAGAAAGATGGGGCTGTTACTTCCTATGAAGGATGAAATCTCCCAAACCCACAGTGCCAGTTCTACCCCATCCCACAAAGTCACTGTGAGAAGGATTCCACTGGTGGCCACTGAGTTGGTTTTATGCACGTTTAACAGCCTTCGAAGAGAGCTCAAAGAGCCCACGGGGCACAGTAGCTATGCCTTGGGCTGCCCCTACAAGGTCAGCAGTTCGAAACCACCAGCCACCCCTGTAGGAGAAACCTGAAGCTTTCTGCTCCCACCAAGAGTTACCGTCTCCAAAACCCACAGCGGCAGTTCTACCTTGCCTTAAAGATTGCGGTGAGTCAGCATCAATTTAGAAGAACGAGCCCAAGTCCCACTCAAGTCACTCTCCTTACTCAGCTACTCACACCACGCCTTTACCCAAGTCACAGCCTTGCCCGACACGACATACCCGTCATCCTGTCAGAGAAAAAGGGAGAGCCCAGAAGTGGGACCTGACTGCCACCTAGGAAGAAGAGCCTGGAGGGGGATGCATCCTTTGCACCTGGACTGAGAACCTCCTAAACCTTGGGAATGAGTGAGGCCCAGCACCATGGAGCTCCCCAAGGGAGTAGGAAGCAGAAGGTGAGGAGACCAGGTTCTCCCGCCTGCATTGGTGGAGGGAGAGACGCGTACCTTCCAGCCAGGCTCTGAGCTCCGCCGTGTGGCCTTCTAAACTGTGAGATGTGATTCTGTCACTAAGGCCATCCACTGGATGACTGAGGCAGGTGCCAAGAACCAGTGCTCAGTACAGAGGGTGCCAGTGCTCAGGTGGCCAACCTGTTGAATAGATGAACTTTGCCCTCCAGGGAGAGGATGACCCCACTAAGGCCACCCCACCTGGGTAGGACCACTAAACCTCCCTCTGCAACTCAACACCTCGGGAGAGGTGGGGAGAGGCAGTGCTGCCCTGAGTCACTAGTGGAAAGTCCACCCAGCGCTGGGGAGGCGGGGCGCAAGGGCTCTCCTGCAAGGGGAAGTGGCCCTGGAGAAAAGTCCCTACCTCGGGCCCTGAGATCAAAAGGAGCACCCAGCCCACAGAGGCTTGTTCGCATCTCCGGCTGCAAGTCAGAGCGAAGCGAGTGCGCGCGCGCGTGGCCTTCCCCAGCTGTCCCGGCCCCCACGGCACCCCACCCCACTCCACCCTACCCTCCCACCGCCCCGCCCGTCCTGCGCGCTGGCTGGCTGCCGGCGCCTGGGAGGACCCCCCGCGAGTCCCGGGTTCAAAGGCCCGCGCAGCTCCGGCCCGGGGGCGGGGAGCTGAGGGTGCGGGCCAGCAGGAGAGCCGAGCGCACTGAAGCCTGTGCAGGGACACCAGAGAGCTGCAAGCGCCGCCGTCCCGCCACTCCGCCCTCCAGTCCGCGGTGCCCGAGCTGCGCCCCTGCGAGGCCCCCAGCGCTCTGCCCCGGCCAGGGGCTCCGGTCTGACGGGGGTTCATGGAGCTGGGGCTGTGGCTGCTGCTGGGCCTCACGGTGCCCTCCGCTGCAGGTAAGCGTGCGCGCGCGGATCGGAGTCGCCCCGCTCCAGGCCAGAGCGCACACAAAAGGCCCGGGATTGGAGGCGGGTGGGGTGGGGTGTGGGGGAGAGCTCAGGGACCCCTGCCGGGCAGGGAGCCACCACTCGCCTGGGCAGACCAAGCTGGGAGGTGCCTGGGCAGAGGCGGAGGGCACAGAGGACCTGGGAGCTGGGGAGTGGCAGTCTGCTCAGGCTCTGGAGACTTGGATGAAGTTTTCAAGAAGTTGGAAACTTTTTCAGAAATTTAGCAAAGCACTTCCAAAGTGGGTACAGAGTGCAAACGATTCCTGAGCGCCCTGCCCAATGAGCCCCCTCCTCCCTGGCTTTTCAGAAACTAGCAGAGTTTGACACTTTGTCCAAATGTGCGCTCCCCCACCCCCCCACCGCCCCAACTTGGAGACTCTGCAGAAAATGCCACTTGGTTTGCATATTTTTCAGGAAGTTTGGTGGCAGCCCCTCCCCCCAGGTGTTTGGGGATAAACGCCTGAGGAGGGGGTGGTCTGTGTTCTCAGGAACCTCTCCATCTCCCCCCTGCAGGATTTGTCCATCTCCCTCAACTGGGGGGCGCCAGCAGGAGTGATGAACCAGGGGGCCCCCCTGCTGCAGCTGACTCTGAGGTCACCATGGCTGCGAGGCGGGGTCCCAACCCTGGCAGCCCTGGTCCTGAGCAGATGGCCACCGGGGCTTTTGCACGACCCCGGGCACGCCGCTGCACGTGCCTCACCTACAAGGACAAGGAGTGCGTGTACTATTGCCACCTGGACATCATCTGGATCAATACTCCGGAGTGAGTGGGGGCAGGGGCATGGCTCTCCAGCATGGTAATGAGGAGGGCCTGAGCTCACCCACCCTGCAGGGCCCAGAGCCTGCCCTGGCTCTTGCTTGGGTCCCCTGCCTGCTCGGATCTTGTCTGCCATTGGGAGGTGGGACATTTGTCTCTAGCCATACCCAGAAGTAACTCAATCCAGGAGTTTCTGATTGGGGGAGGGGGAAAGAATTGAGCCAGGCTGGGGGATTAGATACCTGAGAGTCCCAGGAGCCTCCAAGGGAGACCAGGAAGTTCATTTTGCTGGGGCAGAGGGAGGGGTCCCTCTACTGCAGGGTCCCCTCTGAGGAGGAGGGGCTAACATCCCTTGAGAACACAGGGCTCTCCAGAGAGTGAGGGGTCTGCCCCACAGGTGGACACGCCACCTGGACCAGCCCTTTCCAGCCCCAGTGCCCCTGGCATGGCCTACCCACACAGTACCCATGATGCCAGCTGAGAAGGGTCCAGAAACCCCCTCACCCCAGCCTTCCCCCTTCCAGATCACGGAGGATGACTCTGTGTGGGCAGGGTCACTGGGCATCCCCAGTCCCTCCCTCAGCAGGCAAGGGCCCCTTGCTCCAGGCCACCAGCCCAATATGCTCTAGTTGCTGGGTCCCTAAAATCCTAGCATCAGACCACCCTCAGAAGCAGGGTGATCTGCAGGTCTCTTAGGGCTGGTTCCCGGGACCTAAGGTGCAGTTTCTAGTTAGGCTTCTATGCCAGCAGGCAGCTTTGCTCAGGAGTCAAGCCCCCTCCCTGTCTTCTTTCCCCTGTGGTCCCCCACGTGGGGCCAGTGGTGGTGGTGGGTCCTAGACAGGGCTGTGATTGATGGCTATCTAATCTCAGACAGTCATCAGGTCACCTTTTATTAGCACGTCCATCACCTTGACACTTGTCCCTGCCAGGCAGGCATCTTATCTCTTTGCATGTGTGATGGGAGCAGATTCAACGGTGCCCGAGTCACTGGGTAGCTGCCCTAGACGGAGCTCTTGCCTTGGCTAGAGTCCCAGTCAATGAGCCAGAAGGAAACAGAAGAGAGGACACAAAATTCAGGGCAGAGGGTCTGGAGCCAGGGAAGGCAGCGGGTGGGGAAGGTGTGCCAATCCCTCGAGCCCTGGCTGGATGGGCAGCACTGGCTGGAGATGAGACCGTGAGGCTGAACGCACGCGGCCTGACTGCAATCCCGCTCCTTGACCTGTTGTCTTGTCTGGGCCGGAACAGAGCCAAGAGCTCTGACTTTTTCCAGGATAGCCAACTTGCTAACTCCCCCCCCCCCCCCCCAAAGTTTGATTTACTTCTTCCCTTCCTCCGTGGACTGAGGCTGGTTTTAAACACTGGAGAAGAATGATTAAATGCGGTGTGTGTGTGAGCCCCGGCTGCTACCCGGGGAAAGAGATGACACTAGCCAGATGTACGTGTTTGGAGGTGGATGAGCGAACTCATCTCGGTCTGCATGGGTTTTCAGACGGGCCTGGGCTGGCCTGGCCCCTCCGTTCCTTCTTCCCCACCGCCTTCCTTCTCTGTGGGACTGTTGACACCCACAACCATCTGCTCCCTTGGAAATATTTCCAGCCAGGTGGGCATCAGGGGCAGTGGGCTCAGCGACAAGTGTGTGGTCTCTGACCAACCATCGGAGCTGCTGGGTAATCAGTTTTTCTCACGGTTCCCACATGTGCCCTAACCCTGGAGGTGGGGGTTTGACTAATTACTGTCTTAAGAACCTGCCAGGTTGTGTCGAGAAGATCCTCCAGTCCAACCCCGGGCTCAGTCCTCTGGGACTTGAGAGTGGTCACTCCTCTCTGGGCCACCAGCGCCTATGGCCGTCCTTCCATGTGACGTGAATTTAGGGCTCCCCTCCCACTCTGTGGCTTTCTCCAACTTCTCCTTAGCAGACCCTTCTGGTACCTTTTCCAAGACCTCTCCTCCATGGCGAGACTGACTCTGGTCCCTGCCGCCAGAAAGTCAGTGAGCCTGGAGGAGTCCGTATCCTTGAAAACGAGCATCTTGGACTTTGGGGAAGGACCCAGTGGTGCAGCTGTGAGAGCGCCTACTGCTGATGGGAAGGCTGGTGGTTTGAAGATGCCGCGGTCTGCTTCCATGACGGCGGAGAATGCCTGGAGCAGTTCTACTCTGCCCCGTGGGTCACTCGGAGTCAGAGATGACTTGCCCGCCATGGAGTTGGCTTTTCACTTGGTTGGTGGATTTGAAGTTGGAGTGGTTTCCAGCACTGGGAGTCTTTCATCCCACCGACTCCTAGGCCCCACGGAGCTGGAGTCTACAGTCCTTTGAAGGGCCCTGCGGGGCTGCAGGCGTGTGTGGGTAAGCGCCTCCTCTGAGCTGTGCTTAAGGACCCAGGGAACTGCAGGGCTGGTGCTGGGCTTCTTGTGTGGATGCTCCTGGTCAAGACTTCCGGGATGAGCAGGTCTCAGATTCTGCAGCCCCCACCACATATCCGGTCCTCTGGGACTTGAGTATGGCCCCTGCTCTCAGAGTCACATAGCACCCAGGGGCCATCAGTCATGCTCGGTGGACTGGGAGGGGGAGTCCAATTCCCTGGCTTCTTCCTATGTTTTACCGTCAGTGTGGTTCTAGCCCACCATCTCCCTCCCCCAGGTGAGGGCTCCTCTTCCCGGGAGCACGGGCACCCTTCCCTGCACCATTCTGGGGGCATGTGTGTTTCCCAGGGGATTCCGGGCATAACCTCTCACCTCTCCTGCAAAGGAACCACTGTGCCCTTTGGCAGCTGTATTCTTATCCCTGTGGCGGGTGGTCGAGACCACGGTGTGATTCCTGACTGTCCTTGGCCTTAGTGGGCTGCTCTGGTCCTTCTCTACCCCCTCAAACCCTACCACTGCCAACCGAAGCACCCAAAGCCTAAAGCAGAGGCGACCTTCTGTCTGATGAGCCTGGGCACTTGGTGCCGAAGGAGACGGAGAGCATGGAGGTGGCAGAGCCAGGAGAGCCCGTGTCTCCATCCTGTGCGAGGCAGGCTGCTCTCAGGATTGTTGTTCCTGGCTGCTGGAGGGTTGCCACTCCACTCATGGGGGGCCCCACTGCCTGGCCCAGGCCCTCCCCATGGCTGCTTGCAGACTGGACCCATGAGGTTTCCATGGGCTGATTTTTGGAATTAAATGGCGGCCTTCCTAATCTGTCTTAGTCTGGAAGCTCTGCTGAGACCTGTTCCCATCACACAAGCCTTCATGGGCACACAGCCATGGCTGCACCTGAGCTGGGCTGGCTGGGGCTCTAATCCAGGACTCCCAAGTGGCCACTGGGCAAGACTTCTACCGCTGAGCCAGCCCTGCCCTACACACCATGAGCTTCTTCCCAAACAGAAGTGTCCAATGAGGCTGTTGGGGACATGAGTTCTAGCCACCCCTGCCATCCCGGTGGGGCTGCAGGCATGCCTGTGCATGGAAGGGCCCTGCCCCTGTGGCCGTCCAGGGGACCAGAGGGAAGCATTTGGTGTGATGGTGACGGTGCTTGTTATGCAAACACAGAACAGAGACACATGGGCTGACAAGTAGGGAGGTGGTTGTGGAGGGGCGGGCTCAGTGGGGAAATCTGGGACCAATCATCTCCTTGAGAACTGACAAGGTCAGCTCTGTGCCTGGCCCTCCTTAGCCATGTGACCCCAGGGTCGCTGTAGGGCGACCTCCATGGCTGTTTTGAAAGATGGAGGTGTCAACTCAAGGAGTGGGGGCCTGTGGGCGGGGCTCCCTGTAGCACAGCGGCTGCCTGCGTCCCCCTGGACGGCCAAGGCCGGCTTCCATGTGCGGTGAGGCGTGCCAGGCTTGCTTAACCCACACAAGCAGCATTTGTCCTGCGCACTTCCCCTCGGCCACCTCCCCATCCCCCAAAGGAGTAAAGGGGGGGGGAAGGGAATTACGGGAGGAACGTTTGCAGTGGCACTGGGTGGATTCTACCATGAACATCAACATCCTGGCGGAGCCTGGCGGAGCCTTCTGTGTTCTTCAAGGAAGATCCGTCCCAGGTTTCCAGGCAAAGAAGGAACGTTCCACATTTCAGAATGCCCCGGTGGAACAGGCTGGCTCGCGAGCCAATTCCTATTTATGGGGCATTCGCGGGAAGACTGAGGAGCCCTAATGGCCCAGTGGGTTAATTTTCGGGTGATGTGTCATGCTCCAAAGCTTTTACGGTGCCCTGATGGTGAAGTGGGTTAAGCATGCAACCTTGAACATCGGTGGTTCAAGACCACCAGCCACACCAAGAGAAGACCATGAAGCTGTCTGCTCCCATAATGATATACAGCCCTGGAAGCTCTATGGGGCAGTTCCACCCCATCCTACGGTGTCCCTGTGGGTCGGAACGGCCTCAATGGCCATGGAATGGTGTCCTCCCTGCTGTGTGTCTCAGCCTGGAAGTGTCCATGTGGGAAATTGTTGAGGGCAGAGGGGAGGCTCTTTCTGCACCCCTTTGGAAGAGCCATGAGTTTCAGGAGGAGGACGGACATGGGGACGGGTGTGCAGTCCACCAGTGCTGCCCAGACAGCGTCCCCTGAGCTCTTAGCTGGGTACCATCATCCTCTCTGGCGACCCCATAGCAGAAGGCCCTCGTGTGTGGCCACCACCCTGCTGTGGGCAGAGTCTTGTGTGTCTCTAGGACGCTGGGCATGTTTTACCACATGGAGCTTCCTGAATAAGACCAGCTGGAAAGGAAGGCCTAGCAAACACTGCCCAAAATAAGACTGCAGAAGCCCTGTGGGTGACTGGGTCCCGATCCTGCGGTGCATGGGGTCCCCAGGGCCTAGGCTCAGTGACCGGGAGTAGCTGAGGCAACCTTCCTGAGCCTGGGAGGGTGCGTCGCTCACAGAGATGACTGGGCTTTAGGGAGGGAAGCAGGCTGGAAGTCTGGTCCCTGCCCTGGCTGCTCCCGGAGGCATTTTCTGGAGACCTGCTCACAGGGGCTTCAGTGCCGCCTCAGTCTGGGGGGCTCCGAGCTCACTCATCCAGCCCGTGTTCACTGGGCACCCTCTAAGGCAGCACTTGGTGGGCCCTGGGGACACTGCGGTGGGGGCTGAAAGACCAGTCTCTTCCATCCACAACACCCCTGTGCTTTCCGATAGTGACGCTCCTTGTGAGTGCCTGCTGCCTGTCAACACACTTGCCCTTCTCAGCATGCTCAGCATCACGTGTGAGAACAAGCTGAACTCTTTGGGTGACTGGGTTGTCATTGGGTGACATGCAGCTGATTCCTGGGGGTTTCCAGGCTGTCACCCCACAGGGGAAGGCCTCTGGCCTTTTCTCCCCAAGAACCAGCCAGAGGATTCGAACTGATAACCTTTAGGTTAGCAGCCAAGCACTTAACTGTTGTCCATCTAAGAGCAACACCGAGCCAAAGGATCCTGACTCATGGGGACAGGGCATAGAGTTGCTGAGACTGTCCATCTTTACGGGAGCAGACAGCTGCTTCTTTTTTCTCCCTCGGAGCAGCTGGTGGGTTTGAACCGTCAATCTGTGATGAGTGACCCAATGCCTAACCCACCACGACACCAGCAGGGCTCCTGGAAAGCAGAAATCCTTGGGTCACCACCTGCTGGTAGTTCTGTTCTAGAGACACGACCAGAGCAGCAGGGTTCCATGAACTCCTGCTTGGCTCCCCGTCCGTCGCGGGCTTGCTCCTTCACTGTGCCTGCTGTGTTACCTCTGGGAAGTCGGCCGTCCTTGCTGGAATCTCGGCAGAGCAGGGGTGTTTGTGCGTGTGTGTGTGTGTGTAAACACGTGTGCAATTAGAGGGGCCCTGTCTCTCACTCGGTCCCTAATGCGTGGTTTTTCCTCTTCCTGGGCACTGTCCCATACCTCAAGTCTGTCCGGCAGCTTGGTGCCCAAGACAGGTGATGAACCTGTTCAGACCCACCCCCAGCTGCAAGCTGGTGCTGACCCCAGAGACTGGTGGTAATTACAGAGAAATGGGCCCCGGATTGTGGCATCCACATTCCCACCCAGAGGTGGGGCAGAGTCTGGGCGGGGATCCTGCATCTGTGCTAAGGGGAATCAGCTCCCCGATCCGCTGCCAACTGAGGTGAGAGGAATCTGTTGATCACGTGAGAAATTACTGCCTGGGAGCCAGTCTGCACCGGAGGCTTGAAGGCAGGGCTGCGTTAGCAATTGCCCATGATGTTGGGACAGAACTGTGCTCACAGGACTGTCCATGTCTGGTTTTTGGAAAGGAGGGTACAGGATGTTCTTCTGAGGTGCCTGTGGCCAGCCTCAAACAGAAAACCTTATGTTTACCAGCCAAGTGGGTTGACTGTTTGCCCCACTGGGGCCTGGAAGCAGCTTCTCTTGAGTCGGTGCCATTGCGTTGGTTCCGACTCACAGTGACCCACAGGGCAGAGCCTGGCTGTCCTTGGGTCCCCAAGGCTGCACCAGAGCAGATGGGCACGTCCTTACTCCCACACAGCTTCGGCCTGGCTGACCCGCAGTCTTCCTGTGACCAGCCAGGCACTTAGTCATTGACTCCTAGCAATCTCCAAGTCAAGGAGACCCAAACTACGACCACAAGTCCATTCCGGTGCTTAGGGCTTATCGGTAGAGTTTCTAAGGCTGTACACTGCAATGGAAGCAAACAGCCTCGTCTTTGTCCAAGGACCTGTGGAGCTTTGAACCACCAACCATGAGGTCAGTGGCCCAACACCTAATCCATAGGGTACTGTGGGTGGAGAGAGAGAGAGAGAGAGAGAGAGAGAGAGAGAGAGAGAGAGAGAGAGAGAGAGAGAGAGAGAGAGAGAGAGAGAGAGCTTTACTTTCTTGCAGCTCAGAAGGGCTGGAAGTCCAAATTGAGGGCTGAGCTCTGGGCGGCTGCCAGGGGTCCTGCCGCCAGTGTGAGCAGTCTCTCCTCTTTGGCAGTTTCGTTCCCTGTGAAAATCCTTCCTGGGCCCGAGCGCCTTCGCCAGCAGTACCTCTTTCCATGGTGAGCGAACAGGAAGTGGTTTCCAGGTGATGGGAGCATCCCACTCTTGGTCTAACTCAGAGCCAGTCTGCACTCTCTGTGGCACAAGCCCCACTGACTGCCGGAAGTTGATTCTGATTCCTGGCGACCCCTTAGGACAGAGTAGACCTTTGTTATGGAAGCAGACAGTCTCCTCTTTCTCCGGAGGGGGTGGGGGGACCGCCAACCTTGAGGTATGCCGAGTAGACAGTGTAGATGTTTTCAAGAGGCACTGCATCTTTGGGGGGAACAAATGGCTCCCTCTTTCTCCCATGGAACGAGCGCCTGGTGGGCTTGAACTGTCAGCCTTGCACTTTGCGGCCCAACGTGTAACCCACTGAGCCACCAGCACCCCTCATTCTAATCCACCCATCCCTCCAGGATGTGACGACAGCCTGGGGCCTTCAGGGAGTGAGTCCCAGGCCCAGGGAAGGTGTGCCTGGCCACCTCTCCGTTGCTGATAAGCAGCTAGATAGAGCCACTTGTGGGCAAAGGTCAATGCCAGGCTGGGGCAAGGGCTGGCCCCTCCCTGTCTGTCCTGCCCAGCTTATTCTCTGCCTGGCCCTGCCTGGAGGCAGAGGCTGGAGTTCAGAGGAGCCGTCACCCGAACTTAGGAAACTACAGGACCGAGTTTGAGAAAAACAAGTCCAGGATCTTCCTCTGAGAAGGATGCTGGCCACACTCAAAGTTGCGTTGGCCCCACGGTTCTGGTTGGTGGTGGTCGAAGCCACTGTGAGTGGTCCTTTCCCCGTGGTGTGTGGTGGGCCCTCGGATTTGAAACGGGTGGTCTGCGTCTTCGTTCTGAGCTCTGGGCGGCTGCCAGGGGTCCTGCCGCCAGTGTGAGCAGTCTCTCCTCTTTGGCAGTTTCGTTCCCTGTGAAAACCCTCTCAGTATTCTGACATTGCTCTGAGGATGTGTGGAGGGCATGGCTCTTCTGAGGCTCCTCTGGGACCTTGGGCCCAGAGGCGGGTTGGTTTGCAGGGCAGCCTGGCCCAGTGGTGGTGGTGTCCTATGGTGGCCCTGGAGGGAGTGTGTGGACTCTCTGGAGGAAAGAGCCGGGGGGGGGGGGGGGGGAGAGGCACTTGGCCTTGAGACTGGAGGAGATGAAAGTTCAGGCATCTTTGCTCTATGCAGCTCATAGGAATTCCAAACAGAGGAAACAGCGGCAGCAGCGGCAGGCACAGCTCCTCTGAGGAGGCACCTGGGTGGCCGGAGATGGCCCTGCTCTCCGTGCCCATCCAGGCCTGGGCCCACTGGGGCTCAAGTGTCCCAGGTGCTGCTCACCATCTTGCCTTCGGGAGCCCTGCATCACCCACTGTCCACCTGGGCAGGACACACTCTTCGGCTCTGCTCACTGCAAGTCAGGGCTCGGTGGAAGGGGTAAAGTGGCAAAGACACACAGACATGTCCACGCACGCAGGAACACACTTACATAGAGACCAGCTTACACACCCATAACATGCAATGCCACACAGACACACACACTCACACAGTTGCATTCACACACAGACACGGGCATACACAACATATTTACACTCACACAGGCACTCTTACACACAGATGCACACTCAACACTCACATAGACACGGGCACATATTCTCCCACATGGACACACTCACACACTAGCACATACTTCCCTGCTCATACACAAACACACCCAATTCAGACACACAGATGCACACACATACACAGTCTCACATAGACACATACAATCTAGTCACACACAGATGAGTGTTCACACAGACACACTAGCACATTCACACAGATACACACAACATGCTCACAGACACACACTAGCATGCACTCAACACAGTCACACACCACACACTCACAAACACACACCAGCACACACTCAGACACAGGCAGACACACTCACATAGATATACACACACCACACTCTCACACAGACACACTACACACAGACACAGGTATGTACCTGCATTCACCACACATAGCCACATAGATGCCACCTGTCCAAACACACTTGTTCACACAAGGTGACCCACAGAGACACAGGTATACATGCAGTCTTGGGTACACACACACACACACACACACACACACACACTTTCCCCTTCTGGGACACAGGCGTCAGTCTCGTTCA
Source organism: Tenrec ecaudatus (assembly GCF_050624435.1). Classification (NCBI taxonomy): domain Eukaryota; kingdom Metazoa; phylum Chordata; class Mammalia; order Afrosoricida; family Tenrecidae; genus Tenrec; species Tenrec ecaudatus. Next base: position 3,098,145 of record NC_134541.1, on the reverse strand, counting down.
TCAGGGAAATCATCGGGAAAGTGGAGGAGTGGGGTGGGACACCCTGGAGGAGTCCCTTGTCTAGATGCTGCTCTGGGGGCCCCCACCCTTGTGTCTCCCAAGCCCTCTCGTCTGCCGCACCAGCCTGGGCTCTCAGTGGACCCCAGAGTGTTAGGAGACCCTCAGAGAGGCTTGGAGATACCCATGTTCTCTTTGGTGTCATCTACTCAGGCAGATGTGCAAGAAACTGTCGTCATCAGTAGCCCAGAGTCCTGCCCCTCATCTGGACTAGAGTCCCCTTCCCAGAAGTCCGTGAGAAGATTTGAAGGCTGTCCAGGCTGGGCCGCTTGGTCCTTTCTTTCTCTGCAAGGACACAGAGTCCCTCGCTGTGTGCTCTCGGCTCCTGCGACTTGGGGAGGGTGACATGGCTCTGCCCCCAACCCATTGGGCCAGAGAGATGATACACGCCCGAGGAAACAAAGATGACCGTGAGAATCCCACATGAGCATGTTCACTGAAGACCAGGTCCCTCCACAGCCCGGCTCTGGCCCCCGCCCCCCTGCTTCCCGATGGAGAAGACTGGTTCCTCTAGTGGGGGCTCCGGTAGGCTGTGCCTTTACAAGCCCCCGTCGGCTCGGTGGCAGGGAGCATGGTGTTTTTGAGTTTGTATGCCAGAGAACATCTGCCTGGGCAGACCTCTTCCCTCACCGGGCCTGTCCCACTACTCACCCATCGCCCATTAGTACCTACGAAACACCCCCAAGTCAACGATCTCCCTCTGCATGAACGGTCTAGGGACATTAGTCCCAAGCTTGGACAAGACTTTCAGAATGACTTCAGCAGCAGGAACACCAGCTCACCGCCCTCCCCTCCCCCGAGTGTTCCCTCTCTCCTTCAAGGGTGCCCCTCCTGGTCCTATGGAGACTCAGCTGTGCCTGGGTTCCAAGACAACTTTCTGGTTCCAGGCTTAAAGAGTCCCCTGGGGTGACCGCACCCGAGGGTCCCCCGGCCTCGATGGGGGTGTTGTAGTTGTCTGGTGCCCCTAGTTCTGATGGTAGGGACCCTAACTTCACACAGCAGAAGCACTGCAGACCCATCTCACCACTACCCCTACCCCCCCGTTGTTAGCATTGAGCCCACCCTTGCAGCCTGCCCACCTCGCCGAGGGCCTTCTCTGCGCCCCTTCCTCCCTCCACGTTACCCAGCACGGGGTCCTTCCCCAGGAACTGGTCTCTCCTGGCCACATGTCCACAGCATGTGAGCTGAAGTCTCGCCATCCTTGCTTCCAAAGAGCCCTCAGGCTACCCTTCCTCCACCAGGTCTCTCCGTGCTCCTGGAAGTCCGTGGTGCTAGACTCCAGGGCCCCCTGGACCCCATGAGGAATCCCAGTCTGCTCAGTTTTGAGACAAGTGGCCCATCTAGTGAAACTCACCCAGGAGACACCCCAGCTGTGATCCCACCCTGTCCTCTTTGTCACGTTGGGTCGAGTCCTTGTCCGATTGTGCCCTGTCTGTTCTTTATGTGAGATCTGCATGCTGGCATGTGTGTCTCCTTTTTTTATTTAAAGGGGTTCAAAAGGTGTCTGCCTCTCCTGGGCTCCCTCACATGTTAAAAACACTCCTCCCTCCGTGGCTTCCCTCCAGCTTGCTCCTGGACTGGGCACTGTCTTGAGCCACGTCAGTCTGCAGCTTCGCATGGAGTTGTAATGCGGCCTGGGCGGGCAGACCCGGGATCTGCCCTGGAATGCGCGGGGCCCGGGGGGCAGGGGGAAACCCTAGCCCAGCTCCTAAGAGCATGTGTGTTGAACCATATGTGGGGGAAACAGTGAGTCTGCAGAGTCCCCCAGATGGCCACCTCATGCGCCCCCACGTGCCAGAGGCCTCTGTGTCCCTAACATTTGGTGTTGGGCCACAGCTCTGGAAAATCCCATGGTGAAAACAGATGCATTTCCCACTGACCTCAAGTGCATCTCTGCATCTGACCTCAAGTGCCCTTCAGGGCTGGTGGCCTGAGCTGGGGAGCGGTGGCTGTCAAACGGGGTGCATGCACACACACTGGGGCTCTGGAGTTTTGGTGTGAGAAGATGGTTTAAGAGCGCACACAGTTCAGGGAACACCTTCCAAATGCAGTGGAGTGGATCCTGGGGACCTCAGAGCTGCCTGGAGTGGGGCAGGCCCCGCCCCCAGCTCTCGGTGCTCCCCAAAGTAGCTGTTTCCTGTGGAGAGACCCAAGGTCAAGTGCTGCCCTGGTCTCCACTGCTCTGACAAAAGTACCAGATGTGAGTGCCTTTAATACTCAGGAATTTATTTGTGTTCACAGGACAGGGTTTTTTTAAGAGCAGAACCCCCCATGAAACTCATGACCAGCGAGTCTGGCCTGACTCACAGGGACCCAGCAGGGCCGGTGGAAGTGCCTCACTGGGTCACCAAGACTTCCCACCCTTCCTAGTGGGGAGGCTATGGGCTCAGGTCCTGGCTTGATCTTCTTTCCGGTGAGCAGCCAACAGTGCTTACTGCCTCGCCGGGGCTCCTGGAAGTTTCAGGAATAAGCATGGGGGGGGGGGGGTGGTCTAGAAGTCTAGATTCAGGGTGCTGGCTCTAAAGGAAGGGTCTTTCCATCCAAACTGGGATAGGGGGTGGGGAGTCTTCCCCCCAGATTCTCCACCTTCTCTTGGGCATTTCTGGGAGATGTGCACGTGACACCTGGCTTTCCCCATTTCATGCTCAAATGACAGCGGGGAACTGGAGGTGGAGCTGGGTGCTGGATGGGCCTTGAAGAGACCAGAGAGAGGGCTGCCTGGGGACTCCTGTGCTGGGGGTTCCTCTGGAGCCAATGTCTCATAGCTTCCACCCTTGTGAGGAGGCCTGGTAGCATCTCTACTGACTCTAGTCTGCTGTCTGGATCCTCACAGGCGGGGGCGGTGTGGCCAGCGGGGCCCACTACCACGAGCGGGCCCTTCCGCTTCATCTCAGTAGAGCCCATGGTCCTTCTAGGGCAGCGGTCTTCAACCGTCCTCATGCCGCAACCCTTTAATACAGTTCCACATGTTCTGGTGACCACCCCAACATAAAACTATTTTTGTTGTTACTTCACAACTGTCATTTTGCTACTGTTATGAATTGAGTGACCCCTGGGAAAGGGTTGTTCGACCCCCAAAGGGGTTGAGACAGGTTGAGAGCCACTGTTTAGAGGAAACCTTCGAAGTCGGGCCTATTGCAGGACCCAGGAAGCTGAAACCCATTACATGCACCAGGAATGCTATGTCTTTAAGTGACCAGGTAAGGTCACAAGGAGCCCGGGGGTACAGTCATTACATTGCGTGACTGCTACCTGAGAGGTCGGCGATTGGGTCCCACCGTCCAGGTGTGTGGGGGAAAGATGTGTCCGCCAGCGTCTGTAAAGCTTACAGCCTTTGGAGCCCTGCAGGGCTCTAGGGCTGCTGGGTGTCAGAATCGACCCCGTGGCCTTGGGTCGGGTTTTGATTGGTCTTGCCTAGAAGTCATGGATCCCGACGACTTCACGCATCCATTTCTTTTTTTTTTTTTAAACGTTTTATTAGGGGCTCATACAACTCTTATCACAGTCCATACATATACATACATCAATTGTATAAAGCACATCTGTACATTCTTTGCCCTAATCATTTTCTTTTCTTTCTTTTTTTTCTTCCCTTTTCTCTTTTTACATTTTATTAGGGACTCATACAACTCTTATCACAATCCATACATATACATACATCAATTGTGTAAAGCTCATCCATACATTCCCCGCCCCAATCATTCTCAAAGCATTTGCTCTCCACTTAAGCCCTTTGCATCAGGTCCTCTTTTTTTCCCCCTACCTCCCCGCTCCCCCCTCCCTTGTGCCCTTTGTAATTTATACATCGTTATTTTGTCGTATCTTGCTCTATCCGGAGTCTCCCTTCCCCCCCTTCTCTGCCGTCCCTCTCCCAGGGAGGAGGTCACATGTGGATCCCTGTAATCAGTTCCCCCTTTCCAACCCACTCACCCTACACTCTCCCAGCATCGCCCCTCACACCCTTGGTCCTGAAGGTATCATCCACCCTGGATTCCCTGTACCTCCAACCCTCATATGTACCAGTGTACAGCCTCTGTCCTATCCAGCCCTGCAAGGTAGAATTCGGATCATGGTAGTTGGGGGGAGGAAGCATCCAGGATCTGGGGGAAAGCTGTGCTCTTCGTCGGTACTACTTTGCACCCTGACTGACCCATCTCCTCTCCTAAACCCCTCTATGAGGGGATCTCCAGTGGCCGACACTTGGGCCTTGGGTCTCCACTCTGCACTTCCCCCTTCATTCAATGTGGTATATATATATATATATATATATATATATATATATATATATATATATATATACACACACACACACATATTCTTTTTTTTTTTTGCATGATGCCTTATACCTGGTCCCTTTGGCACCTCTGATCGCACTGGCTGGTGTGCTTCTTCCATGTGGGCTTTTTTGCTTCTGAGCTAGATGGCCGCTTGTTTATCTTCAAGCCTTTAAGACCCCAGACACTATCTCTTTTGATAGCCGGGCACCCTCAGCTTTCTTCGCCACATTTGCTTATGCACCCATTTGGCTTCAGCGATCCTATCACACGCATCCATTTCTTCAGCAGGTATTATTGGGCTTTACTCTGAGCTGGACGCAGTCAGTTGTCCTGTGTGCAGGCATGAGGGAGCAGGCAGACCCTTGGATTTAATTGTCCCTTATGCTACCAGGCCTCTGCAGAGAACTGGTTGCCACTAGATGCTTGTCCATTACTTTAAGTACCCAGCCACTTCCTGTCGTTCGTTAGTTCAGTGTTTCTAGCCTGCTGGAAGGAAGCTCTGAGCTAGTCTTTACGAGAGTAAATTCAAGTCACTAACCCTTTATTTCCTCGCCCAACAAGATAGCCCTAAGCCCGGGAGAGGGGATGAATGACTTCTACGGAAGGAATTTAATAAAACCTGAAATCGAGCCGTCTTTAGAAAGCATGTGAGCGTCTAGCAATGATTTCTCTGGGGGATGCTGGGAGGTGGTATCTGGTGACCGCTGGTGCCTGGCAGCTGGGGCCTACAGTTGTTTCTTCCCTTCTCGGTCACAGGGCAGGTCAGCAGTGATGGGCCTCCTGTACATATGTCCCCTGGGCCCAGAGGCAATATGACTTTGGCGTTCTCATTTCAGAAGGAACAATATGAACTGACAGAGGTGGGTCACCAGCTCCTCACGTCTGACAGTTGTGACATGCATGTGTTCTATCATCAGGGACTTAAAAAACAACCTGAAAATCCCAACTGTGCTTGCCACCGAAATGGAGCCTGGGTGGTGCGTGGTGAAGCACTTGGCTATGAACCGAAAGGTTGGCGGATCGACCCCCAGCCGCTCAGAGGGAAACGAGGGAGAGGCGCCCCACTGGCCATCTGGGAAGCCCCCTCGGACAGTTCTCCTGTGTAACAGGGTCCGCAGGACTGGGAGCCCATGCAAGGGCGGTAGGTTTTATGGTTGTGGGGAGAGAGGTAATGCCGGGTCCTACGCTGGTCACTGTGACGTAGGTCTTATTCCCTGATTTATGGGACAAGCCACTGGACCTGAGGATTTAAGTTCATGTGTAGCAAAAGGAAAGGTGTCGAGCTATGGGGGGGGGGGCGACTAGGGCAAAAGGGGTCGGTGTGCCCGGGCTGCAGGAGCCATCGCCAGACTGCGTGGTGGCTGCCATGGTGGAGTAGAGGCTTTGTTGTCAGTAGCCCGTCCTCCGGCTTTCTAAGGGAAATCTAGAAATCGGAATGTTCGTGTGACATTTCCTGATGAAGAAAGCAAGCACGATCGATTGGAGGGATCCATAAAGGGCCACGATGTCAATTCCGTTCTGGAACTTTCTGGGCACAACTCATTTGCTATCCGTGACCAAAGAGCGGCAAAACTGAAACCAATCCCACTGTCACCGAGGCAAGTCGGATGCAGAGTGGCCCTTGGGGGCAGAGCGGCTCCATGGCTGCAAACCTTTAAGGCAGCACACAGTCTCAGCGTCCTCCCTTGGCGTGGCTGGTGGGTCTGAACCACTCACCTTGAAGTGAGCAGTCCCAGGCTCACCCCACACTGCCACCAGGGCCCCTTGACCAAAGAGCAGCAGTGCTCATTGACTTCATGTGATCACATGGCGGAGTATTTTCTACACAGGGTCTCGCTCCATTTGCCCAATGACCCCTTTTGTAGATCAGGCTTAGTGGAGACGTTGGGGGCGTTGTCAAGTGAGAGGTTTACTACATAGCAATGGGAACAGGGGGGCTTTCTTTCTGCTCCCTTGGCGCCTTCCACGCACCTCTCTGTTGCCTGTCGAACCCATCGCTCCACGTGTGCACCAAGAGCAGGTGTGCTCGCGGCTAAGTTGACTGTGACTCACAGCAGGCCCGAAGGACAGAGTGGAGCTACTCCAAAGGGTCCCCAAGGTCGTCATCTCTACCAGGGTCAGTGGAGTGGCCGAGCTGGAGTGGCCCAGGAGCTGCAGCAGTGGGCTTCAGCCTAGTCTGAGGGACGCTGGCACGGGACCAGAGCAGACATGCTTCTTGTGACCCTTTGTACAGTAGAAGACGATACCAGTTAAACTAACACAAGATCATGACAGTGTGGTGGGGAGGGTGGGGAGGGTGCTTAATCCAGTCCTAGTGGAGTCCTGAAAACCGTCAAAGCCAACTCAACTCAACCGGACAATCTGTCCAGAAGCCCGCCGCTACCCTTCTCGGTGGGTTTGAACTGCCGGCCTTTTGGCTAACTGGCCCAGCTCCTTGGCCACTGCTCCACCAAGGCTCCTGATCTATCTCAGAGGCAAAGCATTGCCCACTCCACAGCGAGAGCGTCACCATGGCTGGATCCATGGTTTCCGTGACAATGTCAGTCCATCTCCGTGAGGCCTGACATCACCACCACTGGTTCTCCATGTCTTCACACGGTGTCCTTTGGCAGTGGGAGGTATTTCTTGGGTCCAAAGCAAGTGAGGTGAGGTCTTGCCACCTTTGCTTCAAAGGAGCCTTCTGGCTGTCGTTCTCCTTACCCAGATCTGTATGTCCTTCTGGAAGTCCTTGGTATACCCAAGAGCCTTTGCCAACACCACAGTTGTCAGCTAGTGCACCAGCTTCTGTGTCTGTATGGTTTGCCCTTGACCTGTTCTCAGAGCTCACGGGCATGTGAGTGCCTGAGGACAGCCATCTATTGATGCAGTTCTGTTCCCCCATCACTCTCAACCCAACACCTAGGTTGACTGCAGGTGCGTGGCACTCATTGAAGATGCTTTGTAATGAGCTTTTGGTTATTGAACTCTAAGGAATTCAGACCTCCTGGACCAGGATCATCTCCTTGTGAGCAGCCAGGTGCAGAGTTAACTGTTCTGATTTGCTCAGCCTGGAGCGAGGCTTATGGCGGGCACAGAAGGGGTGGGAGGCCCATCTACTCTGGAGGTGCTCAGAATACCTTTGCAGACTGGGGTCCTGATTCACCTCTGGCCACAGCCGTGAGGAGTTGATGGGACTTAGAGACACATGCCTGCTCTTCTAGACCTTGTGACAAGTCCAGGGCCCCAGAATACCTTATACAATGTCCCTGAGCCTAACCCCAGGGCCAGTAAATGAATCTTCCACAATCTGGCATGCAAGACCGGAACAGACATCTAGGTATGTGTCCGCCGACCCACAGAGTGGCCAGGGGGTGGTAGATGGAGCTAGAACATGTAGGCTGGGGCACCGACATGCAACAGAAGTGGCCCCTTGAGGTGTGGGATGGAGCAGGGACCAATAAAAAGATACTGCATTTTCCTGGGCTGCCATAGTACAGCATGGAATTCAAGGATTCTGGGAATTCCATTTTCCATCCTGACCTTCCAGGCTGATTTGAAGTTCTACGAGGGGGCTTCCAGAAGTTCATGGAGAATGACATTCAAAGAAGACAGAATCTTTCCATGGACTTTTGGACACCTCCTTGCATTCGTCCAGGTATAAGGAGAGCTCTTATCAGTTGATGTGGACCCTTAAAATGTTAAGCCTATGGGATGCGGGTCTCCATTTGTACTCCCGCCCCAGACCCTGCAAACTATCGGGTGGGCCTGCTGGATCGGGATCATATTTGAGAACACCACGTTGACGTAATCCCCGCATGCCGATAGATCCTGATATACTTTTAAGACATTCCTTTTGGTTGGGCATTGTTGCGATCTGTTTCAGGGGGGTTATTGGAAATATCCTTGCAAAGATCATCCTGATACATTTTTGTGCAAAGTTACAACTGTTTCCTTCAAACCAATGGTAGACGTGGACGTGCGCGCTCATAGGCAACGACTCTCTTCATCACTTTATGTAAGAAATTGCCAACCAGATCCGGCATCCCCATAGTGAGCATCGACAGCGTATGAGAAATGTCCCCCTGGCCTCGGGTCCCTGAGAGTTTATGTTGCAGCACTAACTTGTGACCGTGATCTTGTGCTATCAGACTTTTAAACTCAAGATCATGACAGAGCGGTGGGGAGGGTCCTAGTCCAATCTAAGCGGTGTCCTGAGAACCAAGGACAACCACACACACTCCATAGAGTCCGCTCCCATGCATACTGACCTTGTAGGTCAGAGTTTCCAAGGCTGTTGGCTTTATGGACGCAGACGGGCTCCTCTTTCTCCCATGGAGTAACTGGTGAGTTTGAACCACTGACCTTACGAGGTGCAGCTAAGTTCATCGCTGGGGCATCCCCAGGGCTCCTTCGAAGCAGGTTACCCAAGCCCACTTCTTTTGAGCCCATTCTGACTCACTGCAATTCTGCAGAGCAGGTAGAACTGCCCCATGGGGCTGCCAAGGCTAAACGTCTCGACAGAAACCGACTGCCACGTGGCGGGTCTGAACCATGGACCTTTGGGTCAGCAGCTGAGCATTTTAACCACTTGGCTGGCAGAAATCCCTGTCGTGTCCCCCACAGAGACAGCACTGTGGTCAGAGCTAGGCCATAGCTGTAAGTCGGAGTACCTGAGACCACCAGAACCCAAAGAGAATGGAAAGACACTTCCCAGAACCCCTGGAGGGAAGGTGGCCCGACCATACCCTGAACACAGGCTCCTGACCACCAGAATGGGGAGACAAGTCTGTCCCCCTGGAAAGCACTGACCAAGCCTCCTACTTACTGGGCTTCCACACTCGCTCTCAGGTCAGGGTGGTGGGGAAGGCGCAGGGGCTGGCTCCCCAGGAAACACTCTTTGGGAGTTTCTGAAGCCCCCTTGGCACCTGGCTCTTTGAGTCGGGCAACAGGAAAGGTGAGCATTTTCTACCAATCAGTCCCTCTCGGCCTTGTTCCTGCACCTGTACCTGTCAGACCAGGGAGGAGGCTGGCTTCAGTGCACCGCCCACCAAGGCCTCGCAGACCCGCAGGCCTGCGTGGTGATGGGAAACTCAGATCGCACTCCTGTCGCTGCATAATCAACACTGAGACCTGGAAGGACCAAGTTCAGTGTCAAAGGGTAGAGATCTGATGTGACCTTGGTACTTGAAATGTACATCTTTCACCAGATCCGCCCACACAGCCATGCTGACCCAGTGTCCTTCGCCGCAGCCCTGCTTGCTTTCTCTAGTGGGTGTGGTTTGCTCCCCTCAGTGGTTCTGCCTAGGATGGGATAGAGCTCACCAGGACACCACAAGAACTGGGCAAGGAGGACGACAGAGACAATGGGGGGAATGCCTCTGCCTGGGCATCAGGTCACTGTGGGGAGTCCCCCCGCCCCTGCTTCTTTGGCCCTCACCCCAAAGTCTCTACGGAGAGTGTTTTTCAAATTAAAACAAATTCAATTTGGTTTTCTTTTGAAACCCCACAGCCAACGTGTGGCTGCCCGTTGAGGTGGGAGACTGGCATGTTGATGGGCAGTCTCAGAGAGAGACGCTCACGTGGTTCATCTCCGGGCCAGCCCCACGGGAGAACTTCCTGAAAAGGCAGCTTGGGTCGCCCTGGGGTGCTTCCCCAAGTAGTCAGCAGAGACCCCCACCCAGTCCTGCTCAGGAGCGCTGATGACTTAAGCATCTGTGTTTCACTTCAAGTCCCCCCGATCGCTCTCTCTCCTCCCCACCCCAATCCGGGCCATGTAAAAAATTGAATGGTTTGAGACTCTTCTTCCTCCTCTGACTTTCCCGAGGCCACTTCCGGGGCAGCCTTGGATCCTGGGTGCCCCATCCCCTAAGAGCAGTGTGGTTTTATCCAGTGGGGAAGCTGGGACTGTGTTTGTCTCAGTGCTATTGGGCCTGGAGTGAAAGCAACAGAAACTCACTTCTAGGGATAAGCCAGAGTAGGGCTCTCACTATGGTGGGTGGCCAGGCCAGGATTGGGGTACGGGCAGGGTTGGGGACCAGCAGTTTCCCTCAAGTGACCTCATCAGGTGCTGGAGGCACAGGACAGGATGGGAGGATCTGGGCAGGGTGTGGCCCCCGTTCTCAGAATGATTACTGGTCCTGAGGAAGCCAGGCAGAGCTCCGAGCTGGGGGGCTGAGCCTGCTCCTATGAGGCGCAGGGCTTGGGGTCTCTGCAGAAAGCCCATCACACGTCAAGCTGGGGTGGGGCAGGCCAGCTGGTACTTGAATACGTGTATTTGCTCCCAAACAGACCCACATGCGCATACCTCCATGCACACAAGCACACGGATATATGCACACATGCAGTGAACATGTGTGCACATTAACCCATGCAAACACAGGCATGTGCACACACACAGCTGTGAACACTCATACCCATGCACGCATGTGTGCCTACAAGTGTGCATGTAAAAATCCAGAATACACATGTGACCATGTGTTCACATATACGCACATATATGTGCACTCTCACACATACCTGTGCACACAGGTGTGTCCACCCACACCCTGCACGTACATACACGCACACTGATGTGACCCCCTCCCACATTGTACATATCCATGCGTGCGCACACACCATGGCTGCTGGCTCCTCGGAAAGGCTGAGGTTTCATACTTTCCAGCACTCAGCCCCAACCTGGTCTTTAGAGGATGGGGTGGGGCCAGGGCGGAACAAATCTCTCCAGGGGCTGCAGGGTTTTTTTGGGGGGGTGGGTGTCTCCCCAGGTCCTGGGTGTCACTGCAGCCTTCCTGGGTGCTGTGGGGCTCTGACACACTCTGCTCCTTGCAGACGCACTGTGCCCTACGGGCTGTCCAACCGCGGGGGACGCCTCAGGGGCAGGAGGTCGGCACAGCACGCCCCAGGGAGCCTCCCGCCTTCCACACAGACACACCTGCGCTGTACCTGTGCCCAGAGAGGCGACAAGGCCTGCACGCTCTTCTGCACCCGAGCCCAGGATGGCAGCAGGTACGTCAGCCTCTCCCCAAGCCCCGATCCCTGGCCACCCCCCACCCTTCCAGGGCTTCCTGGGTGCTCCCCTTGCCCATCACGGTGGGGGTTAAGCTTTTAGAAGGAAGTGTCTGACTATCCTGGGCAGGTGCAGCTGGCTCACTCAGACTGTCCTGACTCCGTGACCAGTGTCCCGGGCTTCGGAAGGTGGGTGGTGGCAGTGTCCCCTCTGCTGCCCATTCTCGTCCTAGGTTCTGGTCCAGACCTATCTCCTCTGCCGACATGGCCCTTCATCAAAATCAGAGTAAGCCCCAACATTGGAAATTGAACAATTTGCACCCCCCCCCCCAACAGACACAAACCCGCTTTCAGCGTGCTTCAAGCTTCTCCTCGATGCACAGGGAGCAGCGTGGCACCCCGGTGGCGGAGTGGGCATGAGCTGGCTGCCAGCCACAAGGTCAGCAGTTTGAAACCGCCAGCTGCTCCTCAGGAGAAAGACAGGGCTTTCAGCTCCCACTAACAGTTACCAGTTTCAGAAACTCAGGCGCAGTTCTACTCTGTCCTCTACGCTGGGCTGTCCTCGGCATCGACTAGATGGCAGTGAGTTCGTGTTGTTTAAAGAGAGGGCCCTCCAGGCTTCCTGCCTCCCACTCCCCCGGGCGGAACCAGGTGAAGCCCCTCTGTCTGAGTACGTCCACAGCTGCCTGATCCCTGTTTCTTACTTGATGGCCCCTCGGCCCTCACCATCTATTGCCGCTGCCTGCGAGAAGCCAGTGAGAAGCTGTGAATTCGTGAACATGCAGACCCTGCATGCGGTGTAGTCGGGGATGCCAGTTCCTGCCGAACCAGGCTCCGGAACGTTCCCAGTGGCAGATGTTTCGATAGCAGATCACCAGAACTTTCTTCCAAGACACCTCAGCACGGGTTCCAAGTGCTAACCCTCCAGGCAGCAGCCAGGCACGGGGGTTTGCCCTCGTAGCTGTGATCACTAGCATGTGCCCTTGTGAATGTGAGCCAGCAGGGGTGTGCCTACACCTCTTTCTCTTTACTCTGGAGCAAGACTCATTCACCCAGCCCAGCTCAGGCGCCCTTCAGTGGGGAAGACGCCATCACTGCTCACCTTGGCACCTGCAGAAAACAAAGGCAGACAGGTGCACACGCACAGCAGGAGCGATGGGGGAAGGTGCCAGCACGGGCTGCCTGGGAAACCCCGAGTGACACACTGCTCCTTTGCCCGCTCGGCTCTTCAACACCTGCTGACGGTCATAGCAGTGAGGACGGACTGACCTCGGGGACCCCATGTGTGTGAGTCCGGTCAACTAGGAAAACAAATCCAGGGAGACACTCACATGTATGTCAGTGAGAACTTTATATCAAAGAGCAATTGTATATTGAGAGAAACATCCCAGCCCAGTCCAGATTAAGCCCATAATTCCAATGTTAGCCCATCTGTCCGATACCGGTCTATAAAGTCCTCTTCTGATTCATGCAATGACACTGGATGCAGGAATATCATGAGCCAGTGGGTGGAAAGCCTTGTAGATCCAGTGGTGTGGAAGCATCTCGGCGCTGGCGTGGGTCTCCACGTGGCTTCTCCAGTTCCCAGGTTCTGGGCCCATCAGCGTAGCTCCATGTGTCTTGCCAGCAGGAAGATGAAGCAGAGAGTGTGTCTGCCCTCCAGTGAGCTATTTATCTCTCACGTGCCTCCAAATGAGGTCATGAAGCTGCGACCTGACTGACAGGCTAGACTCTGCCCCTTTGCAAGTTGACAGACGATGTAAACTGCCACACTGTGAGTTTAGTTCCAGACCACCACAGGACAGCAAGTGTCTCCACATACATTGCCCAGTTTCCCTGTGCGCGGAAAACTGATGTCTGGCGTTGTCCTCAGGAGGATGAAAGGACCCCTGGAGGCAGCGTGGGACTGCTCCCCACGAAATTGGGGAGCCCCAGCCGCCCTGAGGGAGCAAGCAGAAGCTGTCCGCTTCCATAAAGATGGACAGTCGCGGAGGCCTGGGGAGCAGGTTGGATCTGTCCTCGCGCAGGCTGGCTGCGAGTTCGACCTGACGCGGTGGCAGTGGGCTAGGCTTGGGTTCTGGTGATGTGTGAAGTGTGATCACAGGCTGGACGAGTCTGAAATCCTGTGAGAATGGCCCGAGTGGGACGGAGACGGGAAGGGAGCGGAGGCTGCAGGGAACATGGCACCCAGAGACCTCCTGTGCTGCACCCAGCATCTGCAACACCTGCTCAAGCTGAGGAGAACACTGGGCGATCCCTGTCCAGGCCACCGCTGGATCCACAAACTCAGCCACCACCGCCACTACCTCCTCCAGAAATGCAGGATGGCTCAGTACAGCCCTCACGGCACTCCCAGGGCAACAGGAAGCCCTGCAGAGGAGAGGGATTAACTGTCTGAGGCTTATTTTGGGTGGGGGGATGCCTAGGGATCAGCATCTGGCTAAAGAAGGTGCCCAGTGGGAACCCCACCAATGTCAGGGTCAGGAGCATTGCACCCCCAGGTGACCATGATCCTGGTTCATTATTCTGTAGGCAAAAGGCTGGAGCTGCGGACAGACAGATGGACACCCCGTCTCCTGCTCTGACTGCCCCCACCCCCCGCTTACACCCCTTCCAGCCTCAGGCTCTGGGCCTGGGCAGGCTGGTCAAGGCAGGGCCACCCACACAAGCCCATGTCCCCACTCTGCCCCCAGCAACCCTTGGTGTTTGTGAGAGCACCTATCTTCTGGAACCTAGCAGTGTGGGCAGAGGGGAATGACAGCCCCGTGGCAGCAGACTCCCCCAGGCCCCCAGTTTGTTTTATGATTATTACTCTTATTTGTCACCAGCTCCGCTCTTGGCCGGAGAGGTCCTGGGGGTCTCCTGCAGCCGAGGCGGGCGCATTCGTCATTCCACCCATTAGAGACGGGCATTCACAGCCCATCCATCCGTGGCTCTGCACTGCGTCAGTAATTTATGTCCATAATCATCGCCGGGAGGCGGCTTACATTCCTGCAGGGACGGATCAGGAGAACAGGCCTCCCTCAGGATCCAGGAAGCTTTCCAAATTGGTGGCAGATTGCTTCTAGTGGTCCTGAGAGGGGCCCGCCAACACCTGTAAAGAACACAGAGAGGGCGGGGGCGGGGGCGGGCGAGGCGTCAGGGAGGGGTCCCGGGAGAGCGTGAGTCAGGCCACAGCTGCTCCTCCACTCGCCTGGCCGTCCTGTCTCCATCTCTCTCTTCCGCACCCAAATCCCAGCTCCTTTCAGGGAGGATGGAATTTGATTAAAGCCATCCATCCATCCCACCATCTACTCATCGCTCATGCATTCATTCAGCGCGGAGCTGCCGAGCATCTGTGACGTACCGGGCGTCCTTCCAGAAGCTGAGGGCCCTACAGGGACCTTGGCAAAGGGTTTGCCTTAGAGGGGATGTGGGCAGCATGCAGAGGGGGGGCACACCAAGAGAAACAGGGGTGACCTCGGGTTCCTAGACAGTGCAAGCGGGGGACATAGGGGAGGTCCAAGCTGCTAAGTGAAAAGTAAGTCATTCATGTCCACCCAGCAATGCCTCACCCGATGACCTACCTCCTAGAAATAAGCCATTAAAAACGATGGGCTGCAGGGGCCCTGGTGGAGCCGCGCTTAAGCACTGGGCTGCCAACCAAATGGTCAGCAGTTCAAGTCCACCAGCTGCTCCGAGGGAGAAAGACGAGGCTCCACAAAGATGAAAGTCCCGGAAAGCCTACGGGGCAGGTCCCCTCTGTCTTAGCGTGGTCCATTGAGGAGGAATCTACTCAGCTGCAGGAGATGTGTTTGGTTCCTGTTATCACGCCCAAAACAATGAAATAGGACTGGTCTGTGTATTATGTGCACACGACCTGCCCACCACCCACCACCCCTGGAGTCAGCTCCACCCCGACACACCTGGGCTGGTGGGAGACAGGATCCACGTGGCCACCTGGTCAGTGTCTGCTGCTGTGAATAGCATCCTTCTGTTGAGTGTGAGGAAGATGAGGCTGGGGGAGCCCAGGCCACCCAACCATAAGGCTCAGCCAGACAGCACCCCACCATCTCCTGGTTCCCCCCAGGTCTGTCTGATTTACGCAGGTGAAGCTCCCACACAAAGTGTTCCTGGGGAAGCAGAATAGCTAATGTATTCAACCATGATGTTTGCTTTCATGGCAATTCCCCGGAGTGGCCTCCCATCCTCCGAGCGAGACCCGTGCAGATGAGGCCATGCTCTGAGCGGGCTCCAGCGCCAAGCCTGCTTGTGGGAGAGCCACACCTGCGAAGGTGGTCCGCAACTCTGGAGTAACTGAGACACCCTGGAATTGCCCAGGCATCCTGGCATCACCCAGGTGCTCTGATGATGAGTCCCGGGGTGACCCTCGGCTCCTCTTCCAGCCAGACCATAATAGGCAGAACCATCACATCAACACTGCCACCAGGGAGGTAGGTCGATGGCCAAACAATCAACCAGGGGAGACCCACAGGGCTGCATTTGTGCGAAGGGACTGGAGAGAAGGTGGGACAGATCAGGAACACAGCGAGGAAGTGGGGGGGGGGGTGCACTGTAGGGACTACAGTCGTGACACAGCGCTAAATGTGTGTGGATTGCCAAAAGGAAAACCGGTTTGCTCTGTAAGCTTCCTCCCAAATCACCATGGAGTGCTAAACACATCTGCGAGAGAGGCAGACCGCAGTCAAGACGACCCTTGGGCAAAGAGCTACCTGGTAACTCACCCCTTCTCTTCTCTGCCCCTCAGGTGGGTTGGCGTCCAGGAGGGACAGCGCCAGTGGGCTGTCGAGTGACACCCTCCCTGCTTGCCTAACAGGGACCTCCACTTCCCCCGCCTGCTGGTGTCACTCTCTCAGGAGCCCTCCGGAGAACGAGGCCTTGGCGTCTTGTCCCAAGAGGCTCCAGCTCTGGACATCCACGGGTCAAATGTCCGCCTTCCTGGAAAAAAGGGACAACTTGTGCCTGGGGAGGAAAACCCCACCAAAGAGCACTACATTCTGACATACCACCACCCCAAATGTGGCCGGCCTGTGGAGCCCGTGTCCCCAACTGGGTACACTGATCCTAAGAGTGCCTGGGAGCACTGGTGTCCTGGAGGACATTGTTTCGGGGAGAGGGGCAGTGTGTTGGATAGTCCACATGCTGGCTAGTGGTGTGGATTCTTTTTGAGAATTACTGGACCCCAGGGTGAAAGTCTTGCCAGTGTTCACAGGTGTATGTCATATGGTCAAGGGGAGGGACCTGGTGGGAGACCAGGCCATCACTGGTGCATGCCAGTGTCCTAGAACAGAGAAGGCCAGCGGGCTGGACAGGGGCACAGCAGCTGTAAAGGACTTACCAGTCTAGTGCTCCCAGAAAGTCGGCAGAAATCAAAGGATCCATCTCAAAATCAGTCACAGAGACGAAGATAGGAGGCATCAATGTTGGCGTGCCCCACCGCATCCTGGGTGTGAACTGCAGGGCACAGCACCCAAGGCTCTGTCCTGGACCAGCTGGCCAACTTCTAGTATCTTGAGTAGGCACCCAGCCCCTCAGGCTGACACCAGTCATGTCCTGGGCCCTGTTGGAAGGAAACCACCAGAAAGACAACCCTCCCACCCCCACCTCACGGGCACGCCTTAACAAAGCTAGGAGTCACTTACTTACCTTCTCACGCCCATGTGGGTCTCTGGGGAGCAGCTTCCAACCCCCCAGGAACACAAACTCTCTGTAGATTATATAAATTCCTATTTATCGAGATGATGGGTAACCACGGGAGATTGTGCCTCTTGATGGTTCGGTCTCTTTTAGCTGAGCCTGGGCCACCCAGATGGTTCAGCTCCATGGGCTGGCATTGGCCCATCTACTGGGGAGAAGACCCTCTGCTCGCCACCCACTGGGAGGGGGCTGAGAACATCGGAAGGCACGCCCAGGTCGCAGCATAGCTAAATCTAAGAGGCTGAACCACTGAGCCTGGGCCTGCACCAAGGGCCAGACTCCATCTGTACATTTCCAAAGGTATGCCAGGTGTCTGAGCCAATGTGGACCCGAGGAACTGGGAATGTCTGGTTTGCCGGTGGGCGTTTGTACAGTTCAGAGAAGCGATTATTTATTGGGAGAGCTGTTCTCAACTTCATGCCCTTCTTCACGTGACCCGGGTCGAAGTGAAGCCAACCCTGTGTGTGTGTGTGTGTGTGTGTGTGTGTGTGTGTGTGTGTGTGTGTGTGTGTGTACCTGTCTACTGGTGTAGTGGCTTAAGCATCAGGCTGCTAACCGATCGATCAGCAAGATGAGGCCACCGGTCTCTGAAATCCCTTGGTGTGGTTCTGCTCTGTCTTGTAGGGTCAACGTGAGTTGGGAGCTACTCAATGTAGGTGAGTCTGGCACATGCGTGCACACGCATGTGTATATACATGTATGTATAATGTATGTGTGTGCACATATATACACACCCATATTTCTTTTTTTTCCAATTTTTTAATTGTGTTCTGAGTTCAAACTCTTCTCCCTCAGAGTCGGAATGGCCTTGTTCAAGCGCATCTGCACCATGTGACTCTAGCAAGGTGCTGTCTCGGAGAGAAACTCATTCACTGCGCTGACACTCAAAGTACTAACTGTCAAATGCATAATAAAAAACCAAAGAGTTTGCTCTGATGTGTGGCTCCTTCCCCTGGCTGTTGGCGAGTGCATCCACAGTGATCCGTCCACCCGGTGGGACCTCTTGAGGGACTGGGTGGATGCTCCGTTGGGAGGAAGTGTGGGCTCTTCCTAAAGGTACTTTCAGGATGAGGTAAGGGGCTGCGGGAATACGGACCGTGAAAAGGTGGCTGGGCCATCCAAAGGAGATCAAGCACTCAAGGAGGCTGGGAAGGCTTCAGTTTGGGGAGAGAGCCGGTTCTCGGTTGTGGTCACGCAGAAGGTTCTCTGCCAGCCACTGCCCCGCCGCCCCCGCCAACCCTCTCCAGACCACCACCACTCCGGAGAGGGAGTGGCAGCTCCAGCATCAGAAGGTGGCTTTTGTCACTCCTTCGGGGAATTGTGTTTTCTGCACGGACGTTGTGCCAACTCCTTAATCCCTGGGGGCCAAAAGCGAGCACACATTTTCTTAGACCATTTCTTTTCTATCAACGACTCTTATTGCATCTGACTTCTTTCCTTCTCAGTGCACCAAGAAGCATCGTTGTGCGCCGTAATTTTATTGTGGTGAAATATAGGCAGCAGATCATGCGAAACATCAGCTACAATGACCTTTCCTTGCCATTGGTTCCCTTCACCATGTGCAAAATGCCCCACTCTCCACTTCCAAATGTCAGAAAAGTCCTACAAGCAATGCTCCCCTCCCCCTCCCCCATATCGCAACATGCAAACCTTCAGGAGTTATAAGGCAGCAGTGGGGCCTGGGTGTCAGGGAGAGTGTGGGTTCTCCTCATTCTCTTACATCACTCCCCTTCCTTTCAAGAGAATTGAAGTCTGTCAGAGGCAGGGAATCGAGCCAAGAGTGAGGACCGGCTGAAGAGCAGAGAGAAATCCAATATTCCAATCAGGCTTGGTCACTATCGAATCTGAGAAAACCCAAGAGCCCATTTTTAAGAGCATTGGCTCTGACGATTGATGGGGCTGGGTCCTGATGCCGTCTTCAGGACACTGGGCAGCACACCCAAGTCTTAGCTGGTGCACACCAGTTGTTCTCACAGAGGCCGGGCCCCTTCAGAGGCTCTGGGACCCTAGAGAAAGGAAGGGAGCGCCCCAGGAGCTGCCACCTCATGTATGAGCTCCGGACACAGGGATGGGCCTGGGGTCTGGTCCGCGAGGAGCCCTGGCCTGGGACATCAGCATTTCAAGATTGTGGCGATGGGGTGTTGAATCCTGTGTCCAGGTCAATGCCTAACACCGGCTACAGTGGGGAGTCTGCCTGGTGTCAGCTTAGGAGCATCGTGGATCCCCACAGCATGGGGTGCCGCCGCCAACCAGCTGAGAGGGATGGCCCTGCACCCCTGTGTGATTCAGTGTCCTCACGTACATGCGTAGGGACAGACACGCCGGACTGCGTCTACCTCCAAGCTTGATGGGGAGTTTGAGTCACACGAAACAAGACATGCAGCCCCTGCCAGGGGAGCCGTGCTTTGGAAGGGTGCTGCAGGTCTGGTTTCAGACCACTGCAGTATAGTGACTATTGGGCGGGAAACCCCCCAACCCCCACCAGATAGTTTGTTTACCTAGTGCATGGAAAGCCGAGGTTGACACCAGGCGCATCCGTCTGCGAGAATGGCCAAAAGGAGACGCAGACGTGGAGCGAGCGCAGGCTGCCGGAAAAAGGCACAGGTGGGCTCACTCCTGCAGGCTCCGCGCAGACCTCCACTCTGTTCAAAACTCAACACCTCGGGAGGGCAAGAAAGCAACGTCCATCTGCAGAAGACGCAGGCGCCTAGCCGCCCCGGAACGCAAGGCCACCCCCTCTTTCTGCTCTACTGCGTTCCGCTGAGACCCAGCTTTGAATGTTGAGTGCCCTGCAAAGTAATGGGACTTGATTTATAGTAATGGTTAAGACAGTCAACTCTGCCCACCCACCACCCACTAAAAGACGCGTATTCCATAAATCCCAAACTTCTTACCAGTGAAGTCTAAAGCCTCTCAAAACACGAAATAAATTGAGCTACCTATTATTCAGCCCATTATAAATCCATTTGAGCCTTTCCATCACTCTGTGAATGACTTCTCTCTTTCTTTCTTTCTTCTTTTTTTAATCTCCTTTGCTGGCAGGAATGTTCAGCATTGTTGAGATCTAGGTTGGGTTTTGCACAAAAAAACTAAGAATTGGGGGCTCTCTCAGGGCCTGGGATGAATAAGCACAAAACTTCCCTCAGTCAGACCTGTCTCATTAACTCCTTCCAGTACTCCAGAAAGGGGTTCTGATTAAGTGGCAAGAGGTGGGCCAGTGAATGGAAGAGGGGGAGGTGTGAGAGATCCATGTCAGTCTCTCATGACCATGACCATGAGCAGGGTGCTTCCCTCACTCTTCCTTCCCCATCCTCCCCCTCTCTCTGACAGCATCCCTATCGTGAGAGTCACCTGCCTTCAAGCCTATGCCTCTGGTCGGTTGTCCACTGGCGCCAGGATGAAGGCTGGCTCTCAGGGTTGGCGCACAAATCAGCTCCACGTGCAGGTGGAGGTGGTGTCAGGACTCTTACGCCCTGCCCACGGGCTTCTTGCCGTTGACCTCCTGCAGGGTGTCCGTATCCAAGGGGCGCATCACAGCAGCCACTTTGACTCCTACAGCAAATGTCCACTTTGGTTACCCCCGTTCTCAACAGACTCCACCCCTGAAAGAGTGTGGGGATGGAAGGACACGAGGATCTGCACCTAGCACAATGACCTGCAGATAGTAAGCACTCAACATTGGTGTGGTGAGGGGCCAGCGGTCGGCTCCAATTTATGGTGAGCCTGTGCCCCGCAGAATAACACACTTCCCGGTCCTGTGCCTCCCTCGCAACTGTTCTGTTTGGGTTCCTTGTGCAGCCCCTGCGTTGACCCCTCTCACAGAGGCTCAATGTAGAATGAGGCAAGCTGGAATGTCTACTGGAACGATGGAGCCCTGGAGTGTAGTGAGTTTCAAGTTGGGCTGTGAATCACCAGGTCTATAGTTTGGACCCACCAGCTGTTCTTTTGGAATAAGATGAGGTTTTCTGCTCCCAGAAACATTGACACCCTTGGAAACCCACTGGGGCAATTCTGCTCTGTCCACAGGGTCCGTGTGAGTCGGAATGGACTCAGTGGCAGTGAGTTTGAGGTTCTGTTCTGTTTTGGTTTTGTTTCTGTGGAAGGATATTGCCCGGGACTGCAGTGGGAGAAATAACTTCCCGGAGGCAAACAGCAAAGGGAAGCCACCCTGAGCCATGCAGGAAGGGTTTCTCACGTGATGAGCAGAACTTGAGCAGACTTGGAGGACAACATGGAAGAACTCAGTGCCCACAGCTTGTCACAAACCTTAGGGGGAGTGAAGCCTCCGGTGTGAGGCAGGGCATGGTGTGAAGATTAAGAACTGACCAAATGGCTTTTCAAGGATGCGAAGCAAACCCTGTGGCCTTTGTCTCTGCAAGCCTGAAATGGGAGCTATGTGAAGCAGATGAGAACCCAAGAGTGGTCTGATCTGTTGAGAGGGGTGGTGGTGGGCTTGGGTTTTGTTTTGTTGTCAAACAAAAGCTCTCAGTAGCTAGTCAGTCCTTAATTCGAAAGCATGAGAACAAAGGAAGTAACCCAAAGTTTTCTGATACATGTTCAGTTGGTCCGATTGTGGTGACATGGTACGCTTCATGTCGTAGGACCCTGGTGAACCTGGGTACATTCGTTCCACATTCTATCACACCATGCCACTTCATCTTCGTCCAATGTCTTCTCGTGGAGTTGAACTTGACTTCATTTTTATTCCCAGTTTTCTTCTAATGCATTGGTCAATGGGATGGCTCTGCTTTTATGTGTTGGCCAGGAATCTCTTGACCCTGAAAGCCTAGGAGAAGGCATATTGAGGATAGAAGACAGCCACACTCATGTGAAGGCAGAGAAAAGGAGAGCGGAGATAGGCGTTGTGTTGTTATTTTTAGACACCCCCTAGACAACGCCTCCGCCGTTCATCAGAAAGGCGGGATCTCCACCGGCCTGTGCCACTCACAGCCTCTCTTCCCCTATGGCTAGATGCCTAATACTTCTTACTTCGACATAAGTTGGACCAAATACATGTCAAATGGCTACACGTGGGAATTTTGAATGCTATATAGTAGCGGTTAACAAAACTTTCTTTCTGCAAAACTCTAAGGAACGAATCATTCTGGCCACAAAAATCTCTGCCACTGCCTATCACCCAACCCTCCCGCTGTCCTGAAGAAGTCACCACAGGCAGCATGCATGCCGATGGGTGTAGCTGTGCCCCAATACAATGTTATTGACAAAAGCATTTGGCAAGCTGACTTGGGCCAGTGGTTTGTGTTTTCCAGGCCCTGCTATAGAGAATCCTGTGGAAGTATTTCTGTGTGTTTGTCTATCTGAAAGCACCTTCCTTTTGCAATCCATACATGATAGTTTTGCTGGGGATAAACTATAAGTTGACAACCGTATTTCCTCAATTTTTTTTAGGATGGCACGTCATTGCCTTCTGATAGAAGCTGTTGCTGGTTGGAAGTCATCTTCACCACCAATTTTTCTTCCTTCAGAGACTGTTTGTCTCATCTCTGGTGGATTTAGAATTTTTGTTCTTTCTCCTTGAGGTGCAGTTGCCACAGGAAGTATCTGGGTGCCATTTTAGCATCTCTGCAACCTCATCTCACCTCCTGGCTCCTGAAGCTCCCGTCATATGGACCTGCGTTTGGCTTCTTGAACTCCTATCTGCTCAGTGACTTTCACTTACACAGTGTTACCTGCCTAAACCCAACCTCCCTCACGCCGGTGCCCGTCATGTATGCCATCTCATTCTATCTAGGTCAAATCCTGTTATTTATTTATTTTTGCTTTACAGTAGGTATGGCACTGTTAATATGCCAGAGGTGCAGATAAAGTTATCCCTGTGTGGTCCCGTCCCAGGGTGGAGTCCCTATCGAAGGGACACAATTCAGTAGCGAGAGTAACTTGAGCTCTTCACTTTAATTTCCTATATGCTGTGAAGGAACATACGTAGATCGATATTACTTCTAGAAATCCACCCGCCTGCCCTGTTCTGTCTTTCCCACTACCTTCACCTCTATGGCTATCCAGTCCTCTCTTGATAGCAGGCGTTATAAAATAACATCGCAAAGAATGTGGATATAGAACGGGATGGAGGGCCGTAACTAAGTCTTTGCAATTGATCCCAGCCTGATAGCCAATCTATCATTTGTGTTTCATAGCAAGAAACGTGTGGCTCGTCTCTTCATCCCAGTTGGTATCTGCCCAGCACAGCGTAATATGTGAACTCACGTCAGCTGATGAAGATGGGAAATTCTCACTTCTCCGTGGCCTTGCCCAGCGTTAACTGCCTGGAACAGATGTGAACATGCTACCCTGCAGATGGCAAATGGACAGGAGCTGGGGCTCAGGGCACATGACTCTGCCAGAGATGCCAGCCCTACTCTCACAAGGGCCATTGTGAAGATTCCACGAAACCAGGCGTGGGAAGTGCTCGACATGGTGCTAGAGCCCTGGGATGCTGCCAGGCAGTGCCAGGCCTTATCCTTGTTCTTGATGGTCATCCAGAGCCCAGCACCAAGCCTGTGTCCAAGGAAGTTTGTGAGGTGACCTCATTAAAGATGTGAGACCAGCTGTTCCAAGAACAAAGCTATTGAGGTCAAATAAGGAAAAGGGGCAGTAATCTCTGGCCTGCCCCTTGCTTCCCTTTAGAATGGAGACTGCTCCCTACGCTCCTCGCTCATGCTCCCAGGTGTAAGTTGTAATAGCCATCAGGTGCATGACCCAGGACTATGGGAAGGGCATGAGAGAGCTTGCTCTGAGAAGGACTGTTGAGTGGTTTCTCTGGGTGTGGACCAGTAAAACTGAGATGATGGCAAAGGGTGACAGACCATGATGGGAGATGTTCCAAGCTGATCTTGAATGGAGCATGAATGAACCGGTCGGCGGGGGGGGGGGGGGGGGGGACACTGGGTGGAACTCCTTCTTTTCATAGACAGTCTTTGCTGGGAGACAAATGGGCCCTAACACCTAAGGATGGTGGGAGACCTTGGTGGGAAAGGATTCAGCTGTCTCTGGGAAGGGCCCTGCAAGCACATTGGTTGAATGTGAAATGGGGCTCATTGGCTTAAGCAGAAGCTTGTGGGCACGGGAAATCCTAAGCCCAGCTGTTGGGAAAATCCTCGGGAAATATTGGGACGTGGGCCTCTGCAGCTGGGCAGCAGCTGCCGGCCTGGAATTGGAGCCCAGCACAGGTGGCACCACCTGCTCCGAATTCCAAATTCTTCCTGACCTTGTCACGGAGGGCTCAGCGTTTCTCACCCCACTTCGGTGGGGAGTGTGGACGAAGGATGGGGTGGCCCAGTTGCTGAGAGGGCTTAGTGAGGTGCCTACTTGGCCCTGGCCCGGGAGCCCCCCCAAGGTGCAGGGCTGATTACCAAAGAGGCCAGGAACAGCAGGGTCTCGGAGGCTTCCAGCCATGGCCCGGTTCGATCAGTCTTGACGTCACACTTGTGGCACCTGCAGGGTCGGGTGGCCAGCCATCAGTGGTGCGGGCTCCATAAATCCAGGGTTTGGAAAGGCCCTGACAAGGCACGGATCAGATCTCCGGCCTGAATTATCTAGGGGAAGAAAGGCACATTACGAGTGTAATCCTGATTGCATGGGGAGGCTTCACCTACGTATGTGGGAATGCACTCTTCTGGGGCCCTTTCAGAGCAGCTGTTTCCCAGAAGCAACTCACAGGGTGGTTCCCAGAGCCCCTCTGCCATGCCTGCCAGCTTTCTACTGGGCACCACCCCTACATCAGTGGTTCTCAACCTGTGGGTCGCGGCCCTTTGGGGGGTCAACGACCCTTTCACTGGGTCACCTGAGACCATCGGAAACCACATACTCTGATGATTTTAGGAATGGAGACACCGCTCCTCTATCCATCTCCAGGCAGGTCCACCCACAGGCAGATACGTCCACCTATGAGTACCCGGCGTGAAGACTGTTACCCATGCTACACCATGCTTTAATATGAAATTTCACGTATTTGTCATTAGAAATAAATATTTCACAATATACAATTACATATTGTTTTGTGATTAATCACTATGCTTTAGTCATGTTCCATTTGTAACCATGATAATACATCCTGCATATCAGATATTTACATTACGATCCATAACGGTAGCAAAATGACAGCGATGAAGTAGCAACACAAATAATTTTATGGGTGGGGGCCCCCACCACAGGAGGAGCGGTGTGAAAGGGTCGCGGCGTGAGGAAGGTTGAGAACCGCTGCTTTGTGTCAATGCTGTCCTGCAGCAGGGGCAGTAGCTCTTAAACATGTCGTCCTACCAATGTCTCCTCCCTAGAGTACACGGAAGACTTCTCCAGCATCAGTGAAGCTGAGTGGGAGCCAAGCATTCATGGTGGAGGCCAGGGAGCCCGGGCTTCGTCCCAACACTGCCACTTGTTAGCCTGGCAGGCTCCTTAATCTCTTGGGGCTCCGGTTTCTCCACCTGGAAAACGGGGAAATGACAGCACCCAAAGGCCTCCTACTGGCACCAGCTTGTCAGGCATGAGAGAGGGTCCTATCGGAAGGAGTCCCCACCCCTCAGCCAGGTCTTCTGATGCCTTGGCCCACAGGTTATTTCTTTAGGATTTATTTTGTCTTTGCTAGTAGAAACACAAGGAGCAGAAGATGCACTGGCTGCTTAAGTTCTCCAGCCATTCCCACCTGCCTTCTCCAAACATTCACTATCCCCAAAGATGTCCATCAGAACTTGCTGATGACGATCAGGGACTGTGAGGGGTGCTGCCTTCGGTCTGGATTACAAGCCAGTGGTCAAGAAAAGCGACGGCCTCACCCCTGAGCCAATAAGGGCATTGTGGAAAGCAGGAAAGAGAGGGAAGTGGTCAGGGGGTCCGTCGTGCGTGCACCCACAGCAGTGCGCACGGAAGCAGCCACCTGGAGATGGCACAGTGGCTACAGAGGGCAGATCTGCAGGCCAAGACCTTGTTACAGTGTTGAAGGACACAGCCAGTTTCAATCTCCTTGTCTGCCTGTGCGCGTTGGACACAGGCTAAGGGAAGGCGGCGGAGGAACTGGTAGCCCTTGCGGGGCTTGTTGCTGGCTAAGAATACTGAAAGTGCCGCACACTGACAAAAGAGCAAGCCTCGCTGTCTTGGACGAAATCCAGCCAGAAAGCTCCCCGAATTAGGCAAAAGGCATGAACAGACAATTCACTAAAGATAGCATTTGGGTGGCCAACCGTCTCGTGAAGACATGCTCGCGATCCTTAGCTATAAGAGACAGACAGTACTGCGCTACGACAGCACGCCAATACAGGTGCCAGAACTCGTATCAGCGGAGAATAGCCAATGTCGGAGAGGACGCCTGTGCTGCCGATGGGGTTGCCGGCCACCACGGCCAAGAGGATGCGCCTCCTTAGACGAACCGAATAGAAACACTGTCCGATCCTGCACCCATAGAAAGAAGAAAGAGCACACATACAGACATAGACACATCCGTGTCTGTCACAGCTCTATCCACAATAGCAAAGCCATCAGAGCAACCGAAAGTGCCCATCTGGGGAGGAATGGGGAAGTGAATTCTGTCCCTACTTATGGCGGACTATTAGGTATCTCAAAATGACAACAAGGAAACTGACAAGCACCATGTGACATGGAAGGCATTATGCTCAGCCAAATTGACCAATGTCATAAAGGCAGATCGTGCATAGCACCATTAAAAAAGAAAAGAAAATTTTAAATGGTTTTTTACACCCAAAGAAGCAGGCTTGGAAGGTTATGGCAAGGCCAGGGGATGGGAGGAAGGAGGGAGGAAGAGAGGGAGAGGGGAGAAGACAGAAAACAGGGGCCACATACACGGGGTGCTCACGGAGACACTGTCAGCTTTCTGTTGTGCAACTGTGTTTAGCAGGCCTTTCCCAGTGTGTGTCACGCTCCACAATCAGTTAAAAACCAAACCAGGACAGTCCCAGGCAAAGCAGGGTGGTCACCTTAGATTTCCTCCACAGTCTCTCAGAAAAAGTTCTATGATTTCATCCCCTCCCACCCTGAAAATATGTGTCGGACTCCCCGCCCGATGGCTGTGGATGTAATCCCGCTTGGAAACAAGTTTTCTTTGTTATTTTCTTTAGATCATCATGGCAGGCGTAAGTCTAGTCACCTCGGGGTTATCAGAACGACCGCATAGCCAGCCACTCACCAGGAGAAGACAGAGGGTCATTTATAAAGCCGAGGAACCAAGCACGACCCAGAAGCTCGGAGAGAGCTCATGGCCGAGATCCTGACTCGACTTTTAGTCTCCAGAGCTGTGGGGAAACAATTTTGGTTTCTTTAAATCACTCCATCACCCCACTCCACCCCCCCCCCCAAAAGAGAACATACTCTTTAGAAGTGAGACTTTATTGCATGTACGTTGGACTTGTTGTCAGGTGAGACCAGTCCCTGGAGAAGGACATCATGCTTGGGAAAGTGAAGGTCTCCGAAAAAGAGGGAGATTTCCAGGAGATGGGCTGGCCCAGCGGCTGCCATGGTGGGCTCCCAGGGGAGAGTGGTGAGGACAGTCAGGACCAGGCAGCGTTTGATTCTGACGTCATGGGTTTACATGGAGACCCATGACAACCAGTGTCCATGAAATAGCTGGGACACACTTACCCTGGAGAGCCATTCACCATGTAGCTGGAGTTTCCATTTGACTGGGAGGCCTGCCTTTCATGGAGGGGTTCGACCCCCCACACTCCAGCACCGCAGAGACCCTGGTGGGGGAGAGGGGGCTGCACACGATGAAAGTCCAGGCTACTCCACAAAAGTTGTGGGTTTGAAGCTGCGTGGAGGTGCCTCTGAAGACACACCTGGCCGCCAGCTTCTAAAGGTTCGCCGAGCTGTGAAGTCTGTGCAGCCCCCACCCCCACCCCTGCGCACAGCGGAACACCGTGAGTCAGAAGCAAGCTGACAGCCACGAGCAACTGCAATCCCGGCAACGCCTCTCCCAGATGTCGCTCATCTCCTAATTCCCTAATTTTAAAAAGCAAAACAAAAAAAATATTTTTAAACGAAACCTTCCTTTGCCAATTATCAGACCTGGCAATAAGACAGCGGGGTTGTCATTCTGGCGTCGACAGAAGGGATCCGTACGGAGCAGTTTGTCAAAATGATTGACGAACGTGCACTGGCTCATGCCCCGAGCTTTGTCTACCAGGATGCTCATCACAGTATTACTTGAAATAACAGATCTGGGAGGGAAAACAACAACAGGAACTCTTGTGTAAACAGTGCTAATAAGTTGACATGTTTCCCAAGAAGCGAGGCGTCCCTGAGTGACTGTCAATCGTGGGTTTGCTGAGGTGACCAGCCATGAAGACACAGTCGTCTCCCAAGCCGGGCCCACTGGGATCTGCCTAGACTGGGTATCTTGGGAGGGACCGTTTCCAGGCAAGCCCTGCTGGCATGGCGGGTTACTCATTGGGCTGCTAACCACAGGTCAGCAGTTCAAACCCACCAGTCCTCCCCAGGAGGAAGAAGAAGCTTTCCACACCTGTGAACAGTGAGGGCATGTGGAGACGCGGAGGAGCGGTCCTGTGCTGGAACCTGGACCTCGGGGTGTTAGTCCCCAGTCTCCACAGGCTCACCAGATTCAGACTCTGTCTGCCGTTTTCCCAAATGACTTCTCCTCGAGGATTCTGTTTCTGTCTGGAGTCAAACACGCCTGATAGTCTAGGATGGAGCTCCAGTGGGCACCCCTGGCTTCCTCTGCCAGAATTATCAAGTGTGTGCACAGGATCCTGAGAGGCTGGTGGGCAAGTAGAGGCAGGACCGCCTGCCTGGAACCCACAGCCTGGAACTGAGGGGGTGAATGGGCTGTCGATTCCTTACTCTGTCTCTGTGAGGGAGCTGACCCCTTTGGGGGGGGGTTAGAAGAGGGACCCTTAGGGGGAAAGAGCATGCAGGAGGAGGATGTGAAAGTCCCCCTCCCCCTGACTCCTCACCCCTGAGAAGGAGGGGCAACACCCCGCGTCTAAACCTGGGAGCCGCACTCAAGCAGCTTAGATTTGGGGTCCATGGAGGCAGAGAGGCTCATGGGTGAGGAGAGGCTCCCCACCCTGCTTCAACTCCAAGCAGCCTTGGGGCTGGCTTACCCATTATGACCAGAGACCTGGGCCTTATGAGTCTTCCAAGGGCCTAGGAAAAATGTGCATTTCTTAAACCTCAGAAGAAAGCTGGGTGCAGTAGCTGTGGACATCTAACAGGAAATACCGGGCCCTGGAGAAGGACACCGAGCTTGGTAGGCCAGAGGGTCAGCACAGGCAAAGGGCTGTGTGGTCAGCCCCTGAGGTGCATTGGCACAGTGGCCTCTGTTGACATCTGTGCACGGTCATGAGGACAGTGAAGGATGGGGCCACGTCTCATGTCGTGTACAGCCCAAGATCCCAAATCAAGCCCACGGCCATAGCGGACTCAGTTTCATAGTGACTCTATAGAGCCCAGTCGACTCGCCCCATAGGGTTTCCCAAGCAGTGAGCCGACTGGTTCTTCTCTCTCCATAAGGGCCTGTCCATTAGCACCTGAGGGCCCAGCCACTGCACATTCCAGGACTTCCTCTTGTCTACAGCGTCACCAGGA
The DNA here is from genome assembly GCF_050624435.1 of Tenrec ecaudatus. Taxonomy (NCBI): domain Eukaryota; kingdom Metazoa; phylum Chordata; class Mammalia; order Afrosoricida; family Tenrecidae; genus Tenrec; species Tenrec ecaudatus. The sequence continues at coordinate 3,068,560 of NC_134541.1, read as the reverse complement.
GTCGCAGCCGGCGCAGTGGGAACAGCCCAGCCTGCATCCCATTGGTCCTCAGAGCAACATGGCTGCTCTAAAAGATGCGTGCTGATATTTTGCCAGAAGAAAAGGGCCATTCCAAAGCAAAGGTACTCAGGGCCCGGAGCACATCCTGACACACGCTGGGCAGGTTCGGGGTCTCAGCAGCAACCACTTTGCCGGGCAGGTTCACTTTCTCGAGGTGCTCGGAGAACGAGGAGGGAGGAGGGCCAGTGGCCTGGGGCCTGGGATGGAGCGGGGGGCTGTGTGTGCTCCCTGTTGCCAGGCGGCCGCCCGGTGGCTCCAAGATCAACGTGGGAGACGCTGACGTGGGCTCTGCCGTGCAGGGTGGGGGCAAGAGCAGCAAATGTTCCTCATCAAACGTCACTTGTCATCGCACACAATTAACTCCCACGGAAGCGGTAGTCAAGAAATTAAACGCTGCCGCCGGAGGCAAGATGGAAGTTGTCAAGGACTTCAGCTTTGCTCGGATCCACAGTCAACACCCATGGGCGCAGCTGTCGAGAGAGCAAGCGGTGTGGTCACGTGGGACCTATCTGTCCGCCCCCAAGACCTTCCCAGCTTTAAAGAGCCAAGAGGGCAGCTGAGACTTAGGTGGTCCTGGCCCAAACCATGTTCTTTCTGATCACCTCTTAAGCGGGGGAAGCTGGACGATGGGTCAGGAAGACCACCTGCCCCTGGAGGATGGTGCTGGCAACGCACACTGACCGCAGCGTGGGCTGCCAGAGCACACAGCTCCGTCTCAGAAGTACAGCCTCATGTCCTGAGAAGCCTCATGTCCTGGTGCATAGGATACGTGGTCAGGGGCACCCAGTCCCTGGTAAAGCGGGAAGTCCAGGGATAAGAGGAAGCCCCTTAAGGAGGTAGACGGGCACAGTGGCTGCAAGAATGGGTCAAGCACAGCAGGGATTGTGCGCTGGCGCAGGGCCCAGCGGTGCTCCGTTCCTCGTGCGCCGGGAGCTGGAACTGACTGGAAGACAACAGCAGGGGCATGCACAGGCTGGGGTCCTTTAAATGACACACTCTGATTTGGAAACAACCTCACCATTTTCTTCCAGGTGGGTGAATCCACCATGCCCAGAGGGCAGGACTCTGGGGGTACAGCTCCCAAGGTTGGTCTGTGCCTCTGTTGTCTAAAGTGGGGTGTCCCTGGAGATCAGGTGAGACCCTAGTGTCCTGGGCTGAAGCCCAGCTCCCCTCCTGGACGCTCTGTGAGGTGGGGCCCGAGGCCTTTCTCTGGGAGGGCCATGAACATCCGATAGAGGCTTGACCTCCGTGCTCAGTGGACAAGCCCAGCCCATGTCTCTGATCAGCACACTGAGCGAGGGAGGTGGGGATAAAGGCCAAGGGGACTGGCCATAGACCAAGGCCAATCCCCCTCTGGCCACTGGCCAGATGGTCCACAGGGGTCTTGCAAGTGCTTGGCTATCCAGAATGTGAATTGCACTCCTCAGACTAAGGGCCTCCAAGTGGCCTATGAGGGGGGGCTTCTGCGGAGTGGGGTGCCAAGGCCCACCTGGGGGTGGATGATCTTGCTTGTGGCAAAACAGCATCTATCCCAGCGTGGTGAGCTGGGGGCATGTGCCAGGGACCGTGGGGGAGCTGCATGTGCCCGCCAGCTCTCGGCTCTGAGGACATGCACGCCAAGGGGCCTGCAGGAAACAATTACTAAGAGCGCTTGGTGCCAGCGCTGGCCAGGCCTGAAGGACAGGCCCACCTGCTAGATCTGGTACTGCAACCGGGATTCCTGGGAAGCCATCTGCGGGTGGTGGGGAGGGAACAAGGTCCATGGCCACCAACAGGATTCTGTGTCCCAGACAAGGCCCAGGGGTGCAGGGTGAGGCAGGGTCAGATCAACTGGGTCAACTTTTTAGTTTTTTGACTTGGGACAAGTTACTCTGCCCTTCCTGTCCCAAGATTTTGTGAAGGTTAATAAACTTGTGTGTGTGTGTGTAGAACTGTTCAGCCTGTGTGTGTGTGTGTGTGTGTGTGTGTGTGTGTAGAACTGTTCAACTGTGGCTTGGGAGACGTGGAGGAGACTTCCTGGAGGAGGCACCTGGTCCTGCAAAGCTAGCATGTAGGGGCTGTGAATGCATGCATGTGAGAGTGTGTGCTCCTGTACATAGATGGACGTGTATGCATATGCATGTGAGAGTGTGTGCTCCTGTACATAGATGGACGTGTATGCATATGCATGTGAGAGTGTGTGCTTATGTACACAGATGGACGTGTGTATGTGTGTACATGTGCACGTAGATGGACATGTATGCATATGCATGTGAGTGTGTGTGCTAACTACACAGATGGACGTGTGTATGTTTGTACATGTACATAGGCATGTAGGTGGGCATGTATGCATATGCATGTGAGAGTGTGTGCTCATGTACACAGATGGACGTGCGTATGTGTGTACATGTGCACGTAGATGGACGTGTATGCATATGCATGTGAGTGTGGGTGTTTAAGTACACAGATGGGTGCATGTATGCATGTGCATGTGCACATAAATGGATTCATGTATGCATATGCATGTGAGTGTGTGTGCTCACGTACACAGATAGATGTGTGTATGCATATCTGTGTGGTATGTACGTGTATGTATGCATTGTACTGTGGCGGGGGGGGGTGTTTGAGTGTGTAAAGATGCCTGCACTCTAAGTCCATGTGTGCGTTCATGTGTACATAGGCTTTGTATGTGTGCATATGTGTACGTGTGTCTTATATATGTGGGTTTATGTGTGTGCCTGTGTGCATGCATATGTGTATGCATATGTGTACAAGGGAACTTCACAAAGTTCACAGGAAAATGGACTCAAATGACAATTGAATTTTCCCATACACTTTTTGAAGCCTACTTGTACATTTGTGTTTGTGTGTATGTGAATATGTGTAAATGTATGAGTGTGTGTACAGGTATGTGTACATGTATGTACACGTGTGTGCGTGTGTCTGTACGTGTGCATGTGTATGTATGCCCTGTGTTCATGTATGTGTGTGCATATGGATTGTGGAGGGGGTACATGTGTGTGCCTATGGGTATGCATGTATGTGCTGGGTATATGTTTTCTAGACATCTGTGTACTTGTGTGTGAGATGGCATGGTGTCTCTGTGGAGGAGCCTGGCTGCCCCAGTGGGGCACACATGGAGCACAGTTTCCCCTGGAACGTTCCAGTGGAGCTGGCTGCCTGAGTGGCCTGCGGGCTGTTGAGAGCCTTCCAAAGCCACCAGGCAGCCGCAGTGACCAGTCCTGCACCAGCCGGGAGCATCGTCGGGAGCACCCTCTCCGTGGCCAGCTGTGCCCCAGCATAGGGGTGCACTGCAGAGAAAGAGCTACAAAGGGAGTTCCCGCCGTGGTGGCGGAAGGTGGTGGGTTGTCGGGCAGTGACGGCATCTGCCCGCTGGGCCGTGGAGCTGGTTGGGCCATGTGAGGCCCAGACACTTGGTGTCAGCCTGGAGACCCATCCCGTGGGGACAACATCTGCCACTCAATCGCTCTGCGCCTTGCCCTCCTGAGTACCCCTGTCCCCCCTGCTGACAGGGGCCCAGCAGCTCCACTCTCCTCTCCCTCCTCACACGTGGCACCGGACAGGGATGGATGGGGCAGGAAGTACCAGAGGCTGAGCCCCAGGGGGTGCAAATGGCGCTAGCCTGCTCGCTGAGGGGTTGAATCTTCCCAGGTGCTACGAGGAAGAAAGGCCTGGTGATCATCTTCCAAGACCCAAGACATTCGTCCCTGAAGACCCAACGGAGCACAGTTCTGCTCCGAGGCAAACAGGTGCCGAAGGCTGAAGCTGTCTGGTTTAAGTTAAGCAGAGATTGTGTTTGAACCTGGGACCTTTGACTCTGAGCCTACCTCCCTCTTCCTACTGCAGTACTGCTCAGGTTTGGGGCTTGTCGGGCCTTTGCTAGAGACAAAGGGGGCTGCCCTGTGCACTGTGGTAGGCTTCACAGCCTCTCTGGCTTCTATTCCTAGCGGTTACCACCCCTCCACCCAGCTGTGCCCAAAAGACCGAAAATGATGGCTCCTGGGAGCCAGATCACCCTGACTGAGAACCATCTCTTTAGGGAGAGACCACCAGCTGCCACTCCCACCCGGGCCCCCTCTGTGGGGCTGCCCTTCTCACAGCTAATGCCCATCCCGTCTGCTGGCTGCCCATGGCCACAGGTCGGACCAGGCAGGGGGCAGAGAAGCACCGATGTGGAAACTTGCTCTCCGTTCCTTCTAGCTGGCCTCTGGTTCCGCGGTGCTGCTGTGATCGGGCCCCGTCAACTGAGAACACGCCGCCCACAGCTTCTCCTACCGCGCTGTTGTTCCCATCAGTCCGCCTGCGGTGCTGAAGGTGACAGAGATCCAGGGCCCACAGGTGTCAGCAGCATGTTCGCAAGGATGCCAAGAGTCAGCCCACCCCCCACCCCCACAACCCCCGGGAGCTCTGACAGCTCAGGTGGAAAGGATGACCACCTGCAGGGAGCACAGGGAGCTGAGACCACGCTGTGAAAGCCTGTCCTGTAATCAGTCCCCTGCTTCCTCGGGGAGACGCCCCAGGTACACTGAGGAGGGGCTCGCCAGGCGAAGGTCGTTTGCCTTTCCACTGCAACCAAACCAAACCCATTGCCCTCGGGTCGATTCTGACTCTCAGTAACAGTGTAGAGTGTTTCTGAGATTGTAAATCTTTATAGGAAAAAACAGCCTCCTCTTTCTCCCACACAGCAGCTAGTGGGATTGAACCACCCACCTTGCGGTGAGTAGTCCAATGCTCCAGGTAGGTCCTGTGTACAAAGCCATTGCCACTGAGTAGATTCGGCTCACAAGGACCCTGGGTGGGGCTACCGAGACTGTACATCTTTACAGGAGCAGACAGCCTCCTCTTTCTCCCGAGGAGCAGCCAGTGGGCTTGAACCACCCGCCTTGTAGTTAGTAACCCAATGCCTAACCCACAGCACTATCCCCCTCACATAAAAAAAAATCGTCTTGACTTTGATGAGCCTGATGAGCTCTTTTGGGCTGGGTGACGATGTTTGCTTTCGGAGTCATTAGAACAGCACCGGTCCGGTCACCAGTAATGACCTTGGGGAAAAAGTCTCGGTCACTTCGGAGCTGTTCTTTCAAAGCACTGCATGTTTCCACTCGACACTCTTTCTACTGGTCAGTGAGAACCCGAGGCACAAATTTCACAGCGACCCCTCTCATTCCCCAATCCTATGTTAAAATCTGCTGAACTGAGCTCCACGATAGTCCAGATAACTTCCCCACCTCTTCAATGGCCCGTTGTAGGTCTTTGAGCACACGTGCATGAATTTTGTCAACATTTTCATCTGTTCGGGAAGTTGACACACGTCCAGAACAAAGTTTGTCATCACTCGCCATTTCACCTTTCTGAGACAAGAAAACCACTTGTACGCTTGCGTTTTTCCCGTAGCGCTGTCCTTATAAGTTGGGTTCAACATCACAGCCGTTTCTGCAGCATTTTTCCAGAACAGGAAACAAAATTTCACAGCTGCATGCTTTTCTTTTAAATTGGCCATCCCAAAAGAACAAGGTTTGAATGAAACTGCTTTCATGAAAAAAGTTCACTGTGACCAGAGAAACTTCCCAGGCGACACCACTGGATGCATTAACTCAGAGCAAAGTGCTCGATGCTCGCCTAGTGGGAAAAATGCATAGTACAAATGCATAGTGGAGCATTTTCCCTTTTGAGTGGGGGATACCTCCTTATATATAGGCACACACACATTTAAACACACACATATACATACATATACATACATATACATACACACATGTGCATGCACACATGTATGTTGGACTGCTAAAAGTTTGTGGAGGATGGCGTTCAAAATGATGTCATTTTCCCATGAACTTTTTGAACCTCTCTCTGTCTTCTATCCTCACCGCCCACCTGTTGTGTGTCGTCATGTGGTGGTTTGAGAGTCGCCAGATACCAGGTGCTATGCCACTGCTGCCTCAATTATCAGTTATCCACAGAGCAGAGTTTCCAGCAAAGACTAGGAAGCAAGGTCTGCCTAGCTACTTAAGAAAATTATCCAATGAAAATGTTACAGATCACAGTAGAGGATTGTCTGGTTCACTTGCTTTGGACTAACGTGCTAGTCTGGGTACTTTAGAGAAACAAATCCACAGAAACTCATGCATAAGAGAGAGTTTTATAGAAAGGTTAAGTGTGCATCAAGAAAACATCCCAGCCCAGTGCTGCCCAAGCCCACAAGTCCAACATCAACCCATTAACCCATATGTCCAACACCAATCCACAAAGTCCTCCTCCATCTCACAAAACACATGCACTGACGCCGACTGCAGGAGGAAAGCCGAACCAGTGAGCGTGCCAGCATCTCAGCTCTGGCAGGGGTCTCCACACAGCTGCTCCAGCACCTAGGGCTGCATCGGGGTAGGTCCATGCAGTTTCTCCTTGAGGATGTCTTGCAGGAAGTCAGCCTTGCCAGCTGAAGCAGGGAACTGCTAAGGCAGCTACACCCTGGTCCGACCATCACAAAGCAAGAGACGTGAGAACTCCAAAGGCAAGGCTCACTGAGCCATTTATCGCTCCACCCTTCAATTAACCACACATGTGTTTATCGGCTAGGTTGGCACAATAAACTCACTACTTCAACACATGATCGGGAGGGATTGGTGGTGAGAGGGAGACAATTTTGGTGAAGTGGACAGCCAACAACTGTGTGGGGGCCCCTCAGTAAGAAGCGTGGCTAACCACCATGATGGACTTAAATATGCTAGGGGGAGTGTTTTGTTCTGTTAGACATAAGGTCACCATATGCCAATCAGCTCGATGGCACCTGACCCCAACCAGTACTTATACGTGCACATGCATGTTTCTACTCTGATCCAGACTGGGTTCCCGTGATTCCAAGTCTGCCCCATGCTAACTGATTTTTCATCCAGTAGAAGATGAGATGGCATATGAAGGAGAGTATTACTGCCCCATTCAAGGCCACCAGAGACTAGCCAATGGGCTAGCCCTAGCAGCCAGCTGACCCCAGATACATGAGAGAGCCCACCCAAGATCAGCAGAGCCATCCTCCTGAAGCCCAGCAGACCCAGAAGAATGCGTGACCCCAGTTGAGTCCGGAAGAATTCCATGGGTGTGCTGTAGACTCTGAAGCCACGGTACATGCTCGTTGCTCTGAGCCGTTGATGTAGGGGCCATTTGTTATGAAGCAGAAGCTAACTGATGCACAGGGAAGAGACCATGGCTCGGGATGGAGTCTGGACAGGTCCCACATCCTTCAGAGGCTCAGATACAGGAGAAGCACTCCTCATTAAGTACAAATACCCCTGGGACAGAATCAGTGCTTATAAGAACCTAGCCAGGTCCACAGAGGGCTTTGTTTGGGGAGTTTTGTTTCTGGGTATGCTAAGCTTCCAGGAGAATGACGTTTCTCAGCAGGACCTGAGGCTGGTCAAGGAATCTTATCTACTGTGTGACAGGTGTGGCTCACCTGGGCGCCACGGAGCAGGTTCTAGGCCCCATCTGGTTTCCCACGGGCAGCTGTGAGAGATAGCTCAGCAAGTTAGGCTGAACGGCCATGGGTGCCGTGGCCCAGGGCAGGGATGCCTCTGGCGCCTTCAGCACGCAGGCTGAGCAGCAAGAGAACATCCAGGCCTTGTTTGCACCTCAGACTCTGTTTCTTAGCACCTCTCGGGGGCTGCTGGCTCGGGGACAGGAACAGATGGGGCTGCCCGGAGGGAGAGCAAAGCCTCCGCCAGGCTTCCCCAGACGGCTCGACCTGACACTCACTGCACAGCGCGTCTCCCAGAGAGGGAGGTGGCTGGGCCCCTGGCTCCGGCTTCACACCTGGATCCACAGAACGGGGCTTGATGGGAAGAGAATTCCATGGTGGCGTGGGTGAGCGAGGCTGGTGTGGCCTGAGTGGCCTGCAGAACCTCACCTTCCTTCTGTAACGGAGTGACCACTGTCCTAACCACTGGAAACAGCTGGTGGACATGGGTTGGCATGGGGGTTGCCTTTAAAAGGAGGCCTGGTGGCACAGTGGGTCATGAGCTGGATGGGTGACCCCCCCTCCCCAGCGGCTTTGCAGGAAAAAGACAGGCCCCCAGAACTGCCTCTGGAGAGTTCAACTCTGTCCTCCAGGGTCGCTGGGAGTCTGAATGCATTCCTGGGCAGACGGGCAGCCTCTAGAGGCCATTCAGTGCTCTCAGAGTCTGGATGTTTCCATCCTCTATAGAAGTCCTGAGGGTGTAGTGCAGGGGTTCTCAAACTTTTAAAACAGGGGGCCAGTTCACGGTCCCTCAGACCATTGGAGAGCTGGAGTATAGTTTAAAAAAAACTATAAACAAGTTCCTAAGCACACTGCACATATCTTATTTTGAAGTAAAAAACCAAACGGGGCAAAAACACCCCGTGGGCCAGATAAATGTCCTCGGCGAGCTGCATGTGTCCCGCGGGCCACAGTTTGACGACCCCTGGTGTAGTGGTTCCATGCTGGGCTGCTAACCGCGAGGTCACTAGTTCCAAACCACTCCAAGAGAGAAAAACAAGGCTTCTTAGAAATCTACCAGGGTAGCTCTACCCTGTCTTGTAGGGTCCCTTTGAGTCAGAATGGGACTCCATGACAGTGAGTTTGTTTGTTTGTTTGTTTGTTTGTTTGCTGGGAGGAAGGTAATCACATCTGTGTGAGACTCAAATAAGAGAGACACAGAGACGTAAGCTGAGTCTTCATTTCAGTGGCCCCCTCCCCAGCACCCAAGCCCCAGCATGGCACTAGCTCTGTGGGCGACCCGGGATCGATGTGGCTCAGGGGCTCTTTGCTGAACACCTACCAGGTGACCATGTGGCCACTGCTCTGAATTCCTCCTGCAGGCAGACGGAAGACGGTGGTGCCTGTGGAAGATGAACGGTGTTGGCGGCATAGATGGAATCCAGCAGAAGGAGCAAATCTGCCTGGAAGTACAGCCCAGATGCTCCTTAGAAATGAGCCTGGTCAAAGTTGATCGCACATACCCGGGACATGTCGACAGAGGGGCCCGTCCCTGGAGAAAGGACATCATGCTTGGCGGAGCAGAGGATCGGAGACACACAAAGCAAGTCCCTCCGTGAGATGGTTGGACGCAGCGGCTTCCACAATGGTCTCAGGATGAGGCGGCACCGGGCACATGGGGTCACTCGGAGTCAGATTCAAGGCACATACGAGGAACGGCACAAATTCCTAAAAAATACCCCAAAAGGATTGATGGGCCCGCCCGTGGCCTGCTGACTTCTACGAGGGCCCTGAGGTGCCTGCCCCGAGTACAGGTGCCTTAGACCACCCCTTTCTCTGGAGTACAGGTGGGACCTGGGTGAAGAGGTTAGGATGGCAGACACAGTCATTAACGTTGCCCCCTCCGTTGGCCCTGCAATCTTCAGAAGGGATCTTATCTGGTGGGTGGGCCTGGCCTAAGCATGCATGTCCTTTAGCTCTGGGCCGAGAAGCTGGACACAGAGACATGAGAGACACTCGAAGCATGAGAAGGTTGTGGCTCCAGGCGTAGTCTCTCTGCTGGCTCTGCAGAGGGAGGAGGTCACAGTGGGCTGTGGGTGGCCTGTAGGAATGAGAGAGGTCCTAGCCTGCAGCCTGCAAAAAAATAAAAAGGGGGACCTCAGTATACTTGGTTTCTCCTGAGAGCTTCTTCAAAGGAGCCCAGCCTGGTCACCTCCGTTTCAGCCTCGGCAGGTACTAAGCAGAGACTGGCCCCACCACACCTGGACAGCCGACCTGCAGAACTTGGGCTGGCCAACAGGGACTGCGTTGAGGTGTTGGTGGCTTTAGTACAGGACCCATGTCCAGGAGGCTCCAACGGACAGAGAGGGCCTAGGACAGGCAGGGACATAGATTCTTGTTGTATCTGGTCACTCAGGTGACCAGACTGGGGTGCTCCCTGGTGGGAGTGCTAGCCAGCTGTTGGAAACCCTCCCAAGTCCCAAGCAGAGGGTGTCCCCAGACTCGGCAGGCCACCCACGCAGGTGCTGGCCCTTACTTCTGGGAAGTACAGAGGGCGGGGGGCTCCAAGGACCTCAGCCTCTACCCCGTGTTCTCCACACTCACCACACATGCCCACGGGGACCCCCATGACCTTTTAGGATGAAAGTACACCCAGAAATCCTGCCCTGCCTTCTGTGGCCCTCCCTGCCTCTGGCCACCCAGTACAGCCCCCCACCTGTCCAAATGAATGCTTGGGCTTTACTAGATGTATTGGGGGCCCCAATTAGCAGAGTATGCACCGGCTGACTTGTGCTTACTGATAAATCTGTGTGAAACTATTTCACATGTTTCATCACCTCAAAGATTCTGTTTCTGGGTCTGACTGGCCTCTGTCTTTCTCCAACCCTATGGCTCCTTCCTTCCAGGGTAGAAAAAAAAAGCCTCTTGACACATGTACCCTTTCTGATAGGGCCGCAGTGCCCTGTCGCCCCATCTGTAATCTGTATTGACTGAGTAAGCAAGCCTGTGCTTACTGGGTAATCTGTCCCTGTTTCCCAGGACGTATTTTGCAGGTAGCGTGTGTGTGTGTGTGTGTGTGTATGTGCATGCTCATGTGTGCCTGCGCCCGCGTGAGCGAGCACCCCCCACCCCCCAGTGGTCATGGAGTCAATTCTGACTCCTGCTAACCATGTGTGTCAGAATAGGACCGTATACCACGGGGCTCTGAGGGGCCAGTTTTTCCAAAGTCGATCACCAGGTCTCTTGTGTGGGAATCTGGTGAGCCACAGCCTCTGAACTTTGGAGCCATCTCTGAGCCTGCTCACCTGCTGCAGCCCCAGCTCTGAGCTGGCTGGGACCCATGGGTCTTCCCAGATGTGGGCCTTTCAAGACTAAACCCAGAGAACCAGAGGTTTCCATGGGAGGAGGGTGGAGAACTTTTTAAAAAGTTAAATAAATGAACTTCTCAGCTTGAGAACATTTGCAGATGGGCAGAGTCGTGGCAAACGCAGAGTCCAAACCCACCCCACCCGTGTCCCCTGTTATTAATATCTTACACATGTCTCGGTCAGTGAGCCAGGAAAGGCCACAGGTCACTCAGATGTCCTCTGTTTTTCTCTCCCTGGTGGCCAGTCTGCTGCCACTGAGCGGGTTCTGACATGAAGGGCAGAAGGGCTCACAGGGTGACCCTCGGAAGGAGGGCGCCAGGCTTGTGTTGTGGGCAAGTCAGGTGGTAAAACATCACTCTTTCTGGGCCGTGCACCCCACCCCATGCACCCCCAGCAGAACCCATCCAGACCTCTCTGGTTTGGGGAACTGATAACATCGATTGATTGATTTTAAAATTTTTTTATTGTCATCTGAATGAAAAATTTCAGACCAAACTAATTTTCCCTTCCACAATGCATGCCCATCATGTCTCTTGATGCTGTGACCTCCATGTCACCGTATTGCTCCTTCCTCGGCCTCCCTGGCCCCCCTTCTCATTCATCCCTCTGTCCTGCCCTGTCTGCCCTCTGAGCTGTGTTTGGGGGTGCGGGAGGGGGGGCGATCATTCACAGACTGCCCCTCTGTAGGAATTGCCTGCGGGTTTTCTCCTGACCTTTCTTTCCTTTGGGCTGCCTTGTGATCACCCTTGCTGTTGTTTCCACTTTCCTCTCCCCCAGGAGGAAACAGCCGGATGCAGATGAGATGGGATTTGCTTGTCAATGTAGGCTGGCTCCCCCTCATGGCGTCCTGGGGCCCAGTAGGGTAAGCAGAATGGGACGTCTGACCTACAGGCTGAGGGATCTATACCTACTGAGTCAGATCCCACTGTGAACCAGACTCAGGTGGGCCACCAGGGCCAAGGGTGCCGAGGGTTCCCCAATCTGTAAAACACTGCCTGGGACCACAGACTCGGGAAGGTACAGCCTGGCACTCAGAAGCCAGGACACACACGGGGTGCAAGCAAACAGGAGCACAGCCATGGTTCTCCCCGGCTCCATTTCCACACATTCTAGCACCCCAGGCCCTTCCCACTGTCGGTGTGACTTCTAGAGGCCGAGAGGACAGAGGATCACTGCCCGGGGGGGGGGGGGAGGGCGTTCTAAGTCCTCCTCCTCACAGAAGCAGACCACTGACTGATGGGCCCCAACCTCTGCCTCACCTGACATCTGGACATGTAGCGATTGTGCCACAGGTGCTGGTATTGACCTTGTGGATCTTAAGAACAGGCTGGCGACCTTTCTCACGGCTCATGTTGTCCTCTGAACAAATAGGCAAGGGTCAAAAATCAGAGAAGAGGAGGTGGGGGCTTGTCCACTCAGCTGGCACAGCTTCACAGTTCCATGGCTCCTCCCCAGGGGTCCCTGGGGCCAACTGCCCATGGAAAGGCAGAGTGTCTTGACTGGGCACCCCTAGGAGATAAGCCCCGCTTTGAAGGACGTCAGCTGGATGGGAGCCTTGTCGAAGAACCACTTCAAAGCTGCCCTTGGTTCTTTGATAGGGATTCCTCCATGGCCACCCTTCCAGGGACGCCGTGTTGGAACATCACTGGACTGCTTACAGCTAGCGGAGTGACCCTGAGCCAATCAAATGCAAAGAAAATAAATCAAGTAGAGATAGAACCACAGAACATCTGAGCTCCCGTTCCAACCCCTGCCCTCACGCGTTCCTTTTCAAATCCTTCCAGAGTGTCACAGCCCTGACCTGGTGGCGATAAACCAGTCTACCATCTGCTCCTCTGCTGCACGTGTGCTCCGTGGAATAGGAGCTAGGTCTGCCGCCTGGTTCAGCGCATAGGTGACGGGTGGTGTGGGCCCGGGAACCAGGTTTTAGACGCCAGTCTCCGTGGGAACTTGGGGGCTTTACTCCACCTGAGCCTCAGTCTTCCCTCTCACCTGTCAGAGGAGGGGAAGTAGGGGTCCCCACCTCAGAAGTCATATTATCCTTTTTATTATTTAGATGAGTAAGCTGCACACTAAGACTTGACAATCACTGCTTTATTATCGACATATGACTCAACTATTCATCTATTCACCCATCCATGCATTCGACCATCCTTCCTATATCATTCACCCACTGAAACATCTACTCATCCATCCTCCAAACATGTTAACATCCATCCCTCCATTCACCCATTCCATCCAATCATCTATCCACCCAAATGCCCAAATACTCAAATAGCCATCCATGCATCCCACCATCTTCCCATCCATCCATCCGTCCGTCCGTCCGTCCATCCGTCCATCCATCCATCTACCCATCCATCCGTCCATCCATCCATCCATCCATCCATCCATCCATCCATCCATCCATCCATCCATCCATCCATCTATCCACCCATTCATTCCATTACATCATCTATCCACTTGAACATCCAAATACACTAACAAACATATATCCATCCACCCAATTCTCCCTTTACCCACTCACCCATCCCCCCATCCAACAATCACTGTGATTCTGCATGAGGCCTTGCGATGGGAGTACTGGTCCCAGTAGGAAGTTAACTAATCACGGCTGGGGAGACAATTAAACACAAGAATATCAACCAAGTGAGATGAAGGGTAAAAACAGAGATGACTGAAGCCCCGGGGAGGGAGAGCCCCTTCGCCTGAGGATGGGCACAGGGGTGGGGAGGCAGAGTGAGAGGCGTGCTAGGTGGGGCTTGTGTGCTAGATGGCTACATCTGTACCAACCATGCTGGCTGGAAGCTCTAGTGCAGGCCTTGCCACTGACTCAAAATCTACGTGTGGGAAAGAACTACACCAGCGGTTCTCAACCTGTGGGTCGCGATCGCTTTGGGGCGGGGGTGGAACGACCCTTTCACAGGGGTCACTCGATTCATAACCATAGCAAAATTACAGTTATGAAGTAGCAACGAAAATCATTTTATCGTTGGGGGCACCACAACATGAGGAGCTGTATGAACGGGTCGCAGCATCAGGAAGGTTGAGGACCGCTGCTCTACACCAAAAGGAAATGGCGCATCTCTCTCTCTCTGACACCTGGACAGCCTTTCCGAATCAGAGGCCTCAGGATGGGCAGCTTCGCCAGAAAAGACACCAGCGCTGAATGGGACTCTCCAACTCCCTGCAGACTCTGGGCTGAATGGGACTCTCCGACTCCCTGCAGACTCTGGGCTGAATGGGACTCTCCGACTCCCTGCAGACTCTGGGCTGAATGGGACTCTCCGACTCCCTGTAGATGCTGGGCTGCAGAGCCTTCCTCTCTGGTTGGAGCCATTCTTCACCTGAGCCTGATGGCAGGTCAGCCCCTTGTGCTCAAAGGCAGTGGGGTTGGGATCTGAGCAAGAGGCCATGGGAATTCATAGTTGACTTGCTCCCACAGGAAGATCGCGGGCTGCAGATGCCCCGGCGGTGGGCTTTCTCCCTTGGCTCTGCTCCGAGCATTCCATGCATCCTGCAGGGTCCAGGGGGCTTCATCTCTCTGTCCAGAGGGGCTGCAGAATGCTCGGGGCCAAGCAGTGCTTTGGTGACCCATTGCCAGCCCCCAGGCCCTGAAGAGACCCAGACAGGGACTGGACTGGGACCCTGGTGAGGCCATAGGTCCCTGGACACAAACTTGGGGTGGTGTCACTGAACCTTCAGAGTCATACTTGCCCATCTGGAAAATGAGGACGGCCAAGGGAGCTCCCCAGAGCTGGTTGAGCACACAGCAGGCGAGTGACCCCCTGCGGTACACAGCCCGGGCTGACCAGCTGTTCTGAATCCTGGTTAGTGTTATTGACAGCACGGAGGGGGAGGGGCAGTTTGGGGACCCATCTTCATTAGGAGTGATATGTCGGCCACCCATGGGTGCCCCCAGCGGGAGTGGCCTGAACACCCACCAGTGCCTAGAGAGCAGAGGGGAACACGGCATGCTTGCCGCCCCAGCTCCTGGAGAGATGGGGTCCCCTGCTCACACCCATGGGGCAAACTCTCTGTCTCTGTTGCCATCTGTGTGTGTGTGTCTATGTCTCTGTGTCTCTCTCTCTCTCTGCCTCGGTTTCCACCTACTCCAGGATCTTCTGGGTTGCAGGCCAGCACTGCACCGGAGGAGACCCTCCAGCAGAGGGGCACTCCCACACACAGCACCCTGAGAACAACCTGGATAGAGAGTCACAACCGGCACAGCCCATGGCCAGGCACAAAGGCCCCGCCCACCCAGTGCCCTGGGCACAACCCCTCCAGGCACGGCAGGGGTCAGGCTAGAGCATCCTGTTCAGGCCCGCCTGTCCACCTGGAACCTGTGGGCAGGGTTCCTGACAGGGAACCCTCCTGGAGGAGCCGCTGGCTGGCAGTGGAGACAAAGGGCCTGGGCGGAGAAGATGGTCACCCTGAGGGGAGGGGCTGCAGATATAGTCATTCCCACGCCCCTCGGACAACGGAGAGGGCAAGGAGAGGTAAAGATCCCAGCCTGTGCTGGGGAGGAGGGAGCCCAGAACCTTCCCCAAGGAGCTGCTCGCTGCCACCATCTACACTGGGACAGGAGGAAACAATTACCCAAACCAAACAGGCCCAGATTCCAAACCCTGACCCCAGAGGCTCATCTAGATAAGAGGCACTGCCAGGCTGTCCTTGTCCCTGCAGAACCTGCGTGTGGGCACATGCGGCCACCATCATGTTTCCAGCACCCTGGGGCCTTGGGGTGGGACTGGAGCTGGACACCCAATAGCCTGGCCACCATGGGAACCATGCCCACCCCCAGCTGACTGGCCTTGGGCCTGAGGGGAAGGGCATGTCTGACGTGTCCACCATCAGAGATGCCCGGCCCCAAGGTATTGCTGAATAAGTGAATGAAAGAAAGAGCACCCAAGTCTGGCCACTCTGTCCTCTCCACGGGCATGAGCGTGTCAAAGCAAGCCACAGCAGGGCCACACTGCTGGACATCTGCGTGGCCTGCGTGGCACTGCAAGAGGAAGACAGCATGGGGTCAGGACCTGAGTGACTTAGATGCCACCAATGTCCTGTGGCTGCTCCTTCTGTAGACACGTGGCTCTTGCAGCCCAGCAGGGGATCCCCCTTCTCAGGGAGAAGTCACAGTGTCCTCTGCCCACAGCTAGAGTTTGTGGGGAGCAAGGCATGTGACCTTCAGGGTCCATGAGCGTGTGATCCCACCCTGCTTCCCAGGGTGGCAGGAAGGCTTTATGGCCAGGACAGTGCCGGTCTCCGTCTTCCCTGGACACAGCCCCCAAAACACTGTGTCAAAGTTCACTAACGAAATATTGAACACAGCCTTGTCAACAGGAGCACACGACACGCTGTCACCGTGACGGTTTTCACGGGCATTGTTTCTTTAATAGAACAAACAGTATTTTAAGAAAGACAGCTGCCATCCGTTAAAGGCACAGTCATGAGGTTACTGGTTCGATATACAGCCACCTGCTGTGGGTGCTGGCACCAGTCGGGCCCAGAGACCTGCCCTGCTGCTCTCCGGCGGGTACTATGAGTGGCTTATGCCGAGCACCTTGGGAGACAAGCCTGGTTCATCAGTGTGAAGGAATCCTGACCTCAGAAACGGCGTGAGAGATTTCAGAATCAAACTCCATTGCACTTGTGGAAGACAGCATGTGTCCACTGCACAAACCCACACTGCTAACCAACACGCAGCAGAAGCTCCCCGTGCCTGCCACTCCGGGTCGCAATTTCCAGGGTGTTCCACATAGCCCTGTGCACACGTCTGCGGGTCGCCTGTTTTTAACGAGCCCCAGCGGGACCTGTCTGAGCATGCTGCCCTGAGCCTCCTTCGTCTTGCGGATGCACTCATCTATTTGCCCATCCTACTGCCCACGAGGGCCGGCGTCTTCATCCCTGCCGCTGTCACCATCTCTGCCCCTCAGCCACGGCACCTGCCACTCAGTACTTGAGTGGAAGTATCCCAAAGGCCGCACTGGACGACGCCCTGCCCCTGACCTCGCAGCCCCAGTGTGGGCCGCTGCCGAGCTCTGCCTGCAGCCGCAGCGGCCCAGAAGGCCTGGGTACCAGGCCCACGCGCAGGCCAGCCGGAGAGCGAATTCCTAGAAGTGGGCTTGCCAAGTCTAGGAGTCTGCGTGTCACTCCCTCGCGTGCATGGAGCTGGTCGAATTGCCGGCCAGTCCAAGGAGAAAGCCAGTCCTTGAGAACTGCCACCGTCTAGCATTTCCCCCCAGAGCCCTCAACATTCTTTCTGTCCAACGCTCTCCGCCTCGGGAGGCTGAGGGGCATGACCAGTAGGAGGCAGGCCTCCAGGCCTGGCCTGGGTGGCTCAAGTCCAGGGTTTGCTGATGCTGCCTGAGCCTCTGTCTCCTCGTCTGCCGGGTGGGGTGATGGCAGCATCAGTTTCAAGGTCTGTTTGTTTGTCTTCCTGTTATTGTTGTTGTTGCAAAGACACGCCGCAGAGCATCTATCACCCCAGCAATTTCTTCGTGTCCAAGTCAGCGAGCTTGAAGACAGCTTTTGAATTGTGCAGCCACCCGACCCTGCTCTTCTGAGCCGTCTCTCTGTGACCGTGAACACACTGTCCCCTACGCTTCCTTTTGACACTTGGGAGTGACAGCTGTCAATGTGATCCGTATACATAGTTCTGATAAAAACGCAATGTTCTAGGCAGGCATTCTTTACTGATTCAGCTCCACTGCGGTCTTCTGAAGGCTTTTAGGGATCATTGGGTTTAAAGTTGATCATATTCAGAGCAAGAGGTGCAAGCGTTCACCCAGACCCCGAAACCACGGCTCTGAAAGGTTGGGATCGTGAGAATGTTCCATTCTGTTCTCCATTCCATCTGCTATCACTTGAGAGTCTTCTAAAGCAGTGGTTTTCAACCTTCCTAATGCTGTGACCCTTTCATACAGTTCCTCATGTGGTGGTGACTCCCCAACCATAAAATTATTTTCGTTTCTACTTCATCACTGTCATTTTGCTACTGTGATGGATTGGGCAACCCCTGTGAAAGGGTTGTTCGACCCCCAAAGGGTTTGCGACCCACAGGTTGAGAACCACTGCGCTAAAGGATCGTTGATCAAAGTGCTCAGTAATGGTAGCTGGGCACCGTCTCGTCCCTTCTGGTCTCATGGCAAGGGAGGCCGTTCCACCTGGAGGCAGTGGGTCACACATTCCACGTTCTCATCTCAGGGTTGGTTTGGAGATTTAAATCCTAGGTTGCCCCAGAAATGGGCTGTGGACAAGTGACTCTCCTAACTCAGAGAATGGGGACTCTGTCAGCCCTGAGTTTGGGGCTGCAAGGAGATAATGGTCTATTTAGGGAAGAGGCAGATGGGAGCATTGGTCCTGGAGTCAAACTTCAAAAGCCATCAACGCACAAGACACTCCTCCCAGCCAGCTAGCGTGCCTACTTGCGGGTGGATGGGAAGCTCTGAGGGGTCTCTGGTTAGAGGTCCATGGGTGGGAGGGGCAGGTTTTGGATCCCTGTGGAGAGCCCGGCAATGGGGGCTCAGGAGTAGAATCTTTGCTTTCCACTGGGGAGATCTGGGTTTGTTTCTGACCCCTGTCCTGCAGACCAGCCACCTCTCCCATGTCAATGGAGGCGTGGATGTGACTAGGCTGCTGAACAGATGTCAGCTGAGCTTCCAGGGAAAGGCCTACCAGGAAAAACGACCTGGCGATCCATTTCCGAAATCGGCCGATGGAAACAAGTGATCCGGGAGGTGGGGCACAGGGCTGGGCAGGCAGCATCACCTTTCTAGGCTCTCAGCATCTCCAGGGCTTGGGACAGCTGACACAGCGATGATGTAGAGCTCTAGGGTGTGGCCTCTGGGTATGTGGGCGGGGCTGAGCTGGAGTGTTGTTTGGGGAGGAGGGAGGCAGGGGGCTGGGTGGGCAACTTCCATTACGTCCGCCCCCAGCCTTTTGGAGGCTCCCACCAAGAAGGGCCCAGAAGTTGAGTGAGTTTATCACTGTCTTCTCGCCGGCTCGCCCACCGCATCTGACCTTTGGATTCAAAGAATAATTAATGGGGCTCTTTGGACAGTGCTCGGTGTGCCAAGCTTTTAATTAATATGCCAGACCGAATCTACTTAGCCGCGCCGGCTCGGCTCGATCCATCCAATTACCCAGACTCATTATGCGACCCGATTGCCTTTCCCATTACTGCGGTGACTTTGCGAGATGGGTAGCCAGGCTGCGGCAGGGCAGCCCAAGCCACGATTGATTCGCGGGCACCATCCACTGCCCCGTGGCACGCTCCTTGGGGCTGTAAATCTGGCACTGGGCTGCTTTCTCCGCAGCCCCGGGGGGTCGGAGCCGGAACTGGGTTGGGAAGAAGCAGTTGAGCCTCGGGCCCTTCTCCCAGACTTCCCGGCATTGGCTTCTCTTTACTGGAATTGCCTTTCTGGTGCCAACTCCCCCATCTGACCACTCTAGACCCCCCTGCGTCAGTAGATGAGATGACGGGCCAGAGGGCGACAGGGACCTGCCACTCAGGAGGGTGGAGCCTGCTTTGGGGCTGAGACATGGGCTGGGAAAAGTTGACCGCACTCCTGAGACGGCGGAGAAACGGCCAACAGTATAACTGGTGGCCTAGGGGCTCACTGGCCATGAGTGGGTGCTGACTCATAGTGACCCCATAGGAGAAGGTAGAACTGACCCTGTGGGTTTCCAAGGCTATAACAGTTAAAGAGGAGTAGAAAGCTCTGCCTTTTTCCCCGCCCAGCAAGCTGGTGGTTTCAAACTGCTGGCCTTTGGAGTCGAAGCCCTGTGCATAACCCCTATAACACCAGGGCTGCCATGGTGGTCTAGGGAAGTGGGTCTTTTGGTGGTTTTGTATTTGGTGGAGGGGGACAACCGCAATGCTCCTTCCAAGCAATGACAGCAGCATTGTGTCTCAAACACTTTGGCCAGGTGATCGGCAGAGCTGTCCCTGGAGAAGGACGGCGCGCTGGGTAAAGCGGAGTGGCAGCGACAGACAGGAAGGCCCTCCAGGAGATGGGGTGACACTGCGGCTGCATCGATGGCCTCAAACAGAACAGCCGTGAGGATGGTGCAGAGTTTTGTTCAGCCACACACAGGGTCGCTCTGGTCAGAACAGACCCGGTAGCACCTAACCACCCAACATCTGGGGGCAAAGCTACACAGGCAGGATGCACCATTTCAACAAGTGGCCCGTACCGTTCCGTGACACTGATTCTGAGGGAAGCAGGGAGCGAGGCCAAGGGACCAGCCTCCGAAAGCCAGCCGCAGACAGCCCTGTGACCACCAGAGAACCTTGTCCAGGTTGATGCTGGAAGATGAGTCCTCAGGTTAGAAGACAGGGAGGTGACAACAGGGACCCAAGCAGACTTGTCTTCAAGTGGACCACCCTTCCCACCGTCCCTTCCCGAATCACTCTACTTCCTTGTCTTCACTCACCAGCCCCCTGAGCTTTCCATCTCCCACAAGCTCTGCACTCACAGAGGGCCACTCAGCCCATCAGGTAGCCTCGAGGTTGGGTTTCCAGCTCATAGCACCCCTATCTGTAGTCAATGGAACCGACCTGAGCCGTCCTCAGCTGTTGTTGAGTGTGAGCCCATTGCTGCAGCCACTGCGCCAGTCCATCTCGTTGAGAAGCCCTTCGGTTTCACCAAGCATGATAAAGTCTTTGTCCAGGGCCTGGGCTCTCCTGATGCCAGGTTCCAGGTTCAAGCCTCACCATCTTTGCTTTGAAGGAGCATCCTGGATGCTCTTCTGCCAAGACGGACTGGTTGTTCCTTGGGCGGTCCAGGGTACTGGCAGGAGTCTTCGCCAGCTCCATCATTCAAGTGCATCGAAGCGTCTTCGGCCTTCCTTACTCAATGTCCAACGTTCATGGGCATAGGAGACGACTGACAAGACCATGGCTTGGGTCAGGCACACCTCAGTCCTCAAAGGAACCTTCTTCTCCACATGTTAACGAGGTCTTGTGCAGCAGATATTCCCAGTGCAATGTGTGTATCCCAAACAAGCAAACAAAACACCTCACTGCACGCAGCTCTGTTCTGACTCACAAAAACCCTGCAGAACAGACTAGAGTCATCCCTGTGCACTTCCAGTGCCTCATCTTCCTCCCCAGGAGGGGCTGGTGCTTTTGAACTGCTCGTCCGGTGGCCTGCGGGGCAACACATAACCCTCCACACCACCAGACCTCCTAAGTCTATAGAGACCCTTGAATTAAGTCTTAAACATGACAAAGTGGAAGACAAGGGCCATCAGCTGAGTGGGGAAAGGGCCCGCCTGTGCCCAGTACAGAGGCCAGGGCCACCGCAGAATCGCAGTCACGGTGTGGGTTGTGGACAACAGTGAGCCAATAGTATCCTCATGGGTCCATGATGGGTGGCAGACCAACTCTTCTTGGTCCTAGATGGGATGACAGAAGAGGAGAGGACCCCAGGATGGGGGTACATACGTTATTGTAGATTGTTTAAAAGGGGTAGAGGTAGTAGGATTGACTCATAACCATGGAGGAAATGCCCAAGTAAACCCTCTGTGTGGAAGCATGTCCAGGCAGGCCCCTGAGTTCTTCCTGCGTCTTGGTCCGTCTGCTCTCAATCACCTCCTACCAGGGGCAAACTGCCTTTCCCTGGGCTTGCCCGGACCTGTCTGAGTGCAGCTGCGTGGCTGTTTAATGGGCAGCAAGCCTCGGGAATTCGATACAAGGGACACGACAGCATTAAACTTATGCCGAGTGTCAACGTCAGCAAGGGCTCCCGCCGTAGCGCCGTCCACTGCAGTCCAAGTGCATTAGAGGACAAACGCCCACGCCGGCTTAAAGAGGACCTCGGGGTGTCTGAAGACTGTGGTGGCAAACTCTAGCGGGGACACCCTCTCCCCTCTTGCCTCTCGAGGTGTCTTTCTTCAGTCACCTCTCTGCGGTCTCTGTCACCCCCAGAGTTGGGCCCTTCCGTCTTTCCAATCAGGGGCATGGAGTCCCGCAGGAGAAGAGGGCTATGGGAGTAGGCCGTGGTTGCCCCTTCTCTCTGCTGGGTTAAACCCACTGGGCACCGGGCATGTATCACCATCAACCCTCAGTCAGCCTTGGAAGGGGGTCTTTGCGGCCTTCGTTTGGGTTTAATGCTCTCTGGTTCTAGACAATAGACTGTAGCTACACAGCCCAACAAAGCAGAACAGATTTTTCGTGATGTCTTGGTTTTTCAGGCCTGTTCCTGGGGTTCTGTGGGGGGCTGGTTCAGAAAGGTGGCATCAGCTCTGCTTTCTTAGATATGGTGTTCTGCCCTATGTTCAGCTATTAAATTATACTGCTTTGTTAATGTATCCTCCTCATCTTAAGTATGGGAAGGAGATCCATGATTACAGAGTGAAGCCATAAAGGTGAGAAATATTTGAAAAAATGCAGTATTCAGGGACTTAGGGAGGCTGTCTGTGGATGCATGGTGGCTCCTTGGTTACCCACTGAGCTGCCAATCATAAGGTCAGTGGATTGAACCTACCAGGCATGCTGCAGCCTTTAAAGAAATGAAAGATTTGGAAAGCCCAAGGCATAGTTCTTCTCTGTCCTATAGGGTGGATACAAGTTAGAATTGATTCAATGGCAACAAGTGTTTCTTTTAGACATGGGAGGCTGCACAATATACACAGAGACTACAGGTTGGGTACTGCACAGCCAAAACTCAGCTTGGGGAGGTAGACCCTGAAAATCAAAGCTGAGAAGGCACTCAGATGCAAGGTGTGTGTGGAGGGGAGCAATCTGAGATGTGGAAAATGTCCACAGCAATCTTCTCATTTGTCTCCTGCAAATTATGCAGTAAACATTTCAGAATGCGTGTTAACCTTCGGAAGTCAATGGATGCTTCAGGTTAAATGTTTCAGAGATGAGTTGACTCCAAGCTTCTTCATAAGGTGAAATTCCACCCTTTAAGAATGTTTCTGTGTACAGGGGGCGAGGCTGTGCCATCTTATAACAAGGCGGCGTCTTAATTGTAGTGAAGGAGTTTGAACTCTGAGAGCCCCGTTCCACTCACCACCAGTCAGCTGATGGCGACGCCTATCAATCCTGGAGGGCAGAGTGGGATTTCTGGGGGGCTCTGGAGCAGAAAGTCTTATCCTGCCCTTGCAGAGCAACTGGTGGGCTCCAACACCGAGCTTGCGGTTATCAATCAAACAGGGGACCTACTACACCATCAGCTCTCCTGATTTATTGTACAGTGATTCTTACCTCTGGCCCCTTTGGAAGACAAAAAAAATTGGAGCTGCCTACTATTTAGTTACTAATAAAGGTGAAGTGATACTTGGGGAAAATTCCAAGTTCATAAAATTCACGCCATTCCAATATATCTTCGGATCAAAAGCTATCACGTGAGGAATAATTTGGCCTAAATATTTTGTACAACACGAACTACACAAACTACTGCACTTCCTCTGTCTCTGCCCGAGCTGGCACTGCATCAAAATATCCCGACCTGCGATGAGCCAGCCGAGCATAGAGTGGTATGTGACATGTGTTCCGAGCTCAAAACCTAGAGCTGACAGGGGGAAAGCGTTGGGCGCTTTGGGGATGAATCTGCAGGTCAAGAATACCCAGAAACAAATCTAACATGTACACACCAAAATGCGTGTCAGGCAGTCTCATTTTATTGCCGTGGCTTTCAAGTTTAAGCCCCCGACTGTCTGTCTGTCCTACTGTGGTGGCTTAAGTGTTGCGATGCTGCCGGAATCAAGGCCACCCTCATCGCCAGTACCGTCAGGGTCACCCATGGGGGCGGGTTTCAGCCACGCTTCTGGACTGAGACAGACTAGGGAGAAGGGCCTTGTTAGCAGTTATGTCAATTTGCACTGTGGAGGGGTGGAGTCCAACCCGTCAATCAGCCTGATGATGCCTCCCAGGAGGCGTGGTCTTTTTATACGGGAGACCTTGGGCCCTTCTTCTCTCTCTGCCCCTTCAACTCCTTGTTGCTGGGACTCTGTGCCTACCACCAGGGACAGTTCCAGGTGGGCCACGTGACCTGGGAGCTGTCCACACCCTGCCATGTTTCCGCCGACCCACCAACCTGTGAGCTGCCTGCTTCCTGCGTCACCCCTCAGTCATTGGCCTGCAGCTCCACGAGTCAGAAGAGCCAGCTAGCATCCGACCTGAGGACTTGAACTGAGCGTCTTCTCGATACAAATGTACTTCTCGGCTGACAGTTCTTCCTTATACATGAATAAGTGCCTCTGGTTTTCTTTCCTTGTCAACCCAGCGTAGCACAAGCCTGATAATTCTCCTCCCAAATGGGCCAATGAAAAGCCTGTGGATCCCAAATGGAATATTGACCGGCATGGAGCCACCGAGGGTGCCGACAGTTACCAGCTGCTGACCAGAAGGCTGGAGGTGGGGTTCCGACCAGAGGCCCCTTACAAGAAAGGCCTGGTGAGTTGCTTCCGGAAATCAGCCCATGAAAATCAACCCTGTGGATCCTATCAGAACATTTGTTTCCTGACAAAGGGTTGGAAGATGAGCCCCTTCGTTCGGAAGGCGTGCCAAGTCTACGGAGGTCCTGACATGGACCTGGGCAGACCCTCGACTGGGAAGACTGGGCAATGACCCTTTCTTTGAACCTGGAGTGACCATGGGATGTTACGCACAGTGACAGCCGCAGGATGAGCACGGTGCCTTCAGTTCCCCTTCCCTGGGCTTCCTCCTCGGCCCGCCCCAGAGGGTTTGTGGTTGGCAGCCCGTGGACCAGAGCACTAGAAGAGGCGGTGCGTGGGAAGGGCGGTGCTGGACTGTGGAAAGGACTGACCCATCTTTCCCACAGGGAGGGCAGCCAGAGCACGCCTTGGAGGCAAGGACGGTGAGACTTCCTCTTACATACGTTGGGCGATTTGTCAGGAGAGACCAGTCCCTAGCGAAGGACCTCATGTTTGGCCAAGTAGAGGGCAGGGACAAAGAGGAAGATCCTCGACATGATGGACGGACACGGGCACTAAGACAACAAGCTCAGCCATAGGAGCAGCTGTGAGGATGGCCCAGGGCCAGGCAGGGTTTCGTCCCCTTGCACTTAGGGTCTCTGTGGGTCAGAGCTGACTCAAGGCCACCTCACAGCCACCATGTGCCACAGGGCGCCAAGGCTCACCCGCCAGGCAAGGTCGCTCTGTAAGCAAGTGGCTGTGGAAAGATTGCAACCTGGATCTGGGTTTCCCTATGCTTGTGACCAAACGGCTGGTGAACAGGCAGACCACTCCCACTCAAGGCCTGAGAAGGAGGAGTCAATGTCTCTCACTGAGGAACACAGCTGGGTGGGGTGGGGTGGGGGACGGGGACGAGTCTCAGCAAGAGGAAGAACATCTCTGGCATCCAAGGCTCTGCGGATATCCAAGATGGCCCCAGCCTTGCTAAGGCACAGCGAGGAGGGCCTAGCCCCCAGAGGGCTGAGGTGGGGAGGGAGGGGCGGGGAAGCAAGAAGGCTGCACCCTCACAGTGGACAGCAGACCCTCCCTCGAGTCTGACTTTCACAAGTCTGCTTTTGTGGAGCTCCACCCCTGCCACCAAATCGACTTCCAGCCCACCGCACTGAGGCCCGGCCGCAATCAGGGAACCCAACTGGGCTCGGGCGGACACTTGTGTTGGCAACTGCACGGTGCCATTAGCAACAATTGGCCTGGAGAATAAACGAAAGGGCACCAAAGAAAGAATCCTGTTTTTGCCAAGCTCCTTCCACAGCCTTCCAGCAAATGCCAGTCTGGCGCTCGGCTCCTGATGGGGAAAGGAGCTGCTGGGAATTTCAATCCATGGGCCTGCGGGGCAAAAACTAACCCCATTTAGGGAGTCTGCCCGGTGCCAGGCGGGCGTCTGTGCGGAGCCGTCTTGGCTCTCTGAAGCCCTTCCCAAAACTTGTGAAATAGGCATAGCTGTGATGACTTTAAAAGAGAAACTTTTATGTTTTGACCCGGAAGAGACATTGTTTGATGTTTACCGGGGGTGAGAGAAAAAGGGAGGGAGGGAGAGCGCGTCGGCTCGGGGACTCCAAGCTCCGCTGGTGGAGCGTGGTTCACCAGGACGGCGTCCAACGGCCAACTTTGGTGACTCAGGTTGGGATCTGAAAAGCCCATGAGCAGCCATCTGCGGTGTCACCCCAGCCCAGAGGACAGGAGTGTGGTGAGGAGAGACAGACAGAGGCAAACAGTTAGTCCAGTGGACTCCCTGGGTCACAGAAACGGAAATCTCCCCAACCCTGAAACCAGAAGGTCTAGATGGTGCCTGGCTTCCACCCCCAACTGCTCTGAAAAAAGACGGCACCCAAAAGTCCTGGATAGAGTGGGGAAGGGGAGAAGGTAACTCAAAATCACAAAGGAGGCAGTGCTTCCTGTTCAGAGAGAAGCTAGGAGAACCCCAAAGCGACAGCCCTTATTGGGTCCCACACTGAACTCACCCCTGTGGCAGCCTTTCCTCGAAGGCAGAGGCTTCAGAGAGACGGCAGGAGGGGAATGGGAAGCACTGGGAGGCCGTGGGGTAAGTGATGCAGGCAGAGGGAATGCAATGGAGACCAAGGATCCGCTCCGGAGAGGTCCTCCCAATTCACAATGAACGCTTTCAAAGAGAAAGAGCATCGAACGGAAACGAAAGAGACACTTGTCTTGAAATGAACAGGGCTTCACGGGAACAAAACACAGAGAGGTCCCACGTGCCCTTCCCCAGCCTAGCCCACCCGCTGCGCTGGCATCTTGCATAGCTGTCGGACAATAGCAAAGGCAGGGCATTGGCATCTCTCAAGCCATGGGTCTTTCTTACTCAGATGTCACTTGTTTTATACCTGCTTACCGTGTGTGTGTGTGTGTGTGTGTGTGTGTGTGTGTTTGCTATTAGGTGCCATCGAGTCAGCTCCAACCCATAGCGACCGTGTCCACAACAGAAGGCCTGGCAGTTACATCATCTGGTGCCAACTTGAGACTATGGAAATGAAGGGGTGGAGTTCAGCCTGCCAATCAGATCGCTGCTTGATGACCTCATTGGGAGGCGCTACAGAGATAAGTAGCTCGCTGGAGGTGGGACACCCACTCCCTGTGAGACATTCCTGCTGACAAGACACATGGAGCTGTGCTGATGGAGCCAGGGCCCTGGAGCTGGAGAAGCCACGTGGAGACCCACGCCAGGCTGAGATGCTTCCACCAACACCACTGGATCCACAAGACTTCCCACCCACTGCCCTGCGATCTCCCTGCATTCGGTGTCATTGCATGTGTTGGGTGAGTCTGAAGAGGGATCCTACAGATGGTATCAGACAGATGGGCTAGTATCAAACTTACGGCCTTGACCTGGACTGGGCTGGGATGTTTTGGTAATACACAACCGCTCTTTTATGTGAAACTCTTTCTTATACACGTGCTTGTCTTAATGGGTTTCTCTAGTCCACCTGGGCTGGCACCGAAGGAAACACTGCATGGACCTGCGCCTCCTCACCGTGCATCCTGCGCCGGGCCACTCGTTGTAGCCACAGTGTCGATCCAGGTCCTTGAGAGCCTTGCTCTCTCTCACTGCCCCTCCACTCTCCCAAGCATGCTGTCCCCCTTGGGGGCCTGGAGGGTGTGTGCAAGTTCTATTCAATCCTGTCATGTCATTGTCAGGTCCTCCACACAGGTGAGGAGGAGGAACCCAGAGCAGAGGAGAATGGTGAAGGAGCTCAGGTGCTGACTCCAAAAGCTGGTGGTTCAAATTAACCCAACGGTGCCGCTGAAGAAAGTCCTGGTGATCTGCTGTTGGAAGAACCAGTCATTGGGAGCCTTAGGGAGCACAGTTCTATGCTGACCCCCAAGGGACTGCTGAGAGTCAGGGACCACTTGATAGCCAGTACATTAGGGACGGGACACGTAGAGAGGCCGAAGGGACTGGCCAAGGCAGTCTAGCTTGTCAGTGACTGAGCATAGAGACAGGCACTGAAGCCTAACCTCCAAAGTTGCCCCGGGGTACCCCTCTGGGCTTTCCAACACCCCTAGGCCCCTAAAGCAAGAGCATAGTTGACCCGGAGAGACATGGGCAAATTTAACATGCACATCCCCTTGCACATTTGTCCCCGCTGTGGGTGGTGCTGTCTGATGGGCAGAGCTCTGCGAGCAACACCCTGCTTCGCCTTGGACCCCAGTGGGCTCGGACGCACGGGGCCTCAGCGAGTCTGGCAGCCAATGGCGCTGCAATGGCTAAGGATCTTGCTGCTCACTGAAAGGTTGGGGGTTCACACCCACCGAGGCCGACTGAGAGAAATCCCTGCAACCTGTTTCTCCAATGACAACCGCCAGGAAGTACCACGGGGCAGGTCTGCGCCGGTGCGTGGGGTCCCTGTGCGTCAGGATCCCAACAACACACACCGCCGTCAACGCCGCTGTCTCTGGCCCAGGACAGCCAGGGTCAGAGGCCACCCAAAAGCCAAGTCCCAAAGTCTGTTGTCACGTCCATTCTGATTCACAGGGGGGCCCTTCAGGACAGCGGAGAACTGTCCCCCAGGGGTTCCAAGACTCATCACACAGAGGCGGAGGCTTCATCTTCCTCCCGAGCAGCAGCGCTTGGGGTAAAACCAGACCTTCCTAATGCCATCCCCAGCACTTAACCCGCTGCACACAGGCAAATAGGAGCCAATCTCTCTCGCTCGCTCGCTCTCACTCACACGCTCGCACACTCGCATGCACGCAAGCAGCCAGGACCGGCCCCAACACACCCCAAAGGAAAAGCAGCCGAGAACATCCAACAACTCCAAATTAATAACAAATTGAAAACTCAGGCCACACCAGGGACTTGGCCTCACTAGCGGAACTGTGAAGAGTGTAAGACATCACACTGCAACAATCAATCAGAGGAGAGGGCCTGCGTTGGGCTTGGGCAGTGGGTGTTTCTGTGGGCAGTGGGGTGGCTAATGGCTCGGGGAAAGAGCTGAAACCTACTTCCTTTCCTCTGGGGGGCTGTGGGGGTGGGAACCTTACAAGAGAGATTTTAAAAATCACTAGCATCCCAGGTGATTGTGAATTAGGCGCTATTTGCTGAGGCTTAAGGGGATTAAGGCTTAAAAGTTGGCGATGATCAATGGGTAATTATGGCGGAGCCTTGGAGGCGTGGGGGGGGGGAGGGCGGGCACGACCTGCTGCGTGCTAGCCCTCCAACCCCGAGATGTGTGGCCCAAACGCGTGAGGGCCTGCCCATGAGTGTGCCAACCCTTGGCCCTCCCCAGACCCCTGCCCAGATGTCCCGGCCACCCACTCGCCCGCCAGGGAGGACAGGAGACCAGAGCTCCCAACTGGGACTGGGGGCAGACAAAAGGTGAGATGTTGGTGGCAGCTGCCTCCACATCAATCAATTACGGGCATGTAATAACTACAATTTTCTGATTTAAAGGCAAATCCAAATAACCCAGAAGAGCCATTCCGGCCACAGGCGGCCATCTCCTTTCTGAGTGGGCCCCAAATTGATTTTTCTTTTATAAGCCCCACTTTATGCTGCTCCTTGGGCCCCCCGCCCCTCATCTCTGAGCGCTCTATTTTCTTCTTGACCGCCTAAGCCGCAATTAATGGCGGGCTCAGAAAGTGTTGTGTTCAACTCTGCTGGCTCAACTGAGCCCTGGACAGAGAGCATATCCTCCTGACCTCAGTTTCTCCATCAACCCCACAGAAGGACTGGTGGCCAGACCACTGACCTCCCTATATGTACCCTCACCCCTGGTCTGCCAGCTTGGTGCCTCTCCTGCTCCCAAGTCTATTGGGGTTTTAAAACAGCTCTGACCAGCTCTGCCCATTCCGGAGGTCCCTCTGCTCCTTTCTCAATGCTGAGCTCTGCCCGGGCTGGTTCCTGCCCCAGACCTTTTGTTCTTGCTTTTTCTACAACTCGCCCATCTGTCCTCAGCCCTACACCCCTCACCTGCTGCCATCCTCTGTTCAGTTAGCAGCCCCCAGGTCACACAGTCCCCAGGTCACCGGAGCTGCCCCAACCCTGGGGTTCCTTCCTCTAAACTCCAAGCTCAAACTCACTGCCATCGAATGGAGGCCAACTCAACTCACCAAGACCCTGTGGGGGGGTGGAACTGCCCTCATGGGTTTCTGAGACTGTAACTCTTTACGGGGGTAGAAAGCCTCATCTTTCTCCCACAGAGCAGCTGGGGGTTTCAAACTGCTCACCTTGTGACCACCAGCCCAACGGGTAACCGCTAGGCCATCAGAGGCCCCTCTCTCTCTAGGGGCTGCTGTGGAACTCCTGTACAGCTGGTGGGTTGACTGGATTTCTGTCTTCTTTGGCCCCATCTTTGCTCACTGTCCCACTGGTGCATGGGCCGCCCTGCCTCACTTGTGTGCCCAGCCCTGGGGTATGGGGGGTGGGGGTGGTGCACAGATTGAGCCTTTCCTCTGGGACCTCTTCTGGACACCTCTGGGTGGAGTTGAACTGGCAACGAATGTCGCTGTTGTCACATTGCCTGAGACCCCAGCAAAGGGGCCTGTGAGGAGGCAAGCAGCAGCACCAGCTGCCTGGTCAGTGATCAGTTCCCAGTGGCAGCATGGAACAGGCATCGCATGGGGGCTCCACTCCCTCTGCTGAGGTTGTGCGTGTTCCCAAGATAGAAAGGGTCAGCGGGCAGGAGCTATTCCAAGGCCCCGGATGTCCACCTGGGACTCCCCATGTCCCGGGCTCCATCTTTAAGGGCCTCCCACCAACTCAGCACGGACATTTAACATACTTCCCAGACCTGGCTGAGGCATGGCGTGTCGGGGTGTGAGGGCCTGTGAGTGCCATTCACTCATCTCCTTCAATGGCAGCTCCTGCCTGGAGGGACCTGGGGCGCTCCCCCCCCCCCGTCAACATCAGGACAGGGACAAGGACCTATGCCGGACCTGGTTGGCACTCCAATTGATATGTTCACTTCCCCATGCTCCAAACAATTCCCTCTGTCTAGACGGAGAGTTACACCCACCCTCCTCCTGCCTCTGGAGCCTGACAGAGATAGCCCATACCCACATGCGATCATCCTACCCACAGGTGTAGGGTGAGAGGTGACACCCACATTGGGGTGGGGGGTGGCCATGAGGAAAGGGGGTGAGGAAAAGAAGAGAGGCCGGACCTGCCCCTGCCTCCCCCCAACCCCGCCCTCCCTCCTCTCTCCCTGAGCCCCACAACCATGTTCCCAAGCCCAAGCCACGCTCTGGAGAAGCTTCCTTCCTTGACCTTGTCTGTGCAGACAGCTGAACAGCCCCATTGTTGACCTCGGCCTTCCTGGACTTCCCTCATGGGGCTGGAGGGAGCCGTGGTCTCCGGGTGGTGCAACTGGAAAAACTTTACCCTGAAACCATCCCCAGGCAGCCCCGAGGTGGCTCAGCCAAAGCAAGCTGCCTTGGTGTCATCTTTTTCCTGGTGCTTTCTCAGGACAGGGGGATGGGGAAGGGGTGGGGGTGGCTTCCACAGGGCCTTACTCACGTGGACGTCTCCCCTCCTTTGACCCTGGCCAGGAGGGTCTGCGGAGCAGCCATTCCAGGTCCATGTTCAGGAAATGGACATGGAAGGTGGGAACCCAGGGGCCCTGAGGAGGCCCCTTGGGAACTTTTGGTCTCCTGGTTAGGAATGCGATGGCCTTGACCTTGACCTTGGTCTTGACTTTGACCTTGGCTGCTTTTTGCAGGGCAGGCCTGAGTCCCTCCTGCAGAGCTGCAGTGTGAGGGGTCTTCTCCAGCCCCCTGGGGAAAAGGTAGGGCCCCTCTGCATGGCTGCCGGGCATGTTGGCAGGAGGGCGGCTCTATCGGCCAGCGCAGGGGGGTGCGCTCAGAGCCTGTGCCCATGCAAACAGGCTCCGCAGGCCCCTAAACCCAGGAGGTACAGTGGTGATGGCGAGGACGCCAGGGCTTCTGTCTGCTGAGTGTGTCTGGGACGCTCTGAACTGTCATGTAGAGCTGAGCCCGGCTGGACTGGGTGAGGGCTGGGCTGGGGCTCACTCAGCCTGTGTTTTGAGATGGAGGCAGGAGTCAAATTTAGGGGCAGTCAGTGTCTACAGCTAGCTAGGCAGGGCTTCATTCCCAGGCAGCTCCAGTCAGCCCCGCTGGGTGCCCCACGCACATGGGATTTGAAAAGAAGGACAAATAAGAAACAAAGACCCCAGAGGGCTGGGGAAGGGTGGGGGGGAGGCTGGTGTTGGAGCGGACCTGAGAGCCAAGGAGAACTTCAGGCCAAAGAACACACACCTTCTAAGAAACGCTCACGGGGGCCGGGGAAGCCCAGCGTGGGCTGACCTGGTGCAGCTGCAGATGAAGCACCATGTCAGGACGCATCTGTTGTCAAATTCAGGGTCCCAGGCCAAATGCCCTGCAGCCCCAGCAGCCACCTGCAGCCCCCTGGGGTAGGTATCCGCTCCAGACCTTCCCAGAGCTCAGCACCTGCTGTGGAATTTCTTCCACTGGGGCAGGAGCAGCCCGGCGGTTCTCCACTCTGTCCCCCGTCCAGCCCCCGGCACCGTGGCACCCCGCTAGTGGACAGCTCTGAGCTCTACACCTCCCCACAGCATTTCTACCAGGTAACACTCTGGCAGTCGAATCCCAGATGAAGGAGGCCGAGTTGCCTTTCCTTGAGCAGTCCCTCAGCATCACCTCAGCCTCCCATCATGGGGCCCCATGCTTACTTGGCTATGGCTGTCTTGAGTCACACGCCCGCCACCCCCACAGAGTTTACAGTGCATGGGGTGGGGGAGGCCTGGCACATGACCACTGCCTCCCAGCCCTGGGACGATGCTCCCGCCCAGAGCAGATCCTGACCACGACTTAGAGTTTGATCTTTCACTAACTGGAGCATGCTCTCACACAGCATCCTTAATGGATGGTGTGAAAAACCCAATCAGGAAGCGCATGCACCCCAGGGGACTCGTGGGACAGATTGGCAATGTGGTACGAGGCGATCAATCAATTCTCCCGTGTTACTTCGCATCGTCTCTTTCCTGCCCCCCCTCACCCCCCATTCAGCTCAGCTCTGAGTTACGTGCTGTGAAGAAGTCAGACAAAAGATCAGGCTCCCAACAAGCAGAGTCCCCAGTTGTGGGGAGGGACGCATCCAGCTGCTCAGATGTCTGGCTGCTTAACCCCGTGTGGCAGGAGGGAGGAGGAGACACAAACAGGGGCTTCTGGGGGAAAGGGTGCAGGCTCTGGGTGGGTTCGAGGATAAGGGATGTGCACAGAGGTGGCAGGTCACCTGCCTGGCTCCTCCGCACTGGTGGGAACTTTCTAGGCTCCCCTGTTCAACCCTGCGCCTGACTTTTCCCCTTGCGCATGTGGAGCTGAGCCCTGGTGTGTAGCGCTGTGATCACATGGTGGACAATTTCAGAAATCCACAGTGGGCCGCTATGAGTTGGCATCAACTCTGGTGGTGAGTGAGTGGAGCTGGGGCTAAGGTCGCCTGGCTCTGGGGCCACTGGGAGGTTCAAATAAGACCCAGGGTGTCCCCCCTTGATGCGAGTGGCCGGCAAGCTCAGCTGCTGAGTGAAGGGCTGGAGGCTCAAGCCCACCCCGAGGTGCCTTGGAAGAAAGGGTGGTGACTTCCAGGAAGCATGGGCCCCTAGAAGCCTTAGGGACCTACTTTGTGTCCCTAAACACAGGGAAGTCCTGCCACACACCTTGTGGTGGGGATGCCTTTGGAAAACATGGAGTCAGCAAAGTTACTCCTTCTCATGGAGGCATTCCTGCAAATCCCATACGGAACCCCTGTTAAAGAAGGAGAGGGGAGGGGGAATCAACAACCGTGGTTTCCACACCAAAAGAAGAAAACTAGGTTCTTGGGAGGCCAAGGAAGGGGGTCAGGAGAAAGATAGGGATTTCCACTCCCGTAAAGAGTTACAGCCTCAGAAACACACAGAGGCAGTCCATCCGGTACCATAGGGTGGCCGTGAGTCAGCGTCGACCCCATGGGGGGGGGGGGCGGTTGAGATGCGAAGGGAGGAGATGCGGAGGTGGGAGGGAAATAAGCAAACAGATACATGGAGAGACACAGATATGCACGGGGACAGTGATCCACACAGATACACACACAGGTCTCAGAGAACGGAGCATCAAAAACACAAGCCAGAAAGCCACTGAGGAGCAAACACAGGGCGTCTCCAGGCAAAATTGTGTTCTTGCTGCTCAATGGAAACCCAGCCAGCTCTGTGGACTTGCCCTGAGTCACAACGTGAAGGAGACACACCCTAACCACCTCTAGCCCGGGCACCGGGGTGGCCAGGGACTGGCGTTTACTTAAGGGCAACTGGCCCCAAGGCGACGGAGGCTAAGCTCCCATGGCTGTCAGGAAGGAGACCCCATGGGCAGGGCATCAGCAGGTGTGGGGTGAACAGGCTCCTGGGAAAGCAAAAGTCGGGCAAGAGAGTGAGTGGGGCCAAGCCCACTGACAGTGCGGCTGGCGGTGGGGAGGGGTGCGTGTGAAGCGGGTCCCCGAGAGGGAGCCCCAGTCAGAACTCAGCTTCCCCTGGATGAAGCCACTTGACTGACCACCTCTGAGCAGGTCCCTGCATCAGAGGGGCCCCTCCTCCCTAGCTACAAAATTCCCGAGACCCTCCCAGCGCCTGGCCTTGCTCCGACAAGAATCCCAGAACAGCAAAAAATGCCCTTCCTCGGGCAACCGGGACATCAGCAGTGCTCAGGTAGTCAGGACAGTCCCGAACAAGTCCGTCTACGCACCTGGCAGCGTTCAGTCCTTCTCCACCTGCAAGAGCAGACTTTTCAAGGCAGAGCCTGGGAGTGCCAGGGACCCTGCCAGGGGTGGGGGTGTGGGGGTGAGGTTCTTTCTGCAGGTGGATTTGGGACAAGGTAAACGTCAAGAAGTGGTGACAAAGGAGGAATCTGGCTTGGGTGTGGTTTTTAGTTTAGGGTGTTTTTTTTGTTTGCTTTTGTTTTTTTCAGGGTCCGCCCCCACTCCCACCTCTTTCTTGTTGGAGACAATTTACATTCAGTAAAACGCTCACATTGAAGTGGATAGTGCTAGAGCAGCGGTTCTCAGCATGTGGGTCGAGACCCCTTTTGGAGTCTAATGACCCTTTCACAGGAGTCACCTAAGACCATCGGAAAACACATATTTCCAATGGTCTTAGGAACCGAGACAAGGCTCCTCTATCCGTCTCCAGGCGGGTCTGCCCACATGCAGATACCCCCACATACGAGTACCTGGCATGAAGACTGTTACCCATGCTACACCATGCTTCAAGACAACATTTCACTTATTTGTCATTAGAAATAAATATTACACAATATATAATTACATATTGTTTTGTGATTCATCACTATGCTTTAATTATGTTCAATTTGTAACCATGAAAATACATTCTGCATATCAGATATTGACATGATGATTCATAACAGTAGCAAAATAACAGTGATGAAGTAGCAACAAAAATAATTTTATGGTTGCCGGTCACCACCACATGAGGCATTGTGTTAAAGGTTTGCGGCGTGAGGAAGGTTGAGAACCGCTGTGCTAGATGAATTCTTGCTGTGCCCAGAGTGTTGAAGGAAGCCTGGTGGTTAGAGTGCCTGGGTGCTAGCTGAGAGGTGGGCAGTTTGAACTCACTAGCTGCTCCGCTGGAGGAAGATGAGGCTGTCTACTCCGGAAAAGGTTGATGCCCTCAGAGGGGGGACGGTGGGGAGCCCTGTAAGGAGTGACCCTGCGTTGGAATCGACTTGATGTCAGCGGGCTTGAGGTTGGGTCTGATGGCGGGCACGTCTTTTCCAAGTCAACTGTAGTTTCCTGTTCCCATATCTTAGGTGTCCTGGGCTTTCTCCCATACTGCCCCTCAGTCCCCCTGCACCAGGCTCCGGGTGAGGGCACAGGACAGGGAGTGGGTTTGGGGAGGGCATGTGGAAGGGGCACGTCTGAGGGGGTCCCAGGAGTCCTGGTCAGGAAGGCCATCATGGCATCCCTGCTGTGCCTGGTAGATCTTGAGATCTTGTGTGGGACTGGCAGACCACCTAAGGTGCGGGCCCCCTTGAGGCAGAATGCTCAGCAGGCTAATCACTGCCATCTCCAGCCTCTTCTTATCATACAGACAGTGCTCACTGGCGGCCCTGCCGTCGGCCCGGGAGGAAATGGATCTGAGCTGCAGCAGAAAGAATTTAATTTAGATACCGGGGACGAAGTCCTGATGTCTCAGGATATTAAACTCGGGCTGAAGGATGAGAGTCTGGACAGGCTATCTCCCTCCTCCAGAGAGCTCAGGAAGCGGGAGCGCTCCATTGCTCTGAATGGCGGGGGCAGAGGGGGGGGGGGTGGAGTTGCTTCTGGCCCAGAGGCCAGAGGGTGAAGCCGGGCCTTGTGGGCGGGAGAGGGGGAGGTGGGGCTCAGGTTTGGTGGGCTTTGTGTTCTGTACGGCTACGTGCTGGGTCAGTTAGCACCGAGAGGTCCAAGGATGGGTTTGTCTCTGAGGGTCCCATCTTGTCTCATGCTGGGGTTTGGACCCTGACCCGCCACGTTGGGAGAAAATGCAGTGTCCAGCGTAATTTAAGAAACCCCTAAAATTAGCATGGTTGGGAAAATGGACTACTGATTGTAAGCCATCGTTCAAACGGGCACCGTTAAGGACGTGCGGGGTCTGGCATTTTTAGGGGAGGGAGACAGTCGGGGAGTGCCTGGGTCCTGTGGCTGACCGCCCCCTGGGTGGTCATCCTTCTGGAATTCTGTGTCTCTCACCTCCATCACCCGTGCTAGCCTGTCTAAACTAGAGGGAGGCCCTTGTCAGTGCTGCGCCCCCAACAAGGGCCCAGGCTTTGCACCAGGAAGCAATGAGACCTCAGGGGCCACCCTGCCTGTCCAAGTCCTCATCCATCCAGAAAGACGCCCTGGTGGCACGGTGGTGAAGCACTAGACAGCGCTCTAAAAGGCTGGCAGTCAGAGCCCAGCAACAGCCGCTCCACGGAAGAGAAGCCCCCTGCCCACCCCCCTAATCTGCTCCCGTGATGATGGCAGCCAGGGGGTCCCTGTGGGCAGCTCCCCTCTCCCCTACTGGGTCACTATGAAAGGGGGATCAACTTGCTGGCTGTGGATTTGGGACCCACCTGAAGGAGTCCCTGGTTGGGGCCAATAGTCCAGTGTTCAGCTACTAACCAAGTGGGCAGAAGTTCAAACACACACACACACACACACACACACACACACACACCCCCCAAGATGTCTCACAAGCAAGGCCTGGCAACTTGCTCTGGAGAAACACTGTGGGGTCCCTGCGGTTTGGGGTCCAGTCTGGAAGGCTTATGCCAGCCTGCCCACATCCCTAAGCCCCAGGCTCCTCTTCCGCGATGAAATCAGGAGTCATTTCTGACCGCAGCCAGATAGCTGCAGGGGTAGGGCAGTGTGAGTGGGGCCTGTGTGCTGTGTGCAGGGGCCTGGGAGAGGCGCTGGGACGGAGGCCTGGAGGTGCGACTGCACCTGTGGGGGCAGGACACGGGCTGGTGGTCCCATCCATCATCCCTCTGCCCATGCACATCACAGCATGTCCCCTGGAATGTGTCGGAGAGCAATGTGGCACAGGGGCCTCCCCAGATGCCCAGGGGAGCTGGGCTGGTGGACTGGAACACGGGCGACACCGTCCACCGTGCAGGTTTCTGGAGAGGTCCAGGATGTTCATTCTGCCTCCTGCTTTGCAAACCCTCAGGCCCCTGCCAGCCCCTGTGAGGAGCTTGTGGGTGGCTGTCTGTCTGTGTTCTCCATCTGCCCTGCAAGTAGGCTTCTGCTCCCCACGGAGGGGCTTTTTGGGAATCCCAGCCACCTGGAGTCTCCACTCACCAGCTCTGTGGCTGCCAAGGGAGACGCCAATTGCTGGTGGGTTTCTGGAGCTTGTAGAAGCAGCCATCCTTCTCCAGGGACCTTGGGTCCCCATACCCACCTTGTAGGGATGCACACACACACACGATGGGGCTGGGGCTCTTCCATACACTGTTCTGATGGCTCTCTATCACGTGCCACCATGAGAATGCTCCCTCATAGAAAGAGTAAAAGCCTTTCTGTGCCAAGGCACAGACAAGGGAAGTATTCCTGACCACGCTCGCCACCAGCAAGAGACGTCCACAAACCCGCAGAGAAGCGGCTTCCAGGTCCGAGGCTGCTTTGCTCAGAAGGAAGGTGTGCCACCATTCAGGTGTAGGAGATGGCATGGCAGGGCTTTCTGAGCATTATCAGAAGGACTACATGTGGGGTTGCTGACCACAAGGGCCGCAGTTCGAGTCCACCAGCCACACGCAGAGGGAGAAACGAGGCTTTCTGCTCCCAGAAAGAGTCACAGCCTCAGACATCCACAAGGGACCGTGGCATCGACTCGACGGCAAGGGGTGTGGAGATTTTGTGGAACGGGGAGGAAGTTTACTTCTTCTGTGATTTGGAAGAATCCTAGTGGCTCAGTGGTTAAGTGTTCAGCTGCTAACCCGAAGATCTGCGGTTCGAAGCCACCAGCTAGTCAGTGGAAAAGCTGACTGCTCCCCTCTGCCCCCAGGGGCCGCTCGACAGGAAGTCCCCCGGTGCCTGCACTTGGCAGTAGCAATAGGTGATCTGGTGCCTCAATACTACATTGCAGCAAATCTGGCTTTTAGACCCCAAAGAGGAAACTGAGGCACGGAGAGAAGGAGGATGCCACTCTGCCCTGAGGGAGGGGGTCTCTCTCCACACTGCCCTGCCCCAATCCCACCTCTCTGTGCCTCAGTCTCTCACCTGCCCTTGGACCAGCCTCGGGGCCTGGTGGGGTCAGATGTGGGTCAGAGTCCACACTGGCACACATCGGCCACCGGAGCCTCGCTGGTCCTATCCGGGCTCCTCCCACACGCTCACGACACCCAACTACAGAAATCCAGCCATCCCCCGGGTCCTACAGACCTTTTATAAGAAAAAGGAACTTCGCAAAATCCACCAAAATCAAAGGAAATGTTTAAACTGGAGCCCGGCGGGGTGGGGCGGGGTGGGGTGGGGTTTAGTGGCCATCAGGAATGTAGATTCTTTGGCCTGATAAATCCATCTCCAGCTCCTGGCTACCCAGAGAGCTTCGTTCCTTTCACCACCACCCCGGCCCACTCGGGTTGTCCTCACACTTGGCCTGTGTCCTTGTGTCAACAGGACAGAGGAGATGGTGACTTCCAGATGGTCTCCCCCAGCGGGACAACCCAGGGGGATGAGGAAGGAGGCTGGCTGGCCCAGGGTGCTGGGTGCATGGTCTGTTGGAAAATACCATGGAAGATCACCCCAACATCTGGCACCCACAATACCGCATCTGCTTGCGCCGCCTCTGTCTGCTTTCTGTGTGTCCCCAAGAACCCTGGACAAAAAGAGTTTGATGTCCCATAAACAGACACATAAGCTGCATCAAATTATCAACTCAGGAGACAAGCACGCCTCATATTGTCGTCAGACTGGCCCGACAAAGGACCAAAGACAAACAGAACCAGTTATCCTGGAGCCAAAGCTGACTAGCAGGGACCCAACATGTGTGGGAACAGAACTGTGCTCTTAGGGTCACCGGTGACCGTCCTCTGTAACCAGCCATGCGATGGGTCACAGCTGGGAGGAAAAAGGACCTTTCCTTCGTCCCCAGAATGAGACACCCCTTCCCGCCTCCATGGCTACAGTACTTTCCACGTTCATGAGGCAACATGAGGTCTCTGGTGGGTCTTGGCGACCCGAGTGGGAAGGTGGGGTGGGGAAGGCCAGCCAGAGATGAAGAAACATTTTCCCAAAGTTATTGATTCCATGGAAATGAGGTCATCCTGCCCCCTCTGCTGCTCTCCTGGGAAGCGCTGAGGGTCCGAATCACCCCAGCCACGCTTGACCAAAGAGAAAGAGCAACATGAAGAGCTCGCTCCTCAGCTGACACACGAGGAGAGGCTGTCAGGCAGGACAGCCAGACCACCTGGGCAGACGCAGGACACTGTCTGTGGTACACAGAGGGCAGGGACTGCGGTCTCGCTCCCTGAGGGAGAACATGTTTGCCCGGCCGAGGAGCTCCACTGGGTTGGCTCGGTGCATTGGGTCAGGCACCAGAGGCTTCCGGAAATGCCATCCATTCTGAAATGTGATTGGCAAGAGCGAGAACAGTGAAGTACATCTGGTTGGTCTTAGGTCCTTTGGAAAGCTTGAACACTGAGTGGGTGACAAGGAAGGTCACCTCAGAGATGGGAGGTCACTGTCAGGGCTGCCCAGCATGGCACTTGGATCCCTGGCCCCAAGTGGGTGTCAGACATCATCAAGACCTGCCTCTCCCAGGTTACTGTGTGCCTTTGGGAGCCTGTTCTAGACTTTACTGGAGGTATAGCTGGGCACCCCACCTGAACCCCCAGTCCCAGACCAGGCTGTGCCATCAACTCCATCCAATCTCACAGATGCCCCATGGGACAGAGGCTTGCTAAACTGCCATCTTTCTGAGGGACTCGTCCTGGTGGCACAGCAGGTTAAGCGTTGGGTTGTTTGCTGAAAGGGGTGAGGCAGATGGCTCCTGTAGAGATCTCCGGCCTTGGAACCCAATGGAGAAATTCCAGTCTGTTTGCAGAGTGGCCAGGTATGAGTCCGCACCTGCTGGATGGCAGCGGGCAGATTTGGCCGCTTTGCTTTTCTCCCCTGGAGCTACTGGGTGGGTTTGAACCTTGGCCATTTCAGTTCACCCCAGGACTCAACCACTGTGCAGACAGGGACTCTGTACAACAGCCAGGGGACCCTTCAGAAGCCCTTGTGCATTGACACATCCTCTCACCTATCCACCCATCTGTCCATCATCCATCCATCTGTCCATCATCCGTCCATCCAATCAGCCAGCCAGCCTTCTAACCATCCATCCATCCATCTATCCATCCATTCAGTTATCCATCATCCAATAAGCATTTTTCAATCATTTTATGGGGGCTCTTACAGCTCTTATAACAATCCACACATCAATTGTATCCGGCACATTTGTACATATGTTGCCATCATCATTTTCTAAACATTTACTTTCTACTTGAGCCCTTGGTATCAGCTCCTCTTTTTCCCCCTCCCTCCCCCACCCACGTGATCCTTGATAAATGATAAATTATTATTATTTTCATATCTTACACTGACCGCTGTCTCCCTTCACCCACATGTCTGTTGTTCGGCCCTGGTGAGGGGGGGTT
Source organism: Tenrec ecaudatus (assembly GCF_050624435.1). Lineage (NCBI taxonomy): Eukaryota > Metazoa > Chordata > Mammalia > Afrosoricida > Tenrecidae > Tenrec > Tenrec ecaudatus. The sequence continues at coordinate 3,027,592 of NC_134541.1, read as the reverse complement.
ATATATCATTCGTGTGCTTCCTCCTCTCTTCTCTTCCCCCCACCTTCCCCCTCCCCTCCTGGTATTGCTACTCCCATTTCTGTTCCTGAGGGGTTGATCTCACCTGGATTTCACGTGTTGTGAGCTCTTTTCTGTACCAGTGTACATGCTCCCTGTCTAGCCAGAACTGAAAGGCAGGACTGGGGTCATGATAGTGGGGGGTGAGGAAGCCTCAAAGAACCAGGGGAATATTGTGTGTTTCATCGGTGCTATACTGCACCCTGATTGACTCGTCCCTTCCTTGTGACCCTTCTTTGAGGGGATGTCCCATTGTCTACAGGTAGATTTGGGCTTCTGCTCCGACCCACCTCATTCTCAACAATAAGTTTCTGTTCTCTTTTATTCTGGGTCTTCTGGTACCTGTTATCCTCTAAGCATTTACTGACTCCCGAACCAACCAAACTCGCTGCCATCAAGCCACTTTCGACTCATGACAACAGATGTGGGTCATGGCTCCCTGTGCGTGGACTCGGGCTCCTCCAGGCCAAGCAGACTCCTGCCCACCGAGCACCTTGCGTGGGGCAGGAAGCCCTGGTTCTTGCCCGTCTTCTCAGAGGCTTCTGTCTCCTCTGCTGTAGCTTCCTCCTGCCCTCTTCAGCATAGACCCAAGTCTTTCGCTCCTTCTAACCCTACACACCCCGGCTCCTGGAGGTGTCCCCGCCATCTGGCACTTGACAGCCCTCTCCCGTGAAGATGTCTCCTCACCCAGACCGTAAGGGTCCTCGACGGAAGGAGCTTCTTGAACACATCTCCTGTTCAACAGCGCCTGGCACGCTTGGCGGATGCCCAGATGCTCAAAAACCCAGGGCAGCTTGGATGTCCCCGGGGCCCACAATCCTAGGCTCCTCATTCACTCAGCAAGTAGAAATGCTCATTGTGCAAGAGCGACCAGAGTCTAGGCTAGAAAGGAGGGAGATGGGTCGCCATCCCAGTGCAGCGACGGAGACTGGGGGTGAGGGAAACAAAAGGTCCTGGAGCAGCAGAGGAGCCGGAGGTGTGAAGGGATTGGGTTTGAAGAGACATAGACTTGGACGGAAGCACTGGCTCCTCTCAGCACTGACTATGTGTGTGCCCAGGGGCAACTCTGGGAGCCTCCACAAGCGTTGTCTACGAAATGGGTCCTTGCCCCAACCCCACAGAGTCACGGTTCATGTCCCGAAGGGCCAAGTCCAACGACCGAGCCAGCAGCTCTGGGACGGCCATTCACCCACAGACAGACCCTACTGTGGTCACCCTCAAAGCACAGGGCCGTGGACGGACTTGCTGTGCTTCGAGCGTCCTCGGAGAGGAGGTTGATCTGCCTGCCGCTCTTCCCAGCCCTTATTTCCGAAGGAGAGAGAGACCTGCACATCGCTAGAAAAACACTTGAAAAGTTTTACAAGGATAAGAAGTCTGCCATTGTGTTGCAGCTCAGAACATTCACCCCGCTACACTCTTCCAGAAGGGCAGCTTCAATTCACTACGCCCACGCCTTGCTCTCAAGTTCAATCCAACTCAGAGGGACCTTGGAGGACCGCACTCCCTAGGGCTTCCAGGCTGTCCATCCTTCTCCCAAGGAACAAAGGGTGGGTTCTGAGCACCAGCCTTCCAGCCAGCAACCAGGCAACACTGCACCCGCTGCTCCACCCGGCCACGGAGCTCGCATGGCGCCAACATAACTCACGTGCCCTGAGGAACCTGTGCTTTCATGAGACACACTCCATCGTGGCGTTCGCTGGATGGCCGCCGTCCGGATCCAAAGCCACAGTCTCTCCGAGGTCTGCCTGTCCAGCAAGCAGCCAGAGGTGGGCGGTCATCCTGAGATACAACCGAGAGCATGCTCCTCCCGTGTTTCTGTGGAGCGCCCGCGCACACAGCGGCCCAACGGCAAGGGAAGGGTGCTGGCCCGGGAGCCTTCTTTCTCCTCTTGTGTCTGCCTTTCATCAGAAGCCTCCCTGGGACCTCCCAGTCCATTCCCTGCACGTACTATTGTCCGGGGTCACAAGGCCATCTTTCAACCAATCACAGACGGTGGAGAATGCAACTCCAAGGGCTCCGCCCTATGGACAACTGTTGGACAAAGTCGGGGTTCTATTCACAAGGACCCAGAGACAAGACTGTTGACTGGGGCAGTGGTATTTCTGCAACTGGTCATTGTCATGGCGCTGGGAATGACTGCCCTTTGCGGAGCCCTTGCTGCGATCCAGGTTCCAGGTCACGGGTTCTAGCAGGGTTATGTGTCAGCCCCATAGCTGCTGCTAGCTGCCTGAGGCTTGCCTGGGATGGAGCCCCAGCTCCCTTCAGTCCGCTGGAGCTGGAGTGGAAATTGCAAAGCCCACCCATGGCCCCTTCTCCCACTCACGTCCTCGTGTCCAGAGGGCAAGGAGCCCGGCCTTGCGTCACAGAGAACAGCTTGGGGCGGAAGGGCGTGGCGCATCCCCAGGTCGCTGGTGGAATATTTTGTGGATGCTGCAAACATCCAGGCCCAGGACGGTGCCCTCCCATCATGGGGGCCATGCTCTTGTCCCTGCCCTGCAGAGTCTCGCAGTGACTGCTGACAACGGTTCCTTTGGAGAAAAAAGTCCCTTCTAGATTCCATTCAGCAGGGCATCTCCCTGTGAGAATGTGGGGCCCCAGGAACGTCCACACCCTAAGATCAGAGCTGCATCTCCTGGTAACCACGCCTACGGCAAGCAGGATTCAAAGCATGCCCTTACCCAAAGATAGGAGGCCGGTCTTTCAGGGAACTCCACCTCCATCTCTGCTCCAATACTTCAGTCAAGCTCATCACTCTGACTTAGCACCGTGACACGACGTGAGAACGACAGCCACCCTCTGTACTCCCCCTGATGAAGCTCGGTCCACGATGCCCTCCCTCCCTCACACGCAAGTCTCTCGGTTTCTTCTCTCCACACTCAGTGATACAAGCTCACACCGTCTGCCTCGACCCGCGGAGGCTCTCAGTCACGTCACGGAGTGTTGGCTTTAACTGGCTGCATGAGCTCTCACAGCAGGTGATGGAAACAGAGGCCATGAGTAAACACTGCTCAGTGCCCCCTCCCCCGCACACACATGCACACAGAAACACGCACGTGCATGCGTACCAGTGTACTGGCACACCTGAAGCTCCTTAGCTCCAAGAAAGGGGTTAGAGGTCATCTCTTGGACATTTGCCACATGAGTCTGTTGTACAATGGCTTAAAAAACAACCAATGACTTGATGGATGAGCATCAAGCCCATTCCGACCCTAACAACCTGCCGGACAGCATAGAACTCTGCTCACGAGGGTTTGAGGCTGTAAACTTTGTCTCAGTTGGTGGGTTTGAACTGGCAACCTCGTGGTTAGCAGCCCAGTGTCTCCAGGGTTGCTTAACCAATGACAGGACAGCACAAAGAAGCACTGATTGGACATCCATGCCGTGTCTAGTACTGGGCAGAGAGGGGATGCCGGCAGGGATACCCCGCCATTCACAGAGATGCTCCCATCCTGGGGTCTGACTGTCTCCACTGATGGACAACACCTCGCTCATTCTCTCTCTTGCTCTATCACACACTCAATTTCTCAGCGTATTGTAGCTGTGTGTGTATCCAGGTAGAACATGTTTCTCCCCCTCTCCACTATTTAGATGTAGAACACACACACACACACACACACACACACACACACACAGCGCTTTGGCTGTGGGCTGCCAGCAGTCTGGGAAGGGGGACTGTGTACGTGGGTCCGCAGAGGAGAGAGTGCGTCTGTGCGAGATCCCACATCTCCACTCTGCTGGGAGAACGGGCTAGAGCTGCGTCTTTCTCAGGAAGACAACCCCCTGCTGCCACAGCCTCCCGCCCCCACACTGACTTAGCTGGACCTCTCTGCCAGCTGGGCACCTCTCCCCGCAGAATGAGCTCCGTCTCTTTTGCACAGTATCCCTCCCAGGGGTGGGAAGGCATCTATGCCTTCAGTGTGCAGGTGACTGCACCAGCCTCGATTAAAAATCGATGCACATGCTCCCTCTCAAAAGTCCTTCTAGAGAGCCCTGTCACCAGCTGACCAGAGCCTTCGCCCACTACCACGGAGTGCCTTCTGGCTTAGAGCGACCCTGGAAGACAGGACAGAGTGGGCCTCCAGGGGTTCCGAGGCTGTGAAAGTTGATACCAAAGTAGCCTGCTCATCTGTCTCCCAGGGACCGGATGCTGGGTTTGAACCATTGACCTTCTGGGTAGCAGCTCAATGCTTACCCATCATCCCACCAGAGTCCCTTTAAGAAGTTCAAGGGAGAGAGAAAAAAACTCGAAAAACCCTCAAAAAAGGAACTTTTTTCTCCTTGTAACAGAAAAATAATATATGATCACCTGAGGAAGAAAGCCCATTTCTCTGTGTCTGTGTCTCTCTCTCTGTCTCTGCCTCTCTTCTTCTCTCTATATATCTCTCTCTCTGTCTTTGTCTCCCTCTGTCTCTGGCTCCATGCCCCTCTCTCTCTCTCTCTCTGTCTCTCTCTCTCTCTCTCTCTCTCTCACACACACACACACAGACACACACACACACACAGAGACAACTCCTTTCCGCAGACTCTAGAACTAGGTGGAAGCCCCTTCTCTCCTTCAGGGAAGCTGCACTGAGAGCAGAGCGGTGCCTGGTGCCCACGGTGGAGAACATTGCAGAACTGCGTGTACGTGCCTTGTGTGTGTGCTCGTCAAAAAATGAATCTTCCTCAGAGAAATTCATCTTTCTCTCAAAACCCCTTTATCACAGGGCAGACCTGCTCTCTCCCGAGAAAGCCCGGAGACAGAAAAGTGTACACACACGTACTGTCTGTATGAGAAGGGAGGTGTGTGTGTGTGTGTGTAATAAGTACCTTTACTGGGGGGTCGGGGGGCCGGCAGAGTGTCTCCCCTGCAATAAGAGAAAATGAAGGTCTTTATAGTCACAATAAAAAAGTATCCTCTCTCTCACATACTCATGCACAAATGCCTCCTCTTCTCTCACTAAATGCGCACCTCTGAGAAACAAGCTACTTCTCAGCACACAGAATAATATGTGCGTATCTCTAGGCAGAAATCAGAAAACGCTTGCTCACTGGCTCGCTTGCTCTCTCTGAAAATTCTCTCCCTAAAGATTTCTGTCACCAGGCAAAAATACACCCCCGCTACACACACACACACACACACACACACACACACACAGAGAGAAAGTAGGCACCGGATAGAAAAACTCAGTCACGCTCTCACAGCCAGAAGAAAATTGCCTCTGTGTGTGTGTGTGTGTGTGTGTGTGTGTGTGTGTGTGTGTGTGTGTGAAGAGAAAGAGAGAGAGAGAATGTGTATGTGCTTGTGAATATGTGTGTGAGAGTGAGCGTTCATGAGTGTGTTTGCAGGAAAATGTCTGTCCTGGTCTCTCATTCTCTGAAAACAGGAACTCAATAAAAGTGTTCTCTCCCTCCTCCTTCCCTTCCCTTCCCTTCCCTTCTCTTCTCTTCCCTTCTCTCTCTCTCTCTCTCTCTCTCTCTCTCTCTCTCTCTCACACACACACACACACACACACACACGTGTGTGCACACATGCTCAATCACTGGGCTGAAAAGTCTACTCCCCCCACAGGGTTTCAGGCTGCACAAGATGGCCTGGGTGAGGGTCTCCGGGCAGAGAAACCACCCCCATGCACCCCACCACATCACCATCATCATCATCACACTGAGCAGATGTTGCTCTGGGGGATCAAAATGCCGCTGGGGATGACCCCCACCCCAACAAAGTGCCCACCAGGAAAAGCTGTCTTCACATCCCCTCTTCCCACATTCAGAGATGCACGTGCCTCTGTGTGTGTGCATGTGCGTGTGCGTGTGTGTGTGTGTGTGTGTGTGTGTGTGTGTGTGTGTGTGAGAGAGAGAGAGAGAGAGAGAGAGAGACCAGGTATGTGTGCTTGCCGGCACGGAGTCCCTAGCTGTGAATCTGTCTCTTCCAGCCGGTATGAAAATGTCGGGGTGTATTTCCTCAGGCAGGAAAAAAGAAATCCATCTTGAGTGTGCACACACACACACACACACAAATACCTTCTACTCTCACTAAGGCCAGGGCCCCTGAAAAATCAACACTCCATTTCCCTCCTCACAGAGACGGCAGTGTGTGTGTTCAGACAGGGCAGGTTCTGTCTCCCGACAATTTCCCCGAGAACTTCGGTCCTGGGAAATAAAGGCACACACCACACTGGAGGGAAACTCATCCTCACTTCTTCTCCACACTCAGAAAAGTGTGTGTGTGGGGGATGTGGGTGTGGGTGTGGGTGGGTGAGTGTGTGTGTCCATTGTGCAGGGAAAGCAAACAGAACCCAAGGACAACCTCTGTTGGCCGGCTGGAATCTCCCTACAGATGAGGGGACGTGCCTGCTGCATCAGAAGCAGGAAAAATAAAAGTTGATCTTCAGCACACACGCTCCCTCACGTACATCCGTCCACACTCTTCCACACATCATGCCAGCTCACACGCATGCATGCTCCCTCACACGCACGTCCCTGACAGACTGAAACAACACACTCTCCTCAATCATTTCCCGGGCCCAGAGCACGGTCCGAGTGTCTCCAGAGGGAAATGCTGTTCCTCCCGCTCCAAAGGCTCCCCCTGCAGCCGTCTGCTCAAGACGGAAAGGACCCCCGAGTAAGAGACGCACTTGAGAGAAAAACACCCGTTCTCACTCTTTTCACACTGAGAAAATTGTGTGTGTGTGTGTGTGTGTGTGTGTGTGTGTCCGTCCGTCTATCTGTGCAGGGACCAGGGAGGGAAATCTGGCTCCAGGCTTTTTCCCTGCAAGCTAAGAAGGATTGTCTTTTTCCAGATGTGGGGGAAAGGGTCTTTCCCTGTGCACACGTATGTGCGTGGCTTTCCGGGTAGAAAAACCTCCCCATACTAGGTGCCCAAGTGTGTACCACCTGATGCCGATGGCTCTGTTTCTCGTCTCGGGGAAAAGTGTCGGTGCGTGTGTCCTCGGACATTCTCTCTCCCTCCAAAGGGGCTCCTTCTGAAAGGCTGGCCCCACGCAGATGTTGAAAGCATATAACCAAATCATGCACACACCAGACAAAGTCTGTGTGTGCACCTGGGGCAACAGCAAAACACCTTTCTCTGTGTTTCTCTAGTTCCCTTCCTACAGGTGCATTTCTCTAACACACACACTCACACACTCACAATTACCCTGCCTTTTCTCCCTAAGAGGTTACCACCTAAAACATTCCATTGCTGGGCTCACAGAAAACTTTGTGTGTGTCTGTGTGTGTGTGCGTTTTTGACCGGCAAAACATGATCAATCTCTCCCTCACTCTCAGCCCAACGCTGTTTTCCACTCTCCCCGGCTCACAAAACAGCCTAACCACGCTCCCCTCCTTTCCACACGGAGGAAACCATGTGTGTGTATGTGTGTGTGTACACGCGCGCATGTGTCTCCATGCACCCCCATTTGCCTGTGCAAAAACAAAACAAAAAACAGCCCCTGCCGGTTCATCTGTTTCTTGCTGCAAATGGAAAATATACGCGTCTTTTTCCAGTTTCCAGGCAGGGAAAAAAAAAAAGATAATCTCTTTTTCACACACACACTCATGCATAGAAACACCACCCCTTGTGTCAGGAAGTGTGCACTGCGTGAAAAATTAGCGTCCCTCTCATCCCCGACTCTCAAAACTGTCCGTGCATCTCCGTGGAGGAAAAAACCCTCTTCGTGAGAAATGTGTAAAGCTCTCTGTTATCGGGCAAAACTGACCCTCCACATTCACTCCGGAGACCAGAACACACACTGAGCCATCAGGACCCCAGGAACACTCTCCCCCACCTCACACGGCCAGGCAGACCCCTTTGCCTATGAAGGGGCTGGTGAAAATCAGTCACCCTAATTGCCGTTCTCGGCTTGGAGAAACCTGCCGTGTGTCTCAGACAGAGAAGGGTTCTTCTGCCTCCGTGATCTGGCTGCCGGGAGCAACGGCAGTCCCACGTTCATTCCATGAAAGCCCCTCTTACACGCTGCTTATCTTCCCGAATAGGAAGTCAATGTGTGTGTGTTTCATGTGATTGTGCAGAAATGAAATTGCTGTGTTTATCTGTCTTCTCACCACATATATACATATTTACTTATTTTAATTTTTCCAGGCAGAAAAACGAACCCGTGCCTGCTTCGCACACACTCGAACAGAACACTGCCCCCTCCTCTCACCAGAATATCCCACCACCTGAAACGCACCACGCGCTCATTCTCGGCTCGCGGATGCGTGTGTGCTTCCAGGCAGACACAGCCCCTGCCTCGCAGAAAAATACGCTCTCCAAGGCTCTCTGTCCCCGGGTAGAAATTATGCCCCATACATACCATTTAAAACACACACGTACACACACACTCAGGAAAAAAGGAATTGTGTAGGGGGGGGTCACAAGCAGAAAAATATCTGGGTTGAGTTGTCCCCTTGATAGGAGAAAATCACGGGGATGTTTTTTTTGTGTACATGTTTTTACAGAAAGAAAAAGGAAATATACCCAACACACACACACACACAAACACACACACACACACACACACTCAGGAAGAAAGGAATTGTGTGTGTGCATGGGGGGGGGGAATCCTAAGTAGAAAAAAATTCTGTGTGTTTATCCCGTGAAAGCAGAAAAATATCTATGTTCTTTTACCAGAAAGAAAAAAAAATACATCTCACACACACACACACACACACTCAGGAAGGTGTGTGTGTGTGTGTGTGTGTGTGCGCGCGCGCGCGTGCGCGTGTTGGACAGCAGCTAAGATCACATGCAGAAAAAATTTCTGTGTGGAGTTTTTCCTTTCGTAGCAGAAAAATGTGTATGTTCTTTTACCAGAAAGGAGGAAAAAAAATCATCCAACACACACACACACACACACAAAGAGGAAGAGGGTAGTGTGTGTGTGTGTGTGTGTGTGTGTGTGTGTAGGGGGGCTTATACGCAGAAAAAAATTTCTGTGTTGAGTTATCCCCTTGATATGCAGAACAATACGTACGTTCTTTTATAGAAAGAAAAAATGCACCTAACACACACACACACACACACTCAAGAAAAAGGGAATTGTGTGTGAAGGGGGAGAGGTCACGAGCAGAACATTTTCTGTGTGGAGTTTTTCCGCAGAAAAATACATCTGCAATTTTACCAGAAAGAAAAAAGTACATCCAACACATGCATTCAGGGAAAAGGGAATCGGGGACTGTCATAAGCAGAAAAACGTCTCTGTGTTGAGTTGTTCCCTTGACAGTAGAAAAATACGTATGTCTTTTTACCAGATATAAAATATAATACACCCAAACAAGCACACACACACACACACACACACACAGGAAGAAGGGAATTGTGTGTGGGGTGGGGGAGTCAGAGCAGAAAAATATTCTGTATGGAGGTTTTCCCGAGACAGCAGAAAAATACGTCTGTTCTTTTACCATAAAAAATGAAAATACATCCAACACACACACACACACACACACACTCAGGGAAAAGAAAATTGGTGGGGGGGAGTGGATCATAAGCAGAAAAATATGTCTGCGTGGAGTTGTCCCCTTGATATCAGAAAAATATATCTGTTCTTTTATCAGAAAGAAAAAAATACATCAAACACACACACAGACAGACACACACGCGGAGGCAGACATGTGTCTTTTGTCTGTATTTGCACTACAAACACACAACAAAAGTTTTGTTGTTTTGTTACAAAACAAACCAAAAAAGCAACAAGCAAACAGTCGTTCTTATCTCTCAACTTGCAGGCAATTACATGCCGACTCGTCTCCAGGCAGCAAAGTATCAGGTTTTTTCCATGAGGAAAAGTTACTTTCTAGAATGACTGAGCAGAAACGCACAGCCCCGGGAAAAGCCAGGCCCAGAAAGGCTGGGTGTGAGTGTGTGTGCGTGAGTGTGCGTGAGTGTGAGCGCGCGTGTTCTCGCTCAGGCTGGGTCTCGGGATGTCTCGTGTGTGTGCCCCGCGCCGGGTGAGAAACGCACACGTGGGTGCCCACTTTCCAGACGGGTGTGCACACGGCCGTGTCGGCGCGGCCTCGGCCTGCGCACAGGTGTGCGTGTGCGTGTGCGTGCGCGTGCCCGAGCCCATGCTCTCGCGTGCGCGCGCACACGCAGCCCTGGCCGGCCCGCCCCCCGCGCCGCGGAGACCCCGCTCCCCCCCCCCCACCCCCCCCCCCCGCGAGGGCCGGGGTCTCGCCGGAAGTGCCCACCACACGTCCGCCCACGTTCTCACACGCCGCTCTCCTGTCTCCTCTCCTCTCGCGCCCGCATGCTCACGCACACACGCATTTTCTCTCGTGTTTTCCATCACAGACAGTTTCTCAGGGGGTTCTCCTACGATTTCCCTCGTTTTCCCCTCTCACACACGCATTTTCTCTCGTGTTTTCTCTCAGTCTCTCACGTTTTCTCTCAGACAACATCTCGGTTATTTTTCTCTCACACAATCTCTCTCGTTTTTCCCTCTCACACACGCATTTTCTCTCGTGTTTTCTCTCAGACAAGTTCCCGGTTTTTCTTCTCTCACAATTTCTCATGTTTTCTCTCAGACAAGTTCCCGGTTTTTTCTCTCTCACAATTTCTCATGTTTTCTCTCCTACAATTTCTCGGGTTTTTCCTCTCAGAAGTTCTCTCGTGTTCTCTCTCAGTTTCCCTCGTGTTTTCCCTCACACATTTTCCCGCGTGTCCTCTCTCACGCACGCATTTTCTCTCGTGTTTTCTCTCAGTTTCCCCCGTGTTTTCCCTCACACATTTTCCCGCGTGTGCTCGCTCTCCGTTTCTCGCCTGCCCTCTCTCACGCACGCGTTTTCCCTCGTGTTTTCTCCGCGTTGCTCCCGCGCGCGGCCCCTCTGCCCGGCGGCCGTGACCCCGCCGCCCGCCCTCCCTCCCGGCGACCTTGCGAGGCAGAGGCGCCGCCATGTTGCGACCTGTGCGCCTTCCCTCTCCCTGTGGCAACGCGCCCCCCACGGCGCCCCCACGGGCTGGGGGGTCTCGGGGGTCCCCCCCGGCATGGCGGGCGCGCCCGACGGGCGCCCCCCTCGCTGAGCGCAGCCCGGCCTGGGGGCGTCTGGTCTCGGCGGCGCGAGCCCCCCGGGACGCCGCCGCGGGCCGACCCCAGACCCAGGGCGCGGGATGCGCAGCGACCCTGCGGGCTCGCGGGGAGGGGGTGTGTGAGGCCCGGGGTCAGGGTCGGTGCGGGGGAGGGAGGTCCGGGACACGGGGGGGGGCAGTTCCGGGGCCTGGAGCGTAGGCGGGAGCCGGTGAGACAACAACAACGGGGTGCCGGCGCGGGCGGGGTGCGGGTCTGCTGCCGCCCCCGCGCCCGCTCACTCGCTGAGCAACAGCTCCCCCACGTGGCCGCTCGCGGAACTGCACCCCTGGCGCTGCCGTCCCCGCAGCCCAGGGACCCCCAAGGTGGCCCGGGACCCCAAGACCGGGCCGCCAGCGCCAAGACGAGACACGCGTCCCGTCGCCCCGAGCACGGCCTTGGGGGGTGCCTGGCAACGTCCCCTTCCCTTTTTCTCCTCCAGATCTTCAGCCCCAGGCATGTAGGAGACCTGCTTCTAGAAGCTTCCATCCAGATCTTTTCCGTTTTAGGGGTTCAAGAGGTGGTGATTTCAGAGGAAGGGGCTCTTCTCCAATCGCTTCTCCTTCCTCCTTCCTCCTGGGGCTCGCAGACCGAACGTGTCACTTCCCACTCATGTTTTTAACACCCACCCACCCAAACCTTAGCTAAATCAGAGGCCCAGAGGCTAACCTGCACCCTTGAACTAGGTGGGCAAGACCATTAGGACTGGGGTCGTAGCCTTGGATTCATGTCTGGCCCTGCACTTGCTGATGGTGGGAACCTGGGCGAGTCACCTGTCTCTCCGAGCCTCTAACTCCCCATCTGCAATGGGCCTATGTCCCTACCCACATCTCACACGGGGTGGGGGCGTGGGGGTGGCTCCCGTGGGCCGGCTGGGCCCCCAGCACCCGGGGAGTGTTTTGTTTTGCTTCCAGAAGCTGCGCCTGGCCCGGGGCTGCACCCAGCACAGAGTGGCTGATAGTATGGTGAAGGAGGACCCCTGGTGGTGAAGTTAAGAAGCTAAAGCTAACCAGGTCGGTGGTTCAAACCCACCAGCGCTTCCAGGCTGTGGCAGTCTCCCTCTGCCAAATGTGCTTGTTCTCAAACTCCCTGCCACCGAATCGGTTCCAGCTTCCAGCAACTCTATAGAATCTGCCTCTGAGGGTTGCCAAGACTTCAACTCTTCACAGGAGTAGGAAGGCTAATCTTTCTCCCAAAGAGCGGCTGCTGGTTTCAAACCACTAAGCACATAGTAACAGCCCAAAGCATAACCACTGTGCGACCAGGGCGCCTCATTAGGTACTGTCCAGCCATTGGAAACTCCTGGCTGCCCTGTGCATCACAGAAAGAGCGCTGACCAGCTCTGTGTCATCCTCACCACGGTTGCTGTGTTTCAGCTCATTTTTGGAGCCACTGTGTCAATCCATCCATCTCACGGGGTGGGGGGTGGGAGAGAATTGTTCTGCTTTTCCAAGTATAATGCCCTTCTTCCGGAGACCGGACCATCCTGACAGCAAGAATGTGCTGGTGGGGGTGGAGGAAGTGGAGGTGATAGTGATGGTGATGATGGAGGTGGTGGTGGTGGTATTAAGCAAAATAGAACCCTTCCCTCAACCTGGCCACCACCCAGCAGAGAGAAGGCCAAAATGGCCAGCCAAGGGGAAAATCTCATGGGCATTTGTCCCAGATCCCCACCCAAGAATGCCTGTGGGATGGCTGCCCCTGGGGGCATTCCCATTGTCCTGAGATGAGATGCACACTGATGCCAAGCATGCCAGCTGGGGCTGGAGAGTCAGATGATTCATATCCAATGCATCCCAGCTAAGACACCCCTGGCCAGGGCCATCCCTTCTAATGTGTCCCTGTCTACTCCCCAGGGGGATTAGCTCAGCCATGTAGACGGAGCTATAAAACACGTCACCTGGTGGGAGCCTCACCAGGTCACTAATGGACCTGGGAGGCGCTGGGTCCACCAGAGCGTCTCAATCACCATCAAAACGCAGCAAAACTCCCACCTTCTCCATCCATCCATGCCCCCAGAGCTGATCTCCACGCTTGGGCTGGTGCCCCTCCAGAATACTTCTTCCTCACCGCCCGCTGCGGAGCGGGCCACAGAGAACCTGTTTATGTGATGGACATTTGTGGAAGGACCTACTATGGCGGAGGGTGTGTGCTGAGCTACAGTGTGAGCAAAACCTAGTCTCATTTCTCTTAAGAAGTGGAGAGGGGGCAAGAAACAAGTGAGCTCATAAGTAAAAGAGCTTGCTTCGGATAATGAAGTTTATAGATGAAGCCAAAGTAGAGGAAAGCAGTCTGGGGACTCCTTGGCAGGAGGGTGGGGCAGGGAGGGCTTCTCTAGAGAATGAGCAGGAACACCCCCCACCCACCCATGTGCCAGGATCAGCCCAGGAGAGAGAAGAGGGGGAGCATGGATGTTGGCTGTCTGTCAGAGGGACGGGATGAAGCCCATGGTGGCAGGTGTGCGTGGGGAGATGAGCGATCAGGGAAGCCAAGCTGACATGATGGCCCATGCTGGTGTGGAGACATGGGGGTGGACTGGGGTCTTCATCTACGTCAGCGGTTCTCAACCTGTGGGTTGCAACCCCTTTGGGGGAGTCGAGCAACCCTTTCACAAGGGTCGTCCAATTCATAATGGTACAAAATGACAGTGATGAGGTACAACGAAAATAATTTTATGGTTGGGGGTCACCACCACATGAAGAACTGTATTTAAGGGGCACAGCATTCGGGAGGTTGAGAACCACTGGTCTAAGTGCAAGGTGGATCTCCTGAGGCGATGGGAGCGTCTAACTGGTGGTTAGGAAGTCCCTGGAACGTGCCAAGAGCTCGTGTGACCAAGAACGAGGGTGCAGGACGCATCTGCTGAGGACCAGAGTGAAGACACTGTTGGAAATGGGGAGGTGTGGTCAGACCTGGCGGCAGAGACGATGGGATTTGTAATGGACACATGCTGTTCATGCTGTTCACATGTACACACTGACACGGTGAGCCAGGAGACGTGGTCTGGCTGGAATGCCACCTTGGGCTCCATCTTGTCTCCCGATGCTCTAACGTGACTGAGTTTCTCGTCGATCCGGGGCTTGTTCTTATGAATGAGGAGCTTCTGTCAGGGCCACCCTGCTTCCTACCCCCTTGCCTTACCTTCCAGGTGGAGTTGTACCCCAGATGTTGGCTTTCCTCACAGTTCACTGTGAATGAAGGGTCAGTATGGCTGGACTACGGTTCCACAAGTTCCAGTCATACCACTTGCCTCGATGCAGCTGTGAAATCACTGCAGGTGATTCCATCGGTTGGTCTGCATAAAGCAAATCACCCCCTGTAATGCAGGTGGGTCTTATCCAACCAGTGGAAGGCCTTCGGAGGACACGTGGAGGGCTCTGAAAGGACCATTGCACCTCCAGACTGTAGGCAGACATCTCACCAGAACTCCCCTCTGCCCATCACCTGGCCTGTGGGTTTGAGGCCACGGGAGCCTGCGCCCTGGTCCCTGACCAAGAGATTTTGGACTCGTCAGTGCCCACAGCCATGTGAACTAATTGCTTTAAGCAAAGCCCCTACTCTCTCCATGTGTACCTCACTGGTTCTCTGGAGAACCCTGAGGAAGATGAGGTATACCCCCAATGCCCATGATGTAGGTGCTCCCCAATGGGCACCTCACAGATAGCTGTTGGGTGACTGCGGGCCTGGACAGCTGATCAGATGACCTCCCCACAGTGGGGTTGGTTCACAAAGATCTCTTGCGGATCCTCTGCGGGCAGGGTCGAACCCTGGGAAACCGTTCCCTTGTGGGTGTGGCGGCTGTGTTCCCAACACTCTGGCTTGTTGACTTAAAGATCCTCCGGTTCCTCGTGCCGACGGGGAAGAGCTGGGCGGCCTCCACGGTACAGAGTTGGCTACAATTTTGAAATAAAATATTTAAACAGCCTGTCTCACAATGCTTAAAACAATAGACCGAGGCCTGCTCTGTAATAGTCATCGATACAAAGCGGCTCATCCCCAAATCACACCCCTCCAGAGTCCACCAGAAGGAACGTCAGCCGTGAAGCCCCTGCCAACCCCAGCGTTTCCTGCACAGCCCCTCCGAATGATTGTTCCCACTCCCCTTCACTGGGGACGGTCTCCATTTTCCATCAATCCTACCTTATTTATTTTTAGAAGGCCCAGCTCCATACTGATCTGCAAATGAGAAGGGGCCTGGGCCTAGGCCGGATTTTGCTGGAACTCCCCAAGAGGAAGCGGAATGCAAACAGAAGGAGAAGCTGTGGGAACACCGAGGTCCTTGCTATAAACTCTTTCCTCCTGCTACGTGCGCACCCTTGTCCTGTGTTCTCATCAGCCACATTTACAGGCAGGAAGGCATGTCAGCCCTTCCCACTTTAGTATGAAGTTGAGGCACTTTGTCCCAGTTTGCTAGCATGAACTCACGTTAGCTCTGAGGAGCCCCATTCCCCCACCGCCCCACCCTGGCTGTGCCATAAATCAAAGAAGGAGAGGCAGGTCTGTGATGGTTGAGGCTTGAAGGTGACTTTGGAGACAAAGCATGCTCAGACTGTGCTGGCCCTTAAAAGACCCCCCCAAGAACCCCAACACACACACACACTCTCTCCCCTTTTTATTTTATTTTTCATGATTTTTTAAAATTGTGAAATAAGTGGAGGAGGCTTACACTGCATACACCTACCTCTGCATTCAAGTGCTCAACCCCCTCATTAGCACACACACCCCAGTGTGCTACCTACATGGGCCCCTAACTTTTCTTCTCCCTCTTGGGGCCCTCCTCCAAAGCCAACACTCTACTCTTCTGCTTCCCTGGCCCTCCATTACCCTCCCCGCCTTGGGCAACCTCCACACTCCATACCCTGTGGCATGGGGGTCTCTGGCGATCTTTGATTAACACGCACACATGAACGGGGTCTGGACAACCATCCGGTGGAGGTGGGGGGTTAGTCCTCACGGAACCCTACTCCCCTACGGGGGAGTGAGATCTGCTTTGGAAACAGAAGTCTTCCCTCTGAACCTCGGCGCTCCCTTCTACAAGCCATGGGACCTCAGTTGAGTTCTAGGCCCACAGAGGGACGGCCAGAACCCCAGGATCCGTCTTCGACGTCTCTGAGGCGGCCGCGGGGAGTCCTGAAAGGGGGCAGGCCGCATGGCCAGCTGTGTCTTCAGGAGCGTTTACCTCTCGCTGGCTGGCATGGGTTTCACCTCACTCATTCTTTAATTCAGAAAGCACTGGCTGTGCAGCACCTTAAACCTCTTCCCCTACTCCCTCCCTCCACCGACAGTGCTCCTTTGCTTCTCGACATTTCTTACTAG
The DNA here is from genome assembly GCF_050624435.1 of Tenrec ecaudatus. NCBI lineage: Eukaryota > Metazoa > Chordata > Mammalia > Afrosoricida > Tenrecidae > Tenrec > Tenrec ecaudatus. Next base: position 3,011,171 of record NC_134541.1, on the reverse strand, counting down.
GGAAAGTTCTCTGCCCCAAACCTAGGTGTGTACCTCTCCCACCACCTACAATAAACCTGAGCATCCCAGGGCGGTGTTCAAGGACTGACTTTCATCTCAGACATGTTGGTGCGGGAGCCACGTAGAAAAGAGGGATTTACCCGGATCCCCTGGCTGCTCTCTGGTGAGGGCACAGAGCTGTCCGGATTGAGGGCACCGTGGTGGCCAGCGGCTGTTGGAGCTGAAATATCGTGACAGGAGCTTTGCGGATTGAAAAACTTCGCTCCAGTTTCGCCTTTTGAAAGTGGCGTGAAATATTCTTTGGTGAGCCTTGTTTTCTGTTTCGGCAGGCCCATCCCTCTGCTGTCAATACGAACAGAGCCCACAAAGGTCACCATTTTTCACTGTCAAGCAGAAACGATGAGGGAGCCACGGTGAGGGAGTGACGCAGACTGCAGATGGGGAGGGGGGGGTGGGCTGCTCTCCCCTTTGCTCCCTGCATTTCCAGGACCCTGCCACCTGGCCGCCTCTCTGGACGCCTGCAGACCATCAGCGTCTCCATGGTCCCAGGAAGCTCCCTTTGGGCAGGACAAGGGGGCGGATGGAAAGGGAAGTGGGACCTGGGTTCATAAGATGAAAAGATGATGCCAGCCAGCCAGCCAATGGCTCCCTGCTTGTATCTCTGGGTTTCTGGACACACGGTCGTTTCTCAGACTTAGAGCATGTTTATGCTCATGCTTCATAAAGACCTTCAAAATGGCAGGCACTTGGTCCCCCCAGTGCCAGCCCACAAAGAACTGGATGCAAGGCTCAGACCCATGGACTCCCATGCTCATTACAGCACTGTTCGTGACAATAAATCAAGTGCCCGCCAGCAGAGGACGAGACGAGCAAACTGCGGTCTCTCCATCCAATCGCACGTCAGTCCTCCACTAAGACAACATATGTGGCAGTCTGCGTCATGGATGGGCTTTGTGTGGCATAAGCCAAACACCAAAAGTTGCACTGCCATGGAGTCAGGCTGCCCCACAGCTGCCCCTGTGGGTTTCCAAGACTCACTGTTGATGAGAGTAGAAAGCCCAGTCTTTCTCCCATGGAGCTGCTGCTGGTTTTGAACTAACAACCATCCAGATCACAGCCCAACACTTTACCATGACACCACCAGGGTTCCTAGAGCGGACGCATTCTCTTCTGCCTTCTGTTGGGTATGATTCCCTGGAGGGAGTTCATTCTAGTGACCAGGAGACAATGCCCCAGGTCTGTCAACTTCATTAAACTTGCTGTCTGGTCCGTTGTTCCTACGTGAAGTATAGAGACAGCAGGCTGAAGACTTTGACACGGCCCTCGCCAGGAAGAAGACCCGGGAGCTCCGGAGGAGTGCTATTGTGGAAAGGGACCACGGCTGCACTGTCCTCCCCCCTTGTGAAAGTGGAAAGGTGCAGGTGGAGAATCCGGGGGGGGGGAAAGGACACTGGCGGTTCCGGTACCCCTAGTGGTGTCTCTGTGAAACACACACTCCTGGGACCCCCAGATGTGCCAAGGGACTTCGGCACCCCTGGGTTCTCAGCAGCTGGTTTTGTTCAGAAGCCAATTGTCAGTGCTCCTGTGAGTTCCCGGGGTCCAATCCCAACTGATGACCACCCTGTCCGTGTGTGTGTGTGTGTGTGTGTGTGTGTGTGTGTGTGCACTCCACAGGGACTGCCAGACCGGGGACTCCGGGAAGCAGTTCGCCGGTGACCTGTCTTTCTACGGGGCAGGGTTCTCCCACAGTTGAGCTGGAGCCCCAGATTGCAGTGGGCTCACCTCCGCACCTGTGTCCTAGCCACCATCTTCATGAGGCTACGAGTGGATTTGGGGGCTGAGGGGAGGGAGACTGGGAGCAGGGTCTGGAGGTGAAAGCAACAGGTGGCCGTAGGAGAGGGTCAAGAGCCTCCGTGATCTGGGGAAAATGGGCGAGATAACTTCTGTTGGCTCAGCAAACACACGGGCCCTGGGGAAGCTGAGTGATGTGTGTTTACATCCACCACGATGTGTGAGCTCAGTGGCCTCAGCAGGCTGGCAGAGATAAGCAGGTGGGGGCCCCCATTAGCAACACCCCCATCTCCCTGGCTATCCATTGATTACCCCCGCTTCATTGATTCCCGTTGGAATGGCGAGGGGGAGTGGTCCCTCGTGACTGAGTGCCCCTGTTTGTGAAGAGCTCATGTGCACATCCGCTGCCCAGATCAGAAACCTCGCCGGGCCCCAGTCCCTCACCCGGGGTCTCCTGTGGCTGTCTGCTGGCCCTCTGAGTATCTGCCACCATGCGGGAGCCCGGCTGCCTGGCTTACCTCATTAGGGGTCCAAATGGGCTCTGTTGCTCTATTCCGAAGTTGCAGTGCCAACCCGAACACCTTCTGTCCCGGGCCATGGATCGCAGTGCCCACAGTGTAACAGCACTCCCCCCACCCCCGCCTCCTCCTTGTTTTGTGGCCTCCATTCCTCCTTCCCGCCTTCCAAGTTTTGTCCCCCCCCCCCCCCACGGGGGATAAAACTGCTTTTCCTTGCCATCTCCGATGGTTGGTTATTGGAAGGCCTGCAGACATCCCTGCTGCCCTTGTTCATCTTAGATAAACCCTATGGCTTGGCTGAAAGATGGGCCAAGGGGTGAGGTCACAGCTGAGACCAAAGGTGGCGAAGGGACATCGTCTCAGAAGATTCCCCCAGTCTCTGTGCTTCCTCCCTTCTCACTTCTTTTAGTACTCTTGAGTTTCTGTTCCACGTTTCCCTCCCACCCAACCCAGGGCCTTCTACTGTGACCCCTTTCAAGGCAGTGTGGTCGTGGTAGCTGGGCAAGCTGGCACTGCCTAGTTCCTCTCACCTTCTCTGAGCTGCTCGAGGGCTGGTATGCTCAAGTCAATGCCAGGCCTTTCGACCGTGTCCTCTTCATCTGGAAATTCTTCTGATGCCCATTCAGCATCTGGGAGTCTCCCAAGTCTCCACGGAGAGGCAGGTTGTGGTCGTGCACATGATGGGCCACTGGGAATAGAACTCAGGTCTCCTGCATGCAACCTGAGACTTCCACCCCTGCCCCATGCCTGCCTCACCGCAGAGAAACCTCTGTACCCCCAAGATTGGGGTCAAGAACCCCGATGTATAGGCCTGGTGATGTAGGTCCATTTCACAACCATGGGAACTGGCCCACAAGGAGGGTACAAGGCTCCTTAGGACCCTGCTACTCCCCTCAATTATTCCCTGGGAGCAAGGACATCTCTGTCAGCCACACCTCTGGTTCCCAGCATGAGCTGGAGTCACCCTATGATTGTCTATTTCAAGTACCCCCTTCCAGGAAGGTTGGACAGAGGGGGCCTGGTGCTGGGGCCCTGAGGTCCCCATCACACTGACTAGGTGGAAGCTCCCCAGAGACTCTATCAGAGATCCCTGCAGTCAGCAAAGTCAAGGGGGGCTTTCTGTTGCCCCCCACTTCCTGGATCACGAAGAGTGGGGAAAACATTTTCATATCGTTTCTCGTGGGCCAACCCAAGGAGTCTCAAAAATATACATATATGAACAGTGACTTCCTCCCCTGTCTCCCCCCACTTCCCCCTCCTCTCCCCATCTTCCCAGCCTGGCCTTTGGCCAGTGGCTCAGGATGCGGGAGCCCCTGTTATCTTTCCCTAAAGAAGAGAGAGTGACCGGCTGGGCCCAGGCACGAGGGTATCGGGGTGAGGTTTCCTGCTGCGCTACCCAGGGCGCTGCAGGCTTGCTACGTGCCGACGTCTGTTTTCTTAACCTCTATTCGCTAAGTTGGACGGTGACCCCCGCCTGCTAACCACCTTGCACGAAGTGGTCCGGACAGCTGGGCTCTGCTCCGTGTGTTTCCTTTCTGCCTGGAGCCAGCCTCCCCAAAGGGCCTTGCTGATAAACAAGCCTGCTACAGCTGCCACCCCCCCACCCCTGGCTCACCCGCCCAGTGGAGCCCCCGGCCCCTCTCCCTCCAGCTCCTGGGACCCCAGTCAGGAGGCCTAGGGCTTCACTTCCTAATGAGCACTGGGGATCACAGTGACAAGCTGGGGCCAGGACTCTTGTCCGGCAGAATTGTTCTGGTTTCCTGAGATGTCTGGAGATCCATCCTTCTCTCAGAGAAGCAGGGGGTGAGGGTTAAAGACCTCCCTCCCCAGTACATGGAAAATTCTAGGGGTGGGGGGGGGGGGTTGTCCTCTCTTTCTGGCATTTTTTGCCAGGTCTTGGGCACTCAAAAACAAGGTAGGACCCGCAGCGTGAGAAAGCTCACTAGTGCCACCTTGAGTTGTGTTAGGGAAGGCCTGGAATTTTCCAGAAACTGTTGTTTACAAGGAATGTAGACCCCAAGCAGCGACCTGTTCTCTGTCTCCAGGTTTCCAGCCCCTTGGCAGCTGGTCCCCCTGGAATTCCCAGTGACCCTGTCGACCCCACATCAAATGGGAACGCACAGGAGTCTGCTGCAGGAGCCTTTGAGACTTGCCAGCTGCCTCCAAGGGGCTGGGGACAGGACTCCTGCCAGCAGAGGAGGGGTCCAAGCTGGGGAGGGGGGCAGCAAAATGAACTGCAGGGTCACCCCACAACCCCAGCCTCCGTGGACCTTCCAGGTGCCCTTCAATGAGGTCATTGAAAGCTGGCTGTGGAGAAGGAGTCGGAGCTGGACTGGGGCAGCGCTGTCCCAGGCACCGGCCACACAGGGGCCTCTTGTTTACAAAAGTGGTCTCCGCTCACCTCTGTTTTCCTTCCAGCTAATCAGCCACCCCACACTCCCCGCCAAAGGGCCAGCTGGGACCTCTCAAAGCCTCTAGTGGGCTTCATTTGACATGGCCCTGGCCGCCCCCAGGGCCAGCAGGTCCCACATGGTCTCCTTGGACACACGGGGAGGGAAGAGTAGTGGGTGATATGTCTTTGCCTGCCTCCCAGCCCCAGGCCCCTAGCTCCTGCCCAGCTGCGGGTGCCTCCTCCCAGGGAACCCCCAGCCCATCTATGGCCTGTATCGCCGTCCACCTCCACTCTAAGGACAGCAGGATACTCAGAAGGTGGGCCTAAGGCATTTGGGCATGGATGTTAGTGTGCCCATCTGCTAACAGGAGGTTGGAGGTTCAGGCCTGGTGATCTACTTCCCAATAACCAGCCCCTGAAAAAGCCATGACTGCAAAGTGAGTGCTCAGTCAAGGGCAGCACCGGCCCCAAAACCAAAGTCAGAAGGCAGGAAGGGGCAGGGGAGGAGGAGGACAGGAGCCCAGGAGCTCAGGGAGGGCAGGGGAGAGGGCTGTTACATCAGGCGGAGGTGTGTGTGTGTGTGTGTGTGTGTGTGTGTGTGTGTGTGCACGCGCGTGCTCGCAGGTGGTGTTGCATGGAAATGGGTTTGCTCTGTAAGGTCTTACCCCAAACTCAGAGGGAACCCCTCTTGGTTAAAGACACTGGACAGACACTGGACGCAAGTTGAATACAAGCATGGAGACACCACTGATTCCGGACAACACTGCTCAGGCGGACATTTGAACCCAGTTCAGAAAGGGCTGGGGCTTCATCAGGACGGGAAGTGGTTCGTTCACAGCTGGAGATTCACATGCACGATGACGACTGGGGGCACGGGAGGCGAGCCCTGGTCCCACGGTATTCTCACAGCAGAGGCCATTATGGTGCATTGCTAGAATGCCCCACATATCTCTGTAAGTCCCTGGAACTAATATGCAAATAGTCCTGCTGGAGGCGAGTAATTGGACTCTTGGTCTAGAACCAGGGATTCAGTGATGGCAGCCAACAGGCATCCATGCCTGCCCTGTTTACACAGTACACGTTGGAGCCAGGGAGGTGCTGGGCACCGTGGTGCAGGGCAGTGGGTAGGCATCAGGGCAACAAGTGTGGTCGGGACTAGGTCAGATCCTGCCCCCTATGGGAAGACAAATGACAAACAATGCATCATGCATTGTGCTTGGGGTGAGGTGGGGGGCTGCAGAGGCCTCTTGGAGGACACGGAGCGAGAAGGATGGGCACTTCAGGAAAAGACATGGGGTGGGCAGAGAGGCAGTGAGCAGCACCATCTCACCCAGCAACTGGAGAGGGTGGATGGTCCCTTCTGGGGTGAATCCCCATCATTCAGCAAGGGCGACTGGGAGAAGTGGCAGAGAGAGCGAGAGAGAGAGAGAGAGAGAGAGAGAGAGAGAGCGAGACCTGGAGAGAAATCCGTTTCTAAGAGGGAGCAAGGTCCAAGGCTGGGATGGGGAAGGGGGGCACGGGAGGCTGAGCTGATGGGATAGAAGTGGGTGAAGCAGATGGACCCATGTCTGAATCAACACTTCTGACCTCATTGCTGATAACACAAAGCTGAATCGCCACTTTTGATCACGTCCCTGATAAGGGGCATCTGTGAACTTTTTAAAAATTAATAGACTTTATGTATTTTTACTCTCAGCCTGCCTTTTGGTGTGTACAGATGTCAAGTGGCAGATGTTGAACCCCCTCCTCCCCCCTCACCTCCTGCTGACAGTTTCTCCTACCATATTTTTTTGTTTTTAAATGATGGGTTTGCTGTGTTTTCAGTGGAGCTTTGCACCGCGGTTCAAGTTGCCATTCAAACACGAAGGCTACTCCATGCCTCAGGGAGTCCTGGTGGGGGCGTGGGTGCCCGCTGGGCAGCAGTTCAAAGCCACCAGCCACTCTGTGGGAGAGACTCAGCTCTCGACTCCCATAAAGCTGGGAAACCCACAGGGACAGCTCCCCCTCGTCTTGTAGGGTCGCTGGGAGCCGGCACCCACTCGGTGGCAGAGAGACCAGCTCAGAAAGTTATGGTGACCCTTTGCTGGAACCTGAAAGGGCTCATCTCGATAGATTTCCTCCGAGGACACTCACAGCATGACCACAAGGGCTTGTGAGAAGATGTGTGGGGAAATCAGAAGATGCCGCTAGGGAGAAAGAGGCCAAGAGAGTTGCCCGAGGAATTTTTTTTACGTCCCAGCAATGCTAGTTCTTCGAAGGTAGTAAAGGAGGTCATAGGAGAAACCCATTGGGAAACCCTGATCCCCTCCATCCTACAATCCCAGATCTTGGCCCTTCAGTCTCCACTTTGCTCCCCAAATTCAAATAACCTTGAAAGAAACCCAATTGGAGCCCCGTGCGGACACCCGGGCGGCCTTTCGGAAGGGGTACAGACCAGAGGGTAGACTCCTTTACGGGAAGGGGCTTGAGAGGGGGAGACACCGGCCTCGGAAGTGTGCAGATGTGGGCGGAGGGGATGCTGGGAGATGCCGGCTTCGCCGTGGGCGCTTTCGGTGGAATCGAGTTGTCTTTCACATGACAGTAGCCCGTTCTGATTGGACCTCGTATATCACGGGCAGGGCCTTTCGAACCCGTATCTTCTTTTCTTTACGAAAATAAATAATAGCCACCCTACAAAAACTGCTCATCTGGCAGTAAATCCTTAGGGGAGATTTATCGCAGGGTAGTATTTCAGAAATTGGCCATATTATCTCAGAGAGAGGCAGGGCGAAACGTTTAAGGAGAGACATCGCAAGGATTTAGATGGCGTCTGGAAGCTCATCATCAGCTTTCTCAACTAAGGATGCTGTGCACGTGGTCGCAGGGGCCGGGAGGGGGCCAGAGCCCAGCTAAGGTCAGCCGTGACGTTGTCTGCAGAACTTCAGGACCCACCAGCCCTTCTGTGGGCCCATTTTTGCCCTCGCCGCTGCAGGTTTGGGTTTTGGAGGGTGTGCGGCCCAGTCTGTGGCTCCCTGAGCTACGTGGGGGCTGTAATCGTGGCTTTACCCCCCTGACCAAGGGTCTTCAGAAGGGACAAGGAGTTGCTCGGGGGCAGTGGGAACGGTGGAGCTTATGAGAGAAGAGGGCCGGACAAGGTGACGAAAATGAGACAAAATAATACCGTTGGAGAGAACCGGGTTCCACCACTGCAGCTGCCCCTACAGCCCCTCAAAGAGGAAGGGGTCAGTCAGACCAGAGGAAGACTCAGGGCAGCGCCTCACAGCCACACCATTTCCCTTGATAGAAACTTCAGTTCACATGCAACCAGAGGCTGGTCAAGCCCCTGCCTAATTAGCTGTACATATATTGACAGCGGTGGACTTTGGGTACAGTTGATAAGTTGCTATAGATTGCATAGCTCCCCCCCATCTTAAAATGCTCATCTGGTCACTGACCAGTAGTGTGGACAGCCGTGCTGTCAGACGGAGCACAATGAAAAGCAGAGGATGCAGATGCAGTTGGGTGAACATGTCACCTCTTACCCTTTCTTGCCCTCGTTGACCCATCTAAGTTTGTTCTGGTTTTTTATGACTTTCTGCTTCCTTTTCTATTGTGTTAATCTCTTTCTGTTTGGGGGTTGTTAATGTTGTTGTTTTGAGGTGGGGTTGTTTTTATATGTTTTTCTTTCTATGGAACCCAAAATGGGCACTCTATAGAGACAATAACTGGACTCATAGCTCCTTAGGGTTATGGCGAGGACGTGGGGGCAGTGGGGGGAAGCTAAGGAGTGTAAGAATGAAGATGTTCTAAGATTGATTGTGGTGAGGATTGCACATCTCGTTATTTTAATAAGTTCAAACCATTGAGTTGTATGTCAATAGAACTGTGTGTGTGTGTATGTAAATCCACGGGGGCAGTTCTACTCTGTCCTTTAGAGACACCACGAGTCTGAATGGGCCAGATGGCAGTGAGTTTGCATTTTGAATTCATATGCTATCATCTATCTTACATATATGTGTGTACAGCCAGTATATGAAGAGAGAGAGATTTAAGAAGCTGCCTCTGAGCGGGGGACGAGGCTGGAGAACAAGCAGCATGTCAATTCCCTGCTCAGAAATCTGCATTTCTTCACATCAAACAAATACATCCATCCTGACACGGTGTGAAGTTACAGGATGGCCTGTGAAGGGTCTGCCCAAGCTCCATGTCCTGGTTTGATGGGTCTTTGAACTTTCTTGTGTTTAAAACTTAACTCAAAATTACTTTCACATACAAATAAAACCCGGTTTGGGCCCGGGATAATTGCAGCCACATTAGAAAACTCTTAGAGGGGCGTCGTAATGATAGGTTTAAAACGGTCTACCGTAGCCAGGCTTCAATCTAAGTTATTTGCGCAGAAAGGATTTCCGCCGAGGACTTCCTGCCCTTGTGTTCTTTGTGAACCCCTTCTCTATCTTTATAGCTTGTTCCTGGTGCCGCCGACACGTACACTCTGCCCAGGCACCCATTTCCCCCAGTGGGCCTGTCTTGTTTGCAACGTATAGACACACATCCAAGAGTAACAGTCCGATTACGCAATCAGTCCCTCCCAGGCCATAAATAAGCCCGTCTGGGCGTCTAGAGAAAACAAATCACACGGACAATTTACGTCTCTGAATTGGAATTTAGATTTGATCTCAAAGTTTACATGCGGGGCCCAAGCCCATTACCGGGCCCGTTAGGGGTGAGGGGTTGGCGGCGAGGGAGGGAGGGGGGCCCCCATGAGGTGGAGAAGACTTGGAATTAAAGTAACTCAAAGCAGATGCCAGGGGCCCCGACCAAGGCTGGGTGCTGGGTTCGAGCAGGTGGCTCGGCAAGGCCGGGCCTCGTCGCTCTGGGGGTACGAGCCTTTGGTGACCTTGGGGGGCAGACGGCAGAGGGGCAGGAGGGCCTGGGCTCCTCTCATCCCTGGACCCTAGCGCAGCACCCGGGTTTGAGCAGGTGGCTCGGCAAGGTCGGACCTCGTCGCTCTGGGGGTACGAGCCTTTGGTGACCCTGGGGGGCAGACGGCAGAGGGGCAGGAGGGCCTGGGCTCCTCTCATCCCTGGACCCTAGCGCAGCACCCGTCCACCGGCACCTGACCGACCGATGGGCAGATTCTTCTTCAAACATACAGGCGCCAAGTGGGCTGCTTTTGAAAGCAAATTGCTGGCATTTCCCAGTCTCTCTCACAAAGAAACCGCACAACTCTGTGACTGGCCCCTCCTGTGAGCGGGCTGTGTGCAGTGAGGCCCGTGGGGCAAGCTGGCTTGGGCAGGAAAGGATCAGAGACCTTGGGGAGGCCCCCTCTGGCCCCAGGGCATCTGCCTTGGATCTGGACAGGGTCAGGCCCCAGCGTCCTTCCATGAGGAGCAGCTGTCGGAGCCTGGGGTGTGGCCACAGCGGAAGAGGGGCCTGGAAAGGTGGAGGACCAGAGACTTAGCAGGAGGGACCCCTTTCTCTTAGGGGGAGCCCTCGAAGCAAGCCTGTCCCCACTCTCTTTGCCTTTCTAGTTTGCAGGTCTGGACTTGCCTGGCCCGGGTGGCAAAAGGGGTGCTACACCCCATGAAGAGAAACCCTGACAGTGTAGTGATTACACTTTGAGTTGTTAACTGCAAGGTCAGCAGTTCAAAACCACCAGCCACTCCTCGGGAGAAAGACGGGGCTTTCTACTCCCGTAAAGAGCTGCAGTCTTGGAAACCCACTCGGGCAGTTCTACGCTGTCCTGTAGGGTCGCTGAGTTGGCTGCCGGCAACCACTTGGCAGCCGTGAGTTTGGTTTTGTGTGTGACACCCATTAGGAGCCCCACGTTGAAGCGCTCTGTGAGGAGTTTGAACCCGCCTGGGAAGAGAAGCCTCCTTCTGAAAGACCCCAGGGTCAGTTCAACTCTGCAGACCCAAGAGGCCTCACTGCCTGGGGCATCCAGCCCCTGCGGTCTGGGAGCTCCTGGGACCCCAGCTCCCCTTCGCAGGACGTGACAGGGAAGCCTTGGGAAGAGGCCATTGAGGTGGGTCCCCAGCCTGGGCTGGAGCCCCAGGAGTCTACTCTGGTTCACAGCATCTCCCTGTGAAAGGCTCTTCCCTCACGGTGGGGATCACCAGCCGGGGGGCCTGGGACCACGGGCCTTTCCACCCACCTTACACCCCCAAGGGCTGTTCATACACACAGGCGGTGGGGGCCAAGACCAGGCCCTTGGGAGGAGGTGGTGGAAGGGAGCAGACGCCCGAGTCCCTTCTCAGCCTCTTTTGCCCCTTACTGGGGAGCACGGGCACGTTCTCTAACTTAAACCACTATCTCCAGAGGGCACCTCAGCATGGTCAGACAGGCTGCTGGGGGTCCCACCGAGAACCCCAAAGCCCTCCGTACAGAGGTGCCATGAACACCCACGAGGCCCCTGGTTGGGTGTTTAATGCAGTGACCACGTGTGAGGACTCTGCTCTGGGTGCTTCTCAAGGAGAACAATGCAAGGTACCCCCACCCAGGTGCACCCCTCCCCACGCCCACCTCCCACGGCAAACTCAGGTTTCTCCCTCCCTGGCTGCTCTGAGCAACCCAAGCCAGAGCGGCCCTGCTCTTCAGGGGCAGCCCACATGACTTCCCGGCCCGCGGCCATCTCGAGGCCTGGGGCGTCCTGGGCCGAGCCCCTAAATCCCAGGGACAATTTCTAATTCACATGGGCGGCTGCGTCTAGCGACTCCAGCAAACAAGCGCCCCAACAAGGACACGGGCTTCTTTCCCCCCTCATTCCCATCAGTGCGGGGGTCCGCTCCCTGCCCGGGGCACTGCGGGCGGGGGCGGGGGTCTCGGGGGCTATCCGGGACCCCTAGCCCCGCGCTGGCCTGGAGCAGTGGGTGGAGGGACGGAGGGGAGTGGGAGGGGGGGCGGAGGTGGGTGGGCTGGGGTGGGAGGGGCGGGGGTGGGGGGGCAGGCCAAGGGGCTGCAGCCACGGAACCTGCCTTGATGCTAGCAACAGAGAGCTGATTGGGCGAGGGCTGGGCGCCCTTCTCTGATTGGCTCTCCCTGTTGCTGGGCCTTCCTCTGGAATCCGCCTGCCGCGGGCGGACCCTATAGGTTGTCCTCTAGCCCGCAGGCGCTTCTCAGGGCCACCTAAGGGTGGGGAGGACAAATCACGGCCCTGAGAGATAAAAGCGCAGCCAATGCGCGCCTCGGACCAACGCCTGCAAGGGCAGGCCCGGGGGCGTGGGGTGGATGTGAGGGGGCGCGCGGGGGCCGCTTGCCTGTCCTCAACTCCCGACCAAGGGCAGAAATACCACCAACAGTAAAAAAAATCATAAAGGCATGATTCTAAAAATCTGTTCACAATTTTTTTTGCAGTGAATATACTGTGCATGTCCTGTGCCGAGGCAAGATTGTGCGTGTAGTGGTGGGGGGAGTCACAGGAGACCCCACAGCACCCACCCAGCCCTATTCTGGCGTTCTGTAACCCCCATCTGCCCCGCAGGGGTGTGGAGCAGAGAGCCAGGCCTTTCCATCGAGGCACTGCAGGGTGGGTCCCAGCAGGCAGCTTTAGTGGGTAGCCAAGTGTAAGCAGTTGGGTCGCCCTAGTCATGCAGTTGCCTGCCCCTGGGGGTCTCTGGGGGCCCCTGGCAGGGATCTCAGGCCCCAAAAGAAGGGATCTTCACTGCATCTTACTCCCTTAACTGGTAAGGCTGCCATAAAGTGAACTGGCTGATCCAGTGTGCCAGGAGAGAGCCGGGGGGTGGGCTCTCATTGTCCTTGGCCAGCCTGCTGCCCTAACCTCTGGTGACCCTGCCCCGAGCTTTCAAGGCATGGCTCCTGGTGGTGTGAGCAATTTGCCCCCTGCTGCTGACCTAGGAGTTGGTGGTTCGAACCTGCCCAGCAGCTCCGAGGATGAAAGGCCTGGTGATGCACTTCCGGAAAGAGCAAACTCGCTGGGGCAGTTCTACCCTGCAGTACCCCTGAGTCACCATGAGTCAGGATCGACTCCATGGCTGAGCTTTCGGAGCTGGTATGTCATAGCTGCCTGCCACCCTCAGGCCAAGGGAATAGGCTTGTTCCCAGGCCCCAACCCACCTACCCTGGTTGACCTACCCAGGACGAGCTGCATGACTTCTGGCAAGTGGCCTGTTGCTGAGCTCCATCCCTGAAAGTCCCTAGGACGTGAATGAGAACAGGAGGGTCTGGGTCTGCAAGAGGGTCCAGACCGCTCTGACCGGTGTTCCCAGCCACGTCTCCGATCACTTTCCCTGAATCTACTGGTAGGTGGCTTCACGGAGACCAGGGTCGAGTGGGCTTCGCCCACCAGTACACCCCCCACACTCCACCAAGGTAAGACACAGGACAGCTGTGACAGGAAGCTGGGGAAGGCCTCCAATACCGGAACCCAACCCCACTGCCGACTCCCAGAGATCCCGCAAGACAGAGTAGAACTGCCCCACAGGGTTTCCAAGGCAGACTGACTCGTCTTTCACCCATGAAGCGGCTGGTGGGTTTGAACCACCAGCCTTTTGGTTAAAAGTTAAGTACTTAACCGCCGCATCACCAGGACTCCTCTTGATTAAAACAAAACACTGTCATCAAGGGGATTCTGCCGCAGAGAGGCTCTGGAAGACAGGGTGGAACTGGCCCTGCAGGCCTTCAAGACTTTACAGGAGCAGACCGCCTCATCTTTCTCCTACAGAGTAGCTGGTGGGTTCAAACCACTGACCCTGTGGTTAGCAGCTCCACTATAGCCACCAGAGCGTCTTCTGGATCAAAGAAACTCAAAACTCAGTGCTGACTCACAGCAACCCCCTGTGGGTTTCTGAGACTAACTGTCAATGGGAGGAGGAAGCTCAATCTTTCTCCGGCGGAGCTGCTGGTGGTTTTGAACTGCTGACCGTGTGGATCGCAGCCCGATGCATAACCACTACACCGCCAGAGGTCCTTCTGGACAGGTCCCTCAGAATTTAAAACTCACTGCCATCAGGCCGATTTTGACTCATAGTGACCCTAAGACAGAGCAGAACTGCCCCTTTGGGTTTCTGGTCCTTTGCATCTTTACAGGAGCAGGCAGCCCGACTTTCTCTGGCGTGGGGCTTGCACCGCTGACCTTGCGGTTAGTGGCTCTGTGTGCAGCTCACTGCACCTCAGCACTCCTTGCATAGGCCCCCGCCACCTGGGACTAAGGGCAAGCTGGATGTGGAAGCAAGTTGTGTGACCTGGTATCTATCCCAAGTCACAGCCACTCAGAGGGACACGGGAGGGCTGCCACCCCGGAGGGGAGTCCCGGGGGGAGCTCAAGCCAGGGAGAGGCTGCCCCACAGGCCCATAGGAGGGACCTCCCTGTGGGTGAGGGGCTTCTCCAGACAGCAGGAGCAGGTTGGAGGACACAGACCGCCGTGTCCCTGTCAGGGGTCAGCAGGGACAATGGCCAGGAGGGTGTGAGAGGAGTGGTGGTCTGGGGGACTTGACACTGTCCATGGGTTTGGTGCTGTCGGCAGCTGGCTCATTCCTAAGAACCCCTACTCTGCCTTCTAGAGAGTTCTGTGCTCCACCAGTTCTGGGAGTGTGGGCTTCTAAGTGAACCCCAAGATTGAAACCTCCAGCGGTAGAAAGGCAAGGCTTTCTACTCCCAACAAGAGTCACAGCCTTAGAAGTCCACAGGGGCAGCTCTACCCTGTCCTCTGGGGTGACTCTGCATCACCATCGACTCCCTGACAGGAACTCGGTGTCTCCACCAAACCTCCTCTCACCGAGCCCTACGCCGAGGGAGGCCGGCATTCCCAGCAGCTCTGTGTATCCTGGGACCTGGCAGAGCCCAGCTTGTCCCCCCAGAGATGGCCCTGCCAACCAACAATGTCCAGAAAGCAGCCCCAGGATGCTGGAGGTGCTTTGGGGAAGGCGGTCTACTGGTGGGTAAGAGGGACCCGTTTCTCCAAGCCAGTGGTTCTGGGAAGTCAGGGATGGAGCTGAGTCCAACAGAAAATAGTAGAAACCCACACGAGGACTCTGCTCCCTGACCATGCCGCTGGGAAGACCCCCGCAGTCCTAGGAAACCAGGGCTGGCTCCTAAGTAGATTGATTTGCATGTAATGGGGTCACAAATGATAGCAGAGATTCACCATGGCACGGAGGGGTTACCTTAGGCTGAAACGGAAAACCGAACGTGGCAACAAGCAGACCTACAAAATTCGGAAACTAGTGGGTCCCTTCTGGCCAGGGGTGGACATGGAGGCTGGGCTCTGGAGTTTGGAAGGGCAAGGTTTCATCCAGGCAGTTGCCCCTGGGTTCCATTACAATGGCACGGGCACAGCTTCCGAATTTGAGCCATCCCCAGCCACCTTCTCCCTTTAGGTGTCCCTTCCTCTCCCACTGCTCCCGAGACCCCACCCCACCTCTCAGACAGTTGACGTTGGGTCTACATTCTCCTTTGTTCCTGCACGACTGCTTGCCCACCCTCCCCAAGCAAGTAAGGTACAACAGGCAGCCACCATCTGTCTGTCTGTCTGTCTGTCGTGTTGCGGGTGGCTCTGAAGCTGGAATTCCAAACAGCAGCAGGGGCGCCCATGATACACAGATTCCAGCAGAACTCCCAGACTAAGACACCAGGAGGCAAGGCCTGGAGTTCTGCTTCAGCCCATGGCAGCCTGTTGGGTAGAGCCCTGGTGGTGTAGTGGTTAAGCATTGGGCTGTGACCCGCAAGGTCAGCAGTTCGAAGCCACCAGTCTCTCCTCAGGAGAAAAGCGGGACTTTCTGCTCCTGTCGAGAGTTGTAGTCACTCTCAGATACACACTGCCCTGTCCTAGGGTCACTCTGAGTCGGCATCAACCCAATGGCAATGAGAGTTTGGGGATAACTTGACTAGTGACAAGAGGACACTGCCCGACTGACCTGCTGTGGGCACGTGATCAGGCGGGGTCCATTGTTAGAGGTGGACACTGTGCCAGGAGACCCTGGGTGAGCTGGGTGGGGAGTTGCCACAAGGGCGGTGTGGGCACACAGGGCAGCCACATCCTGTTCTGTTGTATGTCAGTAGCTTATGTGCTGTTGTCCACTAACGACAACACAGTGGCTGCTAACAGTAACCGCGCACGGGAGGAATTGTGGTACGTGTGGGTGAACCCGGTAAGGTACAGACCATAGCTGCCACCCCAGCCCGCTCCAGGTCACAGCTGCCAGACATGTATCACCTCACACCCGTCCCACTGGGGTGGGCTTGTGGTGGGCTGTTCTCCCACAACCCCCCTCCTCCCCCACCTCCTCTCAAGGGCCACTCAGGATTCCAGACCCCGGAAATCCAGAAAATCTTCATGAGAGAAGTGAAATATAGTTAGAATTTTATCAAATAACTTTGCTATTATGAGGAAGAAAAGGGGGAAACACACGCACACACCAAAAACCCCAAATTGAAAGACTATCTGAGTCCTCCAAATAATCGAAGCCATAATTCTATCTGGACGGTCCATTTCTGCAATGAGATTCCTGCCTCCTTTTAGGGGGAGAGAGGCTTTCAGGGATCCAGAATGCTATACCTCCAAATGATATATTATCTTAAATTAGCTTAATTGTTTCATTAATGTGAACTTGATACAAAGTAGCCTTCTTGAAGTGCATTGCTAAGGAGGGAGAGGTTATTAATAACCTAATCAAGCATTTGGAAACAATTGGCATGCCTCATGGGAAGGGTACTCTAAAAATTTCATTAAGAAATGTAATTATATTGATTGGAAAGTGTATTCCTCCATCTTGGGGAGTGGATGATGGAGTTTGAGAGCATTTAGCTGAATTGATAGAATTATAGTGAAACGCTCTCCTCTTCATTGTATTGAAATGTAATTTCCAGGCTTTTACTGCAGAGAGAAATGAGTTGCTGGAGTCTTCTGTCCTCCTAATGCCGAGGGTTCTGGGGTGACCACTGCAGTCACTGTCCCCAGATGGGTAGCAGGACTGGAAATGGAATGCAGAGAGCAAAAAGACCGGTGCTGGGAAGCCCTCAGAGCCCGGTTCTGCTCGGGCACTCCGGGGCTGGGGGTCAGCCCAGTGGTCAGCAACTGGCCCGGCTTTGTGTCGTGATTTGTTTAACTTTGTTTCACTGTTGTGGGCAGTTGTTGCTGTTGTGAGCGGCCGTTGAGTCAGCTCCCACCCATAGTGACAAGGACCCGTCCTCACGGTCGTCAGAATGAAGCCTCCTTTCCAAGTGGGAGTTCACCATTGACGATGGAGTCACACCAATGCTCACAGCCTGAGCCTGGGGTCCTCTCCCGCCTGGTCATTCCGCAAAGGAAATCATGGCTAAGGAGGGGAAAGGCAGCCTGCAGGAAGATCTGAAAGCACGGAGGGGGGTGGGGGGATCCTGTCCTGCCCTGTCCTCCCAGCCTCTGCTCTGTCTGGGCCCTTGGTTAAAGTCCCTGGGCCAGCCCATCTCCTCGAGGGTCTCCCTCCTTTTCTCTGACCCTCTCCCTGACCCAGCATGATGCCCTTTCCGGGCAAGAGTCCCTCGCAATAGCACGTCCAAAGTCCGTGCGACCAGGTCTCGCCATCTCCCTTTCAGAAGGGGACATTCTGGCCGCACTTCTTCAGAGACAGATGGACGGTGGTCATTGAGTAAACACACAGACAAACTTGAAAACCGCGACATGACTCACACGCGGAATAGCTGTCGTCGGAAGGACCACCCAGAAGTGCGGAAACGCTCAGGAGGCTTGAGGGGAGGAGCCCCACGAAGAGTAGCAAAAATCGAAATATAAATAGCTACCATGGCAGGGTGGTGGGGTTTTCACTTGTCCTGGGGTCTTCACGACCCCTCAAATAGGGAACACAATAAGAGACACCTCGTCTCTTTCATATGAAAAACAAAACATCCAGAAGATGGCTGAGTGGGAAGAAAGGCCTGGTGAGATGAACACCAGTCCCCGGACACAGTGCTGGGAGATGGGCCTCTCCATCGGGAGGTGCTCAGAGGCACAGCAGCTCCCGAATGGACCCGAGCCGACCAGCGATCCTGCCGATGGCCAGAAAAGGGCAAGTTCGCTTTGCCATCTGCCGGGGCTCACCACCATGCACCAGAGCCCACTCGGCAGCCACTAACAACGACAAGAAAATGGATAAGGGTCTGCAATATGCTTGGGTCTCTTGCAGAGGGCTGGGCGGGCACCCGTGGTCCCCAACGATCTCACGCGATTCTTCTGATCCGTTTCGGAA
Organism: Tenrec ecaudatus; assembly: GCF_050624435.1. Classification (NCBI taxonomy): domain Eukaryota; kingdom Metazoa; phylum Chordata; class Mammalia; order Afrosoricida; family Tenrecidae; genus Tenrec; species Tenrec ecaudatus. The sequence continues at coordinate 2,993,309 of NC_134541.1, read as the reverse complement.
ACACGTCTTCTCGAGGCATGCCAATCACAGGGACTCTCTGACTCCGACCCCACCCACCAAGACGTGTGTCCCGTCGGTGCTGTGGGAATGGGCCCTGTTGGCTACCCACAGCGGCAGATTATACACCCTCCATAGGGCAACACCTCTCTGAGCAATGGTTCACTGAGAGGTCTGCTTCCTCATTGATCAGGAAATGCCATCGATGGCACCTATCAGGCCAGTGACACCCACCCGAGCTCTGCCTTCTTCAAAGAGCTCCGTGGAAGTCACCTGTGAGGCAGGCCACCAACCCCGGGACCGGGCCATGGGAGCATAGTGCGACCAGGGCGTGTGGCCGGCCTTGGCCAGTTTGCAGAGTGTCTGCCCTTCATTCTCCCTGAAGCAGAACCAGGGTCCGGCTGGGCCCCAAGTGTGGCTGTCCTGCTGCCAGTGACTCTGGCCCATCAGGACCCCGGGGGACAGGGTGCAACCCATCCCAGGGGCCATCTTCACGGACGCAGATGAAAAGCCACACCTTTCTCACCGTCCAGCCCTGCCCCGTCCTCCCAATCTTGGCTCCTTCTGGGCCCTTGGTTGCAGTCCCTGGGCCAGCCTTCTCCTCGAGGGCCTTCCCCTTTTCACCGACCCTCTCCCTGACCCGGCGTGGTGTCTTTCCCACGCATGGGTCTCTCCATGACGGTGGGTTCAAACCCTCGGTCCTTCCACTGCCAGCCAAATGCGTAACCACTGCAGCACCAAGATTCCCCGCTGGGCCCCCAGGGGCGCCTAAGAACCCCACAGACCCACTTGCCCTGAGCTTCTGACTCAGTCACCTGCAGACGGAGGACAGGGACCCACAGGGGGTCCGAGGTGGGTAGTTGTTACAGAAGCCCACTGCCACACACACCCCAATAAAGCCCAGCCCACGGCCACGGGGTCACTTCCAACTCCCAATGACCCTGGACAGCGTTTCTGAAGCTGTGACTCTTTCTGGGATCAGATAGCCTCATCTTTCTCTCAAGGAGTAACCAGGAGGTTTGAACCAGCAAGCTTGTGGTCGGTAGTCCAAACACTTACCCGACAGCACCAGTAAAAGGACTGAAAAGGAAAAGAAATGTCAATCCGCTGTTGTGAAACTCAGACTCGGGGCCGAGCTGCCCCAGGGATGTCCTAGCGGTGCTATGTTTGTGGAAGCAGACTTCCCTGCCTCCATCTCTCGGAGAGGCTGGTGGGTTGGGACCACCCACCTTCCCGTTGGCAGCCGAGCACTTTAACCATCCCAGCACCAGAGAGCCTTAACTAAAAAGTAAAAACAGTAAACTCACTGCCGTGAAGTCAATTCTGACAGGGTGGAACTGCCTCTGTAAGGCGTCGGAGGCTCCCGGTCCTTACAAGACCCAAAGTGTCATCTTGCTCCTGCTGCTGGTGGGTTCGAACTGCTGACCTATTGGTTGGTAGCCCAGTGTGTAACCATGACACCACCGGGGCTCCTTAAGAAATAATAAAACCAAAATGTTAAAGAAAACAAACACGACTGTCCCCCAGTTGATTCCATCTCGCGTGGTCCTGATAGGACAAAGTAGCCCCAGCCTGTCTGGGTTTTAAGTCTGCAACTTTCAGATTTCAACTGTGAGGGGTGGGTCAGAACCGCCAACCTTTGTTAATTGGCTGGGTCAGAAGCCAAGTGCTGACCCAGTGCACCACTGGGCTGCTGGTGGTGGCCCAGACACCCCCGGGATCGCCTGGGCAGTTCCGTTTGGCTTCCTGTTGCCAGAGTCACCAGAGAGCCGCCAATGGACAGGAGCACATGTGCCACTTCCCGAGTCCTGCTGAATGTCACGTGGCTCATCAATCACCCCCAGGTTGTGGGGGCTTACTCGATGCCTGGGTGTCGCCAGTGAGTCTGATGAAAACAAGGATTTAATTAAAGAGAGAATTGGTCCCGAGAATAGGGGAGAGGGGAAGCGCGAAGAATGTGCTTCTCTGTTAGTGGACATCGCCAGTGCCCGGTGAGCAGCCACATGGGGGCCTGACTTCCCAGGCTCCCTCCGTTCTTGTCACCTGAAGCTGTTTCTATTACAGGGACTCTCAACTGGGAAGGCGTAACGTTGCTCCCCACCCTGCCCTCCACCAAGAACACTTGCCAAGGCTTGGAGCTCAGATGGGAGCGAGGATGCTGTAGCACCTGCTGGGTAGAGACGGGATGGTTGTATCGCCCACAATGCCCAGGGTGGCCCTGCACGCAGATTCCGTTCATCCCAGGTGGACAGAGTGCCCAGGCCAGAGCCCCTGCTCTATGGCTTTCAGCCGGCACCTATGCCCAGTTGAGACAGAACCTGTACGTCCTTCTCCTCCTCCTGAGACCTCATCGAACCTGGACAGAGTGGGAGGAGCTCATGCACTGGAGGTGCGTCCTCGCTGAGGAGCAGAGAGGTGCCAGGTTCCCCTCCCTCTTTGCTGGAGGAAAGAGGGAGCCTGGCTCCCGTGTCTATTTCACGCAGCCCAACCACAGTGTATGTTTCAGATGGAAGTCGATGCCCTCGGCTTAGACATTTGGATCTGGGCAGCAGCCTGCGGCCTCCTGCTCTGATCACAGCCTGTCTGCTGGCTCTGAAGAAGAGGCTGACTTCCCCCACGTCGGCATTTCTATCCCACTTAGCTGGCGTGGGCTGAGCGTCTGCTGTTAGCCCCTCTGGAGCCACTGGTAGGTAGAGGAGAGTTCGCAGAGGAGAGGGACAGTCCACCGACACTGTGGGACATCAGGTGTGCGGGGGGGGGGGGGAACCAGTGAGGAGCTCAGAGGCAGTGGACACGGAGAGAGAAGAGTGGGGAGAGGGGAGGGGTCAGGCCAGCCTCCAGGGGGGCAGAAAGCCAGCTGTCATTGAGTCGTATATAGAGCAGAAAGTTCTCAATGGCTGCTTTCAATGGCTGATCACCAGCCTTTCTTCCAGGGTGCCTCTGGGGACACACCTCTGGTTGGCAGCCTAGAGTGACTCCAGTTAAGAAACCAACCGATCAACCCAGTTGCTGGAATGCCAACTAACCCATGGTGAGCCCAGGCACATCCAAGTAGAACTCTACCCTCACAGGACTGTCAGTGACTGCTCGCACCCCTGGGGGGCCTGAAACAGGGTACATCGATACCACCCAGGGCTGTGGCGCCCTGGAGGAAACCAGATTGCTCTCCCACCCACCGGGACTCTGAGCCCTGAAGACATGCCCACAAGAGCTGGCCGGAGCAGACACTCCCATGAAAACCTGACATGGAGTGTCTATATTCTCGTCCCCTTTCCATGTCTTGTGCCCTTGCTGCCTCCTCCCGTGTCCCTAGATACCAGCACCAACGTAGAAGTCTTCTGGGTGTGACTTTGTGAGCTCAGCTTGGGGGCTCTCTGGGGTCTTGACAGAGAAAGGCAAATGGTCCCCCCTCCCTCCTGCCTTCCGTGTGAATGAAGGCATTTGAGTAAACAATGAAAGATACCCCAGAAGGTCATGAACTTGGTGAGTGGGAAAATTGAGCTGGACGTGTATCCATCTTCAGAACATTGATGCTCCCAGGAGGGCTTCCTACACGGGTTGAGAGTGGCGGGGGGACCATGGAGTGACTTTAAACCCACCCTCACAATAGAAGCATATCCCCATGCCACCCCACCCACCCTACCTGCCCCCGTGGAGCAGACGCTCTAAAACAAAAAAAAAAAAACCCTTCCCTGGGGTGGGGGTGGTGGAGAGGATACTCTCATTTCAAACAGTGGGCAGAACCCCTAAGTCCTGCTCCCAAGCCAGCAGCATGGCGGAGGCCTCATTTTCCAGAGAACAGGGACGAAGGGTCTCTCCATCCTCATCGCCATGGCGGAGTTCCGATCACTTCCTTGGCATCTCAGGAAGTGACTTTCCTCCATCCTGGTGTTTGACGTGTCTGAGCAGTAAGGGTTGGAGGCTCAGGCGGGTTGGCTCCATCAAATCGAGGGAGGTGGGACGCAGTAGATTAGACGTCAGACAGCCCGTCTGTCTCTTCCCAGTCTGTGCTGAGCGGCCCTGTTCAGGTAAGGGCGGCTTTGGTGGGCTTGGGCCACTGCAGACATGGGGATGGAGGGGTGGGGGGAAAGGGGTGCTTGGACAAGCAGCCAAGGCAGTTTCCCAGACTCAGATTATCACACTTAAAGAGAAACGAAATGAACTTGTGTTTCTGTGTCTTTCAAGAATGGCAAATACCTACTTTCCAGAGACACTGACCTGACAAAAGAGGCACATCTCCACTTTCAAGGAATGGCCCTGGGGCCTGGCGGGGGTAGGGGGTAGGGCTGGGGGAGAGAACACTCTGGTGGATCCCCATTGGATGAGTCTGGGTGCTTGAGGGAGCTCACTCACTGCGGTCGAGCCAGTTCCGACTCCTAACAGGCCTAGAGGGCTGAGCAGAGCAGCCTCTACGGGTCCCAAGACTTTACATCTCTACAGGAGGAGACAGCCTGTCTTTCTCCTGCAGAGCGGCTGGTGGGTCTGAACCACTGGCCTTGCAGTTGGCAGCTTAGTACATACCCCACTATACTGGAAGGTCGAGGCAGGTGAGATCCCACCAGGAAACAGAAAGAAGGGAACGCCACACAAGCCTGTCGTTAGTCAAGTGCATGCTGACTCGCAGCGAGCCCTGGGTCTCTCTCCAGGCCCTTCCTCCAGACAAACCAGGAAGGCCGTGAAAGTGCTGGCCCCGGCCATGGAAGGGTGTGTTTCAGAGCCAGCGCTCTCTGGTGCTTGGTTTGCCTCAGGGTGGCTATTTTTACTGGTAAGTGCTAGTTTGATGAGTCTGCTTCACTCTGACCCTGGGTTCTCAAGCTATTATCTTGATGGGAACCAACGACCACATCTTTCTCCTGCAGAGGGGCTGGTGGATCCGCACCCCAAACCTTTCCGTTAGCAGCCACTGGACACTCCACTGCTCACCCACAGGTTGGTGGTTCACACCCACCTGGAGGCACCTGTTTCCTGAAGGTCCCCCCATGTTGGAATGGACCTACAACTGACAGCAACGACAACTGGTCAGCACTCACTGCCCTCAGGTGGGTTCCGGCTTGTGGCGGCCCCATAGGGCAGGAGCAAACCGCCCTTGTGAGTTTCCAGGACGAGAAAGGAGCAGGGCGCCTCGGCTTTCTCCCACAGAGCAGGTGGTTTGAATGTGCTCACCTTGTGGTGAGCAGTCCTGTGTGTCACCACAACGCCACCAGGGCTCCTAGACCTTGGCCAACGCATCTGGACAGATGGAGTGCCTGAGCCACCGTTCTCAGAGCCAGCTTCCTGGCCATTGTGACTGTCGCCTGTGTGCTGGCTGCTGGGCCTGGGGGTTAGCTAGCACCCCGGGAAGGGCACAGGTATGGGGCGCCCTGTGGCCAGAGGCTGGTTGGTACAGGCCTTCTGGTTGTTGAGCGTGGTGCTCACCTTTCCTTTCCTCTCCAGAAGATACCGCACACACACCTTCGGGTGACCTGCTGGCTGCAAGGCTGGCGATCCTGACCCACCAGACATTCTGGGACAGCCTCCGAGGCGGCTCTTCTCGGCCACCCGGATCGCTCTGAATCAGGTCGACCTGACCGTGCCTGGCAACAACAGCAGGTCCTCCCCACACTCTTCGCCTCGGAGTCAGGAGCATGGGATGCTGCTCCATGTGCCCAGCTTCCGCCCTGTCCTAGCCCCCCTGTTCTCGGGGGGGCCCTGTTCCATCCCCGACAACGTCTAATGGATGGCCGTTGCTTCCGATGCTTCTGTCCCAACACCGGTTCCTGATCCAGACCCTACTTCCCTTCTGGGATTTGCGTCCCCCTCCCCTCCCCATTTCCTAGCCCAGATCACATGCATCCTCTTCTCCACACTTGCTGGGCTCCAGACCACCCGTGTCCTGCACTTCCCAGTGGCAGAGGGCCTGCATGCAGAAAGGATCCTGGGCTGGGAGAGCCTGGCACTGAGTATCTCATTAAGAGACTGAATCTTTGTGTTACCTGCCAGGGGATGCAATCTTGTCCCAGCAAGCTAGTTATTTTTTTCAGATGCACTAACCAGGCCCTGATAAAAGAAAAAGCCAACATTCTGACTTGATTCTTGAAGCACCATCAAGTTCCCTTGTTGGAGGGGCACAAGGTATGCTTGTCTCTGATAATACATGGGGTCCTGACCAACTTCTGACTTACAGCACTCACTGGTTCAAGGCCCTGCCCAGAGGTGACTGCTCAGGCCCTGGAAGCATGGCTTGGATGGATATGCCTGGGGTTTGGTCCAATCCCACACTACTGGGTACTTGCCTTTACCTCCTAGGGGTGACATAACAAAATATCATTCAGAGGAGGGTTTCACAGAACCGAAATTTATTTTCTTATTTCTGTGGCTAGACATCCAAAGTAAGGTCTCAGCTGTGTTAAATTCCCCTACGGCCTCTCCTAGCTGCTGTCAGAAATCCTTGGTGTTCCTTCGCTGATTCTAAAGGCATCTGCCTGTACTTCACATAGAGCTCCTCCTCCTCCATGTGTGTTTCTGTCTCGTGAGGCACCAGTGCACAGGGACTAGGCTCAGGCCCCACCATATTCCATCTGACTGAGTTTATTTAACTCATCACTTCTGCAAAGAAAACTCTATTCCCCCAAGCAAGCTCACACCCACCCTCTCTGACAGACTCAGAGTAAGTGGGCTCCATCGTATCTCCGTCTAATTCACCAGCCAGGACCCTTCGGAGGAGGATGGCTAGAAACTACAAATGCTCAACCAAGTAGTGTCCTTCACGGACCTCAGCCCCGGGGCCTAAGGCTTTGACTTTGCAGGGGAAGGTTGATTGGCCACAAAGTCTATGATGTGCAACCATTGGTGTGGTCAATGAATTCTTTTCTGTGCCTGATCGCAAAAAGCAGATCAGAAACAGTTTGCGTTGATCTGGAATGGACAACAGTATATCTGCACGGTTTCGCCTCAAACTAGTTAAATCTCCCTTCTCTCAAAAGACCAAGCTCACTGTCTTCAAGCGAATACCGACTCACGGTGACCCTGCCGGACAGGGCAGAACTCCCCCTGTGGGTTTCCCAGACTGCAGATCTTTGTGGGAGTAGAGAGCCTCATCTTTCTCTCACACACTCCCTCTTGCTCCACCACTAATCAAAAACTGCTAGTCTGGCCCCAAAACGCTGCAGCACAGATGACATATCCATCAATATGCTCCCATAAATATTACAGCCTACACACCGTTTGAGGGAAGTTTGGCTCTTTTGCATGGGGCCGCTCGGCAGCAAAAACCAACTCAGTAACGCCCAACCACCACCACCATCTGCCATAATGAAACCGGGACCCTCTGCCCACACACAGACGGTCCTGTGGGTCCATCATATTGACCACATCACCATCGTGTGCACAGGGGGTGAACATGCTGGAGGTTTTGATGAGACAGATACCTCACGGGCAGAACAGGGGCCCTCCAAAGTGCCCGCCACACCTGTGGCTGTCCACAGCTCCAGGAGTCAAGACAACCTTGCCAAGTGGGCAGCACATCTTTGCCTCACACCTCTAACCTGGAAAGAAGCAGCACAATTCTGGATGGGCCTTTGCACACTCTGCAGGCAGCATCTCAACACTAGGTGTAGGGCCGAGGTCCAGGGACACAGTGTGCTACTGGGTTTGAGCAGGGTCCAGAGAAGGGCCGGGCTCAGTGCAGCTACGGGCTGTGATGAGAGTGGCTGCATGACCCAGCAGATGCCATGGGCCTGGAGGCCTGGCAATGGGAAAATATGTCTTGTGAGGATCCAGTGGGAGAACCCCACGGCAGGGTCTTGGAAAGCACAAAGCCCTCCAGGTGAACTTTGTCAGAACATGGTCCCTTGGGGCCTGCTCAGAAGTGAGCTGGCAAGGAAGACCTGTTCTCCCTGGTGGCTCACCACAAGCCAAACCTGTGTCTTAGCAGGTTTCCCTCCTGCTGGAAGGCGGCTGGACTTCCTGAGGTTCCTGAGCACCTGGGAAGCAGGCTCCCACGGTGTGCATTTTACCCACAGGGAGGAGAACCACATCCAGGGAGAGGACTCCCTCCTCCACTCATCGTCGACAGAGTGGAACTGCCCCGTAGGGGTTTCCACTGTGCAAGCTACTAAGCACAACATTGGTGGTTCAAACCCACCAGCCTCTGCATGGGAGAAAGGTGAGGCTCAGAGACCCCATAAAGGATTGCTGGGAGTTGGAATTGACTCCGAGGCAGGCGCCTGGTCTGGGTTTGGGCTGCATCTTTGCGACACAGCACACCGGCAGGTCTTTCTCCCACAGAGCACTGCCTGGCGCGTGCATCAGCTGTCCCCTCACCAGGTCCCTTGCAGGAAGGGCTGCTGCTGGGTGCTCTTTGGTTGACCCCAGGTGACAGAGGAGGACTGCCCCGTAGGCTTCCCAGCTGTCATCTTTGTGGGAGTAGATTGACAGGCCTTGCATCCTGCGAATCCACAGGGTGGGTTCCGGGTGTCAACCTTGCAGTGAGCAGCCAAGAGCCTAGTCGCTGCCCCACCTCGTGCGTCTCTCACCCACGACGCAGCGCTGCAGGGGTGCCCTCAGCTTTTGTCCTTCCCCAAGCCTGCCCCCTGAACCCTTCTGTGCCACCTACCCATAGCAGAGGGCCTCCTACGATGGAGGGGACACCAGCCAGTCCCGGCCTGTGCTGGAGAAACCAGGGGGACTATGTGATCCTAGCTTGCTTTCTGTTTTGCTATCCTGGGCACCTGCCACTCTCTTCATTCATTCATGCAATTGTTCATTCATTCTTGCAGCCTCACTCTACCCCTTGTTAGCCATGGAGTTGGGAGGGGGGAGGGTCAGGCAGGGGGAGGGGTATCGCCATGGAAGAAGCCAGATTCCAGACTCTGAACATCTTTCCGTTTGCTGCCGAATGACACGTAGTTCCATCCGAGTGCATTCACTTCTGGAGAGCCGCGAGGTCCCGGTGGTTTCCTATGAGTGTTTAAACGATGTCCAGGTTGGTTTTCCAAGCAGGACCTCTGCTAGTAACTGCCGGCTCTGCGCACACGCACCAAGGGAAGCTGCTGGGTCGTGCTTGAGCCTATCTGTGGGAGGGCGGGTGTGTGGACAGTTTTCCGACCCGGGAACCCGGTGCATCAGAGTGTCACTGGGGAGGTGGTTCTCTTTGCCCTTCAAGAGACTTTCTTACCTCTCGAATGCAAATACAACCCATCTAGCTGTCCCCCAACTTTTAAGAATTGTTTCCTGAAAAGCCCCAGGGACGCCTTCCCTTGCCTAACCTTCAAACCAGGTTACTAGTCAAGTGGTGTTCGAAACGGATCAGTCACCTCCCTAAATTCTAGCAGGACCCATGTGCAGATAAAGGAGAGGGGGCAGCTCAGTTCTCTTCCCCGAAAAGGTGAGCAGAGAACAACTCCTGAATTCCTCCTCCTTCCTCTAGCTCCTCCACCGACGCCTTGGAAGCCATAAGCAGCAGTGCATTTACGTACCTCCTAGTGGAGGTTTTCTCTTCCCTGTCCTCCTTCACACACACGCACACACACACGCACACACACACATGCACACGCGCACACACACACACAGCCTGCCACCGAGACATGCCATTCCTCATGGTGATGGGAGGTACAGAGCACAGGACTTGTCTTTTCGTTCTGGAATGGGGTTTTAATTGCCTGCTCCGTGTACGAGTGATTTTGAAGTATTAATTCCAGCACCTAGGAAGGTCGACGTGAGTGCTGTTTAGCACTTTGTCTTTCAGATCCGCCCTCGTTAGGTTCAAGCCCGGCAAGAACACTGTTGGAAAGCTCTTGGAAGAGACAGAAGCCAGCTCCCCTGATGGAGAGGGGGGCCTTGACTTTAGGGGGGGCCCAAGGAGATTGGACAGAAATCGCCCCTCGCCCTTCTCAGAAGCACCAGACTTGACAGTGATGTGATGGCAAAAATCACCTACACACATGCATATGTACACATTCACACATGCACATACATGGACACACACACATGCATATGCACTACACACATGCAAACACATACACACATATACATATACAAGTATACACACACACACACAGTGAGACCGGTACCCAGCCCTGCCACGCCAAACTCTGCTGGGAAGGTCTGCCTGCAAACACCCCCAGGGGGTCTGTTCAGGGCTGGCGATGGGGTGATGGTGCTGTGGTGATGGGGTGATGGTACTGTACAGTCATCCTTCACAAGGAAAGTTACCAGCTGCACAGAACCCACAGGGAGAGCCCGACTCCCTGCATTGGATCCAGACCTCAGAAATCCACCACTGTCATTTCTGTGACCGAGAGCAAGCATACTGTCCTCAGAACTTCCGAAGGGGGAGTTGAAACGGCCAGGAAGACAATGAGATTAAGTTTGGGGTGGGGGAAGCTGAGGGCAACTTCGGGCTGCAAACGGAAAGGTTTGAAATCACTGGCTGTCTGCAGGACAGTGGGGTGGCGGGGCGTTTTCTACCCTGGTAACGAGTTTCCGTCTCAGAAACCCACAGGGACAGGTCTACCCTGTCCCAGGATCGCTGTGAGTTGGAAACGACTCTCTGACAGGGAGCATTTGGGGTCTGTTCACGGCTGTGGTGCACCAGAATCAGGAACAAGATGCGTCTTCCCCGCCCTCCTCGACACCTTCTTCGGGTTACATGATGACACCGTTCCTTGTGCACCTGGAAAACCATCTCCATTGGCTGGAGTTTTAAAAAGTGTATACAAGTCGTGGGGAACCATGGGTTGCAAAAGCCAGGGAGATAAATGGAGTCGAGTTTAGTCTGGAATTCACACGAGCCACGATTCAAGTGATTGATTCCTCCCAACTTAAATGTATATCTGGTTAAAGCACCTTGCTCAGCCATTTTTAAATATCTATGTCTGCAACAATTGCCTAAAATTAATATACTGTGCAATCCTTGTCATGAAAAAAAATCAACTCTCTCACAAAACCAAAACCAAAGGGCCGGCGGGACTTAGTCCTCTGTGGGCTCCTTGACCAGTTACTGAAGCCCTACTATGTGTTCCAGCCCAGACAAAATGCTGAGTGTGGGGGAGGGAAAGAACCCAAACGCACTGCCACGGAGCTAATTCAGCCCCATCAGCAACCCTACAGGGCCTGGAGGAGGGGTGGATGAACGGGGTCAGGACTGGAGCGAGGCCTCCCTGCTCACAGGACTGAACGCCTGAGCCCCTGGAACAGAACGGTGAACACCCCAGGCCGGGGGTCCAGGCGCCTTGGAAGAAAGGCCTGGCAATCTACTCTTGAGAAATCCCCTACCGGGAACTGTGTGGGGGTACCATGTTCTGCTCTGCCACACATGGGTTGGCAGGAGTCAGAACTGACCGCCAGCAAGTGGCTTTCTGGGAGACGCCCGCCTACTGGGGACTTGGGGACGGGGCTGGGCGGAGCCAACCAAAGATAGGAGATCAAGTGGGTTCTGGCCTGGAAGCCTGGAAGTGTGAGCTGCCTGTCAGGGCTTGTTCTCCAACCATTCCCTCCGGAGGGGAGAGGGCTGTTCATTCATCTGCTCATTCATTCACCCGCATCCGCTTCATTGCTAAATATTCAATGTGGTGGGGAGGGGGCGTGGCCTCTTGGCCTTCTCCAGGTAAAGGGCTCCAAGGTCAGAGGCCACTTTCCCCAGAAAGCGCAGGTGTGAGGTGTGATAGCTGCAGGCTGAGAGGCCACCCACCGCTTCCCAGGCACGGTTCCAGATCTCCATAATTCTCCCACCTCCACTGACCGGGAAGAAAGGGCGTTTGATCCATTCACGCGTGCTGGCTTGCCCCCCTCTTCATTGTCCTGCTCCTGTGGATTCCCATTTCTCAAGGAAACCTGCCTTTTTATCCCTCCCAGGATTTCTTGAGGTCTCTGAGCCAGCCTTTGCCCGCAGAGAGGAAAGGAGCGCTGGGTCTGGCCTTTGGCCAGCTGCGCTGTGGTCAACAGCGGCTCCCCAGCGCCCAAGGCTTCCACCCCACACAACCACAAAGCGTGGCAGAGAGCCGGCTCATTAACAAAGCGATCGTTACATGTTCCGAGGCAGCCCATCTCCAAAGGGGCTGCATTCATTAGGCACATTTTCATTCAACATGAGCCTGCAACAGAGCATTTGGCTGTCTGGAAAGAGGAGACACTCTAATTGTCCCACTCAAATGCCTTGCAAAGCCTTGGTATTTGAGACCCCCCCCCCGCCCCCCAGACAAAGACCCCCTCAACACAATTGCGAGGCTGAATGCAAATTCTCCACCCCGTTTCCAAGGCAAACTGCAGCCCTCCCAAGGTAAAGTCTTCCTCATTAGTGCAAGGCCACACTGGAAGATGGCACGCATTCTCTGCGAGGAAGACCAGACCAGAGAGGAAGGAGGTGGGTGGGAAGTCCACCTCTCCACTGCCAGGCTGCTAGTAGGCTTGCTACTGGGCGTGAACACCTGAGAGAAGTCTCCCATCTTCGGGGCCTCAGATGGAAAAAGCTCAATTCCGCATCACCAAGAAGAGAGGCAACGTGTGGCAGCTGGTTGGCCAGCTGGGCTGCCTTTGTCAAGGACCACCATTAGCTCAGGACTGCCCAGAGTCAGACGCTCTCAGCCAAGAGGGTGATGGACATTGTGTTGGAGAGAGAGTGAGTCGGCAAGGACCACAGGTCGACCGGGAGTTGGGCGGTCTGAAGGCCATCTTAGCATTCATCAGAGGTAGACTATGGATAATGCACTCAACGTGTGAGACTTGACACCCTTCTCTGTGAAAATCCTAACAGCCACTGTTTATAGCACTGTTGTGAGAATTGAGCTGAGTGCAGCGTCAACACTTACACCTAGGCTGCTAACCAGAAGGCCAGCAGTTCAAATCCACCAGCCGCTCTTCAAGAGAAAGATGAGGGTGCTTGCTCCCGTACAGATTTGGTCTCGGAAACCCACAGGGGCAGTTCTGCTCTGTCCTAGAGGGTTGCTGTGAGCACGTCGGGATCGACTGGATGGCAGTAAGTTTTAGATTATGATGTGGGTTACACATTGAACTGTGAATGGTTCAAACCCACCCATGGCTCCATGGGAGAGAGCCGAGGCTGTCTGAACCCCTAAAGATTTAAAGTGTCAGAGACCCAAAGGGGAAATTCTACTCTGTCCTGCAAGGTCACGATGAATTGGAACCAACTGGATGGAGATGAGTTTGGTTTGTTGCTGCTGTGGCCCTGGTGGCACAGCGATTAAGCACCTGGCTGCTAATAAAAAGGTTGGTGGTTTGGACCTGGTGATCTGCGGTCAAAGGTCACCTACCACAGCCACGAAGTTGATTCTGACCCATAGGGATCCTGTGGACAGGGTAGAACTAACTGCCTTTGTTATCCTGGGTACATTAGAGAAACAAATCCACAGAGACTCACATGTCTAAGAGAGAGTTTTATATACAGGGTAAGTGCGCATCAAGAAAACATTCCAACCCAGTGCTGCCCAAGCCCACAAGTCAACATTAGCCCATTTGTCCAGCACCAATCCACAAAGTCCTCCTCCATCTCCTGCTGACTGCAGGAGGAAAGCCAAGTCAGTGAGCGTGTAAGCATCTCAGCGTTGGCAGAGGTCTCCACACGGCTGCTCCAGCACCCAGGACTTCATCAGGGTAAGTCCATGTGGCTTCTTCCTTGGGGATGTCTCGCAGGAAGTGAACCTTGCCAGCTGAAGCAGGGAACTGGCTAAGGCAGCTTCACCCTGGTCCGACCATCACAAATCAAGAGACCCGAGAACTAGAAAGGCAAGGCTCACTGAGCCATTTATCCCTCTGCCCTTTAATTAGCCCCACATGTGTTTATCGGCCAGATTGGCACAATAAATTACTTCACTGCCCCCGTGGGTTTCTGAGACTGTAACTCTTTACAGGAGCAAAAGCCTCATTTTCAATCATGGGGCAGGTGGTAGATTTGAACTGTTGACCTTATAGTTAGCAGCCCACTATGTAACCCATTATGCTACTGGGGCCCCTGCCTTAAAAGCTACAGCCTAGCAAGCAGTTCCCCCTGCAGGAGCAGTCCTCTCCCATGCCCGTAAAGTGGGTATGAGTTGGAGACAGCTGCACAGCGAGCTCTCCAGTTAGCTGTGCATGTAAAAGTTGCGGGTTCGAGCCCACCGGAGGCACCTCAGAAGACAGAACTGGCAGTGTCGTTCTCAAGTGCCCAGTCCTAGAGAGCCCTACGAAGCAGTTCTACCCTGACACCTGAGGGTTTGCCATGTGTCAAAGGAGGTGTGAGGGCAACCGGATTGCCAGTATCACACTCTTTCATGATGCTGATCCCCCTGGTCCGGGATGACAGTCACGTACTTGGGCACGTTTTCAGGAGAGACCAGTCGCTGGAGCAGGGCGTCATGCTCGATGAAGCAGACGGGCAGGGACAAAGAGGAGGCCCTCGGCAGTCTGGAGGGACACTGTCACCACAACAATGAACTTGCACATAAGAACACATTGAGGACGGTGCAGGGCTGGGTGGTGTGTCGTCCCGTTGAGCCTGGGTGGCTATGAGCTAGAACCGACTGGGCAGTACCCAAATGCCCCCAGGACGATGAAGACTGAGCATCAAAGTGAGGACCTCAAAGGAGAGGCCTCCTTCCCATCCTGGGAATGGGACTTGTCTTTTCTTGTGCTAGGGAGAGTTTTCTGGAAAGTAAGGAAGCCAGCCCACCATCCTTTGTGGAAACTCAGCCCCTCCCGCTGGGAGCTGGGTAGTGACAGCGGCCCAGACTCCCAGGCTTCTGCTGCGTCTGTTTCTGAAAGGTCCCCAGGGTGAAAATGTAAAAGCGCAGGTCAGTCAGGGTCCCCAGAGCTTGGAGTTCAATGGCCCTGCCGATACACTGCTCCTGGAAATGCCGAGAGAGCAGCCTTCCACACGACTCCCACGCTGAGCGGGCTGCAGTGGGGCGGCAGGCGGAGGCCATTGCAGTCCCTAGCTTTCTCTTCCCTGAGCTGGACTCCTTCCACCCTTGGCCCCATGGCCCCTGCCTTCGCAGCTCGCACGGTATCTGCAGGCGTTCAAAGAGGGCGCTCTGCCCACGATTTACCAACTCTCCCCTTCGGTGAGGTGGGATGAGAGAGAGGCAGAGAGCAACCTTGCCTGTGAGTCTTGGTCGCCTGCGATATTCCCACACATCTGCCCCCTGGACCATCCCATGGAGGGTGTGGCCCTCGAGGGCAGAGGAGGGGAGCTGGCCTCAGAGGTCACCCTGTGGTTAAGCAGTGCCTCTGTTCCCATCACCAGGCTCTGTCCTGGCACCAAGCAGTAAAGAGTCGTCACTCACGTGTACCTCCACCTAGCCACCTAACGCACTGAACCCATAAACCCAGCCGGGGTTGCTCAGGGGTCCCATCGAGTGGATGCCAGCTCCCAGACACCCCACAGGACCGAGTGGAGCTTTCCTGTGAGTTTCTGAGACTCGTTCTTCAGGGGAGTAGGACGTGCCATCTTCTCCCGAGGAGCACCGGTGGTTTCGAACTACCGGCCTCGTTGTTATCAGCCCAAGGCATAACCCACTATACCACCAGGGCTCCTCGGGGGTCCCTGGGTGGCACAAAGGGCCAAGAGCTTAACTATGAGCAGGGAAGGGGGTCTGTCAGAACCGTGCCCCACCCACCAAAGGAATCTTTTAAAAGAATAAATCATTATATTGGGGGCTCGTACAACTCTTATCACCACCCATCAATCCATCCTTGTGTCAAGCACATTTGTACATTTGTTGCCCTCATCATTTTCAAAACATTTTGCTTCTACTTGAGCCTTTGGTATCAGCTCCTCATTTTCCCCCTCCCTCCCTCATGATCCTTTGATAATTTATAATTTTTTTTCCATATCTTGCACTGACTGATGTCTCCTCCCTGCAAAGGGATCTTTGAAGACCAGCCTGGAGGTCAGTTTGTGAAAGATCTTAAACTTGACCACCTCACGGGGGTTACAGTGCATCAGAATGGACTCAGGCACAGCAGCGGAGCACCCCAGGGACACAAGCCTCTCGAGGCAGGCTCTCTGTCGGCCTGGTGAGCACCCACCTCTGACAGAGGGGGATAATTTCAAGGCCTTTGACTCAGAGAGCAGAGTTGGGAGCCTTTCATCTGAGCCAAGTCCTGGAAGACTGACCCAAGAGAGGGAGAGAGGGAGAGGGAGAGGGAGAGGGAGAGGGAGAGGGAGAGGGAGAGGGAGAGAGGGAGAGGGAGAGGGAGAGGGAGAGGGAGAGGGAGAGGGAGAGGGAGAGAGAGAGAGAGAGAGAGAGAGAGAGAGAGAGAGAGAGAGAGAAAGAGAGAGAGAGAGAGAGAGAGAGAGAGAGCCAGTCCCCAGGGAGAGAGGAAGTTCCCATAATCCTCAGGAGAAGGCCACTCCCACTAGAAGGCTGGGTCCTGATTGACAGGCTAGACTCCACCCTACACTGATTTATCAAGTTGACGTGAAATTACGTAACCACCATAGAATCCTTTCTAAATTACCATTTTCTCCGCCAGACCCTAGGACGTGGCTTGCATTGTCTTCTGGGCGTGGGGGGTAGGAGTTTGGGGGAAGTTCCAAAGCCCAGAAGGAGACAGCCTACAGAAAGCGGACACCCAGCCTTCTCACCGCATGGTAACAATTCCTGACTCACCGGGGAGCACCAAGTACCCCCCTGTAGGGACACCAAACCCTAAACAAAGCTCACTGCCATCGAGCAACACCACCTCATCGTGACCCTCGTCGTGAACAGGCTGGAACTGCACCGGCGGGTTTCCCTAACTGTAACTCTTCATGGGAGTAGAAAGCCCCGCCTTTCTGCCAAGGACCGACTGGTGGTTTTGAACTGCTGTCCTGATGATTAGCAGCAGAACAAGCAACCACTCTGCCACCAGCACTCCTCCTGGGGAGACATGAGAGCTCTCACATCTAGTGCATGAGGGTACGCTGTCCACCCCGGCGAGAAAGGGAGGAACGAACGTGGCAGCCAGGCTCCACATGCCCCCTAACCAGTGTGATCCAGGACCCTGCGTGGGCAGGACGGAGCTGCCATGTTGGATTGTTCATTCCGACAAGAGGCAAGTTTGTCCCTCTGACTGTGCAGAGAGGAGATGGTGGTCGGCACCCCTGTGGTTGGTTTTCCTTCTTTCTCATCTTCTTACCTTTCTCTTGTCCCCTTTCCTCCCTCCTCTCTCCCTCTCCCTCCTTTTCTTCCCTTCCCTGCTCCCCCTTCCCTCCTTCCATTTTTGGCTGGAACATTCCAATTTGGTTGTTCAGATGGCTGCAATCAACTGGCTAATTGTCAGTTTTCCTCTCTGCTTTGTAATAAGCCATGTCTTACCTGAGCTAAATGCTTACTCACGCAAGATAATAAGAAATCCAGAAAGCCACAGAAGCATTTAGAAGACAAACAGGCTATAAAATTGCCTATTAGGAACCCTAATTTAAAATCATTCCTTCTCTCCGCCACCCTCTCCTGAAAATTTCCAATGCGTCACCTGGCGTGGTGGATGTTTCCAAAGGTCATGTGGTGAGGTAGTTGTGCTGTGAGGTTCAATTATCTTCTCATGAAAGGGAAAGTTTGAGGAGGAGGCCACCAAGACAGCCTGTCCAGATTTTAATAAGGTACAAAAGGCATATGCAAATCTGTCCCCCCTACCCCACCAACCCAACACCCCTCCACACCCCAGCCAAAACTGGGTACATGGCTTCTCCAGATTCCCTCTTGCTGCGAAAACTTCCGGGACTTATGGCAATGCCTCTGTGGTTAACGAATGTGTTAATACAAGGGCTATATTATACACGGGCCCAAGACACATCCCCATGATTTCCGTAACCTCATAGAAAGGAAAATTAATTCTTTTCATGTCGTGCTAATGTGTTGTGTCCCCCACCCCACCGACCCCCCCACCACTAATTATGCTGTTTCAAGAAAATAATTGGAGTTGGCGAGAAGAAATTAAGAATAGAAACTTGCAAATTATATAAACTAATGAATCTAACTTTTGGTAATGAACCTAACTATGGCGTACCATGTATCACTGGAGCCCCCTAATTCTTTCAATTCAACTGAAGCATTCCTAATAATTCATAATTAAGTCTGGCTCCGGGATGATCATCTCCGTGGTGATATTGATTTATTTGCTGCGTCCTATCTCTCTGCCAAATGTTCAGAATGACAGGCTCCTGAGTCGTGCATGCAAGGCAAGCCAGCCACAGAGCCGGCGGAAACAAAAGAGCACAGGGGGTGTTGGGCCCCAATCCCCTCCCCCCACAGGCTTCTCTTCCTTCGCTGACAAGGACATGGAGGTGCAAAGTGGTGGGAAAGGGTGATGGGATTCTTCCCTCAGCAGAAGACGGTCAGCGCCAGGAAGAGAGGCCCACTAAGAGCTGTATCTTAAGATATAAAAAGACATGTCTTACCAACCTCTCTGAAAGGGATCACATTTGAAGGTTCAGGACAGAGGGGGAGAAAAATGTGGGGCAAACCTCAAAATCATTTTTTTAAGGGAGGGGTGGCCGGGGCAGGCTTCCTGGTCCGAGACTGTGATTCTTAATCATTTATCAAGTCTGAACTCACCTTCTAGGTTCAGTTTTCGGCCCCATAACACATAGAGCCTATGAACGGAACAATAACACGGGGGAAGTCGATACTTCTTAGACGATCCGCCCATTCGAGAGCAAGAGGGCGATGTCACTGAATCGTTGCCCTTGTCGAAGCACAACAGGTTCTTGTGACACGGACCTACTAGCTACTCGCCCTCGTGAAGAGGCCCCTGACGGCAAGGGTGCTGTAGCAAAGTGTGCTGGCGAGCTCCGATGGTGCCCGGCTATCAGAAAGAATAGATCGAGTCTGAGAGCTTTGAAGTCAAGCAAGCATCCCTCTGAGGAAGGCTTCAGGCAAGTCCACACAGAAGCCCACACCAGCCTGTGGGAGCCACAGAGGGGAAAGAATAAAAACCCAAGTCTGGAGGAGGGAATGGTGATAGGGCTTACATTCTGTGCACCCCGTTTGCAGAAGGCTCTGGGTGATAGTGGAGGCCCCATATCCAATCACAGGGTCCCTACATGGATTAAGCCTCTGGTGAATCCCTCTGGCCACAGTCCAGGCATGTGAATAGCCTGTTCTTTACCGGGAACTGTAAAGAGGATCGTGGCAGATGTCATTAGGGTAAAATGTAGCGCTTTATCACTTGAGCTCCCTTTTGACTCATTTTCAATCTGCTCCAGTTTTTAATATCTTCTGCTTTCTTTTTGATTGAAAAATGTCTGGCCTTGTTTTAAAATTTGTTTATTAGTTTGTTTTTTGGCGACTGTGGGGTTTTATCCGTTGGTGTGGTTTTGTGTTGTGTTAGGCTTTCTGTGCATGAGATACGGGATGGTAGCGCTACAGTGTGTTGTGTTAGGCTCTCTGTGCATGAGATACGGGATGGTAGCGCTACAGTGTGTTGTGTTAGGCTCTCTGTGCATGAGATACGGGATGGTAGCGCTACAGTGTGTTGTGTTAGGCTCTCTGTGCATGAGATACGGGATAGGTAGCGTTACAGAGACAGTGAGTGCTTGGCTAGTCTTAGGGTCAGGGCAGGGAGGGGGGCGGAGGGAGGCTCGCCACAGTGAGCAGAGACAGCCAGAAGGGCTCTGACCTTGATTGTGGGGATGGCTGCCCCTCGTCAGAATATGAATGGACCGTTGGATTGTGTGAGATGTGAAGTATATGCCAACGAAACTGGTTTCTTTTAATGCATTCCTGCGAAACGTAGAAACCTTTCCTAAACGATACAAATACTACACTGTGAGGAAAAGGGATGGGGTCTGGGAGCAGCATTTACCCAAGGACTCAGCTCAGAAGGGTCAGGCAACACGGTGAGGAGGGGCTGGTGGGGGGACGTGGCATTCCGGGCGGGGGGCGGGGAGTCAGCAATCCAGGACATGAGGCGAAATGTGTACGGACTGCTTGCATGCGAAATGAATCCGCTCTTGTGGGCACCCCTCCCGAGTCCCGATGGAAACGTTTTGAGAGAGAAGCAGCAATGTCTTCAGGAGGTCGGGCCCCAGCTCGTCTCAGCTCAGGGGCGCGTCGTGCCTGAAAGGCCATCAAAGTCCATCTGAGAGCGAACGAACTGGAGGAGAGGAAAGGCACACTGGCTCTTAATTGAAGGCGCTCTGGCCAGAGCATTAGCATGGCCTCGGAAAACTCCAAATTGCCCTCCGGCTGGGCCGCCGCCATTCTGCCTGCTCTTCATCAACACGCCGTTCTGCTGGGCTGAAACCCTCCCCACAGGCCCATCATCTGAACCCCAAACTCTGACTCCGGCGGGATGAAGCTGGCTCTAATGCCCCCATCACAAAGCAGCGCTATTATTTTTAGAACTCATCGTCATGAAAAACAGCAATGCTTATAATAAAGTAATAGACTCAATTAAAGTCTATCTTCAGAGATAAAAACAGGAGCCAAGCAGGGCCTCGGCGTCGTAATTTTAAAGGTCCAATTAAGAGTCTGTTTAAGGGGGCCTGAGGAGGAGACCCACGGCATCCCCAGGATCCCGTCCAGCTCCCCACATCCGTCCCGGAGGGCTGGCTCCGGAAGTCACAGCGTCCCAGGGTCTCCGTTTTGGGATTTGCCCTGCTGTTGCCACAATGCCTCCCGCCAGCTGGTGGGCAACTGCGCTGTATTGAATGAGAGTCAGGGGGGAGTGGCAGGGGTCTTTTAAAAATGGCCAAACATGGTCAAGGCCATCAATGTCTTTCAGATGGTGGCGTGGAGGTGCTGCTCAGAGAGGGCTCCCAAGTGAGGGAGCAGGACCGACTCTCACGAGCACACGTGCACACATGTGTGCGCTCACACCCATAGCCATGTCCACAGTGAGATGCTGCTGTGTGGTAAGGAGGTGGACAGACTGGGGTCAAGTCCTGTTGTGCTGTTAGAGTCAATGGAGTCAGTTCTGACCATAGCGATCCTGGGCTGTGGTTCTCACAAGGAAGCACCGCCCTGTCCCAGCCACCACCAGCCAGCTGAGAGATATTGGCCAGGGCCTTAGCCTCCTCTCTAAACTTCCGTGATTTTAGCGACAAGTGAGGTGGCCATTCCTGCCTTACCTGCTTCCGGGTGGTTGAGGAATTCAAAGGCGACAGGAAAGGACCAGAACTCAAAACCCAAACTTACTGCCATCAAGTCACTTCTGACTCGTAGGGACCTTATGGGTCTCTGAGACTCACTCTGTACTGGAGGAGAAAGCCAGAGGCTGGTAGCTTTGAACTGCTGGCCTTGTAGTTAGCAGCCCAAGGCAAACCCCACTGCACCACCGTGACAGGGAATTGCAAACGGGAAGGCCAGCCCCCACGGGCTGTGAACAAGGAATGTGTGCTATCCCGGCAGCCTGCTGCCCTGCGAGGCCGGGACAATAGAAGGAAACCGCACCTGGTCCTGGGCTAGCTGCACGGCCTTCACTGCGGGGCCCATTGTTGCAGCCACTGGGTAGCATGTCCAACATACATGAAACAACGCCTCGCCGATCTCACTTCTCAGGGACCCCCCGGCTGTACTCCTTCCCAGAGAGTTTTATTTATGCTTCTGAAAATCCATTCTATCTTTAATATTCTTCACCAACACCATGATTCAAAGGTACCTCCTCCTCCTCCTCCTGTCTTCCCGATTCCTTGTCTACCTCCAACGTGCATATGAAGCAATTAAAAAGACCAGGACTCAGGCCAGGTAAACTTTGGACTTCACAGTGACATCTTGGCTTTTGGCCACTTTAAGAGGTTGCTCTCAGATGTGCCCGACGCAGGCCGTCACTTGCTTGCCGGCTGCTTCTCTGTGTGCTGATGGTGAGTTCGAGAGAACGGGACCTTCTCTCCAACCCGCTCACTGGTCCAGGTGGTGAGATCCATACGAAGGCTGCGGCTCACGTGGAGGCCTGGTCTATGGAATGGCAAGGACCGTGAGATCAGTTTCACCCAGTTATAGGGAACGGTAAGTGAGTTCAATGCAAATGAGACTGTAGGTACCTCCCTGCACATCGTATGGGCTGCACAAACCTGTCCCAATTGCTGTGAATCCCAATGTTCTTTTGGGAAGGAAAGAGAAAAGCAGGTCCCCTTCGCCTCTCAGAGAGCAATTCAGCTGGAGTCCAGGAAGTCTTGGGATTTCTGGAGAACTTCCAGAGAGGTCTCTGACTCCGTCCTGAAGGAGGAAAAGCCACTAAAGTTGATGCCAATATGAAGCAACATTTCAGCAAAGAAGATACAGCTTTGAAGAGAGGGTCCCCATCTTGAGCCTCTCTCTCTCTCTCCTCACTCTCTCTCTCTACCATAGAGTCAATGACAACTCACTGGGACCTTATAGGACAGGATAGAACTTACCCATACATTTCCGACACTGTAACTGCTTTCAGAGTAGAAAGCCTCGTCTTCCTCCCATGGAGCGCCTGGTGGTTTCAAACTGCTGGCCTTGTGGATCGTAGCCTGACTGACTCATAGCCGCTGTGCCATTAGAGGGATGTGAATCAAACACGATGAGATACCCTCTCACCCCACAATGATGGCACTGGTTAAAATAATAATAGTCAGGAACAAGAAATGCTGGTGGGGCTCTGGGGAGATGAGAATTCTTAATCCACTGAACGGGCAAAACTGCAAAATGGTACATGCAGTGAAGAAAACGGCGTTTCCTCAAAAGGCTGGAAGTCCCAGATGATGCAGGAAGCCCACTCCTCAGTGTGCCACCTGGAGGAAAAGAGAGCCACAGCCCAAGTAGACATATGTCCACCCATGTTCCTCACACCACCATGTTCTTCACAGCCGCAAGGAGAGTCATGGCCTAGCCACCCATGGATGGAGGAACAGCGTGGTGCTTACACACCATGGAATGCTGCCCAGCCGGAAAGACCCAGGGCGGCCTCAGAAAGCATCTTACAAATGAAGAGAGGCAAGTCCAGAAGGACCGAGTATGAGGTCCCTATTTTGAACAGTCAAGAGTCTGGTTGGGCAAGCCCAGGAACATTCCAGGATGGCTCCCAGGGACGGAGGGAGGAGACTAACTCTCTCATGGACACGAGGTCATGCTGGTGGGAGCAGGCAACACAACAGGAGCGGAGCCTGCCTCCTGTGACCAAGGCACAGGCAGGCATGGGAAGAACACAGAAAGGACAGCTATGGCGAGTGCCAGGAACCCTGGTGGCATAGTGGTTATTCCTTGGGCTGCTAACCGGAAGGTTCGCAGTTCAAAACCACCGGCCCCTGTGAGGGTGAAAGATGAGACTTTCTCCTCCCATGAAGAGTTACAGTCTTGGAAACCCACTGGGGCAGTTCCGCTCTGGTTGCTGTGAGTCGGGCTTGACTTGGTGGCAGTGATTTGAGCTGATTGCAAATGCTAGACAATCATCAACCTGCAGCCACAGGGATTGCCAGCAAAAGCCGTGCATGGCTGCATCGGCCCACGTGTACACTGCTGCATGGGCGTGAGGGGCTGTACAGGAGTCCCCCTGCACACAGACCCAGGTGTGGTGCTGTATATTTCTACATATAGAGATGCATGTCTATGTACATCCGTGTGGAGATGCACGTATACCTGTACCTGTATAGAGAAGGGTGTATATGTGCACCCATATAGAGATCCATGTACACACACACATCTGAGGGTCTTCTCCCCCAATTCTCACCATTGTAAACATGTGTGAGCTCCTTGCTGCAGTCACTGGGCCAACCTCTCACACAGGGACTTGCTTTGTGACGCACAGGCCCCGGCAGCCCATTGAAGGGCTTCTTCCGGGTCTCGGCTCCAGCAGTTCGTGGAGGAGATGCGGCTGAGGGTGCACATATTGCAACACCGCATACAGGGAACCCCATTATAGACACTGTTCAGGCATCAGGACTGAACCAGTGAGCATGAAGGCTAAAGACCAGTCTGCACGGGGTGGGGTGGGGGGCACATCTAGGTCAACAGGCAAAAACTGGTCCTGAAGATAGTATTCTTCATGCTGGGCTGGGGAGTGGGGTTTGGGGTCCGAAAAGCTTACAGGTGGCCGTGTAAGAAGCAACGAGAGGTTTCTTCTCGCCTGGAGCAGAGGAGAACGAAACCCCAAAGAATGCAATGAGGCCCATGGGTGTCGGTCCACGTGCACCTCTAAAACAGAACAGTTAGGGGGTCCCAGTCTCCACGGCTGACTGCTCTGCCCAAGACCACAATGGACGAGGAATAAGATGTGGAACAGAATGTAAAAGCAAACAGAACCAGAGAGGAGAGGGACTCCCAGAGGCCACTTCCCGGCCAAGTGGTAGAGGGACCAACAACCCCCAGCCCCATGAGGGACGTTCCCCTTAGCCAGCCAGCAGCAGAGGGCATGGAGAGACAGAAGACTTCGGTGACAGAAGCGAGGCATCCCAGAAGAAACAGGGAAGGGAGCTGACCCCCAGTCAGGAAGTAACCAGGCCACAGAACACCTGCCTATGGATTATTGATCAGAAAATGAACTCGCTTTGCAAACACTCACCGGAAACACAATAAAATGGATTCTAGAACCGGGTCAAAGGTGTCCCTTCCAAGGTCATGTGTAATAGCTGCTGAAAGGGCGACATACGAGGTTTTGCACACAAGGGAGCCGGGGGCTCCCGTGCACTCCTGAGGATGCTGGGGAGGACACAGCACACAGTTTGTCGTTGTCAAGGTCACCCAGAGGTGCCTCAGGAGAAATATCCGGCCATCTGTAGCCAGATAAGCCAGCCAGTGAAGGCCTCGTGGTGGGTCACAGCTCGACCCTGCTCGTGGCCTGGAGTGGGAGCGGCTTAGTGAGCCCTGTGGGAGTGGGGTGGTTGCTATCCGTGTATCCGTGTTTATCTGTGCTGGTTAATGCTGGGAGCTTGGCTTCGTTCCCTTGGGAGCCAGCACCTTCCAGGTCTTCTGGAGAGGGTCCCGGGTGCAGGGTGGAGAAAGGACACTTCCACATTCCTCACACGGCCACCACTCCTGTGCTGTGGGCAATGTTCCCCGTGCTGCTCCCCCATCCCTCTAAACATGTGTCCCCTGTCCCTCCTCCCTCAGACCTGGCCTCAGTCATCACGGATGACCAGTGCTCTCTGTGTTCTCACGTGCGTGGGAGACCGGCAGCACGCGTGTTTGTCCTCAGGGCCTGGTTCCCTCTGCCTGGGGTTCCCCATGTTCCACCACGTCTGAGCCCGCCTCCGGGCGTCATGTCTCTTCCCAGCTGAGTGATGCCCCAGGGACCAGATGTGGGTCCCCCGTTCTCCTCGGGTGAACACACAGAGGGCTTCCACCTGTTGGCAATTGTGTGCGGGACTGCAGTGATCACTGGGGTCTGTGGACAATCCGCTAGAGGCTCCTGAGAGGGGACAGGACTGCTCACTCCTTTCACAGACGCCCAGGTGCACCCCCTCCCCCCTGCAGTCCTTGGAGGACTTTCTCAAGGCAGCCGGACTTGGAGCCAAGAGACCTCTTCTGGGAAAAGGGCCCATTATTTAGGCGCTTTATTGTTCAGAGGGGTTAATGGCATTTCCATGTGGTGTAAAGATTACATTGGAATGTGTATGGGGCTGGCCTCAGCACAATGCCCAGCCGGCCTGCCTATCTCATTTCCCCTTCCTCCATTGTTATATACTCAACCATCCATCCATCGTGTGCCCACAGACCCACCCATGTACCCCCACACCCACCCATCCGCTCACACACCCACCCATCCGCTCACACACCCGTTCCTATACCCATCCATCCATACACCCCAACACCAACCATCCATCATCTATGCATACACCCTCCCATGCACCCACATGCCCCCTCACCCCCACACACTCATACACCCATCTGTCCACCTATCTACACCCATATACCCACTCACACACCCATCCATCCATCTGTCCATGCATCTACCCATACACCTATCTACCTATCCATCCACCTATACACGCACCCATACACTCATCCATCCTTCTGCCCACATACCCATCCATGCATCCACACACTCACCTATTCATCCACCCATCCACTCACATATCTGTCTTCCGGTCCACCCACCATTTACACACACACACACACACACACACACACACACTCATCCACCCACCCTTTCACCCACCACACATCCATGCACCCACCCACTTACCCACTCATCCATCCACCCACTCACCCATCTACCCTCCATCACAAACACCTGTATGGCCTGCATGTAGAGTCACAAGTAAGACAGACTTACAGCCCTGCCCTCACACTGCCCCACCCGCAGCCTAACAAGGAATGAGAGGCAGTCCACCACGCTTTCTTGAGAGCTAGGAAGGAGCCCTCCTGCCTAGTGGTTACGTGTCAGACTGCAATCCCATCCATAAGGTCTGCAGGAGAAACCACCAGCCGCTCCCCCAAGAGAAAGATGGGCTCTCTGCTGCCCTAGAGAGCCACAGTCTTAGAAACCCACAGGGGCGGTGGGGAGGGATTCTAGCTTGTCCTCTGGGGTCGCTGTGAGTTGGCATCAACTCCCTGGCAGTGGGATGGAGGGAGTTTTGTGTGCTGTTTTGTTTTTCAGAGGAAGAGAGGAACACTGCGTGATGCATGTTTGTTGGCTGAGCCAGGAGGGCAGCATCCTCAGAAGACCACTCAGGGAGGCTGCATGGCTCTAACCCACTAGGGCACTAAGGTGATTCCCTAACACCTCCTTCATACCAGGTGTCCTGGAGAGCCTGGGAGCGTCCACTGCACCCATAGACCAGCCCTGGTTGTTCGCTCCCCTAGCTTGTCTGCAGAATCCCAGGGAAGGAAGGGCAAAACTTGGTGAGCACCCAGGAAAGGCGCCACCTGGGGGGCAGTTCCAGGAAGGCACCTTGACTTGGACAGGAGGGCAGAATGCCATCCAGGGGGAGGCAGGGGCATGAGAGCAGGGGGAGCAGGCTGGCTCAGTGCTGAAGCCTTCCTGCAGGCCGCGGGGGCCAGCAGGAACATGTGAGCCACCCTGGGGAGGTGCACCTCCCACACTCGCACCCCTGTGGGCCTGCCTTTCTGCCCCCTGCCCCTCTCCCTCCTGGTTATCTCTCGAGGTGGCTACTGGCCTGCGTTCTCCCCCTGGAAGCCACTGGTGTCTCCTGTCTCCCTCCAGAGGTGTTTGATGGGTACAGACGGGGGCCCGGCTCCTTCCACTGGCCTAAGGGGCTCCACCACACTCTCGGCAGTGGGATTGAACCGTCCACCTTGTGTGTGGTTCACAGAGTGTTTGATGACTGTGCCACCAGGCCTCCTGGTCCTCACGCGGAGGGCTGTCCTACACAGGGGGCTCTGCAGCAGCAGCTCTGCCCCCTTCCATGTGCCAGATGCAGGCCTGGACAATGTGACAAACACAAATACCTCATCAAAAAACATCCCTGCCATCGAGTCAATGCCAACCTACGGGAACCTACCAGACAGCATAGACCACCCCTATGAGTTTCTGAGACTGTAACTCTTTACGGGAGTAGAAAGTATCCTCTTTCCCTCTCAAGGCAGCTGGTGG
Organism: Tenrec ecaudatus; assembly: GCF_050624435.1. NCBI lineage: Eukaryota > Metazoa > Chordata > Mammalia > Afrosoricida > Tenrecidae > Tenrec > Tenrec ecaudatus. The sequence continues at coordinate 2,965,898 of NC_134541.1, read as the reverse complement.
CTTTGAACTGCTGACCTTGCGGTTAGTGAACCAATGTGTAACCGCTAAACCACCAGGACTCCTGGTACAAATACCTCCATATGGGGCCAAAATAGTGGTTACTTGTTCAGCTGCTCACTGCAAGGACGGAGGCTCAAGCCCACCACCGGCATGTGAGAGAACGGTGTAAACCTGGGGAGCCCTTTGGGGGCCTATGGGGTCACCTTTTATCCAAGTTGGCTTGCGAGCAGTAGTTTGGGTTCTCGAGCCTGTTGAGAATCTCTGGCCGCCCAGCTCATATCTGTATCACGTTGCACAGCTGGGGGGGTGGTGGCTGCAGTGAGGCAGGGGCCGCCAAAGGAGCCCCACTCCACACGTGAAGCACCGTGCAAGGAGTTCCCACCCAGCCCTTGTTCAGTTTGGGGCAGAGGAGGCCAAGGGGCCTGCAGACTCCAGTACAGAGGGGAGGTGCGGGGGACCCCACCTGTCCCCCTCCCCCTCTGAGTTGGCCAGCTCCATGGGCGAGGAGAGGCAGCCTAGAGGGGCTGATGGAAATGTGGGCCCAGGAGCCAGCACCACGTGCCTCCTGTGTACGACTCAGAGGCCAGCAGAGGCCCCACTGCGCCCGGGCCTCTGCAGCTGCCACGGCGTCCACCCTCCTCTTGATGGGATGTTGGCTGTGACCCCTGAGAACCGCTGAGCTAGGGATGGAGTAACGCCAAGCCAGAGGGGAGCCTGGCTGAGAATCCCCCACCTCTCGGGCCCCAAGACTCCAGATTAACTGCACTTGGCGTCGAGTTAGCAAGTTTTCCCCAACTGTCCTCCTTCCTGCAAGGGAGCCTCCCCGTGGCCCCTCGAAATGGACTGTTTGCTGGCAGCGCGGGCCACCGTGGAAAGCAAGCTGTCCTCCGCGCTTGTCGTCCACGTTTGCTTTTCCAGATGTGGGGGAGGCCGCCCTGTCCATTTCCCACCCTCGCTTGCTCTCTGTTCCATGCACAAACCTGCAAAGTAAACACCTCTTTCCTCTCCTCCCAGCTCCCCGCCTGCCGCTCGGACACGTCTTGCTGGCTCAGCGGAAGCAGGGGGTGGTGGGGGCAAGCCTGCTTGTGCCCGGGCCCCCACCCGTGTGAGTGGTGAGGGAAGGGCCCCCTCTCAGGCTGGGAAACAGAGACCATCTGGCCCAAGCCAACTGTTAGCGTCCTCTCCCAGGGCTCGCGGCCTGTGAGGCCCCTGCTGGGAAGCTTGTGGTGGGGAGAGGGCAGAAAGTCTTACAGGCTGGCTGGCCAGAAACCACTGGAAACCCACCCAAAGGTATCCACCGGCCCCCCGCGACAGGCGCTCTTTGCCCTACCTGTGAGACCCGCAGAGAGGGTGGAGAGACAAGAACAGTTCTGTAATCACTGAGACCCATGTTCAAATCTTGCTCTCTCACTTGTCTGGCAAGTGAAACAATGCTTTGAGGTTCTGCATAGGGGGGACCATCACACCTACCCCTGGGGACATGTGTGTGTGTGTGTCTGGACTAGCGGAGTGAGTCAGGGGTTGGGGGGTGGTAAAGCGTTGAGCGCAGAGCCAGAGGCTGCAGGATGGAGGGGACGTTATTGCATACTGTGATGCCACCTGTACCACCCCGTGACACCTGGTAGCCAGCACAGGGCCAGTGGTCACCATACTGTGACACTTCATCGGGGTGGCAAGCATTCTCCGGGTTACCCAGCACTGGCGACTCCACTCCACTCCCCACTGTGTGAGCGAAGCGGGGTCTCTCGCCTGGGAAAGTGGGAGCCACAGGAGACAGCCCAGAGATCCTCAGGCCCCTGGCCCTGTTCCAGAGCCGCCTGCAGCTGGAAACTTCCAGCAGTCTCCAGACTACTGGCAAGGAAGCTCTCACTCCTGGTCCCCGAGCAGCTCGTCTGTGAGGCAACAGCACCCCCTGGGGGCCGAAAGCAGCATTTCCTCTAGAACTTTCTGTGGGTTTCAGGGGGCTCCTGTACCCCAGTCAATGCAGTCAGCGTGCCCTTCTGTTGCCCACCGAATCGCTGGCTCAGAACCAACCTGGTGGCTCCAGCGTCAGGCCCCTCCTGGAAGATTCGCCCTCTCAGGTGAGTGGTGATTGGGCTTCCCTGCGGGGTTCTGATGAGGAAGCAAGACAGGGGCATCTGAGGGGCCCACCACTCACCCCTCTGCTCTGGTCAGACTCAGACGCAGCTCCACTCCTGACCCCATCTCCACGCTGCCCGCTCTGGGCCAGGGCACTTGCAGCTGGTGTTGACTCTGACTGACTCCCCCACCTTGAACTTCCTCACCGCCCTCCCCACGCCCACCCCCCAACCAAGGGAACTTGGATGCGGTTGTCCTAACAGCCACACTCAGAGGGGCTCCTCTGTCCTGCAGGAATCGTTTCCCCAGGCAAACTCTGATGGGGGAGAGTCTCTTTCCCTCTTGGAGGCCCCCGCCCCGTCTCCTCACCCTGGGGCCCAGGGGAGCCCCACAAGGGTCTCCTGGGTGGTTGAGCAGGAAGGAGGGTAGCAAATGTGATGAGCTTGGGTTTGCCCTTTGACCTCACAGACTCCTCACCCAGGCTGTGGTGAGGGTGACATGGAATAGCCTGGGACCAGCACCCACTCTCTGCTCGCCCATGACACCCTCTCTCATAAGTGGTGTCCCTAGGACGTGGAAGAATGGGGCAGACAACACTGGCAAAGAGGCCAACCAGACAGCCAACCCTATAGAGAAGCATGATCTTCACAGCAGAGGAAGATGGACAGGTGATGATGAGGGACGATGGAAGGGGGTGGGAAGAGAAAAGGCAGGAAGAGAGCCACACACTCGGGGGTCCCGAGGCCCCACCACGGTTACAATGCGGTAGTCTGCGCAACCTCATAGAGCATGTGGTGTGTGTGTGTGTGTGTGTGTGTGTGTGTGTGTCCCACAAATAGGAGGGAACAATCATAATAAGGATGGAGGTGGTGGACAGTTTTTAAGTGAGAGAAGGGCCAGCCTCCCAGTTCTCTCGGGTCCCTTGCCCGTTCGATGTGCTCACTGGTCCGAGGGGTTACCAGGGGAGGAAAGTAAAACCCAAGCTGACTTAAATTCTTTTGTGACACACAGGCAAGTTTCCAAAAAATTAAAAATAAAGGAGGGGGGTGGGGGGATGGAATGGAATGTTTCAACTAAAATGTTTTTGGTTTTGTTTTAATAAAAAGAACCCAGTGGCTAGCGGTAACAACCAAAGCGGGTCTCCTACGCCCAGCTTACGTGCTATCAGTGGGCCTACCTGCCCGAGTGAGAGTGCGCTCACGGACGTTTGCTTTCTGCACCCTCTGAAGATGCGCTCCCAAGCTACTCAGGCTACAGACGCGCACTGGGGTTTCCCGAGACCCCGCTCTCATCACCCCGGTGTTGTCCGCTCTTCTACCTTCAGCTCTACGGTGCATGGGATGAGTCGTGTCTGAACCTACCACTCGAACGTGTTTTCAACGAAGCCTGGGACTCTTGGGAGAGGGGAGAGAAAGGCCTGGTCGGGGAGGTGGTAACAAGTCACGTTGGACTTCACCGTGGAAGGATCCTGCCCTGCACGCTGGGCAAGAGTGTCCCTAGAATCTCAGAAAGAGCACACGCATGCCACTCACCACTCCAGCACATCCTCGAACCTGACAACGCGCGGCCCTCTGGGTAATTCCAACTCACGGCAACGCTGTTGGCGGCGTGGAACTGCCCCTGTGGGTTCCCGTGGCCGGCCGTGGGGCAAGCCCACACATGAGGCCACCCAGAGGTACACATTCTCCTGGTCACGTCAGAGCTGACAGTGTGGAGCAGGGACGTGGCATCCCCAGTGGGCTGGTGGCATCCCTACAGTCCACAGCAGAGCCCCCGCCTGCCCCTCCCAGGGCCCACTCACTGCCTAACAGACCCCTGGGCTCCATCAGCGAGGCCCTGGATCCATGCTCAGGGGTCTTGGAGGTGGGTGTCCTGGGGCTGCAAGGGCCCAGCCATCCTCCCAGCCATCAGGGTCACTCAGGAGCCTGCACCCTGGCCCAGACAGAAAGGACAGGCCCGGGAGCTGGGGACACCCAGCAGTTGGCATCCGCCACACTCCCAGGCCCCTGGAGCGGCTGCTGGGGAGAGAGCTGCTCGCCTTAACGAGTTCTCTCCTGATTGCTGCTAAGTGGCACACCAGGTAATTATGCCCAGAAGGTCCCCAGTGGCACCTATGGGAGCAGTCACCTGGGTTTTGTGAATGAAGGGACTGGGAGGGGAGTGTCCTGCTGGCCCCCAGGGAGCCATCACAGCTACCTGAAATACCAGCCCCAACTATGACCACCTCCCCTGCCCCAACACCACAACTCTACCCGAGCCTTATGCCCCTCAGGCAACCCAATGAGCACTCACAGCTCCCCTGAGGAGGCTGTGTCTCTGAAAGGGGGATCCCCAAGAAAACTGGGGTTCCATTTCCAAAAGAAGGGTGGTCTGCGGTCCACAGGGGCTGAGCCAGCTGTGGATCTTGTTCCCCCCCCACCCGCGTCCAGCCAGCCCCTGCCCCTGGGCCACCCCCCAGTCCACACAGCCCATGCTTCCGTAGATGGCCTCCGTGCCCAGCCTCTCTGAGTGCACAGTCTGCTCCTCTGAGCCTCTGGAGAGCCACTGGGAATCATAGCCGTGGCCCGGAGAGCAGACTCCTTCTGGGGCTTTCAGAAAATGACCCAGAGGCAGAAGAAAGCATTCAGGGGGTGCAGGTGTTAAGAGGGGAGTCCCTGAATGCTCAAAGGGCCAAACTTAGTTAGCTGCTAACTTCAAGGTTGGCGGTTCAAATCCATGTTATCTGGGAGCCGGCCATTGAAAATGCTGAGGAGCACAGCTCTCCAATGGCCACAAGGGGCGCCATGTCTTGGCGTCCACCCCACGGGCAGTCTGCGGAGAGCAGCAGCCCTGCTGGCCGCCAAGTCGCCCACCACTCCTGCCCACAGAAGGGATCGTGCTCAGGCAAGTGGAGGGTGCATTAGGGTTTCATTTCCGAGCACTCTGGTTTGTAGAAGGCTGTGGGTCACAGCGCCAGCCCCAAATCCACTTGCTGCAGGGTCCCCACAGGGAGGAAGCCTTCATGGAATTCCTTCTGATCATTCACCACAGGTGACCTCAGGCAGAGTGCTTTGGGAAGCGCATTCCCTCTAGGTCTCTCCAGCCTGAGCCTGGTGGTTCAGTGGTTACACATTGGGCTTCACCGAGGGAGAAAGACGTCTTTCTAGTCATATAACAGTGAGTCTCAGAAACCCAGAGGGTCGCTATGCATCAGCATTGACTCACCGGCCAGGGTGTGCCCTTGGTGGACAGGACTGGGGTCACACAGTCCTGAGTTGTGGCCTGTCAGTCTCCCCCGGACTGCCTTGGTGGGAAGGCCCTGGACCAATCTTGTCTGTCCTTCTATCTAACCACACGCGGGTCCCAATTCCTGCTTCTGTGGGCGGTCCTCTGTGACTGCGATGCATTGATCTGCCACCATCATGCTTTTGGACAGTGCCCTCGGCCCTCCTATGGCCTTTTGACAGCCCTGAGTCTCAACAACTCTTGGGCACCATTGTGACCTCGCGCTGACCGCCTCCCTCGTCCCCATGGCTTTGGCTGTCTTTGTCCCTTTAAGGCTCAGTCAATGGGCTCCCTATATGACGTTTGAGATGGGGTCTCTTTGTACCCTATAACAAGGGTCAGTGAGGGAAAGGGGGCTGTCCCTTGATGTGATGGATGGACGCCGTGCCGCAAGAGCAGACTCACACGCAGCGAGCGGCATGAGTCTGCTGCAGGACAGGGTGGCCCTTCTTGCTGTTGTGCGTGAGGTCGCCCTGGGTCTCTTGAGTGTACCTAATGCTGGTGGCAGGTCTGTATATGAGCTTGACGCTAGGTCCTCTTGGTCTGGGGACAGAGGCCACCTTGGGGCTATTTGCAGGGACCCGTGGGAAGGGAGAGGAGGGGCAGGGTGCACAGGCAATGCCTGGAGGAAGCCCGTCTGCAGGGTCTGTGCCTACGGGAGGTGGGGGTGGAGTGGAGGAGGGAGAGGTTCAGCCTCCACCGGGGCTTGTCATGCAGGGTCCCAGCTGCACGAGGCCAGGGTGCCAGGTCCCCCTTCAGGCTCCAGGGCCTCAAGGACTAGCTGGAGCAGAGAGAGCAGGCGTGGGTCTGTCACGGGGCCGGGTGAGAGCGTGACGGGTGGCCCTGCCAAGCCTGTGGGAGCCGGGGACTCAGCACAGCAGCTGTCCCAAAAGTCGGAGGAAATTGAGGCAGGGGGCGAATCAGAGTTGGCAGCTCTGGGACTCCTGGGAGCAGGTGGCCTCTTGAAGGTTGAGCTCCCACCCCCACCAGGATGGCTGGAACCGCGAGCACACAGCACCCATCTGCTCCCAGTTAACGCCACAGTGTCACGCTGGTGGTTTATGTTTTGGGGTTTTTTGGTTTGGTTTTGTTTTTAACTCAACAACAACAAAATCATCTTTTATTTTAGATGAAGCCACCATATGCTGACTCTGATGAGCTCAGTTTGCGGGCATGTGTGTCACTGGGTGTGAAGCTGAGCCCCTACTGTGCCTGGCACACACTCCATCCATCAGGCCCTGGGGTCCTCTGTGTCTACAGGGCAGACTCCTGAAGAAAATGGGGTGCCCTTTCCAGAAGAGGGGCCACATACACACACTGCAGTGAGTTCATACGGCAGCCTGGTCTGGGCCAGCCACGCCCCGTGGGAGAGAAGCGGGGCCCTGATCCAGCACAGATTTGTGGTCCCCACCACTTCTCTCCATTTGGCTTCCCAAGCATCAGGCTGTGTGCAGGACACAAAGACTTAGAATGAGAGGCGGGGGCGGGGGGGCGGACGGTGCATTGATTTATGTATGAGCTTTCTGCCTGCACCCAAAGGAGCCCTGGTATTGTGGTTATGCATTAGGGCTGCTAACCACAGGGTTGGCAGTTCAAGACCACCAGCTACTTCTCGGGATAAAGATGAGGCTTTCTACTCCCATAAAGAGTTACAGTCTTGGAAGCCCATGGGGGCAGTTCCACCCTGTGCTGTAGGGTCACCATAAGTCAGGATTCACTGATGGCAGTGAGATGCCTGTCCCAACCCCAGCCGACCTTGATGCTTCCACACTCAGATGTGATTCGTAGTCCCTGGGAGACTCCCAATCAGACTCACGGAAGATTAGCTGGGCTCACAGGTTGTGGGTGTAGCTTAAGCAGAAAGCTCTGGCAGGGATTGGGTCTAGGCGCAGTGCAAAGCCCTGATCTGCAGGAAGAAGGACAAGCAGGTGCCTGATGGGAGATTCAGAGACCCAGAGCAGGTGGCCTGAGGAAGCAGAGGCCTGGCTTTCCTTGGGGAGGTGGGGGGGGGGAGGTGGGCAGGAGGGAAACCAGAGCTCTGGGATAAGAGCCCAGGGCTCAAGGTCAGCTTTCACTGGCTCAGCTTTCACGTGGCAAGGCTGGACATCCCTCTAAGGGAGTGGGGATCAGTCCTTCGTTCTAAAGTATAATGTTGCCCACTGCCAGGGAGTCGATTTCAATACTTGGTGACCCTGTAGGACAGAGCAGAGCAGCCACATAGGGTTCCCTAGACAGGCTCACCTGGTCCCTGAGGAACGGCTGGGGGGTTGAACCCCTCCAATCTTTCCACTCACGTGACCCACTGCAGCCCTGAGGCTCTGCACCTCTGGGGCTAGTTGCGGCTTCTCACAGATGTCCTTCATCGGATCGAGGATGTCCTGCAGCAGGATGCCTGCAGGGCTCTGCCCCATGTGGTATCTGCAGCAATCGAGGTGGTTAGATGACCTTGGCCCTTTAGCATGAGGCTGGTGGTGCGGTGGTTAGTGCCTGGCTGTTTGAATCCAGATGACAGTCAGGAAAACCATACGGCGTGGTCATCCTCGGTGACACGGTGACACGGCACAGAGGAGTCGATGACACACAACTGCAGGACATTAACTGACCTGGGGGCTGCGTCAAACTTGCCTTCCAGGGATGAACTGCACGGGGCCAGTGGTAGCATTGGGGCGTGTTCTTGGGCCGGGTGGCCCGCGTTTTCTGAGAAGGACGTGGGCACCTGCCTCATAGGGAACCTCAGTGGGGCTGGCTGACTGGTCCCCTGCCTTGTGATGGGCTGGCTGGTTTTGATACTGGGGATGCTTGGGGCCCCCAGACTGAGTTAGGAAATGTCCTCACAGTTTCCATCTTTGAGGGAGAGTTTGAGTTGTCCTTCGGAGGGGGAGCAGAGATGCTGCCAGCAGTTTTCAAGTTCGTTCTTCAGTGTTGTCACTCGTGGTGCGTTGCCTTGGGTCTCTGCTTCTTCTTTAAAAACCTAAACTAAGCAAAACCAAAACCTCACTGCCATCGAGTCAGCGCCATCCTGGTGACCCTATAGGACAAGGTGGAACGGCCCTCTGCATTTCAGAGACTGTGACTCTTCATGGGAATAGAAAACCTCATCATGCTCCCTAGGAGTAGGGGTGGTTTTGAACTACTGACCTTGCCATCACAGCCCAATGCACAACCACTAGGCTACCAGGGCTCCTTGTTTCTTCTTCTTTTTTTTTTTTAGATCATCTTATTGGGGCCTCGTACAATTCTTATCACATCCATCCATTGGGTCAAGCACATTTATACATTTGTTGCCATCATCATTCTCAAAACGTTTGCTTTCTACTTGAGCCTTAATATCAGCTGCTCATTTCCCCCCTCCCTCCCTGTTCTCCCCTCCCCCTCCCCTTCCCTCATGAACCCTTGATAATTTATAAATTATTATTTTGCCATATCTTACACTCTCCAACGTCTCCCTTCACCCACTTTTCTGTTGTCCATCCCCCAGGGAGGAGGTTATATGTAGATCCTTGTAATTGGTTTCCCCTTTCTGCCCCTCCTCCCTTCCATCCTCCCGGTTTCGCCACTCTCACCGCTGGTCCTGAGGGGATCATCTGTCCTGGATTCCCTGTGTTTCCAGTTCCTATCTGTACCAGTGTACATCCTCTGGTCTAGCCAGATTTGTAAGGTAGAATTGGGATCATGATAGTGGGGGAAGGAAGCATTTAAGAACTAGAGGAAAGTTGTATGTTTCATCATTGAAACCCTGCACCCTGACTGGCTAGTCTCCTCTACAGGACCCTTCTGTAAGAGGATGTCCAGTTGCCTACAGATGGGCTTTGGGTAGCCACTCTGCACTCACCCTCATTTAAATGATATGATTTTTTGTTCTTTGATGACTGATACCTGATCCCTTCAACACCTTGTGGTCAAACATACTGGTGTGCTTGTGGGCTTTTTTTCTTCTGAGCTAGATGGCTGCTTGTTTATCTTCAAGCCTTTAAGACCCCCGACACTATATCTTTTGATAGCTGGGCACCATCAGCTTTCTTCACCACATTTGCTTATGCACACATTTGTCTTCAGTGATTGGGTTGGGAAGGTGTACATCATGGAATGCCAGTTTAATAGAACAAAGTGTTCTTGCATTGAGTAAGTACTTGAATAGAGGTCCAATGTCCATCTGCTGCCTTAATACTAAAACGATAAATATATGTACATAGACTATTTCCCTACCATCCTATATAAAATATATTTACATATTATATGCCTGAATTTAGACCTCTATAAATACCCTTTGCTTCCTAGTTCTTTCCTCTATTTCCTTTTACTTTCCTTTTGTCCCACTATCGTGCTCAGCCTTCATTTGGGTTTCAGTAATTTCTCTTGGTTACATTGCCCTTGCTGAATCCCTACCAGGCCTCTCACACCCTTTTGTCACTAATTTTGGATCACTTGTTTCTCCCTTGTCCCTGGGTTGGTCAACACCACCTGCTTTCCCCCACCTCCCCTTTTCCCATGTCCCCCCAGAACCATTGGTCCTATTGTTTTCTCCTCCAGACTGTTCATCCCACCTATCTTATCTAGACAGGTCTGCATAGATAATGATATGCACCAAAAAAACAACAAGGCATAACAAGACAAAGCAACAAAAGAGAACACAACAATGACAACAAAAAGAAAACCAGTGACCCAGAGAAGAAGAACTTTGTTTAAAAAAAGAAAGAATGTTTTAAATTAAAAAATAAAGAAAAACCTGCCCAAAGTCTATTGTTTGCACTCCCCCGGGAGCTCCCTGCTCTGCTCCCCCGCCCCCCCCCCATTGCTCTGCCGCACGCCTTCAGTGTCTTACCTGGTTTCTTCTTAGCGCCTAGTGATTTCTGTCTTCTGCTTCCGGTCATTCCCTCGGAATGACCGAGTTGGGCTGGTATGCATTTCTTCGTGGGGAAGGTGGGGAGGGTGCGATCTGACTCCCAAGGGCCCCTGCGACGCGTCAAGCTACCCCGCTGGATCTCCCCGGCTGCCATCCTCACGGGAGCAGGTCTCCAGTCCTGGCTCCTGAGGGCTTCCCCGGGGGTAGGTTCAAACCACCAACCTTCAGGCCAGCGTTTCACTGTTGAGCCAGCAGGCTCCTTCGCCTGTTCCGCGTCCACCCATCGTCCCGTTTTTGTTTCTGTGTGGTCCAGAGTGATGCCCTGTCCCACCTTCGTTCCTGGTTCTTGTCCTTCCGCCTCCCGTCCAATGCCCCACAGCCCTGCCCACCCTGCCATCCAGTCTCCGAGCACTTTCAACGTTTGGCCGGTTGGTTTCCTCTGGAGGCTGGGGACACAGTGTGGCGGTGAGATTTTAGGTCCACTTGAACTTGTGTGGAAGAGTAGGGGTCAGTCCAACCTGTCCCTCAGCCCACAGCCTGATGATGCATCCTGGGAGGTGGGGCCTTTTCATAAGCGACACTGAGCACCCCCTCTCCTCTCTCTCTCTCACTCTCTCTCCCTTTACCCCACTGCTTGCTGGGACTCCGTGCTTGTCTCTCCGGGCGGCCCCATGTGGGCTGCCCACCCTGAGAGCTCCCGCCAAGTTTCCAGCTGCTTCCCACGTGACCTTGGCCTGCAGTTAAGTGAGTCTGCAGAGGTCTGCGGCTGGCATCTGACCCGTGGACTTGATGTGGGCTGGGCTGTCTTCTCGGCATTAAGTGACTTCTTGATATACAGTTCTTTCTCATCCTACGTGCTGGGTATCCCTAGATGTGTTTCTCTAGACATAGTCACACTGGGTCTCAGAGCAGGGGCTGTTGAGATGTGGTCAGAAGCAGGTTCTGTTTTGTGGCAAGAATCAGCCAGGGGTGGTGAATGGCTGCTGGGGGTCGAGGGGTAAGAGGAACAACATTGGGGACCCAGGAGCCCAGTGTCAAAGGACAACATGCCAGGAAGGAGGGTGGAGAGGAGGAGCCCCTGGGCTGGAGCCAGAGCTGAGTGTGGAACTCTGGCCAGGTGGCCCAGGAGCAAGCACAGCTCGGGAGGTGGGTGGCCTCCGGTATGTCAACGGATCATTGTGTCCCATCCTGTCGTAAACAAGTAGCTTCAGTGTTGGGGTGAGGATGGAGCCAGGGTGACATCCCAGCACCTCCTGCCCCTCAGCCCACTGCGCCGAATCCATTCCAACCCACAGAGATCCTACAGGCAGACTGGGTCTGGCCCCAGGGATTCCATGGCTTCCATCTTGGCCAAAGAAAACTGCCCGGTCTGTCTCCCTCCCAGCAGCTGCTGGGTTTGAACACCAAACCCGACTCCCCGCTGAGCTGAGCGTTCTAACCACTGCACTGCCGGAGCTCCTTCGTCCTTCATAAAACCAAGCCAAGTCCATCAGTGTCCAATCAGGCCACCCTTCAGGGAAGGCAGGCTCCCTCACCCACCCCAGCAGCCAGGAAGGCAGGCTCCCTCACCTTCCTCCCACGGAGCGGCTAGTGGGCTTGAACTGCCGACCTTCCAGTTAGTAGCTCATGATGTCAGGTACCCTCAGGTGACTCTGACCTATAGCCGCCCTGTGTCCAGTAGAGGAAGCCCAGCCCAGCCCTGCACCACCCTCTCATCTGTTGGGTGGCTTGAGCCTCCAAACCCCCTGTGTCCATCCAGCTCATGGATGGGCTTCCTCTTCCCCAGGTCCGGTCCCTTGGGACACTCTTTCCGAAGGACCTGAGAGGAAGCCTCACCAGCCCCGCTCCCAACACCCTTCCAGATGTGATCGTCCTGCAGGCAGCCATGCGAGGGTGGCCCACGTGGAGCTAGAGACCCGCACGCTTCCTTCTGGGCTCGCAGCCTGCTGGGTGCGCCCCTTCCCTTTGGGTTCCCTGACCCCATGTGTTTGCACATTTCACTACAGGGCTCCCTGCCGTGCCTTCTCGCTGGCTTTGGAATATCCTCCTCAGTCCTTTCCATAATCCCGTCATTTGCCGGGACTGTTCTCTGTGCATGATCACGTTTGGGCCTCTCTTCTGAAGTCCACTTGTTCCGTCTGGTTTGAGGGGGGAGAGGGGAGAGGCGGGCAGGGGAAGCAGGCGGCGGCACAGGGCAGATGGTGTTCATGTGGAGAGGGGAAAGACCCATCCCTGCCAGAGGGAGATGTGGGGGTAAGGGGGGCAGGGAAACGGGACAAGCCACGGGGAGGATCGATACGGCTTTTTAAACTGCTGAATGGAAAAATGACAGTCTGATACATAAACAAACCTCCACCCGCGTCACAATAACATATACTGTATGCTCACAATGAGTTGTACTTGCGTAGCACAGCAGTTACACGTTGGTCTGGTAGCTGCAAGGCCAGCAGTTCAAACCCACCAGCTGCTCTGCAGAAGAAAGACGGGGTTTCTATTCCCATCAAGTTATAGTCTCAGAAACCCGCCGGGGCAGGTCGAGCCTGTCCTGTAGGGCCACTGTGAGTCAGCATCGACTCGATGGCAGTGAGCTTGGCCTGGGTTATATGTACACATGTATACAATATGCATACAGCATCTCCATCAGAGCATCCACATGCACACACACGCATGTGAGAATAGGAGGAGAGGCTGGGCAAATGTGGATGAGCAAAGTGAGGTAAGAAACTGCGACAATGGAAGCCCATGCCTTTGAAGAAGAACCTCTCTGTCGGTTGTTTAATCATGGCTGGTGGGTATCAAAGTCATGCTGGCATTGGGGTTTTCTGTTACTTTTTCTTTCCTGTGTTAGCCTTGGCTTACCAGCGAGGTGGGAGGCGTGTTAAGTACTTGTTAGGCCATGAAAGCCGTCCTTTCTGGATGTATTGACAGAGCTCTCTGTAAATAAAGGGCCGTTTGCTCATACCATGTATATATGTTTTACTCTCCAGTAATGTTTGCGTGTGTGCATGCGACTTATCTATGTCATTATCCATGTTTACACAGATCTCTGTCTGTTCTGCCGCATACCTCTCTGCGTTACTCTTCCCTGCATGTTTGCCTAGGTCTACCTGCGTATCTCTTTTTGATGTGTGGTTTTCATTTTAAAAATAATTTCTCCTCCTTTTCTTCCCCTCTCTCTCCCCCTAGTCTCCTATAACTATCAAAGGCTGCTTGTTTGGGTGTCAAAGCCATTTTTGGGGGATTCTTTTCTTTATGAAGGTGGTCCCATACAGCATTAGTTTAGTTGGCTCAGCTAACTCTGCTGAGCACAATGTCTTCTGGACTCACACACGGACACCCACCGTGGTCTCTTCTTTCTCTGCTGTCCCTTTAATGGCCATGGCTGTTCTTCACGCATGATGCTCTCCGAGGGATCCCTCCGCTCCTCTGGTCTTCAGTCCTTGTGTTCCCTTTCTTAAACCTGTGCTTCAGGTGGCCTCTGAATGCAGGTGGGAGAGGCTCGAGGCTGCGTGCTGTCTCTGTGGTCTTCCTTTAGCTGTGTCCAGCTGCATCCTGAACTTCCATGGGAACAATGGGTGCCTGTTCGGCAGTCGGTCCCAGACCTTGTTCTGTATGCCGACACTGAGCTTCTCCATCGTCTCTTCCCACAGATGGGTCCATCAGACCCCCGTACATTCCATCTGGGGAGGTTCGTATGGGCAGTGACTTTGAGGCTGTTGAGAAAGGGTATCTACAACGAAGAAGTCTTACAAAATCCTACCATACGGTCTCCAGCTTCGTTTCTATCACCAAGATCACGTTATCTAAAGACAGCCTTCCTCTTTGTTTCTGGGATTCCTAGAATGGAATGGCTCCAAATCCCAAATCCACGGTTGTGGAGTGAATTCTGACTCATTGAGACCTGTGTAGGGTTTGGAGAGGACAAATCCTGATAGGAGTGAATGGACAGCCTCATCTTTCTCCCCTGGAGTGGCTGAAGGTTCGAACCCATGGCCCCGAGGTTATCAGCTCAGCCCCCAAGGGTAGTCCTTTCTAAAGGGGGGGCTCGTTTGCTTCAACGTACCTTTGTGATATGCACACTCATACTGTCCCCCACTCAATGGGCTTGAAGGGCGGGGGCCTTCAGAATGAATAAAAGAGGTGAGGACTGGACATTGGCTCATGGTCCTGTCTGGGGGCGGGGGGGGGAGGCTTTAAACCCACAGAATGCTGTGAGTTGTCTTTTACCTTGACATTTTGAAGAAAAATAAAAGCAATGATTTTATATTATATAGCACTCTTAAAATGCCTTTAGAACCTAAGGTGTATAATTCCCAAGGAATGTGACAAAGCCAAAGAACCCAGACCTGCAGAGGCATTTCCCCCCACCCAGTGGTGTCGGGTGCCCACCCTGCCACAGGGTCCAGCCTGCAGCTTAAAGAGCCTGGGCGGGGGCTGCAATTTCTCTAGTAGCCACTAGAGGGCCACGGGGTCACTTTCCGGGCTTACAGCTTCCGGGGCTCACAGCCTCCAGGGCTTACAGCTTCCGGGGGACGAGTGGGGTGGGGAGGGAGGTAAAGCCTTTTATTTCTCAGGGACATTTTAAGCAAAAAGAGGTGGGGAAACGGAATAAAAATATCATAGACTTTGTTCCCACAACTTGTTGAGCCTACACACAAGTGTGCGTCCCTGACCGTTCATGATGAACCACAAAAAACGAAACTCCCACCAGAGAGACCCCATAGGACACAGTAGCACTGAGCGGCTGGTGGTTGTGAACTGTTGACCTTGGAGTCAGCAGCCCAGCACACATAACCCACTAGGCCACAAGTTCCTAGGAACTTGGTGGAGGGTTTCTGAGGCTGTAAATGTTTACAGGAGCAGGCAGCCTCGTCTAGCTCCTGGGCAGTGTCTGGTGTGTTTGAACCGCTGAACTAAATAGGATTACATTAAGTCATATGGACGTTGTGTGAACACCACTTGTAAATCAGAGCCCGTTTCTGGTCAGCCTCATGGCTGAGGTGGCAGGCAGAGGTCAAAGGAATGGTCGTGGCAGCAGCTAAAAGAATGGGACGGGGGCAGGGACAGAGGAAGTGGGAGAGTGCAGAGTATGCCAGGCCCTGCTCACGGTTCTGCCCACCTGAGCCACAGGCCACGCTGGAAAGCCCACGTTCAGGACCATGTATTCTGTGCCCCTCTGCCTGCTTCTTCATGGTTGTCCTGTGGGACCAGAGTGAGGCTTGGCGTCTTTAAAACCACCAGGGAAAATCCACAGAAAACAGAACAGCCTGTCCCTTTCAATCAAGCAAATGAATGCTACGGGACCACGGGCACATCAATGTATGTGTGGCAAGATGTGGCTGAAGGGACATGAAGCAGCACAGACCTGCCCACATGAGGAGCCATGGTGACGTAATGGGTTTTCTGTTGGGCTGATCACTGCATGTTCAGCCGTTCAAAACCACCAGCCACTCCATGGGAGAAAGATGAGGCTTTCTAGGCCCATAAAAGGTTTACCGTCTTAGAAAACCACAGGGCAATTCTGCTTTATATTAGGGGGTTGCTATGAGTCAGAATCCACTTGGGGACAGTGAGGCCAGTTCACAGACATGTGCATGTATGCGCACACGTACACACACACACACACACACACTCATAGCAACTCCCTGTGGGTGTCTGAAACTGTTAACTTTAGACGGGAATAGAAAGCCCTGTCTGTCTCCCTCAGAGCTGCGGGTGGTTTTGAACTGCCAACCATATCGATGGCAGCCAGTGGCCCAGCATCTAACAACTACACTACCAAGTTGTTTGTGGGAAGAAAATTCATTGTTTTAATTGTGTTTTAAACCTTTTAAAGCCCGTGTGTGTGTGTGTGTGTGTGTGTGTAATTCCTTATCAGTTTCAAGATATGCCCCCTCCCAGTGGGGGCCACAAACTCACCAATGCCTTCATTTTAAGCCCTGGGAAGGTCCTTTGCACAGCAGACACAGGCCCGACTTGCACCATCTATTGGCGGGGCTCCGTAAGCTGTAGGCCAGTCTCAGACACAGATGATCAGGCCCAACTGCTCACAGCCTGTGGCCGGAACATCTCTGCACCTGGCAACAGAAACAAGCCCCCTGGGGTAGAAAACTCTGGCAAAAGTGACCCCTCGGGGCTTGGGTGAACGGTCTTCTCAAACTTGTCCCCAAGAACTGCGGCCCAGGGCCTGACTGGGGAGCCCATTTCCCAGTACTGTTGCATTTTGTCCCATGCTTTCCGGGTCTCTTGAGATAGTGATGGGCTTTCTAGCCTTTCATCTGCAGATACGGTGACTTAACTCTGTTGTTTAAAAGATTAAACCCAGGTTACGTTCAAGGGATAAGCCCCATTTGTTTACGGAGCATTATAAGTTGGTGGAGTGGATCTGTTAGTGTTTTGATAAGGATTTTGTACTTAGGTACGTGAGAAAGAGGGAGCTGTAATCGCTCGTTGCCATTGGTCTAGTTTGAGTTTTGAATGACCTTTTTCTCCCGTGAAGGGCGACAGTCTCGGAAACCTGCAGGGGCAGTTCTGCCCTGTCCTATAAGGTCGCTATGAGTCAGCATCGACTCAAGGGCAGTGAGTTTGGTTTAGTTTGAGTTTGGTCTTTATTAGACTGTTGGGTTGGGTTCCCTCAATCTGCTGCCTGTAAAAACGTTGTACAATGCCCCTCCCCCAAAACAACAACAACAAAAACTTTGTACAAGGGTGATGTTATATATTGAAAGTGCCCTGGCCTGCCAAAGAAAAACAACCGGATCTGTCCTGGAATAAAAACAGCCAAAATGCTTCCTAGAAGCAAGGACGGTGAGACTTCATCTCATGCACTTTGGGCAGGTTCTCAGGAGAGACCCGTTCCAGGAAAAGCACATCATGCTGGTGGAGTGAGAGACAGCAGGAAAAGAGGAAGGCTCTCCAGGAGCTGGCCTGACACAGCAGGGTGGCTGCAGCCGTGGGCTCACACCTAGACAGCCTGAGGAAAGTGCAGGGCCATATGCAGGGTCACTGCACGTCAGAACCTGACAGCACCCCATAACAGCAGAAACAAGATGGGGTCCTTCTGCACATTGGGCCGCGTCACCCGCCGGGCCATCTGGCCAAGAGTTGTTCTTGGTTTACAACGGGGCAGTTTACAACGTGAAGCTTCATTCCGCATCCTAACTAGAAGAGCCAGCTCCTCTCTGCCTTTAAAATCAGCTGGGACTGTTTTGTCTTTCATGGGAGTTTCGCCTTTGATCTGAGATGTCAAAGGCTGTGGCCTAGAACTGTGGGCCATGTGCCCTGCCACCGACGGGCGGACATCTGTAGCTCTTCTCTCACGTCCCACGCTGCTCATTGAGCTGGTCTTTGTTGTCTTAAGTCTAGCTAGAGAGGGGCCTATCGCATGGACCGTTGCTTGAGGCTTTATTTCTTTTTCACGGCTGTTTTTAGATCCTCTTCTTCTTCGGTATGCTCTTGTTATTTTCCTTTCATCTCTTTACTCTGCGTTTCATTTTCCTTTTATGATTTAAAAGGTCACCATCATACCTTGCTTTCCAGTGTTAGGAAGGTGCATCTTTCACCCCAAGATTTTCAAATATCATATTTAGAGTTAGGTTATGAAAGCTCATTCTTCGCTCCAAGATTTACAATCATCATTTTTATATTTTTAAATGCTTTACCATGTAAAAGCTCCAAATGATCGATGTATTTTAAGATACTAGGTTTGGAATAAATTGGGGGGTGCTGTCTAAACCAAACCTCTTTAGGGTGCCTCATCCAGCATTGGGCTAGCAATGATTCATCAGAAATGAAGAATTAATTTCCAGGAATTTTGTAAGCTGCCTGTTAACCACACATGGGGTTAAATCCCCGCCCCACACCAACTTACAATTGGATACATTGTATTAAAAACAGAGATCATCTCTATTGGAGCAGCATAACCTCCTAATCATTTTACTAGGTTTTCTGATTCTCTCTCCCCTGTGAGCACACGCACGGTACAGAAACCAAGAAGCCGACACTCTGACAGAAGGGAGTGTACGTGGTTTAAAACCCGGAAGGGTGGGCATCAGGATTGCCTGCTTTTGCCCTCCGTATGCAACCTGTGTGCTGAGCAAATCCTCCGCGAAGCTGGAATGTGTGCAGAAGGACAGGGCCTGAGGACGGGACGGAGGCTCATTAGCAGCTGGTGACAGATGGATGAAACGCCGTCGATAGTGGACGTGAAGAAGGCTGGAAGCACGTGCTGGCATGAGCCAAAGACAGTGGCCTTCCGTGTCGATGGCCCCTCAGCGGAAAGGACGCAGACCCTCACCACTGGACCAGAGGCGGCCTCCTGAGGAATGGAAAGAAGTGTCCTTTGACGTGGGCTCACAATAGATGCTCAGGGTGGCAGCATGCAAAGGAAGAAAAGAAATCAAACCCCGAATCACACTGGACGTGGCTGTTGTCCAGTGCTAAAGAGCACACATGTCCCAGGCAGGACAAGGTGCCTGACCTCAGCCAGGGCGCTCTCAAGCACTTCCGATGGTTTCCAAAGCTGGACAATGAGGCACGGAGACCACTGAGCATGCCACGGGGCTGCCTGAAGGGTGAGCAAATCTGTCTCATAAGAAATGCCATGGGGTTGCCCCTTAGAAACAAGAACTGGCAAGGCTTCGTCTCACACGCTTTGGACTTGTGGTCAGCAGGGGACAGTCCCTAGAGAAGGACCTTGCGCTTGGTAAAGCCAGGGACAGTGACCAAGAGGAAGGACTTCGAGAATGTCTTTGTGGTTAAGCTCCCGTTGAGTCTGCTCTGGTGCACAGTGATCCATGCACGACAGGGTGAAACCTTGCTGCGTCCTGTGCCGCCCACGTCATTGTGGGAGCCGCCCTCAGCCCCGCCCATGGAAGGTGTTCTTCTTGTACCTTGTTCCGACCCTCTGCTTCCCAACCAAGATGTCCTTCCAAGGGACTGGTCCCCTCGATACCATGTGCCCAGTGCATGCGATGAAGTTGCCTCATCCCCACCTCTCAGGGGCTTCTGGCTGTCCTGCTTCTAGCGCAGTCTGTTTGTCCCTCTTGGGGGTCCACTGCACGTTCAGTACTCACTGCCAACACCCCGCTCTTCTTGGGTCTTCCTGGCCCACTGCCCAGCTTTCAGCAGCACAGGAGACGATTGAGGAGCCCCTGGCACCTTGAGTCAGGCACGCCTTCGTCCTCCAAAAGGGACATCTGTGCCCCCAGACACTCGACAGAGAGCAGATCGCACTCAGCAGCTGCAAACACTCTGGCGCATTGCTTTCCAATTCCCTGCTTGGTGGCGTCCCATTGGTAGCTGGCGGTCGGCCGCGCTGGGAGGGTTCCCCTGGAAATCAGCCCTCGACACGCTGTTGTGTTGGTTGTCAAGTCGTCTTAGAGCGATGCGGGAGTGTTCTTCATGCAGATGAGCTTTCAACGAGTCTCATGTCTGTAGTGGTTACACGATAAATAGCGCCAAAAATTTCTCGAGGAAACAGTCTTCCAGTATTTGAAAACTACTCTCTAGTTCAGCAAGGAAGTGACGTGCGCACGTCACGGTTGGGGCGTGAAGTTTTGACCCATGTCTCTGTCACTGGGTTTCCATCTCAGTAAATGGAAATATCAACCAACGTTCACGTGGAAACGTGTTTGCCAACAGGCCGAGAGCCAACTTCTTGGCTGAATTGGGTGTCACTCAAGCAGTGTCTCTGCGCCTGGCTTTGTCACACGATTGTTGGCACGGAGCCAGTTGCTAACCAAAAGGGTGGCAGTTCAAGTCTACCAGCCACTCCACGGAAGGACGATGTGTCACAAAAATGCCAGCCTTGGAGAGCTAGTGGAGCGGTCTGCTCTGCCCTCCAGGGCTGGCAGTGAGTGGGCAGGGATGGTTTTATTGTCAGCAAGAGACTTGCCCAACTACGAGTGGGGTTTGTTAAGCAGTGATAGTTTATAAATTATCTTAACCGCGTTATTGACATGTAATTCATCCATCATACACCTCAGTGATTGAAGCATGGAGAAGGAGTTGTAAGATCATCGCCACAGTCAATTTAGAGCATTTTCTTCATTCTTGTCCTCATTGTCATTGGCTTCCTCACTTTGCCCCAACCTCTCCTGCCAGAACCCTGAGAAATGATCACCCGCAGCCAGTAGCTGTCTGTAGAGATCGGCCTCTCCTGGGCGTCATATAAAGAAAGTGGACCAAAATAACAGCAGCAGCAGCAGCAGCGTGGAAGCAGACCTCAGTCGTAATGAAAGTAGCAAATAATAAAACCAGAACAAATTTCAAATGGGTCACAGGGGATTTCAAATGTCAAGGGGTTACACTTTCACTCGCTGCTTCTGCAATGATTCCCAGTACAGTGCACTCGCCCTGAGGGCGAGGCTGTTCACGTCCGGGCCAGTGGTCAGAGCGGATTCCCCAGTGGTGCAAACTGGGTGCTCAGAACGTGAACTCCAATGCCATCCCCTCCTCCGACCTTGGAGTTTATTGGTTACAGTATCACTTTGTCCACGTGGACTTAGCTGTCCTCATGTAGACGGCTGCTTGTTTAGAGACGGGCCTTGGTGACCCCAGATGCCACCTGTTCCGATAGTCAGACGCCATCCGATTTCTTCAACACACTGTGCAGTTGTGATGTATGATGAGACTGCAGGTGTGTGTGGTTTACAAACCAGAAGCATCTCAATGTGAAAAGTAAGTTTCGATGAAAAGGTACATGCAAGGAAGTACCCCCGCCGCCCCCACCCACCAAAGAAAACATAAAATGTAGAGAAGCTATACCGGGCTTTACTATGCTTTCACAGTACACATTTCCCCGCTCGGCGAGCACTGGACAATTGCTCTGAGTTAGTGCGCCCAGTGGCGTCACCTGGGAAGGTTCTGTCTGGACACAGTGATTATTTTGTAAAAGCGGTATTGCTCAAGCCTCGTTTTTGTGTGATGGTTGATTGAAGCAGGCAGCTGTGAGATTTTGCTTCCTGCTCTGGAAAAATGCCTCAGAATCTGTTGTGATGCTGAACGCCGCTGACAAGGACTGCACGATGGGGGACTCTCAAGTGTATGAGTGGTTTCCTCCTTTCAAAAAGGTGAAACGTTGATTGATGATAAGCCTCGCTCAGGATGTCCGTTAACTCCCCAAACTGACAAAAATGCTGAGAAAACTTGTCCCCTGTGCTTGAGGACTGATGATGGACCATTCACGAGACGGGGAAGTTATCTGGATTGTCTTGGAGCTCGGATCAGCAAATTGTAATGGAAGATTTGGGAATGAGAAGGGTCACTGAGAAATGTGTGCCCTGGGCTCTGACCGGCCAGGAAAATGGGCATTGACTGGTCTATGAAAGGGCAGCTCTGAAGTGAACCAGACTTTTCTCCCAAGGTCATTACTGGTGATGAGACATGATGCTATGCTAAACATCCATCACGCTAGTGGACGACACCATTGAAACCTCGCCCCCCACCCCTACCCCCCAAAACTCATCAAGTGAAATCAAAGAGCAAGATGATGCTCATTGATTTCTTTGATGTGAGGGGGATGGTGCCTTTGGAGTCAGTCCACCAGGTCAGACTGTTCATCAAGCTTCCTATTTAGAGGTTGTGAAAAGATAGCGGAACAGTGTGCGACAGCAGAGGCCTGCTTTGTGGCAGATGGGGCCTGGTTTTGCCACCAGGACAAGGCGCCTGCTCGTGCAGCCACCTCAGTGTGACATTTTGGGCAAAAAAATAGGATGCTTCTCTTGCCACATGCACCTGACTCACCTGACCCTGCTCTGTGTGGCTTCTTTTTGTTTCTGCGAATGCAGAGGGACATAAAAGGAGAGCAATTTTATGACAGACGAGGTAAAGAAAAAAACAAAACAAGGGAAGTGCTGTTGGGCATCCAAAATCATTTCCGTGTTTTGGGGGGTACCCCCTTATAGTCTGCGACTGTGGCGTGTCGGAGATTTTAGGACAGCAGTCCGTCTCCGAGAGCCTGGGGCTGCAGAACACTGCTTCCTCTGGTGGAGGGGCCTGGAACAGCCCGGGCAGGAGCAGCAGGGGAGCCAGCTGTGCAACCCCGGCCACTTACAAGCCACAGGGGCTGGGCTGGGTGGCTTGTGAGGGTCCTGCAGTTGCTCGACCAGGGCCATGAAAGCCAGACACAGACTCTGGGTGTTCAAAGCTTCTGTGCCGCCACCACCCCAAGTCCTCTGGGGCATAAGGGAGACAGGTGACAAAGGTGGCCTTTCTGGTCACTTTTCATTGATGTGTTGCTCCCCTCCCTCTTCTTTGTCCTCGTCGCCCATGGTGTCTCAAGAGCTGCAGTATCTTGGTCTCCTCCAGGTCTGGGACTTCAGGGGCATCCCGGTCACCTAGACCCTTTCATGCCATGACCCCTGCACTGTCTTTGCTGCTGGGGTGACGTCACCAGCTCATTCCAGTCTGCCAGGACCTTCCTGGGGCTCTTATCCTCTGTCCCAGGCTGCCCCTCAGTCCTGGGCAGGCCAGCTGGCAGTCCTAGGAGTCAGGCCCATGTAGCATCTGACCTTTCACACCTTCCAGCTCCCTGGCTCCAGCCTCTGGGTGGCATTGTCAAGCCCTGGCTCTGGCCCCAAGCCCAGGGAGTCTGGCTGAGTCACCCAGGGGTGTGGAGGGGAGAGATGGGGTTGCGGGGGGGGGGGCTTGGCTGCTTTTACATTTGTATCTACAGTCAGAGTTGAGGATCTGTCTTCTCAGATCAAAGTGTGCATGCACACCAGCGGCTCCTGGGTCACACACTCTGACATCCCAATGTCACCTATCAGTGTCACCTGTCTGTCCTGTCCCTGCTTGCAGACGCAGGTCATCTGTCGGCGATGCAGGTACAGAAAGGGGCCCCTCGGAGAACGGGCTCCACCACCCCAACCCCCAGGAAGTCTCCGTGAGGAGCTTGGAACTGGAGCGCCCCCCTCCCTCTCTCCTCTCAGCCTTTCGGGGGGATCACACCTGCTCGTCAACCTTCCCCAACACATACACGATGCCTGGTGGAGAAATGGTGTCACAAAGAGGTTCTGCTGTGGCCCAGGGTCCCCAACGGAAGATGACAGATTTACAAAGAAGGTAGAGAATGTGTTTCACCTGGGAAGAGACAGTGCAGCAGAGCCCGTTTGTGTACATACATATGCATGAGCGTGCGCGCACGCGCACACACACACACACACACACACACACTCACACACGACCACTCCCCAACCTGCCGGGCCCTGTGTAACCCCCACAGTGTGCCCAAGGAACAGACCGTCAGGCTGTGAGATGTTCTTGCCACAGTTGGGTTATACCTGGTAGATGGCCGATAGCTAACCTGTCCTTTGAGGCCCCTTTTCCTCCTGGGCCTGCGGATGTCCCCTGTGACCAGGCCAGCCTGGCCAGCACAGGTAGAGAGAATAGTCACAACTTTCAGGAACCCAGGAGCCAACGAACTCTGATCCAGGAGCCAGAATCCACTGGGAGGAGGTCTGCAGACCCACAGGGAAGGCATTTGCAAGTCAGGGGTCCTCAAGACTGACAACCCTGCCCCACCCCAATGCATATTCATGAGCGTGGTTCCTTCCCCCTCCTCCCTGCATGATTCCTTTCAAATCTGCATGACTCCTTCCCTCTCCTCCCTGGTGCACAGGTGTCAAAGCCTAGACCCTCTTTATTGCAGAGCTTGCCTGGGGACACTGGTCCCGGCAGGATCAACCAAAGTAAAGCCTTGCCCTCCCCCCTTCATCCAGAGCGAGGTCTGGGTTGAAAACTGGTCAAGGAAGACTCTCTGGGGGCCCTGTGGGTTGAGAGTAGGCCTGGGAGCTGCCAGGCCAGCAGCTGGAAACCACCAGCCACTCCATGGGGAACGATGAGGCTTTCTGCTCCCATACAGCTGCAGCCTCGGCAATCCAGGCCAATCCATAGAGACCGAGTCACTGTGGGCTCCATGGTCCCCCGGGGCACGGCAGGGGAGGCTGGGAGTGCATTACTGGTGGGGCACATTCTCCCTCCCTGACTACGGGACAGACTCACTTTCTACCCTGGTTCCTGTCTGTGTTGTGGCCAATGTGTGCCGAGGGCAATGTGTGTTGCTCCGCCATCGTGGAAAGCTAATTATCCGCTGCTTCCCTCCCCGGGCCAGTGACCACCCACAGAGAGTGCCAGGGTGCAGGGTCCAGCGCAGAGCCCTCCTTCCACGCAGGACAAAAAGCAGGTGAACTCAAGAGGAGGCCCCACCTCACCTTGGGGTGGGGTACGGGGAGCTGCGGCACAGAGCCAGCCAATGGGGGACTCCTGCCGGATCGATGGGATGAAACACCCCAGACAAACCTGTATCTTCTAACTTGAAACTTCTTCATTTCTAAAGTCGTTGTTTGATACGACAAGACACATGACCAACCATATTAGGTGTAAAAACGTGATGTTTCCCATTAATTTCAAAGCTCCAGGGGACAAAAACATGAAAGTGTCTGAAGGCTTCCATCCTTCCTCCGGAGCTCAGCAGGGTGCCTGGTGTTCCATTGGCTCGGTTAAGGGGGGCTTTGATGGGGAATTGCTACAATTCACCTGCAGCCATTAGAGAGGAGCTCACTCACTCCCAATCCACAGCGCTTGGGGGCAAAAAGTACCACAATCACTGTCTCCAGGCTGCGGCCTGGAGGCTCTCCTCCTCCTCGCTCTCAGGTCTGTTTGGCACCCACTACCCTGGTCCAACTCTCTTTGCTTTCTAGCTTCCTCCATTCAATGCAAGGAGCCCGGTGGCCGTGGGTTCTGAGTAGACTGCTAACCACAAGGTGTGCAGTTCAAACCCGCATGTCACTCTGAGGGAGGAAGATGAGGCTTTCCGCCCCTGTACAGATTTACAACCTTAGAAACCCACAGGGGCAGTTCTGCGCTGTCCTATAGGGTCACCATGAGTCGATGGAGGGTGGGGGCGGGGAGTTGTTAGCTGGCTTGTCTTTGGTATCACTCCATGCAGGAGCCCTGGTGGTATCGTAGGTAAGAACTAAACAGAAATGTTGGTGGTTCAGATCCACCCAAGGGCTCCTTGACAGGGAGATGGGTCTGCTTCTGGGGAGACACAGCCTCACCCGGCTTTCAGCCCAACTACAGCCAGGCAGCTCCACTCTCCCCAAAGCAGCTGGGCCTGTGGGAGCCCAAGGGTGGCGTTGGCCCAGGAATGCAGCTCCAAGACAGGAAGAAGCGGGAAGAGGGATGGAGGGTCCTAGGAAATAGGGAGGAGTGAGTGGGAAAAGTGCGGCTCCCCTTGGGGACAGCAGCGCCTTCACAAAACAAAACGTGGATGAGTGGTTGAGTGGGAGACCCCATTCTCCCTGACTGCGAGGAAGATGGCGCCCGGGAAACCCCTGTGGGCTCAGTCAGGTTGCGCTGACTCACTTCTAGGGCCCAGCTAGCTCACGAGTGTTTACCTGGTCACAGGTGTGGCGAAAACCCAGCTGGCATTGTCCACAGCAGAGAGGCAGGGAGCCAGCAAGGTCCATCTGTACGTTGCTTACTGCTCCATCTGCTCAGAAGGTTGGCGGTTTGAAACCAGCAAACACTTCTCAGGAGAAAGGTCACGCGTTCTACTCCCACAAAGAGGTAGAGTCTCAGAAACCCACACGGGGCAGTTCCACCCTGTCCTCCAGGGCTGCTGGGACTCATAACTGCCCGGAGGCCGACGGGGTTCTGCTTATGATTTGATGACCCATGATGCCTTTTGACCAAGGAGGCTTCTCCCTGGACCAGTGCGTCTTCCCAATCTTTGGCATGGTTGAGTCTGGTGGGACAATATTTATTTGTGATCCTAGGGCTAATTTTCAGAAGGAGATGACAAGACCTAGTCTTTGTCTAGAATAATGGTTCTTCAACCTGTGGGTCGTGACCCCTTTGGGGGTCCAACAACCCTTTCGCAGGGGTCGCCTGATTCATAACAGTAGCAAAATGACAGTGATGAAGCAGTAACAAACATAATGTTCTGGTTGGGGGTCACCACCACATGAGGACCTGTATGAAAGGGTCACGCATTAGGAAGGTTGAGGACCCCTGGTCTAGAAGCTCCGTGGAGACCTGTCCACCCTGGCTGTCCCGGGTTGTATATGAATTGCTGGTGACACAGCATCCCGTGTCACAGCAGTGTGCCAGCCACCACAGGACCACACACTGTGGCACCTCTCCCACGGGATCTCAAAACAAGTGGAGAAGAATTAAAATGCCCTGAG
This sequence comes from Tenrec ecaudatus, assembly GCF_050624435.1. Classification (NCBI taxonomy): domain Eukaryota; kingdom Metazoa; phylum Chordata; class Mammalia; order Afrosoricida; family Tenrecidae; genus Tenrec; species Tenrec ecaudatus. Next base: position 2,939,519 of record NC_134541.1, on the reverse strand, counting down.
TTCTGGACCTCTCCAGGAACACAGAAGAATCAGGCTGAGACTGCAAATTCAGAAGGAGGAGGTTCGCACAAGAAGCCCCCAAAGGCTGTGAATTTGTGGATGCCCTGATGAGATGCTGCTGGGTGGTCCCTCTGCAGGGTGGTCCCTCCGCAGGGTGGTCCCTCCGCAGGGTGCTATGGACCGCGGCACCAGAAGAATGGAAAAGGTGGACTGACTCCTCGCTCCCCACCCCCTCCTAATCGAGTCCCACAAAGGACAGTGGCTCTTCTCTGCCAACCTGGCCCACTCGGGTAGGGGTGGCAGGGAGAAGAGCGAGCCTGACGGAACTCACTTGGAGGAAATTAGTCGGACAGAGCCTGAAGCTCCTTAACGCTCCGCATCCCCTCTCCGCACACACAGGTTCCCTGGCAGAGAGGATGCGCTCGGCTGACTCTGGGGCCTTGCTCGGACATCCAGCTGCAGCCAAGATGAATTCGTGCAGAGCCTCCCGGACATTGTCTGTCCCCTCCCTGCATGCCCGCTATTTTACTCACTGCCTCCTGGAAACCACAAAGGCTGACCTCGAGGTGGGGCCCTTGACAAGAAATGGTAACTACTTTTGTTTGCCTTCAGGCCGTGCGCAGAATAGGTGACTGCGACACAGGTGCCTCACTTACCATGTGCGCGGCTGCACCCAGCGCACAGGGGGTGTTACTCATGCTCACGCCGCCCGACCAGCAAACAGACACGCAGAAAGGAGTCGCGTCTCAGAAACCACCGGCTCTTTCAGGGCCATCAAGTAAACAAGGAGTGGCACCCAAGGGTGGCCTCTGTGCAGGCGCAGTTTCCCGAGGGAGAAAAGGCCCCAGCGCTACTCACCCGGGTGTTCAGGAGAATGAGACTCCACTGCTTGCAACAGACAGAGGGGGAAATCTGACAGCGCTGCAGGGGGGGCCAGACGAGAAGAGAGATGAGCCCGGACGGCACTACAAGAACACTAACAACACACGCAGAAGAGGAGGCGTCCTTCCGTCCCCCACCCCAACGACTCCCCGTGGAAACCCAGAAGGTAAGGCTTCAGAACTGGCCAAGACGCTGACAGCAAACCCACGGGAAGCACGGAGCCCTGAGCCCCAACTAGAAGGGAAACAGTACGTACGAAACAAACAACCCCCAAAGCCACGGAAAGCCTCATAACTCCGGGACACGATCAAGAGGCACAATTTATGTTTGCTGAACACCCCGGACCCGGAGGAAGAACAAATATCCCCAGAGAAAACAGACCAACAAGCTCTACAAGGAGATCCCCCGCCACCCTGACAGAGTAAAACCTAACAATTTAAGAAGAAGAAAAACCTCATACCCACGAGTGCCATCTAGTCAATTCTGACTCACAGCGACCTTGCAGGTGACTGGGGCTGTAAACTGTTATGGGAGCAGAAAGCCTCGTCTTTCTCTGGCAGAGCGGCTGGTGGGTTCGAACCGTGGATCTCAGGGTTAGTAGTCCAACTTGTACAGCACCAGGGCTCCCACGAAGCTCAAAGAACCCGAAAAGAAGATCACCACGATACATCATAGTTAAACTCTCTAACCTCTAAGAAAAAGGAAAGAGTCCTGAGTGTAACTTGGGAAAGGGGAAGGGGGTGGTGGAAAAATAACCTATAAAGACTAACCAATAAGAATTGGCCTGCATTTTTCTATTAAAATGGTTAGGGAAATAACAGGGAAGCTGGAAATTTCTACAAGACTTCAGCTGATAAACGACACTAAATTTCACTAAGTCAAGGACCCCCCAGGAGCAGAAAACACTCTCCCACCCTGAACATGGTGGTGGGGAAGAAGCTAACCTAACTGGGCCCCGTGGCCCGTGTAATGATGGAAGCAGCGCCCACCAGCGCCACGGCAGTTACCGCCACTGCAGTTGCCATCACAGAAGCCACTTCCAACCTACCAGAGAAGAGAAAGCGAGGGATGGACCCACAGCCTATCGGATGTTCCCCTCAATTCCCTGAACAACCATGTAAAAGTAGGAGCCAGGACTCCACGTGGTACTGCCCTAGGTCAGCCCCCCTCCTCACAGACGGACGCTTCCTCCTTGGGAACGAATGTATGTTCGCTTTGCAATCAGTGCTTGGCTGAGTGGGGGGGGGAGGGTGTGTGTGTGTGTGTATGTGTGTGTTGGGGGTAGGGTGTGTGTGTGTGTGTGTGTGGCTTTCCTGCTGCGGCTGGGCCACTGACTCTGATTCTTCGGAGGTAAGTGGAGCGGGAGGGCGGGGACGTCCAGAGGGGAAGCATCTGGTGCCCACACGCAGCTGCAACTGTAAGGACGGTGCCCTCTCATTGACTCAGGATTTTGGTCGTTTCTCCTTCCTGCTTGCTTCGTCTCCGAGGTCGCCTCTGGCTGTCTCTCAGTCAAGTTGCTGAGTGTACTGTCTTGGCCCCTGGTCCCAGTGCTGCCCAGGCGGACGGGCCCTCCTGGCTCTTGGGCACCATCTGTCTTCCTGTGTTCATGTTTCTGATAGGAGGCTTGGCAGCCCCTGGATCAGGCAGGTGCACAGGCACCAGACTGGGCGCCTCTGACAGTCTGTCCGGCCAGGCATTGCCTTCTGGAAGCTTTACGGTGTGGAAGTCATTTCCAGTAAGCCATGCTGGAAGTTTTAAAGATGCTCGAAGCCGGGCAACCCCGTGGTCCTGGCTGGTGCAGGTGACGCCAGGGACTTTGGAGAGCCAAAGGCTATGAAAAGGAAAGTGGCAGGTGAAGGATGTACAACTGCCAGAGAGGCGGGAGTCCCTCACCCCACCCTAGACAGGCTCCGGGCTGTGGGGCAGTGTGCAGAGACCCGGGGGTGGGGTAGAGGTTGGAATGAGAGGGGCAACCTGGAACACCTACCCGTCTCCCATCACCTGGGCCTCCCGGCCAGGCCAGAGACACTGAGCTGTTTCCTTTCTCTGTACACCTCACGGGACAAGGACATGCCACACCTACCGACTCGTCTTTAGGTCGCCTGCTAAAAACCTGGAAGGGAGTGGGTCCCGTGAGCCTCTGTAAGTGAAACACAAAACACTGATCCTCTTCAGTCCTAACCCTGCCTGCCCGAGTGCCCGCAGGGGGCCAGAGACAGGCCGGTGCATGGCAGTTGAACCATCGTCCCATTTGACAGTGGCTCCATCAAGGGGCCCGGGCACAGGAACAATGGGGGTGGCACGGGACCGGGCAATGTTTCCTTCTACTGGGTGGGGGCGCTGTGGGCTAGAGCCAACCTCATGGTTCCCGACAACCACAGCCCTTTGCAACCAGGTTTGTTTTGTGAAAGAGAAGCAATGTGATCCGGGGCTCCTTGTGCCCAGGCTTCCAGGTGTGAGACACCCCCACGTGGGCGACGGGCATGTGGTGAAATGCTCCCTTGGAAGGAGGCAAGAGGGGGCAGCACCCATTCCAATCAGCCCAGAGATGGAGCGCCCTCCTGCCCATTCTGCTGAGGTAGCACCCCGTCTCCAGCACTCCAAGCGCCCCCAGACTCCGGGAGGGGCCTTTCTCTCCAGCACTCCTTAAGGCCTGCAAAGAAAAGTCTGGAAGGTTCTCAGCTGACCTCTCCTCTTCATTGGAGAACCCAAACGTGTGAACGTGGCCTTTGACTTTGCCCACAAAGACAGAAGAGCAGCCTGATGAGAGAAGCCATCTCTTCATGCTGTGGGGCAGGCTAATGGGGACCACCGCCACACCCCTGGGAATCGAGCGAGGGGACCTCACTCAAGACCCGGAGTGCGGGCCCAACAGGGCCAGCGGAGCCGGTCTGAGGAGCCAGCACAGGCTCACTGTGGGATGGAAGGAAGGCAGGCATCCACATAAAACCCAGGAACTTTGGCGAAGTCTCCGAGGTCGTGCGAGAGGAGCAGGCAGACGTGAATCCCAATTCCCCAGAGGCAGTGCTCGCTGGGGCCTTCCTGAGGAAGTGATCGAAAATGGCACTGGAAAACAGAACGGCACTGCCTTAAACAATACAAGTGGACATACTGCATGGCCCAGCCGCAGTCTCTCTGCCCGGTCCGGTCCGTGCCCTCGCCGAAAGAAAGGCCCAGCGTGGCAGACGCACTCACAGAGCCAGAGGAGGGGAACAGGCAGAGGGCTCCCCTGTGGAGGGTGGCTTACCGGCCTCTGGAACAGTGACCAGAGAGGCTGGGGGAGGCGGGGAGGGGAGCACGGAGAGAAACAAGCCGGGGCTGCCCCCAGGGGCCTTTCTCTGCGCCCTCAGTCTTCTCTCTCTTGGTCCGGGGGGGCGGGTGTGGGGGTGACCCGGGTGGTGCTTTCTAAAACATAAAACAATCGCATTTCAATGTAGAGGATAGTTCTTAAAAACCCAAGGACACAGATTCTCAAAAGAGGAGCCTACTGGTGCAGCAGCTCACCCCCCCGCCCCCTCCCCTGGCTGCTTCCAGGAGGTTGGTGGTTCCAACCCACGCAGCGGCTCCGCAGGAGACAGACCTGCCCCTTGGCTGCCAGAGAGGCCTGGGTGGGGAAAGCCCTGTGGGCGGTTCTCCCAGCCCCGCGCAGCCACCAGGGAGTCTGTGAGCACGGACATCAGAATGTAGGTATGCCCCGCTCTCGGAAGGTGGCATTGATACCATTTCACGACACAAGCCCCACACTAGCAGCCCTTTCTCTAGCTGAAGGAAATTCAAGGAGAACTTCCGCTCTGCCTTATGAAAAGAAGTGGGACAGGAACCCGGCACTGAGCATTCCTTGCAGGCCAGCCGTGAGGAACACCCCCTGCACCCTGAGCACCTGGCGGGGCATCGCCAAGCTTCTTTCCTGCCCACCTGCCTAACTTCCCACCTTCCCGCCAAGCCCCTTCCCACCTTCCCACCTTTCAACCAACCCACCTTCTCACTTTCCTACCTTCCCACTAACCCGCCTTCCACCTTTCAACCAATCCACCTTCCCACCAACCTATTTTCCCACCTTCCCACCTTTCAACCTTCCCACTAACCCACCTTCCCACCAACCTACCTTCCCACCTTCTCTCCTTCCCACCCTCCCACCAACCTACCTTCCCACCTTCCCACCTTCCCAGCAACCCATGTTCTCACCATCCCACCATCCCAGCATCAGACCTCCACACCTGTGAGCTGTGTGAAAGCTGTGTCCATGTGCTTTGGGGCACTCTGGGTGTGTAGTGCTGTTTGGTCAGTGACTTGGGGGCCTGGGAGCACTCAAGCATGCTTCCACGCCAACGAACGGCACATGCTCCTTCACTGTACAGGCTCGGAGCGTTTTGCGGGACACTGCTTCCTGGGAGCAGGGAGGTCTGGACAACGCTCTGCACTCTGAGTGTAGTTCCCGTGCACACAGTAGGGCTGCAACAGAAACGCTTCCACCTGCTAGAACAAGCACCCCTGCCTTGGGTTTTTGGTATGTTTTTTTTTTTTAAGTTTTCAGTCCTAAATGAAAATTTCTTGGGAAGTTAGATGCTGTGGCGTCTTGTGGTTGGGTGGTTCCGGTCAAAGCACGCCTTTGCTGGGGCAGACTAGTGTCCTGCCTCCGATGATGGTCATGTTCGCTTCTCCTGGACCCTGGCCACATGGTGGGCATCACGGCCTGAGGGTCTGGGATGAGGGACACACAGACACAGAGAGAGAGAGAGAGAGAGAGAGAGAGAGAGAGAGAGAGAGAGAGAGAGAGAGAGAGAGAGAGAGAGAGACACGGAGGGTCCCAGGGTCCTCCATGCAGATGGAGCAGGGGAGCGGTCCTTCTCCCTACAAGGGAGGAGCCTGATCAGACTGTGCTGCCACTCCCAGTCTGTGCACCAGCCACGCAGTCCCTGGGGAATGTGGGTGGAGTACGTGTGCAGTGGACAGAGTCCTGGCTCTAGGAGACCTTCCCGGATCGCCGCCATCGCCTGCCCCACCCTGCCCACCGCGGGCTCCCGGGCTGGGAAGGCCGTGAACTGGACTCAGCTGGATGGGGAGGTTTGTGAGGCCTCAGCCCCTGGGCATTCTCCTGGGGCCATGCCCACCTGTGGTATGCAGCATGGGTTTTATAGATGACACAGGCAACCCAGGACTCTGAGTTCATCGTGCTCTATCAAGCATGCCTCTCCAGGGTTAGATACGTAATCACCACACAGAAGGAAAGCACAGTCTTCCCAGGGCATTCGAAAAGGCTCCCTGGTTTTTGAGAAATGGGGTAAAAGCCTCTTCTCATAAGGAGGCCTGGCTATGGTCTCCGCTGGTCCCTGGGAAGTTTCCAGTTCAAACTCACTGAGCAGCTCCGAGGCAGAAAGACCTGGTGGTCTGCTCTCAGCCAGACGGGGCCCTCTCTGTCACTGGGGTCCCAGAGAGCCCCCAGCCTCTGCCCAACCCACTGGGCCACTGGTCCCTAAAATCCCTTCAGTCTGGACACCCGGCCTTCTTCACAGCTGCCACCAGAGGGCAGACTGAGCAAGTCCAGGGTTCAGCGCCCCCAGAATGCATTCCTCCGGGTTCCGGTTCCGGTTTGACCAGGCGTCCCGCTTTTGGCGGGACAGTCCCGATTTTTAACTACTTTTCCCGCGTCCCGCGGCATTTTTAAAAAGTCCCGATTTTTGGAAAGCATGCACGACAAGCTAGAGTAGGCGGTTTCCGGCTGCCGTGTGGCTATTTCCCCAGGATCTGAGCTTTCTCAATGGTGTCCCGCTTTACCAATGTTAAAGTCTGGTCTCCAGTGAACCCCAAGGACCCTTCACCAGCCCCACATTCGACCCGGACTAGCCGGATCACGCCCTTTGTGCCCTCAAGTAAGAGCAGGCTTCTGAAAGTGTGTGTGTGTGGGGGGGGGGGGGGATGGAGTAACAAGTTACCCTTAAAAAAGGTCAATGTTCGTTCTCAAGACACTGCCGATTCCAGACGCTGCTGGAAACACGGGCACATTTAGTTCAGTTCAGCCCGACAGAGCAGGGCGTCCTGGGAATTTCGCCACGTCGGGGCAGTCTCTTTTTACATCATTCATGGAAGAAAATCGGGTGCTCTTTAAAGGTTTTCTTGAAGATTTGCTCACTGCCATCAAGCCTATTCCAAGTCCCGCTACCGGTAGAGCTGCCGCCGTGGGTGCCTGAGACGGAGTGGAGAGCAGAGAGGGAGCAGAAGGCCTCTCGGTCTCCCTCGGAGCAGCTGGTGGTTCTGAACAGCAGACCTTGCGGGTGGCAGCCCTACAGGTAACCACTCCACCAGCGGGGCATTGATTTTTAAGATTAGGAAACAAAAAGAAGCCAAGGAGCCATGTCTGCACTGTCAGGTGGATGCCTGATCATCTTCCATCAAAACTCTCACAATGACGAGTGGGCCCCCGGGCCGGCGCAGCCCTGTGCTTGAGAAGGAAGGTGCCACGCCTTCCTGGGTGTTTTTTCTGAAAATGCTTTGGCTAGCTTTCTCAAACACCCTTATCACATGAGGGGGTACCCCCCCCCAAACAAATTTAAAAACCAGATTTGAGCTGGGTGGAGCAGAGCTTTAGTAGTATGCATTTTCCCCACTAGGCAAGTGTCCAGCAGCTCGTTCTGAGTTAGAGCACCCAGTGGCATCACCTGAGAAGGTTCTCTATGGTCACGGTGAATTTTTTCATGAAAGCAATTTTGCTCGAACCTCATTGTTGTGATGGCCGAGGTAAGAGAACAGCATTGGGCTGGGAAATTTTTTTTCCTGTTTGGGAAAAATGCAGAAATGGTTGTGATGTTGAACGCAGCTTACTAGGACAGCACTATGGGAAAAGCTCGAGTGTACGAGTGTTTTTTTCTCATTTCAATAAAGGTAAAAAGTTGATTGATGACAAACCTTGTTCTGGACATGCATAAACTTCCCAGATAGATGAAAATGTCCACTTCCAGTGTATTTACAATTCATTCCACCAGGTTAAACTGTTAATCAAGCTTTCTCTTTAAAGGTTCTGAAAGATTGTGTAACAGTGTGTGACAAAAGAGGTCTGGTTTGTGGCAGAGGGGACTGGTTTTACCACCACGACAGTGCACCTGCTCATGCGCCATCTCAATGTGCCAGTTTTGGGCACAGCATGCCTCTCTTGCCCCACGCACCTTACTCACCTGACCTCGCTCCGTGTGACTTCTTTTTGTTTCCGAGAACGAAGAGGGACATGAAAGGACAGTGATTTGATGACATAGAAGAGGTGAATATAAAAATGAGGGAGCTGCCGTCAGCCATCCAAACAGATGAGTTTGAAAAAGGTTTCCAAGAATGGAATGGCAGATTTGGCAAATGTATGAAGTGTCATGGAGAGTACTTTGAAGGTGATAGGTTGCTTTTCTTAAAAATCATTTTATTAGAGGCTCATACATCTATTATCACAATCCATACATACATCAGTTGTGTAAAGCACATTTGTACATTCTTTGCCCTCATCATTCTGAAAACATTTGGTCTCCACTTAAGCCCCTGGAATCAGCTCCTCAGTTTTCCCCTCTCTCCCCACTCCCCTCCTTCATGAAACTTTGATAATTTGTAAATTATTATTTTGTCATATCTTGCACTATCCGACGTCTCCCTGCACCCACTTTTCTGTTGTCCATCTACCAGGGAGGTGGTTATATATAGATCCTTGTAATTGGTTCCCCCTTTCCACCTCACCCTCCCTCCACCCTCCCAGTATCACCACTTTCACCACTGGTCCTAAAGGGATCATCCACCTTGGATTCCCTGTGTTTCCAGTTCCTATCTTTACCAGTGCACATCCTCTGGCCTAGCCAGATTTGTAAGTTAGAATTGGGATTATGATAGTGGGGATGGGGGGAGCATTTAGGAATTAGAGGAAAGTTGTATGTTTCATAGTTGCTACCCTGCACCCTGACTGGCTCATCTCCTCCCTGCGACCCTTCCCTAAGGGGATGTCCAATTGCCTACAGATGGACTTTGGGTCTCCACTCCACACTCCCCCTCATTCACCATGATATGATTTTTTTGTTCTGATGATGCCTGATATCTGATCCCTTTACACTTCGTGATCTCACAGGCTGGTGTGCTTCTTCCATGCGCGCATTGTTGCTTCTGAGCTAGATAGCTGCTTGTTTACCTTCAAGCCTTTAAGACCCCAGACGCTATGTCTTTTGATAGCCGGGCACCATCAGCTTTCTTCACCACATTTGCTTATGCACCCATTTGTCTTCAGCGATCGTATCGGGGAGATGTGCACACGGTGATATGATTTTTTGTTCTTTGGTGCCTGATAACGGATCCCTTCGGCTCCTTGTGAGCATGCAGGCTGGCGTGCTTCTTCCATGTGAACTTTGTTGCTGCGATAAGGTTGCTTTGTAGAAAAATGAAAATACAACTTCAAGCCGGCAGTGCTGAGTGAGCGCTCTGGCCCCACCTCCACTTTGAGGGACCCTGTGTTGACACAGGCCCAACCCAGCTCACCCAGAACAATCTCACCCTAAAGTCTGCTGCAGAGACCTGGTGCTCACGCATGGGACTGCTAACCGCAAGGTCAGCAGTTCAAAACCACCCACCTGCTCTGAGGGAGATGGATGAAGCTTTCTCCTGCTGACATGAGTGACCGTCTCAGAAACCCACAGAGCGGTTCTTCTCTGTCCTGTAGCGTTGCTATGAGTCAGCGTCTGCTGGTGGCAGCGGGCTTCTCGGTTTGAGTTTTGAAAGTCAGCTGAACTGTCATTGTTGCTGCTGGAGGCTGTCGAGTCAATTCCCCACCCAGAGCATAGTCTTCTGTGACGGCGTGGAATGCCCCCACTCCAACCCCCAACACTGGTTTCCTAAGCCATCATCTAGACCAGGAGTCCTCAACCTTTTAAAACAGGGGTTAGTTCACTGTCCCTCAGACCATTGGAGGGCCGGACTATAGTTGTTTTTTTTTTAAAACTATGAACAAATTCCTATGCACACTGGACGTTCACTGCTAAGCAGGACAGCCAGTGGTTGCAAAAACACCCAGTGGGCTGGATAAATGGCCTCTGCGGGCTGCATGTGGCCCACGGGTCATAGTTTGAGGACTTCTGATCTAGACCAGCAGTTCTCAACCTGTGGGTGGCGACCCCTTTGGAGGCTGAATGACCCTTTTGCAGGGGTTGTCTGATTCATAGCAGTAGCACAATGACAGTGATGAAATAGCAACGAAAATAATGTTATGGTGGGGGGGGGGTCACCACAACATGAGGAACTGTATGAAAGGGTTGCATCATGAGGAAGGTTGAGAACCTGGTCTAGACGGAACCAGTTCGCCAGGCCTGCCTGCCTTCCTCCGGGTCACCCGTAGTTTGAGCTGCTGATGTTCCAGTGCACCCCATGCAAGCGAACCTCCAAGCTCCTCAAAGTCAGCTGGGTAAAGCGAAGCCTGCGCTAGAGCCGGAGCTCCATTCCCTGGTCTGTGTCCTGGGGAGGCCGGCGCCCAAGGAAGGACAGTACCGTGGCACTCAGCTCTAGGCCAAGAGCCACATATCTGGACACAACCAAAGCTGGGGGAGGGCCAGCGTACCTCATTGCAGCAGGATCTGCCCAGAAGGAGACGGGGTCAGATAAAGGAGGCCATGGGGCATCCTGCCTCCTCCAGGGCCCTGCGCACAGCAGCAGACGCCAGCAGGAGCCGTGGGCGCAGCGTCACCCCCGCGCGCAGCAGGTGAGAGCCCTCATAGCCACATCCTGGACTGGGACACCCAGGCTGGCTTGAGCAGAGAGGGCCTGGCCCAGGGCCCAGGCTGGAGACACCCAGGAGCCATCGCCAGCCTTAAGTCCACCTGGCTCCAACAGGCACAACTGGTATGCTGGGAAGAAAGACAGGGCGCAGGGCAGGGGTGCAGTCGGTACAGGGGGACTGATGGGGGCAGGAGTACATACACACACACACACACACACACACACACACACACGTCACATGACCCCCAGGCTGAGCAACGGAACCTGCAGGGCAACAGGTAAGTTGACTTCCTGAACAACAGGCCTTTCATCATTTAGGTGGGCCCCAAACATTTCAAGGACATTCTTGTCAGGTGCCATCGAGTCGGCTCCGACCCTTAGCGACCCCGTGCACAACAGAACCCAACCCTGTGGGTCCTGCGCCCGCCCCACAGCTGCCCCTCTGCGTGAGCCATGGTTCCAGTCACTGTGTCCATCCGCCTCCCTGAGGGCCCTCCTTCTCCTCGCTGCCCCTCCACTTTAGCAAGCAGGATGTCCTTCTCCAGGGGCTGGTCTCTCCTGACAACGTCACAAAGTCTGTAACAATGAAGTCCCACCATCCTCGCCTCTAAGGGCCAATCGGGCTGCTCTCCTTCCGACACAGATCAGTGTCCTCGTAGCTGTCCCTGGCACTTCCCATACTCTTCGCCAGCACCACAATGCAGGTGCACCGATGCCTCGAAGGTCTCCCTCATTCGGTGTCCAGCCTTCATCTGCGTGTGAGGCAATGGAGAATACAGCCGTTTGGGTCAGGCAACCTTAGTCCTCAAAGTGACAGCCTGGCCTTTCTGGATTCTAACGAGGCCAATCGCTCACATGTCAGTTTAGGATAAGGCTGGAGAAATTTGAAACAAGGCTATATAGGAGCCAAAATATGACCTTGAATCTATCCCGCTTGAATTTTGAGAACGTCTCAAGAACAGATGTTCTTAATATTGGAAAATATCATGACCTGAGTCAGGCGCACCTCCGTCCTCTCAGCACCGTCCTTGCTTTTCAATCCTCCACAGAGGGCTTGTGCAGCAGCTTCACCCAGCGCAACGCGTCTTTTGCTCTCTCACCTGCTGCTTCCATGAGCGTTGCCTGTGGACCGACGTGAGACCCAAGTCCTCGACGACAGCAGCCTTTTCTCCATGCTCAAGGGGACTCCCTGTCGATCTGAAATGCTAACTGAACTGGGCAGCCTGTCTTTGCTACAGTGACTACCTCTCAACCCTAGTCGGGTGCAGGTTCAGTTCTAAGCTCTCCCCAGTCTGGATGTGGTGGCCAAGGGCATAACCCGGGCGTCCCCACCAGACCTAATGATCGCAATCATAACGGAGTACCATGAAGTCCATCGCAACTCATCCCCCCAATGAACCCACTGCCGTCGGGACGATGCTGACTGGGAGCCACCCAATATGATGGAGTAGAACAGACCCATGGGTTTCTCAGACGTTGACTCGTTATGGAAATAGAAAGCCTCATCTTTTCCCCACAGGGCAGCTGGTGGATTCAAACCACTGACCTTGAAGTTAGCAGCTGAATGTGTAACCACCATGCCATTAGGACTCCTGAGAGACCTTACACGCAGTCTTGGGGGCTGTATATCTTTACGGAATCAGAAAGCCTTCTCTTTCTCTCAAGGAGCAGCTAGTGGATTTGAACTTATGACTTTGCGGTTAGCAGTCCGACACAGAACTCACTGCATCTCCAGGGCTCCTTACAGGGGCTGCCGGGCACGGTTTCACAGTTTTCAAATCGCAGCTCTCTTAGGAATTAAAATATGAAACTCATCTGAACAAGGAAGTCTCGGGCTGCTTAGGGACGCCCTTCAGTTGATGCTTTCACGCCCTCCTCCTTAGGGGACCAAGAGGTTAGGCTGCAGTCCTCCCGGCGGCCGCAAGAGGGAGACCTGGCAGCGCTCACGACTCGCGGCTTCCCAGCCGGCAAGAGCAGAGTAATCCACGCGGCCTGGTGCCGCAGAGGTTAAGCACCTACCTGTCGACTGGAAGCCGTGAGTTTGAACCCACCCAGAGGTCCTCCTCTTGAGAAAGACCTAGCGACCGCCCAGGAAACCCTCTGTGTCGGAATGCACCTGGCAGCACCCGGAGTCCCTGCTCCTGAAGGATCAGCCCCTGGCAACGGGGTACAGCGCTGGCACCTGGACTCCACCGAAAGCGGCAGCACCTCCACAGGACGACGTCGAACAACCTGAAGTTTAAAATAGGACGGCGGACCTATTCTCTTGTGGTCAGTCGGCCCTGACCGGCAGTGATCCGGTGCACAACAGAAGGAAATGCTGCCGTGTCCTGCGCCTCCTCACCACTGCCCCTACCCCCGAGCCGGGGATGCAGCCCCGGAGTCCACCCATCTCCCTGAGGGCCTGCCTCTCCTTCGCGGACCCTCTCCAGGGACCGGTCTCTCCTGACAACATGTCCAAAGGATGGAGACAAGTCGGGCCATCCTCCCCTCTGAGGGGCCCTCTGGATGTACTTCTTCCAAGAGGGATCTCTTTGTCCTATCAGCAGTCCACGGCCATGAAATTCCCTCTCTGAGCTCTGTCCTTGTCCCTGAAAGATTTACCGTCTGCGAACCCTCAGAGGCAGTTCTGCCCTGTGCTTTAGGCTGCCCCCGCCCCAGCTCATCAACCATAAAGCTCACCGCTCACAATCCAGTGGTTCTTAGTATGTCACCGCGGCCTCCACTGTCCAACCACGGCACTGCCTAGCACCAAGAAGAACCCCACCCCCCACAGGCTGGCCCTCTCAGCAGCCCCCTCCTGGTCCTTGGGAACCGGGAATCTGTTTCTGTCTCCACAGATGTGCCCCTCCTCCTCCTTCCCTGCAGAGCCGAACCTTCTGCAGCTCAGCCATTGTATTGGTGGTGTCTCGCTTGGCACCATTCTCAGATTCGTTTGTGTTGTCACATGTACCTCATTCTCCGTGTGGCTGGACAGGTTTCACTGTCTGTGTCTATAAGTGTGTGAGCGAGTGTGTGTGTGAGGTCTAAGTATGTTTGTGAGTGTGCATACGTGGGGGTGTCTGTGAATGTGTGTGTGCACACACATGTGTGTGTACCTCATTGTGTCAATCCCTCTGTCCTCTGGCCTGGTCCCATATGGGCAGCCAAGGACATGCTGCTGTGGACGCCGTGGGCCAGCTTCCCAGGGAAGCGGTTTTCTTTTATCTGGGGCTTGGCTCTGTCAGGAACGGCCAGCCTATCTCCCTGAGCTGCTGTGCCAGCCTCCTTCGGGCAAGCAGGCACTAATCTCTTTATCAGTCTCTCCGCCACGTTCTAAAGAGGGTTTGAGACCACGAACGTGGATACCTGAAATACTGCGTGAAGATGGCAGAGCGCGGGGAGGGCAGGGGCACAAGGAGGTTCCAAGCGCGGGGCAGAAGGAGGTCAGACTTGGAACTTGAGGTGCCAGGCAGCTCCAGGCCAGGACCTCATAATGGGGAGGCAGAACCCCACAGGTCTTTGGAAGCAGCCCCCGATCCTAGGGAAATACCATGCATCTTCCTGCAGCACTAACTTTGTTTAAAGATTTGGGGAGTAGGCGCTGACTGCGTGTGGAAGGACACCAGGTCACGCGTGGACAGAAAGCAAACGCACGCCACTAAGGACTCCAACTTTCTGGAGGGAATTCCCGGCTGTCCAGCCGTCCCTGTAGCAGCTGTGTCTGTCTGTTTTGTTTGAGATGAACTCATCAATAAGGCTCCAAGTTCTTTCCCCTTGTTCTTTTCCTCTGTTTCTTCCAAGCCACAGGGACCATTGCTTCGGCGGAGGACAGGGGCTTCAGAGGGAGAAGAAACAGACGGCATCTCTTTCCACAGCCCATTTCAAAAGGGAAACCCACGGCAGAGCCTCTGAAACTCTCCCTAGATGTTTCTTTGTCCACCCCTCCCCCTTCCCGCCCGCATCCCTGGCCTCTCCACGGTCATCGAAGTCTCGTCTATTGGGGTATCAGCCATGTTTCTTCTTTGTTTGCCCTCCCAACAGTGGCGATATTAACTATCTCACCAAGATTGACTGGGTCTGTGTCAGGGTAAGGATCGTAGTAAAGTTATAGAGAGCACGAGAGACAGAAGCGAAGTATTGAAATAAATGGAGTCAGTCACGATTCATGGTAGCATGCTCATCTCAGCCACACATGATGGTCCACATGGAGGGAGAGAGAGATCTTTAATGCTAGCCCAGGCTTTCTATATTCTCCAGGGACATGCAAGCCCCTAATTACAGGTGAGGACATACATCACAGGGAGGGGTGGTGCTATAGGTGATACAGTAATGAGAGGGGGTGGTCTAGGGACGTACATGCAATAATAAGAGGAGGGATTGGGGGTATACATGTGATGAGATGGGCGGATAACTTAACTTTGGATGTCACAGAGCCAGTTTGGCCTGTTGGTAGGGTGAGAACGCTTGGTAGCAGGCCTCAGGGAGGAATAGTTTATTGTCCCCAGTAACAGGGAGTGAGGCCTGCCATACAGTCTGGTGACTAACTGCCCTCAGGGAGGATGTCTGTAAGCGTCTGACCTCTCCCCACAGGTCTGCCCAGCATCACGGTCTCTGGCCGTGTCCGTGTCCTGCGGTGTTTGAGAGAGTTCTCAATGTTTTTATGGATGCACAGTCTCCCGCTGTCTGCGTGCACCAGAGCAGAGCTTGCTGACCCATCCCTCTACACTTGGGGTTCTTATGTCTCCATGGTTTTGCTGTTGGGGACATTGCTACAGTAAACATAGGTGTGCACGTGTGTTCACGTTGAATTCTGGATTTCTTTAGGGCTGACCCCTGGCAGAGAGACTGTGGGATCATAGATTTTTAAAAACCAGGTTTATTATATAAAACGCATATCATTCCCATATAAAACAATTCGATCATTCAATCACACCAAGAAGAGTTGTGCAGTTGTCACCACCATCAGTCTGAGAACATGTTCTTCACTCTTATCCTCGCTGTTACTCACCCCTCCTCTACCCCCAACCTCCCTGCTGCCCCTCCCCCCCAAGAAGCCATTCATCGAGTCACTACCTGTGTTAGTCCGGGTGAACTAAAGAAACACACTCATAGACAGATGTGCACGAGAGAGAGCTTTATCCCAAAGAGCAATTGTATATTGAGAAAGCATCCCAGCCCAGTCCAGATCAAGGCCATAAGGCCGATATTAGCCCCTATGTCTGAGAGCAGTCCATAAATTCCTCTTCAGACTCATGCAGCACAGGCAATGATGCCGAATGCAGGGAGATCACAGGGTGGTGGGTGGAAAGTCTGGTGGATCCAGTGGCGGTGGAAGCATCTCCGTGCTGGTGCGGGTCTCCACCGTGGCTCCTCCAGCTCTCCGAGCGTGGCTCTTCAACAGGCAGGGAAAACACAGAGAGGGGCTCCTCACAGGCCTCTGCTGCTGGGAGGTGAGCACAGAGCTTCCCCCGCTGCGGATGTGGGGCTGCTCACAGGGGCCTAATCCTGTTGGGCCAGGTACACCTGCAGCTTTGAAGACCCTGACCCCCACAGGCAAAGTCGTGGGCGCACCCTGAGCTGTGGGTGGAGGAGGAGTTCTTGGGACCCCACATGGAGGGGTGTAGGTAGCTGATGGCTCAATTCTCATTCTTCCCTATCCAAACCAACTCGCTGCCAGTCAGTGCTGACTCACAGCGACCACTGTGGGTTTGTTTCTGAGACTGCAACTGTTTACCAGAGTAGAAAGCCCAGTCTTTCTCCCGTGGAGCTGCTGTGGTTTCGAACTGCCGACCACGTGGTTCGCAGCCCAGTGCTTGCTTAACCACTGCACCACCAGGTTTGCCCTATAGATAGGCATTAAGCTAAATACATGTTTTCTTTTGCAACAAAGTGGTTAAAAGCCTTCTTCTATCACAAGTGCGACAGCGCGGCCTGGCCTCCAACCCAAAAGGCAGCAGACCCCTCGGGGGTGAGGAACATAGGCCCTCCCCGCGCCCCAAGCCCAGCAGGTGGGCCACCGCGGGTCCCAAGTCAGCGTTCCGCGCTAGACCGCCCGCTCGCATGGGCCCAGCTAGGCGCGGCCACGTGCCGGGGCGGCGCGGCGGAATCCCATCAGTTAGCAGAGGGTGCACTTCACCCAGGTGCCGGCCCCTTTAAGTCCAGGCGGCCCAGAGACATTGGCCACCCCAGGGGGGAGGGGGCGGCCCAGCTGCCCCGCCCCGCCTAGCCAGAGGGTCCTCAGGTCAAGGTCAAGCGGCGCGCCCCCGCCCGGGGCCCAGCGGCCCGCCTCGCGCTACGCCGCGCCCCACCACCCCCGCCCAAGCCCTGGCGCGGTGCGAGAGGCGGGGTCTGCAGGGACAGCGCTCGCAGGAGCCCGAGCCGGCGGCGGTGTCCCTCCGTCTGTCCTCGGCGGGATGGGCGGCCGCGCTGCGGGGCGGCCCGGCTGGCGGGCGCCCGTGCGCTCGCTGCTGCGCGCCTTCCGAGGCCGGTGCGCCCCAGCCGCCCGGGGCCTGCCGCAAGGTGAGCGCGGGCACGGGAGCTGGCGGGCGGCGCGGCTGACACCCGGGGGCTCTGGGTGCCGGGCGGGCGGGAAACTGCCGTCTCCAAACCGAGGTCGCGCGGCGCAGTGGTTGGGGCGCGGGTGAGCGGTTCGCGCGGTGGCTTCCGCGGCGCTAGCCGCAGGACTGCTCTCAAGATGTTGAACCGCACGCGAGTCCCACAATGTCGGTGGCTGCAGAATGGGGAAGACCCAGTGTCTTGGGGGGGTGTCACGTGAGTAGTGCCAACCGCTCATTGAGTAGACAGGTGTGTTCGTGCCTCCACAGCTGGCCTCCTTGTTCCGGAGGGCAGACATCTGGCCTTGGGGCAGGACAGTCACCCTTAAAGCTGAGAGATGGCATGGGGTGTGTGTGTGTGGGGGGGGGGGTCAGGAGTGGTAGGGGAAGCCCCACAGATTGACCAAAGAGGAGGTGGACAGTTTCCTAGACCGTCAAGCAGGGCCCCCTTTGGGGAATCCTTCTGGGGAGCCTGTAAAAACTCGACCTGACTTCGCCCCGACCCTATGCTGCAGCCTGGGCTTTCCAGCAGCCGAGCCAGCGACTAGCCGACCAGCGGGGTCCTGTCCAGCGCAGGGCAGTCCTGTTCGGCCGGCAGTGTGTCGGGGAAGCTGCCCCCGCACCATTTCCGTGAGATAACTCTGTGCACTTGTTCCCACATTAGCATCACGCTTTCGCTTCTAAAGACATCCCGGCTCAGGTGTGACTTCTGAAAACGTGTTTGCGGGGCGGGTTGAAAGGCAAATTCCCACCAGGTGTGGGCCAGCTCCAGGGTGCTTCGTGGATCCTTGTGTAGAAAGGTCAATGGCTCTTTCCAGGGGGTCTCGGCCAATTCTGGTCCCCCTCCCCTGGGACATTTGACAATGCTCAGACACAATGTGGGTGTCACAGTAGTGGGGGGCGCTGGCATCTGGGGGCAGGGACGGGGTGCTGCTCAGCATCAGGATGACCCCACATAGAGGCCCCGCTTCACCGGTCAGCTGTCCCTGCGCTGGGAGATGTGGGGGTTGGGAGGGACCCAAGAGGGCATTGCTTTGCAGAAAACCTCAATCCCTGTGTGGAGCAGCTGCCCCCAGCCAGGGCTCAGGCGGCCCTTTTGGATGCCGAATCCATCCGGCAATGACTGTGGCTCAAAGGAGGCAGTGGCATGGTGGGTATGTGTTGTCCTGATAACCACGAGGGTCACCAGTTTGAAAGCATCCGCCGGCCTCTCTAAGGGAGCAGGCCGGGACTTTCTATTCCCATTAAAGAGTCACCGCCCGCTCTACCCTGCCCTATAGGGTGG
Organism: Tenrec ecaudatus; assembly: GCF_050624435.1. NCBI lineage: Eukaryota > Metazoa > Chordata > Mammalia > Afrosoricida > Tenrecidae > Tenrec > Tenrec ecaudatus. Next base: position 2,921,090 of record NC_134541.1, on the reverse strand, counting down.
CTAGGAATCCACATCGACATGAGGGCATTGAGTTTTGAGGGAGTTGGGGTTCTTGTTTTGTTATTTTGCCCTATGGGTCAGGGAATCTGGGTGGCCCTGAGGTCAAGCACCTGGCTGCTAAATGAAAGGTCACTGGTTGGAACCCACCAGCCAATCAGGTCGGACTCCCTCTTTGGAAACTCTGGGCAGTTCTTCTCTGTCTCTGTAGGCTCTTTGTGAGTGGGAGCCCTGCTGGCATAGAGGGCTATGCTTTGGGCTACTAACACTGAGGTCAGTGGTTTGAACCCACCAGCTGCTCTGAGAGAGAACAAGGAGACTGTTTCCATAAAGCGTTGTTGATGCTTTTGCTGCTCTTGTTAGGTGATATTGTGTCACTTCTGACCCTTGGCAGCCTTTCTATGTGGAAGGAGACACTGCTAAACCCCACACCATCCTCACAATCATCCCTGTGTCAATCCATCTCCTTAAGGACCTTCCTCTATTCCGTTGCCCCTCCACTTTACAAAACACGATGTCCTTCTCCAGGCACTGGTCTCTCCTGACAATATGTCCAAAGTCTGTAAGGCAAGTCTCGGCTTTGCTGCTGCTGAGGGCCAATCTGGCTGCTCTCCTTCCGACACAGATCAGCGTGTCCTTGTAGCTGTCCCTGGCACTTCCCATACTCTTCGCCAGCACCACAATGCAGGTGCACCGATGCCTCGAAGGTCTCCCTCATTCGGTGTCCAGCCTTCATCTGCGTGTGAGGCAATGGAGAATACAGCCGTTTGGGTCAGGCAACCTTAGTCCTCAAAGTGACAGCCTGGCCTTTTGGACTCTAACGAGGCCAATTGCTCACATGTCAGTTCAGGATAAGACATTGGAACAAGTCCACAGGGGTCAAAAATGACCTGGAGTCTATCCCACTTGAATTTTGAGACTATCTGAAGAACAGATTCGGTGCGCTGAACACTGCACAGGAGACCCGAGGCGCGGTGGGCGGGCGGACATCCAGACCGTCATCCATGAAGAAAGTAGAAGGTCCTTAAAGATAGGAAAGGGGAATATTAAACTGGATGTCCGAAGAAACTCTGAAACTTGCCATGAGAGTAGCTAATGCAAATGGAAGAAAGGATGAAGTCAAGACACGGGAAAGGTGGGGAAAGCTGATTGGAACACTTCAAAGGGCAGCCTGAGAATGTGAAGCCAGAAATGATCATGAAATGTGCAAGAGCCTGGAATTCGGAAACTCAGAGGGAAAAACAGCCTCAGTGCATTCGAAACAGCAAGAAACTCGGGAACACATTTAAGTCTTGAATTGCAATTTTGAGAGATTCTATGGGCAAAATATTGAATGACGCAGGAAGCACCCCAAGAGGATGGAAAAGAATGCACGGGGTCACTGTACTCAAAAGAGCTCTCCGGCAGGCCCACCGTTGCAGGGGGGCCATGAGCAGGAACCAGCAGTGCTGCAGGAGGACCCCCACCCGGCGCTCAACGTGTAAGGTTTCCCGAGTGGGTAACACTTGGCCCTTGGCTTCCCACGGGAAAGAATTCACACCAAGAATTTGTAAGCCAAGTGGGTCTGTATGAAGAAGCAGAGCAGTTTCAGGTTTTACAGTCTCCAAAGGGTACCCGCTACTTCAGGAATGTCTGCCAAGTGGCGTGGAAGCTGCGCTGGGGCTCACAACTGGCCAGAGCAACCTCATGGAACAGCGTACCCACACGCGGAACTGGGGGAGGGGTCCCAGGGACCCAGGGGTCTAGGGAGAAAGAGCAAGAGGCCCCAGAGACTGAGCACAGGGCAAGAGGACTGGGGCCAGAGAGAGACAACGCTGGGGGAAGAGAGGCTGTGACTGAGTCACCCTCAGCCCCACCTCCCTGCAGATGACCAGGAGCAGGGGTAAAAGGGCTTAAGAGGAGGTCCCAGAGCGAACTTCCTGCCTTTATTCCAGCCCGCTGGCTGGCTGGGGGAGTGGGGTTGTGGCTGAGGGTACTGATTGACTCCATTGTCTGTGTTAAGCCCAGCCTCCCAAGTGTACCTCCCACCGGACTGGGGGGGCTTGAATTTGAGCATACTCAGTTTGGGAGTCTTCACAGACATCTAATGGTCACCTGACTTCCTTCCAACCTCCTCTAGGGCACCTGTGCAGGCATGGAAGGGACAACACCTCCATTGTCTCTGTATCTAGTTACCTAACAAAAGCATTAGCCAAAAACAAAAATTAGCATTAGCCAGGAATTGATGGTATACTCACTGAAAAGTTCTTCAGAAAACTGAAGCATTGGAAGCACTTGTTGGTCTATGCCAGGATATTTGCAATACTGCTACCTGGCTACCTGACTGGAAGCGATCCAGATGTATGGCAATTCCAAAGAAAGGTGGCCCAACTGAGCACCTCTACCTAATGATGCCAGGGGAGCGCACACAGTAACATTTTGCTGAAGATCATCCAAAAACAGTTGCAGCAGGACATGGACAGGGAGGATAGAAGAGGATGTGGAAGAAGGGATATTGTTGCTGATTTAAATGTATCTTGGCTCAACGCAGAAAATACCAGAAAAATATTTACTTGTGTCTCGTGGATTCTGCAGAGGCATTCAACTAGGTGGGCCAAAATAAACTGTATAGAACCTTGAGAAGAATGGGACTTTCAGAACACTTCATGGTGCTCCTGGGCAGCCTACATGGATCAAGAGGCAGTTGTGAGAACTGAACAAGGGAATCCTGCCTGGTTTAAAACAGGAAAGGTGTGTGTTAGGGTTGTATCTGCTCACCACACCTGTTCAATCTGTGTGCCAAGCAAACCATCAGAGAAGCTAGCTTCTGCAGATGAAACTAAGGAGGACTTGAAGCCCCTGCTGATGAAGATCAAGGGTTGCAGCCTTCAGAGTAGATGACAACTCCATGTAAGCAAGACCCAAGTCCTCACAGCTGGACCAACAGGAAACATCATGATGAACGGAGAAAAGATTGAAGTTGTCCAGGATTTTGTCTTACTTGGATCCACAATCAAGGCTCATGGAAGCAGCAGTGAAGAGATCAACAGACGTACCGCACTGGGTAAACCTGTACAAGAGCGCTTTAGAAATTTGGAAAGCAAGAGAGTTACATTGAGGACTAAGGTGCACCTGGCCCAAGGCATGGTATTTTCAATTGCCTCATATTTGTGTGAAAGTTGGACATCGAATAAGGAAAACCAAGGAAGAATGGGTGCTTGCAAAGAATATTGAAGTACCATGGACTGCTAAAAGGACAGCCAGATGCTCGGTAGACTTAGAGGCAAGGATGCTGAGACTTCTTACCTACTTTGGATACTCTGTCAGGAGAGACCAGTCCCTGAAGGAGGACAGCATGGTAAAGTGGAGGGGCAGCGAAATAGAGGAAGCTCCTTAAGGAGATGGAGTGACGCCATGGCTGCAGCAGTGGTCTCAAGCAGAGGACCGATGGAGGATGGTTCAGGACCGGGCAGTTTCCTTCTGTTGGGCAAGGGGTCGCTCCGGGTCAGAGCCCACTTGGTGGCGCCTGAGAACCACCAAGAGGTGGTCTTGAACTGCTGACCTTACGGCTAGCAGCCCAGTTTGTAACCACACACCATCAGGGCTCCTCAAGGTGTTTGCAGTTCATTAGGTGTCTCTGGGCCTTAAGGACTGGAGACCAGGTGTGCTCCTTTGTGAGGGGTGGGCGCACAGCTGGGGGTTGGTTTCTGGGTTTCAATACCCCCACTTCGGGTAAAACAAGGCCAGAAGCCCTGGGGCAGCCTGGGGGGTAGTCCCTTGGCCACCAGCAGCTTTGGGGTGCTATTTCCAGGCACCCCCTCCAGGACTTCTCAACACCCACCGGGTGGACAAGGAAGTTACCTTGTATTTGGTTTTGCTACATTGTTTCCCTTTGCCATAGTCTCCTGCTAACAATAGTGTCTGTCTTCTACCAGCTGTCAGGTGGGGCCCAACAGCCCGCCTTCCAGGTAGCAGCCAAGCACTTAATGTTTGTACCACCAGGGCCCTTCCATACTCCTCCGTGATGCATGTCTTCAGAGTCGTGATTTTGCCAAACTGGTAGCAGGCAGTGGACCGCCGGGTGACTTCCTCGTGTGTGAGCTGGCTGCTGGGGTCTCAAGGTTTCCAAGTCCCCCTCCCTGTGTCTCCACCATCCTCTCTCGCCGTCGGCCCTGGTCTCACTGGGTCCGCAGAGCTGGTGCCCGATTCCCATCCTTGTCCTTCCAACTTCGATTATGACTCTTTAGGAGCCCTGCTGGAGCGTAGTGGTTACGACTTGAGCTGCTAATCTCAAGGCCAACAGTTCAAAACCACAGGTAGACAGCTCAGGCTTTCTGTCCCTGTAAAGATTTACAGCCTGGGAAATGCACACGGGCAGTTCTACCCTGGCCTGCAATGTGGCCGTGGGTTGCAGTCAGCTTGAGGTTTTGGGTGGAAGAGCAGTTTTTGTTTAGCCCATGCACCTCTGCTCTCTGTGCCATCCCTAAGGTATTAGTCTCTGCTGCAGATTAGGGTGAATGCCCATCCCGTCTGCCTGGAACATTCCTCCTGTGAGTGCTGCAAGCCCCACGGTGAGGGGTGGGGGTTCTCAGTACTGGGCATCTGGGCATACTGAGGTGATTGGTCAGCCTCTTAAATAGGCATTCATCCGTCTGCCCTTGTATCACCTGTTGCAGGGGCAGAAGATGATTGAATGTGGCTCTACTAGCCAGAGTCTCTACGTCCCACCCAATGACCTTTCCCTGCGGGTCTGGTAGGAAGGGTGGGGAAGGTAGGGACAGGATTCACCTGTGAGTAACAACAAACGAGACTCCCTGCAGGCCGGCCTGCGGTGTATAAAATGAGCCCTCTGAGAAGGAGGAGGGGAAATCTCATTACCTGAGAGAGCCAGGAGTGGAGTGCATGCTCTGAACCCGAGATCCCTGCGCAGTGAACCTCCTGGATCCAGATGACAGCTGTGACGTCAGAGGAGCAGCCGCAGAACCAGGAGCCAGAGTGCCGAGCAGAGGGATGGATTTGCCACCCCACGAAGCAGGTAAAGCTGAGTGTTGCAGTGCAGGAGGCTGGCTCAGAGTGGGGCGCCTCCGGGCACTTAATTCAGGGAGCTGGTTGGCTCACCCACCAGTTGGAGCTGACTGCCTCCGGGGTGATGTTTCTAGGTGAGTGGTATACCGTTTGCGCATTGGTTAGCAGACCTGACAGCACGTTGTAGCGTGTCCTGATCAACAGCCCTACCTGAGCGTTGCTCACGGACACATCTTGTTAGCCCCCTCAACAAGCCCTGTGATCAGCAACGTGGGGCTCTGTGAACATGGAGCACCCTGTATGACAATGCACACCTGCATGGCATTTGATTTTGGAACCCCCGCGGTGCGCTGGATTCCGTTGGGTGGCTCCTGGCTGTATGGCCTGTCTCCAGGCGTCTTTTGCAAAGGAAGGTCCGGCAGGTTTCTGGCACCGTTTTTCCCACTGCGTGTGCTCAATCCCAACCCAAGTCTCACGGTGGGAAGCCCCCACAACACAAGGGGCTTCCTAGGTTCATGGAATATTCCATTAGCTTTGCATCCCATTTCCAGACGAACTCTTTGTACTCCCCTGGTGTTTCCAACTTGTTCCCTGGTGGCGTAATGGTTCCATATGGGGCTCTGGGCTGCGCACTGAAGGGTCGGTGGTTCAAAACCACCAGCCACTGCTCAGGAGAAAGATGAGGCTTTCTACTCCCACAGAGCAGAGTGTGGGAAACCCACAGGGGCAGCTCCACCGTGTGAGCCCCCGTGAGTTGGAGTAGACTTGGGGGCAGCAAGTTTGGTTTTGTGTTTCTTCCTGCCAAGGCCCACTTCCGAGATGGATTGTGAATGAGTTTATGTGCACTGGGGAAACAAGAAAAAACTGTTTGCTTGACTGCCAGGGGTGGGGAGTGAAGGCACCTGACCTCCGAGGACTGCCCATTGGTAGAGGGCAGGAGGAGGTGATGGTGGGACTGCGTGTCCCACTCTGAGTTCGCAGTGCAGTGACCGCATGTGACAGTCAATGTACCCTGTAAGGCTTCCTAGACAGGAGCCTTTTGGGGAGGGGCGGCTGGTGGCACCATGGTTAAAGCACTAGTCTACACTGGAATCTGTGGTTTGAGCCCACCAGCTGTTCCCCAGGAGGAAGAAGAGGCCGTCTGCTTCTGTGGAGATGTCGGCCTCGGGAGCCCTGTGGTCAGAACTGACCCGGGGGCTGTGGGCTTTCACCTTTTTTGAGGGGTACAGGTCACCCCCGCAGAGCCACTCTGTGGGTCCAAATGGGGTAGCCTCTGGTGCTTAACCATGAAGCCACCAGAGCATCCCACCAGACGGGGCGGCCCAGCAGCATGTAGCCCAGGGTACTGCCATCCTGTTGGGCATCCCCTCCCCCCAGCCACCACCTCCCCTCTGAGTGCCTGGATGAGGTGGGGGGGGGGGCAATGTTCCTCTTTGTGTATGCCTCCCCACCCCCTGATGAGGGGTCCAGAGCTTCTGAACCCACATGGAGAGTGTGTCCTCTGTGGTCCTGTTTTCTCTCAATGGGCCATCAGGTGTGCGTTGAATGATGCCCCCTGAAGGGGCAGGAATTCCTTGAAGGACCTCAGCTGTGCAGAGACGCGCATCTTCCTCACGGACCCTGTCCTGGGGTGGGGTGGGGGGGGCTTCCTGAGGGGCTGTCAGGAGACTTGGGACAGTCTTTTGTCAGTTTTCTGTGATTTTCTGTCCTTGGGAATGGTGGTCTGTGTGGGGTGAGGGGGTTCCCACACTGGAACTGGTTCTCAGGAGCAACTTTGCAGTTGTGGAAAACGATAAAGACAGATGTACAGACAGCAGGACACGGGCTGCTTGTCCCCATGTCCGGACCAAAAGAGTGACTTCTGTGTTTTCTAGTGGGTGTATAATGGGGTGTACAGATCTTTCAAAAGCATGTGTGTCATACAGCCACGTATTACATAGTTGATGGGGTACTATCATAAGGGGGTAGCCTAATGAACCCGCCGTGAGGTGGGTCATCGTCTTGACCTCGGGCGCCCCGAACCCTGCCCAGGGGGTTGCCACATGTAGGTGGGCTTGGCTCTAGAACCAGCCTGCTCTGATCTACACACATCCTCCACGCACAGGGAGCAGCCAGGCGCAGGTAGGAGATGTCTTTTATGACTGCTCCTTTATGGGGGGCTGTGTTTGGTCATGCGAATGTGTGTTAAGATTTCTATCTCATAACCCTGAGGGTCTTTCTCCATGGGAGTTGGCTTTCCAGACACACAGGTATGACATCTAGGGGTCAGCTGCCTGACGCTCTCATCCAGCCCCTCAGTTGACCACCGGTCGGAACCACCCAGGGCGTGGCCTTTCTGCAGACCCTCCAGGTGCAGTGTAATGAAGCCCAGCTGCAGATCTCCCTAGTCTGGCTGGGTGGGCGGCTGGCGGGAGGGGCGGTAACACCCTTGCACCTTCTTCAAGGGCTTTGGGTATCCCCACCCTTTTTTGCTGGCTGTCTGCTTAGATGTTAAGCACCATTGTAAGTGAAATCGTAGCCCCCACATTTGCTGTAAATCACACACACACACACACACACACACACACACACACACACCATCCCCCCCCCCCTTCTTGGTCTATTGCAGGGGAGCTCTGGAGGTGCAGGAGGTTACACGTTGGGCTGTTAACCACGAAGTGTGTGGTTCAAACCCACCAGTTGCTCCTGGGGAGAGAGATGAGGCTCTCGACTGCAGCAAAGACTTTACTATAGCCTTGCTTGTCCAACTCCCCTCGATGTGGAGGAACTAGAGTTTCAGCCTCAGACCCCCACAGAGGTAGTTCGACTCTGTCCAGCAGAGTCATTGAGGCAGAATCCAGTCTACAGTAGTAGTGACGTTGGGGTCCGCATCCCCCACAAAGTTGTGGTTGGAGCCTTTAGCAACAGGGAGGTTTTACTTGTTATGTGCGTGAGGGGAGGGATCCCTATAGAAGGCAGGACAGTAGGCCACCAGGGGCAAGGGGCTGCTGCTCCGCTATAGTGAACTGAGACCAGAGCTCAGAACCCAGGACCTTCGCCCAGAGAGGGAGGGAGGGGGAGAGCGGGGAGCAAAGCTTTCTCTGGAGCAGGTGCCCCGGATTGAGCCCAGGCCGCCTCAACCATGCGACGATACTTCGTTAAATCAGCCCAGTTGTACTTTGTTAGGCATCCCCAGAGAACCTTGAGGAACCCTGGTGGCAGAGAGGTTATCAGTTGGGCAGCTAATTGCAGGGTCAGCAGTTCAAAGCCACCAGCTGCTCTTCCTCAGGAGTAAGGCAGGATTTTCTACTCCTGAGGGGGTTACAGCCTCGGAAACCCACAGGGCAGTTCTACCTTGTCCTAGCGGTCCCTGTGCATCAGCATCCGCTAGAAGGGACTTTGGGTTTTGGTGGGGAGAGACCTATGACAATTAGGTTTTGTGTCCACTTGACTCGGCCAGGGCTCTCCAAGGTTTGGTGGTTGAGACCGAATCCTCCCCCAGTGCTGTGACCTACAGTGACATTCATCTCTAAAGTGGGATCCGCTGAGAGCAGCCGATCCGGGACTAGAAACTCTCAGATCACAGACCTGATTCAACCAATCCAAAGGGCATTTTTGGGGTGTGTGGCTTGCTTCCAATCTAAGTGGATGCTGTGGAAAACGTTGCTTGCATTTTGCTGGGTCTGGATCTTGCATTTGCACCTTCCAGGCTGCCTTCTGAGGTGCCTCGGGAAGGATTTGAACCCCCGACCTTTTGGGTCCACCAAGCGTGTCTGTCCCCTGTTTGCACCAAGCAGGGCTCCTGGGTGACACGCTTGCCCGGGTGTGAAGGAGCCTCAGTGACAGGGCTGACCTTGTCTTTCTCCCCAAGCACAGTCGGTCACGGGTGATTCACACTGCCGGAAACGGCTCTTCCTGCTCCCCATTTCCGGCCTCTGGAACCAGGGATTCTCTGACTGGTCTCCTGGACGTTGGGGCAGACACACAGAGGGGCAGCCTGCTGACTGCTCACTCCCAGCACGGCCCAGGAGGAGAGAGAACACATGCTCACAGGGACTGTCAGAGTTTGTGTGGCTGTGTCAGCCGACAGCTCAAAGCTGGGGACCCTCCAGGTGCCTCAGAGGGAGAAAGTCCTGGAGAGGGGCTCCTGTCCACATGGCAGCTTAGGACCCTGGAGGAGCAGCCCCCTCGGCCACATGGGGTCACTGATGTGCCTGCAGCGGTTTTGGTTTGTTCTATTGAAAGCGGTGGTGTTTTCTGAGCATGATCCAGCTTCAGTGAACAATTTCCTATTAATTCCTCCTCAATGATAATGGGGCAGCCCCTGGGTATTGGAAGGAGCCGTGGCAGCGGCGCTGTGGGTTAAGCTGCTGGGCTGTTAACCACAAGTTCGCTGGTTCAAACCCACCAGCCCTTGCCGGGCGGGGTGGAGGATGAGTCTGTCTGTCCTGTAATGAGGCAGGAGCCAGGGTCTCTGAGTGGGCGGGACCCTCGAGGCCAGTCCTGGAGTCATTTGTCTTTGCAGTGGCAGCCTTGCAACAGCCTGTTTCTCCCAGCAATCTAAATTAATCTAAAAAATCAACTAGTGTCAATCTTTAAAAAAAAAACTTGTCACACCCCCATATAGGTTTGAAAACATTTGTGGGCCAGCAGAAGGAGAGGAAAGCCAGGAGGGGGGGTTCCCTCTTATGTTCTGAATCCCCGTCCTCCTGCGGGGTGCACTCTGTGCCTCCACCCTCACCCCAGTCTGTTCCACTGGAAGAAGTACGCCCAGCAGCTCCTGAGAGGCAAGGACGGCGAGTCTTCGTCTTCCATCTTTTGTGGATGCTGTCAGGAGAGACCAGGCCCTGGAGAAGGGCATTATATTTGGTAGAGGGGAGGGGCCGTGAGTAAACAAAGGCCCTCAATGAGATGGACGGACGCCGTGGCGGCCTCAGTGGGCTCAGGCACAGGGACAGCTGAGGATGGCGTGGGGCTGTGTTGCCTTCTGCCGTTCACAAGGTACCTGCAGACTGGACACGTCCGGTGAGCTTGCAGGCCTACCTGTGAATGGACTGGCAGGCGCTACCCATAGTTCCTGGTCAGGGGGCTGGGTGTACCCCCAGTGCTTGCTTGCACATCGTCATCTTTGTAGGGGTTTTCCTTTTCCTTGGTTGTGTTGGTGCCGCCCCCGTACTTGGGTCCCCGCCCCTCCAGCCTGTTAGGAAGCGTCTGGGGTGATTTCGCTTTCCTCCCTGGGGACCTTGGAAGCATGCTCCTGGCCCTGGTGTGTGGCCCTCTCCCTGACTGCATGTGGTGGTCTGTCTCCTGCAGTGCCTGACCTGGGGGGCGGCGGGGGTGGGGACTGCTCCCTCTCAGCGCAGCACCTTCAAGGTCACCATGAGTCCCTGTGCTCTGGGCGGAGGTGGCAAGGGGTCTGCAGACTCCTTGTTTGGTGCAGGATTTCATGGGTTTGTCTGCGCACTGCACGAGTGTGTTCCAGCCTTTGCTTGTATGCTGAAACTTGGGGTCCCCACCAGGGTGGAGCCCCGGGGCGCTGTAGGTAAGGCGTCCGTCGGTTGGGCTACTAGCTGTAAGGCCTGTGCTTCGAACCCACCGCCGCTGAGCCTGGGAGAAGGAGCAGGCCCTCCACTCGCATGAAGCTGCGCTTTGGGAGACCTGCACAGGGCCACTAGGTGTTGGAATCCACGCCGTGGTGGTAGGTTTGGGGATTTCCATCTGGAATCGAGGTCACAGGTGAATGCACTCCAGTGGCCTGTAGCCAGGGAGGGCAGGGCAAGGTCCCCCTCTCAGCTCCTCCCACGTGAGTGTAACCTTGGGGGCACAGGGGTCAGCCCAGGCAATGCCGGGTTTACTGATGAGCAAGAGAGGGTCGCAGTGGGCTCACTTGCCCGAGGTCACGCCCAGGTGGAGCTGATTCTGAACTTGAGCCAGGGGCTCTGGGCTCTTAGACCCTTGCTGCTCTTCCTCCGCAAGCCTCGGTTTTTGTGCTCTCGTGAGTAACATGGCGTGAGGGCAGGGGCGCAGGTCCGACCCCCTCTAGCTTTCTGATTGCTAGGAGACAGGTCAGACACACCTCACCCTTCTTGACGCATTCTGACGACTGTCCTTCCCGGGGCACTACGCTTCTTTCCTGGGTTCCTTAATTCATGGCAATGGCTCTACACAGCTCAGAACTCTCGGTGATGGGGGTCTGTCGGGAAGCCAGGAGGTTACAAGTCAGGATCAAGAAACAGGAAGGATATAGTAAGGATAGACATTTCAGTCATGTTGGACAGATCCAAGCATGGCCTCCCAGTGGTCCTGGGATTGTTGTGTGTCCGAGGCGACCCTTATACAGGCTGCGGAATGGCTTTGATGGCGGTGTGGCTTTCATTCAGCAGAGTCTCCCCCCCCCCCCCAAGGACACGGTGTGACTTGGTTCACACCTACTAAGGTGGACGCTAAATCCCACCTCGGTCCTGCCTGTTAGCTTAGCAGAGCACTGCTGCCCAAATAAGATGACTACTGGCTTGTAGTCAGGTGCCACGGAGTCTTTTCTGACCCATGGTGACCCTGTCATGTTCCAGAAGTGACCAGGTGGTGAGGTATGGCAGCGCTCAGCTGCTGGCTGAGAAGTTGGCAGTTCAAAGCCACCCAGAGCAAGGAGAGGGGAAAAGGTCTGGCATCTGAGCCAGTGGGACAGTGGGCATGCACTTCGCTCACATACCCCTTCCAGGTCTGCCCCTCTGTTCTTAAGAACATCATGCCCCCCCCCACACACCTGTCACCTGACTGGTGTGGGGCATCTGTGCACCTGGCAGGGTGGACGGGGGTGCTGTGAGGGCGTGGGGTCAACTGGAAGGCATTGAGGTAGCATGTACTGAAGGGACTGCTGTGAGTGCAGTGCCTTCTATGGCCAGCAGAGGGCGCGCCTGTCCTTCTCACCTGATTTGGCCCAGGTGGGTGGGTTTATCTACACTCTGGGGTGCGCTTGGATCCAGTGCCCACAGGGAGTTCTGAGCTCCAGTCCCTTGTTGGAGGAGCGCTTGACTAGGTAGGGATGGCCGGCTGAGCAAGCAGCACTTTCTCCGGTGCCTAGGTGTGTAGGTGTAAAGTCCTCTTCAGTCAGGGTGAGGAAATGGAAATCAGCCTTTTGGGGGGCTTCCTCCAGACAGGAGCGCAGAAGGAGAAAACCTCAAAGATCAGAATGGAGGGGGTGGGTTGATTGCTTGTGAATCTTCTGTCCTGAGGATCCGTCGGCCAAGGCCCAGCGAGCGGTTCTTGGGTGTTGTGGCATTCCCACCAATTGCGTGCTCTTGGCACATGGCACATGGGTGCTGGGGGCCTGCTCACTGCTGAACAGAGACCCGCTTTGGAGACGGGGAGTCACTGGGTCCCCTCTGCAGCCCTTTGTGCACCCCACCCCCACACAGTGAGGGACTTCTAGCTATACTGCATGTGGGAGAGGGTCCCCTTTGGTGGGCGCCCAGCCTGGTGGCCCCTCATTTGGTTTTACATGTGTATTAAAGGGGACTGTTTTGGCCAGCTCTGCCTTTGTTATGAGGTTCCCTGGAAGGACACACTGCCCGGCCCGCGTGCACTGGCCCCAGGTTGAGCTCATTGCTGCAGCGGCGGTGTGGGGCCACCTCATTGAGGGGGTTCCTCTTATGCCTTTGCCTGCATCTTAGCTGTTCTCTACATCGGGGAGGGGGGACCCTTTTTCTGCTAAGGTCCATGTGTCTCTTCATAACGTTGTTCCACCCTTAGTGTGACAGCTGCAGCTTCTTCTCTGGGGGAGAATGTTGGGGTCCCACTATGTTGGGGTCCCACTATGTTGGGATAATGGTAGCTCCCCACTATGGCTCTGCAAGAGGTTCCGTTGGCATCCTGTCCTGTGGGGAGATCCCAGTGAGTGCCCCATCCATCTCTTGAGGGACCTTGGGCTTCGTCCGTGTGGCTTCGCCCACCCTGCTTGGAGTTTTGCTGAGCGTCCCCATAGCTGAGCCACGGCCTTACCCCTAAGTGGCGACTGTGAGGTTCTCGCCTCCCAGCAGCCACCTGGCTGCTGAATACACGTTCATGCTCACCTAGTAATTGTGGGCACCTAGTCCCTCTCCTGCTCAGTAGTGACTGCCCCCTGTGAGTGGAGCATCTATGGGCTTGTTAGTGGTGCACCCCCCCCCCCCGCCCCCGCAACTGTGTAGTCGTGCCCAGTCCTGGTGCCTTTGTGTAATCAATGAATGAGTAAGTGCTTTCCCTGGAGGGGAGGGGCTGACCCCACCTGGAGCCATGCCCTCCTTAGAGAGAGTCCACTGTATCTATGGCATTCCTATCTGCTTTGGCCCTAACTGGAGTGTCCCCATAGCTTCCAGCGGGGACTCCTGCACCCCTAAGCCCTGGTGGGGACCATAGAGAGCACTCCTAGAGCTGTCGTCTCTGCTGTCACCATGGTGTGGGGTGCCCCACATGCCAACTGTAGAAGGGGATCGAGGAGTGCCCCCTGGGGGGCGCTGTTTGGAGTCTGGCAGTGTGTCCCCTCCCCCTAGCTGGGTCAGGCTATGTGACCCAGCACCAGTCTACTCCCTGCCCCACCTCCAGGCTCTCTGCTTGTGCTGAAGCTTTCACATGTGTGTGCATGTGTGTCTGCGTGTCTGTGGTACACCTGTGTGTATGTACCTGGGGGCTGCACCCTGGGCATCTGAAATTGTGAGAATCTGCTCATTAGCACCTCTGAGGACACCTGCTACTGTTGCAGACCCCTGCCCCCCTCCAGTTCCCAGGGAAGCCACTGGAGGGGGGCTACCAGGAAGATGGGCCCTGCCCCTGGAGGCGGTGCTCCAGGAGGGACCCCTCCCAGTCTGCTGGGGGGTGGGTGTGGGTAAGGGGTAATCCTCTTCTGCATTTCCTACTTTCCCAGAAGGAGGGGGGGGACGGGGGCGGGGCTTGTGAACACCTCCTAACCCTGGATCCAAGCCCAGGCTGCTGGCAGCCCAGGTGCCTGAACCCCTCCCCATCACCGCCCAGCTTCACACTCCCCTCTCCCGTGACGTCATTCTCCTCTCGCGTGGCATGATGGGAGAATCCTAATGTTTTCCAACAGATGCTCCAAGAACCGCTTTCAGATTAAAGCAATTGCGAGAGCAAAGATTCTTCCCTTTCCTTTTCCTCCAGGGGGTGGGGGGTGGGGTGGGGGGAAGGGAGCGCCCCAGACTTTCCGGACAGAACCTCCTGCCCCAAGCCCGCGATACACACTGACCAGAAAAAGTTCTTATTTCCTGGTTCAACTTTTTTTTTTCTTCCCCCTTTTCTGGAATATGGACCGAAGAATGGGAATAAACAGGAATAAATAACAAAGCCAGCCGGGTGCGGGATGCTTCCGGCTGAGGCGCCGCGCCATTGTTCCTGCTCCGGAGCAGCCCCTCAGGCCGCCTCCCGCGCCCATCGCCACCTTTTCTATTCGCCGTCTTTGACCGGAGGCCCCTCTGGCCCGCGCGCCCCGTGCCGGTGACCTTGTCTGCGGCGGACGCGCTGACGCCCCGCGGCGGCACCAAGGGCCCCGTGCGCCTGGCCATGGCCGAGGCCGAGGTCAGCGGCGTCTGCCTTGCGCCCCGCGTCCGCTCGCAGAGTGACCCCAGCGTCCTCACTGACTCCACCACCTCCGCTGACGCCGGCGACAACCCAGGTAATGGGCGCGGGGTGGGGGTGGGGGCGCTGGAGCCAGCTCGGTCCCTGCCTGCTTTGGGAGAAGCCGGAGACAAACTCGCAGGGTGGGGGAGTCTTTGTGCCTTGGAGCGGCCCCAGGCCGCCTTCCTGGCCCCCTCCAGCTCAGGCGCTGGGGGCGGGCCAGGTGCAAACCTGTGGTCGCTGCCTCCCAGAGCTGCCCAGGTGGCCCTTGTGGGCGTCCCTACCGGGCAGGGGGCGTTCCCGTGGTCAGGTGCCCGGGGCTTTCGCCGGTGCCCCACTTGGCAGGGCCTGCACACCTGGGCAGCTGCCTCCGGACAGGTGCAAAGGACAGGTGGGCGGTGGCTAGAAGCTGTCTCAGGCCTTGGAAATCCCTGGGCCCCTTCGGTTCCCCACCCCCAGGGCAGCCTTGATGGTGATAGGTGATCGATCAGGCCACAAAGGCAGCCAAGAGCCTTGTTGATTACTTTCCACCCAGGGAAGAAAGGCCTAATAAAGGGGGTGGGGGGTGGGCTGTGCCTGTCACCATGGAGACAGAGAAAGCAGTGTGGTGATTAGATCCCGTCTCCATTGGAAGGCCATTTTCTCTGGCAGAAGTCAGGGCTGGCATGTGGGGCTGGAAGCAGCAGCAAGCTGGTGCCCTGGCACGGAGCTGCCAGGACTGGGTGTGCATGCTCTGAGGCTCCCATCAAGGTGCTATCAGATTGCAATGGTCCCCCCTCCCATTGAGGCTTCCCTTTGTAAACTGGATTGACCCAGGGGATCCTAGGGTGGGACCAGGGAGCAGGTTGGCTTTGGGGACCTTTCAAACCTGGGAGCATGGGAGCTTGGCCTCCCTCTGCCCAGTGAGCGCCGAGTCTGCCACCAGGGCCCAATGGCAAGTGTGAAACAATAAACCCACCCGAGTGGGGTGCTGGCTCTTTGTCAGCCGGCAAGACTCTGTCATGTGGGTCCTGCTGTGGTGTGGCCACTGGAAGTGGACATGCCGGGTTCGGCTGTGCCTGGGAGGGCCCATGACTGCCCTGGGAGTTTCCAGGGGGATGCAGGACCAAACCCTTCAGGCTTGGATTAATCCCTTGGAGAGGAAGGAGGCCAGGAATCTAGGCTTGTTCCAGTTACAGAAGTTGAAAGGCTCCTCCAGAGAGAGAGAGAGACACCCCTCCCCAAGTCCTTTTGTCTCCTGGCAGAAAAGGAAGCATGAACTTGACATGGAAATTGAGGTTTAGCCTTTTGACTGGCTGTGGCTTGGTGCCTCTCTGGGTGGGCATGGGAGCGTGAACAGTGGGCTGGTGGTAGGTCCATGTGAGAGGTCAGGGGGAGGCTGGGGAGGGCTCAGTGCTGCTTAGGTATGTCCCCCCCACCCTCCACCCAGGTGGTCTCTGGACTAGGTGGTGAACTCCGGCCCTGGACAGCCGGCTTGGCATATGAGGGCACAGTCAGCTTGGCCTCACTGACAGCTTAGAAGTCTTTCTGGGGCCCATGAAGTGGAGGCGTTTTGGAAGCGAAAGACCAGAGCTCTGCCATGGGCAGCCTGAAGCTGGGAGGCCACAAGGATCTGACATGGGCCTTGCTTAGTTGGTACTGCCCCTTGATTGGGGCCTGGCCCCTTCTCAGCTAAAGCAAGTGCAGTTTGGACAGTGCTGTGTGGAGAAGTGTCTGTAGCACTCAGAAAAGTGTCTGCTGTCTTATGAACCAGCTACTGGGTTTGTGCTGGACTTGGTCGGCGGGAGCCTCTGATATCACCCCCTTTCCCTCCTCCTCCAGACTTGATCTGCCAGGAGCTCATGGGGGGGGGCGCGGGTGAAGGGGGTTGAAGGGCGTGTCAGCCAGATCCTTGCTTGCAGGCTTTTCTGTCTATGTTGACTTCTTGGGAGAAGAGTCCTGGTGGCATAGTGGACTGCTAACCGCAATGGTCAGCAGCTCGAGTCTGCCAGCTGCACCATGGGAGAAAGAAGAGGCTCTCTGCCCCGATGAAGTGTTGCAGCCTCAAACTCATGGGGCAGCGCACTCTCCTCTACGATCACTGTGAGTTGGCATCGATCGATGGCTGGTGTGGATTTGGTTTTGAGTTCTTGGACAATGGCATCTAAGGATGCCAGCCCTGGGTGATGCTCCTCACCACACGTCTCTGGGCACTGGGCATTGCAGATCCAGCCACTGGGTCAGGATTGCCTTCAAGACCTGGTGACTGCCAGGAGAAAGTGCTCTGTCGGGTCTTCCCGTCTCTGGGTTAGCAGCCTGGTGGTTTTGCTGTTTGTACCCCCCATGGATTCAGCGTTCAGCCGCTGGACACTAGGAAAAACAGCCATTTTTATGGGAGCAGAAGCATCATCTTGCTCATACAGAACAGCTGGTGGGTTTGAACTGCTGACCTTGTGGTTAGCGGAGTGCTTTACCCACCACATTACCAGGGCTCGGCCTGGGCCTCCATGGCCTGTCCTGCTGGCAGGTGTGGAGAAGTTGCCTCCAGAGCCCCCGGCCCGCCCAGCCGTACTCCTGCTGTGCTCCATCCTGGCTGTGCACCCTTCCTCCTGCTCTGCACTTGACACTCCAAGTCCTCCTTGCAAAATGGAGTTTTCAGAGATGGAGGCAGCTCCTGTGACCTGCTGCCTCCTGGGAGCTCAGTGGCAGGAGTGGGTCCGACCTTCCGTCTTCATTTGCTCTTAGGCTGTGAGGCCGGGCCTCCCCTCTGCCTGTCCTGGGCATTGAACAGGTGACTCCTGACCTCCAGCCTGACTTCCTCAGCCATCTTCATCCACACTTCCCTCAGATCTTTCCCCTGCACATCCCTCCCTTCCCAACCTCCTCTTGGTTTTAGCTATACTACTCCCCCTACGTTATAGTGGGTTGCCCATTGGGCAGTTCAATCCCATCAGCTGCTCCATGGTAGAAAGACGAGGCTGCCTGCTCTCATAAAGATGTGCAGTCTCAGAAACCCTAAGGAACAATTCTACTCTGTCTGTTGGGTTGCTATGAGTTGTAATCGACTCAGTGGGATCTTTATATATTTTTGGCTATTCTTTTGAATAAACACATTGGCAATTAGCTATTCAGAACCTGGTGGTGCAGTGGATAAAACAGCCTCAGATGCTGTTTGCAGGTTTAATGATCTAATCCCACTCCACACCCACGGCAGAAAGGCCTGGTGATCTGCACCCCTACCGCTGGCTGTCTAGGAGCCCTCAAGGCACATTTCGCTCTGTGCCCGAGGGCTGTTCTGAGTCAGAGCTAGTTTGGTGGCCGGAAGGGGGCTGGACCCCTCCTGGCTCTAAGCACCTTGGTGCTTCCTGGGGTACCATCTCTGCTACCTCTGTGTTCCCTCTTCTTGGTCCCCTTGCTGGTTCCCAGGAACCAGGCCACTCTCCCAGGCTGAGAGCCTCTTGGGACAGCCTGAAAAAGTAACTGCAGGGTCTTGGGATTTGCCTTCAAGGGAGACAGCCCTTCTAGGGAGGATCTGTGACCCAGCTGGGGTGGGTGGTCCACCAGGCGGTCAGGCGGGGATTGCCCTGTACCCTGACAGTGCTCAGCCATATCCCTGGTCTCTACCCCCTCACTGTCACCCCTCCATACTAGGGACCACAGTCAAATCCAGTGAGACCTGCAGAAGCCAGAAACCGGGTGAGGCAGACCAGCCTGTGGAAGCCTGAAAATGCCCCAGGGCACCCTGGGATCTGGGGTGGGGGGCTGCCTGAAAGCAGGTGGGATAGATGCATTAGTGGAAAACTCATGTGAGATGGAAACTTGACATAACATGCAACTCTTTCCCCTCAAAGTGAGTGATCCTGGCCTCCCTGGGGGCATCACGGGCTGTGTTGGGCTGCTATCTACCAGATCAGCAGTTCGAAACCACCAGCCTCTCTGAGGGAGAAAGGCGAGGCTTTCTACTCCCATAGAGATTTAGTCTCGGAAACCCACAGGGGCAGTTCTACCCTGTCCTGTAGGGTCGGTCACACAACTCAATGATAGTGAGGGAGGAAGTGATAGCAGAGTGCCCGGCTGCCCCTGTCTAGGTTGGGGGCACTGAGAGGCCCAGAGGAAGAAGGCAGTGAGTGGTACCGTGTTCCATACCCCAGTGTCTCCTCAATGGGTGATACCACCCCCAGGGGCACTGGTAGGACGGGCTGGAGGAGAGGCATTTTTAATTGCCGGGGTGCTGGGTAATTTCTTCTTAAAGGGGGGGCAGTGGGCTGAATGCTCTAGGAAGCACCTGCTGCGCCTCATTTCCACAGCCTTCCTGCATGTGTCTACCCACTCACCGCCATCCACTCCATCCTGGCTTGTCGAGACCCCTGCAGGACAGGGCAGGACTGCTCCGCAGCTTTTCCCAGGCCATGTGTTGTCATGGGAGCAGACGGCCTCAGTTCCCCCCATTGCGTGGCTGCTGGGTGGGGGCTGCCGACCTTTCCGTTAGCAGCCCAGTGCTTAACTGCTGTGCCGTCATGGCAGCACTGTCGTGGCCACGGCACTTCCTGTCTGCATGGGGTGGCCCTGGGTCAGAGTTGACTGGGCAGGAACCATTGACAATCGCCCTTTGGATCAAATGCAGACCTCGGAATGCGGCTTCCAGACTCCGGCCACCGCTGGGCCTCCCTGGGGTGCCCCTGGCCACCGCCTGGCTAGCAGGACCCTGCTGCCTCTCCAGTCGCAGTTCTTGCAGCCTCATTCCTGGAATACTCACCTCATCCTGGAGTTGAGTTTGGGGGCGTCTCCCTCCAGCCCCATGTAGGGTGTCTACATGGCCCAATTAGCCGCAGAGTTATGCAGTAATTACCTGGCCAATTTCCACAGGGTTCTTAAAAATAAATGCTGGGTGCTTTAAAAAAATAACGCATTTTTATTCTCAGGTTATGAAATTGGTACATTTCATTATAGACAGGGGACTGGGTGACTTTAAAATCCCCAGTCCCCGTTCCTGGCTCACCTAAGCCAGTGTGGGGAGCTAGGACAGTGGTAATGTGGACTTTGGGGCCTGTGTAGTCATCAGGACCTCTGACACCATGCGCACAAAGCACGGTCGGCCTGGCCCCACCCACTGCGCCTCCTGTTGCATGCCACCCTCCCTCTTCCTCTTCCTCTTCCTCCCCCTCCCCCTCTTCCTCCCTCAGATGTTGAAATGATCTGTGTGTGCTTACTTGGGTCGGAGTCCTGGTGGCATCGCAGTTAAGCACTCAGCTGCTAGCCAAAAGGTTGATAGTCTGAACCCCCCCTCCCCCACTGTGCCTGGGCCAGCGAAAGGCCTGCCCCACACATCTGTAAAGGTGACAGCCTTGGGGACCCTGCAGGGTCAATTCTCTGCAGTGTGACACCAGCATGAGTCATAGCTAATGACTCATACCATCTCCACCACCACCACCCATGCCCCTGCCACCCATGCCCCTGCACTCACTACCATCACCACCCTAATACCCGCCACCCATACACCCACCACCCATGACCCACGCACTCACTACCATCACTACCCACATACCCACCACCCACACATCCACCACCCACATGCCCACCACCACCACCACCACCCATGTACCCACCACACACCACATAACCCACCATCATCACCCAGGTACCCATCCACCACCACCCACCACCCATCCACACACCAGCAGTTCTTGGACTAGTTGATGCCTAGTTCTAGATCCACACTGTGCTGCACGTGTCTGCGTGAATGTCAGTAAATGACAATGACCGTCTTCTGCAGTTTCGCTATCTGCTACAGTCTCTGTAGCCACATGTGGTTGGTGGCTGCCATATTGAATACTGCCATTCTGGAACATTCCATCCTTGCTTTCACTGTTGGCCTGCGGGGTCCTAGCATGGGTGCTTCCTGAGGGCAGGACCTTGTCTGCTGTGTCCCCACCTGTGTCCTGGGGCAGGGCGCTCGCAGGATGCTTGTTGAGAACAGGGCACTGGGCATTGGTGGCTGGTCTTGGAATGTTCTGGCTGGAGGGCAGCCTCAGTTTTCCCTCTGGAGGGGGGAGGGCGCCTCATTCCAGGTCGATACACCTTCCTCAGACACGCTCCATTGAGTTTTCATTGTCTGCCTCTGTGGCCGCTCTCTGAGGATGCTTCTCTGTCTGGAGTTGGCTGGAGAAGTCCCCACCCTGGCTTGTGTGGGTTGGCCCAGCCCCTCCATGCTCTGAACTGGTTTCCTTCCTGCCCCGCAGCGGTTCACACAGCGCCTCCAGGGAAGAGTGGCAGCTGCTGTCGATCATGGCGACTCCGGCATGGGGGCAATAGTTAGTGCATGGCTGTCCGTGGGTAAACCTTTCCTGAGTCTTTATCACAGTGGCTTGCACCGTGCCTGACCTTTGGTGATGGATGGAGTTCCCTGCTCAGTGTGACGGCGGCCTCGGGTCTGATCGGGTCTGAACTCGGTCCTTGGTGAGGTATGCCGGCCTGTTGTGGTTGTGGCCCTTCCTCCTTTGGCGGGCTCGTGCACTGCCTCCTCCATGACTGGCCAGTGCCGCGGCCACCGCGGGTGCACAGCACCTGTTCACGGCGGGCTGCGTTTCTCCAGCACCGAGTCGAAGCTACTTCTCTCTGAAGATTCACCCACTGCTCTTGAGCCCCTCTGACCCCTAGAGGACAGAGGAGACCTGCCTCAAGGGATTTCTGAGAAAGGAACCTTTATGCCTGCCCACCTCCGTGACCTCCCAACATCTTCCTGTCCATCTACCTGCCCACTGTCTGTCCCACCCACCTCCATGTGCCCACCCATCTCAGTAACCCCCTCCCTACCCACCTAAGTCTGCCTGCCCTGCCCACTCACCATCTGTCCTGCCCACCTCCATGTGCCCACCCATCTCAGTAACGCCCTTCCTACCCACTGACATCTGCTAACTCACTATTGGTCCCGCCCACCTCTGTATACCCCACCTCAGTGCCTTCCCTACTTCCTTCCCACCTACCTCTGCCGGCCCCGTCCACTCACCATCTGGCCTGGCCTAACTGCCCCAACCACCTGTCTGTCCCGCCTACCTCCATAGGCCCAGCTCCCTGCTGTGTCTTGCTCATCCTGTGGGCTGTAGCTCCTCCCTCTTCCTTGCCCACTTTTCTGCCAGCCCAGCTTCTTCCTACCCACCCTCGGTCCCTCATCTGCCCCGCCCACCTCTGCGGGGTCACAGGTCTTAAGGAGTGGTCTTTTCTCAGACGCAGCTGAGCCGTTTCTTCCTTGTTTGGGGGCAGGGGATCCATCCGACAGAGTTGTGTGTCCACTGCCCTTTAAGCAAAACACAGCCATGTCCTCTGCCCCTTGATTCACTTAGCCAGAATGGCTGCCCAGACAAGACATAGGATGGACAGTCAAGCCATGGACAGTATCAGGTCGTCTGTCTGTATAGCCCCTGGAAGGCCCCACCAGTAACAGGAGTGGTTTTGCGGGCATGTCCATCACAACTGGGCAGCTTGGCGGTGCATCTCAGCTAATGGGTGGGGCAGTGACGATTCTGACATTGTTGAGCCTCCAGGCTGGATCAGCAACCCGCTAAATCCAAGATGGCTGGACACTGGCTTACACAGTTCCAGAAGCACATGGATCACACACAGAACCGGGGAGCTGCTGTCTTGAGGACAGGCCCGCTCAGCCTGTTAGTACTAGTTCTTTTGGGTTTTGTTATTTCTTAGAAGCTTGCGGTCAGAGGCAGTGGATTTTCGGCCTGTGATAACCAGCGTGGGGGTTTGATCATGGCTGGGAGGAAGTGCCAGCAAGTGCTTCATGCTTTTCCCTCGCAGGCTGGCTTTGTCCTAGGTGACATGAGCTGAAACGACTATTCTTGAGTCCACGAGCCAAGGAGTTGCCAACCTCCACCAGGTGATACCTGTCTTGGCAGCTGCGTGCCTGCCTGGCTAGGGTTCGCTGCCCCGGCCCCCCTCCCCCCGCCATGCGGTCCTCACACCTCGGCCCTTCTGTTCATGGCTAGGGATGCTGCTTCTCTGGGCATCCATCCTTGAGCATCAATACAGCCGAAAGGATGGCTTGCAATACAGACTCCTTTTCTCTTACCACTCAGGAGGCCGGAAGCTCCAGCTCAGGGCACGGACCCCAGGGGCAGGCTCTTTGTCCTCTCAGGTTAGGAGCTGGGGGGGTGGGGGTGTCCTTGTCGCAGCGTCCAGAGCCCCAAGTGCCTCCGAAACTGGGCAGTTTGCTCGTGATGCTGACTTGCCACCCTTGTGTGGGTGCTGCTCTCTGTGAGTCAGTGGCCCCTGGCTTGTCGGGACGGTTTTCTGCTCGGAGTTGTTTTGTTGGTAGCACGTCTGTTCAGGACTGGAACACGTGCTGAAACCAGGGCAAGATTTCCTTGAGGTCCTGTGGAGTTGGGTACAGGGATACAGACTGGCAGCAAGCTTGGTGGGTGGGGCTTTTTGGGGGGCCCTGCAGTTACAAAGGTCCTCTCCAGGGTGGCAGCACATACCACAAGTGGAACCATGGGTCCCACGAATGTTGGTGGGCACTGTGTGTCCCATGGGGTACAAGAGCGTTAAGACAGAGCAGACACAAATGTGGCACCATTAACCTACAAAGAAGACCCAAATGAGATTCCTAAGTGGGGTCACCTCCGCAGGTTTAGGGGCGAAGAGCCTAGCACATGGTTTCTGAGATGCCCATTCTGCCCCTAACACCCACGTGCAGTGGTGGTTGATGTTCAGTGTAAGCCCTCAGCACAGAAATGGGGGCTTAGGAATAGTAAGCGGTGGTGACCATGCACGGAAGCGGGGGAAATCATGAGTGTGGTGCAGGCAGGCCACACATTGCACCTCCCAGGAAAGAAATTGTGACAACCACTACTGTCGTGAGGTCCCCGGCTGTTCTTTGTACCCATGCTAAGCTCTGATGTGGGAGTCAGGAGGATGTGTCCAGGGGGTACCTGCTGGCAAGGGTCACGTTGTTCTGATTGGTGAAATGACAGCATGTGTGTGTGTAAAAAGTGCTAGACCTGCACCCCAAATCTGTTCTGTATCGTGTTGAGATTTGTTCACGCACTAGTCTGGGCAGGTCTCGTCTACCTAGGTCAGTGGTTCTCAACCTTTCTCATGCCGCGACCCTTTAATACAGTTCCTCATGTGGTGACCCCAAACCATAAAATTATTTTCATTGCTACTTTATCATTGTCATTTTGCTACTGTTATGAATCATCATGTAAATATCTGATCTGCAGGATGTACTTTCATTGGTACACATTGAACATAATTAAAGCATAGTGATTAATCACAAAGCAATCTGTAATTATAATTGTGAAATATTCATTTCTAATTACAAATAAATGAAATTTTGTCTTGAATCATGGTGTAGCATGGGTAACAGTCTTAATACAACATTAAACTGCATTGCTACATTTTGTGACGGTATGCATTAAAAGCCAAGGTGAGTGTGAATGTTGAGATAGCTTCTTTCTCACCAGATCAGCATATTTGCCTGTGGGTGGACCTACCTGGAGACAAAGAGGAGTGATGTCTTGGTTCCTAAGACAATTGGAAATATGTGTCTTCCCATGATCTTAGGCGACCCCTGTGAAAGGTTCATTAGACCCCCAAAAGGGTCGAGACCCACCAGTTGAGAACCGCTGACTTAGAGGCACTTTGGAAGACAGCCCTGGGAGATATACTTCCCAGCACGGGGCCGTTGCAAACACCAGGGAGCACAGGTCTACTCTGAGGCCCCGGGGCTTACTGCGTGTGAGTCAAGGTGCTGAACCAGGTGCTGTCCTATTGCACCTGGCTGGACTGGTGCTGGATTCCTGTTTCTCTACCGAGTATTTCAGGTGACTGCAAAAGCAACTGAGGCCTCAGTGGCAGACCGCAATCGCAGGCCGCCTCTGGCATCTGCTGCTTGGTGGTGTCGGCTCGTCTGGGCTCTGCTGGGCGGTTCTTCCACGCACACCTCTCACCTTCCCAGCAGTCTAGCCTTTTAATGCTCATCTCCTGCAGCCACGGACGTGCTCAGGTCTTCCTGTTCGCAGCTGAGCACGTTCACGCCTTCATCCTATTAGAGGAGGCACGTGGGCCACCTCAGGGTGCTGGGGCAGGGGATTCTATGAGGACAGTCCCATGTGAACACTAGCCTTGCCATCTCCTGCACCTCTCATGTACGGTGCCCGGACATCAGGAGACCAGCGGACTGTCTTGTTGGGCGTCACATTTATGGTATCAGGATTCTTTGATATCAGGCCCAGGGTGGAATTCCAGCTCCACATAGGGGACTCACTCAGGTGATGCCTCTGAGCTTCAGTTTCCTGACCTGTGAAGGGAGGTACTTTCATAATGGCATCCTGCTAGTGATGGGTAGTCATGAGGGCAGGGTAGAAGCCTCAGGGTAGACACCAGTTCCTGTTATGTTGACTGGATCCTGAAGACCCCACATGGGCCAGAGTTGAACTGTCCACTCAGATACCTGGTGAAACCCACATGGCAGAGCCCAGCCCAGCCCAGGCATGCTCTCTGTGCAGGAGGAGAGACCGCCTCGCAGTGGTTGGAGTTCAGTCACTTACTGGGTTCCAGGCACAGGGCTAGGCCTTCGCTGGGCAGTCCCATGCCTAGAAGCTGCCTCTGCACGCTATTTCTAGGTCCCCTCATCCTTGCTAAGTGGCTGATGTTATCCTAGTTGGAAAGAGCCAGGGATTGGGGGCGAATCTATTTCATTTCCTTTATCTCTTGAGAGAGACGTGGGAAAGGGGTGTGTGTGTAAGACGTGTTAGCACACCCTCTGTCTTGGTGTTTTGCTCACCTCAGGGAGGTGTGTTCTGACTTGGGGTGGGGGTGGCACTTGGCCTGTGAGCTCTGTATTCCATTCCTGGGCATGCTGGGAATGAACTCAAATGTGCCATTCTGCATGACAATGGCTTGGGCAGCGTGTCCTCCATGTCCACCCAAGGTCTCTGCGAGTTGCAATCAGTACAGTGGTGCTAAAGTTGGCCTGCACCTGTTTTAATAATTGGTCTCACTTAGCTTTTAATTCACTAGGCCGTTTCTCCCAGGAGGGCGTGCGAGTACAGCGGCTGTTCTGAGCGGGTGATGGTGGTTCCCACTGCTTGGCTCTTGTCTGGCGATCTTCGGGGCGGAGTTGAAGGTTGCATGTTGCTTGGGGGAACTGGTGGTTCCTGGAGCACGTGTGGGGGGTGGGGTCAGGAAAGAAGTCTGGTGAAGTGAGGGCAGTGGAGTAGGAGTGGCCATTGTGCCGACTTAGTAGCCACCTGGCTGCAACAGAGTGGAATGTGCTCGGGTCTGTTAGACTAACTGCTCAGCTGCAGTTAGAGCTCACCCAGCAGCTCGGCAGGGTCCAGAGCCCATGGGCAGTGCTGCTCCGTCTCACAGGGTCCAGATGAGTTGTAGTCAATTGGTGTTTCTCCAACAAGCTTCCCGGAGTGTTAGGGAGGTCCTAAAGGTGAGAGCGGCCACCTGAGAAGCTGACCTGCCTCTCCTCCCCTCTCTTGCCCTTTCTTCATGCCCCCACCCCCCCCCCCGCAAGGAGAAGGACTGGACCTGGGGAAGGGGCTCCGCACCCGAGGGGAGGTTGGGGACCAGGCACCGGGACAGCTGGCTCCATGGACTAGAGTAGAAACCAGTGACAGATTGGAGGCCCTGTGCTTTTTGTCCTCACGGTCTCGGGTAGTGGCTTCGAATGCCCCCTGGATTCTTCTTTGTCTAGCACTACTACTTTGGGGGGCCCTAACTGTCCAGCTTTTCACCCATCCACTTACCCCCACAGCCCCACCATCCATCCATCTACCACTACACGAGTCCATCGGTCTGTCCATCCACCCACCCACCGACCCCCCCCACATCAGTCCATTCACCTAGCCCCCCTCCACCTGGCTTGCATTCCTGCACACCTTCTCTAACCTTCCTGACAAGGTAGGGTCTTCTCTCTGCTGGAGTGCCCATGTCACAGGGAAGACCCCACCACCTCCACCCCAACCAGCCCTGTGGGAGCTCCCCAGTGCCACCGAGCACGTGAGACACTGGGGACTGAATTCCATCCACACTGGCCAGGTCAAAGGTACTGGTGGCTCAGGGGTGGGCGGGCCCTGGGAGCAGGAAGACCAGCCTCATCCCCGAGCGGATGCACCGAGCTCAGCTGTGCAGCCTCCCTGGCTCCGGGCAAAGGCGGCTTTGTGCTGCTTGGGACAGGCTGGCCATTGAGGTGGCCTGGACACGGGGAGAGGACATGGCAGCTAGAGAGGCCGAGTGGGCATTTCGCCGGCGGGCAGCCTCGCGCCCTCTGGGCACAGTCGCTCCCAGAGAGCCCCGTGAATGGCTCTTTTCTCTGAGCATGGCATCCAGCGCTGCTGCTCCCAGGGAGAAAGAGGAGCCTGTTCTGAGCGGTCGGAGGAAATGGTCAGAAACTTGGAGGGTGAGAGGGCAGGGGTGCTTGTCACCTGGCAGGACGTCGGGGGCCTTCCCAACCTGCCTGCTGCTGAGCCAGCTGGGGAGCCCCAGATCTCCCCACCTGGTGCCGACTCATGGGCAGACCGAGGCTCCGCCTGGTTCTCAGGGACTGGTTTTCTGCAGCCATTAAGACTTTTCTTCGGCGGTCCCCCCAGCCTCTGGGTTTGTGGCTGAGTGCGTCAACCATGGGCATCCCCCACATCCCTACACCCACTAGCAACCCCCGGGGCTCCAAGCTCCTACTCAGACAGGCTGGGGGTGGGGGGCGTGGGGAAAGGGCCTGCTGGGCCTCAGGCTGCCCTGCTCAGAATGTGTTTGGACTGATGTGCTTGGGAGTCACGTAGGACTGGATAAAGAGTTACTGCCTCAGCCACCCTAAGCAGCACAGATGTTCTGTCCCAGATGGCCCCTCTGAGTTGGAGTCTACTGATGGCCTGGGGCTTGGGGTCCCCTGTGACACTGACTGACAGTGATCCCAGAAGACAGGGTAGAGCTGTTCCTGTGTGTTCCCGAGACTTGAACTTTTTACAGGAGTAGAGAGCCTCTTTCTCTAAATGGATGGAGCAACTGGTGGGTTCGAACTGGAGACCTGGAGGTTAGTAGCTCAGTGCTTCACCACTGTGCCACCAGGGCTCCAAGCAGGCATTTTAAACGTGTTCCTATCCACGCAGGTGGCTCCTTAAGGCACAGGCCTGGGGAGCTCTGTGCCCAGAGAACCAGCCAGGGGGCCTTGGTGTTGGAGGTAGAGGCATGAGTGGATGAAGGGGTCCCGTCCAGCACACCACAGGTGGAGTGTTGTGGCCAGAGCGAGGGCCAACAGTGCCCCCATTGGAAGCTCCTTGGTGTACTTGGGGCCCCTGGAGAGGGCTGCTTGCCCGGTGTAGTCGGGTGGCAGAGGAAATATGGACCCAGGGATTCGGGATGCAGCGTGACCATGCTGGGCTGGCACACAGTCTAGGCCATTAGTTGAGTGAAAGCTGGGGGTGGGGTGGGTGTGGGGTTCCTGGAGAGCCTCTGGGATCATAATGAACCCTGTGCTAGGGGAGAAGCCACTGCCTGGGCAGGGTGGCTCGGGTCTGCAGGTCTGGGGCAATGCCCATGCCCTCTGGTGGCAGAGTGAGTGGACATTAAAAGGTGCCTGGATCAGGTGTGGCCCTTGCTGCCTCACCTGCAGAAGGGCCCACCAGGGAGCTTGTTAAATGGATAATGAGACTCCCCCAGGCTGGCGGGACTCCCCAGGTGTCACTGCTGAGTTCCCTTTACCCCAGGGACAGTGGCCATTTACTGCTGTCCGCCTGTCCCCTCCCCTCCTCCCTTGAGACTAGGGAAGAGGGCTGTTGAGCAGCTGCAGGGCTTTGGAGGGGTGTGGGGAGGGGATGGGGGGGACACATGCAGCATTGATCCAGAAGTTAGAGGTGGCTGTCGAAAGACAGGAAGGGGACAGGGATGCCAGCTGTGACCTGTCTGATGCCTCCCCACCCGCGGACATCCTGACAGGCAGAGTGATGGGCCTGCCACATAGGGCCTCCCAAGTGGTCATCCCCAGTGGAGCTGCCTCGTCTTTCTCCTGCAGAGCGGCTGGTGGGTCCAACTGTCAGACTTGCAGTGGGCAGCCTGATGTGAACGCCAGGGCCACTGGACCAACCACAGGGATGTTTAAAGATGGAGAAGATGACCCCAAACCTACCTAGTGCGGCCGAATGGATTCTGACCCCGAGCCACCTCTCTATAGGGTTTCGGAAGCGGTAACTCTCTGGGAGCACACAGCCTCTTCTCTCTTCCTGGGAGCGGCTGGTGGATTGGAGCCCCCGACTTTGCAGTGAGCATCCAACAGCTAACTCCAGAGGACACCGAAACCAAATTCACTGCCCCGAGTCGATGCCGGCTCATGGGGACCCCGTTGGAAAGGGTGGACCTGGCCCTGTGGGGTTCCAAGACTGGCACTTTTAAAAAACATTTTATTGGGGGCTCTCACCGCTCTTCTCATTATCCATACATCCATTGTGTCGAGCACACTTGTGCATTTATTGCCATCATCATTCTCAAAACATTTTCTTTCTACTTGAGCCCTTGGTTATAAGTTCCTCTTTCCCCCCTCCTTCCCCACCTCCCATCCTCGTGAACCCATGGTAAATACTGTATTCTCATTGCTTTCATGTCTTAAGCTATCTGCTGCCGAGACCGCAACTCTCGACAGGCATAGAAAGCCCTGCGTCTCTCTCTGCTCAAGCCACCGCTTCTAAATCTACTTATCGACACCGTTTCCTGACGGCGGACTGTCGCCTCCAGAGTCGGGGAGGCTGACCCTGGTGGCGTCTCATGCCGTTCACCCCTGGCGAGTTTGTGCGCAGGGACACAGCACTGACCGTGCTGACCCCTGTGACCTGGTGCTGCTCTGAGCATTGTGACCCACGTACTGGCCACTGGCAGAGTTGCTCAAGTTGGTCCCTAGGCGCTCTCCCTGGTCTCTGAAACCTGTCCAGTCTCTTAGCCTCCTCCCTGGTCTCCCTCTGAACCCTGTCCAGCCTCCCGTGATGCTTGAGGGGGGCTGCATGTGAGGTGGACCGGCCGAGCCAGGGCTCTCAATGAGAGAAGAGTTAGACTCGTCTGCTGGGGCACTGTGGTTGGCCTGGGGCTGCGGGCCACGCCGCCTCTGGAAGTCCTTGCATAGGTGTTCTTAGGAGCTGCCGCCACCACCTGTCATCTTAACGTAGCGCCTTGCCCACAAGTTCTGTGATGTCTGTGACTTTGGCCTGATGCTTCTGGTTAATGGGCAGTGCCATGAATGATTCAGAACACTGTGGCGGGAGGCTCTGATACAGCTCACAGTGTCGTAACGGCTTGATTAATAGGTTCTTAATTATCATCTCGAGTTTCCCAAAGATGCTTACCGAGGCCATTCAACTAGGGGTTAGTGGGAAGTGTCTGACATTTGTTCCTTAGCCAAGTGTAATGGCGGGCATGGTTATTGGGCCTTAGCCATTCGGCTCTAAGCTGTCCCGTCTTTGGTACTGTCGATGATTCAGGGTCGGGGCGTCCCAGGAACGGTGTGCCCACAAGAGGCGGTTTGGAGCTGCTCTACTGTTCCTGCCATGCGGGTGACTGTGACTCACAGCAACCCGAGGGGCACAGCAGAACCGCCTGATTCTGAGGCACTACCTCCTTACAGGAGTAGAAAGCCCCATCTTTCTCCGAGAGCGGCTGGTGGTTTCGAACTGCTAACCTTGAGGTGAGCAGCCCAGCACCTGGCCATGGTACCATCAGGGCATGTTAATGCTGTCATAGATGTTGGGGACACACCCAAACTAACAGCTCCCTGCCATGGTGTCGACCCCAACTCCTAACAGCCCTGCAGGATGGCAGAGCTGCCCCGTGTTTCTGAGGGGAGCCCAAGGCCGCCTCTTTCTCCCACGGAGCAGCTGGTGGGCTTGAACTGCTGGCTTTGCAGTTAGCAGCCCCCTGTGTATCCCCCCCCGTCGGGTCCGTATCCCCCCGTCGGGTCCGACTCTAGGCCCCAGCTCCTCTGGGGTTGGTTCATGTGACTCTTTCCTGGGAGGCACGATGGAAGAAACAGCATTCCTTTGGCCCGGCCATGCTGATGCTGTTGACTCACGGAGACACATGTGACAGGACTGTACCTGTTGGGTTTCTTGTCTGCACTCTGGTTTTGAGTTGTGGTTTTATTACTTTTAATAATTTTATTGGGGGCTCTTACAACATTCCATACATCAATTGTATGAAGCATATTTGTGCATATGTTGCCATCATTAGCTTCTAAATATTTTCTTTCTATTTGCGCTCCTCTGCACCCCACCCCATGACTCCTTGATAAATTACAAATTATTATATCTTACTCTGACCGCTGTCTCCCTTCACCCACGTTTCTGTTCATCTCCCTGGGTGAGGGTGTGTATGTTATCCGTCGGTTGCAATTCCGTCCTCCCTCCCTCCCCTCATCTGCACTCTGCCTCTCCTTCGCCCTGTGGAGTGCATGGGTGGTCTTGAACAGCCAGCGCTGCGGTGTTTCCTTGGTGAGGGTCATGGTTGGTGAGGATTGCAGGAGAAGATGTGGCTGATGAGGTGCGTCACATGGTACCCAGCACAGAAGGATGACGGGAGTGCTCCCTTTAGCGCCGGAACTCAGGCAGCAGCAGATGGTCTAAGGGCTGAAGCTGGTGCACTTGTGGTTTTGTCAATAAAGCTTTATTGGAACAGCCGGTGCTCCCTGCACTGCGTGGCTGGCTAAGCCTGAGGTGCTTACCAGATGTCTTCCCATGTTCTGCCCTTCTCCAGGGACACAGGCAGAAAGACCTGCCCACCTCCCTCCTCAGGGATGGGAGCCCGGGAAACCTCTGGGGCAGTTCCAGCCCATCCTGCAGGGTCGATGAGAGTTGGATGCGACTTGAGAGCAGGGGTTCTGATTGGCTGGTGTTTCGTGCCTATAAATCCACACCGGGGATGAGGATTTGGGTGAGGAATATCAAGTGTACCAGACAGCCAGAAGGACAACCAAGTCTGTCTGGGAAGAGCACAGGGAGGACGAGGGGGCTTTGTCTGATACTCTTGGTCAGGAAGACCAGCCCTGGAGAGGGGCGCCGTGCTTGGTGAAAGGGGGAGTGGACGAGAGCCCCTCAAGGAGATGGAGTGTCCTTGGCTGCAGTCAGGGGCTCCAGCGTAGCCGCCTGTGAAGCTAGCACAGCACTGGGCTGGTTGTACATCAGGCTGCTGTGAGTCGGGACAGGCTGGGTGGCACCTAACTGACAGCCAGGGCTACCAGGCCTGCATCGCTTTGACTTTGAAGGGAATCGGTTCTCGGAGGCCACCGTTCAGAGGGCTCTCTGGTCGATCTTTTGGGCAGATGGTGCGTTCTTGTCTGTGTGTGTGTACAAATGCATACATGTACATACTGTCACACAGTCAGTGTTTATACCCAGGTGTTTTCATCACAGAAACAGAGCCTCTGGCTGCTGTGAGCAGTCCCCACACCTCCTGCCACCCTCTACGAGGAAAGGAGGCCCAGGGGGCGTCGTGGGCTGTGTGTCGGGCTGTGGATGGCAAGGTCAGCAGGTACTCAGGGAGAAAGATGGGGGCTGTCTGCTCCCCTAAAAGTTGAGTCCCAGAAACTCCAGGGCGCTCTGCTCTGCGGGTGCCCGTGGGCCGGTTATTTGTTAAACCACGAACCTGCCTCTGCCTGCTGACACAGCTGTTATGCAGGTGAGTGTGGGAACATGTGACTCCCACCCCCTGCTGCCTGACTGCCTTCCACTCGGTGGGCGTCTCTGTGGTGGGCACTGGCTCTCCCCTGACAGGGTTGGTGGTGTGAGTATGTGGCCCGGTGCCATTCTGCGCTCTGCTCCACGGTGTGTGTTAGTCAATGGCTGGTGCTTGGAATTGGACCTACAGTGGCAGTTGCCTGGGGAGGTGGTGGTGAGGCTGCTCCCCGCAGGGTGGCGGAGGACACAGAGGCCCTCTGTTAGTTAGCTTCTTGGTAGGATACAGTGTATCTTCAGGAAGAGCTCTGGGGGTGCAGGGGGTCGGCATTGGCTGCTGACTCAGATGGGTGGCTCGAATTTGCCCTTCAGCTCTTCGGGAGAGGAGAGAAGGCAGGGGTGACGAGTTCCCACGGGGATTGCAGACAAAGCCGTGTGATCATCACCTAATCTGGTGTCAATTTGAGGATTAAGAGTAGGGGTGGAGTCTAGGCTGTCAATCTGGAGATAACTAATGAGACTTCTGTGTGGGTGTGGCCTTCTCCTGAGAATGCTGGGAAATCTTGTACTTCCTCCTCGGAGGCGGAAGACACCTCTTTCTCTCTGCTACTCCCTGGGAGACATTGCAGAAGACAAGCCACATGGACACAACCAGACCTCGGAAGCCGGAGAACCTACAGAGAGACCCCTGCCAGCACTGAGATGCTTACAGTGCCACTGGACCCAAAGACTTTCTACCCACTGGCGTGTGATCGTCCTGCATTTGGCGTCATTGCATGTGTTTCGTGAGTCTGAAGAGGACTTTATAGATGGGTATTGGACATATGGGCTAATATCAGACGTATGGCCTTGGACTGGACTGGGTTGGGATGTTTTCTTAATGTACAATTGCTCTTGTGTATAAACCTCTTCCTTATACACATGCGTGTGTCTATGAATTTGTTTCTCTAGTCCACCCTGACTAGTACAGTGCCCCTGGCCGGCTGGTCTGCTCTGCTGTCCCCTGGGCCGAGAACAGGCATGTTCTTGTCTTGTAGCACAAGGGGTCACGAGGGCCCGGGCTGTCCACGGGCCCTGACGGGCCCATACTATAGCCCCTGGGCTGTGCTGCTCTTCCAGGTGGGGGCTGTGCTGTCGGAGGCAGACGTGGGAGTGTGTGTGTGTCCTGTGGGGTGTGCCCTGCCGAGATGTACGCGTGTGTAACTGTCTTGTCAAGGCTAACTCACAGCCCAGGGCAGAGGTTAATTCTGACCTGGCGGTTTCCAGTCTCCTTATGTGCAAGTAAATTATGCAGCAACAGTGCCCGGCTCCCTTTTATTAATCTCTCCTCTATTAGCCTGCTTAAAATCAATTAAGTCTGCCGCGCCTCTCACCTTGCTGAGAAGCAGGCCCTGCACATCACCAGGAGGCCACGTGGCGACTGATGCTGCCTCGCTCTTGGGGACTGGTCCCTGCGGCTCTGGCTGCATCTAGGACTGTAGACTTGCCCAGCAGCAGGCATGGGCCGAGGTGTCCTCCTGGAAGCACCGGGAGTCTGGAAGGAAATGGTCCAGATTAAATGGAACCAGGGGTGTGGGCACTGGCCAGCTCCTGCCCAGGCCTCTCATCTTCTACCTCTGGGCCCTGCCTGCTGGGTTTTAGACCACGAGGCTCCTGGTTCAACCCCTGCTGGCTGCATCTTGGAAGAAAAGTGAGGTTGGCCTCTCCTGTCAAGAGGGAGCCTTAGCCCTATAATGCTGAGTGCGATGTTTTGTAACATTTAATTATGACATTTATTATAAATCCATGGATGAATGTCACAATTTGGTTACATTTAAAAAACCATTGCAAATTTTATATTCTTTAAATACATGTTTGTGGTTATAGATAACTATGAAAGTAAATAATAAAAACAAAACAAGTTTCCCCTGAAATTAAAAATTCAGGGCCACAGTGAGTTTTGGGATCAGCTTCGGGGGAGGGGGTGGTTTAGGTTTGGACTGCTCTTTGGTGGGAAATTTAGGCTGAAGCTTTGATTTAACTGTATTAGTGGCACCTCATCTACCTCAACTCCACAGTCAGTGACATCAAGAAGAGTGACACAATCATCACCACACTCGGGTTTAGAACGCTTTCTTCTTTTACTCAGTTATTGGTGCAATTTTATTTTCAGTTGTGGCAAAACGCATACACAGAACACTCTCCAATTCAACCTCTGCCTGTACAGTGCAGTGCCATTGACTCGACTGTGTGTTGTGCAAACCACGATTGCTATCCTTTACCAAATGATTGCACCTCCATTCACATGAACTCGGGGTCCTCTAAGCAAAAACTCTTCCTCCTTCAAACCATCAGGCAAGTGTGTTACTTTTTTGGCTAATACTTTTCTTAATGTAGTCACATGTCATACACTTCCATGGTTAAATCCCCTTTAAAAAGAAATGTGCCATTACACTCAGCTCTGTACTCCGTCTCCACTCTCCCCTTCTGCTCCCCTCCCCGCCCCTTCTCTGAGAAACCATTGCATGTTAAGGCATCAGTGCCTCCACCCTTCTGCGTTCCATTAACTGGAAAACCTAATGAATAATAAACAACATGAAACGGAAGGAAATAATAACAGATAAAACTAAGAAGAAAGAAGAGACCTCCATCGGTATTTAAAAAGCCAGAGTAGAAATTTCTTCATGGAACAATTGAGAAATAATTGATCCTAGAGCAAATTCAAGTTGTGTCAAAGGGAGGTCAGCTGACCAAGTATGTTATACCATGGTTCGATCCACCGTGATCCAGTTTACAGTGATCTCTGTCCGATAGTAAAGCTGTTGGAGGCCCTCCTGTGTGGCCAGCGGGGCTCGGCCAGGGGCTTAACCCGACTAGACCCTCCGCAGAGGGGTCGGGGCGCCCACGTCCTCCAGAGCCGCCTGTAAATTGGGTGTTCACAGTTTAAGCTCTGACGTGTTTCCCTTCACCATATGTGGGTTTGTGACTGTCACCATTGGATCACACAGGCTGGCGTGCTGCTTCCGTGTGGACTTAGTTGATGCCTGGCTTACATGGCTGCTTGTTTGAATGCGAGCCTTTACGAATCCAGACACCATTCCAAGTGATAGCCGGGCACCATCTGCTCTCTTCACCACACTCCGCTGCAGCACCCTCCTCTGCAGCGATCTCTTTGTGAAGGTGCACACTGAGCTAACTAACTGTTGTTGGGCTGGGGCTAGGATTACGTGGGAGCCCAGAATCCAACTGCTTATCCACAGTTATGAATGCTTTTGGTTTACTTTGGCAATCAGATTATAACAAAAACAAAGACCACAACAACACTAACCAAAAGAACACCTCCCCACCTTGCAAAAACAAAACAGAACATCAGTGATCCCCTTGGGGTATAAGGATTTATCCAGTGGCATAGAATTTCAGGCACTGCTGATAGGCATTTATGCAAGTCCCTTCTGCAATCCATGAGTTGCTGCTTTGTACAGATTGATTTCTCAAATGATCAAACTGTTTATACTGAGCATGGGGGTTGGTGTGTGCGGAAAATTTCCTGTATCATTTCTTACAAGGGTTGATCCTTGCCTCTCAGATTAAAACCCGTCTTATTAGTGCCGGAGGAGAATTGAGGTGTGCTGACTGTATGGTGGTTCTGAGTCCCCTTTCATTGGACACCCACTTAGCCAGGATGTCCCACCCAAGGTCCAACCGCCATTGCCGCAGTGTTGGGTGGCCATCCTTGGCTTCCTCTCCCATCAGAGTATTTCAGTCCCAGGGAGTTGAGAGGTTGGACGCAGTCTGTTCAGTTGAGTCCTCTGGTGTGGCCTTTGGTGGTGGGAATGAGGCTTTGTGCTTTGCTAGGAAGTGTTTTCTGTGATGGACCTGGGCTTCACCCACCCTTGGGTACATCTCTGGTCATTTCATGAGATGAAGCTCCTAGAAGTAGGAGCCGTGGGCTCAAGCTTGGGAATGGGAGGTTGCCTTAGACTGCGCTGCACCACCAACCGCTTCAAGCTCCTGCCGGCCGTGTGCATGACCCCACCACAGACCAGACCCACCCCATCGTATGGATGCCAGCTCGTCGCGGGAGCAGACTGCCTCCTATTTCCCTCGAGGAGCAGCAGGTGGATTGGAACTGCTGGCCCAGCAGCAAGCAGCCCAACCCCTCCTCACAGCGTGACCTGGGCGGCTCTGTGTAGGGGGTTGAATCACATGGCCCTAGAGAACCTCATTCCACCCGGTGTCATTGTTACCACGGAAATGCCACCCGTGGGTGACGCTGAAGAAGGTGCTCTTCAGAGCGGCTCTGCTCACTTGCTTGGGTGCTGGGTGCTTGCTGGCAGTCGTTGGCACTCCTGCTGCTCCATGGGCTCTGTCTGCTCTCAAAGCTCGGCCCCCAGAGGGGCTTCGACCCAGGACCCACCTGGAGGACCCCCGGAGCATGACAGGAGCAATCCTCTCTGGGCATGTTCACGGCCAGCAGGCAGAGGAAGCACGCTGCCTGGCATTTTAGGAGCCCTGTAGCACTCAGGAGGCGGCCCCTCGAATCCCTTCCTCATCTTCCGTGTAGCCACGTCCTTGTTCACGGGAGCTGCTTTCTCCGATTTCCTCCTCTCCCTCTGCGGGAGCCCTGGCAGGGGTGGGGTGGGGGGTGTCATCGTGGTTTACTTGGGCTGCTAACCACAAAGCCAGCAGTTTGAAACCACCAGCCACTCCCCAGGAGAAAGATGAGGCTTTCTATTCCCATAAAGATGCACAGACTTGGACATCCACAGGGGCACCTACTGGGTCTGTAGGCTCATGAGATGGAATCGGCTCAAAGACAAGTGGGTGTTTGGGCTCAGTGAAGCAGAGGGGGAATGTCGGGGCACAGGAGGATGCTCTGTTTGGGTGATTATCCTGGGAAGTGGCTTGATGGGAAGCGGTTTGTGTGTCTACCCCTCCCCCCTTCACAGGAGATGTAAACCCTAAAAAGAGAAGGTACACCACAGTGTTTGCACTTCCAGGGTGAACTTGGGCTTCTTGGCTGTGCAGGGGACCCTGGGGTCTGAGGGGCCTCAGAAGTTAGCAGGACTGAACCTGCAGGTAAATGCAGGGCTGGTGCAAGCCCTTCACCTCCAACATAGGAGGTCCAGGGTGGTAGGGGGGCAGGGGGAGGGGAAGACCCCTCTTGGCCACCCTGCTGGTTGCCCGCTGGCCATGTGCCTGTTCTGCCCAGGCAGGATGGAGTCCCACTTGCCCCACTGCCTCTGCTCTGGGACAGGCAGGTCAGTGGCTCTGTGTCCCAGCAGCAGCGGCCAGGCCCCTAAGGTCCCAGGACCACCCCCATCCACCCTGCACTGGCTAACGCAGGATCAGGGTGCTGCCGAGAAGAGTGAGGGGTGGGGGTAGGGCTCTTGTGCCATATCAAGTCAGTATCTACAAGAACCTACTAGGTGCTGGGGATGGGGTGCGAGGCTGAACCCAAGGGCCTTGGCGGAGCCCTGGGCAGCGGTTACCACCAGAACCAACTCACTGCCAGGGACAGTGGCACCGGCACCGTGGGCGTCTGTGTGCATGTTGGTGAGGGTGTGTGTCTGGGAGCTCATGTTTATGTGTGCTATGTCTGTATGGAAGAGGTGAGCACATGAGCTTGCCTGTATAAATTGTGTGAGTGTGCACGTGCTGGTATGTATGTTTTATACAGCTGGGCCACTGAAAGTGCAAATGTGTGTATGCATGCATGTAAGTATCAATGTATGTGTGCTTGACTTGTATGTGGTGAGTCTGTATGAAAATATATGTATATACAGATCTGGAGGGGTAGTGTATGTGAGATCCATGCTGTGGCATATATGTGCATGTGTTTATGTGCCTGAGAATGTGTATGTATCTGTACAGGTGAATTTGTGTATGAAACTCATAACATGTGTGAATGTACATAAGGAGGTACCCCCTCAAAAAATGGAATTTTTTCAAATCTTGTATTTAAATTATTTTACAAAACAATCACCTTCAGAATACTCTGTTACACTTCATACATTTGTCAAATCTGTGATTTCATTCTTAGAAATATTTTTCAAACTGTTTGGAGGGCTGACAGCACCTCCCTCGGTGTTTTTCTTCACGCTTCTACGTCAGCAAATTACTCTCCTTTCATGTCCCTCTTCATTCACTGAAACAAAGTCTCACAGAGTGAGATCAGGTGAGTAAGGTGTGTGGGGCAAGAGAGGCATGCTGCTTCTTGCCCCAAAGTGGCACACGGAGATGGCTGCGGGACCAGGTGCCATGTTGTGGTACAATCAGTCCCCATCTGCCAGAAACCGGGCCTCCTTGCCACACACTGCTCTGCAAGCTTCTCAGAGCCTCTGAATGCAGGAAAGCTTGTGGAGGTGGAGGTCACGTATGCATTCGCTGTGAGGTGCGTGTATATGCGGGTTGCTCTGTGCTACGTATGTGGATGCAGGTACATGTGTGTGTCCCCGAGCTCCCTCGGCCAGGCAGCACCCCTCCTCCTTCCGGGTGTCCCTACTTGGCAGTGAGGTCCAGTTAATGTCTATACTCGGCAGCATCCCTTCACATCACCTGGTCCCCCTGGCCTGGCAGGTGCACCGGCAATTTTTTGCCACTGTCTGTCCTCGGAGATACACTGGGCAAGGTGTGCTAACCTGGAGGCGTCCAGGACACAGGTTTGATGTTCTCAGAGAGGGCAATGACTGACTGCAGGCCCGGGAGGGAGAGGCATCCTCTCAGCTCCCAGGGCTTTTCAGGGTCCGAAAGCGGAACACCAGACACCCAGTGAGAGTCCAACCGAGAGAAGGAAACAGATTTTCGGGCAAAGATTTTCCAAAGCATGTGTTTATATTTGTACGTGGTCACATCCAGCAGACCCCTGGCTTAATGAAGTCAACCCAGCAAAGGGTTAACAGGCAGGTGCCCAGCTGCTGGTTTCCTTTCAATGGCCTTGCCAGGTGCGAGGAAGGGACTGAGGTCTACAGGTGGGTTGTGTCAATGTAATGCATTCTGGACCTATGACTTTCCATTTTTAAACGGAAGTGCATAGAATGTAGCAAGTCTGGCTCAGCTGTTTCAGCTGGGCGGCTCCACCGCCCGTATGGTTCTCATCACATAGGGCCCGACGCTCTCCGCTCCTGAGTCGGTCAGCATCCCAGACAGCCCCTCCCCGGCCCGGGCCCCTTCTCATCCACTGCGCAGGAGGCTGCCCGAGCCGGAGGAGCCTGGTCTCAGCAGGTGCCCTGCAGAGGAAGGGTGGGACCCTCTGCCCTGTGAAGAGGTGGCGCTTTGGAAACCCCTCAGGGTGCGTGGTTCTCCTCCCTCCTGCCGGGCAGAGGGTTGTGTGCCAGGTATTTCCTATCCATGGGGGTCACCGTCTTTGTCATCTGTGCCCGACTGCTTTCACCGCATATCTTCCGGGTTGCTCGGGGCTGTCGGGGGCACATGAGCTTGTTCCATGGGGGAGTCCTTGCCCTCGCACATGGACCCACACTCCGTGTCCCCTGTCCTGGTGCGGGCGCTGGGGCTGCCTCTTGCTGCCCTGGGGAGGTGCAGAGTGCTGAGGCTCAGGCACCTGGGTGAGCCCTTAGCTGGTCCTTTGAGTAGACGAAGGGGCTTCAACAATTCCGTGGGAACGTTCCCCATCTGGCAATTTCATTACCCAGGACACGTTTGGCATCGCTCGCTGGCT
The DNA here is from genome assembly GCF_050624435.1 of Tenrec ecaudatus. Classification (NCBI taxonomy): domain Eukaryota; kingdom Metazoa; phylum Chordata; class Mammalia; order Afrosoricida; family Tenrecidae; genus Tenrec; species Tenrec ecaudatus. The sequence continues at coordinate 2,881,202 of NC_134541.1, read as the reverse complement.
TGCACACTTGCGAATGCAGTTGCTGGAGATGCAGACGGGGTTGTGCTGCACTGCTAGCTTAAGGTCGGTGGTTCAAGCCCAGGGTGCATCTGTGGGAGGGAGATGCGGATTTCTGGTTCCCTAAAGATGTCCCATGTTGGAAATCCACACGGGCCATTCTGTCCACCTGACGGAGTGCCAAACGTCAGAATCCATTTGCAGGCAGTGGGCTTGGCTGGGTGTGGTGCTCCTCAGGGCCTGGTGGTGCAGTGTTCCACCCTGGAACTGGAGTGTGTGGCTGGGACCTGGGAGTAGAAAACCTGTGGTCCGGTTTCCATAAAGATGGGGGTCTAGGAGGCCCCCTAGGCCACTTGGCTGTGACCTGTAAGGGGGGCTGTGAGTCGGGACCCTCAAGTCATTACTCATCCTGTGTGACTCTTTCCAAGGACCCCGGCTGGCTTTCCCAGCACCGTCCCCGTTTGCTACCCCCACCAGCAGCAGGGGGGTCCCATTCCTCCAGTTCTCAGGACACAGGCTACTCTCTGCTGTCTTGGCAGGATGGCCCTCCCAGAGGGCCTGTGCATTTTCATGCAGGATGAAAGGACTTCGCCACCGTCCTGTTGGCTTCGAGTCTAGACACGGGTCACCCAGCAGAGAACTGGTGCCAGTGAGGAGCATAGGGGGGAGGACTGAGTCGGGGATGCGTTTGTTTCAGACGCACCCATGGTATGCTAGCACTGTACCCTCATAGCACCTGATGGGCATTGACCTTCACACATTCAGCTTTAAAAAACAAACCCAAACCCCAAACATCCCCGGGGATATTTCTAACTGCAGAGTGTGCACTTTTGCCAGCCAGCCTGCTTGGGGCGAGTTTAGTTGCACCGTGCGCTGGCTGATTGCTAGGTTTAGAATTCTTTTGACTTTGAGACTGATAACTCTGCTCTCTGGTGCTGCTGTAACAGATATGCTGCTGGTGGGGGCTCTGTGGCAGTTACGTACTCTTCTGTCAACTTGAGGAAGGGGTGGAGTGTAGCCTGTCAATCAGGTTGCAGCTTGATGACCTCATTTGGAGGCACAAGGGAGATAAATAACTCATTGGAGGCCGGACACAAACACACTGCTTCATCTTCCTATTGACAAACCAGATGGAGCTACACTGATGGAGCCAGAGCCCTGGAGCTGGAGGAGCCACGTGGAGACCCATGCCAGTGCTGAGATGCCTCCACTGCCACTGGATCCACAAGACTTTCGACCCACTGGCCTGTGATCTTCCTGCACTCGGCATCCTTGCATGTGTTGCCGGAGTCTGGAGAGGAGTTTATAGGCTGCCATTAGACACATGGGCTAGCATCAGATTTAGGGACTTGATCTGGGCTGGGATGTTTTCTTAATATGCAATTACTCTTTGATACAAGTCCTTTATTGCACACACACGAGTGTCTCTGGATTTGTTTTCTAGTCAACCCAGACTTACACAGGCTCTCACAGCCAAGGTGATCTCTTGCTACCATTCAGGGGGCTAAGGTCTGAATTCAGGGCCTGGGCTCTAGGGGAAGTCTCTCCCCCCTTCTCTGTATCTCGACCCCTCCCCCTGGTCACCTGTGTCCCTTCCTCTCCCCATCTCTCCTTTTCCTCTTGCTCCCCTTCTCCCTCCTGCCTTCTCCCCCCTCCCTCTTCCCCATCTCTGCTCCTCAGGAAGGTCCTTGTCCCCTTTCAGCATCGGGGGACTGAGTGTCCCTTTGAGATGGCCTTGTGTCTTGACAGGGACCGTGGGTCCAAATAACATGCTCCATTCTTCTTGCTCAGTGACACAGACCCCTCTGATCTCTGCTCTCCTGTTGTTAGAGGCCAGGTTGACGAGAGAAACAAATACACTAACCCCTCATGTGTGTAAACTCACAGGGAAGTTCTACCCCGTCCTAAAAAGGGTTGCTATGAGTCAGCATTGACTTTATATCAAGAATGAACTATATATCAAGAAAACATCCCAGCCATGTCCCTAAGTCTGATCCTAGTCCGTCAGTCCCTCTTCAGACTCACACAGCCACATGCAGTGATGCAGGGTGCAGGGAGAGCACAGGCTGGTGGGTGCAGAGGCAGGTGGATCCGAGGTTGGTGGAAAATGGCAGGTTTCAGGTGGCCAGCCAGCTGGAAGGTGAAGGCAGAGGGGGTGGGGGCCCGAGGGTTCCCTGGGCCCTCCTTACGAGAAGGCCATGCCCACAGGAGGCACTGCCAGGCGGTGACCTGATTGACAGGTTGAATACCACCACCCTGTTCAATGTCTTCGAGTTGACATGAAGTTGTATGGCTAACACACACATTCTGTATCTCAAAGATGGGGCTTTCTTCGCTTGTAAAGAGCCAGTCTCAGAAACTTGTTAGACAGTTCCACTTCTGTCCTGAAAAGGTTTGCTATGAGTCAGCACAGACTCAATGGCACCTTAGTTATATCTCAAGAGAGGACTCGTCACTCAACCGGACCCTCTGGGCTGCGTCCTTAAGACTGCCACCAATCTTCTTTCTCCTCATCGGGAACCCGCAGCCTCGGCATTGACTCTGACTTAGCAACCCTGGAGGGCAGGGCGGCTCCTGAGGGCTCCCCAAACTAAGGTTTTAGGGGGGCAGCAGGTGCCACCCTTCTGTGGAGTGGCTGGTGGGTTTGAACTGCTGGCCTTGCCCAGTGCATAACCCACGATGCCACTGGGGCGCCCGAGAACATCAAGGGTGGATTTACAGCACACACGACCAGAAAGTCATACTGAGACGCTTAGCCCACCTGAATGGCCACACATTTTCCTCTTGTTTGCTGGGGGTCTGAAGGTGACTCTGGGACAGCCACAGGTGAATCCTGTACTGCTGAGCATGGTTCTACTGTATGGCCTGGGGGAGGGGGGGGACGGGAGCCCCAGCAGCATCCTCTTTGGTAGGTGGCCCCAAGAAAAGCAACTGCAGGAGGAAGTGCTAGGAACCAGTTGTAACATGCGGTGGCGGTGGGGGTTCTCAGACACGTGTTTCTGCTGGGCAGCACGGCAAGCCCCCCTGCACACAGCAAGGCGCCAGTGGTTCCACCGCCCACCAGGGGGAAGACTTGCCGCACCCACGGCGGGACGCCTGCGTCCTTTTCCTAAAGTGTACAAGGCGCGTTGCTTTAGAGAGCCCCAGGGCGGGCTGGGTTGGTGTTGGGCTGCAAACCTCAAGGTCAGCTGCTCAAAACCACCAGCTGTTCCTCTGGAGAAAGATGAGGCTTTCTGTTCCTGTAAAGAGTTAGTCTGGGAAACTATACCACCAGGCCGCTGAGTCAGCGGCCACTGGCTGGCCGGGAGTTGGGTGCCTTACAGATCTGTGCATTTCAGGGAGGGACCCTCAGCTGCTGAAGCGCCCAAGACAGCGCTCTGAGGGGTGATGGTGACTCTCTGTAGTGCTGCCTTGTGTGTTTGGGTTGTCACGGGATGTGTGTGTGTGTGTGTGTGAGAGAGAGAGAGAGAGAGAGTGCGCAATTTGTTACAAGCCAATCGGAAGTAAAATTTCCCATTAAAGGAGACATTGTTTTCCCAGGGGTTCTCACTCAATGCAAATGAAAACTGGGGTCCTGTTTCCCAGTCTGCAGATGGCCAGTGCTGGCGGAAGCATGGGGAAAGAGGAAGTGGTGGGGGTGGATGCCTTCTGCTGACAGCAGCTTGGTGTCTGTCCGGGAGGGGACAGAGCCCCGCTCAGGATGCTTGGCCTCTGTTGCTTGAGAAGTGGACAGAACAGGTAGGAGGGGCGGCAGCAGGGCGGTGGGTGGACACGGGATCACAGGGGTTTGATCTTTGTCATGATTGGTCCCGTCTGTCTCACATCTTCCTGAATTCTGACTGAAGAGGAAGGGGGGTCCTGTGGAGCCGGCCTCCCCTCCACAAATGGTGAGCTGCTGCCACTCTAAGGGGCCCTGGAGGCGCAGTGGTTAAGCATGGGCTGTAAACAGTTAAAACTCCAACCCAAGCTCGCTTCGGTTCAGCCAAGTCTGACTCGTAGTGACCCCATAGGACAGGGTAGAATGTGGATTTCTGGGACTGCAACTCTTTCCGGGAGATGAAGCCTCATTTTTCCCTCCTGGAGCAGCTGGTGGGTTTCAGTGATTGGGGCCCACGGGTGCGTGAGAGAGAGAGAGAGAGAGAGAGAGAGAGAGAGAGAGAGAGAGAGGTGGCCGTGTGCTTCTGTGAAGCCGGCCGCTGTGGGGTCCCGGTGACCAGCTCTGCCCTGAGGGGTCACGAGACTGGGATTTGGTGAGGCTGCTGCCGATTTGGAGTTTGGTTTTATTGCCTCTCTGGTTGTTTGCCAAGATGTCTTCGCAGCGTGTGTGCGTTAATAAAATGTGAAAATAGCAATTTTAAAATTAAAACGCTACTTAACTGCTGTGTAGCCGCAGAAAACCTCATGGAAGGGAATTTTAGCAATATTTAGTAAAAGTTATGTAAGCAGTCACCCATTGCCCCAGTACCCTGCTTCTAGGAATCCGTCCCCAAATATCCTGACAAAAGGTGACGGGCGCTTAGGGAAGCCCCTTCCCTGCATCCTTATCTGTGGCTGCGGATAAGCCCACCTCAGAGACATGCAGACTCTGATCCAGACCACCGAGGTCAAGCCCATGGCCCAGGAAAGCCTCTAGTGTTTTTAATTCTGGTTTCCCGGTGTGTCCAGTCGTTGGGTTTCCACTCTGCTGAAGTCTGGGCACGGGGGGCAGTCCTGTTGGTGCAGTGGCCCGTAGCCGGGCAGCTCACGGCAAGACCAGCAGCAGGAGACCACCAGCGGCTCCGAGGGAGAAAGCCAGGCTTTCTCTTGTAAAGCAACAGTCTCGGAACCCTGCAAGGGCAGTTCCACCCTGACCTGGGTCGCTGTGGAGTCGACACACTGAGGGCAGTGGGTTTGGGTTTGGCAGTGTGACTGAGTGTGAAAGGTGGAAATGCTCCAGGTAGCTGTTCCTCAGGACGCGTCACAAAGCTCCAGGCGCCAGAATGCATCAAGGAGGGAGCAGCAGAACACTGCTGTAAGCCTCCGCCTGCAGGCAGTCAGCTCCAGCTGGTGGGTGAGCCAACCCAGCTCCCTGAATTAAGTGCCCAGAGGCGCCCCACTCCGCAAGCCAGTCTCCTGCTTCGTGGGGTGGCAAGCCCACCCCTCTGCTCTGCACTCTGGCTCCTGGTTCTGCTGCTGCTCCTCTGACGTCACAGCGGTCTTCTGGACCCAGGAGGTTCACTGCTCAGGGATCTCAGGTCCAGAGCATGCGCTCCACTCCTGGCTCTTGCAGGTAATGAGATTCCCCCCTCCTACTTCTCTGGGGCCTCATTTTATGCACAGCAGGATGGCCTGCAGGGAGTCCCGTTTGTCATTACTCACGGGCGATTCCTATCCCTACTTGGTACCAGACCTGTGCAGGGAAAGGTCATTGGGTGGGAGTTAGGGACTCTGGGGAGCACATTCAATCATCCTCTGCCCCTGAAACTTGCTCCTTGTCGGGTGGCCCCCACCTTCCACCCGTGGAAGATGGTGTGTCTGCACTTTCTTCAGCACAGCCCTGTCCCACGAGGGCTGCCCGGGTGCAGGGAGTGAGCCCCATGTGCTGGGCAGTGACCAGCCAGGTGGCTTCTGTCCCCACACACTCTGAATGACAGCAGGGGAACAGGTCTACCCTCTAGGCTATGTTTATATCCACTGCTTATCGTGTCTCATCTCTGTGCAAGAATGAGGGAGGAGACGTGTGTGCGCCCACGCGTGCGCCCAGGTCTGTGCTCACATGCAGGTGTTTCAAGATGAAACACTGGCGCACAGACAGCAGCGGCTGCACCAGGGTAGAGAGGGCATGTGTGAGAGTGGGGCGTCTTTCGTTGTACATAATTCTACGCCGGGATCACAAACATCCTGAGAAAAAAATTAGCCAGGAAAAGTCCTAATAATTAGGAAGAGCGTGATTAAGCACTTGGCTTCCAGCTCAAAGCCACTAGGCAGCCCTTAGGAGAAAGATGAGGCCGTGTCCGCTTCTGCCAGGATGACAGCCCTGGAACATCCCACGGGCAGGTCCACTCTGTCCTGTGGGGTCACCATGATCCCAATGGCCTGGGCAGCCATGGGTTTGGGTTGGCATCAGAACCGAAATCAGATGGAAACAATGAGCATGACTGGCAGGTGAAGGTGGTGCTCCGGGGACCTCGTGGGTACCCTTTGGACTGCTAACCACGAGGTCAGCAGTGTGAACTCCCGGCTGCTCTGGGAGAGAGACGTAAGTCTGCCTCCATCCAGCTCCACAGCTCTGTGAACTACAGGGGACAGAAGCCGAGTTTTTTCAGTATGTTTTTTGTAAAATTAGGTGCCTTGGCTTATACTCGAGTATATACGGTAAGTCAAAATCGACTTGACTAGAGTTTGGCTCTTTGGGGGGTGGGGTGGAGGGATGGGTTCTCAAGTAGGGGCCTAATCCGAGGAGAAACAATTTATTCAAGTGACTTTGGGCTGTACCTGCCTTTACAAATGCAATGGCATCATGCACTGCACCCGTTTGGCTGCTAGCTGTGGTAACGTTGTCACTTTGACATCATGAGAGTGATCATTTTGAAGGTGAATAGGTGATACATTAACACTGTTTACGGAACATGTCACTTTGATGTGCTTTGGTTTCCTCGATGGAAACTACAGAAGCTGTTTACATCTATCTTCAACCATTTATGCTTTGTCCCATCTAATGAGACAAATGTATCCAAATGATTTTTCTTCTAAGCCTTCTAATCTTTACATGCTGTGTGTTAACCTTTCTCTGCAGATATGTGTCAGGTTGATGCAAACAGAGTATTAATCCCAGTAAATCGGTTCCATTCATGAAAGCATTGCTCAGTAATAAACATAAACATAGTCAAATGGTTCTTAGAGATCAAGTGTAAAGACAGTGCAGTGGAGATTATCTTGACCGACCCAAGGGACCCAGCACCTCAAATGTTGTGTAATGTTAAATAGGATGCACTTTTATAACTAGTAGCAGTTTCACTTACACCTTTATAGTGTATAATTGCATTTTAAAAATGATTTTTTTTAAAGAAAATGCAGTTTTGTTCATGTGTCAACTGTCCGTGTGTTCCTAGAGATAGGAAAATAAGTAGTGTCCGTAAACGGAGTGTCAATGCAGTTAGGGACCAGAATTCTTTTGTTTTTATATAATTTTATTGGGGCCTCATACCACTCTTATTACAATCCATACATCTATCCATTGGGCACAGGAATTCTTATGGTATACTGTCTTTGAAAAAAAGCCTCTCCAGCCCTGTGCTCTTAATTTTGGATCGTCATTCGGTGCTGTTGATTGGCTGTGACACACAGTGACTCTGTGCACAGCAGTGAGACTGTCCCATCCTGCACTGTCCTGGTTGTTGCCGTGTCTGAGCCTATTGTTCTAGCCATCTGTCGACCATCCCACTGAGGGTCTTCCTCTTTTTCACGGACCCTCTGCCGCGCACCTTGCCCTTCTCCCAGGACTGGTTGCTCCGGATGGCGTCTCCCACGTACATGGGAGATGACGTCTCCCCATTCTTCAGGGAGCTTTCTGACTGGCCGCCTCCTAAGGAGTTGTGCTCCTGGGAGTCCACGGGACATTCCGTCGTCTTTGCCAGCGCCGCCGTTCAGAGGCATCGATTCGTTCTCTCTGGAAGCTGCTCCGTCCAGCGTCGGCATGCATTGAGGGTGATTGAAGAGACCCTGGCTTAGGTCGGGGTACCTTAGTCCTCAAAGTGACGACTTCATTTTCCTTTGATACTTCAAAGAGGTCTTTAGGAACGGGGTTTTCCAGGGCAATAATTCACCTTCACGACATTCTGTCCGTCATTGATGTTGCTTGTTGGTCTAGTGCTGATTTTTTTAAATTTTATTTTAAACTAGACAGTGTCTCTTTATTCTGTTTGAACAACTGCCCCTTGGTCCAGGCCAGGAGTTGGCAAACTGCAGCTCTCTCAATGTGCACGTGTGGCTCTGAAGTATTTTTATTAAATCCTTTTGGGGGACGGGGACTCTTACGGCTCTTGTAACAATCCGTACGTCGATTATATCAAGTCGTTCGTGCATGTTGTGGTGATGACTTTTGTGTTACTTACGTTGAGTTGTAATCCAAGGCTGTCGTCTCCGATCTTCATCAGGAAGTGCTCGCAGGCCTCTTTGTTGTCAGCTGGCCCGGCTGTGTCATCTGCATATCATGGGTTCTTAATTAGGCTTCCTACAGTCCCTGTGGCCCAGTTTCTTGGGCGATGTGCTGAGCTTACAGATTGAATAAGTACGGTGAAAGGGGGCAGCACTGGTGCGCATCTTTCCCGATGCTGAACCAGGCAGTCTCCCCTGATTCTGTTAGGATGGGAAGTATCAGTAAAAATTAATTCTCGTCTTGGAAAAATACCCACCTGCCTGTAATTGAGGCGTGCTTAGCATATAGTCCATGCTGGGGAATCTCCCATGTGCATGTGGGATGAATTGGACTTAGCTGGGCCATAGCCCATGGGGCTCCCCCACACTCTCGCTGACCACGGAGACGGAACTTCCATGCGATCCCGAGTTCTTTCACATTTCTCTCCCACTCCATGCAGGACTAGACTTCCCAGCGCCATTCCGTTCCAAGCAGCGGCAGTGGTAGCGGGGCACCATGTCATTCTTCTGGGCTCGGGGTGGGGGAGGCGGGGTGTGTGTGGCTGCACCCTCTCCTGAGTCTGCGTTTTCTCACTCTTGCTTGCTGGGGGAGAGGCCGTGCGTTGCACCTTAGACATTTAGATTTCTTTCATTGTTTTTTTAAGTTGTTTTTCTAGTGTTCTGTTGTTAGGTGCCATCGAGTTTGTTCCAACCCATAGCGACCCATGCACAACAATGCAACACTGCCTGGTGCTGCTGCGCCATCCTCTCAGTTGTCCCCACACTTGAGTCCATGGGCGCAGCCAGGTGCGGTGCCCATCCACCTCCTGGAGGCTCCTCCTCTCTTTCGCTGCCCCTGCTTTACCCAGCATGCTGTCCTTCTCCAGGGGCTGGTCTCTCCGACCATTTGTCCATAGTCTGACGTGAAGACTTGCCCTCCTTGCCTCTCCGGAGCACTCTGGCCTGCCTTCTTTCAAGACTGATCGATTTGTTCAGAAGTCCACGGCCCTTTCAATACTCGTCTCCGGCACGACACCACCATTCAAATACATCGATTCTTCAGTCTTCTTTATTTAATATCCAACCTTCACACGCAAATGAAGTAATTGAAAATACCACAGCCTGGGCCCGACTCACCTTACTCCTTAAAGTAACGTCTTTGCTTTTCAACACTCCAAAGGGGTCTCCTGCGGCAGACTCACCCATTGTTTGATCTCTTGGCTGCTGCCGCCATGAGCACTGACTGTGGATCCAAGCAAGATGAAATCCTCGACACTTCAATCTTTTCTCCATTTATCACGACGCGACCTCTTGGTCCGGTTGTGAGGATTTTGGTTTCCTTACCTTGGGTTGTAGTCCACACTGAAGGCTACCATCCTTGATCTTCATCGGCAAGTGCCTCAAGTCTTCCTGCCTGTCAGCAAGTGAGGTTGTGTCCTCTGCATATCACTGGTTGTTAATAAAACTTCCTCCAATCCTGCTGCCCATTCATTACATAACCCAGCTTCTTGGATGATTTGCTTAGTGTACAGATGAAGTATGGTGAGAGGCAGTCTTCCCTTGTTCCCACAACTGCCTCTTATCCCTGTAGAATCCCACAGAACAATGAAGGGTTCCGGAATTCCCATTCTTCTCTGGCTATCCGTAGTTTGTCACGATCCACCCAGTCAATACAACACCTTTCTGGTATTCTCTGCCTTGAGTTGTTGCACGTCCTCTCTTGAATCTGGCCTGACTGTTCTACACACCTTATCAGCATATGCCAGGTTTGCACGGACAGACTGACGGTGCCAATGAAGAACACTGGCAGCACCGTAGGTGGCCAGGAGAAGCAGCCAGTCTGTCTCTGAAGAACAACCAGGATGCTCCTTCCAAGCAAGGACGGCGGGACTTCGTCTCCCATCCTTTGGGCCTGTGATCCAGTCTCTGGAACAGGCCATCTGCTTGGTAAACAGGAGATCTCCCCCGAGACTGACTGACACGGTGACCCTTGGGAGGTGGCACAGGACCAGGGTGTGCGCAGTGCACAAGGTCGCGATGGCTCGGAAGCACCTGCGAACCCCGTCTCCATTGTCATAACCGTTGGTGGGTGTCACTGCGAGTGCTGGGGAACGGGGGTGCTGAGAGGAGCACACGCGCACACGCGCGTCACTTGTCATTGGTCCTCTTCATTTCGGGGTCCCACCTGGGTTCCTTTCCTCTTCGCAGCACCACTCTGCTCCCACTTGCTTGCTGTGCATGGTTACCACCAAACCTCTGTAGCTTGTGGGCCCAGCCTCACCAGTACACACGTGTGCAGTTCGTGTTGTGCACTTACATGTCAAATCCACTAGCAAAATGCAGCCGAAGAAATGTGACTTCAGCTGGCGCTCACGAGCCCTTGCTCCGCTCCACGGTGCGCCTTGCTGCCCCGTGTAGAGAGATTTAAATGACGGTCTGTGCCAGTTGCTTCCCACCTGAGAATTCCCTGAACCTCTTGTACGGCAGGCGCAGTGTGCTTTCTGTTTTGGTCTTGGTTCCTGGGAATGTTTACCTGAATTCTTTAAAGAGGGTTTTGCCAGATGTGAGTCTGGGCTGGCATCTCGTTTCTCCCAGCTCAGCATTTGGGAACGTCACCCTGCTGACTTCCAGCCTCCGTGGTTCCGAGTGAGCAGTCGGCTCTGGGCCCTTGTAAACGAGGAGTCACTTTTGTTGCTGTCGATAGTTTTCTTGTGCTCTCTCAACATCTCGATGACGATGCGTCTGTGTGTGGCTCCCCCTGCATTTTTCCTCCGGGGGTGGGGTTGGGGGGGCTTGAACAGCCCGCATGTGTAGGGTCATGTTGCCTGGGAACTGCAGAGAAGGGCCCTCCTGCTCTTGACCACACCCACCTGAAATGGAATTCCCATCCCACCAACCTCAGGAGCCCTGGTGGTGGTGTCGGTTAAAAGTAAGACTACTCCACATGAAGGTGGGCGGTTCAGTCCCCACCAGCTGCCCCATGGGAGAAAGATGAGGCTGCCTGTTCCCATGGAGACTGACCAAACCTCGGCAGCCCCACCGGGTAGCTGGAATCGATTCCGTGGCAGTGGGCTGTTTGTGGTTTTCTTTTGAGCTCCGGGGTTAGGGAGAGGGTGAGCGGGTTAGCTCTCAGGGCCGTTCTGACAAACAGTAGGTTTTCTTGTGTAAATCATGCTTCCTTTGCTGTTTGCCCACCGGGCTGTTTCCAGAGACTTCTAACTGTAGGAGGGGCTGTGGTTGTGTTTCTGGGTAGAGCCCCCGGGGCCAGTCTGTAAGTCTCCTCCCAGCAGCTGCCCCTGCGCTGCTGAGGAGGGACAGTGCCCTGTACCTTATGTTTTTCAGGGCTGACTCTCCCTGTGTATCGCCTGCGAGGTGTGTGTGCGCGCGCTGGCTCCCTCTCGTCACTGTTGATCTGAAGATGTCCTCTCTCCCTTCTGCACACAAACACCGGCTCAGCGAGGGCACTGCAAGCACTTCTCCCACTCGTGTTCGTAGCCTTGCCTTTTGGTGAACGCCCAGAGCCATCGGGTCGATTGGCACTCAGGGGCCCCAGACATAGGTTCCCAGGTTGTTGGTCTCCATGAGAGCAGCCAGCCTCATCTTTCTCCCTGGGAGTGGCTGGTGGGTTTGAACTACCGACCTTGCTATGTTAGGATGCTCACTCCAGGGTGCCCCGGGCTCCTTTCCTCAATGAGTAGCATATTTGGATGTTCATGTAGTTCACCCTTCTCCCCTGTCCACGGTTAGTGCGTCTGTCTGTCCCAAGATGTGCTGACTACAACGTGACAAAGGTGTTCTGTTTTCTCCTAGCGGCTCCCGGGATTTAGGTATCTGCTTCGTCTCTAATTGTTGTGTATGGAATGAGATAGTGTGTGACATCTGGCCCTCAGACCTCTTGCCCCCGGCTCATCCATAGGACATTTGGCATTATTTAATTAAGACTTCTTGTCCTATCACCAGTTGTCTTATCTTGCTGCTTGGGCTGACTGACTTCACCTGTATATGCGGGGTTGTGTTGTGAATTGGCCCATCCCAGGTGTGTCCTCGCAGGTGATCGACCTAAGCTGTCCCCTCGAACCTGGGCTGGGCTGTTTGAGATGAGTCTGAGCTTCAGCGGGCGAGCTCTCTGTGGTCAGAGGCGTCTTTTGAACTGTGCTGCATGGCCTGGGTGCTCTCTGCCTTCAGCTGGGTGGCCATGATGTGACAGGCCTGCCTCTTGGTGGGGCTTTCAGGGAGCCTGATCAGATGGTGTGTTAGTTAGTCTGGGTAGACTAGAGGAACAAATTTATAGACACTCATATGTGTATAAGAAAGAACTTTATATACAAGAGCAATTAAATATTGAAAAACATCCAGCCTAGTCCAGATCAAGTCTGTAAGTTCGATATTAGCCCATATGTCTGATACCAATCTAAAATCTTCAGACTCATGAAACACATGCAATGATGCCAAATGCAGGAAGCTCACAGGCCAGTGGGTGGGAAGTCTTGTGAATCCAGTGGCGGTGTAAGCATCTCAGCACTGGCAGGAGTCTCCATGTAGCTTCTCCAACTCTGGCTGCCATCAGTCTTTTTCCATGTGTCTTGTCAGCTGCAATGTCTCCCAGGGAGTGAGTCAAGAGAGAGTGGGTGCCTCCCACCTTGAAGGAGGAAGACAGGAGTTCCCAGAATCCTCAGGAGAAGGCCATGCCCACACAGAGACCTCATTGGCTATCACCTGATGGACAGGCTAGACTCCACCCCTTTTCTCTTAATCCTCAAATTGACACCAGGTGATGTAACTACCATGGATGGAAAGCTGGTCTGCATGTAGCCTCGTTGCTGCAGGTCTTTCCTGACTCCTGGACCCACGGCCTCCCAGTCGAATCCCCCAGTTTCCTCCTCGGTAGGATGAAGACGACACGTAGGCGTGGGACTGTGATAAGGATTACCTTAAAGGGGGCCAGTCGGTCACGAGCCTTTTCCTTACTTTCGCTAGGGGAGCCTTCTGTCTGAGAATCACATCCTGTCCTTTACTAAACTCATGGACCGGCGAGCGTCCAAGGTGACGTGACATCGTGCTGTGGGGTTCCTACAAGCTACCACTGGGGCGGATTATTGACAAGTGTTTGTTTTTACTTGTCTTCTCAGCACCAGGGAGATAAGATTTCCCTTGAGGCAAGAGTCTTATTTTCTGAGGATATGTTGGTTTCTTAGGCTGGGGACACAGGGGTCTGCGTAAGAGCTGAGAAACTGGATGAGGAAAGCAATCGTGTTTCCTTACAGGGAGGGGCCAGGAGTGAGCAATTCATGCGAAGACCCTAGATAAGAACCATGTTTGATTTTGAGAGAGATCAGAACTGTGGGCGATCCTGCTTCCGTCAGCTCCTGTCTTCTTCACTGCTGCCGTACAAATAGTCCTACCACAAGCGTCTGGCTTTTAAAAACACACTCATTCTGCCAAGTTGTTGTGGTAGTTACATAATCTCATGTCAACTCGAGGTTAGCAAGAGTGAAGGGGTGGAGTCTAGCCTGTCAATCAGGTCACTGCTTGTTGATGCTTTCTTATGGGCATGGTCTTCTCAGGAAGATTCTGGGAACTTCTTCTTTTCTCTCTCTCTCTCTCTCTCTCTCTCTCTCTCTCTCTCTCTCTCTCTCTCTCTCTCTCTCTCTCTCTCTGTTACCCCTTCCTGTTGGGGACCCATGCTCGGAGAGCTGGAGGAGCCACATGGATGCCTGCATCTGTGCTGAGATGCTTCTACCAACACATGGATCCACAAGACTTCCCACCCACTGGCTGGTGAGCTTCCTGCATTTGGCGTCATTGAGAGTGGCTACGTGAGTTTGAAGAGGAATTTATGGACTAGTATTGGACTTATGGGCTTATATTGGACTTGTGGACTTGATCTGGATTAGACTGGGATGTTTCTTAATATCCAGTTACTCTCTGATATAAATCTCTCTCATGCATATGAGTGTCCCTGGATTTACTTCTCTGGTCAACCTGGCTAGAAGCTGACTGCGGGGCACCAGCTCTAGGGGAAGTCTAGGCTCTCTCCTTGCCTCCTTTCAGCATCTGTAGACCTCTGGTGTTCCTTAGAGATTGGCGTGTGTTTGGCACCAGTCTCTCTCTGGGTCTAGGAGGTTCTCAGCACAGTGACGCTGGAACCAAAGGCTATGCTCTGCACCTGTTTCTTCTTTTAGGAAGGTTGTGAGGTACCCTTTTCTCTGCTTGGTTTCCTGCTCTTTTTTTGTTGTTGTTCTTCGTAAAATGAAAATAAACAAAACAAAAACGGATGCTAGTCATACCCCAAGAAAATTCCCTTCCCTTTGATCAGGACCTGGCCTGATAAGGCAGCACATCCCCTTCCATTCCCCTGACAAGTGATTGATCACATCACCAAGGATGAACACATCATTCTGGAGCTGCCAGATGACGTCATCGCCTAACTGCTAAGCCAATGAGAAACGTTCATGGTCTAGCCAAGGAGCTGACACAGACTTCTGAGGATCACAACTACTCCATGACAGCTTCTCTCCAGCAGCCACCACGACTGTGCCCTTGAGCCTTGCATTACCCAGAATGGCTGGTCTTCAAATTCGACACCCCCACCTGCAACCTGGTCTTGAAGAACCGTCTGATCTCTCTGGTCTTCTGTGACCTCCTTCTCCAACCTGCCTGCTCCCCCCACCCCCGCCCCGGCTCACAGCTCTTTCCTGGCACCGTTCCCCGGCCGACCAGCCGGACTTGCATGGGTCCAGCTTGGCTTCCCTCTCCCCTGGATCTCTGCCCTCCTGCCCTAGCCCCTCTGCCCTGCCTCCTCTGATCCCAGGTCGTGGCTCCTCCTCCCTGGCGGAAATCGCAGAGCTAAACACATCCAGTTCTGCAGTGTAGCCCGGGCTGGGGGGTGGCTTGGTGATCCTGCTGTGTGCCTCAGGGTAACCAAGTTGCTAAAACCTTGGCCCATCTTCCACTGCCACCACATACAAGCACCAGCCGGCTTTCCCCCAAGCTGCCAAGTGCCATTTTCCCCAAGCCAGCCCCTTCCCTCGCCTGCTCCCTGCAGCCCCCACCCTGCCTTGGCAGGGCAGACTGGGCATCGGTCCTCGATCCACTGCCTGGATGCAGCGTTTGCACCCCTCCCTGACTGCGGTCCTGTGGTACAATGCTGACTCTGCACGTCTCGACTGGGTTCTGATTGGTAACCACACCAAAGGCGCTTTCAGGCAGCCCCACTGGAAGTCTCGTGTCCAAATTGCAGGCTTAGGCGGTCTGGTAATAGTCTATCCGTGTTGGATATTTTCAGTGTCAAACATTTCGGTTTAATTCCTAAACTTGCTGTGATCGCTTCATGCCTGTGGTGCTCCGGCTCCACTCTGGCTCCCTCCTTGGGATGGGTCTTGAGACGTGGAAAGGGCTGTGAGGATTGGTCAGGCTGCCAGCAGTGCAGGGGCTGTGGGCTTCATGGCATCCCGGGAGGACTTGGAAACAGATGGAAACCAGCGGGGCTGGGCGAAGAGCCTGGCGGAAGTCCAGTAACGTGAACCCCCAGCAGCTGAGCACTCTGTCCACCCCACCACCCCCAGGTTCTCTGTGATCCTCTTTGGAAGCAGAGATGAAAGGAAGCAGGGCGAGGGACAAGACAGTTCAAGGTGCTGGGTGGTCCCAGAAGTGATTGGGACTTGTGTCAGGTGGGTGCACTGGCCAGGAGAGGGAAGATTGATCTTGATCGATGGAAACCACACCTCCTGAGGAGGGGCTAAGGCAGTGGTTCTCACCCTGTGGGTCGAGACCCCATTGGGGGATCGAACGACCCTTTCATGGGAGTCACCCGATTCATAACAGTAGTACAATGACAGTGATGAAGTAGCAACAAAAATAATTTTATGGTTGGGGGGTGGTCACTACAACATGAGGAACTGTATGAAAGGGTCGCGGCCTGAGGAAGGTTGAGAACCACTGGGCTAAGGACATGAGGGAAACTGGTGTCAACAGAAGACGCCGTAGAAGCCAGGTGGTGGTTTGATTGGAGGGTGAGACACGGGGACAAGACAGCTCCAAGCCACAGCCAAGGGCATGGGTGCCTGGAGGGGGGTTGGTGTTGGGGTGATCAGGAATCTCAGCACCTGGGTGGGTTTCTCCACTGGGCATTGGCACTGCCAAGGGTGGGAGGAGAGAGGAGGCTGAAACCAGGTCTGGGTACTAGTGCACCCGAGGGAGTGGCAGGAGAGAGAGGTGTTATGGGGGGGTGGGGCAGGAAGGAGGGAAGAGGAAGGTTGGGAATGAGAAGAACAGGAGCCAGAGGAGAGGGAAGACACAGCCGTGCGCTGACAAAAGCAGTGGGAAAGGCAAGGATGCTGTAGATCAGCGCTTCTCAACCTGTGGGTCGCGACCCCTTTGGGGGGTCGAATGACCTTTTCACAGGAGTCACCTAAGACCATCAGAAATGTGTTTTCCATTGGTCTTAGGAACCAAGACGGCTCCGCTATCATCTCCAGGTGGGCTCGCCCATGTGCAGGTATGCCCACATACAAGTACCCGGCGTGAAGACTTACCCATGCTGCACCATGCTTCAAGACAACATTTCATTGATTTGTCATTAGAAATATTTCACGATATATAATTACGTATTGCTTTTGTGATGAGTCACTGTGCTTTAATTAGGTTCACTTTGTAACAATGAAAATACATCCTGCCTATCAGATATTTACGTTAAGATTCATAACAGTAGCAAAATGGCATTTACGAAGTAGCAACGAAAATAATGTTACGGTTGGTGGGGCCACCACTACATGAGGGGCTGTATGAAGGGGCCGAGGAAGGTTGAGAACCACTGTGAGCAATTGAGCAAGGGAGGGGGGGCCTGATTCTTGGTGTGACCACACACAGCCCAGCACTGGTTAGGCCCCAGGGAGCCGTGTGGGCCGTCCATTGTCCAGCAGGGGCCAGTGTCGAAGCCCATGATGACTGGTTCCTGAGAGTGCCCGGCAAGGGCAGTACGCAGTGCTGATGGTGCTGAAGAGTCCGAAAGGACCCCGGCCAGTTGGGGGTCTTGCTGTGGGGAAGGCCCCAGGTGCCTCCTTATGGGAGGTTCATTTTAGCCACTTTACCTGTGCAGGCTCCCCTTCTTTCTTCCTCCCCGAGATGGGTTCATCGGGAGATGAGCTAATTATAGAGCGCAGGGTGATGCTGAGGACCCCAGTCAGAAGTAAACCCACAATTTTCGAAAACCTTTGGGCCTTGCCGGCCGACGGATGTGTTTGCTTGGCGGACATACCTATTATGGGAAACCTCTCCCTCCACCTCCTCCACCTCCACCTGAGATGGTTCTCTCTGCAGTGTGTGCCCCAGGGTGCCCTGACCCCCACGCTCCCTGCTGCCACTCGCCCAGCCCCATCTTGCGTTTGTGTCTTGCTTGGCTCCTCCGGGCAGAGCACTTGGCAACCCCAGGTCTAAGCAGAGACCAGTGCCGGAGCTTTCTAGATCCCCAGCATCTCTCGTTTCATTGTGCTGTGAGGACACTGCCACTGTTTTGTTTTTGTTTTCAGACGGGAGGGAGGCTTGTAGCAATCTTGTCTGCCCGCCCATAGGCTCACTTCACGTCTATGTCACGCGTCGGCCGTGCTCGACACACTGCAAGCTTTTCAGTGATTCTGCACACTTCACAGGCGGTGCCATTGTGTAAACAGACCTTTTTGTTGCCCTGGGGGTCGGGGCGGGGCGGGGGGGGCACATCCTGTCCTTCCTTTATGGCGATGCTTGCTTTATTGCGGTGGTCCGGAACGGGGGTTCTGGGAGAGCCTTTGTAACAAGCTGGAGGCCTGACTTCCTATGGACCCCCTGACTGGCTTTCCCTGGGGTTCAGAGCCCGTGGTAACGACAGGAGTGGGGCGGAGGAGCAAAGATGTCCTATGGTGGAGCCAGCGGTATGAGACACTTCTAGGCATGCTTCATCCATCTCGCCTCTCAGGACGACCTTTGTCTGACACACGTGCCCGAAGGACCGTTCAGCCTGCCCAGCCGCCTGCTGTTCTTGCTGAGGGTATGCTGTGTTTCTGGGTGCACCTGACTGGCCGCGTGACGGTCAGTGGTGAGTCCGTGCTGGCTTGTTGTGTAGAGGTGGGCTGTGGGCTGAGCGGGCCTGCTGGGCTCTTCCTGTCCGCATGAGAGATCCTTCATCCGCGCCTTCAGGCTTCTCAAGGACTGCTGGGACCACTGGGCACAGACCACTCCTTGCTCAGCCGCCATTCTGTTACTGGGACACAGCGCTGTCCTTAATGAAGACCCTCTCCTCCCTCTCCCCGCCCCGCCCTCCTTCCTTGTCCCTCTCCCTCTCCCTCACTCTCCATCTTCAAGGAAGAGCCCTCCTGGTATGCAGTTCAGGAAATGTCATTACTTAATGCATGGCAGAGGGAGGAGGCCAATTGAAAAATGTAAGCTTGGGGCCTAGAAACTTAAGCCCAAAGCCCTGGGGGACATCGAGGTCAATTGACACAATAGACCACAAGACAAGGTTTTGCATCCTACTGGTCTCTCCCCACCTGGAGCAAAGAAGGGTGGCAACACAAAACAAAACACCCCAAACAAGTCCAAGATGCAGGGAAACAATGGGTTCCACGGGTTAAGGGACCATGTGGACCTCAACCTGAGACGGGAGGAGCGAGAAGGTGCCCAGCAACCACTAAAGCAAACCAAGACTGTTTGGGCTTGGGGCTAATCCCTCTGGCACCAGAGCTGTGATCCTGGGCTGCTGACTCGGCCTCCCCAAGTGCTTAACTCCAGCCCTGAAACAGGGGCCAAGACTGTCGCCCGCCTTGGCCTGTGGGGAGAGCCCGAGGTGCAGAGAAGGGATTCAGTGCACTTTAATGGCAGCACCTTTGATGACAAGGACGGGATTTCTCAACCCCCCTAGGTCTCACAGTGTTTTTAAAAATAACTGAAATCAATACAAATGAAAATTAACAAACCCAGATCACTTGCTGTTGCGTTGATTCCAACTCACGGTGAGCCTTGGCTGAACTGTGGTCCCAGGGTTTCCGCTGGCTTCCTCTCTCCAGGATGAATCACTAGGCCTTCTGCTAGGCTGACTAGAAACAGAGCAAGCCCGCTGTCCTCGAGTCTATTCTGCAGCGACCCTGCAGGGCTGGGGAGAACCGCTTTGGGTTCCCGAGATTGCAGATTGTTATTGGAGCGGACATATTCACCTTTCTGACAGGGAGCAGCTGGTAGGTTTGAACCATGGACCTTGTGTTTAGCAGCCCAAAGCGAATCCAGAGCACTACTGGGGCTCCTAGGCGTGAGTTGCTGACCACACAGAGACGACCGGAAACCATGATTGCTGGGTTTTATGCTAATTTCTGTGCCCCCATGCATTCTTCAGAACAGGATTCTCTGCCCTGGGATGAGCTGCCTTGACCATCGTTGACCCAAACCCCAGACCATCCAGCTCACAGTGGGGTGTGCAGAGCCTTGCGGCCATCACGGCCAGTTGCAGAGCGGGGTCTTCTCTGCAGAGAGAAAGCTTGGTCCCTTGAACATCACCTTCAGCCCTCCCCGTCCCCTCATCTCCTCCAGTGCGACCCCCGCTGGTCGCCTCTGTGTGTCTGCAAACCGAGCTCCGTGCCGGTGAGTGGATTGTGACTGGTATCGTGACCTGATAGGACAGAAAAGGGGACCCCTCCCCCTTTGGCTTTCCAAGACTGTACATCTTGATGGGCGTAGGCAGTCTCATCGTCCTCATCCCGAGTGGCTGGTGCATCTGAATGGCTGGCCTTAGGGTGGACCATTCCATGTGTCGCCCACTACCCCACGAGGGCTCCTTTACTCTGTGGATACGCTCCTTCCAGGCCCCGGGACACCTCTGCCCCGGACATGGGTGTCCCTCCCAAAGCTGGACACAGTAGTTCCTGCCTGGGTGTGTGCTAGGTGGCCTAAGAGTTCTGATCCAACCATCTCTGCCACCTTGAGCAGCATCCTGCCGACCGTCGGTGGCACTTTGCAGGTGGGCAGGCACAGCTGGCGTGTAGTTCCCGGAGCCAGCTCCCTGGCTTCTCTGCGCAGCCTGCACAGCCCCTCCTGCCTGACTCCTGCTCCTGCCCCGTCTATATTTAACGTGTTTACAGATATTGATGGTCTCGGCCCTGTGTAGGAGGCAGGCAGGAGCTGACAATTGCAGGCTGTGAGCCTGCAGGCTTCTCAGGGAGCTCAGCTCGTCCTCAGGACGGCACGGGGCATCCTATCTCTCGCTGCCTCCTTGCCACTTCCCTCCCGGGGTGCTGGAGGATGAGCCACACCACAGGGGAGATGGGCCCTCCACGCTGGACCACGGTGGCCCTAAGGTGAGGGGTGAGCAGGCGCCTTTAGGGGGGAAGCATACTCTACGGCTTGGAGGGGGCTGTACTGCTGCTGCTGCTGTGTCTTTGGACTTGGTGGCTGTACTGGGTCCCGGTTAGGGACAGGGCAGCTCTCTCCCTAGCCCCAGAGGGCATCCTGTGTGTGCCCTAAGGGGCTGGGGCAGGACAGAGGCAGCAGCCAGGAGCAGCAGGCGGCCTTCAGTTCCAGTTCCAGGTGAGTGCTGGCCTCATCACTACTGCTGAGCTAAAAATACCAATTCCATCCAAATGCCCTTTCATCTTCTGGCTCGGTTACCCCTGGGGCACAGTGGACAGTCGCCACTGCGCCTCCTGACTGCTCGGTGGCCTGCCCTCGGCATGACTGTGTCTACACGGAACACCACTTGCGTGTGTCTGTGTTTTGCTGCCCGTTGTAAAGATCTTAAGTAGGAGATTTTTCTGATCTTGAGGTTTAAGCTTTCCTTTTGCGATGGGAAAGATTTAATGGGAGGGCTTCCCAGAACTCGAGGAAAAACCCCAGCCAGTGTCTCCTAGCTGCAGGTCTCCAAGACCTCTATGGAGCCCCTTTCCCAACTCCCCGTCTAAAGCCTGCCCACTCGGGAGCGGCGAGTGTGAGCTCTACCCTGGAGTTCAGCCAGCCTGCACGCAGCTTCCTGCTCAGGAAGGTGGGTCGCAGGAGTGGTTGGCTGGCAGATGCAATGGACGCAAGTTTCCTGGGCTTCGCGGGGGTGGACTGCACGCATCTCTGGGGAGCACGTTCCTCTGCAGATGGTGCTTCAGTGGGGTGTGCTCCCAGGTGGCAGGTTTGACCCCGCCCTCTGGGCCCAGGACCTGGTGAAGGGCTAGCTGTTTGCTATCCCCACCCCCACCATAAAGGCCTCCTTTCGCAGGCGGCACCAGAAGACATGGTAATTGAGCAGTGACTTTGTGGCGTCGCATGTTTTCTGCTTGGGCGAAGTAAGGAATTACGCAGATGCACCCTGAAGATGATGGTTCTCAGTGTCTGAAAATAGCAAACCAGGGACCAAAATGTGGGGTGCCTCCCATTCAGAATCATCCACGGAGTGTGACTTGACGGGAGAGGTGCCCCAACTCCCAAGGCACATTTGACTGAGCATGCTGTTCCCCCATCTGTATTCCCAGGAGGGTGGGGTGCCCGGTTGGTCCCCGCTGTGCAAGGCATCGCCAGGCCAGGGGAGTGATGCCGACACTCATGGCATCCATTTCCTGAGCCCTGCCCGAAAGTCACCTGGGTGTGCAGTTGGCTCTGTGGTTTACCTGGGCTTCTACATCTTGGCTGTCCCGCAGCAGAGCCCGAAGCAGCGGGGCCACTGGGCCAGCGAGGTGGCCGCTCACCTTCCTGGAGGCTGAGTGTGCTCTCTGGATGAAGGATGAGACACACCTGCCTGCGCCTACATCCCCGGAGCAGGCTGTGCACCCTCATCTTTGTGGGGGCTGGCAGAGGTGTATCCCCACGTGGGTGTTCCTGGGCCTCCCAGTTCTGAATCCTGGGCGGCTATTCTTGGCTCCCTGTCTTCAGGGCCCTCTGACATCACGCGGTGTGTCACAGTGGAGTCCCATCTGCTCTCCCAGGTGATGGTGCTTCTCTTGGGCTGCACTTGTCCTGGTGCGAGTACGGAACACCGCCCCTGTCTGTCCTCTGGGGGTACTTTCAGTCTCATAGGTGAACCCAGAGTATCCAGACAGAGCCTGGCTGTGCTTTCTAGCCATGTCCCCTGCTCCTGGGGCTCCTTCCCCTGCTAAGTGCAACCACCTGGGGACAGGGAGAGAGAGGATCCAGCACACTGCTGGCCAGAAGCACCGAGCCCTGGTTCCCACTTTTGCAGGGTGGAGAGGGATGTTGACATCCCTGGGGTACTAGTTACAGCTGAACCCGACATGCAGAAGCCCACAGGTTTGCAGCAGTGGCTGAAGATCTCTGTCTAGCCTGCTCCCAGGCAAGGCTGTGGGTCCAGGAGCTGCACCAGTGAGAGATGAACTTAGGTGCAGGTGACAGTGGCATCGGTGACCCCTGGGCAGCTGGATGGTGCCTCAGCCGTGTCAGCTCATGGCGAGCCTGGGGGAGCGAAGAGCTGCCCTGTAGGGCTCCCCAGGCAGTTCTCTCTCCCAGGCTGATTGCCTCCTCTCTCCAACAGATCAGTGGTAGGTTGTAGCTGCAGCGCTGAACACACTGCGCCAGGATGTAGGCAGAGCAGGGGGACTCTGTGGGCTCACTGGACAGTACCGTGGTGGAAGAGGAGCTTGAGTTTGAGGTTTTAAGAAAGTGACATAGAGGAGGCTGTCTGCTCCCCCACGGGGCTATAAGTGCGGAAGCCCAGTGGGGCAGCTCCACCTGTCTTACCTGGTCTCTGGAAGTCAGAATCAACCCCCTGGCAGAGCCTTTGGGTTCTTGGCTCTGAGAAGCTGATAAGGAGCCCTGGAGGCACAGAGGGCTGCACCTTTGGGCTGCAAACCTCCCAATGGGCCCTTCAAACCAACTCACAGCTCCAGGAGAGAAAGCTGAGGCTGTCTGCTGCCCTGTCCCAGGCTTCACAGCAGGGGTGATGAGCTGTAATGTCTTGTGGGGAGATGAAGGCTGGAGTATTTAAGAGGTCACTTGTCCCTTAGCCCTGGCTCAGCGTCCCTCCTGGGTGAGGGAAGTCTGACTTGAGCACAGGAAGTCCAGGATCTGTGGGTGCTCAGGGAGGTCCGCCCTCCTGTGCTCACCCCAGAAAATCACAGTAACTTTCTTGCAGCGGTCAGAGCTCTTCTGTGCGGCTAGCGGCCGCCCTGAAGGACCGGGTGTGGTGTGGAGAGCCTGGGTGCCCCAGGACTGTCTGGGATCTGGAGCATGCCGGGGAGGGATAGCCCGGTGTCTCTGCCAGCGCTCAAGCATGATGGGGAGGACCCGAGAGTCCTGTGAAGTCTGATTGTCAGCGGCCACACAGTGTGTCCTCAGGAGCCCTGTCTTCTGCCTGTGACTGTGCTTTTGGGGTAGGCTCACTACGCCGCCAGCATCAGGCACTTTCCAGGGGCTCGATGCTTGCCTGAGGTGTGAGCCCCTAACTATTCTCCCAAGGAGGACTGTGTGTGGGGGGGGTGGGGGCAGAATGCCAGCAGGTAAGGTCTGAGGCATTAGGAAACTGGCCTGGTCCCCTGGGATGCAGGCAGTCCCAGCTGGCAGAGTTCTGCGGAGGAGGGAGCCTCACCTCTGGTGAGGTTGCAGGGCGTGCACTGGGGGTGGGGGAGGTGTATTTTAAGGGCTGTGTGGGAACAGCAGCCCACGGGCACCCTGGAAACGCTGTCTTCATGGCCACTTAGGAAGTTTTCACTTCCTCCCTCCCCCTCCCCTTCTTCCCTTCTCTCCCTCCCCTTCTCTTCCTTATTCTTTCACTCACCCTGTCCCTCCCCTTCTCCTCCCCCATGGCCTCTCTCCTCCTCCTCTTCTCCCCCAGTATCTCCTACTTCCAGTCTTCTGCGGAACCTCCCTTCCAGCTGCTCTCCCACCCCTCTCTGCCTCTCCCCCAACCCCTCTCCCCTCCCTGGCCACCTCCAGCCATGGCACCACTGGCTCAGGAAGAGGTTCTGCTGTGATGGGAGTCCTTGTGCGCTCCCCAGAACTTGCTTCCTGCTCCTTCTGCCAAGGGCGGCCCTGCTGGCCTAGCTTCCAGCCTCACAGCAGCCCCCAGGCCACCCCAGGACTGCAGAGTCCTAGTGGGGTGTGCCTCTCCAGGACCCCTTCTTTTTTTAAAAGTCATTTTATTGGGGGCCTGCACAACTCTTATCACAATCCATACACAAACACACACACACACACACACACACACGTTGCCATCTCCAGGGCTGGTACTAACCAGCATCCTGGCTCACCTCTAGGCACTGGGGTCAGCCCTCACCTCACTGGCACTGGTATTTCTTAGTCGGGGTGGGGGGACGCCTCTCTCCCAAGCCTCCCCTCCCCCTCTGCCTGGGCTATCCCCAAACATCTGGTGACCCTGGTTGGCCTGGCTGTGTTTGATGAAACAGCAGGGTGCTTCTGGGAGTGGGTTTGCTGCAGGGTGACCAGGTCCTGAGAGCAGGTCTCTGCGGTGGGATATTCTGACAGAAGCACTTGTCTGCACAGCCTGGAGACAGGTGAGCAGCATCCTGTGTAGAAGCCAGGGCTGCCCCTATGTCTGTGTCCAGCCTGTGGCAGATGTCAGGTAGAGCCCACCCTCTTGGGGTGTGGGAACAGACTCGAGAAGTCCTGTGAGTTGGGCAGCTTCAGGTTTGTGGGTTTCACTCGTGCAAGCCCCACAGGGGTCCTGAGGATGCTGACCCTGTGCTGGGCAGGTGCCCCTGGGCAGCAGGATCTGAAGACCTTTGTGCCTCTCCACCCAGCAGCAACCCCACGTGTGGGGAGTTCTGGGAATGATGGATGGAAGGAAGATAGCTGCTGCCAATCGTCAGCTTCTCAGGTCAAGGCTGCCCAGCGTGGCACCAGTCCGGCCTGGAGCTGGCCTGGGGCTTTGGTCTGAAAAGATCTCCCCTTCTCACTGGGAATGGCTCTTTTCTTGCCTTTTTCAATTTGAGTTTCTTCACCTGCAGCCTGTGGGTAGTGATGGTACCTGTCTCTTGGGTATTTGGGAGGATTACAGGAGTTTGTGGGTCCAAAGCCGACAGAACCATTCTGTTCTAGAGCCTCCTGAGCACAGAACCAGGAGCGCTGGTGGTGTGGTCGTTACATGCTGGGTGGTGATGCACACGGTCAGCAGTTCAAAACCACCAGCAGCTCTGTGGGAGAAAGACTGGGCTTTCTACTCCCGCAAACAGTGACGCTCTCAGAAACTCATGCCGAGTCGCTCTGAGTCAGCACAGACTCGGTGGCAGTGGAGGGCCATGTGAGCGTTCCCTGGGTGGCGGCGGTGATGGTGATGGTCGTGACATGGTGGTGGTGACGACGGTGGCGACAGTTTCGTTGGTGGCAGTGCTGATGTGGTCACGGTGGCGGTGGTGCCAGCAGTAGTGAAGGGGGCTGCTGATGGCTGTGACAGTGAGGTTTTAGAACAGATTGCAAACACATGAGATGGAGCAGAACTAACGATCCCCTGCGCTCTGTACATGGAGAACTTGTGGGCTTGTGCCTGGTGTGGCAGTGGCTCCCAAGCCTGGCCAATCCCCTTTCTTCACGAGCAGAGCAGCCTCCGCCCGCCCGGGCAGGCTACGGGCGCTCAGCCTCGCCAGAATGTAATTACATCGACTTGTTTCCACTGTATTTACTTTGCAGCCACTTAACGTTTCTGTGCATCGATTCAGCTGCTCCTAGCGGAGCAGAGATGTCAAGTTGGTAAAAATGTGTTTAATAAATGCATTTATGTAGGCACAGCACGCGAGCTGGCGACCCTGTGCGGGGGATGATGCATGTAGGGGGCACCGTCATGGAGCTCCAGAGAGGGCCCCCAACCAGGCATACAGGGGACTCCTTCCTGGGTGCTCCAGGCGGTGGAAGCTTGAGGGTCATTTGGGGGCACATAGCTCCCTCTTTCCCTCCCGGCTGGGACCGTGTCAAGGACTTGACAGGAAACTGGGAAGATGTGGTCATATTATGATGGCTCTTAGATACCGCAAATGCTGTAAATGATCCTGTTTCTCTTTTCACCTGGGCTGCTAGGAAGCTCTACCCTCCAACCCCTGCACCTAGTCCTGTGGTCTGTACTTTGTGTATTGAAGCCATGGGACATTCATCAGGGCTTGGCCATTGCCTTTACTGTTACATGTGTTTTAGCCGCTATCGTCGATTCTCCTGGGACCTGGGGGCGGGCTGATGGATGGATTCCGGCTGCCAGCTGCACTGGGGTTTGCTGGTGTTCACCGCCCGGGGAGGGGGCCTTGTGGGAAGGCAGCCTCTGTTCTCAGTCCCCTGGCTGTGAGATGGGAGGCTTCTCGGCGTGCATTTCCATGATTTGGCAAAGCTGCTTAAGAGAATATAGATTTCTTCAAGGCGCACCCATTTGCATTCTGTGTGGGCTGACGTGCCTGGATCCATCGCTCTATATATACCCGCAGCCGCCTCGGGTATTTTTAAATGTGCGGCCTAAGAGCTGGCTCCTCTGCAGTGGCCCCCTTCTCTGTGCTGGGGGTGGTGGTGGTGTAGAGGGGCCCTGGGTGTCTTTGCCCGGGGATCGCTGAGGGGCTCTGTTCTGGCCTGGAAGTCAACAGGAGTTTGTTTGTCTGGGGTCTTGTCATGGTGGCTGCAGGGAACCCCGGTGGCATCGCAGGTTGCATGCTCACCACTAGGTCATCAGTTCAAATCCACCCGCTCTTCAGGCCCCCTCCCCAGCGTGTGTCCCTTCATCCATTCATGCTTCTCTTCTTGTGGCTGCAACGCCAGCAGCAAGTAGGGGCTGAATTACCATGGCGGAGAGAGAACACTGTCTTGTCCTGCAGGACCCAGGGTCAGGTGTGGGCCAGGGGTTCAGTCCATACTGGGGGGGAGGGGCTGATTGAAAGCACAGCAGCACACATGGGGTTCCTGCAAAGGGGCTCACCGCTCAGGTCTTCCTTCTCACCATCCTCCTACAAACTCCAAACCTGCCGCCTTCTCCCCTGGGTCCCTGAAACATGGGGTTGTGGAGCCTTTGGGCTGCTGGCTGCCACCTGCAGGTCTTGACTGCAGGAGCCCCACCCCCAGTTCTGGAAGGTTCTCAGTGTTCAAACTGATAGCCGTGGATTGTAAACAGATGTTTTGCTTCTGGTCCCCTCTTATGAAGCATAGCTTTTGAAGACCCCTGGAGAGCCTCTGTGTTAGAGAAAGATAGGTTTACCTGGCTGAAACCCTGATGTTAGGTGTTAGGCTGTGAACCACAGGTTGACAGTTCAAAGCCACCAGCCACTTCTTGGGAGAAAGGTGAGGCTGCCAGCTCCCATCGGCTCACAGACTCGGAGACCCGGTGCAGGGGTGACTCAGTGGTTGTGGGTTGGTATTGGAACACGTGATGGAAGAGACTATGCACAAGAGGAACTGGCGCATTTCAGAAGGGGGTGCTGTGAGGGGCTCCTTATAGGGCCCAGGGCTTGAGCTGTTGCTTCTAGCTGCAACTGAGGAGGTAGGGGCGAGATCTAGATTCAGAACACAATCAGTTTGGATTCATAGCAGCCTTGCAGGACAGTGTGGAGCTGCCCCGCTCCGGTGGGTTTCCGAGATGGCAACTGTTTATGGGAGGAGAACGGCACGTGTCCCCCCTGGAACCGCTGGTGGGTTTGAACTGCAGCCCTGTGGCCAGCAGTCCAAAGCCTAACCCGCTCCACCACCAGAGACCCCAGCCTGTGGGTCACGGGCTCAGGAATTCACCCCCCACTCCCTGCCAGTGAGGAATTTACCCCCCACTCCCTGCCAGTGAGGAATTTACCCCCCACTCCCTGCCAGTGAGGAATTCACCCCCCCACTCCCTGCCAGTGAACCCGCCCAGTCACAGCAAGCCTAGAGCACAGAGGGACCCGCCTCTGGGGCGGTTCTGAGACTGTAACTCTCCAGGAGCAGGAGCCGGGAGCCTCATCTGTCTCTCCTGGTGCCGCCCATGGTTTCCAACTGCTGACTTCACAGTGAGCAGCCCGGCACCTGACCCACTGTGCTACCAGGTCTAGATTTCCAAGGTTGTAAATCTTAATAGGAGCAAACAGCCTCATTTTCCACCCATTAGTTAGCTGGTGGTTTCAACTTCCCACCTTGCCTAAGCTACTGTGCCACCTGGGTGTCTGGTTTCAGGACATCCCAGGGCTGCCCCTCAGGTAGATGGGAGGAACAGAGGGCTGAGGGCACAGTGGCTTCCTGGGCTCTTGGACATCTTGCAGCCTCCTGGCGACCTAGTGTGTGCCCCGATGGGCTCTTGGTTGGATTGCCAACAGGTGGCATCCACTTCTCTGTTGCTGGTGTTTCTCCTGTCTCCCCTCTCTCTCAACTATTTCTCTGCATGTGTCTGTGGTGGTGGGTGCCCCGAGTCGATCGCAACTCCTGAGGGCCCTGGGAGAAGAGGCTGTCATGAGGATGTGCACAGGAAGTGGTTCCAATTCGCCCGCCGACCATCTCTCAGCAGAGGGAGGGCCGCCTGCTCCTGGGGAGAGCTGTGTCCTCCAGAGCCCTGGGGAGCAGTTGTCCTCCTCCTTCCAGGGTCACCAGCAGGTGGGATTGGCTCTCCAAGGGTGGGCGGCGGGAATCTTTGTGGGAGCGTTTTACCAGGGTCCTTCTGCCCTGGAGCTGTGTGGTGGGCTCTCGTGGACCCACGTAGGTGACACCGGGACTCGGTTCGGTGTGGGGTGATTCTAGGCTGCGTGTTTGGATAGCAAGGACGTGCCCTCCCCCCATAGGTCTCTCTCGGCCTTGTCTTGGCGGCTCGCCTTCCTTTTTCCTGCGGTGCATCGGCTCAAGCTCCGCCAGCCGTGCCCGGATTCTGCTCATTTTAATCCTGGAAAAGCACTTGGAGAGCTTTCTGCCAGTTTCTTCCTCCTATGTTCCAGAAAGGACGGCCGTTTCGTCCGAGGCATGCTGAGTTAGTGCTGCTGCCGAACCAAAAGCCTACCCCCACTTCTGCTCCCCACCTCCAGCCTCAGTGATTACTCCCGACCCCGTGTCTCCCCTCGTGTCCGGGCCAGTGGAGCCCGAGGGCCGGGCTTGGCCTGGTCCACAGTCATGCATCCTGGACTCCTGGAAAAGGGTAGAGCTGGGACTCCAGGCTTCTTTCCGGCTTTCATTCACTGCCGTGAGAACAGCCGGGGGGTGTCCTGGGAACCCCGTCTTTGTTTTAGTCAACAGATATCGGAAGGAGGCTCTTTTCAAAGGCTTAGCTCTATTGAACCTGTGGGCACAATTGCCAAATGTACCCTGGGCATGGTTTTCGGGAGGAAACGGGCCATGGGGGAATCCAGGCCAGCAACAAAGACCTCGCCGGCAGCACAGCCCGGCGCAGCCACTGGCCTGGAATGGCAATAAACCGCAGTGGGCACAATGGACCCCTCCCTGAGGGACCTGGGTGCTGCTGCGTCTCGCTCGGAATTAGTATCAGCTTATAAATAGCGCTTGCCTGCTGCCCAGTGGTGACGTTGGCTGTCGTTTGCCAAAGGCCTGGATGGGTGGCATGGCTGTGAGTTTCGCAGGGCCGGGTGACCTTAGGCCAGAAGGAGGTGCGCGAGGGGGCACACTGTGCCTGCTGGACGGAGCGGTCCCCTTGTCCGGCTGTCTGCGGGCACCACTTCCACGGGCCAGCCCGCCTAGCCCTCGCTCCCCCAGCCTTCATCGGCAGAGCAGGTACCAGCCCACTCATGTGACCGAGGGCTGGCTAGCGCTTCATCACTGTGCCACCAGGCCTCTGCTGCCCTCCAGGCAGGCTCTTTACTTTGAGGTAAGTTCTTTGGTTTTAAAGTCCTGGGGCAGCCATCGCTTCAGCATCTGTGAGGGTGACTGATTATCGGGGTAACACCCACCACCTTTGGGGGAGTCACCTATCATGCCTGTAGCCTTATGTGATATTTCAGGTGACCTGATGAGCCAATTAGCTGCTTCTAGTCCCCAAATTTCGGTGATTTTATAAAACAGCAACTTATTTGGCTCACAATTTTTATATTAGCATGTCTGGCTGGGCTCAGCTGGGCGCTGCTTCTGATCTTGGCCGGAAGAAGGAAGGAAGGAGAAAAGGGAAGGAGGCAGGAAGGAATCAAAGGGAGCTAGGTGAGCATCTTACGTAGAAAGACTAGGGGCTAGGCCCGGCAGGAGAGAGGGAAGAGAGACCTTCCCAGGAAGGCAGGCAGTCGAGAGGGGATTAAAGTGGTGGGTTGACTGTCTTTCAGAGCGTTCCTGACATCCTCTGTACCCTTGGGGGTGACAAGGACAGCCCTAGCGTGTGGACGTCGTGCACGGGGAGTGTCCAGCGGAGGGCCTGTAGTCACCAGGTGGCTGCTCGGGTCCTTTTCTGAAGCGTGAAACTATCCCGGAGTCAGTTTTAATGGGACTTTTCCTCCGGTAACCACTCAGACCATAGTTAGATCTGGGACAGGGAGCTTGCACAGGGGCTTCGCGGCTGGGACCTTTCTGCTCCCTCCCTCCCTTTGTGGAGCGGAACATGCACAGGGAGCGACAGATGCAGAACGCGGCCCCCACCCCCTTGCGATGGCCGTGAAAAGCTGCTTCTCTTGGTGTGGATGCCGGTTTTCTCGGTAATTTTTCTGGTATTTGTCCTCACGAGTTTGACTCACTGCACCTCACACTGAGCTTGTTGTCTTCCAAATCCGCCCGTGTCATTAGATCTTTGGCAATTCCCTGGTGTGTTTCAGGGGTGCGGACCAGCCCCTTGCATGTGTGCACCGGGCTTGTTGGTCCATTGCGCCCCAGGCCGGCAGTTTGGTCGTTCTACCTTTTGCTCTGTGGACAGCGCTGTGATCAGTGTGTGGGGGTTTGCCGTTTCTTTGGGGTCCCACACTGACTAGAGTCGTGTGATTATTTCTAGTCGCACCATGCTGCCTTCCACAGTGGTTGGACGATCCTTCCATCCCACCAATCTGTGAGTGGTCTGATCCCTCCCTGTCTTCTCCAGCCCTTGCGATGGCCTGATGGTTGTGAACTTTCACTCTCAGGGCTGGGTGGGGTGGTATCTCCTTGTGGTTTCTTTGGCCTTCTCTTGTAGCGAGTGGCTCGGAGACTCTCCTCACACGCTTGCTAGCCGTCTGAATGTCATCCTGGATGAAGTGCCTACTCCTGTCTTCTGCGCCTTTTCATTGGATGATTTGTGCTTTTCTTCCTGTGGTGTCGCGGGAGGCCTTTCTAGATGCGCCCCCTGTGCTCTGGTCAGTGGTGAGGGAGGCGTTGTTGCCTCTTGAAGATGGCGTGTTGGAGATGAGCAGGTTGGTGGAGAGCGCTTGGGAGGGGGCTCCGGAGGAGACCTCGCACTTCCTGGGGGAATCTCTCCAGCAGAAGCTCTGGGCAGTCGGCTGGTCTTTCACAAAACTGAGAAATGTGTGCTCCGAGCTCTCTGAAAGCCACACCCTCTCTCCTATGCAGCCACATCCTCACCTGTGCACTCACCTGTACTGGGTGTTCCCGCTGACCTGGGCGGACCTGCCTGCATCTGTGTCTACATCGCCGCACTGACCACTCACAAGGCCCCTCTTGGATGCAGAGGGGCAAAATTGAAAAGCCCCCCGCACATAAAGCCTCCCTGGCCCGAGAGGGGTGGCTGCTGGCCTCTCGGGCAGTTTCATTCTGTCCATGCGTTTGTAAATACAGCTTCTGTCGACAAAGGTGGGTTCTTGCCTCTCTTGCTGGGTCTTGCTGGTCTACTTGGTGTCGACTGGAGGGCAGTGAGTGTTTTTTAAGTGGTCCAGTCACAACTGGACCCATGGACAAAGAAATTTCCAAGAATTCAATGTTACTTGGGTTCCTAGTGAATGTCCGGGGAAGCAGCAGTCAAGGCTCAAGCCACAGCGGGTTGCAGTGGGACACTCCGCCATGGAAGACTTGTTTATGGTCCAAATGGAACGACGCCCTTTGGAGGACTAAATGGCCCCATAAGAAAAGCCCTGGTCTTCTCAGTAACCCCCTATGTGTGTGAAAGCTGACCAGAGAAGGGATGCCTTGGCACCGTGGCGTTGGCGAAGCATCTTGGGTCACCACCATGGCAAGAAGGAGCAGTTCTGTGCTAGAGGTCCAGCCAGAACACTCCGTGGAAGCTGGGACTGTGAGGCTTGGCGTCGTGTACTTTGGGCGTGTTAGGATGGACGAGGCCCAGGAGGAAGACATGCTTTATAAAGCCAGAGGGGTCAGGGAAGAGGAGCAGACCCCTGGTGAGATGGGCTGACACGGTGGTTGCAGTGGCGTGCCCGGGTTGAGGGTGGTGAGAGTGGGCAGGCGCAGCAGTGGCACTCGGCGTTGCTCTGTTCAGCGGCACCAACAATGACGGCATCCTCTGTATCTCGCTTATTCACGGTTCTTTGGGAAACGTTTTGTGGGAGGGAACATTGGCTAAGGACTGTGCCTTTTTGTCATGTCGCCCGTTGGATGCTCAGTTTCCTGTCTGGAAGAATGGACTCACCGTGATCTGGCTGTCAGTGGCTGCTCACGGAGCCCTCGTGAAAATTGGTTTTGACTGTTTGGGGGGACGATGCGTGAATTGTTCTCTGAATGTTTGCTTGACTTTCGTGGGCATGCATAGACCCTAGAAGACAATGGGCCCCCCACACTTGGTTGTAGGGGAGGGCTGCATGTGTAGATAGTTGGGCCTCAAATGCTCTGGTGTTTGTGCAAAAGTGAATGGAGGGCAAAACAGAGGACCTGTGAGGCCACAGTGTGTCGAGATGGCCATGCTGGTTCCTGATGGGAGGACAGCCGGCAAGGCTGTCCACGGCTTGCTTTAGGTGTGCGTTCAGCACCGGACAGCGCACAGGGCAAAGCGTCAGCAGAAACCTCACCTGTGACAACAGAGAAGGCCACATGGTCCTTTATATGTGGGGTGAGGATGGTCAGGGACACCTCTGCCCCTTCTTCTTCCATGTGGCTGAGCCACGGGCCCTCCTCTGAGCCCCGGGCTGTGGCTGCATCACTGTCCCATGCCGCTCCTGTCTGCAGGTGCAGACGGGGGACGAGGTGTTTGTATTCTAGCCAGCATCCCGAGAAACGGAGAGTGCGCTGCAAGGGACGCTGTGGAACCCTCGTTGTTAGAACTCCACGCCCAGCGCTTTCCTCTCCCTCTGTGACCACCCGATAAATCCCAGCACCGCGTTGAACACTGAAACTGCCCTGTCCCTGTCAGCAGACCCCTCGGTGTCCACACACGGAGAGCTAGAGACCACATCCTAGCACCTCGATTCTGATTCCGATAAAACAAGTGAAGCTGGGGAAGAAAGACATTGACCTTTCTCAGTGCTAGGCTTAGGTGTAGGGATCACGTTAGGCCTGGGTTAGGTTTAGGGTTCAAGTTCAGCCTGAGTTAGGGATAGGGTTAGTACTGGGGGAGTGTTGGAGTTCAGGTTGGTAGCAGGAGGGCTAGGGTCTGGGCCAGGGTACAATTTAGGGTTAGAAGGCAGCATGAACACTAGGAGTGCCTACCACCTTGGCTCTGCTGACACCAGGTTTCATGGGCAGCTGCTCTGAGCATACAAGACCCCAGTCTTCAGTGAGCAGTGCCTGGCACCAGGCATTCTCCTTGAGATTGGCACAGAGAAGCCCTTGACATGTCCAGGCCTGGCTCTGGGAGATGCTGCAAGCTAGTGAATCTTTCCCCAGCCCCGTACTTACATTCTCTGAGTCCGACTTGGGATTCTGGGGTGAAGTCTCTGGCTCTCCAGGTGGGTGCTTGCCGAGTTTATTGGCAGTGGGTCAGTCCCGGTGTTAACCAGGTGCCAGGATTCATCCATGTTTGTGACGGAGCAGTGCATTCCACCCAATGGTGAAGATGCGCAGTGAGCCCGCTGTTGCCCACTTGTCACTGGATTGAGTTGCTGTGCCAGGAAGGGAGGTTGAACTCCCAACTCCTGCTTGCTGTGAACACGACTTTGTGTGGAAATCGAGGCCTGGAAAGTGGTGCAGGTAGCCCCCAGAGTATGAATGAGTTCTCTTCCCATATGTCCTTCCGGTAAATTCATATGTCAATTGGAACAGTTACATGGGCACCCCGGATTTGGACTTCTCTCTTCCAGAATGGTGAGAAGGAGACATTGCTTTCATTTGCACTCACCCACTGTGCGATCGCTTGTTGTGGCAGCTATGGGACACGAATACAGGCACTGTAAGGCAAGTCCCACCCATTTAGCAGGTTATGAGACTAAGGCTCAGAGAATGGAAGGGAATGACTCAGACCTGGTCAGGAACCCAGGCCACCGGCTCCTGGGATCTGAGTGAGCCCCTTCCCGCCCAATCCTCCTCAGTGTGTCATGGTTGTAGAGGCTGCTGGTAGAAGACTGGTCAGACTCGGCACAGGTTCTACTTGTGACTTTAGGGGGAGGAAACGGTTCTGCACTTTCATGGCGGCCACAGCTCTGCTTCTGTGTCCCTGTCCTTGTGCATACAGGCCCTCCACAGATACCAGGGGGGACTAAGGGGACTTTGGAAACAAGGAGGCATCCTTGTAGCCCCCTCCTGTAGTTCTCAGCTGAGGGGCCCTTGGCAAGTCACCCAGACTTCCTCAGTTGCTGGGATCAGGTACCTAAGAACATCAGCAACAGCGGCTTGGATGATGTGGTGTTCTAGGCTCTGCACAGTCCGTGGAAGGAGGAGTGCACAGAGGAGGAGACTAAGGGTGGATAAAGAACAGGACATTTTCAGCCACGAGATGGACCATTTAGAAAAGAATTTTTAGTTTTTCTCATTCTGAGCTGGGAGCCTCCTGGCAGAGTGGGTACATGCTGGGCTGCTAACCACAAGGTCAGCAGTTCAAAACCACCAGCTGTTTGTTGAAAGAGGCGGCTTAAACATGAAAGAAAAGAGGAGGCTTTCTACTTTGGTAAAGAGCTACCGTCTCAGATTGGTAGACAACTTGGCATGACACACTGACTGGTTCTGGGCTGCAGCCCACCCTGTGATGGGTATGGGCCTTGCAGGGATTGGTCAATATATTAGGCAAGTGAAAGATCTGTGGCCTACTGACAGAGGATTGGTCAGTCCACAGCCCTAGTGGGTGGGCCAGTCTCTGTTGTTGACAAGGCATTGTATATATAAGTAGCCGTGGAGGTTTTTCAGCTAGGAGGAGGAAGTGGGGGAGCAGAGAGAAGGAAGGAGAGGGAGCAGGAGGAAGCAGAGAAAAGGCAAGTGGAGAAGTATCAGAGAAAGGAAGCAAGGCACTGTCTACACAGTCTGTGATTCGGGTAGACGCTATGATATGGGCAACAGCAACCAACCTCCAAGATGCCCAGTGATAGAGCGGGCAGCAGAGTCCATGGTGATGCAGGGGCTGCTTGAGTTTCCTGCACAGAAGGGGCGTTTTGCCAACGTTCCTGATCTCAAGTTGCTGCCCGTTGATCCCGTACGTTTTGAAGTCTGAGTTCTGTGTGGCCCCAACAATGGATTTCCGAGCCCAGGAAAGTAGGGGTGCCATGAGGAGGAGGATTGGTGTCAGACTGGGTAAAGAGTTGAGCAAGAAGGGACAGGTCTCGCTATCACTTCCTGGGGATCAGCTCTGTGCTGATTTGATTCTCGTGGTCCCCCTGAAGCGAGACAGGCTCTGATAAGGTGCCTGTCACAGAGGAACCATGGGCAGCAGGGTGGCAGCAATGAACTATATTTCTGAAAACAGGTTGCCAGACAAAAGTCATTTTGTGTTTATACCCCTAACCCCTCTCCCCACCACCAGCAAGGCCATGCTGTGAATATCATACCTTTTGTGAGAGTGTACTGCAAGACATGAGGGGAGGGGGAGCCCGCAGCCTTGAACATGAGACTGCAGACAGACACTCGGTTCACCAGAATTGGTTCTTTGGGGGGAAAGAGGATTTCCCCTTTGTCAGTAATGGCATGCACACGTGCCCCGCACCCCCACGAGCTACAGTTTCAACAAGGGCCAGATTTGTGCACTTGTTAAACTAGTCCCTGTGTCGTTCGTTCACTGTACAAAATTCAGAGAAATTAGGGAAGCAACTAAACGGAATGAGAAGCCAGTTGCTTGGGGAGGACAGCTCTCGGAACTCCTCTCGGGCTGAGGGACAAGTCCTGGCTAGTGGCAGCGTTGGAGTTTCAAAGACAAGGTCCTGTCTGGTGTTAAA
Source organism: Tenrec ecaudatus (assembly GCF_050624435.1). Lineage (NCBI taxonomy): Eukaryota > Metazoa > Chordata > Mammalia > Afrosoricida > Tenrecidae > Tenrec > Tenrec ecaudatus. Next base: position 2,845,041 of record NC_134541.1, on the reverse strand, counting down.
AGTGAATTGCAGGCAGCCAGAAGGGAGCAAAACCATCGAAGAAGAACAGGCCCCCAGACTGTTCTTTAGCAGCAAAGGTGAAGCGTTTTCTTCACGTGTTTGGGGCCACGAGGGAGCCTGTTGGGTAACGGTGATGGGAAGGAGTCAGACCCTTAATTAGACGGGTCGGCAGTGCCTGGAACAGCGAGTTTAGACACTAGAGTGGTTGTGGGCTGGCGCAGGACAGGGCAGCTGTGCTCCTTGCCCTTGGGGAGCTGGACTCCCCTTGAGGGGCGCTAGCAAGGGTAAGAACCAGGTGTGCCTGGCTCCCCCATTGCATGCCATCTTCAGTATCTGGCAAGCGTGGTCCTAAGGAGCACGGTGGCTGAGTGCTTGAGCTGCTTACTGACTGACCAGTTGGTCGTTGGATCCCAATCGATGGCTCGGCAGGAGAGAAGGCCCAGTGATCTGCTTCCCTAAAGATGACAACCTTGACACCCCCATGGGTGCTTCTGTCACTTGGAGGGGTGTCTAGGAGCCCGCATGGACTTGGTGGCACCCAACAAAGACAGCGAACCGTGGTGCTGGGTCATGAAGGAGACCGCGTACGTACGAGCTGTCGTGAGACGGTCAGACGTCGGTTCCGACTCCTGGCGGCCCCATCTGTGCACAACAAGCGGGCACTAAGCCTCGCGGCATCCCTACGGCTGTTCTGCCGTCTGAGCCCACAGTTGCAGCCACTGCGCCGCCCCTCTTGGGGAGGGCCTCCTCCTCGTCCCCGAGCCTCTACTCTACCAAGCATGGTGCCCCTCTCTAGGGACTGGTCGCTGCTGACAATAGGTCCAGAGTACGTGAGTTGGAGCCTGGCTCTGAGGAGCAGTCAGGTTGCAGGTCTTCCAGGCAGATTTATTTTCCTTTTGGCAGTCTGTGGACTTTGAGTGTTCTTCCCCCACACACCATAATTCAAGCGCCTTTGATGTTTCTTCGGTCTTCATTACTTGCAGTGTCCAGCTTTCACACACGAATGGAGGCCATTGAAAATACCACGACTTGGGCCTCAAGGTACCGTCTTTGCTGCTCAGCACGTTAAGTAGGTCTTGTCGCGTCATCCGCGTCTTGCAGGTTGTTAACACGCCTTCCCCCAATCTTAGCTCTACATTCTTCTTGTGATCCAGCTTCTCTAATGATTGGCTCATAAAGATCGTGAAAGGCTATTACTCTGATGCACGCCTTTCCTGATTTAAACCATGTGGGATTCCCTGGTTCTCTTCCTACAAACATGCCCGTACAAGTTCTACATGAGCAAACGAAGTGTGGGGGATTCCCTTTCTCCTCAAGGCTGTCTGTGATTTGGTTTCCCCACAGACTTTGCAGAGTCAATAAAAACAAGTAAACGCCTTCCTGGTATTCTCTGCTTTCAGTCCAAATCCATCCGACATCAGCAGTGACATCCCCTCGTGCCGCGTCCTCTTCTGAATCCGACCTGAACCTCCGGCCGCTCCCTGTCAATGCACTGCTGCAACCGTGGTTGGGTGATTTTCAGCACAATGTCATTTGCATCCAATATTACTGCTATTGTTTTGTAGTTTGGGCATTCTGTTGGGTCGCCTTTCTTCGGAATGGGCACCAAGGTGGATCTCTTCCAGTCGTTGGCCAAGTAGCGGTCTTCCACATTTCCTGGCACAGACCCGTGGATGCTTCCGTGCTCCACCAGCTTGTTTGGACATTTCAGCTGGTGCTCCATCAGCTCCTGGGGCATCAATTTGGGTGTAATGCTTTCAGGGCAGCTTGAACTCTTTCCTTCAGAACCATCGGTTCTTGTGTATTCTTTCCATTGTCTTTGGCTGCTTCCTGCACCGTTCGATATTTTGTCCACAGATTTTCAATATTACAACCCGAGGCTTGACTTCTTCCCTGAAGTTCCTTTTTGGCTTCCTGACTCTGTCCTTGCACATCCCATCTGACTGCATCTCTCTCGATGTTCCTGGGCTGCCCTTTGAAATGGTCCATTCGGCTCTTTGACCACATCGTGACTTCCATTCGCTTTGGACACTCTAAAGTTTCAGAGGCTCTTCTGACATGCACTCTTGATCCTTCCTTTCCTGGGTTTTTAATGACCTTTTGCTTTCTTCGTGTGTGGTGTTCTTGACGCCCTCCCACAGCTCGTGTCTTCTCGTCACAGTGGTTCATGCAGCACATCTGTTTTGAGATGTTCTCGAAATTCAAGTGGGATACACTCTAAGTCATATTCTGGCTCTCGTGGACTTGTTTCTATTTTCGTCAGCTTTAACCTGAACTTTCATATGAACAATCAGTGGTCTGTTCCACAGTCAGCCCTCGCCTGGCTTTAGCTGTTGACTTTGAGCTTTTCCATCATCTCTTAATTAGATGTGCTTAATTAGATCTGTGTATTCCATCTGGGGACATCCACAGTCACTGCGTCGTTGAGAAATGTTATCTGCTCTGCAGATGTGATTGTTGGCCTGGCAGAATTCTATCCTGTAATCCCAGCTTTATTTTTATCACCACAACCACATTGTCCAACTACCTGTCTTCCTATTTGTTCCCAAGTTTTGCGTTCCATTCCCAAATAATTATCAGTGCATTTTGATTACATGCTTGATGAAATTCAGACCCAAGATATTGGTAGAATTCTTCGCTTTCTTCAGCATTAGCTTTTGCAGTTGGAACATACATTTCAATAGTAGTACTGATTGAATTTCCTTGAATAAGAATAATATAATTCTATCAGACAAAAATTGTATTTTGATAGATCTTGATATGTCCTTTTTGACAATGAATGTAGCACTATTTCTCTTGAATGTGTCATTCCTAGCATAGGAAACCATGTGATTTTCCGGTTCAAACTGGCCAGGGCCAATTCATTTTTGCTCATGAATGCCTAGGTCATCGGTCTTTGTTCCATTTAGTTTTTCATGTCTTCCAATTCTCCTACAGTCGTACTCTGTACATTCCAAGTTCCAATTATCAGCGGATTTTTGCAGTTGCTGGTTCACAGTTTCAGTCGTGGTCCATCAGCAAACGAAGGTCCCAAAGGCTTCCCTCCATTCCCCTCCTTGTGGCCGTCCCTTCTTTGAGAAGACAGGTCTTTCTCAGCCATGTATTCAGTGCCTCTGACCTGAGGTTGGTCTCTGGTGCGATCCCTGACCATGTTCTGCTTCTCCTCCGGCCTTGGGTAGCGGGCAGGGTGTAGAAGCTATCCATGAGGAGCTCCATGACCAGAGCTCGGACGTGGGCAACCTTCTCAGTCTCGAGGCTCTTTTGAAACCTGCTCATCTTGGGTGACCCTGCTGGCATTTGAAAGACGGGTGACAAAGCTTCCGACAGCACACACACCACCACGGTATGGCACGCCGACATCCAGGTAGCACATGCGAATGCAGCCTTTGGTGAAGCAAGTTCATTTTGAGGACCATTTCTCCGGGTTTGATAGATGTTCAAACTGCAGCACGCAGGCCGATTTCTGCCACCCTCTGTTGGGAGCTGCCCAGCTACGCCTGCATAGAACGTTCGGGAACGCTGCCTCCACTCCCCGCCCCCAGATGTCACAGTGCTGCTGCTGAGCTCCAGATCCCAAAGCCGCAGTGAGTCCACAGGCGGGGTCTGAGCTGTGGAAAAGAAACAGAAAGCTGCCAGAGTATTACATGGAAAAGGATGTCACGTCCCGTGTTTTATGGGCCCAGAGGACTCCGAGGGCAGAAGACACGTTTCATTCGCCGCTGTCTTTATCTGCTTCCAAAGCCCTGGGCTGAAGGGGCATTTTCAAGGAGACCAGAAGAGTCCTTAGTTGCTCTCCTGTTGTCTTTTGACCCCTGGTGACCTTTGTAGGACAGAATGGACACTGCCCAGCCCTGCAACACCCTCCCTTGAGTCCATTGGGTCAGACACTGTATCAGGCCAGTTCATGGAGGGGTTCCCTGCTTCTGCTGACTCTGTTTCCAGACAAGATGCCCTCCTCTAAGCCCAGGTCTGTCCTTGTGATGTGTCTGTCAGTCCTGGTTTTTCCGAACAGTGTTTCTGTCATGGGCTGGGACCCAACTTCAGTGCTGACGCACCTGGATGCCAACTGAAAGAGCGCTGGCTTGAACAGGGAGTCCGGCCCAGTCTAGCTGACAACCGGGGGAAGCCTCCTGGAGCCAGTCGTACTCCCTCCCAGGGTTGCTGTGAACAGCAATCAGCTCGAGGGCAAAAGGCAGCAAATTCAAGGCCGAGTGGGGCAGGAAACCTGGCCCCGAAGCTCTAAGTTCGAACTCAGAGTAAGGTCTTGAGGGATTTGCTGCTCTGTCGTTAACCCCTTGAGCTTACAAAGACACACGCATCTTCTTGTTGCCTGGCATTACACGGAGAGATGGGGCAGCGTGTCTCCTGTGTCGTGGTGGCAGGCACAGAGCGGGTTGATGCATTCTGCAGTGGAGCCAGGGCTGCTCTGACCGCTCGCTGCCATGCACGCCTGCTCGGCAGCCGGGGCGCCGTTGTAGTCGGTGAAGGAGCCCCGCCCGCACAGCTGAGTGTGGGACGCGTTGTGCCCTCACTGAAAGGCAGAGGTTATCTTAACGGTGAGAAATGAAAGTCTGTTCCACTCAAGTTCCCAAACACCCTCATAATTGAACCAGCCAAACGTTTCGCTGTTGTAGATAAGAACTTTGACACCATGTCGAATTAAGCTCACTTTTAACCTTTAAAAGCTCTTGTTCGTGTTAACGTGGTTCTTCGAGTACAACCATTACTTAAATCGGCAAAACTGACTCTCACGACCATGCCTAAACCTGTCTTTTCCTTATGACATAAATAACAGGAGTTTGTAACCTCCATTAGGATGAACAAACGAGCGGGTACCCTCCAAAAAAGCCTGGAATTGCACTGGGCTGTGGGGAGCTTTCTTAGTAACACTGTTCCCACTAGGCGAGCTTCAAGCTACTTGCTCAAGTTCCAGCACCCAGTGGCATCGCCTGGGAAGGTTCTCTCTGCTCAGAGTGACGTTTTTTGTCAAAGCAGTTGTGCTTGAGCCTCATTTTTCGTGATTGTCGATTTTAGAGCCGCCTGAGGCTGTAGAGATTTTATTTCCTGCTTGGGAAAACTGCTGCAGGACCTGTTGTGACGTTGAACACAGCTTACAGGGACAGCGCTGTGAGAAAAAAGTGCGTGATTTTCTCGTTTCTAAACAGGTGAAATGTCGATGGATACAAACCTCATTCTGGACATCCGTCCACTTCCCTGAATGGACAAAACTGTCCACTTGTAGTGCATTTGGAGTTTGTTCCACCAGGTCAGACTGTTAGTCGAGCTTTCTCTTTAGAGGTTCTGACGATTGGGTAGCAGTAAAAGGGCTGATTTGTGGCAGATGGGGGACTGGTTCTGGCACCGCGACAATGCACCTGCTCACGCAGCCATCTCATTGCGCCAATTCTGGGCGGAAACCAGCATGCTTCTCTTGCTCCATGCACCTGGCGCACCTGACGCACCTGACCTCGCTCCATGTGACTTCTTTCTGTTTCCACAAATGAAGAGGGACGTGAAGAGACAGCAATTTGATGACATAAAATAGGTGAAGAGAAAAATGAGGGGGGAGTTTCAGTCATCCAAACAGATGAGTTTTAAAATGTTTCCAAAAATGGAATTGCAAATTTGAAAATTGTATTAAGTGTAATGAAGAGTACTTTGAAGCTGATAAAGTTGTTTTGTTAAAAAAATTAAAATACATAGTTTTGGGGGGATCTGATTGTTGTTATTTTGGTACCCTTCTCATTTATTAACCTATGTGAGATGAGTAAGTTATGTAAAAATCTTAGAAATTAATTTAAGCCTATGTTATAAAACACAATTATGAAGTAAAGGAGAATTTGTTTAAATAATTTGTTTCTATTCTTTTAAAACCATTTCTTATATTTTCTCAATCTAAGATTTGTGCTTGGGACTTTTTTGATGCAAACAATTGTGTGTTCATGTTGCTAATTCATCGAATTTCTGGGAACTCCATGAAGCCAGCATTTTCGTTCCTGGCTTGTTTCAGACCTCATTGGCATCTGCATGGTTTACCCTATTTCTTTTGTTTGTCTTAACACTTGTTTTTTAAACCTGGCCAGGAGGGGTCTTTTCCAAACCACCTATGCAGCTGTGTGGATCTCGGAGGCTCAATATCAAGAAAGAATCATTTCATATCAACCCAGTTCTACATGCTTATGTTGCCCTGGGTATTTTGAAAATGAGTCAAATTATGGTAACTTTGTCTTCTAATTTTTTCTAAAGTTAATTCACAAAAAGTGCACCCCATCAAGAAACAAATACGGGAGAGTTCATTCCGTCTGCTCGTAGGGGCGAGAGTGATTTGCGAAGCCCCTTGTTGAGCTGCTTAACCTGCAAGGTTATCTCCTCCGCCTTCATCATCCCTGGGAGTCAAGCTCCGTCCGTCGTTTGTGGAGGCTTTTCCATATCATTTCAAGTGTCAGCAAAGCCGAGTGGGGCCTGGTCCCGTGGAAGAGTGGTGCCCTCGAGGTTAATGTTCTTTATCTCTGGGCTGTGCTGATACTCGGTTATCTTGGCAGGAACAGTCAACAGTACAGACTAGAAGTCCATTGAAGGCTGCTCACCCCAAGCTTGTCTTTTGCATACTTTATAGGATGCGTAATAGTGCTTTGGAATACAAAAGAGACCTCTCACCTCAAATCTAATATAAGGAGAAAATTTATTAAATCTTAAATGGACACAGACACATCATCTGGATGAAGGAGGCCATTAGCCTGACATCTAAATGGTATGTGAGGATTCAAGCCTGGACACCAGATAAGTGGGGCATGGAACAAAGAGGGGGGAATGGCTGCAAACCCGTGAACAGTGGTAGATCAGGACATCACAATTGCTGGGGGGAGGTACAGAAGCACGAATGGGACCGTGATAGGTACATATGCATTGTTAAATACCAGGGCTGTATAAGATTGTTCCCAGGCCTTTTGACCAACAAAGGCAAAGTGACACTGATAGGGCATGACTCGTGACTAGGTGACCCCTGTCCTATCCCCAGCATGGTGACATCCATCAAGGACACACCTGGCAGTCCCCTTAGACTGTCCCTCTCTGGGCTGCCTGGGGAGGGGAGGGGAGGGGTCGGGTCGGGTCAGGTCAATGTAAACCTACGTTCCAAGGCACTGCTGCCTGAGAGCACGATTACTTCCTTAGATAAGGGCCGGAAAGTGATTCAATGGAGGCTTAATCTGAGGGGACTTTGCAAATTGATTTGGGGACGTCACTCCCATCTGAAGCCCTCTTCAGGCCAAAGTAATCAGAATTTAAGCCTAATCCCAGGGAAGCATTCTAGAACACGTTGCTCCTCTTTCAAGACCTTGTTACAGTTGATGGTAAGCAACTCCGTCTTGCAGTGCCCTTTTCAAATCGACTGATTTCTATCAAAGTTTCTCAGAGTAGTTACTAAAAGCCCAGATACAGTAAGCCGTTTTTCTCAAAAGAGAAAGGAACCGAGATCTCACATTGTTTTATGAAAAATATCAGCCATGACCTTCAACTTGACACAAGACAGCTTAAAACACTAGAGGCAAACTCTCAGAACAAAAGGAAGCAAAGAAATCTTATACACTCAACTGTTTCTGGGGCCTGCTAAAAAATAGGGATGTAAAGTAATGTGTGTAGAATTCTTAGATAATACTGTTCATGTGAAAAATGGGTCTGAGCTAAACTTAAGCTACCAAGGTCTCAAATGAAGAGTGACCAGAGTGTCGGAGAAAACCTTCCTATTTGACCAAAGTTCCACAGAGGACAGAAGACAGTTCAAATGGGAAAGCATTTTCCTAAACCGGAACGGAAAGAGTCCATGGAAACTCATTTTCTAAAAGTGATCACTGAAATTCTAAATTGTCATTAGGTGCCATTGAGCTGGCTCTGACTCATAGCAGCCCAGTGTACAGAAAAACCAAATTCCGAATTACTTCACGTTTAGTTAACTGACAGGGTTTCTGAATACCCCCCAAGCCAGTGTCCCACTGGGTAGGAATCCCAGTTTATTTATCAAGGATGTTCAGAATCGGTTGACACTTTATTCTCCTAGAAGCAAAATTCCCAGCAGGGAGTTTGACCTCTGGGTTTGGTCCAGTGCCTTAGCTTGAAAGACCCAGAGATTCCTTTATGAAAAACGGCAAAACCCTGGTTTTATTCCTAATTCATTCTGCTCGCTACTACAGACAGTTTCCTATTTTAAACACACAAATCTCTCCAATATGTTAATAAGGAGCCCTGGTGGTGCTACTGATTGCTATGATCCCACACGATCAGCGGTTCAAATCTAGCCACCACGCCCGAGTAAGAGGAGGCTCTCTGCCCCATGAACATCTGCAGACTTAGAAACGATGTGGGGTTTCTGTGAATTGGAATGGACTCTGTGACAGTGGGTTAGTGGAGTGTCTTGGCCATTGAGTTTGCAAACTTGTTAAGGAGCTTAAACAAGAATTCAAATAAAAAAAAAAAAGGATTCTGCTGAGCCAGTTGGATCTGGAGCCTCAGCTTTCTAACTTACTGCAGAGAAGAGCAGCAGCATCTTAAAATGGCACCCGGTTTTCTCAGTGATCTGTGGTGAGATGATGCCAATGAGAAAGGAACTGGAAAATTGAAGGACCAGCGAGCCTGTTGCTGTCGTGAAATGGCTTTGCCCTTTCTCAACATGGGTTCTAAGCTCGTTTTCAAGCCCACTTGTGAGAACAACAACCCCCCCTATAATAAAACCCAAAGCTCTGATGCCACACAGCAGAACTTGCTTCAAGCAGTTTGTCTTTGCACGAATCCTGAGGTTCTGGGTGAGCAGAGTCCAGATGCCTGTGTTGGCACCGAGCCCTGGATCCGTGATGTCTTACGAGTCTCTGAAGACACTGAAGTTTAGCAGCACCTCACAAATCAGAGACCAGAAATGCCCAAGGACAAAATTCTTTGTTAGGAGTAGACAGTGAGTTGCATTGAGCAATGGGACGCCTGCATTTGGGGAGCACAGGAGGAGATGGCCAGGCTGCTCTGAAGTATGGAAAATGACAAGGCCTTTTTATGAACAGGAGAAACTTCAGAGAAAGAGGCATCCCCACTGGCCATACGTGAATCTATAGATGTCCCAGGCCATCCAGCATTCGCGTCGGGTGAAGATAATTCCACTTCTCTAGAAAGGTCAAAGTCAGCCGGTTCATGCAAATCCATTCTTCCTCAGACAGCAGGGCACCTGTTTCTGTGGCTTGTCCTGAGCACCTCTCACTTTTCGAGTCTGATCACCTGCTAGCACCCTCCGTAGCACCAAATGATGGGTGCTAACCACAAGGTCAACCGTTGAACTCAACCAGCCCCTCCTTGAGAGAGAGATGTGGCAGTCTCTCTCGTAAGGATGTGCTGTCTTAGAAACCCTTCAGAACAGTTCTGCTGTCTTACAGGCTTGCGACACGTTGGAATTAAGTGGATGACATTGGATGTGTCGGGCTGGTTTGGTTCATTTGGTTTAACACCACGGACAAGCTCTCACCTCAGGTCTAAGTTCACAAGACATCTCTTCCGAGAAGTCCTCGTTGGCTCCATCACCTACGTCTGTCGACAGTGCAGGGACTCTGCATCCCAAGCAAGCTCCCGCTGTGGTGGCTCACTCTCTGAAGTCCCACTTCCTCGTTGCTTTCTGAGACCGTTAAGGTTTATTGTGCCAACCTGGCCGATCAACACGTGTGGGATTGATTGAAGGGCAGAGGGATAAATGACTCGGTGAGCCTGGCCTTCCTGGTTCTCAGGTCTCTTGCTCTCTGATGGTCGGACCAGGGTGTAGCTGCCTTAGTCAGTTCTCTGCTTCAGCTGGCAAGGCTCACTTCCTGTGAGACATCCTGAGGAGAAGCCACATGGACCTACCCCGATGCAGCCCAGGGTGCTGGAGAAGCCACGTGGAGACCCCTGCCACTGATGAGATGCTTACACGTTCACTGGATTCATGGACTTTCTATCCACTGGCCTGTGATCCTCCTGCATTTGGCGTCTTTGTGTGTGTTTTGTGAGGTTGAGGAGGACTTTATAGATCGGTGTTGCACGTATGGGCTAAGTCGTACTTAAGGGCTTGGACTAGACTGGGTTGGGATGCTTTCTGAATGTATACTTTACCCTATTTATAAAACTCTTATACATATATTTCTGTAGCTTTGTTTTTCTAGTTTACCTAGACCAGTGGTTCTCAACCTTCCTAATGCCATGACACTTTAGTACAGCTCCCCATGTTGCGGTGACACCCCCCCACCAACCATAAAATTATTTTGGTTGCTACTTCATAACTGTAATTGTGCTACTGTTATGAATTGGGCAATCCCTCTGAAAGGGTCGTTGGACCCCCTAAAGGGGTTACAACCCATAGGTTGAGAACCACTGACCTGTCCCTCTGATACGCAAGTCCCACATCTAGCTGGTCATGACTGGCCCTCAGCCCAGGCTGGGGCACAAAGGCGGAATGTGTGTTGGGAAGAGTGAATGGCTCATAGGTTCTTCTGACCACCCGTGTGTACCTCAGCTTGGCAGTTCTGTATCCACCGGATAGGGTTCATCCATCAAGAGGAGAAGTACATTTTCATTGACTTGTGTGATTGCTCTGTCCCCGGGGGGTGGGGGGGGCAGCTCACGATTCCTGGCCTGTGTGTGTGTATGGGGGGTGAGCTCTATTTCCATGGAGCTCTTTGCTCGAGGTTCCCCCTCCTTTTGGAATGAGAAGGATGGGAGCTGTCTCTATTGTGTTCTTCTACACAAACATGTCAGGAGAATACGTTTCAAAGAGACCCAGTTTTAAATGTGTCCCTCCCTTCTCCCCACGCCCCTTCTTTTCTCACTTTTGAAAGGTGTTTGTGTTGATTTGGGCCTACCCCTCTCGCGGAGCTGCAGACAGGCATCATAGAGATGTTTGTTTTGGGTAGGGCCGGACATCTACGGACATCATTTCCATTTCCCTTGTCCATGCCCACAAGCACAAATGGCCTCTTATGGGGGTGGGATGATCTCCGTTAGGCAGGGTTTGAAGGTATTCTGGTGAGGACATTGAGTCATTTGGATCCCTTGTTCCTGAGTCACACATTTATTTTAAGGCTCGGTCTTTTGGAAGGTCATTTAGATTTTTCAAATCTGGTAGGCGGGCCCTTGTCTCATCTCCTTTCCACTTCTCACCCATTCTTGGTTCTAACAAGGGAGACTATTTTCAGGAGAAGCAGATTGAGCTGCATGCGCAGCCCCGGCAAGATAGCTATGCTGGCACCCTGGCATGCCCGCGCATCTGTGCATGGGAGAAAGATTGAGCCCATCGTGGGGCGCAGAGAGAGCTATAGCGGTCTATTTAAACAACACTGAAGCGTCTTTCCCCAATCCTGAAACTGAGATGTGCGTATGAGACAGAGATGTCAAAAGGGAAAGCCTAAGGAAAATAAACATTCGCCAGTGCCCCTCTGAAAATACAGGTGTCTCCCAGGTCACGCATGGGACCCATTCCCACGTGTGTCTTCAGTGGGATTGGTGGGTGAGTCTGGACAGCCGTGTAGGGTGCTGCTTTAGCTCGACTTTCGTGGAGGAGAAGGGGGAGCCCTGGTGGTGCCATTGGCTAAGCACTGGTCTGCTAACCGTAAAAGTCAGTGGTTTGAGTCCCCAGCTGCTCAGTAGGAGAAAGATGAGGAGTTGGTCTCCCCAGAAACACGACTGCCGAGAAGGACGAGGAATTGATCCCTGGAAACATGCCCATCCTAGTAACAGAATGGAGTACCTCTCCCTCATATGGGGTCGCCGTGAGTGAAATGTCACGGGACAGTGGCGGGTTTGGTGGTGGTTTTTCAGTGGCAGTCCAGGCTCCAAGCCTTTTCCATGATGAAAATGCTGGTGTCTCAGTCACTTGAAAATGAGCGTCTCAGAGTCAGACCCTGTAGCCTGGTCAGCGGTCATCAACAATTTGACATGGGCACAGAGAGGGGATCTCGAAAGAGGGAGGACGGATTGTAAACTCCAAGTCTATGGATCTGCCTTCCTTGTCCCAGAGCAGTCTCTGCCTTCCGTGTCCCAGAGCAGTCTGCCCCTTAGAAGACGCTCGCTGTGCAAGTTTATGGAACCAATGGAATTTCAGTCTCATTGTCTTTTTATCCCTGAACTTGGTTCTCTTCCACTTGCCCCGTAGCCCTGTTTTGTTTTTTCCATTTATCATTCAGCAAGCAGGGCTTCGTGTGCGCATGTGACTTTGAAGCATGACGCTTCATGGGCAACACCGGTGCATCATTTGTACTGGGATCTGAAAAAATAACTTTCATTTATTTCCTTAAAATAAATCTTCAAAAGTGAAATTCTTTGGTTAAAAGGGTTTGGCTGTTTTCCTTAGGAGAAGATTCCAAGATTCATGTTTACCAGCAGTGAATAAACTGCCCCCCCCCCCCCCCGCGAGCCTCCACAAAAACAGGCCATGGGAGTGGCTCATTGTCTTCTCTTTGCACAGTGTACCCCCTGTGTGTATGTCCATGCCATGGGTCTCCCCCTTGTTGACAGCAGCATTCTAATATTTTTAGTCTAGGAAGCATAAAACTTTAAGCCACATTTTTGCTGTCAGGTTTGCTTTAGGTACAAGAGACCCCGACGTCAAATATAATTTAAAAGGGGCAAAGCCAATACACAGACACGTCATGTGGATGAGGGGAGCCGTTAGCATGGGGTCATAAATGGTCTCTGAGGAGTTAACGCAGGCATGGAAAGAAGGGGACTGTCACAAACTTGATGGGAGGTAGATCAATAGGTCAGTTACAGGTGGAACGAGTGGGCCTTGATTGATAGGGATTTATACTTTATGTTAGATAGAAGAGCTTCCAACATTGGCCTTGGGCCTTCGATGGAGGCAGTCAGAGCATGACTGATGGAGCATGTTCATGACTGTGAGACAACCCCCCTCCCCCAGGGTCATCCCCAGTAAGGGGGTCTCCATTAAGGAGACACCCAGGACAGCCCTTACAAGAGCCCTTCCTGGGCTGGCTGGGCACCAAACTAAACCCCAAAAGCCAACTCACTGACATTGAGTCTATGCTAACTCATTGCAACCCTATGGGATGGGGACCTGCCCCTGTGAGTTTCTGAGGCTGTCACTCTGCAGGAGTAGAAAGCCTTGTCTTTCCCGTCAGTGCCAGTTGGTGGTTTTGAACTGCTGACCTTGCAGTTGGTAGCCCAAGGGGGAAGCATGGGGAGAAGTACTCTCTCCTCATGCACTCTGCCTGGGGCCAAGATGATCTAGCTCCTTATTAAGGAAGGGAAAGAATTCATCGGGGGGTGGGGGGTCGGTTAGTCTATGTGGGACTCTACAGTGGTTGGGGGCTGTCACTACCTGCCGATGGTCATGTGCTAACCCAGGCGCTGAGAATGTAAGCTGTAACACGGGGCTCTGTGAATGTTCTCTGCCAAGTCTTTTATGGGTCCGTTTTCTTTCTACTTAGCCCTGCGTGGTCTTTTCTTTTTTTCAAGTCATTTTATTGGGGACTCGTACAACTCTTACCACAGTCCATGCATACCGCCATCGTGGCAAGCACATTTGTACCTTTGTTGCTGTTGTCATTCTCAAAACATTTGCTTTCTACTTGAGCCCTTGGTATCATTTCCTCATTTTTCTCCTCCCTCCCCCAGGAACCCTTGATAGAGCATAAATTACTATTTTTTCATGTCTTACACTGTCTGATGTCTCCCTTCACCCACTTTTCTTGTCTGTCCCTCGGGAAGGGGGTTATATGTAGATCATTGTGATCGCTTCTCCTTTCTCCCCCACCTTCCCCTTCCCCTCCTGGTATCGCTACTCTCATTATTGGTCCTGATGGGTTCATCTGTCCTGGATTCCCTGTGTTTCCAGCTCTTATCTGTACCAGTGCACATCCTCTGGTCAAGTCGGATTTGTAAGGTAGAATTGGGATCATGACAGTCAGGCGGAGGAAACATTAAAGAACTAGAGGAAAGTTGTACATTTCATTGTTGTTACACTGCACCCTGACTGGCTCATCTCCTCCCTGTGACCCTTTTTAAGGGGGTGTTCAGTTGCCTAGAGATGGACTGTGGGTCCCCACTTCGCACTTCCCCTCATTCACAATGATATAATTTTTTGTTCTTTGATACCTGATATCTGTTCCCATTGACACCTTGTGATCATACAGGCTGATGTCCTTCATCCATATGGACTTTGTTACTTCTCAGCTAGATGGTTGCTTTTTTATCTTTAAGCCTTTAAGACCCCAGATGCTATTATCTTTTGATAGCCAGGTGCCATCAGCTTTCTTCACCACATTTGCTTATGTACCCGCTTAGTCTTCAGTGATCATGCTGGGAAGGTGAGCATCATGGAATGCCAGTTTAATAGAACAAAGTGTTTTTGCATTGAAGGAGTACTTGAGGGGAGGTCCAATGTCTATCTGCTACCTCAATACTAAACCTATCAATATATGTACATAAATCCATTTCCCCATTGTCATATATAAATATATTTGCATATGTACATACCTGTATTTAGAGCTCTGTAAATGCACTTTGCCTCCTAGTTCTTTCCTCTATTTATTTTTACTTTCCTCTTGTCCCACTATCATGCTCAGCCTTCATTTGGGTTTCAGTATTCCTCACGGTTACATTGCCCTTGATCAAGCCCTACCAGACCTCCTACACCCTCCTCGCCATCGATTTTGGATCACTTGTTGTTCCCTTGTCCCTGGGTTTGTTAACACCCACTTCCTTTCCCCTGCCTCCCCATTCTCCCATGTCCCCCTGGAACCCTCAGTCCTGTTTTCTACTCCAGATTGTTTATCCCGCCTATCTTATCTAGATAGATATGCAGAGATAATAATATGCACCAAAAAAGACAGCAAAATAAAGCAACAAAACAAAACAACCAAAAAACCAAGGACATAAAATAAAGCCTGTAAATTGTTCACGGTCTGTTTGTTGACCTCCAGGAGTGTTTTCTGGTCGAGTCTTATCTGGTGCCGTGCCCTGGCCCCAAAGTCTAATTTTGATACTCCCTCAGGACTTCATTGCTCTGTTCCTCTTGCTGTTTTATTGCACACCCTGAGTGTTTTGTTCAGTGTGGTGGGGTCAGATAGGGCACAATTCCCACAGTGTGTCTTCAGTGTGGTCCCCTGTAGGGCTATGGATTGATGAGGGATGTCGTGTCTCATAGTGGGGCCTGCCATATGGTCTTCTCTGTGCATTGTCTGCTCTGAACAGGAATATCATCCTTAAGGTTTGGTGGGCCCGGATGTGCTCCACTCTCTTCCTCTCCCTTTATTTGCTCCCGTGTGCTCTGATCAGACATGTCCCTCTCCCTGAGCTGTAGCTTCAGTGCTGTCCTCTGATGTGAATTCTTCTGCGGGGAGGGGACCTGTCCATGTCCATGTAGTTGGGATTGGGGCTGGCCCCTCAGACCTCTTTTGGTTCCCTGATTCACACAGCTATGTTGCGTTCTGGTCTTGGAGCACCGGGTTGAAGTCTGGTCCCTCTTTCCCTGTGGAGATGTAAACAGTACCTCCCCCTTGCGTGGGTTAATGCCTGGTTCCCCTGCTACCCATGTCTTTTTATTTTTTTCTTTCTTTTTTCACCCTCCTTTTTAGTTGGCCACTATGTATCCCTGGCTTGGTCTGGTCCCTGTCATCCTACCTGGACCTCACCCCAGGAACGTTGGTAGACAGTAGCTTTGTCCCTGTGCCCCTTTTGCAGTTTTAAGCTTACCTCAGCGGGCTCGTGTTGTACTTGATTTTCCTGTGAGCTGTGATTTCCAGACCTCCTCCCCCTCTCCCGAAGAGTTAGCCAGTGACTCAGCGCTGGTGTTCTTTCTTTTGCCGTTTACTTGGGATGTCTTTATGGCATACTCACGTCTTATGTTTATACTTGGCTCTTTTTCTGGGCCTCCCGTGGTATTTTTAGTTAACAACTCTGTATCACCCTCTTTTAATCTCCAGAGCTTGATTATCTTTGTCAATTTCCATCATCATATTCGTCTCCTGCTTTTTGGACCATCTTCTCGAACGAGCACATTTTATCAGAAGAGCCTGAGGGGAATCTCGTGCTGTTTTGACAATGAGGAGCATAATTTTACTTGGGAGAATTGATATCCACACAAAATCGAGTCCTCTTATTCAGGAAACCTTGTTCATCTTTAGAAACCTTGTTCTCTCTCCACGTGTTTCTCAGCTTAAATTCTGTGCTTCCTTCTGAAACCACCACCCTTTCGGATGTCTTTATTTTGATGTGTTCCATGCTTGCCATTTCTGATTGTGGGTTGGATTTATTCTCATCAATGCATAGTTTATTAGGGGAAATGCTGTTTCTGCCATTCTGATTATTTTTTAACGAGTCACTACCTTAGAGGCGTTTTCAGGGTTTGAAGGGACGGTCTCGTTGCTTCTCTGCAGTTCTTTGGCTTGTCAGTCACATGGTGGAGTCACCGGTCACATGATGAAGTCAGTCACGTGACGGAGACATCATCACGTGAGTACTTACTAGAGAAAGGAATGACTCGTTTCTGCTGACCGCCCGTCCATCTCTAACGCCTGGAGCGTACATGCTCTCTCTTCCCTGGACCCTCCCCAATATGCACCCCCCCAAGGACCTTCTCCACCCAGCCCATCCTCCCTTCCATTCATTAAGGCTTAGTGTGCCCTGCCTGCCCTTCCCTCTGGCAGCACAAGCCCTAGAATAAAGGCAGTTAAGAGCCAAGATTGTCTGCTTAATTGGAGGCTGCATGTGATGGCTCCTGAGGTGTGAGGTGGCAGGGAGAGCGCCTTTAGGTCTGAGTCACGTTCTTAGTCTTGGGGTGGAGGGGGACAGGGGGCAGACCCTAGAGGGGATGTTGACTATCTGGCTACAGCCTGAATGGGCAGGAGGGCAGTCTGAAGTCCCAGTTTCCACCAGTGGATCCCCACCCCCCATGCCTGTCCACCCTTGGGAAGAATTGGCTTCAGTGAATCCGATTCGATTGGGCAGGCAAGCTCGTTAGATAAGGTATCGAAAGGCATTTGGGAGAACAACAATGACAGTGTCCACTCGGTGGCAGCCTGTGCGTTTGTTTGCTTGTTAGTTTTCTGGGGTCCTTGTTTAGGAGCCCCGTGGCATGGCGGCTAGCGTGACTGCCCACTGCAAGGTCAGCAGTTCAAACCCACGAGCTGCTCCTCGGCAGAGAGACGGAACTTTCCACTCCCATAGCGAGTTACAGCCTCAGGCCCTCACAGGGCCAGCTCTGCCTCTTCCATAGGCTCTCTGTGCGTTGGAAGGGACTCACATGCAGTGAGTGTGCTCTGGGCCCCTGGCCGCACAGTGCTTAACAGATTGACTGCCCACTGCAAGGTCGGCAGTTCCCACCCACCAGACAGACCTGCCCCTTGCCTACCCTCTTCACTGCCTGCACCTTTGACCTGGGAGAGTGTGTCCCAGCAGGTCCTTACTGTGTCTCCTGGAGCCAATGTCACCTCTCTTTCAGATGGGTTCACCAGCGGCCACCCAGTCAGCTCTGACTCACACGTGTTGTTCAGGACAGCTCATCTCCACGGGATCTTCAGAGATCCATCGCCTGGCCTATCTCCTGAGGCCCCTCTGAGTGGCGCTTCTGGTGGGCAGCTGGCTGGCCCATCTGTGGCCAGTTCCCCGGAATGCCCTCTGTTCGCCTGCCGGGAATTGTGGTCAGGGTGACTTCCTTCCTAGCCCGTCTCGTGGTAATCACGTTTGGGTTCTCTGGTTTTGCCCTTTCCTGTCCCTGCTTCCAGACCCGAAGCTTGTTGTGGCCGGGGGTCTCTCTTGCTTACCAGGACTCCCACACGGGGTGGTGTGTTTGCCTGTGGTTCTGGGTCTTCGTACAGATATGGGGCTGCTGGGTGATGTGATGTCATCACCATGCATGATGTGATAAGTGTGAACTGCCGTCGGGTGAGAGGGGCTGTCCTCCTGAGGGGGGCTCAGTGTCTGTTGGATAAATGGGCATCTGGCCCAAGTCTGCTCACTCCCTCTTGCCCCCTCCCCACCTTCACTCTTCTCCATGACTGACCTCTGGTTCTTGGGGCATAAGCCTGCAAAAATATCCTCCTGATGCCCCTGCAGACGGTGGGGTTTCAGACCTTGCAACCTCACAAGACAGCAGAGGCCTCCATGCGCCCACCTGGCCCACAGGTGTGGGACTTGCCAGCCCCCACAGTTTCGGGGGCTGTTTCTGTGAAGGAATTCTGAGTGTCTCTATTTAAGGAGGCCTGATGGCTTCGTGGGGAATGCATTGAGCTGTTGGTTAGCAGAGGAGGCGGCCAGCTGCTCCCACGGAGAAAGATGAGGCTTTCTTGCCCCGTAAGAGCAACGCCTTTGGAAACGCGGACAGTTCTGTTCTGCCCTGTGGGATGACTAGAAGCCAGAATCGACTTGATGGCCCTGCATTTGGCTGTGAGTCTGTGTGTTGACCCCTGGAGAACCCAGGCTGACATGCGTGTGCAGCTGTGCATACAGTGGGCGACTAGACCGCTGGACCCTGCAGCTTGAGCATGTGCTCACACCAGTGATCCTGCAGCTGCCCACAAGGACCCCTCCCCCGAGTAAGTGGGGGTGCTTCATTGAGCTCAGAATCAAGGCGGAGTTCAGACCTGCAAAGGTGGCTTACCTGGGTCTGCGCCAAAGTAGGTGGTAGAGTCAGGGTTTCAACTTAGGCTGCCCGATTCTCGAGTCTGCGTTCTTCCTTCGCAGCCATGTGGGGTCACAGCAGAGCTGATGGCAGCTGCTTGCTCTTGGGGGCCCGAGGGCCTGAGTCCTGCAGCACCTTTCTTTGATGGTAAGGGGGCCGGGACCACCTGTGGGGGCTGCCCTGCGCTAGCTGTCCCTGTTGCTAACGGTCACTTCATTTCTCGTCTGTGCTTGGATCGTTGCCTGATGGTCTAATCACCGCTGACCCTCTGCAGGCTCCTGGGCCCCTGATAGTGCTCACAAGGCTTCCGTCAGTTTTATTTTGAATGAGCACTCGTGGCCAGGATGCAGGTGTGTGGCTATGCTTGCTGAGTGAGAGGCATGTCTGGAAGGGCGGGCACTCTGTGTTTCTTTTCTTTTAATAATTTTATTGTGGTGCGTGTGTGTGTGTGTCTTACACATCTTATGACAATCCATCATCTGATGGTATTAAGCACACATTGTACATATGTTGCCATCAACATTTCCAAAATAATTTATTTCTACTTGAGCCCTTGGGATCAGCTCTTTCCCCCGCTCCCCCTCCCACCCTTGTGGATCCTCGATCAATCATATATTATTATTGTTATTTTGTGTCTTACACTGCCCATTGTTTCCATTCACCCACTTTTCTGTTATTCGTCTCTCAGGGCAGGGGGCTATATATGTCCATTCTTGTGATGGGTTCCCCCTTTCTCCACCTCCCCCCATCATATCGCTACTCCCACTACTGGTCCTGTGGGTTTTATCTGTCTTGAATCCCATGCTTCAAGAGCTCTTGTCAGTACCGATGTGTGTACTCTGGTCTAGCCCAATTTGTAAGGCAGAACTGGGTAATGGAAGTGGGGGGTGGGTGGGAGGAGGAAACATTCAGGAACTAGAGGAATGATGTGTTTTGTCGGTGCTATACTGCACCCTGGTTGAATCGTCCTCATAACCCTTCTGTGGAGGGAATGTTCAATTGTCTACAGATGGGCTTTGGGTCTCCACTCCAACCCCCCTCTTTTGCATCAATATAATTATTTGATTTAGATCTTTTGATACCTGATACTTGATCCCATTCACACCTTGTGATCACAAAGGCTGGTGTGGTTCTTCCATGTGGGCTTATTTGCTTCCCTGCTAGATGGTTGCTTGTTTACCTTCAAGCCTTTAAGACCCCAGACGCTGTATCTTTTTATAGCCAGGCACCATCTGCTTTCTTCACCACATTGCTTATGCACTCATTTTTTCTTCAGTGATTGTGTGGGGAAGGTGAGTATCAAAGGGTGCCAGGTTGTTAGAACAATGTGTTCTTGTGTTTAGGGAGGCCTTGAGTAGAGGCCCAAAGTCCATCTGCTATCTCAACACTTAACATATAAATATGTATATATTTGCTTCTGTCCCTTTCATTATAAATTAGTATATTTACATCTATACATGCCTATATAGACCTCTATACATAGATTTTGCCTCCCAGTTCTTTCCTCTATTTCCTTTCATCTTCCTCCTGTCCCACTATCAGGCTCATCCCCTATTCAGCTCTCAGTAATTCTTCTCAGCTACATTGCACTTGATCAAACCCCACCAGGCATTATACACCCTCCTCACCATCGTTTTTAGATCTCTTGTTGTTCCCTTATCCCGGGTTTGTGGCTTCCCACTCCCCCTCCCTTCCTCCTCCTGTCCTATGTCCCCCCTGCCCCCCCAGGACTACCAGTCCCATTGTTTTCTCCCCAGGATTGTTTGTCCTGCTTTTCTTATATATAGAGAGAGACATAGAGAGAAAGGGGGGAAAAAGACGTTAGATAGTTGGGGTCTGTCTGCTGACCCTTATGAGTGTTTTCCAATCCGGTCTGATGAGGTGTCAGATGTCTCTTTTCAGGATTCCTTGGGGACTTGGTTACTTTGCTCCCCTTGCTGCCCTCTTGCACTCTCTTCACATTTCACCCCACTGTCCGTGGGGTAGACGGGACACTTTCCACAGTGTCCCAGTGCGGTCCCCTGTAGTGCTCTGGGTCAGTGTGAGGATGTCGTGTCTCATGGTGGCGCAGGCCCTACGGTCCTCTCTGTGCATTGGCTGCTCTGAGCATGGGCGTCGTCCGGGGCTTAGTGGGCCAGGATGCTGTTCTCCCTCTTCCTCTCTTTCCCTCTTGGTTTGCACCCATGTGGTCTGGACAGACTTGCCACTCCCCACAGGCTGTACCTTCAGTGCTGTTCTCTGTAGTGCATTCCTCTGGGGAGGGGCGGGGGTCAACATAGCTTGGCACGGGCCCAGCCCTGTCATCTTCTCTGAGTTCTCGGCTCCGTGCTAGTGTGTTGCCCTCCAGCCTTGGCGGCGCTCCGGGATGAGGTCTGGCCCGTCTCTCCCTTTCCTGTGGAGACATAAGCAACACCCTCCACGTGGGAGTGAGGGATTCCTGTCCTGTTCCTCCTGCACCCTCGTCTTTGGTTTGTTTTCCTCCTTTGTGTGGAGTTTACTCTAGCGCGGAAAGTTTCTCCCAAGGGTGGGGCTATGACCAGATCGCCTGGGAGGGGTTACCTCAAGGGGCCCACTAACAGAGGTAGAAGGTGGCGGGGCTGTACCCTGTCACCAGAGCAACACCTGGGAAACTCCAAGACCCACCACAGGCCTCAAAGTTCCCCTCCCAGGACACTGCGCACGTGACTCTAGATCCTGACCCAGTGGCCTCCCATCGCTCCTCTCTGGCCCCAGGTCCTCAGGGTCCTCCTTCCCTGGGTCCCCATGGTGAGGGCTCCCCGACCTCTCTCAGGATGGCAGCCCCAAGGCAGGAGCACCCGCTTGTCAGGCGCTGGTGGAAGGCTGATTCAGGAGCCTCACGGATGGTGCTGGGGTCCCGGGCACCCAGGTCAGCTGGACTTGGAGACCAGGGCCCGCCCAGCTGCTGACACTGCTCTCTCCATTGGACCTTGTTGCCCAGGGCAGGGCTTTGTGTGGGGTCACACCTGCTCAGCGGGTGACATCTGCTGCTGACAAGGCTGCTCAGAGGAGGAGCAGGGACCGGCTACCCTAGGGGTGGTCCGTCCTTGCCCTGCCAGGGTCTTCTGTGTGGGCATGGCCCCAGCCCAGAGCTGCTTCCCCAGGGCTGAACCCACACCTTCCCCCCCCCCCACAGGCTGCTGCTCAGGTCCCATTAGCAAGAATGGTCTTTCCACTCCAGCCTGGCAGGTAACAGGACCCCCACCCCCTCCCCTGGGGGCGTCTGCTCACTGGGAAGGAAGTGTTTGTTCCACTTTGCTGTTCCAACGGGTCACTGTGAGAACACACACTCACTCCACCACTCAAGTGGAGGCCAGCGGACTGGGGGAGGAAAGCTGGCCCTGGCCTTTGCTGGCTCCTGGGACCCAGCTGCCTTTCACTCTGGCTTCAACTCTCTTGGCTTAAACGCTGAGTCAGGTATCTGGTAGTCACAGGAGCAAGGCCGAGAGTCGACCTCAGGCGAGGGTCCCAGGAAGAAGGCGTGGGGGGTGGAGTGCAGCACCCCCACAGACTCAGACCAGTCTCCGGGATGCCTCCTTGCACCCGTGGCTGGACCCCTTGCTCAGGTCAGGTGCCCACCGGGGTCTTCCTGGGAGGCATGGCACTAGAGGGCTGAGCCCCTGACTCTTCTCAAAAGGTGGTGCCGGACTCTGTGTGTGGGAGGGCAGTGTGCCCCAGGGACAGACAGTCCCAGCTCTGCAGACTGCTTCATGAGGCTTCTGCTCGGCCCTGTGGGTCGTGCTGACTGAGCTACAGTGGCTGCAGTGGCTGGGTTGAGTGCTGTGTTCAGATGCCCTGGGGACCCTCCTCCAGCACCCTGCCGGAAGCACTCTGGGATGACTCCCAGGTTTTTCCCAAGCTGGTAGCCAGGTCTTTCTGAGTGTGGAAACTGCTGCCCCTGTCCAGCACCCGCTAACACACCAGTCTCCCCCAACTGATGGGGAGCTGGGCCAGGAGTCACACCCCAGCCCCTTCCACCACTGACTGACCGACCACCGCCATCAGGTGGTTTCCAAGTCCGAGTGGCCCCATTCCACAGAGGCCAGTGCTGGTGTCCCCTGTGGCGGTGCTGAGTTGAGGGCAGCTTTGAGAGGCATTCCTGATGCGTTCAAGGGCCCTGCGGTGCTTTTTCCTCACCCCAGTTCCCTCTCAGAAGGCATGGACACGAACTCCAGGGGGTCCTGGGGATCTGTGTCTTTGCTTTGTCACAGATCAGGGGCTCCTACAGGACAAGGAATGGTGTCCTCACCTTCCATGTCCCCTCCAGCACAGCCCACTGCCCTGACTGGACTGTGTGTGTGTGTGTGTGTGTGAGAGAGAGAGAGAGAGAGAGAGAGAGAGAGAGAGAGAGAGAGAGAGAGAGACCAAGTATGCCATTTCTTTGGGGGCATGTTTGGGCTTGCTTGTATTTTTCAGGCGACCTGCCATCAGGTGTGTCATTTGCATAAATTTGGCACGCAAATGTATGCTGTGCTTAATCGCTCTTTTTGCTTCTCGCCTCTGACCCAAGTTCATTAACTTTCAGCGCCGCTTGTAATTAGCAGACATTAAGTGCATTAATGAGCAGAGGCTCTTTTTCACCCTAGCAGTGATATGTATGTGTGTGTGTGTGTGTGTGTGTGTGTGTATATATACACACACACACACACGCACACTCTCTCTCAAAAATGTATTTTCTCTGAGTGATCATTCTGATCTTGGCGTCACTTGCTCCCGTCAGCCCAGCCCAAACACACGATGGAAACCGAAGGGAAGGGTGGAGGCAGCAGCAAAGGGGGCATGGATGGGGCGGGCTCAGCCTGCTGGCCGCCCTCTCCCACGCCTGAGCCATGGGTCTGTGTTCCCAGGTCCAACCACGGCAGATGGAAAGTCCCCCAGATATGCTGCTTGTCAGCCTGTTGGTTTGGGGTGAGGGTGTGGAGGATCATCTGCGTGTCCTTTGGAGACACAGGCCAGGCCGTCCATCACCCCTTGAGGTTGTCAGCTCCTCTGTCCCCAGAAGGCCTGCCTCCCTTTTCTGTGCTTCACCAGACACTAGAGAAACTTGCTGCCATCGAGTTGATGCCCACTCTTGGTGACCCTAGAGGACAGGGTAGGAGCGCCCTGTGAGTTTCTACACTGTACATCTTTGGTTTTTCTCCTGTGGAGCGGCTGGTGGTCCTGAACTGCAGACCTTGAGGTTGGCAGCCCAGCTCACACCACTGGGCCCCCGGCCACCTTCGTGTGCTTCATCCTTTCTCACACCACAGCCCTTGACTACGCCCCCCTCATGTGGCGGTGACCCCCAACCATGACGTTATTTTCATTGCTACTTCATAGCCGACATTTTGCTACTGTGATGAGTCGTCGGGTAAATAGCTGATATGCAGGCTGTGTTTTCATTGTTAGAAATGGAACATAAAGCATAGTGAAGAATCACAAAAACAATGTCATCATATATGGTGAAATACTTATTTCTGGTGACAAATCAATGAAATGCTGTCTTGAAGCCTGGTGCAGCATGGGTAACAGTCTTACTCCGGGTAGTCGTAGGTGGGCGTATCTGCATGTGGGCGGACCTGCCTGGAGACTGATAGAGGAGCGTGTCTCGGTTCCTAAGACCATCAGAAAATGTGTGTTTTCTGATGATCTTAGGCGACCCCTGTGAAAGGGCCATTCGACCCCCAAAGCGGTCGAGACCCACAGGTGAGAACACTGCCCTAGACTGAAGGCGTGTGGAAGGAAGCCCTGCGGAGGGCCAGCCTCTTGGCGCCCGCTCTCCACCAGCGCCTGCTCCGTGGTGTCTGTGCCACACTGACCGTTATTGCGACATCCCGCGCTCTCCTTCATGCTACTGCTGCGGCACTGAAACACCCGCCCCCCCCGGCCCCCTGCCGGTGGCGGCACAGTTGGTTCGGATGCATAACAACCTACACAGCTTTCCTGAGATGGTAAATCCTCACGGGAGCAAGACGGCCTCATCTTCCTCCTTTGAAGCAGCAGGTGAGTTTGAACTGCCAACCCTGCGGTGAGCAGTGCTTAACCCACGCTGCCACCAGGACTCCTGGGTAGTCCAGTGTCAACACCGCTGGGCCGGGGAACCAGGAGCACGTGCATCACAGCATGCTCCACACCGCTGTGCTGTGGACCTGAACCCACGGTGCCCGGTGTTGACCTGTGTTGTGAGCAGCTGTGGGTGGTGTGGGCTGCTTGGCGGTCCCTGCCTGGCCCCTCCTTGGCAGGAGGAGGCAGCCGGGCCTCTGATTGAATGCCCCCCGCCCCTTCCCAGCCGCTTCTTATCTTGATAAGAGCCATCAGGCCTCATGAAAGTTTAATGACTGAAAGTGTTGAATGGATGAGTCAGCGGCCCTTGGTGGCACCACATGAATGAGCGAGGGATGCACCTTCCCAGGGGGCGGGGGACGGGGGCTGATGGCACCGGGCAGCGAAAGCCCCTTTCTCTGGGGGTGGCTCCTCATCACGGGGCTTCTCTCTGAGGTGGGTTTCAATGGATCTTGTGCATTTAGCACAAAGGCTTGGAGCAGGAGCCCACCGGGCACAGACCCCCATGGCTGAGTGATAGGTGGGGTGGGGGCAGAAGGCTTTGGGGTGTAAGTCTGGCTTTGCCTGGGCATTCCTCCATTGCCATGTTTCTCTTCCCATTCCATCACCAGATGTTGGCATCGTCATTGTCACATACAATACAGGTGTTATTTAACGTGGCTCCTCTGGCCTTAGACTCTGAAATTCCCCATCAGAGGGTGTTCTGGTGGCTGTGGGTAAGGGAAGGTGGGGGAGACCCTGAGGATTCGGCTAAGTGATTGCGCTTGCCATCTGCTGGGTGTGCATTGGGCCGTCTCCAAAGCGGGAGAAAGGAGAAAGAGGAGGACTCTCACTACCATGCCAGCAAGGTCCAGGCTTGCCCTGTGGACCCTGAGACCCCTGTGCAGTAAACCTTCTGGGCCCGGGAGACAGTGGTGACCGTTGAGGAGTGGCCGAGAAGCAGCAGCAGCAGCAGCACCACGGGACAGCGTGCAGGACGGGTGGACTCCCAGTCCGCAGAGCAAGGAAAGCCCAGGGCTTTGTTCTTGGCAGGAGGCTGGCGGTGGGGTGCGGTGCCGCTGGGTAACTTGGTTCTGGGAACTGGGCAGGCTGAGCCATGGAGCTGGAGTTGAGGGTCCTAGGGCTGAGGCTCACAGTGGAGTGGCATGTCCTTTGGGCATTTGTTAGCAGCCCTGACAGAATTTTGAAATGAGTCCTGACGAACCAACTGTATCCTGAGCATTTCCACCTGAGTTGTAACCTGTTAACTTCTGTAACCTCATAATCATGAGCATCCTTCATGAGCATCCTCCGTGAGTTCTGTGTGGCTGTTGAGGTGATTTCTGGAACAGCGCGTGAGACTGAGCTGGGGGAGTCAAAAGTGCCATGGGAGGAGGCGGAGCATCCCATGGCACAGCGGGACACAGGGGCTAATGCATGTCTTGGGCATGGGGTCCAGTGTGCAGGGCCAGCAGGTGGCAGAGCTGGCCAGAGGTGTCAGGCCTCAGAGCCCAGACTCGGTCCACGCTGTTGAGATGCTGGCAGGTGATGAGTGAGTGGTTTTGAGGAGACGGCGAAGTCCTTGAAGACTGGCCCAGCGCTTTCATTTCTTGGTTTTTCAGAGGCCTCTGGCCACAGCTCTCTCGGGGAGCCCAGCTGTGGTACTGGGCAGAGGCGTCTCGTGCTGAGTGTGCTTCTAAAGACAGGAGGGGGGCTGTGAGACCGGATTTCCCCTGGGCGGTGCCACACCGAAGCCCATTACTGCTTCTCTCCAGACACGGACGCATCTGAGTCAGAAGATAACTGTTTTGTTTTCTGTTGGTCACAGCACAGTGTGGTCTGCCGGCCTCTAGTGGCCGTGTGGCATACACAGAATATAGATCAATAAGCGTTAAGCCACTGCTGTGTTTGGCATGTGTCCCCTTCCAAAATACACGTCAAGTAGGCTGGGCCTTGGTTCTCGATCCCTTGACAACCCTGTGATCATGTAATCGCGCATGCACACACACACACACCCATGATGCCGCCTGATATATATATATATATATTTTAAGAGGACCAGGGTGTCATGTGGCACAGGCCACAGCTTTGCTCCCGTGAAAGGAGCCTTTCCTGGGTTGTGGCTTGCCTCGCCCTCCATCTTAAGGGATAAATGGAGGAGAAGTAAGTGGTGAGAGAGAAGGGGACTTGGTACCTCCAAGAAAGAAGCAGCAGGAATGGAGCTTGTCAGTTGGACCCAGGGATCCTGTGTTGAGAACCTCCTAGACTCAGGGGAAGACTGAAGCCAAGACACAAAGAGGGAGAGAGAGCGAGAGCAAGGGAATACCTTTCCCCAGAGCTCTGAGTCCAGACTGGAGCCTCCTAGACTGTAAGGGTTTAACTTTGAGAAAGGTGTGCCCAGGGCCGTCTCCTTCACCACGTCTGTGCGTGGTTTTTCACAGTGAGTGCCCACTTCTACATCCCCATTCCCGCTCGCATTCGGTGAAGGCTCCCATCCCTCCACATCCTCCCACGGAAGGTCTTTTATACACAAAGTCCCCCCGGCCCTGAGCTGTTCTCTCCCACTTGACGCGATGGGTGCCCAGGGCTTGCACCTGTCCCGTGTCTCGTGCACACGTGAGAGAGGGCGCCCACACTGCCCCTGACCTGTGCCTGTGGGCCAGCGGCTGGCCCCTCCTCCCATCTCTCCCCTCCTCCCACCCTTCTCCCCCACCCTCCTCCTCCCTTCTCCCATCTTCATGATGCCCTGCTGGAAGGCATCAGCTCTCGGGCTTAATTTCATTTGCCTAATGGATGGGGAAGGAAATGATTTCTGAGGCCCGAGTGGTCCCCCGGGACCTTGCCCGGCGATGCGGTTCCCCTCTCGCGGGAGGACTGGCCTGCTCGGCTGCAGAGGGGGTTCGTGGGCCTCAGGCGGGGAGCCAGACAGTCGTGCAGTGAAGAGACCATCGAGGTGGCGGGGCTGCAGGGAGTCATTTGGGGGCCTAACATGCCTTTGACGTCTGCATCCAAGTGGTGGAGAAGGCACTCTGTGTAATACTCTGGACCTGGAGCCTTTGGTGACTAGCCAGCTTGGATGGAGAGAGATTTCAAAGTCCCTGGGAGGGGCAACCAGGTAACATGCTTGGCCAATAGCCCCACCCGCAGGCTATTAGAAGAAAGGCTTGGTGATCCATGGAGAACCCAGCTCCTGAGAACCCACCGGGGCCTGGGTGTACCCTGACACACGGGCGGTCCCTGTGAGCTGTGAGGACCGATAAATCCCCCAGCCTGGCTGAGCACAGGCAGGTCCCTTTGCCTTTCTGGACTGCCTTGCCCTGTGCGTTCCTGAGGGACATGCCAGGCTCCATCAACCAGCGGGCAGGGTTTCTGGAGAACTTGATGGATCTGAGTGCCCAGGCCCTCCCAGGAGACCTTTGCCCGTTGACTCTTCACATGGGCTGTGGTTGGCCTGTCCAAGGTGGCCATCCCACTTGGATTCTCTCTTAGCAAGTCCTCCACTCCGACACACACTCCTGGTGGGGGCCCCTTCCTGCCCCTCTTCAGAGCCGCTGCCCCGTGCCCAGGTAATAGCCATGAGCCCAGCTGTGGAGCTCAGAGTGGGCAGGGCACCGGGCCTGGCATAGAGCAGGCTATGGTCTTAGTTTGGGTCCTTGGGGAGGTGGGGAGGCTGTGGGAGAAGGGTTGGCACATGAGTTGACACAAAGATGCTGTCCGGAGCAGCCCTGGGCAGGGAGGAGGCCACACCAGTTCTCCTCCTGCACCAAGCCGGGCACCTCAGCCTCAGTTGGGGGCTGCAGGGGCCACCTCTGCTGCACTGGCTCCATTCACCTTCCACCCAGGTAGGGAGCTGTCTCTGTCTGTCACGGCTCAGGGCAATCTGGGGGCACGGATACCCAGCAGGAGGATGACTTCGGGGTGTCACAGGTGGGACTGAAGACGGAGGCCTAGAGTCAGAAACTGCTGTGCTCAATTCTTTGTGGCAGCCTCCTTTTCCAAGAGAACTGATCCTTAAGACGTTTGTAAGCCAGGAGTTTGCAAAATCTAGCCTGCGGCCAAGTCCAGCCTGCCACCAGGCTTCGTCAGTACTGTTTGTGTTTTTGTTTTTTAATCATTTTATTGGGGGTTCTGACAGCTCTTATAACCATCCATACATCCATTGTATCAAGCACACTTGTACATATGTTGCCGTCATCATTGTCAATACATTTACTTTCTCCTTAAGTCCTTGCTATCAGCTTCTCCCTCTCCCCTCCTGCCCTTGTGAACCCTTGATAAATGACAGTTAGTTTCCTATCTTACACCATCTGCTGGCTCCCTTCACCCACCTTTCTGTTGTTCGTCTCCCCCGCGGGGTGGGGGATATACGTCCATCATTGTGATCAGTTCCCCCTTTCTACCTCTTCTGCCCTCACTTTCACCATATATGATGACATTGTTTTTGTGATTCACCACTATGCTTTATGTTCCATTTCTAACAATGAAAACACAGCCTGCATATCAGCTACCTCTTCTGCCCTCACTTCCCCCCTACCCTCGTGTTATCGCTACTCCCATCATTTGTTAATAAAGTTTTATTGTAACTCAGGCAGGCTCCTTCCTATTGGCGGACTCGCCTGACTGCTGCAGAGCCACGGGGCCAGGCTTGTGTAGCTGCAACCCCGACCTGGTGGCCTGCAAAGCCTCTGGTGGGGGTTTCCCGGCCCTTCACCAGAAAACACACAGCTGACCCCTGATCTGAGGGACGAGGACGAGGGGACAGAGGGAGTGACAGATGGACACACAGACACGGGCCTCAACCTTCCAATCAGTTTCGTCCCATTCTTCCCACTCCTAGCAATGTTAGAATACAGGTCTTTTAAGCCGAAGATTGAAACTCTTTTCTGCTAAGGGCTGTTCGGTAACACATTGGGCCACTAACACCAAGGGTGTGATTTTGAAGTCACCGGTGGCCCAGTGGGCTACAGAGGTCCAGTCTCGGAGACTCACGGGGGCAGTTCTTCCCTGCCACACAGTCACTGTGAGCCGGCATCAACCTAACTCCAAGGCCGTGGGTTTGGGGTGAATGTGATGTTAGCTGGTGAGGATTTCTCCGGTCTGGACACTGCCCACCTCTGTCGACACGAGCCTTGTCCTTCAACTGTCGCTGAGGTTACCCGAGAGCCTCGGTGTGCTTTAGGAGTGACTCGACGTCAGCACAGGAACTCGGGCTGTGGGGTCATCGGATCGTGCCACCCGGCGCAGCTCAGCCAAATCCCAAAAAAGAACTGTCGACGACAACACAGCCAGTCTGTCAGATGCGCCCTCCGCGACCCTGTCACCTTCACCCTCTGACCTGTGCCTGCAAACTCCATGGGGCATTTTCAGATCCTCCTGACGGACTGGCGAGAGCCAGTTTGCACTGGGAGAACTGGCCATATGTCTGGCAGGCACCGGCTGCCCTGGGCACAGTCATGAGGTTGATACTAAGCAGATGGACCTCCTAGTGAGAGGGGTGGTTTTTCCCTCCAGTGCACATGAAGGGAAAGGAAGCCACCAGAATAATGTCTTAAATCTGCAGCCCCCTTACACACATACACACAGAGACCCTACACACATACACACAGACCCTCCCCCATACATGCACACATACACAAATATGCACACAGACCCCCCATACATACACACACAGACCCTCCCCAATATACACACAGAGACCCTACACACATACACACAGACCCTCCCCCATATACACACATACACATACACACAGACCCTCCCCCATACATGCACACATACAGACCCCCCCATACATACACACAGACCCTCCCCCCTCATACGCACACATATACACAAACCCTCCCCCCATACACACCTACACATAAAGACCCTCCCCCACATACACACAGACCATCACCCCATAGAGACCCTCCCCCACATACATATGCACACATATAGACCCTCCCCCCACACATACACACAGACCCTCCCCCCATACATAAGACCCTCCCCCCATACATAAGACCCTCCCCCCATACACACAGAGACCCTCCCCCTCATACACACACACATGCACATACACACAGACCCTCCCCTCACACACACATACAGATCCTCCCCCACATATACACACAGACCATCTCCCCCCACAGACACCCTTCCCCACATATATATACACACAGACAAACCCTCCCCCCACATACACATACACACAGAACCTCTCCCCCATACACAGAGACCCTCCCCCCCTTACACACACAGACCCTCCCCGACATACATGTACACCCACACGCGCGCTTCATAGGCCCACTTGCTCAGTCTCCATCTCGGCATCACTAGTGTCAGAGCTCCATGGAGCAGAGGAGCTTGGGGAAATTCGATGGCTCACTCTGGCCAAGATGTCTGTGGCCATCAACTTGGCTTCAACTCTTGGTGACATTACGTTGAGCCGATGAAACCTGGCCCAACTGCCGCATCCTCACGTGTGTGTGCATGTGCCTGTATGCGTGTGAGCGTGCACACAGGGTGGCAGCTCTTGAGTCAACCCATCTCCTGGAAGGTTTCCTCTGATCTCATAGAATCCTGTAATTGTTGTGTTGCCAGTCTGGGGTGGCGGAGTTGTTTCATGTTGCCAACAAACGGAGGAACTCCAGGCGTGAAGCTCACATGGCATTTGGCCGCTTGCAGGGCAATGACTTCTGTCTTGGCAGCAAGGAGGGCAGCTGGGGACTGCCGGCCCATCTTCTTCCAGGGACTTTGGGCAGCCTATCAGCAGGGACCAGTCCCTGGAGAAGGACGTCATGCCTGGTATAAAGTTAAGGGCGGCGACAAAGACAGATTGACACAGTGGCTGCCCGGATGAGCTCAGAGGTCCCTGTGTGTGGAGGGTGGGGCGGTTCCTGGCAGCGTCTACTGCACGGGGTGCCTGTGACTCAGGCTCCCTGGCTGCACTCCTGAGGCCCCTCCTGCGTGGCTACAGCTGAAGGACCCAGGAAGATGGCTTAGGAAGCTCATTTATCTTCTCATCCCTTGGGGGGCCCAGGAGTGTGATATAGGGGAGGTTTTCTCTCGGGGGGGCTGGGGGGCATGTGTCTCTCAGCTCCTCTTCCTGGATGACCTTCACGTGACTTGGCATCTCAGCTTGCTAGCCTGAGTGTAATCTCTTTCCTATCTCAAAAGCGATTAAGTCAAGAATCACTCCACAGGGGCCCTGTCTCATTAATGTAGTGAGAGCAACCCATTCCCAACAGGGATTATTACCACGAGCTTAGAAGTGAGGATCGGCAGCACGGCGTTTTGGGGGGACAAAATGTAATCCGTAGCATTCCAACCTGTGCTGCTGCTGTGGTTAGGTGCCCCCCATCGTGACCTACTGTGCACAACAGCCCTCCCCCCAGTTCTCATGCTGAGCCCAGTGCTCCAGCCATGGCGCCATTCCACCTACGGGGGTCTTCCTTCTCCCCACTGCCCTCAGCTTTCACCAAGCAGATGGCCGTCTCCAGGGACTGTTTGTCCTGACAGCAAGTCCAAAGTTGGTATCGTTGCTGCATTCTCCCCGGATCACATTGTCCCCAAACTCTGACATCGATTCCAGGTTCAAAAGATTCATCTTCTGAATCACGTGAAGGAGAGCAGGCGAGATTCTAGGCGTGTTCCATTCCCGGGGCAGCAAACTTCGTCTGCGTCAGTGAAGCTGCTCAATGTCGACTACAGGGTCTGTGTTTACAGAGTGCAGTGCTGGGTCGGACACAAGGGAGACAATGCTGGTGGGAGGAATTGGAACCAAGGAACCATGGGCTGAAAGCGAGTCCCAAACCAACCAGAACAAACGACACTTTCAATCTCGAGGCTTGAAAACCACCCTGCGCTCTGAGACCGCCTGCACAGAGGCTGGTCCTCCGGGCTCGGAGCTGGCTGTGCTCCTGGGGTCTGGGGCCGAGGCCCACAGCCCTGGGCTCGTGTGACCTTCCAGGCCCACTGGGACAGCCACGCAGACCCCTCTCCCATTCTCTCGGTCCATTTAAATGGGGGCCTATATCCTGGGCCCCTGTGGACCTGCTCCTCCTGCCATGGGGCACAGTGGCTGTGCCTGCCCAGCTTTGGGCAGTGGCCCATCCCTCAGGCCATCTGAGTGAAAGCCTTGCATGCTAGAACCAAGGTGGTGACCACCTGATTCTTTGGGACCTTAGGAAACGGACTCCTTCGTCTGAGGTCCGGCAGCCACAACCCCACCCTGTACCACTGAAAGGCCCTGCTTCCGGTGCGCCTTCCAAGAGTTCTGCCGCCCTCGGAGCTGCTCGGGGGCAGCTTGAGCTTGGAGGACGGCGATGTAGTTCCTGATACTGACTGAGCATTCTAAACGGCAGGCGGGCGCTCTCCTTTTTCTGTGCCCTTCCGGTTAAGCGGATGATGTCCTCTTCCTTCTCCTTCCTCTGCCTCCTCCTCCTCTTCCTCCTCCTCCTCCTCCTCTTCCTCCTTTCCCTCCTCCTCTTCCTCCTTTCCCTCCTCCTCTTCATCTTCCTGCTTTTCTTCTTCCTCCTCTGGCGCCTCCTCCTCTTCCTCCTCCTCCTCCTCTTCCTCCTTTCCCTCCTCCTCTTCCTCCTTTTCCTCCTCCTCTTCTTCTTCCTGCTTTTCCTCTTCCTCCTCTGCCTCCTCTTCCTTTTCCTCCTCCTCTTCAACCTCCTGCTTCTCTTCCTCCTCCTCCTTTTCCTGCTTCTCCTCTTCCTCTTCCTCTTCCTGATCCTCTTCCTCCTTCTCCTCTTCTTCCACCTCCTCCTCTTTTTCTTCCCCCCTCCCCCTGCCCCCTCCTCCCACTCCCCCCACCCTTCTCGTGGCTGGTTAGATTCATCCATCTAAGGTCAATCCTCTGAACAAACATTCGTGCCGCTGGTTTCCCAGGGAAGGACGTAGGACCACGTGGCCAGAGTCCCTCAGCTGTGCGACAGCTCTTCCCGAATCTCCAAGTTCTGCTTTCATCTCCTCGGGCCGTGGAATAGTGTCCTCTTTCTCCGTTCCTTTGTGTTAAGAGGCAGGGACAACCCTCTAGGCACCTTCGAGGCCGTGTTTAGAAATCGCATCACTTAGAAGGTCTACCTTCCTCCGAACGCTAGCACATCATTAAGACCAGGTTTGTTGCTGTTGTTGTTGCGTGTGGGCTTGTTTGTTTGCTTGGCCGCTGCGTGGAAAGGCTCACCCTCTTCCAGTGTCCAGACACATGTCCATCAGCCATATTCTGCTCCAGGCGCCGTTGTGTCCTCGGGTGGCAGCGACTCTGCAGCTCCCCTCGCCGCCTCGACACCGCGCTCTCGCGGGGGCTCTTCAAGGCAAGCTCGACGTTCGGTGGCCGCCGCCTCCCTTAGTCTTGTCAGGCGCCCTGGAGAGATGGTTCCCGCTCACAGCCACCGGCCTGCCCCGCCTCACAGTCGCCACCTCTGAGCCCATGGCTGCAGTCACCGTGTCAGTCCATCTTGTCGGTGGTCTTTCTCTTGGTCACTGACATCTTCTACCAAGCGTGGTGTCCCTTTCCAGTTCATCGACCTATGGTAGTGTTTACGCCGCCTACAGCGGCCTTGATCCCGACGCACAGTGGCCCTGCAGGCAGGTAGAACTGCCCCTGTGAGTGTCTGGTCCTGTAACTCTATGGGAGTGGAAAGCGTCTTCATTCCCCCGAGGAGTGGCTGGTAGTTTTGAACTGCTGACCCTGAGGTTAGCAGCCTCACGCAGAACTCACTTCCAAACAACCTCTCTGTTTTGTGCATGTGTTAGAGGACGACACCCTCTCCTGGCACAGCCTCTCTGCCAGTTATCTCATCTGGTTCAACCAGATGCCACGGTGGGACCAGTAACAAACACAGCTCCATCTTCTCGTGGCGGCGGAGGCTGCCCACTCTAGGGCGCTTTCTCTCTGGGTGGCTCTGGGGGAGGGCCGCGTCGCCCCTGAGCTTCTATTCTCAGGCGATCTTCTTGTAGCTTGGCATTTTTCTTTCCCCATCTCCTCGCTAGCTTGTGTTTAACCTCCTTTATTCTCCAGCAATCGACTCAGGATGCGCACTCTATTAATTCTGCATCATTAACATAACAAAGGCACCACGACACCTAACAGCAACATAAAAACAAATCTCTGGGAAGAGCCGGCCACAGAGCACCGACGGGGTCCTTACAGCGGGACTGCACGGAATCTGTATGTTATGCGTCTCCCTCCCCGAAATGTGTGTTGTAAAGTCTGACCCCTATACCTGGTGGGTGCTGTGGATTAGTTGTTGGGATGCCAACTTCGAAGTTGGCGGTTCAAACCCACCGGCGGCTCCTCAAGAGAAAATGGAGGCTGCCTGCTCCGGAACCATTGCCGGTCTTTGGAGGATGGTGTGGCGCAGAAGCTACTCAATGTCAGCAGCATTCTGACCTCCTCCTTTGGGCTTTCTTTGTTCTGTTGAGGGCACGTTCACGTCGGATGTCTCCTACCCATCTCCTCTGAGCTAGGAAGAGCCATTTCTCCTAGAGGTGCGCAGTTGAAATGGGGGGGGGGGGGTAGGTGCCACACCGCACGCATCGCCATGGGACCAAGGAAGGAAGGTGTTTAGGGTCCAAGAACCTTGAGAGAGAGAGAGCGAGCGCGCGAGCGAGCGCACACCTGCCTGCCTGCCTTCCTGGAGAGCCAGCACCCTGAATTCCGATCTCCTGACGTCTCCACGGAGAGCATACATTTACATGTGGAGGCTGGTGCACATAGTCTTTTGGTTTGAGCAGCATGGTCCATGGGGGCTGTGCTGACACAGGGGGGCTCCTGGGGGAAGGCTTTGCATATGTACTGTGCTTCCCCGCCTATTTTTGTCTGGGGAGCATCTCCCTTGGGAACGCACTGTGGGAACGCTGGTGTCGCGTGAAGGTGTGAGCTAAAGAGTTTGGCCCTCTTACCAGCTACTCGACCTTGGACGTGAGCTTCGCTAGCCCAGGTTTCCTCTCTCCATTGGAAAAATGGCGGGACCGTCACAGGCCCCGCCTCCCAGGCCTGTTTCCCTCCAATGATCACTCCCGAGAGTTGGGTGGCCTCCCTGCGGGCGTTCAGAAGTCTGCCTGTTCGCCTGGGCAGAGTCATCGTTCCAGCTCCCAGTTTTCCAGAGGTCAGTTTCAACCCTGAAGCTCAGCTGGACTTGTGTCCTTTCTTCTGGAAGCTTCTTGATTGACACCTCTGATGACAAGTGAGGGGAGAGAATGATGGCATTTGTGTCCTTGGCTGGCAGGAAATGCCAGGGGGAATGGCTGCTGTCGTGAGGTGTGGAGGGTACGTACAAATTGCTGCCATCGCCTCCAGGAAGGGTGTGTTCTTCCAGGTAGACCAGAGAAACAAATTCAGCGACACTCACATGTCTGAGAGAGCTTTATATCTAAAAGAGTAATTGTATATTAGAAAATATTTCAGCCCAGTCCAGATCAAGTCCACAAGTCTCGTACTAGTCCAAATATCCTTTTTTCAGATTCATACAGTCACATGCAGTGATGCCGAAAGCAGGAAGATCAGGTGGGTGCAAAGTCTTGTGGAGCCAAAGATGGTGGAAGCATCTCAGTACTGCTGCGGTCTCCACGTGGTTCCCCCAGCTCTCTGCGTGTGGTTCTTCAACAGGAAGGCGAAGCAGAAAGAGAGAGGGCTCTTACTGGTCTCAGTACGTTTTCTGTGACTTGTCAAAAGGAAGACCAAGACACACACATACACACACACAGAGAGAGAGAGAGAGAGAGAGAGAGAGAGGAAGTTCCTAGAATCCTCATGAGAAGGCCATGCCCACAAGGAAGCATCATCAGGCTGTGACCTGATTGACAGGCTCGACTCCACCCTTCACTCTTCATACCAGTAAATTGACATGAGATTATGTAACTGCCACTAAGGGACACTGGGAGATGGCCCGTACTAGAGTGAGCAATTGTGGGCCTGCATGTAGGCTCCACTTCAGAATTTTTGTTTTTTAATCACAAGGCCAACCTTTCCCTCCTATTATCCCCCCTCTTTTTTCCCTCACTGATATTCATGCACCCATTTACCCACCTGTCTATCCATCTGTGCCCTCATGTGTCACCACCCAATGACCCACCCATGCATCCTCCTTCATCCGCCCATCCATGTATATATTCGCGGATCCACCCACACATCACCCACCCACCCACGTACCAAACCTACTACCCATCTATCACCCATCCATCCACTCACAACCCAGCCCCCATTGATCATTCACCCACCTTCTTATTCCTCCCTGCAGCCAACCATCCTTCCCCACATCATCCACCTTTCACCCATTCCTGCATTTATGTATCTACCTGAACACCCATTCATCCATCTATCTAATCACCCATTTAGGCATTCATGTGTCCACCCATTCTCTATCCATTCACCCACCCATCTATGCATACACGGATGCACCAATCTATCCACTCCGCCACCACTCACCCACCCATCACTCACCTATTCACCCCCACCCCCTTTCCATCCATCTTCCCACCCATCATCCATCTCTACATTCACCTGTTTACCCACCCAGTTACCCATCTTCCAGCGATCTATGCTCAGTGCCAGAGGAGGGGAAGGGGGATCATAAGTTTGGGAATCCTCTCCTGATGCTGTGACCCTGTTTCTTCCCTCCTGGGAAGGACTGCAGTCCCTCAACCACAGGTAGCTCCCAGCAGCTTGCAGAGCTCCGGAGAAAAGCCTGCAGGGTTCCTCTGTCCCTTTACGAAGCGTAGTGTCCTTGTCCAGGGACTGCTCTCTCTGGATGGCACGCCCAAAGTACGCCAGACAAAAGTCACGCCATCCCTGCCTCTTAGGAGCACTCTGGCTGTCCTCCGGAGGCAGGCTGCTGTGGTCCTGGGGCAGCCGTGGGGCTGGAACATGCTTTGCAGCTCCGTCATTCAAGTGCATCTGATCTTCTCCAGTCTTCCTTAGTCGGATGGCGTCCAGTGGTGGTCAGTGGGCCCCAAGCGCCACGTGCCTTGTGACTGAGTGGGGCTTCCAGGAGACACCTCCAGCTGGGACTTTGAGACCCATTCTCATGGTGTCCTTCTGTAGGTTCGTCCTGGTGGGAGATGGCGGACAGCGCGGGGCTCGCTTGCTCAGAGGGACGGGCGCTGTTGATCTCCTCTTCCGCAGCCTTGGCACACATCAGGGCAGGCATTGCTCAGCGGGATGTCTTCACGTGCTGCTTAACTGAGGCGGTCCTTCCTCAGCCACTAACAGGGTGGCTGCCATCTGCTCCATGTCATCCGTCGCAGGGCTGGGGTCATGGATGGAAGGGGCCGACCCTGACGCTGACACCTGGGTTATCCTCATCTGTAACACGGCCGGCGCATCGTCCGGGGCGACCAGTCCCCGAGAAGGGCATCGTGCCCCGTAGAGTAGAGGCCTCAGGACAAAGAGCTCACCCAGGACCATCGTGGGGATGGCGAGGCCACGTGCCCAGGACTCGTCTGTGTTGTGCTATTGTATGCCAGCTCACTGGGGTCAGACCTGATTGGACGCACCAGCCGTGTAAGGCTCTCCACCAAGAACCAGGCTCCCTACTTTCTACTCAGTGGGCCCTAGAGGACGGTTTCCGAGAGTGTGCCTCTTTACAGGAGTGGAAATCATCCCTCTCTTGTGGAGCAGCTGGGGGTTTTGAACTGTTGACCTTGGGGCTGGCATCCCAGGGTGTTACCACTATGCCACCAGGGCTCCTTGAGTTCTCTCTGGCAAGCGAGGGTAGTGCCCTGCCCGGTGGCGATGGAATCAGTGAGTTAGCTCACAGTGGGTGCTTGGGATCCACCTTGTTAATACAGCTGCTGCCCAGTAGGGGCTGCTGCTATTGACCAGGAAACCCAAACCGCTCAACTCACCGCCGAGTCAGTGCTGATGTCCCTCCCAGGCCTTGCACGGTGCTGTATTCACAGGAGATGCCACTTGGCATTGGTGGCTTGTTTCATGGGGTAAGGTGGGACACGAAAGGCTGGTGGAGGAACAGAGGTCCCCCACACACACCCAGGGTCTTGTTTGACTCCTGTCACATTCTGAAAGGCACTTCCGTGCACATTTCTTTGTGACCACGTGGGCCTCCTGCCGCTGGCATGAGAGGGTGTGGGGGTGTGGTATGTCAGGCGTGTGCACGGCTCCCTCTCACATTGAGAAAAGGCCCCACCCAGCAGGGCCCCCACGTCTGCTTGGCGAAGGAGCTTGGAAACACCCACACACAGACGTGTCGCTGAGGCCGGTCACCCAGCACTTGGCCCTTGGTGTGATCCTCCCAGTTCCCCCCAGACTGCTGTCCTCTGGTGTGCTTGCGGGAGGGTGGGCTGGAAAGGGAAGGGAGGTTTCGGGAAGCTGGTTGTGTGGTGCCACTGGAGGGTGACCTGGTGGGGGAGTGGCCGGGGGTGGGCCTGGTGACATCGCCTCCCTGGCCAAGGGGGCACAGGTGTTTCTGCAGGGCTGGTGCTGTGAAGGACAGTAGGAAGGAGCCAGAGGCTCAGCGGGCAGCCTGGTGACTCTCCCGTCCTCATGGGACAATCACCGAAGAGCCCAGGCCATCATGGGAGGATAGCGAAGGTGAAGCTGGCCGCTGCAGTTGGGGTCAGCGGGGAGCTGAGCTGTCCTTCACCAGGGCTCACCTCGGCCCCCAGCCACCACGGGAGGCCTGCAGCCAGCGTGCTCAGAGGGGCTGGAGCCAGGGTCTGGGGCCTGTGCATCGGAGCCTCAGGCAGGATGCCTGCTCTGTGGCAGGGTCACTTCCCAGACGTGCCGACAGGTTTCCGTCATTACCTGCTAACGCCTCCCACTATGCTCTGGGGCAACACCAGGAGCTGTTTGCCGACTGCCGGGGCTGGAGGAGCTGCTAAGGGTTGGCGCCTCTTGATGGAGAGACTGAGGCTCCCAGGCTGGGCGGCTGCGGAGGGGGGCCTTGCCTGCTCCAGGGACACAGGTATGGGTGTCCATGCCCACTCCCCCATGTATACCTGTCCATGCAAACGCCCCCCAACATACACCCCCCCACATACACCCCCCCACATACACCCCCCCACATACACCCCCCCACATACACCCCCCCACATACACCCCCCCACATACACCCCCCCACATACACCCCCCCACATACACCCCCCACATACACCCCCCACATACACCCCCCACATACACCCCCCACATACACCCCCCACACATACCCCCCCACACATACCCCCCACACATACCCCCCCACACATACCCCCCACACATACCCCCCACACATACCCCCCACACATACCCCCCACACATACCCCCCACACATACCCCCCACACATACCCCCCACACATACCCCCCACATACATACCCCCCACATACATACCCCCCACATACATACCCCCCA
The DNA here is from genome assembly GCF_050624435.1 of Tenrec ecaudatus. Classification (NCBI taxonomy): domain Eukaryota; kingdom Metazoa; phylum Chordata; class Mammalia; order Afrosoricida; family Tenrecidae; genus Tenrec; species Tenrec ecaudatus. The sequence continues at coordinate 2,805,026 of NC_134541.1, read as the reverse complement.
CATACATACCCCCCACATACATACCCCCCACATACATACCCCCCACATACATACCCCCACATACATACCCCCCATACATACCCCCCATACATACCCCCCCACATATGCCCCACATACATACCCCCCCACATACATACCCCCCCACATACATACCCCCCCACATACATACCCCCCCACATACATACCCCCCCACATACATACCCCCCCACATACATACCCCCCCACATACATACCCCCCCACATACATACCCCCCACATACATATCCCCCCACATACATACCCCCCCACATACATACCCCCACATACATACCCCCACATACATACCCCCACATACATACCCCCACATACATACCCCCACATACATACCCCCCATACATACCCCCCACATACATACCTCCCCACATACATACCCCCACATACATACCCCCACAAACATACCCCCCACAAACATACCCCCCACAAACATACCCCCCACAAACATACCCCCCACAAACATACCCCCCACAAACATACCCCCCACAAACATACCCCCCACATATGCCCCCCACATACGCCCCCCACATACACACCCACCCATATACATACCTCCCCATATACATACTTCCCCACATAGACACTTCCCCATATACACACCCACCCACATGCACTCACCCACATGCACTCACCCGCATGCACTCATCCGCATGCACTCATCTGCATGCATTCACCCACCCAGATGCACACTTCCCCATATACACACACACCTACATACATACCCACCCACATACACACCCTCCCACATACATTCACCCTCCCTCCCAAATATACACCCACCCTCCCACATACATTCACCCACCCTCACAGATATACACCCGCCCTCCCACATACATTCACTCACCCTCCCACATACACCCCCACCCTCCCACCTCCTCCATCTATACCTGCGCACATACTCACCACTGGTCCTAGTATGCTCCTACTCAGCCATGGGCACCCGCCACATATATGCCTACCCACCTTCCTATGTGCACACTCACTGATGTGCAGACATCCGCCCATGTCCATTACCCACGTGCAAGTACATGCACTTGCTCATGTACACACTTACACACGCCCATCACTTACATGACCATGTACCCCCAAATTTATATGCACCTGCCTATATGTAGACCCACCTGTGACCTCACCTCCCCATGTGCACACACCTGCCCACATATACACCTGCTCTCCCAGATGCACACATCATACCCCACCCCCGGTGGCCTCAGCTCCGCTGTCTTGGGAGGTTGAGCCGGGTCCATGGGGAGCCCCTGGGAACCCCCTAGATTTTCTTAAACTGACACAAGCTAAACTCAGGCTCATGGTGGTCTCGAGGGCAGCGTGGAAGTGCCCCGTGGGTTTCCAGGACTGTCACTCGGCAGCGTCTTCTGCGGAGTGCGTGAGTGAGTGGCTGGTGGCGTACATCCTCTGGCCTGCGTCAGCCCCCGGGCCTGGCAGTTATGCTTGGCTATAGCCTGGCAGGTCAGAATTCCCCCAGCCCTGGAACTCAGCCTTCATGTTGGTTTCTCAAAGCCCTGCTCAGTCGGAACAGCCTGGACTCTGCTGCTTCCTCCCTCCCTCCTCCCCTCCCTCCCGAGATCGCTGTGGGAGCAGACTCCTGATCCCTGTGGCTAGAACAGCCCCCCATTGTGGGTAGCTCTGCAGGTGGCCACTTCCATCTGTGGGTCTCCAACTAGCTCAACCCTCCACGTCTCTGTACCGTGTTCCTGCTGGGCGACTGTGGCAAGGTACTGTGTCCAGCCGGTCCCTGCTGTCCCCTTGGGGTGAGCACAGTAGCTCTGTCCGTAAAGGGACAGGCCCCAGGCGGGCCCGGGGAAGGGATGGGAGACCATGGCACTGAGGCAGGCGCACTGGTCCTGGCTGTGCGGACAAGGCAAGATGGAGTCTGTGAGTAGCTGGACCAGCAGCCCAGTGGGGCCGGTGCAGAGGCTCTGGTAGGAAGGGCTTGGCAGTGGGCTTAGGCTACAGTTGGGGAGCCCTCTGGGGGACATGGTGTCTCAGAAAGGAAGAAGGCAGGCTCCCCAGCCACCCACTGGCCAGCAGGGGCCCCACAGGGTCTCCCTGTTCTCCTGACCATTTGTGCCCCTGATGTTCGATGCTTGCTGGTGGCCTGGGGGGGCTCGGCCTCCAGAGGAAGTTGGGGGATTGGGACACTGAGGCAGTTGGTTTCCATTGCAGATGAGATGGAGCGGACACCCCCCGTGCGCCCCGAGTGCCTGATCTCAGGGACCCGAACTCCCCCGGCAAGGAGGAACAGCAAGCTGGCCACGCTGGGCAGAATCTTCAAGCCCTGGAAATGGAGGAAGAAGAAAACCGAGAAGCTGAGGCAGACCACGTCTGGTGAGCACGCACAGGGCGGGGCACTGGGGCGGCTCCCCACACCACACAGACAAGCTTACCCACTGCCCCACTGATGGAGCAGGGTAGGCCGTGAGACACACAGGCCACCTGGGTTGGGAGCACCGCTATCACCCAGCTTGGGTAGAACTGGTGGCCTGGCTGACCACACCCTGTTCTGTAGTCTCTGAGGGGTCCTCAGCCTTGGGGCACAGTCTGAGAGGACTCCCCTACCCAGTTCTGGGGTCCAACCCCTAGAGCAGTGGTTCTCACCCTGTGGGTTGTGACCCCCTTGGGGGTTGAATGACCCTTTCACAGGGGTCACCAGATTTATATTGGTAGCAAAATTACAGTTATGACGTAGCAATGAAAATAATGGGGTGTCACCAGCACAGGGTCCTGGCATGAGAAAGGTTGAGAACCACTACCCCAGAGGGTGCAGTGGCTGGTCAGCGTGGGGACCTGGGCCAGCGTGTCTAACTGACCCAAGAGCCCCTGGTCGGCTGGCCTGTGTCCTGAGGGGTTGGAAGGTCCCAGCCAGGCTGCTTCCCTCCAGGTCTGCTTGGGGCACAATTCTGAACAGATGGCTCAGGATTGTTGGGCGCACCCCCCCCATACCCCAGATGTCTGGCCCCCTGCCCCCAAGTCTCCTGCTGCCCACTCCCCGTCGCCGTGTGGGTTTCAATGTGTCTGGGGTGCAGCCTCACCCCCTGTCTCCACCCATGTCTGTGTGGGGTGGCCATCCCTGACACCCCCTGTGTCTGTGTGTCTGGCAGCCTTGGAGAAGAAGATGGCCGGCAGGCAGGGTCGAGAAGAGCTCATTAAGAAGGAGCTGCTGGAGATGATGGAGCAGGGTAGGTAGCCCTCTGCCCCTTGCCCCATGGGCAGCTCCAGAGCTGGAGAAATCCCCACACCCAGTGATGGACCCATCTGTCTACCTCTGAGGACTGGTCAGCAAGTGTTGTGCCTCCCCCTGGTGGACACTGGGAGAACAGCAGCCATCTGTGGGGTCAGCCTCCAGCAGTTCTCCTGGGGCATCTGGGGACCTTGCCTGAAGAGGTCACAGCGCTGGCTCATTTTTCTCACTTCTCACTGTCACGCTTTGGTCCTTGGTTTGGGAAAACCCTCACCACTGCCGTCACCCACATGCTAGCTGCCGCGTGGAGAATCTTCATCAGACACTGGCTCTGTGCTGACAGGCCCCGCCCATCTCTCCCACCTTCGCTGTGGCCCTGGGGGCCGGGCTCAGCTGTCCCCTGACTGACGAGGAGGGGTGGAGGCACTAGAGGGGTGTCTGCCCCCGCACCCCAGGATTTCTGGTTGTATCATCATGTGTACAGAGGGTCCCACAAAGCTCTCGTTTCCCCTGTCCCCGTCTCTTTCCCAGTGGGTCTGCTTGTGGGGGGCCCACTGTGGGTTCCAGTGAGTTCTGATTCCGAGTCTTGGGTGTGGAGGGGGGCTTCACTGGACCTCATGGCCAGGTCTGCCTCCCATGGGAACTGGCCAGACCCCAGCTGTCATCTTTAGGGGATCTGGTTTCCAGGTGGGAGTGCCCTGTTGGTGCAATGGTTGGGCTTCGATCCCCAAGGTCAGCAGTTGGAAACCATCAGCCGCTGCCTTTCCACTCCCATTAACAGTTACCGTCTCGGAAACCCACAGGGGCAGCTCTGCCCTGTGCCACAGGGCCCAGCGAGTGGGCGTCCCCTCCATAGCAGGGAGTCAGATTTGGTTTGGTGTTTCCCAGTGAATGCTCTGAATCCCCGTCCCCCTTTCAGACTTGACACGCGGCAGTGACTTCGTAAGCTGGCTCAAAGTACCCCACCTGGCGTGGAGGCAGAGCGTGGCCCCGGACACTGTGACTCAACCCAGTGTCCATGCTTCACAGTCCCAGCTGGCCTGGCTGCCCTCGCCTCTCCCTTACCATCAGAGTCCCGTCCTTTCAGCTCACGATGGCAGGGCCGGCCTCCGGGAACGGTGACTTTGTGCTCACAATACAAGGGCGCTGCTGAACATCTGAGGTCACAATGGACCCTGCTGTTGGGGTGCAGATGTGTGCTTGGGACTGGGTGCCAGAATGGGTGCTGCACTTGACTTCAGTGCTGCTGACTCTCCTACGCCTCCTGACCCCTCTCCCTCCATGGAGATGCTTCCTGGAGCCCCCATCCGCACCCCAGGGAAGGCCATGTGTTGGCTGGCAGCTTCAGCCCGGGCTTCTGGGCTTTCTTCCTGCGAGCGCTAGTGGTTGTGGTTGGCACTACAGGGACCTGGGATGTACCCTGATCCTCCAGAGCTCAAAATGCACACAGTCATGGCTCACCTGACTCCGTGCATGCCTGCCTGTGGCAGAGCCTGCTCTCCCAGATGAACTGGGAAGAAAGGCGGGAGACTCTCAGAATGTGACCCAGAGCCTGACCTGACCAGGGCCTGTCAAGGGACGTTTCAGTGGGACTCCGAAGTAGCGGGAGGAAAGCCGGTCAGCCCTCAGAGCTGATGCATATTGGGATCATCTCTAGGGTTTTGGGGGGTTGGGGCCCTCCTGTGTGAGGAGCATGCGGAAGGGCCCCATGCATGGTGTGTGGGAGCGGGGTGCAGAGAGGGAACCCAGAGAGCGCTCCCATGGGGAGAAGGGCAGCAGCAAGGCAGGGACAGAAGTATGGCTTAAGCCCAGTTTCTCCTGGAGGCCCACCTCCATGCGTCCTGCACTGTGGACAAAGGGCAGCCCCAGACTGGAGGGCAGGCTGGTCCTGAGGGTCCTCTGTGGGCTGGGAGTACAGACTCCTACTCAGTGTGTGGCCTGGCTGATTGGTGGCATGAGGAACCTTTAAGGGCCCAGGATGGTCCTCAATTTGGATTCAGGAATCATGTAATATGCCCATTGGTGCGCAAGCTACCATCTGTTCGCAGGAGGAGAACCGTCCCTGTGTCAGGCCTGCCCTCCTGTGGCCTGCCGCCGTTACTGCACTGGTGGTGGGGTGCGGCACCAGGGAGGTTGGTGGGTGGGCTTCCCTTGCAGCTGATCTGTCCCTTGGAGCCAGGCAGTGACCTCTCAAGGCTTCCTCCCAGTCTCTCAATGTCACTGGGTGGAGTGCCCCATTATGGGCCGTGAATGTTATCCTTGGTCATATGCGCTCACCGGGCGCTGTGTGAGACCCAAGCCAGCAGGGTGGGGGAGCTGTGGTCTGGTCTCCATCCCACACCCCCACACACAGACGGGCGCCCAAGGGGAGGGACAGGTGGGCCAGCCATTGTGAGCTTCAGGCCTTGGGGGCAGTAGGTGATGGATGGGCCACCGTCCCTCCTAACCAGTGTCAGAGTTGGAGACCCAGAGGCTCAGCGCCGCTTGTTTCCTTGGGGAGGGGGACGGGGAGTAGGCACCTGGGCAGGTGTTTGTTGAGGATGGCAGGCAGGTGTAACCCTGCCTGATGGCTGCTGTCCTTGCAGATGCTGAAAGCAAAGCCAACCCTGCTGGTGGCCCCCAGGGCGTGCAAAGCGACCCACCCTCACCCCCACAGGAAACACAGACCGCTGAAGACGCCCAGCCCAGGAGCCCCTCGGCCACCGGATCAGAGCCCCCATCCCTGGATGAACAGCTTTCTGCAGACACGCACCCTGACGCTGCAGGTATCAGCTGGGACCTACCTGGGCTGAGGTGCCCGCAGGATTGCCTGCACTAGGATGGCTGCTGGGTCCGACTGGACCAGGGGATGGGTCTCAGGGTGGGGCCTGCAGCTCCTTACTCCCCTGGCAGGGAGGCCTGCCATTTGGTGCCTGGGCCTCTGGCCCCACCTGTGAGTTCAGGTGCTCACTGAGGTTCATAGGTGCCTCTCGCCTGATATCCTCTCGCCTGGGGCTTTGCTTTCCAGAGGAGTGGATATCCAGTGGGAGCCAGCCATCAGGACCCGAGACAGGATGATGGGGACAGAGAGGGCCTCCTCTCCGCAGCCCCAGCAGCTGACTGGCTCTTCCCCGGAGCACAGGCTGAGGAGGAACATGCTGGCACCTTTGCCAACTGTGGTTGCCCAGAGCTAGGGTCAGCGTTCAAGCTGAGATGTCCCACCTGTTCATCAGGTATGCCTGGCACGGTGCTTGCGGCCTCAGTTTCCCCTTCCATTAAGTGGGGGTAGCAGTAGTTTCTACTGCGGCCTGTTCTGGGGGGAAGTGCTTGGCAGTGGCGGCCACGTGAGTGGTGGTTCTGGCCGTTCCCACAGCTGCTGCCACTGTTTTCTCAGCAGGGACCCAGACACTTGCTGCCTGGAGTGTGAGACCCCTGACCAAGGTGTAGGGAGAGCCCTGGGGCTTTGACGGAGCTTCCCAGTGAGGCTGGGGATGATGCCACGCGGGGGGGCAGAGGTGTGGCACTGGAGACAGGAAGGGCACAGAGGATAGGAAGCAGGGTTGCAGTAAGCAGATGCTCTAGACTCCCCACTTCTCCACCTGCCCACCTACTTACCCGTTACTCACCTGTGTGCTCTTTTATCCGCCCACCTACACAGCCATCCACTCCCCCTGCAGCTTTCTATCTAGCTCCCTATCCAGCCACCCATTCATTCAGCCAGCTACTCATCTGTCTATCACCCATCTACCTACCATCCGTCTGCTCACCTGTCTATCCTTATGTCCATCTACCTCTCTACCCACCCATTCATGCATGTCTCCAACCATCTGCCTCCCCATCCATCCACTCATTGTGATGTCTATGTTTCCAGCCAGCCAGCCATCCTGCTTCTTACCTGTCTATCCATCTAATTCACCTATTCACGTATCTAATCTATGTGTCTATCCATCCATCCATCCATCCATCCATCCATCCATCCATCCATCCATCTACCCATTCCTCCCCTCCTGCCCTCCTTTCCATCCATTTGAGGGCAGAGCCAAGGGCCTGGGAGGTTCTGCTCCTGCGTGGTGGGGGTCTCCTGAGTCACCCGTCTTTGGCAGGAGCAGGGGTGGAGGGTTAGTCAGTGAGATCTGAGAAGGAGACACTGGGCATGGCTGGTGCTGCAGGGTGAAGTGAGCTGGGGCTGAGCTGGGTACAGATGTGGCCCAGGGCTGGCGCAGTGTGGTGGCACCTGGCTGAGCAGTGTCAAGTGAGGGGGCCCGGCTTCTGAGGGTGACTCTTCCTCAAGGGCCCCTGCCTGCCCCTCCCAGCCCCACCAGCAGTGGGCCAGCGACGTGCAGAATGGACAGGTGGAGTCATTGGAGGGGCCGCCATGTCCCAGGCCCCCATCTTGCTCAAAGCCCACCATGATCCCCCGTTGGTCTGATGCCATACATAAAGGAATGGAGGCAGAGAGAGGCATGGTAACTAACCTCAGGTCGAAGGGGAGTGACAGGCCGGCTTGGGAGCTGCCATGTCTGCCCGTTGTGGGACAGTGTTTACCACCCCTTGGTGCGGGGTTGAGGTGGTGCTGTGGCCCAAAGCTCCTGAGGGTGAACGTGACATGTCGCCCAAACTTGTGGGCCTTCCTTCCTGCACCCCAGTTTTGATGAGGGTGTTGGCTGCTGACACCCTAGGAGGTCCAGGATGTGTGCGAGGGGCCCCTCTGTCTTGCTCGGTGTGAGCAGTGCCACCCAGCCAGCAGGCCCTGAGACCCTCACTCAGGCCCCGTGCTCAGAAGGAGCTGTGCATGGTGAGTTGTGTGCCCTTTACCTAGCCAGGTCACCATCAGCATCCAGTGACGGCGAAGCCGATGACAGCAGCCTCTTGTCCACCTCAGACGAGCCCTCTCAAGCCTTAGCAGACTCCCTGGAGAGTCCTCACAGACCCCCGGAGAGATCTGGGGGGCAGCTTCCCAGCCCCCCACTGGTGCCCACACCACCACCCAAGGCCGGATCCAAACACGTGAAAAACGTCACAGGTGGGTCCACGTGTGTTCTTCCTCCAGTCATCCCCAACTCACCAGCCATCCCTCCCTCCCTCCCTTCCTCCCTCCCTCCCTTCCTCCCTCCCTCCCTTCCTCCTTCCCTTCCTCCTTCCCTTCCTCCCTCCCTCCATCCACCCATCCACCCCTCCATCCACCCATCCATCCACCCCTCCATCCACCCATCCATCCACCCCTCCATCCACCCATCCACCCCTCCATCCACCCATCCATCCATCCACCCATCCACCCATCCCTCCATCCATCCACCCCTCCATCCACCCCTCCATCCACCCCTCCATCCACCCCTCCATCCATCCCTCCATCCATCCACCCCTCTACCCCTCTACCCCTCCACCCATTCCTCCATCCACCCATCCCTCCATCCACCCATCCATCCACCCATCCCTCCATCCATCCCTCCATCTACCCATCCATCCCCCATCTACCCATCCATCTAGCCACCCATCCATTCCTCCCTCCATCCCTCCCTCCATCATTCCCTCCATCCATCCACCCCTCCACCTCTCCATCCATCCTTACATCCCTCCATCTCTCCATCCATCCCTCCATCCACCCATCCCTCCATCTACCCATCCCTCCATCCACCCATCCCTCCACCCACCCATCCCTCCATCCACCCATCCCTCCACCCACCCATTCCAACATCTACCCAACCCTCCATCCACCCCTCTATCCATCCATCCATACATATATCACCCATCCACTCATCCACCCATCCACTCATCCATCCCTCCCTCCATCCACCCATCCCTCCATCCCTCCCTCCATCCACCCATCCCTCCATCCCTCCCTTCCTCCCTCCCTCCATCCACCCATCCCCCCATCCATCCTCCCACGCTCCCACCCACTCATCTGTTTATCCTGTCATCTCTTCCTCCATCCATCTCTCCCCTCATCCATCCAGCACTTAATATGTGCCCGTACTGCCACCTACCCACCCGCCTGCTAACTCATCCATCCATCCACCCTCCCACCCACTCATCTGTTAATCCTCCTGCCATCTCCTCCTCCATCCATCTCTCCCTTCATCCATCCATGCATGCAGCATGTACCCATGCTGCCACCTGCTAACTCATCCATCCATTTCTCCACTCGTCCATCCAAGCATGTACCATGTACCCATCCATCCACTCACACACATACTCATTCACTCACCCATCTGCCCACCTATCTACCCATTCGCCCGTCTGTCCATCCATCCACTCACCCATTTTCCCATCCGTCCTGAATTGGGGACCATTGTGGACCAGTTACTTTGGGGCAGGCAGCCCCTAGGGTCAGGGGCTTTGATCGCCCCAAGCAGATTCCTCCACTCCTCCAGAAAGTGAAGGAGGTGTCTTGTCTGTCTTCCTCTCTCGTTTGTATCGGCCTGTCCGAACGTACAGCTGTCTGTATGTCCATCTGTTTCTGCTTCTCCGAGTCACCGTCTTTGTTTCTCTCCCTCAGTCTTTCTCCCCATCTCTGCGGGACTTCCTTGGTTGATTCTCTCTCCACTGAGCAATGTCCAGTAAGAGAGCCAAGGATGAAGCCAGACTTAGGGTCATGGGCAAAGGGGCCCAGTGCTGGGCAGGGTCCCAGCTCTGGAGGTCTGGTCCCACGGGCCACACGAACACAGGAAGTGCTTGTTTGGAGGTCTGGTCCCACGGGCCACACGAACAACACAGGAAGTGCTTGTTTGCTGCTGGTCCCTGTGCGTTTCTTGTCCTGTCACCACTGACCCTGGTGGAAAGCAGACCCTTCTTGTCAGAAAGGAAAGCCCTTGCTCTGACTTGGATGACAAAGCAGACCCACCGTCATCCAGTCCCCCTGACTCAGTCACCCGTCCCTCTCCGTGAGAGTAGAAAGCCCCAACCTGATTCTGAAGGATGTGGAAGGTGACCCTGAATAGTCATGCTGGGTGCCCCCTCCCATACATGCTACCGACCCTAAGCCCATGAGAGTTGGACCTTCCCCTCGAGGCAGGGGACAGAGCGCCCATTGACAGGCGAGGGTGCCTGAAGTCCGGAAGCTTGCATGGTTTGCCCGGGGTCCCATGGCCGACTGAGGTGGGGGTCCGGTCCCACTGTGTGCACCTCGTAAACCCTGGGCCTGGGGCCTGCCCCTCTTCTGGCATCCTCCCCTCTGTCCGCAGGGCCCGTGGGGGCTGTGGGCAGTGCCAACAGGTCTCAGGTTACGTGGGGCAGAGTTGGCCATGGACAGGAGGCTGTGGCCTCTGGAGCATGGTCTGTGTCTCCCAGGGCTGGGCTTTCTTCTTCCTTTGCTGGCTGCCTCGTCCCGGCCCCCTTGGCAGGACACGTTGGCTCCGGCATACAGACACCAGTGGGCGAGGAGCAGGGCAGGTCTCTCCCTTGGGTTTCATGAGGCGGCTTGGGGCAGGATGGCGGGCACTGTCCGGGTCTCTCCATTTCCCGCTCCCGCTCCCCCCTCCCCTCCAGATGGCAGAGACCCACTCCAGGCTGCCCTTAGTGGGCACCCTGCAGACCATATTGCCTGTGCTTTCAACACAGGGACACGGTACCTGTCTTCAGAGCCCCTGCCTTTTCTTGGGAAGCGGTCATATCTGGCAGCACCTACCCCTCCGCCCCCCACCCTTCCACCCCTCTTCCCCTAGCCCATCCACCCCACACCACTCTACTCTTCACCCCTCCACACCCCCACCTCCCACCTTTCCTTTCCACACCCACTTCTCAACTCACCAGAGCCCCCTGTCCTGGTTGCCTGCCCTCTGGGGCCGGGGTGGGGGGGCGGTCAGGGCCAGCTGGCTGTGCCCAAGCGCATGTTCCCCGGGGGTGGGGTTGGTCTGTCAGCACGCCCCTCAGGGGGAGTCACCTTCCATGGGTTCCTCTCACCCCAGGCCCGACCGCCCTCTTCCAAGGCTCCAGCGGGAAGACCACGGATGCTGCCCTGCATGGTCACCCCTCGGGGTCCCCCCACCTCACCACCGTCCACCGTCCACTGCCCCCCAGCCGCGTCATCGAGGAGCTGCACAGGGCACTGGCCACGAAGCACCGGCAGGACAGGTGAGGCCCTGGGTACCCAGAGACTGGTGCTGGAGAGCACAGAGCCACTTGCTCGATGGCCTGCATGCACCCAGGGGGCACTGTGTGCATAAGAAGGTGGTCACCAGGCTTTTATTCCGAGGTGCCGCTGGGTGGATCCGATCCGAGTGTGTTTAGTTGGCAGCCGTTTTCCCTACACAGGGTCTCCCTCCATGGTGACCAGGGACCAGCATGTTCAGTCCTGCACTGGGCCCCTTGCATCATGCCACTGGCCTCCACCCTCGGGTCCTAACTGTCTAGGGGCACACCTGCGTGCAGGGTTTCTGGGGAGACGCGCTGACTGGGGGACTTGGGGTTCAGTTTTCAGGGAAGGGAGAACAGAGGGTCTCCGAAGAAGCGTGTGGACAGCCGGCCGTCGCGGCCAGCCAGCATGGAGCGGGACCGGGACCGGGACCGGGAGGAGGCCTGGGGCTTCGAGGGGTCGGCCGAGAGCAGGCAGACAGCCGCCCGGGAGTCGGAGGAGAACAAGGAGAACCTGCTGGTGGACACCGAGCTGCCAGACGGCCTGCTCTTATACCAGGACGAGGAGGTGCTCAACGACTCCATCATCTCTGGTGAGGGGGGTCCTCTGGGCACCGGGGGAGGGGGGTGCTGTGTCCACTCGTGGGCAGAGTGGGAGGGAACCCCCAAACTGTCCACAGACCGAACGTCCCTGGAACGCCCCAGGTGCCCTCGGCCGGATGAGGTGACACCGCGTGGATGTGGCCCTGCTTCCTGCGAACTTTCAGGCGAGAAGGAGGGGCGTCCCTCCTCCATGATGAGTCAGTCTCGAGAGCTCATGGGCGGTTTCCCCCTGTCCCTTGGGGTCCTTAGGACTCAGCGTCGACTTGAGGCAGGGGTTTGGTGTTTTGGTGAGAAGCAAAGGAGCCCCGCTGGTGGAGTGGTTACACGTGGGCTGGTAACCACAGGTCAGCAGTCTAGACTCCCAGAGCTCTGTGGGGGAAAGGGGAGGCTTCTACACCTGCAGTCACAGTCTCAGAACCCCCCAGAGGCAGGGCTACCGCACCCTGCCATGTCGACGTGAGTCGGCACCGATCCCATGGCAGTGGGTTTGGGTTTGGGGGAAGAAGCTCTGGTCTTGGTGAGTGACCAGATTATCTGTCTAGGGCAGCGGTTCTCAACTTGTGGGTTGTAACCCCTTTTGGGGTCGAATAAACCCCCAAACCATTAGAAAACACATATTTCCCATGATCTTAGGAACTGAGACACTGCTCCTCTATCCATCTCCAGGCGGGTCCACCCACATGCAGATACACCCACACGAGTACCCAGTGTGGAGACTGTTACCCATGCTACACCATGCTGCTAGACAAAATTTCATTTATTATTAGAAATATTTCACCAAGATATGTCACTATGCTTTAATATGTTCAATTTGTAACAATGAAAATACATCCTACATATCAGATATTTACATGACAATTCATCACAAAATGACAGCTATGAAATAGCAGTGAAAATAATCTTATGGTTGGGGGTCACCACAACATGAGGAACTGTACGAAAGGGTCGCAGCGTGAGGAAGATGGAAAGCTGCTGGTCTAGGGTGAGGCGTGCCAGACCCCAGGGACCTGGCTGGTGCCTGGGCACTGCAGACTCGGCAGGAGGTGGTGGGGGGCTCGGGGCCCCATCCGAGCTTTGGAAAGCACAGAGAAGACCTCCGAGGGTGAGGAGAAGGACTCATGGGGCCATCTCACACCCAGTCCAACCACAAAGCCGGCCCAGCAGTCCTGCCGGCCCTAGGCTAAGAGTGGCCACTGCTTCCTGGCCTCCCCACCTCTGCAGCAGAGGAAGACCACCCTCTGGAGACCCCCGTGTATTGGACAGGGTTCTCTAGAGAGACAAACCAGATTGCTAGTAATTATATATAAATGTATTTATAAAGATATATAATTCAAGAAATAAACTGTTAAATAATATACAGATAGATAATACAAGAAATTAAGAGTTAAATTATAAAGCAGTGAGACACTAGCAGTCCTTCAAGTTTTGAGAGCTGCCAGTTACCAGTCCCCTTCTGCAGAGAGAGTTCTGTGCCTCAGATTAAAGGGGTACACTACCTGTGGGAAGCCTATCCTATGGACTGTGTCGCTGTAAGTTGAGGTCCCTTTAAGCCCAGACGATTGGAATGTTCATCTCTGGAGCTGGGGACTGACAGTTGATGACAGTTGGGGACCTGCCTTGCTGTTTGCTGCCTGGGTATATATAGCCCAGCTCTCTCTGCAGAAGGGGACTGGCAACTGGCAGCTCTCAAAACTTGAAGGACTGCTTGTGTCTCGCTGCTTTATAATTTAACTGTTAATTTCTTGTATTATCTATCTGTATATTATTTAGCTGTTTATTTCTTGAATTATATCTATCTTTATAAATATATTTATATATAATTACTAGCAATCTGGTTTGTCTCTCTAGAGAACCCTGTCCAATACATTTAATATCTCGACATGCCCCACACCACTGGACCCCTAGAAATTTTACTGATGTGGAGGGTACCTGAATCTTTGTTGGGTTAATTTCCCAACCCCTTGTATGCAGATATTGTACCAATGAATCTAGAGTCTTTGATACATCCTCCTTAGTGGGTCCAATAGGCATAATGTCATCAATATAGTGGACCAGTGTGACATCTTGTGGAATAGACAGGTGGTCAAGGTCCCTTCGGACTAAATTATGGCACAGGGCAGAAGAGTTGATGTACCCCTGGGGGAGAGTTGTGAAAGTATATTTTTGCCCCTGCCAGGTGAAGGCAAACTGTTTCTGGTGGTCCTTTGAGACTAGTATGGAGAAGAAGTCATTAGCCAGATCAATAGCTGCATACCATGTGCCAGGAGAAGTATTAATTTGCTCAAGCAATGTAATCACATCTGGGACAGCAGCTGCAATTGGAGTCACCACCTGGTTAAGTTTACGATAATCCACTGTCATTCTCCAGGATCCACCTGTCTTCTTTACAGGCCAAATTGGTGAATTAAATGGGGATGTAGTAGGAATCACCACCCCTGCATCTTTCAAGTCTTGGATGGTGGCACTGATCTCTGCAATCCCTCCGGGAATGCAGTATTGCTTTTGGTTTACCATTTTCCTAGATAATGGCAATTCTAATGGTGTCCACTTGGCCTTTCCTACCATGATAGCCCTTATTCCACATTTTAGGGATACTATATGGGGGTTCTGTCAGTTACTAAGTATGTCTATTCCAATGATGCATTCTGGAACTGGGGAAATAACCACAGGATGGGTCCAGGGGCCCACTGGACCAACAGTGAGGCGTACTTGAGCTAAAACTCCATTGATAACTTGACCTCCATAAGCCCCCACTCTGATTGGTGGGCCTTCAAAACATTTTGGGTCTCCTGGAATTAGTGTCAGTTCTGAGCCGGTGTCTAGTAATCCCCGAAAAGTTTGATTATTTCCTTTCCCCCAATGAACAGTCACTCTTGTGAAAGGCCGCAGGTCCCTTTGGGGAAGGCTAGAAGAAAGACTAACAGTATAAACCTTCAGTGATGTAGCAGGGTCCTCCTTACAAGGGACCCGGCCCCCCTTTCATTCAAGGGGTTGTGGGTCTGTAAACTGGCTCAGGTCTGGGAATTGATTGAGCGATCGTGACTGTCTATTCTGCTGTTCACCTGATCTACCATTCTTTTGCCTGTACAGATCACGTAAATATTTAGTAGGCTTCCCATCTATTTCATTCCTAGGGACACCGTGGCTAAGTAGCCAATGCCATAATTCCACACAAGACAGGTTGCTTTGATTATTATTGAAAACTTGTCTATTATAACCATGCCCACCCTGTCTCTGTTGATTCAGTGCTGACACCTGCCCTCTACCATCACGGGGACCAATCAGCCCCATTGTGGGCAAATGTCGGAGTTTGCTTAGGGCAGTGGCCACTGTTAATACTGGTGCACAGAGAATAGCAATTACAGGAGTCTTAAGAGATGCTGGGGCACACTTTACAAACTTGTTCCTTATGGTTGTGGTAAAGGGTATGTCTTCAGGACACCCCCTTTTTGGATCTATGGGAATATCTTGATAGATCCATTCTAACATACCAATTTCTCTAAGCTTTTGGTTGCCTTCCTCTACAGTGTACCAAGGTAGGTCAGGTACTTCAAGTTGGTCTAATCTAGGCCACCTGGCAGTCCATACTTCATTGAACCAACCAAATAAAGACTTAGATCCTTTTTTAGCCTGTCTCGCAGAGACATTGAAAGAAGAGTCTGTGCTTAGGGGTCCCATATCCAGAAACTCAGACCGGTCTAATATTACATTTCGTGCACCAGTATCCCACACCCTGAGTAACCATTCCCAGGGGTATTCTCCAGGCTTTTGCTTGTACGTATTTGAGAACTCGAGCGGGTCTTTATGTGTGTAGCGCACTTCTTCTTGGATAATCCTCTCAACCTCACCTTTCGGAGGTTTCTGAGACTTAATTTTAGTGACAGGTCTTGCGGAAATAATGGGTGGTGAGGGTGTTTCCTGGGTGCTCTCAGCAATACCTTGCGAGGCATCTTCCTCAGGTAATGCTACTGATGCAGCCCCACCTGGCACATCAACTTGAATAGTTTGGCTAATCTGCTCAGGTGTTTCTAAGGGCTTAATATCCTCTTCTTCTGGATCATCAGCCCATATGTTCCCATCCCATGTCTCAGGGTCCCAACTTTTCCCAATTAATGCCCTTACTTTGGTTTCAGACACTACTCTAGATCTGCAATGCAGCTGCCGTTGTAATTCAGCCACTCGTATAATGAGACTCTGGACCTGGTTCTCAGCAATGTCAGCTCTTTTACTAGAGGAGAGAAGGCTCTCCTTTGTAGCACAGATGAAAGTTTTCAAATCTGTTAGTCTGCACCTGAGGCGTGCTTTTGAGGCTCTGAGATCATCCCTCTCCTTAATGACACTTTCCATTGTACCAAGGACCAGCCAACGAGCTTCCCTATACTTGTCTTATCACAAAACTCCTGGAAAATATCAAATATACGATTGCCTAGAGCATCTCCTTTATCCAGCACGTCATCTACTTTAGGTGCTACTTCAGGTATTATCTTTGCTATTTCACACCATGGATTAGTATGGGTAGTAGACGTATCCCCATCAAGACTAAATAGGTTGGAAAACCAATTTAAGAAATCCATATTTACAGTTTATTTCTCTGGAAGCACTCCTGTACCAAAATGTATTGGACAGGGTTCTCTAGAGAGACAAACCAGATTGCTAGTAATTATATATAAATATATTTATAAAGATAGATATATAATTCAAGAAATAAACCATTAAATTATATACAGATAGGTAATACAAGAAATTAACAGTTAAATTATGAAGCAGTGAGACACTAGCAGTCCTTCAAGTTTTGAGGGCTGCCAGTTGCCAGTCCCCTTCTGTAGAGAGAGCTGGGCTATATATACCCAGGCAGCAAACAGCAAGGCAGGTCCCCAACTGTCTTCAACTCCCCGTGAGCAGGGAGACACAGGATGGGAGGGCATGGGCTGGCCAACTGCCTTGGTGGGGTGGGAGCAGGCAGGGGCAGTGCTCAGGCCTTGCTGTACCGTTGGATGGAGTTGGAGAACTGGGCTGCCCACTGCCCAGCAATTTCTCCCCCCACTCCCGGGTGCTGGAGGACAATGGAGAGAGTGGAGACAGTGCGCGCCTGTGTCCAGTCACAACAGAGAGTGCTCGCATCTGATGACGCAGCAGAGTGTGGATCTTCCGACGCTCAACGTGGGGCAGCCATTCAGAGAGCGGGGCCTGACTGCTTTTAACCCAGGGTTGGCGGGCGGCGGGGTTGTGTCTGCTCCCCCTGCTTCCTGCCTGGGCCCGGTCGGAGACACTGGGCTCCGATCAGAAGGTCTGGGAAGCTGCATCCGTCCACAGTCTTGCCTGCTTGGCAAAGATGAGGGGCACTGGAGCGCCAGCTGATGAAATGAAAGGCTGAGGCCTGGGGTGCGCGGCTCAGTGCGACTCCAGCTGCGTAATGCTCACTTTCTCCCCGCGAGGCTGGCACAGGAGGATACACCAGGCCGCGGTCAAGTTGTCCAGGCTCGCATCTTGCCTGGGTCTCCAAAGCATGCGCGTGGGAGCAGCAGTCGGGGAACCAGGCCACTGCACTGGGCATTTTGCTGCGGATGGCCTGCGTGTCGAAGGGCGATGCTGATGCTTTGGGGACCGTGACGTGCCGGACCCGAGCGTGGTAGTTTTGGTCCACCTGGAGCCCTGAGAGAACTGGGCAGTGGATCAGGAACACGCAGAATCGGTGCCGTGAAACCACAGTGTTGAAGCGTGACACAAGGGCCCCGGACCGCCAGAAGAGCAAACCATCGTGTCTTGGGAGACGTACGGACAAGGATGAGGGCCCTTTGCCCCTGCTCGCCACCTGTGATCAGGAGGAACGGGTTTCTGCACAGGGACGCATGCCAGGCTTGGTCAAGCCGAGGGCCAGAGTAAAGGAAGACGGCTCTCCAGGAGGTGGACGGGCACAGGGGCCGCAACCACGGGCTCCAACACGAGGATTGTGAGTCCGGCGCGGGACCGGTGGTGTCTCCTCTTGGCGTGGCGTCACTGAGTCTGAATCTACGGGTGACTTGTAACCAGGACACCTAACTGGTGACCAGTTCCTCGTTCAGTCTTCTCACCCCGTGCTGGCACCCCTCGACGCTCCCAGCAGTAGATACGGGGCACGGTGTCTCCACACCCTCGCCCCCCCCACTGTTTGGTGTTTTCTGCTTCTGGTTCTGCAGTCATTGCCAGTGTAGGAGGCGCCGGCTGGCATCTCATTTCGCTCTTCATCTCTGATGACCGAGGAGGTTGAGATGACGTCATGGGTTTTGACTGGGTGCACAGTCTCAGGGATGAAGCGTCTCGTTGGAGCCTAGCTTTGGGGCTGGTGGAAAGCTCATATTTGGATCTTAGGTCTCTATATCATCCTGATTTTTTTCTCTCTCCTCCCAATGTGTTGGCTGGTCCTTGTATTCTTGGGATGAAGTCTTCTGATGAGCATACGTATTTAATTTCCATGAGTCCCCGCCCCTCACCCCCCAGCTGTCCACTCTGGTCTTTTGCGCCTACAAGTGTGAGATTTAGGGTCATTGGCGCTCAACAGCGGACTGTCTTGGCATAGAATTACTCGTACTGCTCCCTTGGATCCTTCTGTCGGTGTTGTTGGAGTTGGATGTGGGCTCTAGTTCCTGACGGTGTGCGTGAGCGTCCCTGTCCTCCTGATCCGTTTAGCTCAAGCCTTGCCCATCCCAGAGCTCTCCTTGTAAGTTTGAGAGGTGAACTGCTTCTCAAACTCACACTAGTCACTGTGAAGGGGACAGCCGAGGCACCTGCTCACGTGAAGATGGCAGCCGGGGCATCCCAGGGGGGCAGTCCCACCCCGGCCCAAAGGATCCCTAGGAGGGCTACCGACTGGCGGATTTGGTTTTTGGTCATTTGCTGTCCACCTCCCCAGCTTTCCGCTTTGGCGGCTTCTCGGCTCTGGGTGTTGGTTTCCTTGGTTCCCTCCCCCTTTCCTTCTATGTTCTTTCTTCCGCTTTCTTGGGCTCACCTGGCTCTGCTCATCCAGGTGCTGTCTTCGTCGGCTCTGGGTTCTTAAGACGGACCGTGAGGCCATGGACCTGAGACGTCTCCTGGGGACACAGGCCTCTCAGTTGGCAGGCTTTGCTCTAACTCGGCAGTGCTGGGCGGTGGCTTCCCTTACTTCCCAAGAGCATCTCGTTGCCCTGGGGAATTCTTCCCGGGCCAGTGGGGTGTGTAGATGGTCTCAGTTGGCTTCTCGGGTTTTTAAAGCAATCAACTCTGCGGCACTGCCGTTAGAGAGGCTTGCCTCGCCACAGCAGGTTCAGGGGAGGCTGCTCACCGAAGGGCTAGTGGCTGTCAGTCACTCGTGAGCTGCTCTGTGGGAGGAAGAGGAGGCTGTCCGCTTGGGCAACCCCAGGAACCCAGTGGGCAGTCCACCACGCCCTGTCCGGTCCCGGTGCCTTGGAATCGCCTAGACGGCATGAGGCTTTGGTTTGGTCCAGAGAAGACATTTGGGGCCCATAATGCCTGGAGCCTTGTAAGGCCCACAAGCCCCGTCTGCACCCAAACAGAGTGTGCATTGTGCTGGGTGGCGGTGGGGGGACGGGGTCGCTTCTGTAAATGTCAGTCCGGCCAGGTTGGTGGATGGGATGGCGGGAAGGTCTTTTACAACAAACGTTACTGATTCTCCGTGGGCTTGCCCTCTCTGCAGTCTCTCACCAGAGCCGTGGGTTCATCTGTCTTCCAGTACTGTTGGCTCTTTCACCTCATGTATTTTGAAGCTCTCGACAGGTTCATTAATTCTTAGGATTGACGTGTCCCCAGTTGGTGAGAGCACCTCTTTATCATGACCAGATGGGTCCGTTTACCCTGTACTCTGCCTGGTCCCACCTCAAAACCCCCTCTCCTGTGTCCTTCCCAGCAGCTTCCGCTCAGCGCATCTTTTACTCAGAATCAGCTTGCTCAATGGAACGCTCGCATTGCCAGGCAGCAGGCAGTGTGGGCTTGCTCTGTGGCCCAGCGGCAGGGTGCGCCCTTACACAGGGGACGGCAGACCAGGCACGCTGACCGCGAGGATGTGTGTCTAGGAGTGTAAATCGCTGATCTGTTTTTGTCGAATCCCCCTCAATGGGGGGGGGGGGGGTGATGATGTTTGTTTCCCTTAGATTTTTTTCGGCCTTCCTTTGCATTAATCGAGCACTGTTTGGAAGCCAGCATTTGGATCTGGTTCCTGGGTTTGTTGTAGGAGAACGATGAGGCTCTGCTCCCACAAAGAGGGACCGGGCTCGGAAAGCCACACAGGCAGTTGGGTACATCCAGCACCAGCTGGGAGGCAGGGTGCATGGTGGTGGGTTGGCCGTCAGTCTCCGTCCGCTGGTCGGTGCTTTCTGGACATGTAGAGCAGCGGTTCTCAACCTTCGTCTCACTGCGCCCCTTTCATACAGGTCCTCATGTGGTGGTGACCCCCAACCATGAAATTATTTTTGTTGCTACTTCATAACCATAATTTTGCTACTGTTATGAATCAGGCGACCCCTATGAAAGGGTCCTTTGACCCCCAAAGGGGTCGAGACCCACAAGTTGAGAACTGCTGTCCTAGAGCCTCCAACCTGGCCACTTCACTGCTGGCGGGCTGCTTTGAGAGGACCTTCACGGAGGGCGTCCCTCCCAGCCAGGCCCACAGCTCTGGGCAGCACCTGCCACCTCTCCCGCTTTCCTCTCTGGTGATGCTTGCGGGGTGGGGCCTGAGGGGGCCTTGGGGAGTGTGGGGTGTCAGGAGTGTGTGGGGGGCTATGGAGTGTTAGTGGTGAGGGGTGGTTTAGGGCTGTCTGAGGGGTACTGTGAGTGAGGGTGGGACTGAGTGTGTGGGGTGGGAGGTTTGTGTGGTGTGAGGGAGGGGGTGTGGGGGCATGTGTGTGTGGTGTGTGTGGTGTGTGTGGGGTTGTGTGTGTGTATGTGGGGTGGGAGATTTGTGTGGTGTGAGGGGATGTCTGGTGTGTGAGAGTGAGTGGGTGTGGGGGGTGTAAGGGGACATGGGGTATAAGAGTGCAGGGTGTAAGAGTCGGGGTGTTGACCTGAGTGGGGTTCTGGGGGCAGGGGTGAGAGAGAGACACAGGTCCAGAACCGTCCTTCAGCAGCTGTGGGACCACTTGACAGCAAGTTTGGGAGTTGGGGAGATATGCCACTTTTCTGGTGAAAATGCGATACCGAAACTCAGTGGTGTCAAGTTGAACCTGACTTAGTGACCCTGTAGGCCAGAGAACTGCCCCCTCCCCCTCTGAGTTTCCAAGATGCCACATCCCTGGGGCTGCAGTTGGTTGAGTCTCTCTCCTGCCAAGTGACTGGCAGGTTTGAACGGCCAACCCTTAGCTTGTCAGACCTCTGTGCCCCAGCTCCTTCCTGCAGCGAGATCCAGAGCTGGCAGTGACCCTGTGGACAAACCGAGCTGCTCCTGGGGGTCCCAGGGCTGCCCCCCTCCCTGGGGGCAGTCAGCCTCCTCTTCCTATGGTGGAGCTGCTGGCGGGTCCACCGCCCAGCGCGTGACCCACAGAGCCGTCGTGGATCCTTCACCTGCATGGAAGGAAGGGCCACTCCAATACGTGGCCAGTCCTCATTCTAAGCTCTGCTTCTGGAAGTTTCCTTCAGGTGATGTGTACACAGAGGTGACGTGGCCTCCAGGGACATTGGGTGGGGAGGCCAGCGTGCCGTCCGTCGTTACTGAGGTCTTTCTGTGCCATGTGTACGGAGCAGCCTAAGTGACTCGTGGTCCACATCGGGTCCCCATGGCCCCCATTTGTTAGATGGTCAACGTTGGAGCTGAAGCTTGTGAGGCGCCACAGAGCCGGTGCTGAGTCTGCAGGGACCTGCGTTCCACAAGGGAGACATCGTCAGCCTCCCTCACAGTGGCAGTGGCCCCTTGTCCCTCTTTGTAGTGGACATCAGGCTGCACCATGTCGGAGGCCCTTCCCAAGATGCTGCCCCTCCTCGTCTGGTCCTTGAACTGGGACATTCAAGAGGGTTTGTCCAGAGACCTTTGAGACTCCGTGGGACTCACAGAGGTCACCGATAACTCCCAGTGGCCCCAGTGAAGCCCAGGCATGGCGAATGGGAAAATGCACGCGGCTCCTCCAGTCCTGCTATGGTCAATCACTGGGCTCCCCACGCAGACCAGACCCGGCCAAGTGAGCCAGTGCCTGCTGAACGGATGGCCGCCCACGGTTTCCCCTCTCACGAGGGCCCAGGGGACGCAGCACACACACGTCGGAGGCTTGTCCAGGCATCCGTGCGCTGGCTGGACTGCTGGTCGGGCTTGGCTCTCCCACCTCCCATTCTCAGAGCTGACTCCTGGGGGAGGTGTTTTCCTCCGGAAACCAAGATCCATCTGTAGCAATGACAGGCGAGGGGGAAACTGGTGCCCTTGGGATTTGATCCTGGAGCCCAGTCCGTCAGCACACTCGCAGACCCCTGACTCTTAGGAAAGAGCTGCATTTGTCCTCCCCCTCAGTGCCTGGGGCAGAGGGCACTCTCAGAAGGTCTGTCTGGGCGTCTCTCCTGTAGACATTTGGTAAATCCTTGGCTTCCCTGGGGTCCCCGTCTGCTCTCTCTCAGCTGGAAGTGCAGGGAACAAGCGGCCAGCCTGGGGGATCCAGCCCAGCCGGGCCACTTCCCTACCCCCCATGGTCGCCAGCATTGGTGACGAGAGAGTCAGAGTTGATGCCAACTCACAGTGCCTTTCTGGGTGGTGGCCTGTGGCACTGCCCCGCCTGCCCTTCCCCGTTGTCCTGCGTTTGAGCCCCGCATGGGGGCCCTTGGACCAGCCTTTCCCATGGGGGCTTTCTCTCATGTCGCTGACCCATGACTGACTCCAACAAGAACTCCTCATGTGTCCAAGTTAGGGACTTGGAGGTCCTCCCACCCCCGTTGGATGTCCTCCATGTCTGGCTGGTTTGTCCCCCGGCAGTCTGTGGCATGGCCAGCATTCTCTTCCAAGGCCGCACGTCACCACACGGGTGCCCACCCCTGCCGGTCCCAGGGAGCTGGGGTGAGTGGCCAGATCTCAAGGAACTTGAGTGACAGGGGAGGAGACAGATGATAACTCTGTAGCCACTGTCCGATAGGGCAGCAGGACCTTCCAGGGATGGAGAACAGAGGCCCTTGGAGGGTCAGAGCTGAGCTGTGCAGCGGGGGGAGCCAGCCCTGTGGGGCGTCCCGGTTCTCCAGGGCTGCCGGAACAGAAGGAGGCAGCTATGGCAGAGAGACAGGGGTTGTCTCAGTTCAGGAAGCTGAGGGGTCCAGGCTGAGGGAAGGCCCTGGTCGTTCAGCCCCAGTCCTTGGAACACCCTGTACAGCCGGGCCCCTCTTCCCTAGCCTCTGCCCCCTGGCTCGTCTGTGGACGCTCTCTTCCTCCTGGAGAGCGATGGACTGAGGCCCACTCCTGCCAGTGCTCCCCACAGCACAGGCGGCCCCCACACCAGAGACCACGTGTATGCCCTGTCCTGGAGCTTGTGCCGGCTCCCAGTGCCCCTGTCGGACAGAGGGGCTGCCCCTGTCGGTTTCCGAGACGGTAACTCTCTCTGGGAGTCGCAAGCCTGGCTGCCCGGTGTGGTCCACAGTCAGGGACAGTGATGGTGGTGGAGCACCAGGCCTCTCGGCTCAGGCTCGACCACACTGCTCCAGCACTGCCTGGCTAAGGCCTGTCTCGCTCTCCCCCTGGCCGCTGGCCGCTGCCCGCAGGGACCCTGCCCAGAAAATGTAAGAAGGAGCTGCTGGCAGTGAAGCTGAGGAACCGGCCAAGCAAGCAGGAGCTGGAGGACCGCAACGTGCTGCCCCGGAGGACGGACGAGGAGCGCCAGGAGATCCGGCAGCAGATCGAGACGAAGCTCGCCAAGTAAGTGAGACGGAGCTCAGCCCGTCTGTGGAAGCTGCGGCTGGACCAGGCTGTCCTTCACCCTGGTGCCCCCGGTCCACCCCCGTGGCGTCTCTGAGGCCGGGCAGGCGTCCCTATGTACTGCATAGCATGTTCCAGCTATCCTGAGGTGCTGTGGGGTCCGTCCTGGGAAGGAGATGTAGGGTCCCCCACTGAGAACCAGCTCTGCTTAAGAGGAGTCAGGTGAGGCCCGAGCAGAAATGAGAGCGGTCCCTGACACCTGCTCTGCTCCCCCTCCCCTTTCTGGGCATGCCCATGCAGAGAGGAAGACCCAGTGTGGCCAGACTGGCAGATCATTCCAAAATGGAGAATGTGGTGTTGGGGTTGTCTTGTTTGGCAGTGTGGGTCCCCAGGTCTGGCCCTTACTTTGGTCACAGGCCCGAGAACCTCCTGCCACCAACCCTCTCAGCTGTGCCCGCAGAGCGGCCGGGCACCCTGATTCTGCCAGGGCCATTTGGAGGTTGATACCAACATTCACGGGCCTTACAGACGATCGTTTAAAGGACGAGCCTGCTGGTTTGGTCTGATGTTGCATGGCCTTGGGTGAGGCCTTGGGAGGTTAGCTGCAGTGGTGATTTCCGGGGCCTCCCATGGCCTGTGGTGGGATGTCCCCTACCCCTGGCCAAGGCCGTCCCTCGAGCCAGTGTGGGACGCTGACTGGGTTGGGGGCAAAGCAAGTGGACAGGTGGCTTGGCTGCCACCCAGTGTTGAGTCCTCAGACCTCAGTTTTCCATTCGAGACCCAGGCCGGCAGGGAAGGAACTTGCTCCTGGCTCAGTGCAGAGAAGGGGACCCTTCAGTGTGGCGAGGTTGGCAGCCCGTGGATTCAGCCTCCGTCAGCACCCGGGTGGTCCTCGGGGTCTGTGAGTCTGTGCTGTGGGGTCTCGGGGACCCAGGAACAGGTCCCAGCTCCATGAACTCAGATAATGGACCTCCCTTCCCATGGTCTCGGTTTTCTCTTTGGGTCTGATGTGGGCCCATGCTCCGCGAGGGTCACCGGTGTCTTCGGGGTGACCCCGTGAAGAGTCCTTCACTGAATCACGGGGCTCGCAGCTCTGACTGAGACACCGGGCGTCTGTCTTTGCGTCTGCCTGCAGGACAGACAGTGGGATGTGCAGGAGGGACGGTTGCCCGTTATCCACGGTCTGGAGTAAGCGTGTCTGCAGATTCCCTCTCAGGTTGGCACAGCCAGCAGGGAGGAGCCTGAGGGTTTCCCTGCAGGTTAGCGCGAGGTGTCGCATCACCCCAACGTGTCTCTGTACACTGTGGATGGGGCACCCTGAGCCCGAGAGGGTTCTGAGCCACAGCTCCGTCCGTAGTGGGTTCTGAATAAACCCCCAGACCAACGCCATCACTGTTCCGAATTCCAGCTCCTAGGAATTCTCAGAGAAGAACTGCCCCATGGGGGCAGGGGGGGTCTTTACTCCCAGGGAGCCCCCATGGGTTCTAACCATGGCTCTTCTGGTCAGCATTAACCGCTGCGCCACCAGGTCTCTCCTCTGAGAGACACAGCGGGGGCTTGAGAGAGCAGGCACGGAATGAGACCATCCTGCCATCGGCCTGGTCTACTGTGAAGTAGGTGTCTGTATTGTCCCCTTGGCTGCACCCTGTCTGGCCCCGCATCGGGCATCCTGGGCAGTGGGCACTGTTGGGGGCTGGTTTTGCGATTCTGAGGTTCGAGAGGGGTGGGAAGCAGGCCCTGATGCTGATCTCGGTGCCCATCCGTGTTCGGGGAGCCCTGGGGGAGCCGTGCTTATGAGAGGTTTCTCGGGGGGAAGCACCTCAGTTCTTGGCTTCGTGCGAAAAAGAATTTACGCCAAAGCCTGATTTGTGATCCAAGTGAGTTTTTCTGAAGGACGGGGGAAGTTTTAGGTTTTACAATCTTAAAAGAGTACACGCTATTTCAGGAAAGCGGGCCAAACCATGCCGAAGCCACGTTGGGGCTCCAACTGAACACGGGCAACCTCGGGAGACAGCGCGCCCACACATGCTGAGCTGAGGCCCGAGAACATGGCACTGTGTGAGCAGGCACTGGGGCAGGGTAAAGAGAGAAGAGACCCTCCTCCCGCGGCCATGGTATTTCAGGCATGGTTGAAGGCATTGGTTGACCCCATTGGCCATGTTAAGCCCACCTGGGTGGGATCATGAGCCTGGGCCTAGTTTGGGCAGCCCAGGTGTACCTCCCACCTGGCTGGGGCTTGAATTGGAGCAGGCTCAGTTAAGGGGTCCTCGTAGGTGTTCGATGCTCCCCTGATTCCTTCCCAACCTCCTCTCTGGGGGCCTTCGCAGGCATGGGAGGGACAAAGTGGCTGGCTGACTGGCCAGTTTCTGCCGGATTCCCCGGCTCGAGGGAACCCCGTGGCACCCAGTCCATCAGCTGGATTTTCAGTCATAGAGGGCCTGGCCTTCTGGGCTGCCTCTGTGCAGACTCGACCCCACAGCCTCTCAGTTCATCCTCTGCCCCCAGAGATTCCGGCTGGCTCAGCCACTGGAGCTGGCTCCCGGGACTGCAGGCATTCTGTCGCTCTGGGAATCGGTGTCTAATTTTAAACCTCAGCCAGAACAGAGCAGCTTCCTGGAACCCGTCTCTGTGTTTAAACAACCCCAGAATTAGTCACAGGGAAAACCGCCTAGACCTGTCACACAGAGGGGTCAGACACCGCCTCCTGGCTGCCTGCCTTTGTTTCCCCTTCTGAAGACGGGGTTTAATGGGCCCCTTGTCTCCCGGTGCCCGCCTTCTACCTCCTAGGGCATCTTCAACCACTTCTTGCCAGCTCAAGCACAGACCATAGTTGCCACAGCAACTCGCCCCTCCCCACTGCCCTGGAGAGCTGCCATCGTTTTGTTTTATGTTTGTGTTTTCAGACCCCTGCTGCTTGAGCCCCCAGTCCTCCTGAGGCATTTCTGGGTGAGCAGTCAGTGTTGGTCACAGCGTCCAGCCGGCCCCCCTCCTGTGTGCACCACGCCCCCTTCCAGGTGCCTGTCAGATTCAGAGCCAAGCCTTGTTCCCAGCACCATCACTGTCTGCAAAGTTGGCTTCCTTCATTCCTCTCATTTAATCGGTGGTGGTGGTCAGCGAGGTCCGGGCTGTGCCCCCTCCCTGCCTGCCTCCCTGCACAGTGGAGTAAAGATGCTGCCCGGACCTGCACCACCCAGGCAGGGCTGTTAGCCATGGGAGTTTGCACGGAAGGATGTTCAGAAGCGGATCGCCAGGCCTTTGTTCCTAGTCTGTCATAGCCCTCACTGCTTGCCGGGGGCTGGCCCTCCTGATGGCACCGCAGGTCCAGAATGACTCCGTTGTCGGGGGGGTGTTCTTAAGGGGACAATGCTACTTCCTCAGTGCTTTGTTTTTAGTGCCTGTCACAGAGCTTGGTACAGAGTAGGCCATTAGCAAATATTTACTGGGTGGGAAGATAAGTAGATCGATACTTGGATAAATGGGTGATTGGGAGAGTAGATGGCGGTGGATATTTTCTTAGATGAAGGGTGATGGATGGATGGGTAGATGGGTACCACCATAGGTAAGTGATGATTAGGTTTACAGAGGTGACTGGGTGAGCGGTTGTATGGTTGGATGGATGGGTAGGTGGGTGGAAAGATGGCTGGCTGGATGAGTGTATTCATGAATCGTCAGCTAGATGTGTAGCTGGAGGGATTGTTGGACGGATGTGTTAGTTGTATAGTCGTGTGGATACATCAGGGGAAGGAGAAATGGTTGGATGAGGGGTTAGCGGGCGCGTAGATGGATCGGTAGGATGAGTGTGTAGGTGGGGGTCAGATGGCTGGGCAGATGATCGTGCAGCAGGATGGATGGATTTGATGTGTTAGAGAGACGGTGTGATAGGTGGATAAAACAGATGGAGAGATGGAGGAGTGGCTGAATGGGTAGTTGACTGCTTAGTTGGGTGGTGGCTGGTTGCATTGATTGATGGGTGGTTGGATGGAGAGATGGCACAATCAATGGGTGAGTGATGTGCTAGAGCAGCGGTTCTCAACCTTCCTAATGCTACGACCCTTTAATACAGGTCTTCATGTTGCGGTGACCCTCCCAACCATAACACTTTTTGTTGCTAATTAATAACTGATTTTGCTACTGTTAGGAATTGGGCGATCCCCGTGAAAGGGTCGTTCGACCCCCAGGTTGAGAACCGCTGTGCTAGAGAGATGGTAGAATAGATAAATGGATGGAAATCCGGTTGGAGAAGTGGGTGGATGATTGGGTTGTTGGTTGCTTAGTCGGGTGAATAGCTGGGTGGAGAGATCGTAGGGTTGGTGGATAGGTTGGGTGGTTTGGGTAGATAAATGGATTGAAAGATGGTTGAATGACTAGGTAATGATTTGTTGCTTAGGTGGATAGATAGTTGGGTTGACAGGTGGTCGGAGGGAGAGATGGTGGAGTGGATGGGTGAAAGGATTGTGGCTTGCTAGACGGATGGATAAGCTCAGTGGAGAGGGTGGTGGTGCATTAGGCCAGGCCACTCCCCTGTGTCATTCAGGGAGGACTTGCCATTGCTCTTGAGCAAAACTTTTCTCCAGCCTCCCCCTCCCCCCGCTCACTGCCCTTCCCCTAGCGCACTCTGGGCCCACTTCCGAGCCTTCCTCTCTAGAAGGTGTCTCTCACCTTTTCAGATTTCCTCTGCCTGGGAAACTGCCACAGGGGAGTTTGTGAGCCTGTGACCTTTGGGAGCAGATGGCTAGGCCTGTCTCCCTAGGCACCTGCGGCTGGGTCTGAACGGCCAGCCTGGAGACTAGGAGCTGGGCGCTTAACCTGCATCACCCGGAACCCCGCAGGTCAGGCCTGGTTGGACGGCAGACAACACCACAAGCTCAACCCCGGGTGTTTGTTCACTGACTCCCTGCGCCAGCCCCTGCGTTGCTCCGCTTGACGCCTTCATGACCCTCCACAGCCAGACACTGGGGGCCAGGAGAAGAGTGGCGGGTCCCTGCTCTAACCTGAGCTCACTGTCCAGCTCGGATTGGCTGAGCGTCCCTGGGGGTGGAGTCCAGGCTGTTCCCTGGGGACACCAGCACCACTTACAGTTCCCCGCGCCCATCTCTGATGGGAGTGAGAATTCGAAACTAAATTTAGATTTCTCGCAAATTTCAGAGACCCTCCCATCCATGCACTCTGGCCCGACAGCAGTATTTTTAGCAACTTGCCTTGCCTTACGCTTCCCAAAGCCTCCAACTCCACTTTCATGGAAGTAGGAACTTTTTTCTGTGTTCTTATTAAAACATTCAATCAATGCACACACCATCTAATTAAATCACCTAATTACAGCAACAAGCACACCTGAACAAGTAGGCTTGGGGACAAACATAGCCTGTTCCAGGACAGAGCGCATGGAGTGCGGACTGTGAGTGCTGGCACCCTGTTCACGGTCCTAAGGCGTGTGTCAGCGGGTAATGCAGGGGAGGGGTGGAGACAGTGTTCAACCACCACCAGGGAGGTCCTCGGCTCAAACCTGGCCAGATGCTCTGAGGGAGCAAGACCTGGCTGTTTGCTCCCCACTCCCAAAGATGACAGCCAGGAAAACTTGTGGGGTCACTGTGAGTCAGAATCCACTTGACAAGCTCCAACAACAACAATTCTCCCTGCCAACCATGCCCACTAAACACGAACACGGTCACCTCAGCTCAGCGTGCCCCGTGGGGCAGAGCCAAGGGCTCCTGGAGTCTCAGGCTGTGACTCTCGTATTTGCCCTGCAGAGCCGCTGGAGTTTTGGAACTCCATGCTACCACCAGACGTGTGTGTGACGCGTATGTGAATATCCATACACATGCAGTACAATAGATACATGTGTGTGTATATAATGCACACACAGTACAATAGATACATCTGTAGTATCTAATGCATATACACAGTACAATAGAAATACGTATATGTATATAATTCACACATAATGCATAGATACATGTGTATGTATGTAATGCACACTTACATAGCACAATAGATACACACGTGTGTATATAATGCATATATAGTACAGCAGATACATGTGTGTATATTATGCACACACAAAACAGTAGACACATGTGTATGTATATAATGCACACACATAATACAGTAGATACATGGGTGTATATAATGCACACACACATAGTACAGTATATATGTGCGTGTATAATGCACACACACCATACAATAGATAGATGTGTATATATATACTGCATATACACAGTACAACAGATACATGCATATGTATTAATGCAGACACAATACAATAGAAATGTGTGCGTATATAATGCACACACATCATACAGTAGATACATGTGTGTGTATATAATGCACACAGACATCATACAGTAGATACATGTGTATGTATGTAATGCACACACATAGTATAGTAGAGACATGTGCATGTATACAATGCATAGAGTACAGTAGGTACATATGTATGTATCTAATGCATATACACGGTACAACAGATACATGTTTATGTGTATAATGCACACACACATAGTACAATAGATACGTGTGTATATGATGCACACACATTGTAGTAGATATATGTGCACGTATATAATGCACACACACAGTAGATACGTGTGTGTCTATAATGCACACACAGTACAGTAGATACATGTGTATGTATGATGCACACACATAGTGCAGTAGATATGTATGCGTATATATAATGCACACACAGTACAGTAGGTACATGTGTATGTATCTAATGCGTACACACACTGTACAATAGAAACAACCCCAAACCACAGTCACTGCCACTGCATGGATTCCTGTGTGGAGCACCCTGGGTGCTCAGTCTTTCAGGAGCAGACAGCCTCCTCTTTTATTGGAGAAGCTGGGGGACTCAAATACGTCCCTTTTTAAAAAATCATGTTATTGGGGGCTTGTGTAGCTCTTTGCACCATCCATCCATCCATCCATCCGTCCATCGTGTCGAGCACATTTTACATTTGTTGCCATCATTTCCAAAACATCTTTCTTCTTGATCCCTTGGTATCGGCTCCTCATTTTTTCCCTCCCTTGGTAATTTATAAGTTATTATTGTTTCATGTCTTACACTGACTGCTGTCTCCCTTCACCCACTCTTCTGTTGTTTGTCCCCCTGAGAGGGGGGTTATATGCCGATCATCGTGATCGGTTCTCCCTCTCTCTTCCCACCTTCCCCTTCCCCTCCTGGTATCGCTACTCTCATGATTGGTCCTGAGGAGTTTATCTGTCCTGATTCCCTGTGTTTCCTGCTCTGATCTGTACCTGCAAACACTGGCCTTGCATTTAGCAACCCAGCACATAATCTGTGGCACCCCCAGAGATTTACGCACACACACATTCACATTTATGCACAAATGCTAACGCACACAAATGCCTGCACACATGCGCATATACACACATGCACGCACATGTACATGTCTTGTGCACAGCTGGGCCAGAGGGCTTCGTGCGTGTGGGTGGGCAGGAGTAAAGAGGCCTCGTCAGACTGTATTCATGGGACGGGAAGGGGGCAAGGGAAGGGCCTCGGGTGGGTGGGGGGGCAGTGGCTAAGCCCATGACGACTCGCCGACAGGTAGGCAGTTGCAACCCGTCCAGCGGCTGCGCGGGAGAAAGTACCTGGCTCTCTGCTCCCATGAGGACCCCGGCCTAGGAGACCCCTGGCAGTTGTACTTGTGGGGTTGCCGGGAATCGAAATAGACTCGCCATCACAGCAACACAACAGAGCAGTGAAGAAGCCAGGACCCCGAGTCGGGGAAGGAACCCCCAAGGCAGGAAGGTGGTGGGACTGGAACCCTTGGGTTGGGAAGGCAGTGGGATAGGAGACCCCAAAGCAAGTAAGGTGATGAGGCCCAGACCTTCGAGTTGGGAAGGTGGTGTGGTTGGAACCCCCGAGTTGGGAAGGCCTCTCCACTTGCCCTGGGGTAGCTTCCTTGGGTTCTGACCCCTGTTTTGGGGGACCCAGCACCTGAAGATGAGCAGCAGGCCAGGAGGCCTGGATCTGCCCCAGGGCAGCGGGAGCGAATCGCACCGTGACTTGGTGCTGGGTAGATTTTGCTGTGGTCACTCCCTGTGGAGTCGGCTGGAGGGGCAGTGCAGAGGGGGGCACAAAGGGTGACCCCAGTCCTCCCCGTGAAGGTGGGTGTGTGGGGATGCAGCAGGTAGAAGCCAGCGGGGGTGTCAGGGCTGGCTAGCTTGACGAGGAACGGAATAGGTTTGGGGCAGCCTCGCTGAGTCCAGGCTGAGGGCAGGTGGATCCCAGGGGGTGATGATCACTGAGGGCAAGGAAACACTGGCAGGGATATTTACACCCCTCTGATGTGACCACACTCCCCCTGGGCACATGACCCCACTTGATGCCCCTGCCTGAATCTGGGTGTCTTTATTGGTCCCCTACCTGGATGCCTGCCCCCCATCTTTTTTATGTACTTTATTGGGGGGCTCTTACGAATCTTATGACAATCCATCATTCAGTTGTATTAAGCACACTTGTACATATGTTGCTGTCAACATTTCCAAAACATTTTCTTTCTAGTTGAGCCCTTGGTATCAGCTCCTCTTCCCCCCCTCCCTCCCACCCACATGAATACTTGATCAATTATATATTGTTGCTATTTTGTGTCTTACACTGTCCATTGTCTCCCTTCACCCACATTTCTGTTTTCATCCCCCTGGGGGGTGGGTTATAGATCCAACCTTGTGATGGGCTCCCTCTTGCTCCCCTTCCCCACCACCCCAATGCCCCCCATCTTGACATTGGGGTGTCTCCCAGAATCTGATGTCCTGGATGTGTGCCTGCCCAACCTGGACACTTGGCCTTCACACGGTCGCCTGCCCCTAGGCTGCCCCGATGTCCTGTTGCCCCTGCCCTGGCTCTCCTCTCCCGGAACCTGTCCTTTCTGACTTGGGCCCTGGCCCGTTGCCTCCCTCCAGGGCACACAGGCAACACCACTGTTGGTGACCGGTCACGCTAACCCTGCCCAGGGCTGCCCACCTGGAGCAGTGCGTGAGTCCTGCAGAGGAGGGCCAGGGATGTCCCTGGGGGAGGAGCACCTGGGCGGAGGGAGACTCACGGTATCCCCGGGAAGAGCCTTCCT
Source organism: Tenrec ecaudatus (assembly GCF_050624435.1). Taxonomy (NCBI): domain Eukaryota; kingdom Metazoa; phylum Chordata; class Mammalia; order Afrosoricida; family Tenrecidae; genus Tenrec; species Tenrec ecaudatus. The sequence continues at coordinate 2,772,205 of NC_134541.1, read as the reverse complement.
GAGCGCTGGCCCTGTGGCTGTGGGTGTCTGTCTCCTGAGGCTGTCTCCGAAGGCACTTGCCTTGTTTAGAAATAAATGTTTCTCTGTCCCTCTGGCTGCTGAGTTGTTCAAGAGTCAGACAGACAGACAGGAGGGCAGGCAACAGGGCAGTGGGCTGGGTTTGTCAGGGACACCGAACTTGGGGCTGCAGCCGCCTCTCCTGCCCACCCCCGCAAGCTGGGCCAACCCCTCCTAATGTTTCTCCATGCCACCCTCACCTGCCATCTCTGCCGCTGCGACCAGGGAGGAGGCACAGCCAAGCCGCAGGGACATTACCCACTGCCATCGAGTCGATGCCGGCACCACGCACCTAACTCACAGAACAGGGAGACGCGCCTCTGTTTCTGAGACGAACTGCCTGTCTCCAGAGCTGGGTTTGACATTGAGATTGATCGCAGCCCAAGCAGACCCACCCACAAGGAAGCTCTCAGACATTCCCAAGGTTGCAGCAGCCATGGTTTCGGTGGGGGGGGGGCACTAGGGGAAGCAGAGTCTTGCCCTTGACCACCCCGCTCAGAAATGGCAGCTGCTCTTGCGGGCAAGGCCATTGGCTCTGCTTGCGTCACCCCCATGTGACAGAGCCTCCTAGGCTGTCATCTTGGGGGTGGGGGGCAAAGGCTAGAAATTTCTCCCGCCAACCTGTGGGCGGCAGTGAGTGCTTCTCCGGGTTCCCCTGTGGTATGTGCGCTCCCTGGGCAGAATCTGTTCTTCAGGAAGCACGGGCTGGACTGGCGGAGATGGGAGTGGTCTGAGTCTGATGGAGGGGGCTTGAGACCATGGGGATTCCAAGAGAGTCGCCCGAGCCCAAGAGGGCAGAGGAGTTAGAAGCCGGGAGCAGGGCACCATCAGGCAAGGGTGCCCCTGTGCTTGTGCAGGTAAACATTACTTGTCCAGTGCCCTTGTCGACCCAAAGGCTGAATAACAGACTGCTAACTACAGGTCTGTATTTCAGACCCACCAGTCTCTCCTGGGGAGAACTGTGAAGATTGACGGCGGTAGGAGAGCTCTTTACAGTGTTGCAGGCACTTAGAGTTGACTTGGTGGGTATGGGCTTGGGTTCAGGGTTTCATTTTGAGGGTATATGTGGTAGAGGGTGTACTCACATATGAGGGGGTAGCCTCCAGGGGAAAAGGGGAAAAAAGCTTCGCTGGGCAGGGTTTTCTTTGTATGCATTTTCCCCCACTTGGCGAATATCAAACAACTTGATCTGAGTTAGTGCACCCAGTGGCATTACATGGGAAGGTTCTCTCTGGTCACATTGAATCTTTTCATAAAAGCAGCTTTGCTGGAGCCTCGTTTTTTTTGTTTTGTTTTGTTTTTTTGTGTGTGATGGTCGATTTAAGAGATCAGTGCAGCTCTGAAATTGTTTCCTGCTTGGGAAAAATGCTGCAGAAACTGTTGTGATGTTGAACACAGCTTACAAGAACAGTGCTTTGGGAAAAATTCAAGTGTACGACGAGTGGTTTTCTCGTTTCCAAAAAGTTGAGATGCCAACTGATGACAAACCTTGTTCTGGACACCCAGCCACTTCCCAAACAGTCAAAAATGTTAACTTGTGCATTTGGAGTTTGTTCCACCAGGACAGACTGTTCACTGGCTTTTCTATTTAGAGGTTCTGAAAAGATTGCGTAACGGTGTGCAACAAAAAAGGCCTGATTTGTGGTAAATGGGGGACTGGTCTTGCCACCACAATGCACTTGTTCCTGCAGCCATCTCAGCACACCAGATTCTGACATAGAACAGCATGCCAGTAGTCCCACGCACCTGACTTCGCTCTGTGCAACTTCTTTTGTTTCCACGAATGAAGGGGGCATGAAAGGACAGCAATTCGATGACTTGAAAGAGGTGAAGGAAAAAAGAGGGAGGTGCTGTCAGCCATCCACACACATGAGTTTGAAAAATGTTTCCAAGAACGGAATTGCAGATTTGACAAATGTATTATGTGTATCGGAGAGTACTTTGAAGGCGAATAGGTTGTTTTGTAATAAAACGTAAACATGTAATGTTGTACAACATCCACCTGTTTTTAGGTACCCTCTCGTACATACCTGTGCTGAGGGAATATGTGGCCGAGGGGGATATATTAGCACATACCTGTGCCACAGCAGGTGCTGGCTCGGTTCGACTTGGTGGGGTGGGGTCCTGGACTCGGGAGCTGTCTGTTTCCTGATGCTGCCCTCACAATTACATTTGTTAGCAGAACCTACAACCCAATTCCAAATGGGGTCATGTTTGCAGCAGGTGTGGAGGGTTCACCCCTTTGGGGACCCTCATCTGGTCGGCCCTGGTGTCGTGATGGCTAAGTGTCGGGCTGCTTATCCACAAGGTCAGCGGGTGGAAACCCCCAGGTGCTCGTTGGCAGAACGAGGCGGCTTTCTACTCCTGTACAGAGAGTCTCCACCCTGCCCCGAGGGCCTCTGTGAGCTGGCATTGACTGGGTAGCGGGGGTTTGGTGATGGTGATGGTGTGTGTGGAGGGGGTGGGGCTGGTATTGGGGGTCCTTCGACCAGACTGGATAGTGTGGACAGAGTGCGAGTTCCGGGGGGGGGGCGGTACAGAATAGTAGAGCTGGCATCCCCGAGCCAGAGACTCACGAAGCCTGTTCGAGGGCGGAGCAGCCGCCATGGGGGTCTCTGCTATGAATAGAAGCCGGTTCTGAAGGTCAATTCCGGGGGGCACATAAGGCCTGCCCCGCTGTCTCCCCACGGGGCCTGCAGGTCCCGGAAGTGGGCCGGCTCCTGGCTGGGCCCCAAGGGCGATGCGGAGGCAGGAATGGCAGTCACGGGTGCTGGGTTCCCTGGACTAATTATGCTGCTGCGCCTGACAGCCCAACCAGCCTTTCCTGGCTCCGCGCTGGGGGAGGAGCGGCTGCGCGCGGGGAAGCCTCCATCCACCTGCCCCAGCTGCCGGCGGAGGATTCCCGCTGCTGCCTCCGCAGTGGCGCGGGCGGGCAGGGACTCCGCGGGCCACGCCGCTGCTGCATCTGTCCGTCCTTCTGCACGCAGTCAGCGGCGGGGGCAAGAGCAGCCCCGCTCCCCGCAGGCGGTCTGAGGCGCACACTGGCAGCCCTCTCCAGTCACCGAGAGCCGGGAGAAGGACTGGTCAGCCAGGCGGCCCCAGGGCCCCTGGGGTGCAGACTCCTAGAGGCAGGGTGCTGGCCCCCCAGGCTGCTCCCAGAGGGGGGCCCAGGCTCTCCCACGTGTGGCACACGATGATGAGGATGGCCGGGAGGCCCTGCACGTGCAGAGTTCGGCTGCCCGCAGCTGCCCGGTGACCCCAGGCTGCCGCAGCCCCGTGGGGCTCAAGGTGTCCCCGCTGTAGGACGGCCCCGGGGCGTGGGGCGCCCGCGATGGTGCAGAACGTGATCTTGGTGTTCTTCCGCAGACGGCTGAGCCAGAGACCCGCGGTGGAGGAGCTGGAGCGCAGGAACATCCTGAAACGTGAGTGCCCCCCTCTCGCCGCCCCCCACCCCCCGCAGCAGGGATGCCAGGCTCAGAGCACGGCCTGCGAGAGAGGACCGTCCCTCCGGGAGGCTTGCTGCCCCAGCCCAGATAGTCTCTGCCCGGAGCCCCGAGTTTGGGAGTAGGGTCACTGTGGCGCCCAGCTTACTGCTGGCGGGAGGGGCAGGTGTCTCTGTGGGTACTCGTTAGGCTGTGCAAGGTGCCAGCCGAATAGGGCACAGCACCCCTCTCTCAAAGGGCAGGCTGGATCGCGAACAACCCCCAACCCGGACCTTAGTTTCCGTCCGAGTCGTTTTGCCTGTGAAACATTGTCTCCGGGGGTCACGGGGGCTGTGGGTGTGAGCTGGAACCGCCCTCGCGGTTGCTTCTCTCTAAGTGAGGGCGAGGTAGGTGCCATCCGTGTGGTGGCCGAATGCCATGAAGACCTGCCCGTGAAGCGTTCAGACAGCACCCAGGGCAGGTGTCGTCCGCTTAGGAGACAGAGTCCAGGGCCGGGTGCGCTGCCCCTGGATGCATGCCGCTGGGCCTCTACCTGCTCCCTGTGGTTTGTAAATGAATGGAAACCACCGCCCTAAGATACTAGACGCCTGCTCATGTGGACCAGACACGGAAGCTCAGTTTGAGCCCCGCAGGCGACTTGGACACACAGCGAATGAGGTTGCCTGGCCTTTACTCCGAGGTGCTTCTGGGTAGACTTGCACCTCCAGCCTTTCTGTTGGCAGTGCTCCAACCAGACTAGTGGATGTGGTGAAGCAGGCAGAAAGTGCAGGGTCAATGATCCCCAAGTGTTTGGGTTTCGAACAAGGGAAGCTGCCTATGTAGAAAGCTTGTTGGTCGCCGTGTGGTGCAGGAGCCATTGAATCAGTTCTGACTGCTAACGAGCCAGCCACAACTGAGTGAAACACAGCCTGGTCCTGTGACAGTGCACACCGTTGTCCTGTTTGAGCCCATTGTTGGAGCTGTGCTGTCCGTCCGTCCATCCGTCCATCTTGCGGACGGCCTTCCTCTTTGTTTTGCTGAACCTCCGTTACCAAGCAGGATGTCCTTCAGGCACCAGCTTTTCACGAACAAATGCCAGAAGTACGTGAGCCGAAGTCTCACCATCTTTCTTCCAAGATCAATTTGTTATAGTCTTCCACAAGCCACAGATGGCTCTAAAAATCGCCCACATGGGAACAGGGCAGTGCTCTGCCGGGACCTGGGCAGGGAGGGCTCACACTGCCCGGTGTTTGACCTGGGGACCGCTCCCCTGCTGTCTGGGCAGCAGAATCCTCCCACCAGCAGAACCGAGATCCAACCACTGTTGCGGAGGCCTTTCTAGCTAGTGGTGACCCTGTCAGACAGACCAGAGGCGCCCCCTAGGGTTTCTTGGGTTGTCCTCTTCACAGAAGCAGCGGGCGCAGCTTTGTCCCCTGCCCTGGCTTGTCCCCCGCCCAGGGCTTTTGCCACGGCACCCTCAGGCTCCCCTGCCCACTCCCTGGGCTTCTGACTGTGTGGTCCTTAATACCAGGGCAGTGCTGGGGCTTTGAAATGGAACTGATGCTGCTGCAGAGGGGACTTGCCCTGTAGGACGCTCTTGCCCCTGTGCTTTGTGTCTGAGCCACAGCGCCCCCTGTGCCGACTGACACTCAGGGCCAGCACTGGGAGTGGGAGCCTGGAGAGCTTCCCCGCTCGGCAAGCGTGGCTGTGTGGTTGGTTTGGTTTCACTTTGTTCCGTGGAGATGAAACTAGTGTCACCATCTATGGCCCACTGTGGTGCAGCATCCTGGGGCCCTGGACACATGGACTCCAGTCGTTCCTGCACAGCAGCTCCCACTGAGAAGCAGATCCTGGAATGTAAGCCGTTTGTACCCGCTCACTTGAGTGGGGAGCACATGCCAAAGTGTGGGCCTGTCGGGGACACTCGGATCTGCCTGGGTGTTCATGGGTACAGGAGCCTGGGATGGTAGTGGTGATGCTGCTGCTGATGCAGGGATGGTGTTGTCAGGGGTAATGGTAGTGATGGTTGTGGTGACTGGTGATTGTGGCGGTGGTGGGTAGTGCATGATGGTGGGTGGTGGTGCTGATGATTATGGTGCTCATAGTAGTGGTAAGGATAATAGTGGTGGTGATGGTGATGGTGACGGCAGGGATGGTGGTAGTGATCAGGATGGTGGTGGGGATGATGGTAATGATTGTGGGGGTGGGGAGGGCTGTAATAATGGCGCGGTAGTGAACACGGTGGTAGTGATCTTGGTGGCGATGAGGATGGTAGTAAGGATTGTGGTGATGATGGTAGTGAAGGTGGTGGTGATGGTAATACAAGTGACAGTGGTGGTGATGACGGTGGTGATTGGTGTTCATGGTGATGTGATGATGACGGTGGTGATTGGTGTTCATGGTGATGGTGGTATGGATGACAGTGGTGATTGGTGTTCATGGTGATGGTGGTGATTGGTGTTCATGGTGATGTGATGATGACAGTGGTGATTGGTGTTCATGGTGGTGGTGGTATGGATGACGGTGGTGATTGGTGTTCATGGTGATGGTGGTATGGATGACGGTGGTGATTGGTGTTCATGGTGGTGGTATGGATGACGGTGGTGATTGGTGTTCATGGTGATGTGATGATGACGGTGGTGATTGGTGTTCATGGTGGTGGTGGTATGGATGACGGTGGTGATTGGTGTTCATGGTGATGGTGGTATGGATGACGGTGGTGATTGGTGTTCATGGTGATGTGATGATGACGGTGGTGATTGGTATTCATGGTGATGATGACGGTGGTGATTGGTATTCATGGTGATGTGATGCTGATGGTGATGATTGGTGTTCATGGTGATGGTGGTATGGATGACGGTGGTGATTGGTGTTCTTGGTGATGGCAGTATGGATGACGGTGGTGGAGGTGGTGATTGGCAGTGATGAGGGGTGGTGATGGTGATGAAGGCAGTGGTGGTGATGGTTTATTGAGCCTCCTCCATACCAGACACTGTGGCCTGCATGGTGTGCGTGTCCTCAAGCCCGCGAGGGCTGCATGACTTGACTCTGTCTTGCCCATGAGGAGTTCACAGCTCAGAGCCCGAGCAGGCCTCACAGTGAGCTTTTATGAGGAGCTGGTAGCAGTCCACCCAGGTCTGCCTGGCTCCACGGTCCTGATCCTTAACCACTGCGCCTGATGACTGTGGCTGCTCAGGTGTGAGTGCCCAGCTGCTAGAGCTACGTCCAGAGCATGCGGTGTCCCTGGCTGGCACAAATGGTTAGGCACACAACCACAAGTCCAAAGGTGGGGGGCTGACACCTTGTAGACAGGCCTGGCGATTGCTTCTGAAAGGTCACAGCCCTGAGCACCCCTCGGTGCAGCTGTCCTCCGCACCCACAGGGCTGTTGTGGGTCAGCCTGACTGGGAAGCTGGCCCCAGCTGGGCTCTGGGGTGGGTCTCTTTTGTCAGAGGACAGCATTGACTTAGAGGAGCATCTGGCCGGGTGTGCAGATCACCCCCACCCCACCCCCACCCCAAGAGAGCTTAGTCCTTAGGAAGGACCTCGTGTGGTGGGGCCCCTGGACAGAGGAGGCACTGGCCAGCATTTCTCAAAGAGCTGCTTGTGCCCAGGCCACTCTGCTTGTGTCGATGGCACTGTTTGAGCTACAAACCAGTCTGACTTAGCCTGCATTTTTCGCTCCGGCTGCGCTTGGGAAAGTTGGAGCCATGGTCTCTTCCCGCCTGAGCGACCTTGGGACAGGCCTCCTTGTTGCAGGGCCACCAGCCCCGCTGCACGCAGTGTGCATTGGCTGGCTAACCCAGAGGTCAGAGGTTCAAGCTCGCACCATGGCACCTTGGAAGAAAAGCCTGCTGACCTGCTTCAGATGACATTTGGTTGATCCCGTATCCTGGGGGGAAGCAGGTGGGGGGCTCTATGGGGAATGTCTCTAGGCAGCTCCCTGACCACTACTTACTGACTGTGGATTCCTGGGTGGCAAGGTGGGCTGCCAACTCCAGGGTCGGCTGTTCAAAACCATCAGCCACCCCATGGGAGGAAGACGCAGCTTTCTGCTCCCAGAGTTACGGTCTTGGAAACCCACAGGGACAGGTCTTCCCTGCCCTCTGGGGAGGCTGTGAGCTGGCATTGACTCGGTGGCACTGAGTTTTCAGTGTTCATGGTGTAATGTACCATAACCCAAACCAGACTCGCTGCCATCAAGTCCGTGCTGACTGACTGTGGGTTTCTGGGACTGTGACTGTTGATGGGAGTAGAAAGTCCCGTCGTTCCATCTCGGAGCTGCTGCTGGTTTCGAACTGCCGACCCTGCAGATCACGGGTAGAATAGCATTCTGTAAATGCTCAAAACAGGGTGAGAATGGGACACAGGCCACGTGAGCACATGCAGGTGGAGAAATGGCGTCACAAACGTGGCTCCCTGCAGGGTGACCGAGGACCTTCATTCTGTCAGACACAAAACCGTAGTCCCGGCCTCCCCACAAAGCACACGTGAGGCGCACTTCCCCTTCTAACCCACCCTGGTCCTCGGCAGGGTCCCTGTGGGAGTTTCAGACACTACTGTAGTGGCAGGGACACGGGACCACCCATCCTGCAGCCCCAGCTGCCTGTCAGGCTGGCCGCAGGGCGCCCGCTCCCGGCCTGGAGGTGGTGCAGGGAGGCCTGCTGGTGAAATCCTCTCGAGATGGCCTTGCAGGGACCCGGGCATTATCAAGCAGTCGAAGTTCCAGAAATCTCACATCCATTATCTATCTCATGACCTGGGCTGCATCTACTTCATACTACATCTCTGCACAGAGAGCTGTGTTTAGCTCCTGGATGTAGGTGTGAGCGCAGCATGTGTGCAAGCAGTCACACGCAGCCAGCCCTGCCCTTAGGCTGTCACTCGGGCCTTTGAGAGCCGGAGTCGCCAAAGAGGGTGGCCAGGCAAGCCTGGAGGTGGTGGACAGCGGTGGGTGGGGCCTGGCTAGGTGGGCTGTGGAGACCCAGCTGGGTTCAGGATTGGTGGATGTGAAGCACCAAAGCCACCCTCCCTGCCATCGAGTCGATGCCCACACACAGCGACCCTGTAGTACAGGCTAGAACTGTCTCTGGGATTCTGAGTCTGTGACTCTTCACGGGAGCAGAAACCCCCAGTCTTTCTCCTATGGGTGTGAAAGAGACTCGCAAAGTGGGGATTGGACATGATGGTCTGATGCTGCTGAGAGCCTGGAGAAGGGGTTCCCGGTCTGATGCCGACCCTCTGAGAAGGGTGCTCGCCCACTGGGTGAGAAGGACAAGTATGTGCAGTTGGAAGGGAATCCTCTGCAGTCCAGGCTGAGCTCCTAGAGTCGGCACCGGCTGCTGGCGCCCCTGGTGTGCCAGAGCGGAACTGCATTCCGTGGGCTTTCTGCTCCAGGAGAGTTGGTTACAGGTCTCTGAAGCCCAGGGCGCAGTCCTACCTGCCCAGTACTAGAGGGCGGCTCAGAGCGTTGGAATCGACTCAATGGCAGTGAGTTTGATTTTTGCTTTTGGTGTGTTAGGAGGGAGCCACGACGGCATAGTGGGTGACAAGTTTGGCTGCTAACCGCAAGGGCAGCAGTTTGAAACCAGGGGACACTCCTCAGGAGAAAGATGAGACCCGTAAACAGTTATAGGGGAAAAGACGGGGAGTAAGAGTTAGTGTTTCTGGAACTCACGAGGGCAGTTCTGTTCAATAGTGTTGCTGTGAGTCAGCACTGACTCAATGCAGGGAGAGAGGTGTGCAGCAAGCAAACCAGACCTCCAGCCGGTGGGTTCGCAGACTTCAGCACAGAACCATCTGCCTCCCAGGGAATCCCATCCTGCAGGGAGGAGGCAGGCGCGCACGCGCGCGCGCACACACACACACACACACACACACATCATCATCATCATCATCATCCCCACCCCACCCCGTCCTGAGCAGCGGCAGGTGAAGCAGAGGCTGTGCTGTGGGAAGAGGAGGGAGGAGGTGTCCACGTTCCTGCTCATAGTGCAGTTGTGTCTTGCTGACACCTGTCCCCACCCGTTTCCTTCCACAGAGAGGAACGACCAGACGGAACAGGAGGAGCGGCGTGAGATCAAGCAGAGGCTGACAAGGAAGGTACTGTGCCCACTGGGACGCGGTGCCCGAGGCTGGTAGCAGGATGTGTGCCTTGTGGTCAGCCCCCTTAGGAAGTTAGCAGGCACTAATTGGATCCATCCCTGGTGGTCCTGTGGGTTGCACTGTGAGGGTGGCCGTTTGTGCCCACCAGTGGCTCCTGAGGGGAAAGCTGAGGCCGTCTGCTCGCAGGGGCAGTTCTGCTCTGTCCTGTGCGGTCACTGTCAGTCAGGACCAACTGGATGCCTGGGGCCAGTGGCTGTGTCCTGGTGGACATTAACAGAAGGTCCTTTCTGAGCATTCCTGGAGTGCTAGCAGTTGGCGGGAGAACTTCGCTGTTCGGTTTGAGGTAGTCAGCTGGTGCTGTGGATCAGGATTGCTTGGTTAGGGTACTGTTCTGCCCTTCTCGAGGCCCTCAGCTGCACGGTGCCGGGCAGGGCAGCACATTTACAGCTGTTGGCGAGGGTGAATGTGCTGGCGGGAGCACCTCAGGAGGTTGCTCTGGTGTGCCGTGTCCACCTGCGTCCATCTTTACTTGCAGCTTAATCAGAGGCCCACCGTTGATGAACTGCGGGACAGGAAGATCCTCATCCGATTCAGCGACTACGTGGAAGTGGCAAAAGCGCAGGACTATGACCGGAGGGCTGACAAGCCGTGGACTCGGCTGTCGGCAGCAGATAAGGTATGCGGCAGCCCTGGCCGGGGAGCGGTGTCGCAGAGGGAGGGCCATGCGTGTCCCCTGGGGGGCTTTTCTTAGGGTGAATTCCACCATGGCTTGGCCAGTTGGGGGTCCCCTGACATACATCTGGGATCAGGTGTCGGACACATTCTCAGCAGGGTGACAGTGCTGTCTCCTTGGGACTTGGGCACGGCCTGGGGACATCATTGGTTGTCACAGTTGTGGGTGCTAGTGGTATTTAGCAGGCAGTCAGGGTGGCTGCTCAGTTCCAGGAGAAACCCCACCCGGTGACCCATCCCCTCCCGGACGGATGGCTGCCTGTGAGGAGGCAGGGCCACTGCAGGAGAGGGCAGGCGGTACAGGTGCACATGGCCAGAGGGTGGGAGTCTGCGGTAGGAGGCTCTGGGCTTGTCCTTGGGCACCTCCTAACGAGGAGACAGAGGCTTGCAGAGGCTCCGGGAAGTGAGGGGTGCAGCGCTAGCACTGCATGATTCACCGAGTCTTCAAAACCTGCAGGCAGGGTGACTGATTAGCGGTATCCACGAGGGACACCGGTGTAAGTGGCCCGGGAGGCATTCACGGGTCTGGCGATTTGGCACCGCCGTGTGGCCCACAGGACACCTGTTGGCCAGCATCGAGTAGCCGACAAGGACGCACATGTCTGTGGTCAGCAGTGGTACGGAGTAGCCCACAGGGGGGCCAGCAGTGCAGGTGACCCACAAGGACACACACTTTTTCGTGGTCAGTATGGAGTGGCCCACGGCACACACTTGTCCGAGGTCAGCAGTGTGGTATGGCCTGTGAAGGCGTTCCTTGGCCAGTGTGCAGGCTCCACCCGGGATTACCCTCTGCAGAGAGCCCATCGGGCCTTCTACCTTCTCATGTGCACGGGCAGGTCATGCCCCACCAGCACCCTGGTGGAACGCAGGCTGTGGGGCTCGGGCAGACCTCCCTGACTGCCTATGGGTGCGATGCTGAGCACAGAGGCCCCAGACATGGGCACTTGAGGTATGTCAGCTAAGGAGTGAGCTTCCCATTACAATGTCTGCGTCCCAGCCATTCCTGCTCCGTGCTGCCTGTCTCCCTTGGAGTGACCTGAGAGTGGGGATGCTGACAGTGAGTCACGGGCAGCTGGGAGGACCTGCTCAGGCCAGGTCACCCCCTCTGGCCCCTGTGCCAACCCCAGGGAAGCGTTATTTCTCCGAGACACAAAGGCGGCCTATGTGCCCACTGAAAAGGGGAGTGGCCTTCGCTTTCAGCTGCTCGGGGACGGTCGCATGACTGCCCGGGTAATGCAGGGGCCCTCGGCCAGCCGGTTTCCCGTCCTGACACAGTGCCCTGTGTTCACCTTGCAGGCCGCGATTCGTAAAGAACTCAACGAGTACAAGAGTAATGAGATGGAGGTGCACGCGTCCAGCAAGCATCTGACGAGGTCAGGCTGCTGTTTGTGACAGCTGTGAGGTGCTTCTAAGGGGGACCTTACTTCTTGGAGCAGGGGGTGGGGGAGGGGTGGTCCTAGGATCTTCAAGAGTCACCAAGAGTTGGGTCTAAACAAATGTCACATTTCTTCAGGGCCCTCTGTTGACAGAGAGCCCTCCTGCTGGACCGACACAGCCCTGGCGCTCTCTCCGGGGCTGGGTGGGTTAACACAGAGTGAGTAAAGTGGGCCTCAAAGCAAGGAGAGTCATGCTTCTACCCGTTTTCTTCCCCTTCCTGAAGCGTTCAAAACTCATTTCTCTTAGCTGTCTCTCCTCCCTGCCTCATTGAAATGTTTAGTCAGCTGGCGATCCCCCAAAGGAAACCTAGGGGTGCTGTGGGTGAGGGGGTTGGGCTACTCCAAGGGAGAGATGAGGCTGTCTGCCCTGGAAACCAGTGGTGCTCAACCTTCCTAATACTGCGACCCTTTAATACAGTTCCTCATGGTCTGGGTGACCCCCAACCAACCCAAACTTTATTTTCATTGCTACTTCATAACTGTAATTTTGCTACTGTTATGAATCGGGCGACCCCTGTGACAGGGCCGTTCAATCCCCAAAGGGGTCGAGAACCACTGCAGTGTAAAGGTTTATGAACTTGTAAGCCCTGTGCAGTGTCTTAGGAGTCGGAATCGACTCTGTGAAGTGGGTTGAGCTTGGTCGGAAGCCCCTTCAAAGCTCAGGGACCCCATGCTCTGCTCCCCAACTCGGCACCTTCTGTGAGTGACATGATGCAACATGCTGGGAAAGTGAGAAGAAAAAGGCTTCCGGGTCTCGGGGCTCAGGTCCCAGGAGGGGTGTGATTACTGGCCCCTAACCAGGACTTCCACCACAGGGGGTGATGGTCTTTGCCCACATCATCAGACAGTGCTGACCCTCGGCTGCTTAGAGAGAAATGAGTGTTCAGAATTTCCCTCTTTTCCTGCCTGTGAGTGCAGTCCTCTCCGGAAGTTTTCACGAACCGCTTTCCCAGGAATACTTGCTTGCCTTTGGCCTTTCTCCCTTGCTCTGAAGAGGTTCAGGCCCTAAAAGCAGAGAGCGGGAAGCCTGCATGCAGACACTGCTTTAAATCGTAGACATCTTTTGTTTTTTAGCATCCCATGGCCATTGTAGGAGCTCTGCTGGCACAGTGGGTAACTCAGCTGCTAAGCAAAAAGGCTGTCCAGCGGGAGAAAGACATGCCCTCCACTTCCGTAAAGGAACCACCAGGTGGCGGTCCCACGCTGCCCCGCAGGGTGGCCGTGAGTTGGAGTTGGCTTCATGGGCGTTGTTCTTGTCGCGAGGTGCCATCCAGGTAGTTCTGATTAATAGCTGCCCGGTGGTAGTGTAGCGGGTTACTGTTCTTTAAAGAGAGACTCATGACTGCGGAACAGGCCGGGGACATAGAATCCCATGCTACCAGACAGCGGCAGGCTGAATACATCGAGGGAGGAAGAGGAGCTGGAAGGGCAGGTGAAAACGATGGTTTTCAATGTTTTAAAGGTTTTCCCAGGGCCTCACATACTTTGGAGGAGGTAGCAACCATCTTATGTTGATAAGTGATTATTCCTCCTGACTTGTCACTGCCCTGGTATTTCACTGCCCTTCCAAAGGTTGAACGACCTTCTTTCAAACTACTACTTGCTGCTGTTGGGTGCCTCGGGTTGGTTCCGACTCAGAGTGACCCTGTGCATGGCAGAACAGAACGCTGCCAGGTCTTGCGTCGTCATCCTTACAAGCTGTTAAAGCTTGAGCCCCTTTGTTGCAGCAGCTGTGTCAATCCATCTCCTGGAGGGTCTCCATCCATGCTGCCGTGCATGAGGGTCCTTCTCTAGGGACTGGTGGACGAAGTACGTGAGAAGAAGTCTCGCCAAGCTTGTTTCCAAGGAGCGTTCTGGCTGCACTTCTTCCAAGGCATGGGTTTGTTCTTCTGGCCGTCCGCTGTTTCTCAGTATTCTTTGCCAGCATCATGACTCAGATACAGCCCCGTCTTGTGTAACGTGTCTAGGAGGCAACAAAAAATCACTGGCATAGCTCCTTAGCACAGTCCTCAGAGTGACATTCTCAGATTTGCCCAGTGCGATATGTCGTTTGATTTCTTGGCTGCTGCTTCTATGAGCTTCGATTGTGGATCCAAGTAGAATGAAATCCTTGGCAACTTTCATAAGTGCTTCAAGTCCTCCCGCTCAGCAAGCAAGGTTGTGTCATCTGCATAGCACAAGCAATTTAACAAGGCTTACGCCCATCCTGATATTGGCCCCGTTCTTCTTCATCAAGTCCAGTTCTCGAGGTTACTTGCTCAGCATACAGACTAAGTAAGTTTGTGAGAGGATACCACCTTGACACATTCCGTTCCTTTCAACCATGTAGTATTCGCTTTCTTTTGTTTGAGCAATTGCTTCCTTATCTGTACACAGCAGTGGTTCTCAACCTTCCTAATACCGCGATCCTTTAATACAGTTCCACATGTTGTGGTGAACCCCCCCCAACTATAAAATTATTTTTGTTGCTACTTCATAACTGTAATTTTGCTACTGTTATGAATCAGGCAACCCCTGTGAAAGAGTCATTCGACCCCCAAAGGGGTCATGACCCACAGGTTGAGAACCACTGGTATAGAGGATCCGTGAGCACCAAAACATGTTCTAGAATTCCAATTCTTTGCAATATTATCTGTAGTTTATGAACCATACAGTAAAAAAAAAAACAACACAAGTAAGCATCTTTGTGGTATTCTCTGCATTCAACCAAGAGTCATCTATATCCCTTATCCATGTCCTCTTCTGAATCTGGCCTGAACCGCTGGCAGCTCCCTGCCAATGTACTTCTGCAGCTGTTTTTGAATTCAACAGAAATTTACTTGAGTGTGATAATGTTTGATAAGTTCCATTTTCTGTTGGAGCACCTTTGTGTAGAATGGGTACAAATATGGGTCTCTTCCAGTCAGTAGGTCCGATAATTGTCTTCTAAATTTCTTGGCCTAGATGAGTGAGTGATTCCAGTCCTTCATCAACGTGTGAAACATTTAAATTCGCATCCTCTCAGTACCTGGGGCATTGTTTTATGCAAATGATTTCAGTGCAGCTTGGACTTCTTCCTTCAGTTCTGTGGGTTCTGGATTATACGCGCTGTCTTGGTATCATTGAATGTCAGCCAATTCTTTTTGGTGCAGTGACGCGGTATTCTATTTTCTCATGCTTCTCATATTATTAATGAAGAACTTGAGGCTTGGTGTTTTTCTTCTTTTAGCTTTTGAGATACGTGGAATGTGTTCTCTTTAGCTTTCTAATTTCAGGTTTTTGAACATTTCATTTTAATACTTCCTCTGTCTTCGTAAGCTGATCTTTGAAATTTTCTGTTCAGCTTTTTACGACATTATTTCTTCCATTTGTTCTAGCCACTCTAAACAAGTTTCAGCACCTTTTCTGACATCCATGTTGGTCTTTTCTTTCATTATTGTCTAACGACCTTTTCCTTTTTTCATGAATGATGTTCTTATTGTCATGCTACAGCTTGTCAGGCATCTTGTCATTAGTCTCAGTTGTGTTGTGTTAGTCTGGGTACTTCAGAGAAACAAATCCACAGAAACTCATGTATAAGAGAGAGCTTTATATAAAGGTTAAGTGCACATCAAGAAAACATCCCAACCCAGTGCTGCCCAAGCCCACAAGCCCAACATTAACCCATATGTCCGACACCAATCTACAAAGTCCTCCTCCACCTCACAAAACACCCACTATGATGCCGACTACAGGAGGGAAGCCTAGTCAGTGAATGTGCAAGCATCTCAGCACTGGCAGGGGTCTCCACAAGGCTGCTCCCGCACCCAGGGCTGCATCAGGGTAGGTCCATGTGGCTTCTCCTTGGGGATGTCTTGCAGGAAGTGAGCCTTGCCAGCTGAAGCAGGGAACTGGCTAAGCTAGCTGCACCCTGGTCCGACCATCAGAAAGCAAGAGACCTGAGAACTAGAAAGGCGAGGCTCACTGAGCCATTTATCCCTCCGCCCTTCAATTAACCCATGTGTTTATTGGCCTGGATGGCACAACAAACTTTAATTACCTCAATCCACCCCTTGCCAACGTGGCACCTGTACATCATTCTTTGGCCTCCGAAGTGCAATTAAGTAACACCTACACATTAATCATATAATCCTGTGAAAATGTCCCCCCATCTATGAAAGTTTATACTTCATGTGCCATATCTGTTCTTAAAATGTTCTCTAAATATAGGTGGGGTATCCTCAAGGTTGCAGTTTGCTGTTTACGGACTTGTTTTCATTTTCTTGAGTGACAACCTGAATGAGAAAATTGATGACCTGTTCCCCAGCAGGCCCGCCCTTGTTTTAACTGGTGATACTGAGCTCTCATCATCTCTCCATGGATGTGATCAATTTGATGCCTGTGTATTCCATAGGCCCCGTTTATCTTGAAAAAGAGGCATTTAATGAAGATTTCCAGTTTCGTTTCTATCACCAAGGCTATATTTTACAACTACTGATCTTTCCTGTTTCCAACTTTTCCATGCCAGTGTATGGTAATTCTTAGTGCATCTTGATTGCACACTTGATCAATTTCAGAATGAGGAAGTTGGTAAAGTCAGTTTCTTCATAATTTAGTGGTTGGTACACACATCTGAGTAATAGTTGGATTTACGAGTATTCTGTCCCACACAGGAGTGTACTTCATAATAAATCTTGAGGTGTTATTGATGATATGCTCTTTACCTTGAATTTGTCTTTCCTGACATAGCACATCATGTTTGCCCAGCTCACAATGGTCAATACTGGCCTATTTGGGCTCACTCATGTCTGCGGCAGTGGTCTTTGTGAGTTCCATTTCGTTTTGATGACTTCCATTTTTCCTGGATCTAGCCTTCATACATTGTCTGATTACTGCTGGGTACTTGCAATGTTTCCTCCCCTGTTGAGTCATGCTCCATCAGCAGAAGCCGTATTCTATCCCAGTCAAGGTCACCTCCACTTTGAGGAGGCAGCTCTTCGCTGGTCCTGTTTTGAGTGCCTTCCAATGAGCGGCTCGTCTTCTGGCGGTCTGACGTTCTGCTCTCCCTAAGGTTTTCACTGGCCAGTCTCTCAGAAGGACGTGGCCTACTTCTTTTTCCTGGTTGGTCTGAAAGTTCTGCTGAAACCTGCTGACCGTGTCGGACTGACCCTGCTAGTATTTGAAACACTGGCCGGCAGAACCGTTAGCATCACGCAACATACCAGCCACCACAGGACAACCGGCTGACAGATGACTGGTGGAAACTTAAATCCAGTGTGCTATCTTGAGGTCTGGGGTTGGGGCACACAATTCACAGATGATCCTTCACCCTGAACAGCTCTCTCGCCATGTCTCATATAACGGTCTCCAGGGAGCTTCTAATCACCTATCCCATTTATTTTTGGAAGATTTGGGTACATTTTCACAAATTTATAACAATTTGTCTTTTTTTAATCTAACTTTCAGATTCCATAGGCCATAGAGATTTTCTTCTGAGAAGAATTTGTGTTTAACTTTTGATACCAACACTGAACATTCATCAGGGAATTTTCCTGAAGCTCAAGATCACGCGGTGTGTTTCTGAGAGGCGGATGCCCACACCCCCCGGTGACATCTCTGCACACTTACAGAGGAAACAGAGGATGCGTTTTACTATTTGGTGCCAGGAGAGTATGACCTGAGACCTACTGGGGTCAGTTAAGACCCAAATCATTCAGCCAGAAGAAAACTGTCCTTTGCCATTGAACCTTGTTTTCCACAGCGTGCAGCTGGCCAGACGGACGGGAGACGTGCATGCACAGGATACCACCCCAGGCCTCTGACATGTGATGGTGTCATTCAGTATTACGTGGGAAAAGGCATTTTTATTCTGATCACGATTCATTTGGACGTCTTTTGAGTTCATGTTACACAAAACAGGTTGTTGTATTATACTTTCCCCTTTTTTATATAATGCCTAACAGAAAAATGACAGCTGCAACCTTTTGATTCCTGATCATTTTGTTCTTCAATTAAATGATGACCTATTTCAGGAAATGGACCCAGGCTTTACCTTCTCTTTGGGACTGGGCACGAGAGGCTTGTTAAAATGAGTCTGTGAGACAAGTCACACTTTATTCCATTTGAGCCACCAGAATCCACGTGTGAAAGAGAGCTGCAGCATGTGTGTGTGTGTGTGTGTGTGTTTGAATTCTGTTAGTACATGTTGGTTGTGCCTCGGAAAACCAAGTCATCCTCTTTGAGTTCAGGTAAAAGCCTTTGGTTACCAAGTGTAGAAGAGATCATTCAGCCCCGAGGTAATTTTCTGAAATTGAAAATTAAGTCTTCATAGTTTGAGATCTGTTTAAAGCTCACATTTATAAACATTATGACAACCCCAGTTAAAAGAGAAGCAGTGTTAGCGGGAGAAAGGATTAGAGAGGGCACTGGCCAGGCATGCAGGGGGCATTCACAGGTAATACTACAAAGGGTGGGGTCGGTGAGTTAAGTGACCATAGCTCTGAGGAACATTTCCTCCTGGCCTGTGACTCAGTGTCCTTACAGAAATGAGTCTGCTTCCAGGGCAGGCGAGGGGGTGAGCCCAGCTGAGGGGACTTGCCCCTGAGAGTTTTCAGAGGCAAACCCTGGCGCTCTGCTGTGGCTGCCCGTCTGCAGGATGAGCCTCCCACGCAGCACTGCTGGTGCTGGAGTGAGGTCCACTTGGTGAGTGCCTAAGAAAGGATAGCCACCTATATGGTGGCCTTGATGTGACTGGTGGGTGTCCTCTGAACCTCCTACCTCATCTGCACCTTGTTGCTTCCCACCACCTTAACTTTTCTACCTCGCTGAGAGGTGGAGCAGGGTCTCCTGGAAATGCCTCTCTGTGGCAGCACACCCTTCTATGGGCCTTGTGATCCGTCCTAGGTGCTAGCACACACACTCCTTGAATGGTAGGCTTTTATAAGAAGTGCTTTTCAGGAAAGAAGTACAGCTGGGAAAACTTCTTTGAATCACATGACCACTGAGCATCAATTTCTAGATCCTTTCGAGCGAGAAGTGCTTTAATTGTATAAGCATTAATATATGCACCTTCTATTTTACTCCTCACCCATTGTGGGCGCCATTTGAAAAGTTGTCTACTTGTTTTCTTATTTTAAGCTAATGTATTTGTTCATAGTTCCAATTTAGTATTTTATTCCAATTTAAGTGGTCTCATTTGGAGGTCAAATTATGTAAAGCTAAGATTTCCATCCCCTGGCAGAGCAAGATCCATGTATTTATTACGAGAAAAGGGGAAGGCATGAGTACTGCTATTTTGGAATCTACCCAGCCTGAAACACAAGGGGGACTCAGTCTGCTTGGAACACCTGTGCTGTGACTGATAGGCGTCAGCCTGACCTCTGGCTAGACACTACCTAGCAGGTGGGACTTGTGTTTAAGACACATAATTGTATGGATTAAGCATGTTGTTAGTAAATTTGTGGGGGAATTAAATTTTCTTTAACAGCAACCCAAAATATTTAAGCTAATACGATAGAGGAAGGTATATAATGTTGTATAAAGTACATTAAAAATCTTCAAGGGTCTTGAGACTAGTTGAATCAATTTGAGACAAGTGACTTTGGGAAATACCAAAATCGCCTAGCAACAGGAAGTGTTATCTTTTATGGAAATGTGTGGCAAATTATGAGTAAGTGTATTCAGTTAGCTGAGGGTGCTCCAGCAAGTTGTGGAAAAGGGAATAAAAAGATAATGAAAATTTCCCACAAACTTGAAGTCCCTTCAGATATATTGGATGTAAGTATAAAAATATTTAGCTATATGATTATGTCTCTAAACACAAAATTCAAAATGTAGTACTCAAATTATCAGTCCCACCAGTTTCTAATACCCATTTTACCTATTTGGTTTCCAATGATTTTCTACTCGACTATTTCATATGAAAGAAAATATCTAAAGATCCTTATGAATGATTGTTTAACTGAGCACATGAGTAAGTTTCTAATATTTTATTGATATTAACCACTTAGACAAAAGTAAAATTTGTTAGATGAGCAGTAAGAAAACTGCCGGTTGTCAGTTCCTTAGGTCTGTGAGCACAGAACCATACCTCTGTGTCAAGTAATAAAAAGCATTTTTAGTGTCAATTTCTACTGTAAATATCCTTGACAATGTGAGCAGGGAAATTATATTTGCATCTTAATTCTATCTTTGTAAGAATCTTGATAAACCTGGTGCAGAAGTCTGGACATGGCACACATGCTAAAATTGGTAGACTTATTTTATAGCATCGTTCCTTTCAAAATGAACTTTATTCTCTTTTGGAAGGTACCTGTACTGGAAAAGCTACTGTGACTCAGGTGTATGCCAAGAAAGGCAGGCAGCTCTGTCTGTGCCTGCTTCCCCAAGATGACGCCTGGACTATAGCTGGACAGCCAGGACCACAACTGTCTTGCTCTGGTTCCTGCCTCCCAGGTTAGGCCGGTCAGTCGCTCGTATTTTGTGGCATATGATTTTGCTCAATATCTGACTTGGTTGTTTTTCATTCTGTCCCTGCTTACTCACTTCAGCTTTAATTAGGTATGCTTAGGATGTGCCTAGAAAGTGGTATTAGCAGGTGATGGTGACAAAGTGGCGGCTATGGAGCTTCACACAGAACACAGAGCCTGGCTGTACTAATTCTGTATCCACCCCACCCACCCCCGCACACACACACATACACACCTTACTGTGTGCATTCTGGAACAGTTGTCACCTTGCAGCTGTATTCGGTTGAGAATGTGTAGTGAACCTCTGCCAAGGTGTTGAATCTTGATCAAGCTGAGCATCGCAAGCCCTTGGCAATGCTTTCTCTTTGAAATCCGAAGATCAAGAACTTTTAGCTGCTAGTCACTGCTCAATATGCTTAATAGTCACTGAAAAATTAGCCACCTTTTTCTTTTTAAGTGGCCTGCAAACTAAATATTTGTATGCTATGTTCATATTTCTCTCTTAGCCCACAAAGTCTGAAATGATTTGTGTGGCCCTTTAAGCAAAACATCGTTTCATGTGTTCATCAGCCATTGGTGTGTGTTCTTTAGCGCACCATTCAGTCAAGTCCTTCGTCTGTTGTTATTGTAGGTGTGCTTTTTCTAGTTTGAGACCATTGTAGAAATAGGAGGTGATAATATTGTCTCCTTTTCTGTGGGCAGTCTTTTTACTCTAATATGGTCCTTTGTACAAAAACGTTTTAGATTTTGATGATCAATTTTTAAATTTTTTGTGCTTTTGTTACGTCGAGTCTGTTGCCAAATCAAAGGTCAAAAAGTCTATCACTTAATTTTTCTTCACAGAATTTCAGAGCTGCAGCTTTTTTAGAGCTTTGACCCATTGTGATATGCTTCCTTAAGGCAATGAGGTCTAGTGGCTCTCCCCCTTTCCCAATCTCATTCATTCAAGAGATTCTTCTTCCCTGTGTTAGGCCAGGTTGTGTAAGAAGGAACCTTGTATCAGAGAAGTAACGGAATCTTAATCTGGAGTCTGCCCCACCCAACACATGTGCCCTCCCTGTCACACGGCTGCACATGCAGATGCAGACAGGTGAAGCAGTGTCAGAGGAAGCCAACCTCTAGCAACCGAAGGGTCAGTAGGCACAGCTATACAGCTATCAATATAAAGATCATCGTAAAGTCATAGACAATAGGAAAGACAGGAGAGAGGATAAAATAAAGGAGTCAGATACATTTTATGGTAGCATGCTCACCTCAGCCCCTCTTGGTGGTCCACACGGAGGTGGGGAAAGGGAGAGAGTCTTTACTTTCTTGATATGTTTATAGGTAGCCATAAGACATGCATATTCAGTATTTATTATATGTTATAAGGTGGGTGGAATCTACAGTAAAGTCCCTAATAACTGTATTGGGGGGTAAGATATGAGGGGAGCTGGGTGACATGGTGGGAAAAAGAGATAGCCACAGAATGTCTGCTTCTGTAGGAAGAGAAAGCAAGCATGTACTCACTTTAAGGCAGCATAGCTATCAGGGGAGACTCTGTGGGAATGGTATTTATAGCAGGATAGTGTACTTGGACTTTATCAAAGTGGTGGCTTTCCTACCATGGAATACTCGCTTTCCAGATTCCCTCTGTTAGGGAATATAGTTCTCGTCATATTGCCCTCGGTGGTAGTTTTTCACAAAGCAGGAAGCCAGAGGGTACAGTCAGTTGGATGCAAGGTCAGTGGAATCAGGGCAGGCACAGACAGCTCAGATGTTGGCTCCCAAGGTCAGCAGCCCATGGGGAGCTGTCCCTGGAGGCAGACAGACTCCTAGCGAGGATGAAAGTGAAAGGCAATAGAGGAAGGAGCAGTTCTCACTCCTCAAGGAGAAATTATCAGGCTGTGACCTGGTTGCTAGGTTGAATGTCATTCCTACACTTTAATAAAAATTAAAAAACTAACTTCACTGCCATACAGTCCATACCAACTCATAGAGACTCTATAGGACAGGGTAGAATTGCTCTTGTGAGTTGGAGATGGTAACTCTTTATGGGAGTAAAAAGCTCTCTTTCTTCTTCTCCCCCTCCCCCCTTCTCCCCCTCCCCCCTCTCCTAGCTGGTAGTCTTGAGCTGCTAACCTTGCAGACTGCAGCCCAACTGGTAACCAGCATGCCACTAGGACTGCTATACAAGTTCAAAACAAAAACCAAACTCACTGCTATGGAGTCAATGCTGAGTCCTAAAAGACCCCTCTTAGGTTTCTAAGACGGACTGTTTACAGAGGTAGAAAGCCTCGAGTTTTCCTGAGCTGCTGGTGGTTTCAAACTGCCGACCATGCAGATCACAACCTAATTTGTAACCACTCCACCATCAGGGCTGATAAAATCTTTACTACCACCTTATTGATAACCTTGTTTCAAAGCAATTGACTACAGGTTTTTGATTACTGTAACTTTGGAGTAAAGTTTTGAAACTGAAATGCACACACCCTCCTTTTTAAGATTAAAAAAGATGAGTTGTTTGTATTGCCATTTAAGTTTCAAGAACAGTTTTTCTACTTATGTAACAACCAAAAATTAGCCATTGAGACTTTGATAGATATTGGGCTAAATGTGTAGTTTATTTGGATGGAACGCTGCCATCTTAACATTGTTCTCTAAGCCATGAACCTGGGGCATCTTTGTAAGCTTTAGGGCATTTCTTGCAGCAATGTTTTGTACTTGTATAAATCTTGTACCTCTCCTTGGTCAAATTTATTCCCACTTTGTTTTAATGCTATTGTAAATGTTTCAGATTGCTGTTTGGTAGTGTATAGAAATACAAGTGCCCTTTGCATGCTCATTGGGTGTCCTGTAGGTTTTCTAAATTTGTTTCTTGGCTGAAATAGTTTTGTGTTATGTGTATGTGAATTTCTGTCATCTGCATGCAGGCATCCAGGCACTGTTTTTCTTGCTGCATAAGTAGTCTGCTACAGTGTTGAATAGCGTGGTGAAGTGTTCGTCCTTGTCTTTTTGGTTTTCTTTCACCACTGAGGATGGTTCATATATTCCTTGTCATGTTGAAGTTCCCACTTGATTCCTTCTATAATGAAAGTATGTTGACTTTTGTCAAAAGCTTTTTCCTGCATCAACTGAGATGAGTGGGTATTTTTACCCCTCTTGATTCCATTGATGTGTTTATGTTGAACCATCCAGGAATTCCCACTTAGTCACATGGTGAAGGCGTGGCAGCAACTAACCACGTGCGGGTCATACTTTGGTAATGGGGACTGCAAGACTTTGTTGAGGTATGGAGAAAAAGGATTCTGGAACAGTGTCTAACTTTGGGGTTGAGTGTTTAGGAGGGTAAGATTTGTTACTTTTCTTTGGTGGTAAGGAAGAAGGAGAATTTGAGGTGCTAGTAGTACTGTTGTAATGCATTATTCCAATGTCTAAGGTCAAGTCAGAATTAAGAGGTCTGCTTTGGGGAGTGAACAGCAAGAACACAGAGGGCTCTGACAGGGGCAGAACAAATCTGCCAGAGAAGATTAGCACTACATGTAGGAAAGGGTGAGGGAGGGGCAAGGACTTGCCAGGTAAGTAGTGGAGATAGCACTGAAAAAGCCAAGGTGTTCAATGACCTGGGTAAAAGTTCCTAAGAAACATTCTGTAGAGGAGGGCAGTAGTTAGAGAGGACTTTGAAAAAAATTTAAATAAACATAGGCTACAATTGTCCTTCAATATCCCGACTTACCATTGGCGGGTTGTGGGAGGCCATGATGTTGGAGTGTTTACTGTGAATACTCAACAGGCCTGAGTACCCCAGTTGAAATGTATGGGCCTAAAGCTTGATTGATGTATTTTCTCTTCAGGCAGAAAGGGGGCAGTAGGTAAGTTGGACACAATGGAAATGTATCTCTTTATTTCAACTTAAAATCTATACAATTTGCTAGCATCAAAGTATTATGACAAAGAACACCAGGATTTATCAAACAGCCCGCTTAAAAGACTTCTCCTTGGGCTATTTTGTGCCTTCTAATTGGAGCGATAGCTGAATAAATACTCTTACATAGCTACTAGTGCTGTCCCATATGAGACACTTGCACGGGTGAGACACAGTAACTAGGCTCTTTCATCAGACGTAAATAATGACGACAGCCCTCTGCGTATACGGCGAAGCTCCTCCTCGTGCTATGGTGGTCCACCAAGGGGGAAAAAAATCATCACACTTAGATTTCACCAGTCACTATGAAACTATCACGTGAACTAGTCGGGGAGTCAGTCATTGATTCATTGAAACCACCCTCTGATAGTGTATCAGTGCTCATTCTCTACTATCATCACTGAGATTTAAGGAAGCCAAAAACTCCAGGATGGGGTTTAACAAGGACCAACATGTCTGCCATCTTTGGGTATCTTCTCAAAGCCGCTTCCTTTAAGCCCCAAGGGGATAACAGCTCTTCCCTAGCTTTAAGCCTTTGGGTAACTGTCAGGATACTCCACAGGCCAGCTGCAGTGCTTATGGGTCATTCTTCCTATTTCCATTATTCTAATTTTAATTTTTTCCACAACCCAAAATGAATTTCTCTTCATAAAGACCTATCTATTCAGTTTACCATTTTCTTGAGAAGCCTGTCTTGTATCCGTTTCATGTTTTCTTTCATCATGCACATCTGGAAATAAATAAATGCATTTCCATCATGAAGTATATTAGTATTGTTTTGTTACAGCAACCAATATTGGAGACTGCATATGAGATGTGTACCTCCGAAGTGAATATAGTGTCTTCACCATCAGTGTTGTTGCAGACATTTTCATCAAGAGAGGTTCTCAGAACATGGAGCCTAACAAGGGAAGTCATGAGAGGACTCAGCAGGAATTCCGACCCAGCTGCTAGCATCTGGTATATACACGTATCATCCTATCATTCAAATTATAAACTTGTACTGACCTTTGTTGCTCATTTTTCTGATAGATAGTAAGCTTGTGAATTAGCTTTTCCCAAAAGTCCTGTTTTAAGGGCAGATAAAACTAGTTATATTTTAAATATTAAAACACAGTTCTATATAACTTGGCTCTATGCTCAGTATTCTTTCAGATAAACAAAAACAGGAGGTGGCAATCTCTGATGTATTATCAAAAGTATCATGAATAAAAAACATTTAGAGCATGCTAAAGCAGAGGGAAGGCTTTTCCTTCGTTTGTTAAAAGCACAAACCGTGAATTCCTTCTCCAAAAATGTTAAAGATTCTTCCTCTCTTTCAAAATTTTCCAGCTCTTGTATGATGGTGAATTGGATTTTATCAAGTTTTTTATTCCTAGTAACAAAAATGAAGTGAAATTAATTTCAAAAACTAGCATTCACAAGCTGTCAGAAGAGGTTTTGATTACAGACCTGGACTCTTGAACTTGGTGGTTCACTTTTGCCATATGTTGTTGTATCAATTTCCAAGACTGTTTGATAAAATAATCCATCATCATGCAGTGATTCTGAAAAATATTTAACTTGAAAAAAACATAACCAAAAATATATGGAGCTAAGTAAGATAGGTCTAGGACATTTGAAATCTTAATTTTCCATAAAATTATACTCACTTCTAACTACAGAATGAGGTAGAATTGAAACAACATAAAGCATGTAAAATCCATGGCCAGCCCTTTTCTATGCGCAGCATACTGGAAACTACAGGGGTCCAGAGCTGGTGACAGAACTTGAACTACCCATCCCTGATTCGCTCTCCCACCTGCCTCTCTTCAAATGAGATTCAAAAGGTACAGCAAGGAAACTTTCTTTGTCCAAGAAAAGAAAAATGCTAAGTCAGAGCAGGAAGTAAACCTAATTGTCATTCTTCTGGTTCACACCAGTCTGAGGAAATTTGGGTTCCTGGGCATGTGTATAGCTCCAAAGAATGGAGTTAACGGACAATCTAGTGGAAAGTACAGTATACGTCATAATTAATTAATGATCACTCACTTGGTTCTTCCTCTTATATTCATGACGGAGTTTCTCATACATCATCTCTAAATGTGAATGTTCCACTTTGCAATCCAGTTGAGGGATATACTCATATGATGAAACTGCGGATATGTTTTCAGACAGTACAAAGTGAGGACAACCAGCTAAAGTCTCTAAAGATTATGAACTCAAGGGCAGGTAACATTTTTTTAATTTTAAGATAAAAAAATTGGTAAAACTTGTAATTTCATAACAAATCAGTCAAGGCACACTCTTCTAAGACTGACATGTGGCAATAGGCGAACTATAGATCTAGACTCATTGTGCTAAAGCATCAGCAGCAGTCTCCGTGGGAATGTGTGCAGATGAAGCCCTGAGTGACCTCAGGAGCCACAATCTAAGTAACTGTATGCACCAAGACATCTGCTCTACTTACTTGTACAGCTGTTACGATCTACATCTTCTATTCTAGACCGCTTTTGGGGAAGCAAGTTCTGTCTCTGTTCTTCTTGCTCTTCCATTTCTATGTCATCAGAATTACGTCCATCTTGTATGTACATTCGTTTGCGATTAGGATGCTGAGTGGCACCTTAGGGATGATTAAAAATACCTAGTATTTCCTTGTTTAAAAGCTTTTGTTTCATTTCTTTGCATTATGTTTTAGGAAACTACATTGAAGTCCATCTTGTTTATTTGCATTTGGAAATTCACTAGGCTTTCTAACATCACGATACTTCAGTAAACAGTAACCGTAGAGCAAAGAAAGGACTGCACACCTGATGATGCATGAGCCGTGTCAGAAGATGTGCTACAACCAACCTCCTCTCTTCCCTCACTAGATGAGGACAATGGAGACACGGAATCGCTTTCCTGAAATACACATTAGAAATTTAAAATACTGCAGGTACCTTTGGAATTACACTGACCACTGCACTCAAGCTCTAAAGCCACCAGCTGGTGTTTGTCCCTTCCTCTTCATCTCAACCCAGCCCTCGGTTAACCTCATTCCTGCAAGACAGCAGTTCTGTAGCTGCCTTTGGACTATTTCTCTGTGTTTGAAGGAGCCCTAGTGGCAGTCAGTTATGTGCTGGACTGCAAGGTCAGCTGTTTGAATCCGCTAGCTACTCTTCAAGAGGAAGAGATTTATAGCCTTGGAATTGCTTATAGGGTCTCTAATTGCCAGTTGACTCAATGGCAAGGGGTTTGGCTTTGGGGTGGGGTGAGGGACATGCTTTTAAAATTCTTCCTTAGTAGGATTTTCATTGTTTTGAGTCAGGAAATGAGAAGTCACAGATTAACAAAAAATTTAGATCCCTTTTCCTGCTTTCAA
This sequence comes from Tenrec ecaudatus, assembly GCF_050624435.1. Classification (NCBI taxonomy): domain Eukaryota; kingdom Metazoa; phylum Chordata; class Mammalia; order Afrosoricida; family Tenrecidae; genus Tenrec; species Tenrec ecaudatus. The sequence goes on along the minus strand of NC_134541.1, from coordinate 2,744,781 downwards.
TTCATACCTTTACAACACACCTTTCTATCCCCCCTTATTTGTCATTGTTTCCACCACTCTGATTAGCCTCCTTCCTAGTCCATAAGCATGTAGATTACTTCCTTTCCTTTCTTTAAGGAGTTGCTGCTCTTTCTGATCCATGTAGATAAACTAGGTCCAGCTCAGGCCCCAGTGCTCCTCGTCTAGCTGTAAAAGTCTGTTTTGACTTTATCTTATAGATTATTAAAATATTCTTGTTGATGGTAGACTAACTTTTATAGTAGCAGGGTCAACCAAGTTCCTATAGAATGATGAATCCAAAGGTTTAATGCTAAATAGGTCAGTGGGTCAGCAACTATTTACTATCATTCCCCCCATCTTAAACATCAGATGAAAATAACGAACCAATTTTAAAATGTCACACAAGGCGGCTTCTTTATTCCATTTTTTCTAGGCACTTTTGCAATTTCCCTTGTAGTTACTCTTAAAGGCTAATAATCTGATGATTTCACAAACAATCTTAGTTTCAGGCAAGTTTGAAAGGTTTAGTATTACACCTACCTCTGTTTGTGTTTCTGTGTAATTCTCATTGGTATTTGGAAGTTCATTTTCTATAAACTGTTTTTGTGGATTGTAACTGCTTACATCTGAATAACTGCTGGAATTTTGTGTTTCTTGTGGAATTGCTCCAGGACCATTCCCAGTAGTAGTATTCTTAGATACAGGAGTATGGTTGGGCTAAGAATGAAGAAGACAGAAAATTATCTAACAAAATCCCAGAGCATTAAAAACAGTTGACTATGGTTATCTTTCTAGAAAAGCCCAGAAGATTCTAGTCATTCAGTTAAGACAATTCAAAGTTGGAGGAAAAGGAAACTCATTGGGAAGTGACAGCCTTCTCTTTAAAGGACCAAGAACATTTTGAAGTCAAAGGCGGGGCATTGAATGGCCAATGAGTGTGCAACTTCAGGGTCTCCTTGTGGACACAGAGGCCTAGGAGCCCACGGTATAATGACAGCGGAGGAATGTACCATTTGTAACACTGCGTTAACGCGTAGTGAAGGGTAGTGTAACAAAAAATAGGTAAATTTCATTGAATGCTATCTTTTATCAAATGAGTTTCCTACGTAAGTGAAGAGTATATAGTGGAAAAAGAAATTTTGCATTGCGCATAGCAAAAACTCAATATCCAGAATACAAAGGACCTCTATAAATATATCTGAATGGATTTAAAAAAAAACAACTTTGACAATCTAAGGACCCCTGATGCTGAGCTCAGCAAATGATGACAGGAGAGTGACAGCACTGAAACCCAGGGCAAGCTTCCCAGGGCCTGGTCCGCAGTCACGGGAAACAGATCTGGTTCACGTGTCATATTAAAGTGACATCTAGCACCAAGTAACCGTAAGGATTCCATTGATGGGCAGATCCTTGATGTCAAGAAGGGAAAGGTGGGAGTCTGAGGGGAAACTGAGGCAGGTGAGTCAGTACTGACTTAAAGGATCTGAGAGAAAATAGAATGGTGGGAAGTTGGTTTTCAAAATGTAGTATTATAGAAATAGAATATCCCAGAAGTACTTCGCAGGGAGGGGGAGAATAGGGAGGCTAGCTCCCTACCTCTGCTGTCAACAAAAAAAGACATTGGAGTTTTATATAAGCTTTGCAGGATATATATATATATATATATTTATTTTGTGACGCTGCTGGGTTAAAAGAATGTTTGGTTCAAGGTGGTAGGACAAAGGTTAGATGTGGCAGAGGTTTAAGAGCTTGTGCTTAAAAAAAAAACACCCCACACAACCAACCTCACTGTCATTCCATTGAGTTTCCAAATCTGTACACCTACAGGGTCACCAGGACTCAAAACTGACAGAAATGTGTCAATCATATGGCTGGTAGCTGGAAGCAAACCTGCTGTCATCACGCTGCTGCTGAACCTGGGGAAGAGTCGACTGCTCCTCAGAGTCTGGGGCTGTAATTGGTACAGGAGGAGCACTGGTGGCACAGTGGTCACGCACTTGACTGCTAACACAACGGTGTGTGGTTCAAATCCACCAGCTCTACAGAAAAAAAGATGTGGCAGGATGCTACCATAAAGATCACCTTGGAATCCTGTGACTAAAACGCAGGCTGCCACAACTTCCTTCCACAGACGGGCCAGTGGGTTTAAACCACTGTGCCACCAGGGCTCCTAAGTGAGCAATGAAAGGCTACAGACTTTGAGAGTGAAACCTGAAAAGGTGCTTGTGTGTGGCAGGAACGAATGTACTGGAATCTCAAAAAAGGTGCATCCATCTTCTGGTCTGCAGCCATGGCTGTTCCTGTTACAGAATCCTCTGTAGCATGCATGCCACCACCCTTACTCCCACACTGCCATCCACCTAACTCTTGTCTGTAGGCTTCTTGGCAGCTGAGAATGTATCTTTCATTTTCCCCTCAGACCAAAGCCAACAACCTTAAGTACATAAGCAGTGCATGTGCAGATTTGATGATGATAGGCAAATAGATAACAGAACCTTGACAATCAAAGATTACGCCTCAAGTTAAAGGAAATAAATGTCTTCACAACTGGACCAATAAAGAGCATCAGGATAAATGGGGGGAAATTAAAGTTGTTAAGGATTACCCCATACTTGGATTCACAACGAAAGGCGGCATTTCAGGCTGTCACTTTGAAGACTAAGGAGACCTTGATGAAAACTGGACCATGAGTAAGGAATAAGAGCAAGAACTATGCCTTTAAAGTTTGATGTTGGTGAACAAACACTTCTTGGAGAAGGACCAGTTCCTGGAGAAGGCCAGGCTGTCTGCTAGAGTGAAGAACACTGAAGAGTAGGAAGGCCTTCCATGAGAGGGCAGCCACAGTGGACTCCCGCATAACAATTCTGAGGATGGGGCAGGTCAAAGTAACATTTAACTGAGTTGGAACCAACGCGAAAGTACCTCAAGCATACGACTCCCTTCAGATATCTCTGCTAAACAAGAATAATCTCTTACCAAAAATGGATGTGGAATTGGTGAGCAACTTTCTCTTGTACATGAATTTTTCTCACTGCTTTCATTTTTACCATTTAAGGACTCAAGTGATGACTTTTTCTGAGGTATTACACAACCATAATCTTGGATAGACTCCCTCTCAGTTATTTCTTCTAGACCTAGATTGCCACATGGAACAAAACACAGGTAACATTATAATACTGACAACTGCTTTAGAAATCACATAATTTAGTCCTCAAATCCTAGATGAACATTTTAAACAAAAGCACATATAGTGTTAACTAGGGTATAATGATCTGCCTGAGTATTAATTCCCAGTGAGGAAATTTATGGCTGCATTGTCAGTATGAAGAGAGATAAAGGCCATGAATATGATCTATATTTATGTGAAGTATTGAAATTCTGGACTTTGCCTGTGACTATAACCCTACTGTTGACATTCTACAGGACTAAGGGAATGTTTAAACTCTGCTAGAGGGTGTGACTGAAGTCACCATCCATTGTTTCCTTGGAGGTAAGACCTGCAAAAAAGATAAAAACCATACCCCTATCAAAACCATTTCTCTGTGTGTCAGAGCCATCTCAGGCTGAGAAAGCCCACAACCATTGGAAGGGGTACATTCCAGGTCTGTGTCTGAAGTGGCGGAGGCTGAGACTCTGGGACTGAGTAAGGGGTGGCTTCCAGGAAGACATGATAGAGATGGGTGTTGCTATGGGACCATTGCTTCATGGTAACCTATTTCCCTAATAAACGCCCATAATTTTAAGTATTGTTTGAGTTCTGTGGGGCCAATGAGCCTAACTTAGAAGCAGAGAGCATGGGAGGAACGTTTGGAGTCACATCTGCCACCTGCCTGATGGCCACAGGGACGCCAGCTATGACTTCCCATCTATTTGTCCACCATGCTCATCTGAAATGACAGTCAACCTGAGCATTGTGAAAATACCTGAGGCTTCTAAGAATGCTAGTTTCTAAAAAACAAACCTCAATGTATATAATATGTCCAATAAATACACCAGGATATTTCTTAGCTTTGTCCACAAAATGGCAAAAACAACACCCCCAGCCCAATTGTTTGCATGTTTTAAGATAAAAACATAAAAATTACACATTTGTGTTTTCAGTGTTTGGGAATATATTTTTTATTGGTGTGTTTTGACTTCCTACCATGGAAAATTTCATTGCCCTAATAACATTGTCCCAAGTCCACTTAGCAAAAACTAAATAACTGGCATTAACCCATTCAAAGTGATATTTTGACTACCAACCTCCTCAATTACTTTTTTGATTTGTTCATAGGACAGTATTGATTATGCTACTACAGGAGAGCTAATACCTCTCATTACTTCTACTGACGAGGGCATCCCAGACAAAGATGCAGAGGAAACATCAAGACTGCTATCTCTTGTGTCCTTGGGTCTGGATAACTTCTCCCACCCTTTTGGGGGCTCCTCTGGTGCTCCAGTAGTCTGTGATTCCTTGGGAAGCTTTATGGTTTTAGAATGGGTGGTTTCCTCCTAAATGTGTTGACAAAACTTTATACTTGAAATATAAATATTGAATTACGTATCTTATACACAAACAATGTCCCTACAACATACAGGCATAACAAGGACCCAACCATGGGCACGGAAAAACTATTATATATAAGACAGCATAAGACAAATACACAGGAAAATTGGTGGCAAGTATCGGAAACCAGAGCTTTCCTAGATCTTAAGGTTCAATGAGAGGCTCAAGGGCTTGAGAGGAGCAGAGTGTAGGTTCTGGGTACTTACTAGGGAAGAGAAGTACACTTTGCAAAAACATTTTCTTTCTTGGAATGTTGGTCAGAGTTTTCTTTGAATAGGGGAGGGTGGTGTGGGGAGGTTTACCTGTCTGTAAGGTAAGTTTAAACCGACAGAATATGTAGAAATACGTTGAACACGTGGAGATTTATAATTTGTGTAGTAATCAGATATACTGGCTGAGTCCCAAACGCTCCCATCCAGAACTACATGACCACAGACAAGTTCCTTCGCCTCTTTAAGCTCAAGGTTCTCATTTGTAATAGTCTTCCTCACTTCAGTGCTTATGAGAATATAAAAATTAAATCCATAAAGTGCTTAAAGCAGCACCTGGCACCTCATAAATACAATATTATTTTATACTGATTAAAGCCTTTCAGGAATAGGTGGTTGGGGATATATACTAATAGTCAAATGAGCTTTTCAGCACAAATTAATACATTTTTTATGGTAAAATTAGGTGCCTCGGCTGATGTTTGGGTCAGCTTATACTCAAGTATATATGGGATCACACAATTTAGCATTTATATTGCCTAAGGATCAAATTTTAGAATTTGTCTATACATTTTCTCCTGTAGGTGGTCTAAAAAGTGACAATGTATTTATATTTTTATGATCCTACGCTATACACTTATTGTATCTGTTTACCTTTACTGGCATTTTCTCTTTAGATGACAATTCTGCTTCACTCTCCGAGTCTGAATTTGAGAGATCTTTATAATTTATTTTCATTTTTGCTGCTCTTCGTGGAAGTCTGGTTCGTCCATCTGGAACTGTGTCATGTAACTTTCCAGTGGTGTTTTTTCCGGGTGTCTTTAAGAGGAAAAATACCTTAATATTATTTAACCAATGTTTGGGACACCACGAATATAAAATGGCACTGCGACAAGACAAGTAAATGAGAGACGATGTCTAATAACCAGCCGACTTTGTATCATCCCATTTCAAATCTCTTCTTTACCTCCTTTTCACCCTTAGTACAGGAAATCACTAATGAGACATAAAATCTATGGCCATAGAATAAAGTAGTTTCCAAATAAGGTTAGCCTGATTTAAAATGATGAAAAGTGTGAGAAAGTATACAGAGGCAGAAACGATTGTAAGCAACAACTGTTAATGATAATGTTAAAGGAATTGTGAACTTACCATTACTTTCTTATATCTTGGTGGTTCTGTTTCTAAGAATGATCCTGTAAATTAGAAAAATAAAGTTTAACTTTTCAGATAAGAGTTGGCATTAAGGTTTATTAGTGCACCTCTGCATACAGAAGTAAAAACAAGATCACATCTTTACTTATATGATGTTTGGTATGCTATCACTGACCAATTTCCTTTATATTGTAAAACGTTAAACAGACAAAAAGTTAGAGTTAACATCTGTGAACTAGATTATGAGCAACACCACATCTACTTCCGTGTACTCTCTCATACCCCTGACCCCTGCCTGTGCCCGCACACAAGGTAAGACTGTCCTGAAATTTTTGTTTTTCATTCACTTCCTCTAAAAGTAACGTTGCATTCCATATATATATATATCATCCTTAAGCAATACAACAAACTTTATAAAAGATATCACATAAATCCACACTGTGAAGTATAGCTTTGGTCTCTGTTCCTTCTGCATTTCAAACAAAATGTTTTCGACATAGTCTTTGAAGCCTAAGAAATGGGGTTATCAAGCCAGGAAAGAAAAGCAAAAGTATTTACAACACGTTCTAATCTTTCCCTTTGTTTTAAAGGTGCTCCATCTTCCCTCTAGATCATTGAGCTCCTTGAAGACCTCTCCGACTCCCATTAGTTACCCCACTGCTGCTGAGTACACCCTCCCCAGTCACTGCCTTGTCACACACGTCATCTAGATTCCAAAGACTTTAATTACTGTACACCGTCTAGCCGCTGTGCTACACCATACTTCTGCCCCTTTTATATTTGATGGTCTATTTCTCTCTCCACTATTTTTACTTATTTTTAATCTGTCATCTATTCTCATCACATATATGTTACTACTGGTTCTTTCTGTCCTCAATGAAAATCATAGCTGGTTCCCATTTAGAATTTTAGTTGAAATGCTCAGGGTTACCCTAAATCTTCCTTTTGAAATAGACTATATAAAATCTTTGTGCATCAGTAAACAGTGAAATTGATGTTAAGCTAGTGAGGCCATACGTATAGATTCACTACCACAAAGAAAAAGTAGAAATGTATATTGGGAAAATGTTGTCTGGAGAACTTAGGGGAAAATATAAAAAAAACAAAACAGCTTTCAATCACAGAAGGTTAAATCTTATGTGACACCCTTCTATGAAATACCTTGGTAAATGCATAGAGACCCAAGTTTTTCAGCCATCCCCTGGCTGCAAGGAGGGGAGAAAAGGAAGACATTGGCTCGGAAGAGAGTATCTGTGTATGGTCATGGCACTGGGGATGGCTGCACAAAGAATTCATGTCCTCAGTGGCACCAGATTATACATATGCTGGATTAACAAACACTTTACTTTTGGTATATTCTTAATGCATTTATATGCATTCCTAACAGGTTTGCATATGTAATATGAGAGAACTTCAAAAAGGTTTTGGAAAAACGGAATGAAAAGATAATTCCATGAACTTTTTGAAACCTCTACGTAATACATACATGCATTTTCAAACTTGGGTATGGCAGATCCACATACTACTTATGTGGATGCTTAGTTAGATGTATATTAGTGTCCAAATCATGGTTTTGGTTTAGGGCAGTAGTTTCATGAATACTTAATACATTGTTCAGTATTACTAATTAACTAAATGACAAATGCTAAGAGTAGGTAATAAACAAAGGATGATTATGAGAAAGCATACATATATACACATATATATATATATATATATTGTGCTTTGAAGATCTAAATAATAAAGCTCATTATTTTCATTACAAAATAGAACCAGAATCCCCAAACAAGACAACTGCTTTGTGTTCTATTTATAAGGATTGAGCTATAAACACTGTTTATATACAAAAATCTACTTTTAACAAAGCATGTAATATGAGATTGTCATGTGCAGTGGGCATTTCTTGAAAATGCTACTTACTTGTTTTCCCCCTTTTCTGTCTCTTCACATTTCCACTTCTGCTGTAGTCTAGTAGCTGTGGTTTTGATTTTGGTTCTCTTAACCAGCTGATATCGTCATCACACCAGTAATCTGTTTCACTATCACTAAAGAGATGCTGCTTTCCATGGTCTGCTACCTGTAAAAGTTTAGTCTCTTGTAATAAATAAAATACACATTATATGCCTTGCAAGGTGTACTAAGCCCAAACCAGAAGCACCAACCTCTCATTTTTAACCTTCTAATCCATAAAAAATTGACTTAGAGATGGAGATTTGTATTACAAAATAAAAGTTAAATCAGAACAGCTGATTCCTGCAGACAGCCTTACACTGGGAGGATTCTGACACCTGGTGACTCCCTGGGCAGAGCAGTGGCAGCTTTGGGAAGTAGATCGCCAGGCCTTCCTTTGCCAATGACTAACCATTGTGCAGAGCCCAAAAGGGGAGCATGGTTCATCTCATAAACTCCCTGCCGCTGAGTCCTATGGGACTCACAGCAACCATACAGGACAGGGTAGAAGTGCCCCCCCCCCCACCTCACCCCGACCCCGTAGGGTTGTAAGGCTGTAAACCCTCATCTCTCTCCTGTGGCCGTGGCTCTGGTTCTAAAATCTGAACTTGCATTTTGCAACCCAACATAGAACCCACTGAGACTCCAGAGGGGAAAAGGACCCAAATCTGTCTTCAAGTTCATGATCATCTTTGGCATTAAAATGTGATTAAAAAGAAATACTGTTCTTAGTAGACATATTTGGCTACTATAACTTACTCTTTTTTCTTTTGTTTTGAGAGAAGGTTCACGGTCAGCCTTGTTACTGAAGTCTACCCTTAAACAAAAAGTATTATTACACTTTTAAGATACCTTTATATTGATGTTAGGTACCATATACTAGATAATTAGACTTATGTTTCTGCCTGACACTCACTAATTAGCTGTAGAGTTCTAGCCAAATCACTGATCCTCCCTGGCATTAGTTATTTATAAAATCATGAGACTGGATTAAGGGATGAGCAAACCCTTTCAGATTTATGAACTAAAACGTGACATCAACAGTGCAAAAGTCAGCATATTAAGTAACCTTAGAAATACACCCTAAACTAACAGGAAGCATAAAGGCAGCAGTACTTTTAACCACTCTTCTCAAATGGTACAAGTGATCAGACAGACTGTGATGAACTATTTAAGAAATAAGAAATATGTGCATCTTAATTGGAATTTATTATTATTAAAATACTTACAATTTTATTGAATTATCCACACAGGCTTCTCTAGTTGTAGCTTGGAATTCCTGGACCTATGATGCAAATAAACGTTAAACAGAAAACAAGCTTAGTGTCAAAATAAGGGATATAAAAACCTAAATAAGTTAACAAAATCTAGTTTCTATCTATGGGATAAAAATGTTGACAGTAAAATTGTGATTCTTAAAATATATTAAAGTGGTGCTGTATTGAAGAAATCTATTCTATGAAATATACTAGAAACAAAATAGAATAATTCTTTAACATTTATTTCAACAAAAAAGGGTTTCCCTTCATAAACTTCTCTGAGTGAAGTGTCTCCCCCACAATTACACATTTTTCTCTACCTCATTCCAAAGAAATATGACAAGGCAAGTTAACCAAATACACTACTATGTATTGAAAGACTGAAACATGACTATAAGAGAAATATAAATGTATACTTTAAGAACTACACAGTAAACAAAAATACTATTCAGTAACTAAATACAAAATAACTTGATTTCTAGCTTACTCCAAGTTTTATAACTGGTTCCTCGGCTCCATTCAAATTAAAATTGTAAACATCATTCCTGTGAAAATGAAGAAAAGCATTACCTCCACTGTGCCACAGTCTCTTCAAATATGTATGAGAAAAGCAGATTCATAAAAAAATTACTTACAATGGGCATTCAGAAGTAACATTAACAATAGTAGTCTTCAGTTGTCTAAAACTTTTTTTCTGAACCTTTTCCTAAACACAAAAGAGGTTCACATAAAACCATTAAACATTTATGACTACTTGACAAATAACATATGCAATTAATATTTCATATGTATTTCAACTGTTTCTGATAAGTTATCTGTTTTTTAACATTTGAGAGTCTAATATCTGAAATATGATTGAAAGTGTTATAGAATGCAAATAAAAAATTTAAAATCCTTTTCATCATTTTCAGGTATGCAATGCTTAACGCCCATTTAGGCTTGGGCCATATATAAATCTGTGGTCACCTTAGGGCTTTTTTAGAAAGGGATTTGGTTTAGTTTTAAAGACACTTGCAGCACTGGCTCTCAGCTGTTGTGCAGATGAGGCTGAAAGCATGGGTCAGGCTCTTGGGCTCTCTGCAGAGCAGCAACCGAGGAGCGGGGCCCAGGTTGCTCTTGCTGCTCAGGTGAGCAGAGCAACAGGACTAGGCCTGAGTGTGATCCTGTCCCTCGTCACTGGTTTCTAGCTTTTCACCCACCACACTGCTTCATCCACAGCTGGTTTCCACAGACAGCCTTAAACCAGCAGGCCTACCATGGATTCTGACTCCTGGTGACTACCTGGGTCATAGTGCTGTACTCATAGCAGTGTATGAAGCATAGCCAGAAAGGGGCTCCCACAAGATTTTAATTTAACATGGTGTTCACATAAGGTCCTACTTTCACAGGCCAGAGAGTACATGTTAAGTGACATATACCTGTACTAACATCGTTGTACACAGATAAATGTCATTCTCACTGACATTCTCTAAGCAGAAATTCTAGAATCACAAAGCAAATACACTTCCATTTTCAATTTTGGGGTACTCATTTGCTTACATACTTCAGAAGAAATATTTTTGGAGGTTTGAATTTATGTAACATCTCATGTGAGAGTTGGAAATTTATCAAAAAGTATGTGGAATTTTATTCATATATAATCTACACCTCAAATATATTTAACCAGATCAAAAAACAGTGATATAATAAACTTAAATAAATTAATGCTTTACTAAATAAACTTATCTGTAAATACCAAATATTAGTGCAATAGTACTGATCACAAACAACACATTAATATATCACCTCAAAACCAAACCCACTGCCATTAAGTTGATTCAAGCTCATTGCGACCTTATAAAACTGGGCAGAACACCTTCCTAATAAATGTGTGCATAAGCAAATGTGAAGAAAGCTGATGGTGCGTGGCTATCAAAAGATATAGTGTCTGATGTCTTAAAGGCTTGCAGGTAAACAAGTGGTCATCTAGCTCAGAAGCAACAAAGCCCCCATGGAAGAAGCACACCAGCCTGTGTGACCACGAGGTGTCAAAGGGATCAGGTATCAGGCATCAAAGAACAAAAAACCATATCATTGTAAATGAGAGTGAGCACAGAATAGAGACCCAAAGCCTATCTGTAGGCAAGGGACACCCCCTTACAGAAGGGTCACAGGAAGGAGATGCGCCAGTCAGGGTTTAGGGAAGCAATGATGAAACATACAACTTTCCTCTAGTTCTTAAATGCTTCCTCCCCCCACTATCATGATCCTAATTCTACCTTACAAATCTGGTGAGACTAGAGGATGTACATTGATACAGACAGGAACTGGAAACACAGGGAATCCAGAACAGATGACCCCTTCAGGATCATTGGTGAGAGTGGTGATACCTGGTGGGTGGAGGGAAGGTGGGGTAGAAAGGGGGAACCGATTACAAGGACTACATATAACCTCCTCCCTGGGGGATGGACAACAGAAAAGTGGGTGAAGGGAGACGTAAGACAGTGTAAGATATGACAAAATAATAATTTATAAATTATCAAGGGTTCATGAGAGTGGAGAGAGGGGGAAAATGAGGAGCTGATATTAAGGGCTCAAGTAGAAAGCAAATGTTTTGAGAATGATGGCAACAAATGTACATATGTTCTTGACACAATGGATGTATGTGTGGCTTGTGATAAGAATTGTACGAGCCCCCAATAAAATGATTTAAAAAAAATAATTGCTCCATAGGGCTTCTGAGGTACGAGACTTTAGAGAAAACAGACTCGTCTTTCTTCTAAGGAGCAGCCAGTGGATTCAAACTGCCAACCTTTGAGTTTGCAGCTAATATTCTGAGCCCACCTACCCACTCTCATCACATCAATTCTAACTCAAAGTGACACTACAGGCAGAGTAGAACAGCTCTGTTGGTTTCCGAGGCGGTAAATGTACATGAGAGCTGACAGCATCACCTTTCTTGTCGGAGCAGAAGACAGATTCAAACTGCTGACATTGCAGGTGTCAGCTCGAAGGGTGACCCACTACACTACCAGGGCTCACTTAGCCTCTCAGAAATGCCTTATTTTAACATATAAGAAGTTGGGAATACTAAAACCTAAAACATTCATTTGTGCTCCATCTTTACTTTTTTGGGTCTATTTCATATAGATTTGCATTAGACTACAAAGTGCATTTCTCAACATATTATTCCTCTGATCACTTATCTGCTTCTTTGCAACATGATTTTGACCAGTGTTTAGTTGTTTATGTTCAATTCTTCCTTGGTATTCTAGGTGTTATGAAGGATACAAAGATAATTCAACACAGTTTTACTCCAAAAGTGTTCGATACTGAGGATATTTTTAAAAAGAAAAATACAAAGATGTTATCATTCAGACTCAGACCTGTTACCTGTTTCTGTTTGGGGACAACACAGTTTTCAGAGAGAATGTAGAATTAAAGACAGGGTGAGCAAAGATAAAATAAAGCTTTGACTATCTGAAGAGAGGGTGAAAACACCTGTCTCACTCTGTCCAGAGTGCTTTACAGAGGAAAGAAGAAAGGATACACAGGAACTTTGATAGGGAAGACACTTCAGAGAACCTCAGGTTACCATGTTCCAGCGAAACCAGGCATGTCTCAGGAACCAATATTCCTTGGCATAGACAAGGAGGGGGTAAGATTTGAGAGGCATTTACAAATAGAGGTAGCCCTGTCTACATACAAGTTGGGCTGCCAACCACAAGGTTGGCAGTTCAAAACCACAAACCACTCCAGAGAAGAAAAATGAGGTTTTTATAAAGAGATAAAGTCTCAGAAACCCACAGGGATACTACTACTATGTCCTAAAGAGTCGCCATGAGTCAGAATGACTTGATGGCAGTGATTTGGGAATTTCTATTTTTTAGCAATAAGTTGAGATGAGAAGCAATGGCGAGGAGTACATCAAAGGTGACTAGTGTTTTAAGCTGGATGAAGAGTTAATATTTTTAACAGAATCCTAGATGACTTCCAACGGACCGGATGGGCCAGGAGAGTTGAGATCAGTTAGACAAAAATCCACTATCAGGACATGTGCATAAAAGAAAACTCACAATAAGTAAAAAGAAGGAAAGAATTAGGCGGCAAGACATTTACAGAGGAATAAATATAGGCACGTACACATGTAAATATGGCAATATATAATGATAGAGGATATAAGTCTATGCACATATACTTAAGTACTAAGGCATCAGATGGACATAGGACCTCTACTCAGGTACTTCCTCAGTGCAAGATAACCTGGCATTCTGTGACGCTCACCTTCCAGACATGATCTCTGAAGTCAAAATGGGTGCATAAGCAAATGTGGTAAATGAAAGCTGATGGTGCCCAGCTATTAAAAGATTTAGCATCTGGGGTCTTAAAGGCTTGAAGTTAAACAAGTGGCCATCTAGCAGGGAAGCAACAAAGCCCGCATGGAAGAAGAACACTAGAGTCTGTGATCATGAGGTGTCAACGAGATCAGGTATCAGGCATCAGAAGGCCCCAAATAATCATAACCATGCGAACAAAGGGGGACGGAGGGGAGACCCAAAGCCCACCTTCAGACAATTGGATGGACCCTCACAGAAGGATCACAAGGAAAGAATGAGTAAGCCAGGATGCAGTATAGCACTGACGAAACACAACACCCCTCTAGTTCTTTAATGCTTCCTTCCTCCAACTTTCATGACCCCAGTTCTACCTTACAAACTCGGCTAGACCACAGCATGCACAAGGATACAAATAAGAGCTCTCAACACAGAGAAACAGGACAAATGAACCCCTCAGCAACAATGGGGGTTGCATCATAAACACACACACCGCCACCAGCACCCCACAGGACGAACAGCGGAATGTGGGAGACAGCAGATGGTATAAGACATGAAGATAATACTTTGTAATGTATCAAGGTTCATGAAGGCAGAGGGCGAGGGAGAGAAGGAAAAAGGAGGAGCTGAAACCAAAGGCTCAAGTATAAAGAATGTGTTTTGAAAATGATGGCAACATACGTACGAATATGTTTGATACAATTGATGTATGGGTTGCTATAAGAGCTGCTAAGAGCGCCCCCCAATAAAATGATTTCATTAAAAAGAGAAAAAATAAATTTTGCCACTTAACTTACAGGTTGTTGTAATCCATTTGTCAATATTTGAAAATATCAAATCTAGTTGCAGCCTACTGTTCTATTTTACTGTTTACAGTCTAGTATCATTTAGTTTATAATGCAGTAAAATAAATGAAACATACCTTACTGAGTTGTAGATCTGATCTGTTTGAAAAACCACAATCAAAAAGGATTTGTCAAAAATTTTAAAAGCAATTAAATATCAGAACATTTTAAATATAAGCTGTTTTAGATAAAGGGTAACATATTTTGGTCTAAATCGAAATTTGGCATGGCCTAATTATCAAAAAAAGATAGTACTACTTTGACATTTTTGCAACAGAATTTGTAACCATTAGTTCTAAGCTGAATTATCTATGTGTGGCAGGAGGTGCCAAACAAATAGTTCTTTTATGAGAGTAATTTTTTTCTTGCCATACAAAAGGCCAGAATTAATTTAAACCTGAATTACACGGCAGCTTATAAACAGACATTTTTTCATTGAGAAAATAACTGACAGAAATATCACATATGAGGAATATGTATTATAGTATGTAAAAATAACAGTTCAGCTCATTTAAATTTCATTATGCAATAATACATTTCATTTTGCCATGACTATACTCAGTACAATTCTAAAATGTCTACAAAGCTGATTATTTATGAAATGGTAGGCTATATAAATATGGTACTCTGTGAAACATGATCTGACACTAGAATGGCCAACCTAGAATTTCAGATTTAGTTCCCTTCCCAAGTAACTTAAACTGCAACAAGTAATATAACTAGGAATGATGTGCATTTTCCATTGGGAAGATACCATATTTAAATATGGCAAAACGACTAACTTTATTTACAGTACATAAATTTGTTATATGTGACAGAAAATTTCATATATAAAATTTAAGAACATACCTGTTAACCAGAGATCCCTTTAATTTTCTGGTGGATTTTATGCCTTCCTTTGCTTTGTATCGTTTATTAATTTGGTTTATCAGGGATTGTGCTGCATTAGTAAATCCTGTCCCTTTTGAATTTTCTCTCTGAAAGTTTTAAGTTACTTATGTAAAAATCTAGCAGTTAACCTTCAGAGGGGAAAAAAAAGCTAAAAAGATGATTTAATAAAGTTCTAGCTCTATGTATACCCACAAAGGGCAATAATATGGATCAGAAATTGTTGGTACACCTCGGATTGGTTAGGCATGCAAACCATTGCCCAGCACACAACCTGTGAGAGCGTTCTGGCACAGCTACACCACACCTCACAGGAAACAAACAATTCCCTAGAAGATAAATGCAAATGAAAGCCTATTGTGATGTTAACTCAGGGAAACTGTGCAGGGCTGAGAAGAGTTGCTCCACAGGGTCTCTGAGGCTGCAATCCTTACAGCAGCAGACTGGCTCATCTTATGCAGAGCAGCTAGTGGGTTAGAATCCCTGGCCTTTGGGTCAGCAGTCCTATGCTTACCCCACTGTGCCACCAGGGATTGACTCTTCTCTTAGGAAGAGTAAAAATCAAATTACATTTGGTAGTGGAAAGATACTGATTTTATTTTTAAATCTGCACCTTGATAGCAATGACAGAAAAACGATGGGAGCTGTTGTCATAGTAAGAGGTGATGTCCTACAAAGACGGTCTCCTCCCGATTTGCATCCTGTCTCGAAAAGCCTCACCATGGTCCATGACGTTCATGCAAGAACTGCTTGCACTGCCACTGTGTATGAAGCTGTGCTAGGCCAGGCAGAGAACAGAGGCAGAGTCCTGACTGCAGGAAGTACTCTGGACTAGAAAGTACCACGAGAGAGGGCCCAGGACGACGACTCCAGAGAAAGGTGCCTGGGAGCCTGAGATTCCTCTTACCTGTCCCTGTTGAAGAGCCCCTGCCTCTCTGCCAAGCACGCTGCCACCAGGGCTGGACAAGGGGGCTGAGTGAGGAGATGCGGAGAGACACTTCTGAGCCCAGATACTGGATTCAAAAGCACAGTATTGCAAATGGTAGTGGGCAGTACAATCCAACTAGCTTTCTCCCACTTCTTTATGCTATTAAGTATATTATGGGTCTGCAGAAATCAAAACACTGAAGCTCACCTTTTTTTTCTGTTTTAAATCACAGAAATTAAGGTCAGAAGTCAGTTTTTTCCCCGATTTCCTATGACTTTGCACATTGTTTCTAGAAGAGTTTTTGTCACAAACAGTAGTACTGATGTCTTTTGACAATATTAGTTTTTCCCTGTAGATCAGAGATTTTTCAACTGTATTATTATTGTGCAGCACTGATTTAAACGTCGTTTCAGATTCAATGCGCCAATCACTCTGCTTTGTTTGTTGAGTATTTTTCTCATCCACGTGTGGAGAATGCTTTAGTTGTTGTTGACAGCTTCTTTTACAAATTTCGACTTGCATTTGGTTTACTGTGTTATTCACTGCTGGCTCTTTTGTACTTTGCATCTTTTCAGTTTCTTCAAAATTATCATCAGATGTTGAAGAGGCTGACTTTTGTCTAGGAGGTTTTTTGTGGACAACATAATCTAGTGGGAAAATAAATTCTTAGTATATTTAAAAACATGTCTAATTTCTTAAAATCTAAAATGTAAGACAGTTGAGGAAATGACCTTTTACTCAAAAAAACACAAACAAAAGACAAAACAATAAAACCCCTCACTGCCATCAAGTCAGTACTGACTCAAAGCAACCATGTAAGACATGGTAGAACTGCCCCTGTGAGTTTCCAAGACTACAACTGTTGATGTTTGCTTGTATTTTATTGACTATGTAAAGGCATTCATCTTTTTAGCTCCTAACAAAATATAGATAAGCATTGCCAAGAATGGGAATTCTACAATACGTAATAGTGATCATGTAGAATCTACACAAAAACTAAGACAGAGTCAACAGAACAAATAACCACCGCACCAAGACTACAACCGTTTATGGAAGTGAGAAGTCTAGTCTTTCTCCCTCAGAGCTGCTGGTGGGTTTGAACTGTCGACCTTAAGGATTGCTACCCAATGCATAACCACTATACCATAAGGGCTCCTGAACTATTATTACATACAGATAAAACAATGTTTCACCGTGATGAGCTGGAACTTTTGATGAAGTAGTTTCTCTCTGGTTAATGACAAGTGCGATGTTTTTTATAGGTGTCCAGCATGCCCAGTTGGAATGAGCAGTGTTTATACGGATGCCGTGTAAAGCAGCAGGTAATCTAGAAAAGAATTTCATTTACTTGATACGTTACCAAACATTAGCCTCTGACTCTGACATATGTTCTTAGCTTTTATTTTTTAATTTAATGTTTACTTTTTTATAAATCATTTTATAGGGGGCTCTTACAGAACTTCTAACAATCCTTACATCAGTTGTATCAAACACATTTGTACATATGTTGCCATCACCATTTTTAAAACCTTTTATTTCTACTTGAGCCTTTAGTATCAGCTTCTTTTCTTCCCTCCCACCCAGTGCTTACTAACTTTATTGAGTCAAGTATGAACATGAAGAAAGTCAAAATGTATCCTGTAATTGACCAGATTATAGATTAGAAGATACTACCATTGCTGCCACTACACCTTGTTATCCACCTGTATATGCCTCACAGACCCTATTACATACTGTGTATTTGAATGACATTAAATATCTGCTCATTCCCTTTACTATGTAAAACATTGCATCCACTTCATGTGTTTGCCTTTGATGAGTTCAACTGGTTGACAGGAACACCATATGCTCTCATTCTCATTGCACAATCATAATAATGCTTGAGAGAAGATTGAAGTTATAACCAACACTCTATTCTAAAAATATACAGGCCTCTTCATTTAAATCTATTGCATCTAAAAATACAATGATAAATGATTGGGTGGGTTTTTGCATACTTACACAGGTTCATCTATCTTTACCATTGCTTGTGAATCAGAGGCGGGATCCTGGAGTTCATCTAAATAAAACAAAAATCGTGGACTTTCCTTTAGTGGGCGGTTGGTAGAATGGGACAGGTTGGCACGGACGTCTATAAAAGTGTACGTATTGGGATGAAGGGATTCATCAATCTGGACTCGGGATAGACTATGACTCATTCTTCTTGGAGCCACAAAGAAAGTACCTTGCACAATGCTGAACACATTGTCAATCTTTCTTGTCAATGAAAGCTGATGAAGTTAAAATTAAGCAGAGAAAAGTATATACTTTAAAAAGTTGTACCAAGTGTAGACCAAGAAGTACTTACTAAAGTTTGGGTTCAGAAATTCATTTTCCTTGTTTTCCATAACTTTGGCAGTGTTCATGGGCTATAAACATAAATATATAAAATGTAATATAAACCTGAATTAAGGCATCATAGGGAAATAACTTTTTAAAGTTACAGTATTAAGGTTTAAAAGTTCGAAAATAAAATCACCTTGCTAGTAAGATGGACAATATTTGACTGTTTCATAAACATTATCCCCATTATAGAAGACTACACACACACATACACACACAACTTTCTCTGCAGATGAGGAGATTCTGTGCTTATTTTCTGACCCTATCCATAGCTAGTACAACTGTTTGGATTTTTATAATCTCCCTGCGCTGTCACTGTGGCCTTCAGAGCCTTCATCTATTCTGATCACTTTACTTTTGCTTATTGTACAAAAAACTTCTTGCTTGAAGCACGTTTCCCACTTACCACATCGACCTACTTAACTCAGGTTTAAAACGAAAAGAAATAAATCTGCCATTACTATCAGTAAAATGTACCCTCTGGTCTAAGGTGTGTGCCCCACACCCCTTCTGTGTCTGCAAGATTGAGGCTCTCTGCCCTGAGAAAGGAGCAATAGGTAATGTTGGGGACGTTCCTGTGGTTGTCTCAATGGCTGTAAGTAAGGTCCACACCTGGGATACTTACCCTCCCCTTCAATATTCTGGAACATGCCAAACAACTGAAAAATTGGCTCCTTTGAAGAAAACCTTACCTAGACTCTTGAATCACTACTTTGAATTTTAGCCAGTAAATCTTTAAAACTTATACCTTTTATCTTTCTGCCATTGAAAACTACATATAACCTCCTCCCTGGGGGACGGACAGAGGAGAAATGGGTGAAGGGAGACGTCGGATGGTGTAAGATATGACAAAATAATTATAATTTATAAATTATCAAGGGTTCATGGGGATGGGGGAGCAAGGAGGGAGGGTGTAAAAATGAGGAGCTGATACCAAGGGCTCAAGTAGTAAGAAAATGTTTTGAGAATGATGAGGGCAACAAATGTACAAATGTGCTTGACACAACGGATGTATGTGTGGATTGCGATGAGTTAGTTGTACAAGGCCCCAATAAAATGATTTAATTATTTTTAAAAATCCATCATCTACCTTTTTAACTGCCAACACCACTAAGCTTTAACAAAATTGCACACACTTACTAATACCATAAAATTTAGTCTTCAATTTAAACTGGGCCCTCAGTAATGCCTCCCACTTTCAACTTATCCAGTCTTCTCCAGACCTCTCAGTAGCTATTCCAAGTCTCTGCACCCTCATCTTCAACACATTCTCCCTCCCATTTCACGCTTCAGAGAAAACAGGAGATAGGTGTTCCTCATCTACAAACTCCACTGGTATCTCATCCTCTCCTGGATCCCTAGCAAACTTTTCCTTCTGATTCACGCTGTGATACCTAGGTTTTGGGTCACCCTGGCTGAACCAGTATTCTCAGTGGCTTGGCAGTTAAGGCCTGGTAATCCCTTATGATGTGACTTAACACAGCGTAATAAACTCCATATTAGGTTCTGCCATGAACAAGCCTATCAGTATTAAGATTAAGGTGGATGCAACTCAGATTACAGACAGGATGCAATTGTAAGGAAGTTTCCTAGGGGGTATTGCCTGCTTTACATGTAAGTGACAAGGTGGAAAAGCTTTCTTTTCTTTTTGCGGTCAGGACCCTCCATCTGGCTCACTGACCTCTTTGGAACTGAGCCAATAGCCTGCCGATCCTGGGAGCCATCAGCGGCTTGCATTAGACTGCTGGCCTTACATTCATTCACCTCTTCAGTCCTAAATCTAACGTGTTGAGTTTGGATTCATTTGCCTCTGCAACCACCAGCCTCTAATTCCTGCCAATCAAGACAGGAGACGCCTCCAACTTAACAAATGACCCACAGACTTGGAAGCTATTTGAATTGATTAGCTCACTTCTACAACTGTAGGTTATTTTATTGATATAAATACACAAACATTAATTTTTCTTTTCTAGAGAACTCAGCCTAGGACACTCTCTTCAACAACCAGAAATAAATGCCCTCTCCAGATCCAATTTGACAAACTTTTAACATTTCACTTCCTATTACTGTAAATAAGGTTTTCTGATCGTCACCCAGCTGTGGAATTAGGCACCTGCACCTGACATTGCTCCCCCTTCCAAAGGTTCTTATTGTTTTCTTTAATTACTCATTTCTCTAATTCACATGTTAGACTTTGAGACAGTTGAGCACAGAGCCTATTTATATCTTACACTTCTATACCAGAACCTCTCCAAAGCAAACATTACTTTGTGTATTTCCTGAAAGCCAGGTGGCAAGTTCATTTATCCTACCAATTACCATATATCCTTGAGTATAAGCTGACCCGAATATTAGCCAAGGCACCTAATTTTACCACAAAACTGCGTAAAAATGTACTGAAAAAAACGCAGCATATACACAAGTATATGCGATATGTACATCACTTATACCATAAGTACAGTTAAGTTAATCATATTGGGAGAAGGACCCTACTCTTCTTTAAGGCAATAAATGACATCTAGGTAAAGCAGAAACAACAATGAAATTAATGCTTCAACCCTTTCATGACCAACTTAATTTCTGCTTTAACTTTTTTGTTTATCGAACTCTTCAGTGATAGAAGGCATACTGAAATTGAGGAAACTTTTTTTTAGGTAGAGTGGATTTTGAGACAGGACTCCTATGTGCCAAATGGACTATGGGGTGAGGCTACTTTCTTCAGACTCATGTGTTTTATACATATCCCTGCCAGGCAGCATCCTGGGTTAGAACTGAGGTAGCAGCTCCCTAAGAATTTTGAGAGGCTGCAAGTGTTGATGGCTGATATCTGTCCCATGGGTCATGAAAAGGATAAAGATCGTCAATATATATTTCAATAACATCTTGATTAAAAATTAATTTTAAAGATATATTCAAAGTAAAATTACTTTGTCTGTATTGTTGCTTCTAATTTGTTCTTCAGGTGGTTTTAACTTAAGGGGCATAGCATTATTCACTCGAGTTTCACGTATTTGAGAAACACCTGGTCGTTTTGCTGAGCTCATCATTTGCAATGGTGGCTTAATTCTCCCTCTTCCTGGTGTTGCTAGAGAGAGAGAACAAATGAACAAAGGCCAATTAGGTTTCTGTTTTGATGTTATTTTTTAAACTTATAAGCATACGATATAAAGTTTATTGTGCCAACCTGGTCGATAAACACATGTGGGGTTAATTGAAAGGTGGAGCGATAAATGGCTCAGTGAGCCTCGCCTTTCTAGTTCTCGGGTCTCTTGCTTTGTGATGGTCGGACCAGGGTGCAGCTGCCTTAGCCAGTTCCCTGCTCCAGCTGGCAAGGGTCACTCCTGTAAGACATCCTTGAGGAGAAGCCACATGGACCTACCTGGTGCAGCCTGGGTGCTGGAGCAGCCGTGTGGAAACCCCTGCCAGCGCTGAGATGCTTACACGCTCACTGACTCAGCTTTCGTCCTGCAGTTGGTGTCATTGTGTGTGTTTTGTGAGCTGGAGGAGGACTTTGTGCATTGATTTTGGACATATGGGTTAATGTTGGACTTGTGGATTTGAGCAGCACTGGGTTGGGATGTCTTCTTGATGTGCACTTACTTACCTTTTATATAAAACACTCTCTTATACATATGAGTTTCTGTGGATTTGTTTCTCTAAAGTACCCAGGCTAACGTAGCATATAATTCACATATAATACAATTCAACAGTTCAATCATATCAAGTTGTGCTATTATCATCACAATCAATTTTAGAACATTTTTCTTTCTTGTACTCATTGTTATTAGCTTCCTACTTCCCCACAACATTCACTACTACACCCCAATGCATCTTTAATCCAGTTACTGTATCTATAGATTCACATACATAAAAAGAAATCCTTAAACAGCGGAAAAGTGGGTGAGTGGTGACGGAGGATGATGTAAGATATGAAAATAATCTATAATTCATTAAGGATTCTTGAGGAGGGCAGGGGAGGAAGGGGAAATAAATGGGGAGCTGATATCGGGGACTCAGTGGGAAGAGAATGCTTTGAAAATGATGATGGCGGCATATGTGCAAATGTGCTTGACACATTGGATGAATATATAGATTGTGATAAGAGATGTAAGAGCCCCCCCAAAAAAAGTATTAAAAAATTTCAAAGGCATGAAAAATAAATAAAAACACCAAACAATAAGAAACTAACAGTTAAATAATAAAGTAAAACAGAAAAATCTCCATAGAAAAGAAAGTGGAAAATATTTTAAAACTGGAAGAAATTTAAAATGGATCAGAAGGGAGATCAAAAGACAGGGTGTGTGATTTTAATCTAAGTAAATCCACTGTAATCCACTTTCTCATGCTCTCTGCAGGAGAGCACAGCTATTCACCTCCCTGGTTTACATTCAGAAGGTGTTCATCAGAGGCTTAATCCAACACTTACAACAACAACAACAACTCAACTCAACACAACTTTAAAATAGGTCCAAAGGGAGATAGAATGATAAATTACTACATTTTAACCTAACTACATCTGCCATAATCGACTTTGCAACGCTCTCTGTTGGTTTTAATTGAAATTACTTATTAGTATTATTGTGGTACACCACCCACCTGGCATTTTGCTGTGCTGTGGTGGCTTGTATGTTGCTGCGAGTCTGAAAGCTAGGCCACAGATATTTCAAATACCAGCAAGGTCACCAATGGTGGAAAGATTTCTGCAGAGCTTCTGGACTAGGAAAGACTTGGCAGTCTGCTTTCGAATAAAGTTTTCAGCTTTGGGTTTCCCTTTTAAATTAACATTCGCTTTTGACTAGTGAAAGTTAGCCTTCTGACGCTAGTCAATGAAAACCTTATGGATCCCAACAGATGGCTGTCTGCTGTAGTGCTGGAAGATGAGCGGCTTCCATTGGAAGACAGCACACAATAGCTGGACAAGTGGGTTACAGTGTACCAATGACCGTGGCCCAGGAATGGACAATGGTTTGCTCTGTCCTACACAGTCACCATAGCTGAAGCTGACACAGTGGGAACTAGCAACATTGAAGTGCTTTCCAGACATGCTCAGCAGTTCAAAACCACCAGTTGCTCTGTGGGAGAAAGATAGGCTTTCTACTCCCATTAACAGTTCCATTAATATTTTGAACCCTGAATATATGTCAATAGGTAAAATTTCCATTTTCAAATCAGGACACATTTGGTTTATATTCTATTACTTTTCACATCCCTAACTATCTTATAGGTAAATGATGTCCAAAACTTCCCCTCAATTAAAAATTCATACTTTGAAAGATTTCTAACAAGCATTATAGCATTTTAAGACCATGGAACTTACCAATGTTGGTTAATAGTACTGGACTTCTCACAGTGTATCTATCTGTAGCAGGAACAACTAAAGATGCTTCAGATATCTTTATTTTGCTTGGAGCTGTCACCTTAAAACCATAAGTATCCACAGTAATCACACATCCTCTTTAAAATTAAATATTCTGCTTTTTCATACATAACATTTTGCCTTTATTACATGCAAAAATATATATGGTTTTTGATATGCAATATGATGTATATAAATGTGTTTTGGGCAAGTGACTTATAGGATTTTTCCCTCATGTTTGGTCAAAACAAAAAGTACTGTTGAAAAGAATATGTAAAGACTGTGAAATATGATTACTTGTAATGCACTTTCATAAGCAAAGTTGAATAAAAACACAAGTTGCGTTTCTTAACTTCACAATTTTCGATCTGATCTCTTATCTATCTTCATAGATTTTTAAAAACTTCACATTTTCTGAGGATTAAACTGCCTTTTTAGCAATAAGTAGCTACAAGAATTCAGAGACTTAGGTGCACACAAGTTAGTGATTCCAATGACGTTTCTATCCTCCAACATCCTCTCAGAGCGATTGATAAGCGCCATAGCAGCAGTCAGTAAGCAGAACGGGGGGCTTTGGAGGATGCCATAGACAGAGGTGGGCAGAGACATCACTGCAGAGAGGCAGAGGAGGGCTGCTTCAAGTGACACGTGGGACTGTAAGGGAGGGAAAGTATGGGCACATTATCGAGTAGACAGACTTGTTGAATAGACATGCATGTGGAATGCAGGCGAGAGTAGAGAGGATAGGAGGAAAGAAGATTCTAAAGCAATCCAGAAAACAAACTATTAAGTCAGCAGCTGAGATGTGCTTGGTATGTGGAGCAAGATGAAGAGGCTGCAAAAAGAACCACCAGTAGCACTTGGCTCTACCCACTGGAGATGAAACTGGGATCCAGGACATCCCCAGAACCAGGAATGGTGGCATTTTTGAAGCACAGAAGCAAATTCAGTTTTGAGGCAAAAGATAAAGCACTTGAGGTCAGACTTCAATAAAGGATTTGGAAAGCCCTACAAGAGGCTGTGTCAAGAGCAAGTGGAGGGGGACTTACTCACCTATGCACATGCCAGAATCCCTAAGCTAGGAGAGACAGAGATGCTGAGAAAACCGGGACACGTCTGTAGGCAAACCCATCTTTAATGCAAACCTATGTGTAGGAGGTGAAATGCATACTGAGGTGGTAAAAGTAGGAAGAAAATTAAAATGCTAAAAGAATACAATGGAAGGAAAGGCCTCAAGGAAGTCAGGGTGGTCAGCAGTGTCCAGGGCTGCAGGTGGGTGTGCTGAATGAAACGGAGACATTTTCCTTTGCAAGTGGCCCATAGCAGGTCTTCCTTGGAGGAAGGAGAAAAGGAAGCAAAGTAACCTAGTATTTTCTTTTCTCATGTAAGTAAACATGGCATTATATTTATTTGACATTAGTTAAATGCAAAAATGGAACAGATAGACTATAAAAAAGCAATAGTAGTCTCCTATGTATCTTTCATTTGGAATTTATGAGTGTAAAGTATAACTCCAAACCCCAAGCTACACACACACACCCACACACACCCACACACACACCACCACCACCCCCTAAAATGCACTACTTTTATTTGCACAGGTCTAGAAAAAAATGCTAAAATGTCACTAAGGTTTAACATGATTAATAAATCTGAGGTGCTTTTGTCTGTATTTATATAAAACAATAATTTGATTTTTAAGAGTTGATACCATTATTTACCTCAGACTGACTATTTTTATGAGGCTCTTGATTATTATTTGTAACATATTTTGGAGGCTTAACACATTCTTTCACATTAACAGGTTCTTCTTTGACTGATGACAACTGGCTTTCTGGCACTAGAATCTGTTGGGAGATGAAAAAAAAGCACAAAAATCATCAACTATAAAAGGTTCTTAAAACACTGTTATCTTAGTGATGTGCTTGTGTCATATTTGCCAACGCCACCTCGAATTTTGTCAATGCAGTTTTATTTGTTAGCTCTGTGATTACATAGGCATACCTATAGTTACCTAACCAAAAATAGCCACTTTTTCAAATGTTAACACAAACACACACACACAGAAACAGTTTCATAGATATAAGAGTATCCTTTGGCACTGTTGTTAGGTGCCACCAAGTCAGCTGTGACTCACAGCGACTATAGTACAGCAGAACAAAACACTGCCTGCTCCTGAGCTGTCCTCATCACTGTTTAGACCCATCCCATAGATAAAGTTCTGCTCTTCTTGCATCCAAGTAGCATTCTGGTTGTACTTCCTCAAAGATAGGTTTGTTGTTCTGCCAGCTTCTTCCTTTTCCCCCACCCAGAACTGCCGAGACCACTTCCAACCATGGGCCTTGGACAAAGTCAGCGCACGGAGGAGGAGCATTCACAGAAGGAAAGGGAAAAAAACCTTTGGAATTATTGGCCTGATGTCATTATTGATCATTGTAGCTGCTCTCTGGTTCTTGATAATTGTGATCACTTCCCCTTTTAGGAAACTGATGTCAACTGAGGAATATTCCCCAGAAGCTGAGGTTTCTCCCCTTCCCATGGCTTTGAAAGATCCATGTCCTGACTGCGTGCAAAGTGTATTGTATAATTAAAACTAGAAACTGGAAGCCAGAAACCCCCCTTAAGGAATTTATGTTAGATCTTGAGCAGGCTGAGCTATTGAAACCGAAACCCACGGAAATCTCAGAGGCTCCTTTGGAAGCTTTTGTGCAAGACTCTAAAAAAGTTTATCATCCTCTTCCCATGGTTTTTTCCCTTTCCTTATACTGGTTACCACATAGGGGGTGGGTATCTCCCTCCAGGAAATAACCCAAAGAGAAATAGAGTTCCTGGCCCTGATTTACCTTACACGAGGGCTTGAAATAAGAAAGGCACAAGACTGGCTAACAAAGAAAGTGTACAAGTTCCTTTTAGTAGTTTAAGTTTTATGGAAAGGTTAGCAAGAGGAGGGCCTCCATGGTGTTTGAAGTCCACTGGCACAAAGACCTATTGTGAGGCAACTTGAAGACCACGGAAGGAAAGCTACCTATTGTGAGGCAACTCATACCTTGGTACAGAAAGACTTTTGGGAGTTTAATTTATGGGAACTTAGTGGTAAAGTAAGAACAAGAAATGAAAACCCTACAGGAACAGCCCAAGCAGGAACAGAAAGAACAGCCAAAGCCTTTCAACTAATTGTTGTGATTGATAATGAAATGTATTAATGCTTTGATTTCATAGTTAGAACAATGTGCCCTAGTTGGATAAAGTGTGTTGTTATTGTTAGAAGGTTTTAGTTTCAAGATGTACTAATTTTTAACCAAGAATCACGATGTGATTTATGTGACTTGTTACGGTTTTGTGGCCTGAGAATTTCCTGACGTATGACCTCAGGCCATAAGCTTTAAGCCAAGAAAAAGAATATGTAAGTTGAAGCTTTGCATAAATAAAATTGGAACAGTCACCCACAACCTTTGAGTCGTGTGCTTTCTGTCTCCCACTCGCCGACGCCGTGACCCATCTTGAGGGACCCCTGGACCTTGCTGCAGCTGGACTGTGACACAGAACAAGTCATTTGCTTCATATTACAAAGCTTCATTGGTATTTACTTAGCTTTCTGACCCTGTGCTTGTGTCTTTTACACTTTCACAATGATTTTCTGCTCCAAAATAAGAAAGACATACTTGATCCTGTCCTGCACACATGCAGCCACTGTAGGGTCTGCTGACATGTTCGACAACCTCATGAGAACTTTGTCTCACAGCATGGGCCCCTCAAAGTGGGCCTGGGTAACCACCACATACAGATTTGGGTGCTTCGCTTCTTTGTATAAGAGAGAACAATTCTATTACGGGGGTTTGAGATAGCCTGGCTTTGTTAGGAGGGTGTATTGTAGGCCAGATGCGGAACCATTTGAATGTTCCACACAGCATCCCTGGAAGAGGAAGACTTATAGGTGCTTTCAGTGTTTCTTTCCAACAACCTAATTCAAATGAATCAATTCTTCTCTGGTCCTCCTCATGTAGTCAAGCTCTCACATATATGAGACAACTGAAAACACTAAGTGTGTTAGGCTGAATTAATTGACCTGGGAAACAAATCCAGTGATAATTTATGTATGAGAGAGTATATATGAAGAAGACATCTGTAATCGTTTTTTGTGCTAAAATGGAGCCTGTAAGAAGCTATGGGTAGAATTAAGCCTGTCACAGCCTGATGATGATCTCTCTTGGAGGTACAACCGAGATATATGGCTCTCAAGGCCAGCTTCTCTCTCTCTCTCTCTCTCTCTCTCTCTCTCTCTCTCTCTCTCTCTCTCTCTCTCTCTCTCTCCTTGGTTGGACCAGTAGCTGCTTAATCCAATTGACCTGCCTCATCGCTGTGCAGCACTTTCTAACACCTCACGGAGCTGAATGTGGACCGCATCTCTGTGCCATGCTGTGGCACTGCTCCACCTTGCCTTGGCTGCTGCCTGTGGGCCAACTCCAATTGTCTTGCCACCATTGCAGACAGTGCAC
Organism: Tenrec ecaudatus; assembly: GCF_050624435.1. Taxonomy (NCBI): domain Eukaryota; kingdom Metazoa; phylum Chordata; class Mammalia; order Afrosoricida; family Tenrecidae; genus Tenrec; species Tenrec ecaudatus. The sequence goes on along the minus strand of NC_134541.1, from coordinate 2,716,451 downwards.
CTCCAGCCAGCCACCTCGCAGAGTTACACAGTGATGCTCTACCATGACTCACACCAGCACTGGCCTTTGCAATGCCATGCCACCTCGTCTTCCTACTGTCTGCTTCTTTGGCCTTGGGACAGTGGCTGCATGTGTTGGAAAGACCTTCAGTATATTAACTGAGTTATGAAAGTAAGTTGCACTGAGCTCTCTGTACTACTGTGTGGACTGATTTGCTGTGAGATTCTTTTTCACTACATTAAGTATCCATTTATTGATTTATCATTTTACTGGGGGGGGGGGCTCCTAAAACTCTTATCACAATCCATCCATCCATCCATCCATCCATCCATCCGTGTCAAGCACATTTGTACATTTGTTGCCATCATTCTCAAAACATTTGATTTCTACTTGAGCACTTGGTATCAGTTCATTTTTTACCTTCACTCCCTGCCCCCTTCCCTCACAAACCCTTGATAACTTAAATATTATTTTGTCATGTCTTACACTGTCTGACATCTCCCTTCACCCACTTTTCTGTTGTCCATCCCCCAGGGAGGGGGTTATATATGGATCCTTGTGGTCAGTTCCCCCTTTCTACCCCACCACCCTCCACCCCTCTGGTATCCCCACTCTCTCCACTGTCCTGAGGGGTCCATCTGTCCTGGATGCCCCATGTTTCCAGTTCTTATCTGTACCAGTGTACATCCTCTGGTCTAGCCAGATTTGTAAGGTAGAATTGGGATGGAAGCACTTAAGAACTAGAGGAAAGTTGTATGTTTCATTGCTACTATACTGCACCCTCACTGGCTTGTCTCCTCCCCGCGACCCTTCTGTTAGGGGATGTCCAGTTGTCTGATGGGTTTTGGGTCCCCACTCTGCACTCTCCCTCATTCAAAATGATGATTTTTTTTCTTCTTTGATGACTGATACCTGCTCCCATTGACACCTTACAAATCTGCACAGGCTCATGTGCTTCTTCCATGTGGGCTTTGTTGCTTCTGAGCTAGATGGCCATTTGTTTTATTTTCAAGCCTTTAAGACTCCAGACGCTATCTCTTTTGATAGCTGGGCACCATCAGCTTTCTTCACCACATTTGCTTATGCACCTGTCTTCAGTGATCGTGTCGGGAAGGTGAGCATCATGGAATGCCAGTTTAATGGGACAAAATGTTGCACTGAGGGAGTACCTTCAGTGGAGGCCCAATGTTCATCTGCTACTTTAATATTAAACCTATAAATATATGCACATAGATCTATTTCCCCATCATATATATATTTACATATGTACATGCCTGTATTTAGACCTTTATAAATTCCCTTTGCCTCCTAGTTCTTTCTCTATTTCCCTTTACTTTCCTCTTGTCCCACTATCATGCTCAGCCTTCATTTGGGTTTCAGTAATTCCTCTGGATTACAGTCTTTTATCAAGTCCTACCAGGCCTCCTACATCCTCCTCACCACTGATTTTGGATCACTTGTTCCCTTGTCCCTAGGTTTGTTAACACCCACTTCCTTTCACCTGCCACCCTCCTCTCCCATGTCCCCCTGAAACCGTTGATTCCGTTGTTTTCTCCTCCAGATTGTTCATTCCCTCTATCTTATCTAGAAAGACCTGCAGAGATAATAATATGCACAAAACAAGACAGAACTAAACAGAGCAACAAAAGAAAACAAAACAACAACAAAAACAATGACCAAGAAAACCTGTAAATAGTTCAAGGTCTGTTTATTGACCTTTAGGAGTGTTTTCAGGTTGAGTCTGATGGGGTGCCACACCCTGGCCCCAAAGTCTATTTTAAGTATTCCCTGGGAAAGTATCCATTTATATATAATCTTAAGTGTCCTGGTTTTGCTTCTCTAGGAAATTCTGCCTAGTACAACACCCCAACCCACTCAAGCCCTTAAGTCTGACACTAGTCCATAATTCCCTCTTCATACTCATGAAGCCAATGATGCAGAATGCAGGAAGTTCATAGGCTGGTGGGTGCAGAGTTGTGTGGATTCAAGGTTGGTGGAAATATAGCAGAGCTCCAACAGCTCTCAGGGTGGCCAGCAAGCAGGAAGGTGAAGGAAGAGAGAGGCGGGGGGGGGGGGGGGGGGGTTCCTAAGGCCCTACTTATGAGAAGGCTGTGACCTGATTGATGGGTTGGATACCACCCCTACACTATATATACCTTAAAGTTGACATAAACCTAGGTTACTACCACACGTAGGCACCCTTTAATCCTCAAAGTGACATCTTTGCTCTTTAACACCTTAAAAAGGTGCAGATTTGCCCAAAGCAGGAACGCATCACTTGATTTCTTGACTGTTGGATCCATGAGAGTTGATCCAAGTGAAATTCTTGACAACTTGTATCTTTTCTCTTTTTCCTTTTGATATTGTCTATTGGGTCCAGTTGTGAGAATTTTATTGTCTGAGTTATAATCTGTACTGAAGGCTGCAGTTTTTGATGTTCAACAGTAAATGCTTCAAATCCCTTTAGCTTTTCAGTAACCAATGTTGACCTTCCCCCAAACCTGATGCTGCATTCTTCTCCATAGCTGTTTTTCAGACTATTTACTCAGCATACAGATGAGATGTACACCTTTCCTGATCTTAAACCATACAGTATCCCTTTCTTCTATTCAAAGCACTGCCTCTTGATCTATGCACTGGTTCTGCATGAGCACAATTAAGTGTTCTGGAATCCCCGTTCTTTACAAAGTTGTCCACTTGCTTGTAATTCACAGTCAAGTGGCTTTGGATGGCCAATAAAAAACAAGTAAACACCTTTTCTCTACTTTCAGTCAAATTCATCTAACAACCACACAGGTCTCTCCTTCCACATCCTCTTCTGAATCTGGCTTGAATTTCTGGCAGCTCTCTCTCTGCTGCTGTATTACTGAAACCATTTTAAATTATCTTCAAATTTTTACTTGCATTAATTATATTTTCAACAATTTCCACATTTTGTGGGTTCCTTTCCTTGAAATAGGCACAACTATGAGTCTCTCCCAGTTGGTTGGCCAGACAGGTGTCTTCCAAATGTTTGGCATAAAACTGTAAGTGCTTCCAGCACTGCATCAACATGTCCAACCACTGACATTGGTGTTCCATCAAATCCTGGACCCTTGTTTTCATCTAACGCCTTCAGCACAGATCAGAATTTTTCTTCAATACCATCAGTTCTTGACCACATTACCTCTTCAAATGACTGAATGTCGATCAGGTTTTTTTGTTTTAGGTACAGTGACTGTATCTGTATTCCTTCTACCTTGCATCATTCAATATTTTGTCCCTAGAACCCTTTAATATGTCAACTCAAAACTTAAATTGTTTTTGCACATTTCATTCCTTTAATATGTCATCTAAAAACTTGAGTTGTTTTTGCACATTTCATTCTGATCCTTTGTCTTCCCAAACTGTTCTTTGAAATCTTCTGTTTAAGTCTTTTATTTCATCACTTCTTCCTTTTGCTGTAGCTATTCTACATTTGAGAGCAAGTTGTTTTTTGAATCATTTTAATGAGGCTCATACAACTCTTATCACAATCCATACATCCATTGTGTCGAGCACATTCGTACATTTGCTGCCACCATCATTCTCAAAACATTTTCTTTCTACCTGGGCCCTTGGTATCAGCTCATTTCCCCCTTCCTCACGAACCCTTGATAATTTATACATTATTAATTTGTCATGTCTTACACTGTCTGACATCTCCCTTCACCCACTTTTCTGTAGGCCATCCCCCAGGGAGGAGGTTATACATAGATCCTTGTAATTGGTTCCCCGTTTCCACCCCAGCCCTTTGTTTTCTTCATGTATGTTCCCACACTTCTTTACACTTCTGTCATTAGTGTTCAGTGCAGCAAATCTGTTCTTGAAATAGTTGCCAATTTCAGGTGGGACATACGAAAGGTTGTATTTTGACTCCTGAGGACTTCTTTTACTACTTAGCACCTTCAACCTGAGCTTTCATAGGATAAATTGATAGTATGCTCTCTAGTCAGTCTTGGACTTATTCAAGCTGATGGTAACCTTCTCTGTTGCCTTTCCCACACCTGTAGTCAATGTAGTCCACTACGAATTCCAGCAGACCAGGTCCATGCATATGTCCTTGTTGCCGGGTGCCACTGAGTCAGTTCCAATCCATAGCAACCCTATGCACAACAGAATGGAACACTGCAGGTCCTCACAACGGTTCCTATGCTAAGGCCATCATTGCAGCCACCGTTGTTAACCCATTTCACTGAGGGTCTTCCTCTTTTTTGCTGCTTCTCTATTTTACTGAGCACAGTGTCCTTTCCAAGGTTACCACAACTTTCTATTATTTGCTGTACATTCTCTGTAATGAACTGGTCATTAACCAGTTGCCCCCGAGTCAACCTCAACTCACAGCAGACCCATAACTCTCAGAATACAACTGGGTTCCACAGGACTGTCAGTAGCTGAGTGTTCTAAAGTAGATCACCAGGCCTTTCTTCCATGGTGCCTCTGGTGTACTAGAAATAGCATGCTAAAGAATCATATATATTTTATTGTATTAAGTCAAAATTTTGTGAGAGAATTCACTCTACAATATCAGCTTTATTACTTGCCTGTTTTCTAGGACGAGGCTTAGTTCACTGATAAAAAAATGAGCTGGAGACATACCTGTGATCCACTTGCATCAAAAAGTATGTGCACCGATGTTTTGGCAACTGAAGCACTTTGCTTCTTTGCAAATTCCTAAAATTAAATTAAAGTAGTGTCATTTTCTTCTAATTCTTTCTACTTAATGCAATTATTTTATGTTTCTTTTAAAATTCCCAAATTAACTTAAAAATTGTTTTGCACATGTTAATACTATTCTCAACAGACTCCAATGATTCCAATTAACCAGTCTCCTTAGCTTGCTATCTTGGTTGTTTTTCCACAAGCGCTCTTAACCGAGGCATGGGGACACAATGGGCTAAGTATTGGGTGCTAACAACAAGGACCAGCCACTCTGTGGGAGGAAGGGGAAATGGTCTACTCTCTCAACATCGCCACTCGTGGAGACCTCTAGTAGTTCTACTCTGTCCAGAATCAACTAAATGGCAGTGGGGCAAGCGTTCTTTACTAAGTTTTTCTCCAAGTATTTTCTAACAAAAATCCTTTTCAGTAACCAAATTTGTTGACAGAGTATCTCCATAAAGCATCACATAAATTGGCATTACAGCTTCTCAGGTAATTAATTTCTGCCTCCTAATGTCTTCTACAATATTTGATAGTACCTTCTCTAAATCCTCCACAATAATACTTTAAATATGACTCTTTGTAGATCAACAAGCTGATGGTTATTCTAAAATACCTTTAAAAATCTAAAGTTTACATTTAGTTTTAAGAAATTTAAAAAGAAAAATGAAAACAACAACAAAGAAACTTGCAATCCAACTGAAACAGTTTTCAATTATGGATTAAGGGTAACTTAAAACTTACTTTATACTTCTTTGTACCAAAAACTTTTTGAATCACATTGATGATGTCAACTGACTCAGCAAAGGAGAAAAGCAGTTCTTTTCCATCTCTTTTACTAATCTGTATTACATTTTTCAGGATTATTCTAAGTAGCAGCTTCTCCTCTCTCACTGTATACAAAGAAATATTTATTAGTTTACATCTGTGATATGTTCAATAAGTAATTATAAATAAGACAAGCATACAATACTAATTTTAAAGTTAATTGAATCAGCATTAAAATTTTTAAAATTTCTGTTTCAAAATTAAGCACTCTGGACTAAATAGCTACTGAGTCAGTTTACCTTTCAGATTCTCATTTCTAGATCTATAAATTAAGGGAAATATGATAGCTTATGAGATAAAACACAAAATAGATTCTGGAACCTAACAGATTCTTAATATTTCTTGTACTATTGGATATTTAATATTTCTGGAGTGAAATAGCTGTTTCGTTAACTAAAAAGGCTAGTTATATTTCTAGGCATTTGAATCTATTTCAACACGCTATTAAATCCAGTTGCTATACATGTGATTCATAGTAAATAAAAATAACATTTGACAATTCTTGAGTGTCAGGAAATTGTGAGGTTAAAAAAATACTTATTCTCAATTTATCATGAAGGTGGAAACATCATGTATAGTCGGGGCATTCCACTTCTTTCCCTCACTAAACAAGTTACCAAAAAATTACCTGACACCCAGTTATTTAGGGTGTATTATGGAGTGCAGGGCCAGCATCAGGGACCACCACAATCCTTTCCTCCCTCTGGTGGTGCTCTGCTGTTGGCCGAGATTCTGCACGTCTGCTCTGCCCCAGGGCACACAGTTACTTGGAGCAGGAAGAGAGCATCCTGAGGAAGAGGCCCACTCTCAGAAGGAAAATCACTCTGCAAGCAACTCCATGGCCACATTCCGACTAACTGGCTAGAACATCTTCAGATTCTCACTAATGGTCACCAAGAAGGTTTGGGTCTTATTTTTATAAGTGTGGTCATGAAACTTCAGAGTAATAGGAATAACAAGTTCAAGTTTCCAAGATTCAGAGAAAGGTTTAGGTGACTTTGAAGATGATAATGCTTCAGATTTGGAGGTTGGCAATTAGAACATATGTAACAAAATGACAATTAGAATATGGATAGTTTTGCTGATGGTTATATTCCTTTGATAAACATTGTTTTTCTCTGTATCTTGCTGTGAACTGACATGAGGAGCCCTGATGGCTGTGAGTTGACATGAGGAGCCCTGTGGTTACACTTTGGGCTGTAAACTTCAAGGTCATCAGTTTGAAACCACCAGCTGTTCCAAGGGAGAGCCACCAGGCTTTCCACTCCCATCAAGTGACAGTCGAGCAAACCCACAGGGGCCATTCTGGAAACCCTACAAGATCATTATGAGTCAGAATAAATTTGATGGCCGTGAGTTTGTTTGTTTTTTTAATTTGGTACTGACATGATTTTAAGAGTATGCTCCACTCTGCAAAGTCATGTTTAAAATGTAAAATTTTAACACAGTAAAAAATGTATTTTTTAAAATAAAAATATTCTTATAAATTAGGAGTCTGTTGTTAGCAAATAAATCATTAAAATGTCATAAAAATATTAAGTGGATTTTTTTAATCTAACGACGTGCAGCCATGTTTAGGTAGAACCCAATGGCAGAGGATTTAATCAGGAAGTGATGGCAGAGCGCTACATGAGTGGTGATATGAAACCAAAGTAGATAGTCAAAAGGTGTTAAAGAGGCAGAAATGAATACAGAAAATTATTCTTTGAGGCAGAAGGCAAACTCAGGATATTCGGGGAACCAGGTAGCTTATTATTCACCAAGATAGGGAATAGGAGTGATGAGTTTAGTTTCAGACCTGAGTCCTAGGGTAGAGATGTGTACGTGGTTTAGTGTATTATTCATATGTGCACCTACAGCTTGGCTGAAAATTTAAGAAGAAGAGATTTAAGAATTGAAAGTGCAGTCAACAATGTGAAAAGTAGGGAAATCTTAATAAAAAACCCTTAGTCAGTGTACTGACAGAGCGTAACTGTTAAAGGGGAGTCTGAGGCAGCGGTGGCCATTCTCATGTGGACTGGTTCCTCAGAAGCCCCTTGCCAGAACATAGACTAACAACAAAACCAGAATTCCAATGACAATAAAAAGACAACAGAAAAAAAAAATTCATAAAATGTTTATAAATCAATTCTAATGACAATGGAGGGATACTGCTATACAACCACATGGGATTTATCACAGAATGCAGAGCTGAATTAACATTTAAAATCAATGTATTTTATCATATTAAGGGACCACAGAAGGAAAAATATAATAACAAAAATATATAAAGCACTTTCCAAAATCTAACATCTATTTATGATCAAACCAGCAGCTAAATAGTAAGGGAAGGGCATTTCTTCAGCCTGATTAGAGGGCATCTAGGGAAATGAGAGCTGGCTATTTCACAACTTGGTGGAACAAGAATGCATCTTCTCTAATGCTGGATCAGATAAGCACAGAGAGATCACAACACTGCATGGAACATTCCAGCCAACACACTAAATGAAGAAGGTAGGATGACTACAGGAAAGTCATCAAAGATGTGGAACAAATGGAACTCTATCCTAATGGTGAGAAAGTAAAACGGTAAAACTCCTTAGGACAACAGGTTAGCAATTTCTTAAAAAGTGAAATATATCCTCCTGAAAGATATAAGAGCATGTACCCATGAGAATATTCATGATAACTTTTTAAAAAAAGTATCCAAAACACCTGACAACATTCTAAATGTTTATCCATAAATAATTGGATAGACTAATTGAAGGAGGTCCATACAATTGAATCCTACTGAACAGTTTAAAAAAGAATAAACAGTAATAAAATATTGATACATATAACAGGGCTAAATCAAACATTTATAGAGGGGTGAGTCAAAAAGTTATCACTTCTAGGGTTTCAGTTCCTACATGAATAGGTTTATTCCAAACAAGATGTGCTTAAACATATCTCTGCCACCAGCAGATGGCTGCAGAGACCTTCTCTCAGCTGCTATGTTAAGCAAATTATTTGACCTCTACTTATTCAACCTCTATGCGGAGCAAATTATTCAAGAAACTGGACTCTAAGAAGAAGAATGTGGCATAAAGGATTGGAGGAAGGTTCATTAAAAACCTGAGAAACGCAATCTTGCTTGCAGAAAGCAAGGAGAACTTGAAGCAATTACTTCAGATGACGGTCAAAGGCTGTAGCCTTCATCATGGCGACTTTATGTAAAGAGAACAAAATACCCACAATTGAGCCAACAGGTAACAGCATGATGAACTGAGAAAAAATACTGAAGTTGTTAAGGATTTCATTTTATCTGGTGCCACAATTAATAATCATGGAAGCAGCATTCAAATATCAAATGATGCACTGCATGGGTAAATCTGCTGCACAAGATCCTATCAAGTGTGAAGTGCAAAGATGTCACTTTGAGAACTAAGGTATGCCTAACCCATGCCATGCTATTTTCAATCATCTCATGCATGTGAAAGCTGGACAATGAATAAGGAAGGTGGAGAAGAATTAAAGCATTTTAAGCGTGATGTTGGGAAGAATAATACAACTTTGAGTTCTGCCAGAACTAATCCATCTGTACTTGAGGAAGCACAGCCAGAATGCTCCTTAGAGCTGAGGATGGCAGACTTTGTCGTGCATACTTTGAACATATTATCAGGAAAGAATAGTCCTTAAAGAAGGACACCATGCTTGGTGGAAGGTAAGTAAAAATCAAGATCCTCAATTCAATGGATTCATCTGATGGCTGCAGCAATGGGCTCACACACTCCAATGTTGAGGACGGCACAGACCAGGTTGTTTTGCTGTTATACACAGGCTTGCTATGAGTCAGAACTGACTCGACAGGGCTGAACAACAGTCTCATTAGGGCGCATAAATCAATAGAGAGATAAATAAATAAATAATAAATGCCAGTCGATGCAGTGTCTTCTGGGGGGGAGGGGGAATCTGTTGGGCCAGTTAAGTTAAGGACAGAGAACAGCTCAAAAAGTTATAGTGATTGCAATTAAAAGGGGTGACTTCCATTGATTTTCTCAAAGGACATAGGGTGATCATGGGGGCTTATGAAAAATTTGAATAAAAATTGAATTTTTCCAGCAGTGAGAAAAAGGCCAGGGAAATTGGACCAAGGAAATTTTTCCATAACAACAGTGCTCATTCATCAAGGGTAATAGGGCTGTCCTAAGAGAATGCCACTGGAAAACTTTATTCCATCAATTCTGTAACTAAATCTTGGTTCTTCAGACTACTTTTTGTTCTCAAAACACAAAACATTACATAGGAACATTATATGCATCCCTTAAGGATACTCCAACTGTCACTTTGACTTAATGTAAATCGAAGAACACAATTCTTTGGTGTCGGGTTAGAAATATGGAAACAAACTCTTTAGGAGTGTACAGTTCTAGTTAGAGGATATATTGAAAAACAATAGCTTCACAATTAGATATTTTTATTTAATACAGGTTGGCATGATTTTGTAGCACAACCTTTTGACTTACTTGTATATATGATGAAAATATCCAGATAAAAACTAAAACTGTCTGTGTGGTTTGACTTACATAAAATTTTAGAAAATGCAAACTTAAAAGTGAAGGAAAAGGATGGGAAATTGCCTGGGGATGGGTGGAGGAAGTACACTATGAACTTTTAGGGACAACTAATGTGTTTGACTCCAAGGAACAGCTGCATTTAAATTCTGGTGTTGCCAAAGAGTACAGAATACATCACCACAGACTGACAGAAGAAGAAACAGAGCTGTGTTGGCAGGAAGCAGAGCCCAAATGTTCTTCAGAATTGAGTATGAAGAGACCTTGTCTTAATGTCTTAGGTTACAAAAAGGAGCTCTACCTCAAATATAATTTATGGAAAATATTTATTGGGTCTTAAATTAAAAAAAATAATACAAAGACAAGAAACACATCATGTGGATGAGGGAGGCCATTAGCACAAAGTCAAGATGGTTCCTAAGGATTCACAATTGGGACACTAGTTAAGTCCCACTGTCACAAATTCATGATTGGTAGTAGAGCAACACATTGCAGTTACAGGTTAGACTACAGAAGCAGGAACAGGGCCATGATTGGGTCATGTACATCATGTTAGATAGAAGAGCTTACAAGATTGGTCCTGGGCTTACAAAATTCCAACCAAGGTAATCAGGGTGCGTCTAAGAGGGCATGACATATGACTGTGTGACCCTATACTGTTCCTAGTAGAGTGATGTCCATCAGGGACACACCCAAGCAAGCCCTCAAGAGCCTGTAGGCACTCTGCTTGAGGCCACGATGACCTACATTCTTGGTTAATGATCAGAAAGAATGTGAGAGGCTTACTCTATATGGGGACACTCAAATGAATTTTTGGCTGTCACTGCAATCTCTAGCCTTCTGAAAACGGATGCGTGGGATTTAAGCTCTAATACAAACAGAAGGTAATCAAAGAAGAGGAAGATTCGCAATGAGACAGACTGTTATAGTGGCAACAATGACTCAAACGTAGCAACAGTTATGAGGGCGGCAGAAGATTGGACAGGATTTCGTTCTGGAGTTGCTGTGAGTCAGAGCTGCCTAATGGCATCTGACAAAGTCTGTTAACATGACTGTGGTGATGAGGTACACATATATTTAGGTATGTTGACTTTGGCTAATATACATGCCAAGAACTCGGCAAAAATGTCCACACAAACTACTTTTAATATTGAAAACCCCAAGGAACAGAGTTCTTCTCTGAAACACCAGTCATCATGAGTCAAAATCTGTCTGATGGCAAGTTTCTTTTTCCCTTATCCATGTCATTATTGTACTGGAGGTTCCAGTTCATCTCAATAATGCAAGAGAGTGCAATAAAAGGCACGAGCATCAGAGAAGAACAAGACAGAGCACAAAGAAATAGACTCACCCCCAAGAACTCATTTGATTACCATTAAAAGGATCAAACGAAATCCAGCGGGGGAAGGATTTCAATAAACAGAGCTATAATAACCACACATGTATCCATATATTTAAATGAACCTCAACTCCTATCCCATACCATAACCAAACATTTATTTATGATGAATCACAGACTTAAACATATGAAGTTAAAATCACTTATTTCCTATACAAAAATCAGAGACCATTTTAAACACAGCAGTAGGGAAATATTTCTTAGGTTTTAGAAGTAACATAACTATAAAGGAAAATTGACTATATTTTAAAACTTCTGGCTATCAGTGACACTATTAAGAAAATCAGCAAGACCCCGGACACCTTTCTCTATCAAAAGACTGGCACCCAGGACACAAGAGTAGCTAAAAACTTACTCCTTAGAAAAACTCAGTAATAAAAAACACAGTCCCAAAATGGAAAATATGTACAAACTGTAGACACTTCATAAAACATCATGCATGAATTTGCCAATAAATACATGAAAAAGTGTTCAATGTCATTAGTTCTTAGGGAAAGGCAAATAAAAAACAAGCATACCACTATATAATTTATCAAAGTGATCAGAATAGGCTTTAATGTTTGAATTTATAGTAGTACCAATCTACTGAGTTGTAAGATTATGGAGCTACAATTCAAGCAATTGCAGTTACAGAGGTACAGAAACAACCCTTTGGATTAAGTCAACCAAATGGGATGGAAGAAAGAACCTTGAAGGTACTGCCAAAGGAGAGGTCAACGGGCTCAGAGTAGACAGGGAAGAAAATAAGTAGCGTGGGGTCGGGGAGCTGATAATTAGGGTGGGAGTACAGGGTTGGGGAACTCCAGATAATGAACTACCAACTTTGAGTATGAACATAAGAAAATGCTGATTTGGGTTCCAGTTATCTCTTTTGTTATCTTGGAAAGCATGCAATGTCTGTTCCATGTGAAGCGCAGGAAACAAGTGCAGTACCTTCAATACCATAGAGCTGCACTAATTCCTCAGGCACAGTGACTGCTTCCCACTGATGTTCCTTAAATTAAAAAACAAACACAAGATTTGACAATGAATAGGTGGATAAACAGATGCTAATAAGCTATTTCTGACTTAAAAGTTCTTTATACACAGGTTGTGGGTTATATAAACCAAAAGGATTTTTTAAAACTAAATATAATTAATACTCAGTAGACATACACATTTTTTTCTCTGAAAGTCAATGCATAAACTGATGACATGACATGTGTGCATCACAAGTTCACTACATGTTCAAGAAAGTGATGTCACTGACAAATTTTAGTTTTCTATTCTTGAACAAAATTCCTTTCTATGATATTTATGAGGTTATCTTTTAAAAAATTCATAACCCCTATCATTTCTTCCCTTGAAATGTTTTAGGAAGTGATGTTCATCCCCCAATTTCCACTAAACCAGTTCCCAGGGCATGGAACCACAATACTTACAGATTGTCCTTAGATTCAATCCCTGGATGCATGTGAAAAATAACCTAAAATGATTTTCCTTGTATGTTCAAAGTAAAGCAGAGCTCACAAATAAAGTCCTAAAATTAGACACCATGCCTAAAAGATGGGACCCTAAAACCTTTCAGCAAGCTCGAGGAAAACAGATCCAGTTCTTCTGTTATTTAAGTTTAGCTTACTTAAATAAATCATTTTACTGGGGCTCATACAACTCTTATCACAATCCATACATACATCAATTAGAAAAAGCACATTTGTATATTCGTTACGCTCATCATTCTCAAAACATTTGCTCTCCACGTAAGTCCCTGGGCATCAGCTCATTTTCCCCTCCCTTCCCCCTCCCTTATGAACCCTTGATAATTTATATATTATTTTGTCACATCTTACTCTGTCCGACATCTCCCTTCACCCACTTTTCTGTCGAAGGGCCACTTATTCTATAGAAGTCTCCCAAACACCCAATCTTCTCATTAACTCCCTCTAGTCTCCCCCCCACCCCCCATCTGAATTTTAACTACTGTCTCAAGGCTTCGCCATCTTTACAACCCTTATCCTTTAATATACAGGCTTTTCCAAACCTAAAAACCTCAGCAACAGGACGGTTTTGTATTTCCATCCCTTCCCAAAGCTCTCAGCAGTCTATTTATCCCTTCGTGTAAAAGGTGCTCCTTTGAGGTACATGCCTCTGGTATACTCTGCAGCCACTGGTGCTATCGGCTACTAAGATCAAAGTGACACTCAGATATTGAGCCCATTACACCTGTTTCACTGCCCTTGTCTTTAAAAAATTATGGAAAATGTTAGATTAAAAAAAACATATTCCCTTTGCTCCCAGCTGTTTTCAGCTCCACTCACACACCCCTTTCAGCACAGAGCTCCTACTTTGTCTCCTCTCTCCCTCTGAAGGCTCACCAACCGGTTTCAATGCTCTTATTTGTGTGTATGTGTTTAAATCATTTTATTGGGGGCTCATACAACTCTTAGCACAATCCATACATATGATGGGAAACAACTGACAACAGTCCCTCCTCTAGTTACTCCAGGACCCTCCCTTGAGATCTTTACCAAAGAATTCATGTTGCTAGGAGTGCTTGGTACCTCATCACTTAAGTAAAACTGCTCTTTCAGGGGTCAGCCCCCTAAGTTGTACTTGTGGACCATTTTCTTATTAAAACTACACCTCTTTTTAATTAATTCTCTTTAAGCTGATTCTTTAAGTATCCTTGTGGTCTCTTACTTCGCCTATAAAGACCACATCTCAGCATTCATTCAATCCCATAACTTTACTATCATCCCTGTACAGATGGCTTTTAAATTTGCTGTTTGTTGCTTGCTTCTCTCACCTGAGCTTCAGCCCACCAGGTATCTTCAGTTGAATTTCCCACAAGAATCACTGAATCAATACATTCAAAGGAGAACTCATAATTTCTTCCTTACAAAACATATCTTCCTATAAATAACATCTCCATTCATCTCAAACGCCAAACCAAGCCCACTGCCAGTAAGTCATTTCTGACTCACAACAACCCTGAAAGAGGGAGCTGAACTGCTGTATCCAAAGCAAAACTCACTGCCATTGAGTCAATTCTGACCCCCGGTGAGCCTTTAGGACAGGGCAGAACTGCTCATTTTGGGTTTCTGAGGTTGTGATTCTTGCCACAAATAGAATATTTCCTGTCTCCCCTTGGAGCTCCCGGTGGTTTTGAACGGCTGATCTTTCAGTTAGAAAAGCGGTTCTCAACCTGTGGGTAGCAACCCCTTTGGGGATGGAATGACCATTTCACAGGGGTCACCTGATTCACAACAGTAGCAAAATTAGTTATGAAGTAACAATGAAAATAATTTGATGGTTGGGGGTCACAATACCAGGAAGGTCGATGGCATTAAAGGGTCGCAGCACCAGGAAGGGTGAGAACCACTGGGCCAGAAGCAGCCCTGCTGCTTAGTCGTTGGGAGTTGGGCTGCTAAAAGCAAGGTCATCATTTTGGAACCACCAGCTGTTCATCAGGAAAAGACAGGGCATCCACTCCCACAAAGTGTTCCAGTCTCGGAAACTCACAGGCAGCAGTTCCACCCCTGCCTTCCAGGGTTTCTCTGAGTTGGCATTGACTCAGAGGCAGTGAGTTTGTTTGTTCATTTTTTAACTCTAATTTTATGAATCCTCTTTTTTTCTCTAATGAATAGCACACCAAGGCCTGTCAACTCTAACTTAATCTCTAGGTTAAAAAAAAAAAATCCTTTCTTTTCACCTGTTTCCACAATCACTTCCAAACGCAATGGTGCCAGGACACAAACCTGGATCATCACAAGCCATCTGACCCTACTAGATCGAGGAGAAGCTTGTCCACAAATATGGTCACTGTATCCCCAGAAGCCAGAAGACCGTTGGGTACCTAGTAAGGTCATACCAAGTATCTCTTGGATGATGATCCCCAGATTAAAATCCTTCTTTTGTTCCACACTGCCTTGTTACTAATCCCCCTTGAGCAATCCATCCATACTACTAGGTAAAGATACAAGGTATCTCTCAATGAGAATGGCTGGGCTGGTAACTTTACATTGAATGGCCCATTGTTCTGACTCATAGCGATTCTATGTACAACAGAAGAAAGCGCAGCCTGGTCCTGTGTCAACCTCATACTTTTGTGTTTGAAGCTACCATCAGTCCATCTCCTTGAGTGCCTTCCTCTTTTTCTGCTCTTTCCATTTCACCAAGCATAACGTCCTTCTCCAGGGACTGGTCTCTCTTGGTAACATGAGATGAAGTCTTGTCATCTTTGCATCCAAGGAACACTCTGGCCTTCCTTCTTCCCAGACACTTGGTTGTCCATTTGGCAGACCTTGCTGCTCTCCATATTCTTCACCAGCACCACAATGGAAATGAATCCATTCTTCTTGGCTTCCTCAGTCAAGGTCCAACTCTCACATACATATGAGGTAACTGAAAAGACCATGGCCTGGGTCAGGCATGCTGTGGTCCTCAAAGAAACATCTTTGCATTTCAACACTTTAAAGAGGTATTGTGCTGCAGACATACCCAATGCAAGGCGTCATTTGATCTCTTAACAGCTGCTCCCATGAACACTGATTGCAGAACCAAGCAAGATGAAGACCTTGGCAGCTTCAACCCTTTCTATGTTTATCATGATGTTACCTACTGGTCCAGTTGTGAGGATTTCGGATTTCTTTACATTGAGCTGTAATATTGGGTGTTGGTCATTAAGTGCTTCCATCAAGCAAGGCTGTGCTTTTGCTGATCACAGGTGGTTAACAAGCTTTCCTCCAACTCTGATGCTATGTCCTCCCTCATAGAGTCCAGCTTCCTGGATTATTTGCTCATCTTTACTCGGAGGTGACATTTGTGCTGAAAATTCACAGGAATTAAGAGCTAGAAGAGGTGTTTCAAGGCATTAAAACCATCAAATAGGAAAACTTAAGATGAATTAAAGGAAAAGAAAAAAAACTAAAACAACATGGTTGAAGCAGAGTGAATAGAGGGACACTATGTCAGAGAAAGTATCAGGGTCAGTATATAAAGAGCCTTGCATGCCGCATTAAAGAGACAACAGATGTTTGAGTGCACCCAAAAGTGCCTAACAAGAAAGGCCTAGTGATCTATTTCTGAAAACCAACCACTATATATCCTATGGAGCACACAGTTCTACTGACATAGATAGGGTTCACCCATGAGTCAGAATCGATTGGCTGAATGGCAACTAGTTAAATGGAGAATAGTCTCTAGGCTAAGAGGGACCATAAACGAAAACCAAACTCACTGCCACTGAGTCACTACTGACTTATCAGGGCTACTATAGGGCAGGGTAGAACTGTTACTGTGGGTTTATAAGACTCTTTAGACTATTTTAATGCCATTGAAGTCCAAAGGACTCTAAATGCATTTTTGAAGAGTGTCCCAGCATCTACATCAATGCCTACAATACAGCAAGCACTAATAGTTATAACTATATTTTGTATGTTCTGTATCACATGATACTATAGTTTAACTGCTTATTTTCTTGCCTGAATCATCCATTAGACCACATTGTGTGAAAAGTAAGGACCACATCTTTCCTATACTGTATTTTTTACCCCGAAATAAAAATGCAGTTCCTGAAAAAAAAAAAATCCAGTTAAGATTCTCCTACAAACTTCGCAGACATATCTGCACTTAGGAAAGCTGCTGTTAACCCTGAGAAGCAGTACCTGTCATTGAAACTAGATTTTAATCAGGTATTCTAAGAAGGCACTCTAAAATAAAAGGGAATAATGATATTTGGAAATCACAAGGCATCTGATTGTTTATCTACAAAGTTTAACTGGAACAAAAAAGCTTACACAGAAGTAGATTTAAAAGACTAAGATTTTAGAATAACCTAATCAGCCACACCAGATCAGTAAACAGTGCTCAACAAAGACTTTGGCAAACTAATGATGCTGTCTGAGCTAGAAGGAAGCACTCTACTAGATACCAGGGATAGCTATGAGGAAGAAAGATGGAAAGATAACACAGAGTCACTGGACCAAGAAGAACCAACAGTATTGAAGGAAGGTGTTCAGGTTGCATGCACTGAAAGCATTAGCCAAAATCAAGGCTCCAGGAATATCAACTGAAATGTTTCAACAAGCTGATGAAGCACTGGAAACACTCATTCCTCTATGCTGGCAAATTTGGAAGATTGCTAGCTGGACAACTGACTGGAAGAGATCCATATTTGTATGCATTACAAAAGAAAATGACCCAACAGAATGCTCAAATTATAGAACAATATCATTGATATCACATGCATGAAAAATGTTACTGAAGATATTCCAACAGAGTTGCAGGGCATTGACAGACAGCTGCCAGAGAGAGGTTCAAGCCAGAGTCAGAAGCGATTAGATTGTGGAACAAGGGATATTACTGCTGATTTAGATTATTATCTTGGCTCAAAGTAGAGATGTTTACCTGTGGTTTTTTTGTTTGTTTTTTTTTTTTTACTATCCAAGGCATTTGACTCTGTGGATCATAAAAACTATGGGTAACCTTGGGAAGAAAGGGAATTCCAGAGTACTCTATTGTGCTCATGAATAACTTGTACATGGATTAGGAGGCAGCTACGCAAATGGAACGGGAATACTGCAATGTTTAAAATCAGGAAAGATGTATGACAGAGTTGTTCCCTCTCACCATTCTTATTCTATTCGTATGAGGAGCATATAAGATAATTAGGGAAACCAACTTATAAGAAGAATGTAGCATGAGGATTGGAGGAAGGCTTATTAGCAGCCTGCAATATGTAGATTGCACAACCTTCCTTGCTGAAAGTGAGGAGGACTTGAAGCACTCACTGATGACGATCAAGCATTGCAGCCTTCAGTGTGGACAACAACTCAATGTGAAGACTAATATCCTCACAACTGGACCATTAAGTAACATCATGATTAATAGAGGTTGAAGTTGTTAACTTTCTTGGATCCATCACCCATGTTCATGGAAACAGCAGTCAAGAGGTCAAAAGACAAATTTTATTGGGCCAATCTGCTACACAGACCTCTTTTGGAGTGTTGAAAAGCCAGGGTGTTACTTTGAGGACTGAGGTGTGCCTGACCCAAGTCATGGTATTTTCAATGGCCTCATACGCATGTGAAAGTTAGACACTGAATAAAGGAGACAGAAGGATCAATGAATTTGAATCATGGTGCTGGAGCTGAACATTCTAAGTACCATGGACTGCCAAAAGGACAAACCAGTCTGTCTTGGAAGGAGTGCAGCCAGAGTGTTCCATAGAGGCAACACTGGTGAGACTTCTTCTTACATACTTTAAACAGGTTTTCAGCAGCGACTCGTCCTGGAGAAGAACATCATGGTTGGCAAAGTAGAAGGGCAGCAAAAGAGAGTAAGATCTTCAAGGAGATGTATTGACACAGTGGCTGCAACAATAGGTTCAGACCCCTCAAACCCAAGAACAATAGTGAAGCTGGCCCATGATCAGTCAATGTGTCCTTCTGCTGTTCACAGGGCTGCTATGGGTCAGGACCCATTAGATGACACCGAACAGCAGCAGGAGCAGCGAGGAAAACAAATGGCTCAAAGATTTTCCTCAGGTTAAAAATTTCTCAGGAAAAAATATGTTGTCTACTAGGTAGGTTTAAACATAGCATATAATGTAGTATAGAAGGAAAATTACAAAAATTCACTTGCAAATACTACCATCATTGTCAATCCATCACTGATTTTTATTTTTATTAATAAAGTAGTACCAATTATCTATTAGTGCTGTTTATGAGTGACTCTGTATATGTGAGTAACTTGTCTTTTCAAGACAAGTTCATGTGAATGTAAATTTTCATTTGTCATTAATAAGTAATTTATTTCTGACAAAAAGTTTAAGCTCATGTTAAAATGAAAAATAAGAAAACAAAGCTTAAAATGTCCAATATTTTAAAACGAAACAAAATTATGTTAAAAAAGATTAACATGAAAAGTTATCATACAAAGATCCCATAAAATGATTTTAAAAAGTTATCAATAATTTTTGTCATAATGAAACATCAGAAACTAAATTCATTTTTATTTGCTTGATAGGCTAACATCTAAATCTATTAAATAGGTAGAAAAAAATTATAGAGAAATCTACTCTTAAAATTAAAAAAACATACATATATATGTAAAATATAGAGGGACTAAAGCTTACATCATCTCCAGAAACGTAGAATGATATTGTCTGGGTACCCAGGTTAAAGTCAATCCAAAATCCCTCAAGTTTGTCATCCGATGGTATATGTAACTAATAAAAAAATAAGTAAAACTAGTTTTACTATGATTTTTAAAATGATAATAGAAAATTATGACCATGGTTTAGCCATGGCTGAGTTTTTGTTCGTATTTTTAAAGCATAAGTGACAGGTGAACAGAGAGAAAGACCAGAGCAACGTAATATTCCGAGCACTTCAGAAACAACAGAGTAAATGCTACCTTAATTTTATAGAGCAATTAGCTAGCCCTAAGAAATCACAAATCACCTAAGTGTTACAAGAAGATGAAAATGCTAGGTTAAGTCCATCCATATGGACTTGACTAAGAAAACAGAAGAACATTTGGAGAAGTCAATCCCTTCTATTGAAAAGTTTTCCTGGTCTCTTGGTGGTCTCTTTCATAAATGTCTCCTGATGTCACTGTTTGACAGAGCACACTATCCCAGCTGTACTTGTGATCTAATTATGACTATTTTAAATGTTCTACCCATTTGTAATCCTTAATTCTTCAGACACTTTCATTAAAAAAACCCTTAATCGAAAAGTATGTATTTATAACTTACTTCATAGTTATCTAGAAATGCTGATAAACAAGGAAATGTATACACCCTGAAATAAAAAGTAATTTGAGTTAAAGAAAAAAAATAACATAATAAACTTTCACAGCAAAATCATGTCTAGCTACAGAAGTCATGTCTAGGATACAAAGGAAATCAGGCAGAGTTATGCCAGGGTTTAAGTGGTGTACAGTAGAACCCAGACCTCAACGCTAATCCATTCTAGAAGGAACATTGAGGTGTGATGCAGTCGAGTTTCAAATCAAATTTTCCCATAAGAAATAACTGAAAATGGATTAATCTGTTCTCGACAACCAAGTTTTTACCCTAACCTTACCTCTTTTTATACAAAACATTACACAGAAATGTAAAGTAAAAAGTTTGGAGTTAAATAATATAATTTAAATAGGAAATACAACATTTAAAAAGTTTAACAACTATAAGTGTAGCCCATACCTTGAGACTGATGAGGATCTGGATCTGTGGACATGCATGTGAAGAGGAGGGATGGAGAGAGTCATTGTTTGGAAGGAGAATCCCCTTCCATAAAATCAACTGATAGCTGCTTTTCAGGAGTTTTTTTCCCCCTTGTCTTTTTTTTCCCACTAGGACCTGGCTGGTTTTCTCTAAAAAAAAAAAGCTGTCTAATGTGGTCTGTTGTTGACATTTCCTTAACTGTTTTTCTAAAAGCGTTTACTAGATTTTTATCAACAATATTGATAACACGGTTAACCAGCTCCTTATCATGATTTTTTCAAAAAACTCTTAGGACCCACGTTCTTTTTATTTAAAAACAGTACAAAAAGCCACAAAACCTAAAAATTACAGCAAAATGCTTGGAACACAGTCGCAAAAGGTTTAAACAAGACATACTAACAATGCCAACTAACACCCAGTGACTGAAACCCAAACTGCTTTTGTTTACAAAAATCACGTGTGTAGGGTCGGATTCCAATGTTTCATTCTAGTGCTGATGCAAAATTTTCTTGACATTTTCACGTCAAAAGCCGACTATGTCAAGTACTGATGTGGCCGAGCGCTGGGTTCTACTGTACTTAGCACTCATGGAGCTCTTTAATTTCTCTTGTAAGTAAGGTAAATGCGAGCTCACTCATCCATCAATGTTCCTGATGATCTAAAGTGATACTGTGCATTACTTATCCTTCCATGTCCACTCCTAATGTTAAGAAGCCTCAGAAAAAAGCTCGCGACAGTTAATGTGAACTACAAAAGAACATTTTTATGTGCTACGACTCACATAATTTTCTATTCCTGTATGTGGATAAGGCAACTTATGTAATATTTTTGTCTAGATTTTATTAATTCTTAAAAAAGAATATAGTATATACAATTATGAAGTATTCTAAACCAAATTTTGGACCTTAAAAGCTTAATATCAAATAAAAATGAGTTTCTTCCCCTGAAAGAAAAAAGCAAAGCAGGGTAGTGAGGATACCTCAGCCCACTAGTGTAATCATTTACTAAATCATATTGTGGTAATTACTGGTAAATTCTGGTAAATCCATCCACATTCCACATTCTAACATAAAGCAACAGGGCTAAATTTATAAATATTCAATATTGTGTACTTCCTCTTAATTCCTGCTTCTTTATCATTCAATGGTTATATAAGCATGTTTTACCTTCTCTTGTCTCCAAGCATGCCATTTACAAGATTGAGAAATCTCCTGCAATCCTAATTTAAAGAAAAGGAGACTTTTTAAAAACATAATTTTTTTAAACTTTAGGTAATTTATATAATTTTTATATTACTTACTGTTTCAAATTCGGAATCTCTAATATCTTTAAATGCAGTAGCAACAAAATCCATGGAAAACCACCGACACGCCTGTTCCTGTCTTTGTTTTTCTGTGCTCATTCTACATAAAGCTTCTGTGATGCCCACTTGTAAGTCATAATCTATAAAAAAGTATGAATCACAGCATAATTTAAACTAGTGTATAAAAGACCACATATTTTATAGGGTATTAAAACAAGAAAAATGAGCATGTTAGTATAACTTATTATGCTATCTTCATATGGATCAGAAAAGTCTCACATTATAGGTATGAATACAGGACAACTAAGTTTACTAATAGAAGACCTTGAATAATGTCTTCAAAAGTCTGTATGCCGATAGGAGCTAAGACTCAGGCCGCATTACCCCTCCGCCTCACCCCAGGCAGTGCAATAGACTGAAAAAGTCAGAGCTTTTGTGGCTTTGGCTTTGACTGGGTTGTTTAATTGCTGCAAACTCAGTTTACACATTTACAGGGATAATACTCCCTTCAATTCTAGCATACCTGTGAGGAATTAGTGACAAGGTATGTCAACTATCTAAAAGGACTGGCTTCATGGAGGTGCTTAGTATGTTAGTGCTTTTGTGGCCTTCCTAGAATTCATTTTCTTTTTTTAATCATTTTATTGGGGGCTCATACAATTCTTATCACAATCCATACTTACATCAATTGTGTAAAGCACATTTGTACATTCCTTGCCCTCAACATTCTCAAAACATTTGCTCTCCACTTAAGCCCCTAGCATCAGCCTCTCATTTTCCCTTTCCTCCCCCCTCCCTCATAAACCTTTGATAATTTATAAATTATTATTTTGTCATATCTTACACTGTCCAACGTCTCCCTTCACCCACTTTTCCGTTGTCTTTCCCCCAGGGAGGAGGTTATATGTAGATTCCTGTAACCGGTTTCCCCTTTCCACCCCACCCTCCATCCACCCTCCTGGTATCATCACTCTCAAAAAAAAAAAAAAGTCTGTATGCCTCAGAATCCTTGATTTCCTTTTGTTACACAATATTTACAATTATCTAAGAGTACTTTAAGGTATATTCTGAGAAAATCATCAGAGAAGGTGGCTTATATGAAGAAGAATGTGGCATCAGGACTGGAGGCTTATTAACAACCTGAGATATGTAGATGACACAACCTTGCTTGCTGAAACTGAGGAGGACTTGAAACGCTTGCAGATGAAGATCAAGGATCGTAGTCTTTATTATGGATGACAACTCAATGTACAGAAATTGGTCACAAACTGACCAATAGGGACATCATGATAAATAAGAGAAAAAAAGAGACTGACATTATCCAGGACTTTGTCTTGCTTGGATCCAAAGCAGCAGTCGAGATGAAAAAAATGGGTTGCATTAGGTAAACCTGCTGGACAAGCCCTCTTTAGAGTGCTGAAAAGCAAGGGTGTTAGTTTGAGGACTAAGGCACGCAAATCCTGAAGCAAGCCATGCTATTTTAACTGCCTTGTATGCATATGATATTTGGACATTGAAAAAGAAGGACAGAAAAATCAATGCATTCAAATTGTGGTGCTGAAGAATATTCAAAGTAACATGAACTGCCAAACAAGTCTGTCTTGAACTAAGTATCGCCTAGAGAGCTCCTTGGAAGCAAGGATGGCAAGACGGAGTCTTGCATACTTTGGACATGTTTCAGGAACGAACAGTCCATGGAGAAGAACAGTGTGTTTGTAAAGCAGAAGGACAGCGCCAAAGAGGACGGCCTTCAAGGAAGTCGACGGACATTGTAGAACAACACAGGAACAATTGTGAGGATGGTGTAGGACCAGGCAGTGTTTCCTTTTGTTGTGCAATAGATCACTATGGGTTGGAACCAATTCCAAGGTACCTAACAGCAACTTTAAGCCAATAAGTTTATTCTATATACAAATCAATAAATCAAAATTTTCTCAGGAGATTTGAGAAAAGAAATGTTGAGTTCTTTAAGTTAGCATGCTTAAAACAAAGCCTATCAATCGTTATCCCATAAAATACCATTTGAAAAATTTCTTGCCACAAGTAATTAAAATCTATTGCAAAATTATTATTCATTAATATATCATCAGGTATATATTTATCTAATTCCTATTGTCATGCTAAATTATTTTACTCTCAAAGATACTGCTCAATAAAGTAAGTGAATATCCATTAGATTGTACATAAGCAATGTCTGTTTCACCCACATAATCTCAGTACATTTTAGTGCTGATATTTTTATAGATATTCTAGTCATAACATTGAAATAATTGAAATTGAAATATGAAAAAACACACCTCCAATATATAAAATCCTGTCCCCCATACTTCTCCTGTGGAGGGAAATAACATATTATACAGACAACTATTATTAAATAAAAAGCTCGTGTGTTAAAAAACAAACACACACAAAAAACAGTAACAGTAACAATTAGCTAATGCCACTATTTTTAAAGTTTTAAATATTGATTCATTTAGCAACTAGTTACATATTACTATATCACTTTTGTAGAAAAATATATATTTTTCAAAAACAAAAACACAGTAGCGAGAATAATGGCATTGGTTTACATTTTTTTCATAGCTCTTAAACTTCTAATTTAAAGGAAGACAACTGGATTTGCCTCTTTTGCATTTAATCTCTTGTGCTATTTTATTTTTGCTGAATTCCACAAAGGAAAGTTCATATATGTACTCTCTATTCTGAGCAAAGTATGCTTAAACATGTCTCTGTTATCACTTACTTTTGTAAAAGCTATGTGTTTATGTTAATCTTATTAGAAATCTATAACCTTCTATCAACTGTAATTATTGTTATAGAACTACAATTGCCTTACTGTGTAATAACTACTCCTTAAATTATAGGCTTGAATCACTAATAAAAATATAGCATAAATTATTACATGAGAATGAACATCTCTTCAGTAGAGAGTATTTCCCTGGCATCTTGAGGCATTTTGTCAAGTATAGCATTCAGTTTTTTTAGAGTCTAGAAGAGAAAAAATAATCCATCAACTTTATATACTCAGTGGAACATTAAACACTTAAGGAAATATTCTAAGTACATCAACTTAGAGATTTGTTTTTTTCATAAGCACACTTTATGCAGGGAGTAGAGTTGAGGAATAAATATAAACTATAGTGACTACAAAAACAAAAGCTTAAAGCCAGATATCTCAAAAGTAGATTATGAGTCTTATTCTTATACTTAAAGAATACTTAATGTATACTTTCTGCCACATGACATACTTATTATTACTCCATGATAAGAACTAGAGCATTTAAAGAAATGTTTTTGTGACTATTAGAAATTTTGTTCTCCAAGTTATACACATGTGCATATATTATAAAGGTTAGTCTCTGTACTTAAATACTTAACAACTTCTAAGTGCTTGATGGCATGATTTATTTTCATGCGATCTATGCATACATAAACCAATATGGTTATGAATTTTCAATAAGCAACACAAAACTATTCTCTAGTTCTTTAATATTTCCTACCTTTACTATTATGGTCTTAGTTTTAACTAATCTTATGAGACCTACATATGTTCGTTTATATAATTAAGATCGTTTGATGCATGAAATCCAAGATAGATAAACCGTTCAGAAATAGTACTGGGAGTAATGATTTCCTGAGGGTACAGAAAGAGAGGGGTGGGGAAGAAGGGGAAGGGAGAACTGATAGCAATGACTACATAACCGCACTCAAGGGGAACGAATAGCATTGGTAGGTGAAGAGATACAATGGATGGTGTAAGGTATGGCAATATATATACTTGAGTATAAGTTGATGCGAAAATCAGCGGAGGCATCTAATTTTGCCACAAAAACTGCATTTAAAATGTGCTGAAAAACTCGGATTATACACGAGTGTATATAGTATATAAAATAAGATAATAACAAGGGTTCCTGGGGGTTGTGGAGGGAGGGATAAAGGGTATCTCCTGATATCAAAGAGTTCAAAGAGAAAGAAAATGTTTTGAAAATGATGGTGGCAGCAATTCTACAATTATGCTTGATTTAATTTAACTACAGACTGTTATTATCTGTAAGAGCTCCCAATAAAATGTAAAAAAACCAATAAAAATATACAGAATAACTTAGTGTCCAGACACAACAATCATTCAATTTGATTAACTACTAATCAAGTTTTATCTCATTTTTAGATTTAAAAAATGATTTTACCTCCTGCTGAATATAGATGTTCACTCTAGTGTCAATAACCAGGGCACAAATTCGAGGTGCAAAACTTTCCACTACTTGCCTTTTACCTGAATAAAGATGTTAAATTAGTGACAGACACACACTAAAACTCTTTAAATGGCAATTTCTTCTCACATGAGTGTATAGTGTGTGCACTAGTGTAATCAAACACCTAGAGCCTGAGAATGAGGAGGCAACCTGAGGCCTAAGCTAACTATCTCTGTGTCCTACGGCAAACCCCACTCACAGGTGCTGGTGAGAGGGCAGGCCTGGCCCAGCTTCTGGTCTCAGTCACTGAAGGGAATACTACTCTTTTAGATCAAACGTATACAATCAAAAGAGTGGAAACTTCCCTTTTGAGGATTTTAAGGAAGTTGGCCTCATTAAAACAGTTCTACTTCTACTTCAAAAATTCTTACCCTCTTGATGACCATTCAACATGGCTTGTCACTAAGCAGCAAATAACTCATTCTGTTTCTAAAGTTTAAATTCAATCCCCAAAGATGAAGCTTTATCAGCATTAAAAGTATTCAAGGGAGTCTGCTACATGCTATTTCATAAATATAAAAAATAAATTTAAACAACACCAATGCTGTAACAGCAAATACATAACTTCCAGAGTAATAACTATAAGGGGGTGGGAGTGGGGAACAGGGACTAACAAGGTAAAAAGAGATGATTGAAAAAAAATCAGTTGGATCACTTTACAAGCCCCCTAGCACCTTAGGACAGTTGTCTGCCCTAAAAAAAGTAGGAACTGATAACTAACAAACATGTTATATGTTAATTGCCAAAATTAAGAAATCGATAAAATGGCATTTGCTATTTAAATAAGTGGCAATTGATCTTTCTAAGCCTGATGTCATTGAAGGAAGCAAACTACTACTGTCCATGAACAGGATTTATTTTCTCCAATCCTAGCTTACCTTCTTTAACTAATCCAACCATAAAATCACCTGACTACTTGGCACAAGACTGGCCAGTCACAAGTGCACACTACAAAGAACTCTACATTCCCATTCTGAGGATAGAAATTTGTGTTCTATTAGATTGAGAGGTGGCAAACTACATTTAGAGACCAAATTTGACCAGCTGCCTGATTTTATTTGGCTGTGCCTATTTACCATGGGCTTTGGTGTGTGCCAGGTTAACGTGAATGGCAGCGCCTTCTAAAGCTGGTGGTTCTGGTGCAGCCAGCAGGACCTCCAAAGACTGGTGGTTCTGGTGCAGCCAGCAGGACCTCCAAAGACAAGTCTCCAGGGCTGAGAAGCCAGCCACTGGAGTCCCTGTGACAGAGCCCAGTCCCACCCTGACACATGTGGGATTGCTATCCAAATAGAGGCAACTTGATGGCAGCTGTTTCTTTAAATTATGATCAGCATGCTCTGCAGAAAATATATGAACCAGCGGTGTCAACAACCATGACCTTCATTCACTCTCATGAAATTACCCATGGTCAGGAAATTTTTTTCAGAAATAGAAGCTGGTATCCTGAATTGCCCTTTCACACAGCAGGCTGATAACCTAGAACTGGTAAAGTTTGATTGTGATATTTTGAACTCTGGGTCAAAACTGAAATTTTTCTGAACCATTACTATCAAACACAGAATAGTTGTGAAAATTAGCTTTTGCAGAGAACTTCAATAGTTTAATATATCCAACCTAAAATTTCAAGGCAAACTAGAGCTTATATTGAGAAAATTTATATTACAGTAAAGTCATTTTGGAAACATCTATTATTTGAATCACAAGTAACAGCAAGCTGCCGATACACTTCTGTGTAATAGATTGTAACACGTTAAGCAAGTTTCCCACACCAGTTTTTCCAAGCTCCAACTACAGAATCCAGGAGCCTTCTCAACCTCAAAGTAATGCAAAGAAAAATCTGCGTATTTCAAGATCCATTTAACTGTGCAGTCAAGGAGCTTCTACCCAGTCTTCAATTGAAAGTAATCCATCTGTAATGTTAATGGTATTCTCAAAGGCAAATATTAAGAAAATAACCTAATAAAATGCCTTCCCGATGATGAATATGCTGAATTAAATACATATTCTTGTGAAATTATATCGCTATTTGGGAGTACCTGTAATACATAAGGCTTCATTACAGGTGAAAATTTTATAAAACAAACATTTGTAATCAACTTCAGTATCAGTAAATAACTTTGGACCCCAATTAAGTGAAATGCTAGCCCTCAAAAAGAATGCCATTCTTCTCAGAGACTGTATTACAAAAAATTGTAATTTCTTCTTCTATTTTCAACTGTAGCATATTATTTGTGAACTTTTAAAATTTTGTTACATTGTAAAAAAAAAATCAAACCAACTGCCATTGAGACAATTATTATTCATCATGCCCATATAGAACAGAGCAGATTGTCCCTGTGGGATTGCAAGGCTGAAAATCTTTACAGGAGCAGAAAGCCTCATATGTCTACCTCGGAGCTGCTGTTGCTTATGAACTCCTGACCTTGTGCAGTTAGCAGCCCAACTCATAACCCACCCATATGCCATCGTTAAGTACCTACATACTTGATTTGGATTTTTCTTTTGGCTCACAAAACCTAAAATATTTACCCTCTGGCCCTTTATAGAAAACTTGGTCAAATCTGAATTATGTAAATCAGTTCTATTATTCGTTTATGAAATTCTATTTTATATTAGATTATCAAAATTATAAACTATATTTGAACTCTAAAAATAAATTGTTCCAATAAAAATATCATACCTTCATCACTGACACCATGTATGACCTGGAAAAGAATGAATAATGTTTAATTTTTAATTTATTGTTATATTATGAATCATTGCAGATATCAAAAGTAACAGACTATATCTTAACTCACTACATAATTGTTTAACTTTATTTATTAACTGATCACATAATTAAATTAATCAGGACCACTGTAAACTGAACTTCGATCCTCAAAAATACGTGTTGTAAATCCTAAATTCTATGCCTAGATTTATAATCTCATTTGGAAATGGATCAACTTTTGTTATGTTATATTAATGAAAATTTTTTGTATGAGTGTTTTGTTTCATTCTCTTGGGAAGTACAGTATTGGTGATGAAACACAAGGCAGCAAGTTGAGGTGGAACAAGAGAGAAGCTAAGACACATGAAGATCACACAGAAGGAGAAGCTCATATAGACAAGGCCCTTCCTCCACGATCAACTGAAAGAAAGTCTTCCCTTACAGCTGACAGTCGGGATTTGCATATCTAGTCTCCTAAACTGTGAGAAAATAATTTTCTATTTGCTAAAACCATCCACTGGTGATAATTTCTGTTAAAGCAGCACTGAAGAACTAAGAGAAGGATAAATGCTTAGCAGAAACTGATCAATGTAAAATCATTAAACAATCTGTTAGCAACTTTTATATTCAAGGCCTATAGATAGACACATATTGTGTGTTTGTGTGTGTTAATAAGCACATACTTTAATAGATAAATTAATGTTTTTACCATCAAAACATCAAAGAAATCTTCTATCATATTTATAACAGCTTCATCTTTTGAATATCTTCTATTTAAAATGAACTCTTTAGATTTTTCAAACCAGGAAACCATGTAAAAGCAAGGAATATACAAGTTAGTTACTATATTCATCTATATAAACATAAACAGTATAACTTGCATAAACAGCATAACTATGAGTACGGGTACATCAAAAATACAAATTCCAATATGAGGTCAAAATCATATCCTCTTAGATATCCTCTTGTTTCTGTTGCTCATATTTTTTCATAGTTTAGATGAGAGTAGGTATTTTGAAAGCTAAAGTGCTGAACTGCTAACCAAAATGTTGGCAGTGAGAGCCCACCCAGAGAGTCCATGGGAGAAACACCTGGCAACATGTATACATTGAGGCAATTGCCAGGAAAACCCTGAGGTAGTTTGAGTCTGTCACAAGGGGTAAAAAATATGTCACCACCACTAAAAGATTAATTTTGGTTTCAGGTAGGAGACCTTGTTACCTCTTTAAATGTCTATTTTCAGTATATTTGTTTTAATAGATTAAAAACTGTTTTCATCATAATGTAAAGTCTTTGGGCATCTTTACCCTTTCAAAATTGTCGGTATTATGCTAATTAATTCTGACCGCGTGTAGCTGCTGACCTCCAGCTCTGCCCCTCCATGGGAGAGAGGCACAGCAGGCTGCTTCCGTAAAGAGCTTTCCCTGGAAACCAACCACCCAGGCAGCCTTTTCTGTCCTAGAGGGTTGTTGTGAGTCAGAATTGACTCGATGGGATGGAAGGGGGGGGGGTGTGAGGGACTGAGTCCCAGGCACTGAGGATATTATCAGTGAATCAAATACCATCTATACTCGAATATAAGCTGGCCAGCGTATAAGCAGAGGCACCTAATTATTACCTGGGAAACCAGAAAAACTGATTGACTCGAGTATAAGCCTAGGGTGGAAAATGCAGAAGCTATTGGTTGAGTTTCAATAATCAAAACAAATGAAAATAAACTTACTAAAAATTGAGGCATGAGTGGGGTAATGTATTTAAACATTTATTTTAAATAAAAAGCATAGATAAAAGGTCAAGTCATTTAACATTAGTAAACCAGCACACTAAGTGGAAAATAGGTTCAACAAAAACAATAAGGTATCAGCAGTGATACCTTAAGAGTACTATTCTCTGAGCTCAATCAGCAATCAAGCTGAAATGTAGAGTTAAAATCCTTCAAAACTGGATTCCTCATCATCATCATGCGTATCCCAATGCAGAGCTTCAGCTGGTGTGAGGTCATCACAGACGCTGTCCTCTCTGAGATCGCCATCATCACCATCACTGCTGCCATTTTCATACAAAGCGCAGTCTTCACTGCCATCCATAGCATCACTAATACTACATTTCTGGAAGGCACGTCGCACCATGTCTTCTGGAGTGTCTTCCCATGCATCTCGAACCCACTTTGCTGTTAACTATGTCAGGCTTCATGAGATTTCCTCCATTCACGCCACTGACCCTTGTATAAGCTGAACCCAAAAAATGTGCTGAAAAACTCGGCTTATACACGAGTATATGCGGTAGGCAAACTACAATGCACCAAATCCTATTGCAAGAGACAGACTACATGATTTGAAGAAAAAGAAATAATGTTATACAGTGATTAAGAAGAGCTATAAAGAAAACTGGTCAGGAAAACCACCAGCCTGCTCTGAGGGAGAGAGAGGGGGCTTTCTACTTCTGTAAATAGTCTCAGAAACTCATGGGGGCAGTTTTACTCTGTTCTATAGGGTTGTTATGGATCAGCATTGACTCGATGGCAGTTAGGGAAATAAAGCAAGGCATTAGAGTGCCTTGTTATTTTCTATTAGAACTTAAAAAAATCATTTTATTGGGGCTCTTACAGATCTTATAACAATACATCAACTGTATCAAGCATATGTGTAAATATGTTGCCATCATCATTTTCTAAACATTTACTTTCTATTTGAGCCCTTGGTATCAGCTCCTCTTTTTTCCCTTCCTTCCTTCTTCCCTCCTCCCTGTCTCGTGACCCCTTGATAAATTATACATTATTGTTGTTTTCATATCATACACCCACTGCTGTCTCTCTTCACCCACATTTCTGCTGTTCATCCCCCTGGGGCCAGGGGTGGGGGGGAGTTATGGGTCATCATTGTGATCGGTTCCCCCTAAGTTCTTTGTTATTTTAAATCCACATGATTATCAAAGAGCTTGTATAGTTTCTTTGTGGTTTTTATCTGTAACATAAGCCACCAAATATAGGAATACTTATTTTATCATTCACATGATGGGACACATCCTCATAGGTGTGGAACACAAAGGGTACTTTGACTTAAATGTGAAACTCTTTTGGCATTGTTTTCAATGGGAGAAATTACATATGGCTTTCTCATTCATAAAATATATTTGAAACATCCTGCCTTTATAACACAAAGGGTAGTCTATCTATTTATTTAACCTTTTATTGTGCTTTGGGTGAAAGTTTATTGAGCACATTGATTTCCCATTATCCTCAAATTTTTATGTACAACTACCAAATATATTTTTCAATAGTTTGAACTATTTTATTATGAAGTATGCCTTTTACTATATTTCTCTCTCATGAATGACTGTTACATATTCTATACTTATCTTTTGGACTAGTCCTTGTTTTATCATAGTTGGAAGTCCAGCTTGTCCCAATATACTGGTATTTTTCCCACATCTTCCAATAGAAACCAAAATGGTTGAAACGATTTGGATATTCTTTTTTGTAAGTTCCTGAATCAAAAGTACACATTTTAAACTTTAGCAAACACAAACAATATAGAATAGCAAGTAACAGAGCAACGATACTGGGAAACAAGCACGGTGCTGCGTGCTTTGCACAGACTCGTAACCCCCACAAACCCGTGCACGGCGGCTGCTACCGCCATCATGTCACAAAGAAGAAACTGTTTCTCACAAGCAACTTACCCAAAACCGCCCATTACTGAATGACACACTCAGTACAAAACACAGAATTGTGAAAATGCAAGAACCCTTGGACTATTATACAATGAATCCATTATCTTACTTTCTTTAAATGGCCCTGTATTTAACTAAAA
Organism: Tenrec ecaudatus; assembly: GCF_050624435.1. Taxonomy (NCBI): domain Eukaryota; kingdom Metazoa; phylum Chordata; class Mammalia; order Afrosoricida; family Tenrecidae; genus Tenrec; species Tenrec ecaudatus. The sequence goes on along the minus strand of NC_134541.1, from coordinate 2,683,723 downwards.
AAATTTTTTTTGTTTTTAACTGTACTCTTTAGGATAAAAAAACCTCAGGCACAAGAGAAGACTCTGTATTATAGCTTTTACTCACACGCAAAAATGACTTAGACAGGATAAATCAAACCCAGGTTTGGTTTTGGTGTTTGTTGGTTTTTGTAAACACCTAATAGTGACTATATAACACCAAAAATCGTTTGCAAGGTTCCTTTAAAAAAACAAAAAACAAACAAACAAAAAAACAGATCAAGTTGTTAAAATTTCAGAGCGGTAAATCTCATCCCCACTCAAACCCTGCCATTGCAGGAACAGGAACAGTAACCCAAGGTTAGCCAAGCTTTTTGTATATTCATTTGTGAAGCAGTAGTCCAATATGTTACCCGAGATTCCTCAAAGAAAGCAAAGTAAGCACATGATAAAAATCAGCCTTTACTTATGTAATAATGAGGATGATCACCCAGGTCTTAGTTCTTTACAAAAGTAAAGTACTATGTAATAATTTTAACAATGACTTAGCAAAAAATGAACAATTACCCTGCATATAAGGTCATTCAACTTGTGGACAAACTGTTTGCTGCACTTAATCATCACATCTTCACAAATATCAGTTTGTAAAAGTGTTCTTAAAGGCTTGAAATCATTTTTCCTAAAAGCATCATCGATGTATTTTTCCAACTGCTAGAGAAAGATAATTAATGAAACAAAGATAATTAATGACACATATAGCCATTCAAATCTAAACTGAATTTCCCTATGTGATTTAGTAATTTAAGAATTGCTTTCACACAGAATCTCTTATGTCAATTCACTAATTTTATATACCTGGTCACTCAAATTTAGGATAACTATGTTACAGATTTCATTTTTGGCAATAGTAAGGGCTAAATAGTAAATTTATTGAGCACATTAATTTCCCATTAAAACTATTTTCAGTTTTTTTATTGATAAAATCATTGTTTATCTCAACCAAGAAATTGTGGGTGAACGAAGTAAAGCATCACAGCAACTTCTATCCAGCATATCTGACTACCAATTTCTTACAGGGTTTCCGTAATAGAGGAAAATGAATAAAGACAGCTAAAAGCATCCTTTTTGAAAATATATCAATGATTATAACTCAAGCACTACCCTTATAATACCTGTAATTTTTACAAAATATGGTGTCTGTAATTAAAATACTTCAAAACTAAGGAATTTTCATACTACACTCTGATGACTAAACAGATGGAGTGGCACACTGGCATCGTATTAGAAAGTCTATAAAACCTACTCTTTCCCTAAAATGCAAGCATCTTGTCATTTGAAAAACTCAACATGTGAATATCTATTTTTACGTACACAAATCTGTATTTATATGTAAGCAATATATAGAACCTACATCGCTAATGTTTGTTACATATTCTTAGTATATCTTTCTGAAAACGTGTTAAATAAAGGAAACCATTTTCACGACCCCTTTAGATGAAATCATGTAAGTTGTCATTACTAAAAATAAAGGAATAAGTGTAAGTTAACACAAAAGTGATTTTAAAAATTAAAATGACATTATTTCCTCTTGGTCTAGGGCAGTAGTTCTCAACCTTCCTAATGCCATGACCCTTTAGTACCTCAGGTTGTGGTGACCTCCCAACCATAAAATTATTTTCATTGCTACTTCATAACTGTCATTTTGCTACTGTTATGAATTTCATAGGACAACCCCTGTGAAAGGGTCTTTTGATGCCCAAAGGGGTTGCAACCCACAGGTTGAGAACCGCTGGTGTAGGGCTACATACCTGGATGTCTGGTCTTATTGGCATTTTGGGTTCATCTAAAAACAGCACCTTCAAAAGAAAACATAATTTGTGTACCTTAAAATCTATCCTATATATATATTTTTATGGTTCTGCAAACTCTTTTAATTGTAGAATGCACCATAAACATTTTTTTAATTTCATGCAATGGGTGAAAATCCCCTACTGAAACACAGAGCGCTGTAGTTGGGTCAAAAGGCTATTGGTACCTAGAGGGATGCCGAAAGCCAAGTGTCAGCATAAGGTTAAAGCAGAGCCTGGCAAATGTCTGCCAGGGAAATGCAAGAAAGGAGAGCAGGGTTGATCGTGTTCTAATCAGTCACAACATGAAGTGAAGCTCAAAGGCACTACACATGGGGAATGTCTTCAAAGCCTCTCTGTTGGGCCCTACAGCCACCCCGAAGTTCCCTTGGACCTCTAGGGTGGAAGGGATTCTGCAAGCTTCTTTGCATCCACATAAAGCCCCCCAAATTCTGTTTGGATTTTTTCACCTCATCCTCCACCCTTGCCTTCTCATCGAACTCTCTTATCATCTCCTCATTGCTCAAATGCATATCATGAATGGCTTCCTTATACTCCTTGAGGTACTCAGCCAGCCCTTTATTGGTTTTTCTTTTTGCTTTTCTGGGGACATCATCCTGAGCTGGGTGCTTGGCTGTAGCCTTGGTTTCATCTGCGGGCTTTTCTTCGGGCTTCCCCTCACCCTCAGCCTTTCCTTTATCCTTTGGCATTTCCTCATCTGCCTTTTCCTCATTTCCTAACTTTTCCTTGCCTTCTGTTCCTAAGTTTTCCTTGCCTTCCATTTCTAACTTTCCTTTGTCTCCTGTTCCTAACTTTTCGTTGCCTTCCATTTCTAATTTTCCTTTATCTCCTGTTCCTAACTTTTCCTTGTATTCCATTCCTAACTTTCCTTTGTCTGCTGTTTCTATTTTCTCCTTGCCTTGCATTCCTAACTTTTCTTTGTCATCTCTTCATAACTTTTCCTTGCCTTCTGTTCCTAACTTTTCCTTGTCCTCTGTTCCTAACTTTTCCTTGTCTTCTATTCCTAACTTTTCTTTGTCCTCTGTTCCTAACGTTTCTTTGTCCTCTGTTCCTAACGTTTCTTTGTCTTCTGTTCCTAATTTTTCCTTGTTTTCTGGAGAGCCAGTGGCTTCTGGCTTTTCCTTAGTCAGTGGCAGTTCTTTGTTTTCCACCTTTTCTTGGTTTTCAAGCTTTCCTTCATTTTCAGTGTTGAGTTTTTCCATGTTGAGATTCTCCTTTTCCTGTCCTGCAGGGCTTCTGGACAGGCTTCTCCTCTGTCTCTAGTCTCAGAGTGCTTGGGGTAGCAGACGCACAGACCTGAAGGAAGCTGGGGCGACAGGAAAGAGGCCAGGGGCCTGAACAGAAGGCTCCGGACCGGACGGCTGGAAGGACCGGCGGGCGCCTATCCTATATTTTTACAATAAAAAAATTTTTACACACCTATTATACTGTTGCTTATGTCAAGGACAGTATCATTTCTTCATAATCTCCAATGGATAGCTTTCATGCCTATTTATCAAATGGCTTACTTTATTCTGGCCTAAAATATCTCTACAGGAAACCATGAACACTGTTCATTCATGTCCTTTCTTTTTCCGTATTACTGAAATTAATGCTAAAATCCTAAGGATTTCAACCGTGCCGGCAAACTAGGCAGACGAGCTTCATTAGACCTTACACAACAAAGACATGAGAGACCAGAAAGAAGACAGCCTGGCCACCTGCTGCCAGCTTGATGCAATGAGTGGTGCCATCTTGTACAGACAGCAGCCTGACTTTCACAGATGCATACCAATGGCTATGCCAAGAAAGGGATCCTCTCTTTTGTGACGAGAAGTGTGGCCAACCCCACCTTCACCCACCTAGCAGAATGATACTCCCTCCCCACCCAGCCCCTGCGTTGCCTGAGGTTGGAGCTACAGCTTTGTGGATCGAACTCTGGGTGCACCATGCACCAACGGTGTTTCTGGAGGATTGTGAACTTCCTCCTCATTAGACCAGGGGAGCATACAGTGCCTGGTCCCTGGCCACCCCTTAACAAATAAGACTTCCATCTATAACCAGCAGCTGCCCTCTTGACGCAAAAGAATTACTTCTCCACAGAAGCACCCTGACTTCAGCCACCATCTGAGGAAAAATTACTTTTGGAATAGGTCCCCTGACCCAGACAACATACATGTCAACAAGAACTGTATCTAGAATTGAGGATCCCCCCATTTCTCTCCCCTGCTGACCCCTGTGAGCTCCTTGGCTGGCAGATGGTGCTGACCCATATCAAGTGCCCGCTCCTCCCCATTTTTTTCCTTTTTCATGTTCATTCCCTTTCCCTCTTTAAAAAATTCTTTATCTTTCTGCTTTCCTTGTTTCTTTTCTTTCCTTACCATTTATATTCGTGAATAAGCTGAGCTTTTTCAGCATTTTATGCAGCTTTTGTGGTAAAATTAGGTGCCTTGGCTGATATTTGAGTCAACTTATACGCAAGTATATACGATACTTGCTTTTCCTTTCTTAGTTTTTCTGGACTATTTTCCTTCCCTATCCCTACCCCGTGCCCAGTTTCACTTACTCTATTATATTTTTCCTTATTTTATATTTTTATTTTTAGTTATTAAACCCTTTTTTTCCTTGCTGTTGCATACCTGCTTGTTTGTTTGTTTGTTTGTTTTAAACTTTTTTCAACAGTGCTTGTTTTGTCCTTTTTCTTGCCCCATCAGACAGGAAAAAATAACCTGGCACACTTAGCTTTCCTACAGCACTACCTATTGGGTGAGGGCCACTGTGTTAGTCCAGGCAGACTAGAGAAACAAATTCATAGACACTCATATGTGTATATGGAAGAACTTTACATCAAAGAGCAATTGTACATTAAAAAATATCCCAGCCCAGGCCAGATCAATGTATAAGCTGATATTACCCCACATGTCGATACTAGTCCATAAATTCCTCTTTAGGAATTTATGCAATGATGCTGAATGCAGGAAGATCACAGGCCAGTGGGTACAAAGTATTGTGGATCCAGTGGTGGGGGAAGCATCTCTCCATGTGGCTCCTGCAGCGCCAGGGTTTTCAATCAGCATAGCTCCATGTGGCTTGTCAACAAGAATGTCTCACACGGATAGAGCGTATCTGGCCTCCAATGAGCCTCCTTTATCTCCTTTGCACCTCCAAATGAGGTCATCAAGCTACGACCTGATGGACAGGCTAGACTCCCCACCTTCGCAAGTTGATGGATTAATGGGTTGCACTACCCATTCCAGTGCTACCTGATCACTGACAGACAGCAGCCAATATCAAACCCACCTTCAGACGTATTATACAAATAGCAAACAGAAAACTGCACACACACATATTCCCTATCACACACATGAGGAGACAGGTGTTGAGTGCCCAGGGTAACCAACTAAATACAAATATACCACACAACGTGTCTCAGAAACAACAATTTCAATTTCAGTTCACATGACGAAATGAGACAGAGTGGCTCCAATGTGTAACCCAAACACAGAGCTACAAGACATTTATCACTAAAAATGGGACTGAAACTCTTTGAGAAGGAATTCAAAAGAATGCTATCTAGACTCCCTTAATAGATTCAGAGAGAGAGACTGTCACAAACAAGGAAAAAGCTTTAGAAGAAATCAGGAAAACTACAAGAACATATTGACAAAACAAATGAAAAAATTTTTATACAAAAACAGTGAACAGAAGTCAGAAGACTAATACTAAGTTTTCAGAAATAAGTTGAAAGGGCAAATGAGTAAGAATGAATAAAGTGTAGGTTCAAGTAGTGAGCCTGAAAATAAATCCCTTAACACTTTGCTGATCAGCTATTTCAAGCTGAAACTACAAGGATCTGTATTACTTTGAGGCTTACAAACTACACAAGCCAATATAATTGCAAACACGAGTTACCTCATAACCAGTCAGCAATGTTTGGGCATGGAAACAGGAGTACATGCATTAATGGTCAGCAAAATGTTAATATCTGCTAGAAGTACAGTGAGAAAAAAATAGTACAGCAAAGGTTAATTATGCGGGATACAAGATGAATAACTCGCTGCAATTGGAATTCTCAGAATATTAAGACAAAAGGGGGGTAGGGATAAAGGGGTTGAAGAAAGGGGAGGGAAGGAGGGGGAGAGTAGACAGATGGAACCCCTAGACTATATGGTTCTTGGTCAACCTTCGGGTCTAGAACTAACCTTACTTTTGTGCCTGAATTTTCAGCCAAACAATAGAGAAGTCTATAAGGGGACTAAGAACATTATTTATGTGTGCACACCTGAGAATAACCAACTATTTGTAGTCAAGGGGACAGCATTTACCCAAGGGCAAAGTTCAGAAAAATTAGGGGAAAAAAATGAATGAAGACAAGAAACCCAGGAAGGAGGTGGGATGGACGATATTTCATTGAAATTGAAATGAATGGGATGAAAAATATGCAGGAATTGGTAAAACTGATCATCTGTTCTATAATCTTTCAAAGAAATCAATTAAAGGGACACGTTTTGTTATGCATATTTTCACTATTTAAAAAATAAATTATCTGTATATATGTGGGTCTATTTTTAAACTCCCTTTCCTGTTACGTATTATTCTCGTATTTCTTTAATATCTGTACAGTTAGATGTGTCACCTCTCTCATACCCGATACCGCTAAGATGTACTTCTTGTTATTTACTAATCAGTCTGTCTAGAGGTTTAGCTATTTTATTATCTCTTTAAAATATAGCTTTGATACATTTTCTTTATATTTTTCCTATTTTTCAGTATAATTCACTTTGACGATTTTATTTTCAATATTTTATCTGGGAGTTTGATTTCTCTCTTCCAATTTCTAAAGTAAAAATTGAAGTAATTTATTTTAGGCTTTTCTTCTTTTTTAATACAGGCATTTAGTTCTATAAATTTCCTCCTTAAGTATTACACTATTATGGTCTTCCATTATTTACTGGAAAAGGTTGAGATAGAGTTTTCTTTTTCATTCAATCCAAACTGTCAAATTCCCATTTTCATTTCTACTTTAACCCCTACATTTTTTACAAGTATTGAAATATTCAAATATTTGGAGAGTTTATAGTTATCTTTCTCAAATTTATTTCTAACTTAATTCTACACATGCTGTTTTTTGCTTTGAATCTTCAAAATGTATCAAGTTTTATTTATGGTCCTGGATATAATTTATCTCTATCAATGCTGTATGTATATTTGAGTACAAATATGGATCTGTTCCAATCACTTGGCCATGGAACGGTCTTCCTGGCACAGGCGAGTGTGTCCAGTGCTTTATCAGCTTTTTGAAAACATTTCAATTGGTATTCCATTAATTCCTGGAGCCTTGTTTTTGTCTAATGCTGTCAGTGCAGCTTAAACATCTTACTTCGGTGTCCACTGTTTCTTGCTCAGATGCGATCATCCGAAATGGTGGCATGTCAAACAGTTCTTTTGGGTACAGTGACTATCTTAGATCCATCTTCTTTTGTTACTGCCTGTCTCCTTCAATATTTTGCCCATAGAATCTTTCAATATTGCCACTCGAGGCTTGAATTTTTTTCTTGGGTTCTCTAAGATATCCCGAGTGTGTTTTTTCCTCCCATTTGGTTTTCTAATTCTAGGTCTTTGCACATATCATTATAACATTTTACTTTGTGTTCTCTTGAACTGTCCTTTGAAATTTTCTCCCCTCACAGCAGCGCCATGTTTGAAATGAACTTGTACATCACTTAAAGACTCCAATCCATTTCAATTTTAGTTTTCTTCATTTTTGAAGCCACTTAGAATATTTAGGTCTGAGGGGCAAGAAATCTGGTGGGATGTTTTTCAAGTCTATGACTCTTCACTCCATTAATTTTTTAAATTATAGTTTTTAAAGATGCACACTTGTATATCGCTACACATTCCATCTTAACAAATGAAATCAAACAATATACCATTAACCAATCCCCTCAAACATGGTTCTTTTTCTTCCCTCCTTCATCAATGTCTGATCCCTCCCTTCTTCCTGATCCTTCCCCTCTTCCTGGTCTCATCATCATAGTCTTTATTAAAGTCTTATATTTTGATTTAAAAAATCACATTTATTTTTCCTTACAATAATGTTATTAAATATTTATCTTTGAAAGATGCTTATTAAGCATAATGTTTTTTAGTCTGTGGTGTTTAAGAGAACTGTCATTATTTGTATTGATGCATAATATTCCACTCTATCAATGTACCAAAGTTTGCTACTCATTCCTTTATAATCAGAGTCATTGGTTGTTTCCATGTTTTTCTATTATGAAAATTGCTGTACTAAACGTAGGTGTGCATGTCTGTTCATGTTGTATTCTTTATATCTTTAGGGACTATACCCAGCAGAGAGATTGCTAGGTCCTAAGGTACTTACTTGTATTTGCATTTGTTTAAGGAAGTGTCATACTTATTTCTATAGTGTTTGTCCCACCAGCAACATAAAAGCTTTCCAGGCTCTGCACTCTCCAGCATTTATAATTTTGTTTTATTGAATTTTGCTAAAAGTGTTGATGTGAGGTGGTATTTCATTGCTGTTTTAATTTGTATTTCTCTTGTTGCTAGTAAACACGAACATTTGTTCACAAAGTTGTTGGCTGCCTGGATACTGTCTTTGGTAAATTGTCTATTCATGTCGTATGTCCATTTTTTTATTGGATTATTTGTATTTTGTTGTTAAGATGCTGTAGTTTTCAATAGTTTTTGGGATTAGCTCTTTGATATATTATTACTAAATCTTTTTTGTCTCCAATTTGTGGGTTGTCATTTAACTATTTGATAAAGTCTCTTTGATGTGCATACATGTTTTTGGCAGGTCCTCAGTCACATTTCAAATGCCTTCCAACCCAAGGGGCGCATCCTCTGGCGTATGTCTGAGAAGGTTCTGTTCTTATTCATTAGGCCTTCAGCATCTGACCGTGTTAAAGCTATGCATAAGGTTTTCAGTGGTCAATTCCTCTGAGTGGATAGCTGATTTCTTCTTTGTTGTCTGTCCTTAGTCTGGAAGCTTTGCTGGAATTTGTTCACTTTGGGTCATCCTGCTGGCATTGAAAATACCAGTGACACACCCCAGTACAACAAACTGACAAGTATCAAGGACTGCTACAAGGACAAACAAATCTGTCTTGGAAGAAGGCAGGTAAGACGAGACTTCATCTTACATACTTTGGACATGTTGTCAGGAGAGCCCAGTCCTTGGAGATGGACATCATGCTTGGTAAAGAGGAAGGGCAGTGAAAAAGAGGAAGGCCTTAGACAAGATGGATTGACACAGTGGCTGCAACCAAGAATAGGAACAATTGTGAGGATGGTTGGGGACTGGGCAGTGTTTAGTTCTGTAGTGATAGGGTAGCTGTGGGTCACAACTGACTTGAAAGTAATTGGTATTCTGCTATTGTTAGATGTTCTATAAATGTCAATTAAGAAATTGAACATTTTAAAGCTTCTAACTACTTGTTCTATGAAGTGAGAGGGTAATATTGAAAAATCCCTGACTATGATTGTAGATGTCTTTTTTGTTGTTAACTCAGTCTTTTAAATCCAGGGTGTATTTTATCCTGGCGGCACATCTCTTGAGACATGTCATATTTCAAATGTTAAACACATGTGACTAGGTAAACTAGACAGCACAGCTCTTTCAATAATGCCAAGCTTGTTCTCAAACTGTATAGTAATCAAGCTTGGTTTTCTGGCCCTTCTAAAATTTGTATTACTATATTTTCAAAATAAAAACCTAAAGAAAATTTATACCTTATTATAGAAAAATCCAGGAGAATTTGATAGAATCAAAGGAACAGAAAAAAAAATTGGAAAACTGACTAGTATAGGAGTCAGAGGTCTTTCAGAGAAATAATTGAAGTTATAAAATGAAGAGACACTTGGGTCACATTAAAATCAGCACAAAGATAATAGATGCATGAGAAAATATATGCATATTATAAATCTTCTGATTCACTGAAGATGCCAAGTTGCAATCATAGACGTGTTGTCCCTTTTTCTTTTGTCCATTATTCATTTGCATGAATACTCATGGCTATTAACTCATTTACAAGGGTAAGTGAAAAAGTACTGCTACTAGGTTTTCAGTTCATCCACACATGCTCATTCCAAACAAATGTGTTCCAACATGTCTGGGATCCATTAGTCTCTCTAGCCAAAATATATATAAGTTGAGGGAAGAACTTCCCCCTACAAGATGGGTGTAATAAATATGAGAAATTCCACAAGCAGTAGCAGAAATATCCTCTGACAAAAGAACTGAAAAAGCTCACTCAAGGGCAGGCAAACCCTGTCACTTAATAAAACTCGCACTGAATTCCAGACTGGAGTACTAGAAATGTGAGATTCAAAGAAGAAATGAAGTTGAGCTTGTGAGTGTACTAGATGTACAAGCAAGACATTTCTATCAGAGCTGATAGCTGCGGCCGCCTATTGTCACTGCACATAAGACAGTAATGTCCGCTAGAAAGTGGCATATGCATGGAAACTTACATGGTGCCAAACTCAGCCTCTTGTGAGATTTTACTCACTTCAGTTAAAGTTCCACGAGAGCAGCAGAGATTGCCTGGTATGTATTTTGGAGAACCTTATGAAATGTTTCCGGTCACTCTCTTACCCCATCTCTGTACCATTACTGGCACTTTGCTGAGTCCATATTTGGTAACACTAAGTTTGAGGCAGCAGAGACAAAACTTTTCCCAAAATTACCACAAGAGGGCCAAGCACTGGCCTTTAATTTTTTCCTAAATTATAATAGGGCCAGTGGTAGATTAAGTTTTTGTGTTCTATTGACTTTCTCAAATTTGGCACTGAGTGGATTTATCTTCTAAGAATCTAGAACTATGGTATCACTTAAAAAATCACTCTATTTGGGCTCGTACAACTCTTATCACAATTCATACATACATCGTGTCAAGCACATTTATACATTTGTTGCCATCATCATTCTGAAAACATTTGCTTTCTACTTGAGCCCTGGATACCAGCTCATTTTCCTCCTCCCTCGCTGCTCCCCGCTCCTTTGTATGGAAGACAATTAAACATAAATCTGATAAGAGGAATCTTGACAGTGAAGATGTTGGGGATGGGACCTTAACTAAGAGTGTTGACCTTTGAACTTTTACATTTTAAAAGTGTAATAAAATTTTAGACTTTCTTTTATCCTTGGGCTTTAAAGTACAAAGCATTTTAGTCTTTGAACTCTTAATATTCCCCAAGAATTTTAAAACAGAGCTTGTGTGTTCAAATCTGAACATACTCACACTACCGAAACATCTGTATTTTACCTTGAATGTTATAAAATCTGCCCAATATAGTATAGCCAGCTCAGTGACTAAAGATACCAAAGCTTTATTCCATCCACTTTATTAAAGTCAGCTGTACTTTGAGAAGCTGATCTTCCTCAATCAGATTCTGAATTCTTTCAAACCCGAGGGACTCATTTTCTGACATGATTTATCACATTATGCTCCACTGCTATTCAGCCTTGGAAAAGATTAGTCTTGGAAACTCTATGGGACAATACTACTCTGCCCTACAGGGTCACTATGATTCAGAATCAATAACAAAGGCAACAGGTATATTCTTAATCCCCAAGTGGGCCACTAGGGTAGCCCAGGGTTAAATGCTTGGCTGCTTATTGAAAGGTCAGTGGTTCAAACTCACCAGCAGCTCTGCTAGAGAAAGATATGAATCAGTTTCTGCAGAGATGAAAGTCCTGGAAATTCTATTAGCAACGCTATTCTACTTTAGAGAGTAGCTTTGAATGGTAACTGACTTGATGGAATGGGTTACACAAACGGCAGGAAGCATTACATGGATTCTTTACATTGATGGGAGTAAGGGCTCTTCAAAGTACTTCTGGCTCCTCAAAGAGAAGGGGACTATGTTAAGGTATGGGGCCAGAACTCTATTGTGAATCGAAAGCAGCTTCTTCCTTGAGAATGCAGCTTGTCATTTGTCCCTTGTCACTGTACCCTAGGAAGAGCACTTGGTAAACAAGTACAGAAGAACGTAATTTTGCTTAAGAATACATGCTGCTCAGAAAGCGATTTTCCAAACAGATGTTCACTCAAAATAAAGTGTATTATACATGTCCTCCCTGCGATCATGCAAGGGGGGATGGACTCATGTTGTTCCAAGGCCAGATGCATCCAATTTAACTAGTTTGTGACGTTACAAAACAATCTCAGACTATATAATACAATCCTTTACCCAACACTCTCACCCAATTTGTAACCATTACATGTCAGCCAATCACTGAAGTTTTATTGAAGTACCTTATATTTTCTTTAAAAACACCCTGAATTGTCTCCTTCTCAGACCAACTTAGTTCAAAAGCCTCTGGACCTTGTGGTCTCCAATTTTCAAACTGCCTTGCCTCTCAATAAAAGCTTATTTTTAATTCAAGTGGACGCTGATGTTTTTGCTGTGACAGATGGCAACTAGCATTATGGATTTTTATTAAAAGTTTTAAATAAGTATTTTCTAAAAATTTTAAATTTTATCCCAGCATTATGATTTTAATATTATTCAGTAATTTGTATTTCATTTTAATGTTGTTGGTGTATGCCTTCAAGTCAATTCTGACTCATTGTAACCCTGTAGAACAGAACTGCCTAACAGGGTTCCGCTAAACTAAAACCTTTGTATTTTAACTACAGGAGAGGTTTTTTTTTCCCAGTAATATATTTTTTGTAGTTTTATTATTTATTAATAATTTTCTTGGGGGGCTCTTACAGTCCTTATAACATTCCATATATCAATTGTATCAAGCATATTTGTACATATGTTGGCATCATTTTCTAATACATTTACTCTCTATTTGAGCCCCTTTTCCCCTCCCCCCTGTAAACCCTTGATAAATTATTGTTTTCATATCTTACACCTACCGTTATCTTCCTTTCCCCGCGTTTCTGTTGTTCATTCCCTCAGTGGGGGGGTGGAGGAGGAGGGACAGTTTATGCGTCAATCACTGTGATCGTTTGTCCCTTTCTCCCCTTCTTCCTTCCTGTACCCCCCTACCATCTTGGTATCACTACTCCCATTTCTGTTCCTCAGGGGTTGATCTGACCTGGATTCCACGTGTCGTGAGCTCTTTTCTGTACCAGTGTACATACTAGTCAGTTTTCCAATTTTTTTCCTAACTAGAACTAGGGTCATGATAGTGGGGATGAGGAAGCCTCAAAGAACCAGAGGAATATTCTGTGTTCCATCGGTGCTACACTGCACCGATTCACTCATCCCTTCCTTGTGACCCTTCTTTGAGGGGATGTCCTACTGTCTGCAGATGGGTTTTAGGTCTCTACTCCAACCCTCCTCATTCTCAACAATATAGTTTTTTGTTTTATTTGTTTTGTGTCTTCTGGCGCCTTTTACTGGATTTCATCAACACCTCATGATCGCACAGGCTTCTTCCACGTGTCCTTTGTTGCTTCCATGCTAGAAGCCTTTAAAACCCCAGACACTGTATCTTTTGATAGTCAGACACCATCAGCTTTCTTCACCACATTTGCTTATGCACCCATTTTGTCTTCAGTGCTTGTGTCAGGGAGGTGGGTTTCATACAGTGCCACATTAGAATAAACCATACACGTACAGAGGTAAGACTTAAGCAGAGGCCCAAAGTCTATCTGCTTCCTCGTTGCATTTACATATAGATACAGAAGTAAACATACCCATACCCCTATATGTATATTTATACATAAATACATACACACACACATATATTGAGTTTTGTTTTTTATCTCCTACGCCACAATTATTCTTGCCTGTCATTCACCTCTCAGCAATTCCTCTTAGATACAATATGATTGATCAAACATGTCCAGAAAAGCTACACCATTCTCATGGTCCATTTGAGAATGGACCACTATTCTTACTGTTCCCCTGTACCCATTATTGTTGGCTCCCTGTTCACCCTCTCTTTCTCCCCTACTGTGCCCCACCCAAAGAACCACAGGTCTGACTGCAGTCTACTACAGGGGAATTTCAACATTTTGGAAAAATCTTTTTGGTTTTCTTTTTCCTTTGTAAATTAAAAAAGATCATTTTATTAGGGGCTCATACAACTCTTATCACAATCCATACATACGTCAAGTGTGTAAAGCACATTTGTACATACATTGTCTTCATCACTCTCAGAACATTTGCTATCCACGTAGGCCCCTGGCATCAGCTCTTTTTTCTCCCCCCCTCCCCTGCTCCCCTCCCCCTCATGAGCCCTTGATTTTTACTTTGTACTTAATTTATTTTGATAAAAATATACTCCTATCTGGTAATTTTTAAATAGTTACATGTCATTCTTTAATCCTTAAACCATATTAGTGTCAACAAAACACAAAATAAGCAAAAATCTTAACTATATATGACTAGCAATTTTTTTAGTTGAAAATAAATTTTATGAAATTTATTAACATAAGTCATTTTTATTATTTATCCATGTCACCAGTCTTTCTTTGAACACACAACATTAAAAAATGTATTGCTATCTTTGATATTTTGCCAGTACTGAGTAGTAAAAAGCTTTTCTTTATACACATTTGTTTTGTGGGAGTAAAAGTATTATCTGTGAAACTGGAAGCCAGAACATTTTATTCATCCTGATAGCTTTATTTAAAACTTCAAATTCCTAAAATACATTCTAAGTTAATTTCCATTAAAAATCTTACCTTTTGGCCAATCAACTGATAGACTTGCCTACTATAGTACACATTTTCTGCAATTGCAACCAAAATAATTTGAAATAATATATTTTATAAAGTACTCTGAAGCAGGAAATATAGCACAGAGGAGTTACTTATGTTAACCAGACAGTTTAAGCCTACTTTCTCACCAACATGCAGGAAAGGGAAAATGAAAAGGGTAAAGCAGAAAGAAAATAAACTAGGCCCCAAATCCCCTTTTTTACCACCTTCCTTTCATCTCCAGGCTAAATGAATAGTGGCCACAACAGAATGGGAATGCTCTCACTAAGCACGCCACAGTAGCAATTAAGTCACACTTTTGCAACTGCAAAGGGAAGCTACCTCTGGAAGGAAACAAATGTGGCACACTATTTTTCCCCCCACATTGGGAAACCATTTAACACACCTTTAGAAAGTGAACCACAGAGCAGAACTACCCAGGAAATCCAGCACAGGATAAACATTTTCAAGAGGAGTGTGGACGTTTGTGTGGCCAATAGCAGTCTCTGGGTCCTGGTCTATTTACTCCAAGATGGGTTTTCAGGAGGGGCAAAAAACAAACAAAAAAACAGCCAGTGAGATGATAAATGTGTACAGTAAGCAGATAAAAGGTGTGCTGGTGACACCGTGGGATAAGTACTGGGCTGCTAATCACAAGGTTGGGGGCTCAAATCTACCAACTGCTTGGAGGAAGAACGAGGTGGCTCTGTGTTGGGCCTGGGAACCCCTAGAGAGCTGTTTTACTCTGTCCTACAAGGTACTATCTGTTAGCATCCAGTCGGTGACGGTGGTTAGGTTAGGTAGGTAAATAAAACTCACTGTCATCGAATTGATTCTGACTCACTGGAACTGCTCCTGTGGGTTTCCACGAGTCTCTTCGTGGTTTCAAATTGCTAATCTTCCTGTTCGCAACCGAATACCTAACCACTACACCCCCAGGGCTCCCTAGGTAAATAAGAAGAGGTAGGTTAACGAAGAAATATAAAGAAATCCAGTTAAGGGGATGGTGGTGCTAATATGTTTTGGTGCACCTGCAGCAGATCCAGGCCGTTCCCTCTCAGCGGACTCTGCATTTCCTAATGCAAATTGGACACTAAGCGCGTGCGCGTGTGTGTGGGGGGTGGGGTGGGGGGATTGTTAAGCCATCTTCTCCATCATGACTAACACGTGGCACGTGCTGCTGCGACAGGACACCTGAAATTGATAAAACTGTGCGCAGTCCTGCGGAGGCTGGGGGGTGGGTGTTACCGTAACCATCACTTTGGTGGGCATCGAGCTCCTGACAATGACACCAGCTTCTCCACCGAAGGATGAACACTGGTGACAAAGGCGACAATGCTCCGTCCCTCCTGTTGTGGCTGCCACCCCCCAAACCCACCGCCAACCAGTCGCTTCTGACTTAGAGCGACGCTAACAACAGGGTAGAACGGCCCTGTTGATTTCCGACACTGTAAACCTTTAGAGCAGAGAGCCTCATCTTTCTCAGCAGGAGCAGCTGGTAGCTTCGAACTGCTGACCCTACGGTTAGCAGCCGCACGCCTAACCCGCAGCACCACTAGCGCTCCCCACACCAACCGCGCTGTCATCGAGCGACCCCCCCCCTCCGGCGGGTGTCCGAGTCTGTAAGTGTTCGCGGGCGGGCGTAGAAAGCCCGGTCTTTCTCCCGCGGAGCTGCTGGTTTCGAACTGCCGACCATGCTGGATGGCATCCCGAACCCCAGGGCTCGTACGCCACGTTATCTCCAATGCCCCCAGTGGATAATTCCAGAAGGGGAAAAGCAAAACCCAAACCACCCAGAAGCACCCTGAGGTACCCGCGGCCATCATGGTGACCTCTAAGGCAGGCCGCCCCGCTCGGGGTCAGTGTGGATGGAAAGCGCCCCTGGCCTGGTCGGTAGGCGGCCCCTACAGCGCGAACGTTCTGGCCCAAGTCTCCAGGTTTCCGCCCCACGGCACCGGCCTACGAGGCCCAGCAGCGGTTGGCGCCTCAACTGTCCCCAGACGCCGGCGTCAGACAGGCCTCAAGCACGGGACCCCACAGGCGACGCCCCCTACTCTGTCCGTGGCCGCGCTGGCCTCGTCCCGTCCACCTGGGCCTACAGCCTCCCAGGGCCCCAGGTCTGACAGGCCCCACCGTCCCCCACCGCGCGGCCTTCTGACGGGAAGCCTCGCCGCCATGTCCTGTCAGGAGGCGTCCGGACGCTGCGCCTCCCTCAGAGCTGTTTCCAGAGCAGCCCTTTCCCACCCATCGGGCGCCCCACCCCTGGAGGCCTCAACAGAGGCCACCTGCTCCCCGCTCGCGCCCCCGGACGCCAAGCCTACCTGCTGACTCTGGAAGCCTCCGCTCGCGCTGCCACAGCGGCCGTCAAGACCGCGGGCTTCGAGTGTCGGCCTCGGCGCTGCCTGCACTCTGCGGGCTGCAGCCGGAAGGTGGAAAGAACTCGCCCAATCGGCTTGGCTTCCGGTTGGCGCACAGTCCAATGAGCGCTGCTGGCTGGCCAGGCCCCGCCCCTCGTTGTGGCACCGGCGCCTCAGGCCAGCTGGGGCTCCCGGCCCTCAGGTAAGGGATGGGAGCAGCAGATTAAACTGAGGTCAGCGGCCACACCTGCCTGGCCCGCAGGCCCATCAACACAGACCTGGGCTTTCTGGAATGCCCCAATTAAAAATGTGTCTCTTTAAATGATCAAACCAATTCATGCTTGTGTGAAAATGAGGACATAAAGTTCAGAAATGGGCACAGCTGAGAAGGTGGGGCGCCACGCCTCCTCCGTGGCCATAGTTGAGGGCTCAGCCACCTGGGTGTTCTTGCCACGTTTGTCAGAAACGAAAGGGGCTCTTGCGCCTGCGCGGCTCAGTGTCAGCTCTCTAAGGTCAGAAGGTTGCCTACCGGCTCAGGAAGCAACCCAGCCTTTCAGCAGCTGCACACAGTGGCAGCTTTAGACGACTCCCTGTTCCTGCCAATGGGGGTTTGGGGATGTAAGTTGTCGCGGTCACTTTGCAAACTAGGCGTGTGTATTGGCTACATTTTACCAAAACAAGGGATTTCTTTAGCAAGGGAGATGGAGTTAAAACATGTTTTCTATGTCAAATGGTTTCCAGTTATATTTCAGGTGCTGCTTAATTTCCTATTAAAAAGTCACCAGCTGCTTCAAAATACTGGGCTGATTTACATCTAGTGTGAAGCACTGGAAAGAAAAAAACAAGCACCAAGGGGACAGGATAAAGCCACAGTTGAAGATCAAAGCTCAATGACAGAGCTCAAGAGAAAGTCTCAAGACAGTACTCAATACTGTTTGGTGAGAGCTCTCTGGAACTTCAAATGGCAAAATCTAGACAACGATGTAATTTCACTGAGCTTAGTTTTTGATAGCTTTTTAACAAGTAGTGTGGACAGATTCCACATACAATATGATGTACAGAGGCAAGGATCTGGGGACATTTTAGATGATCAAATGTGTACTGCTAGATTCTTTGCACATTCCAATGCTATCCATGACACAGAAAGTCTACCTATAGGCAGCTTCAGTCTCACTACCTGACAACATTGTGTAATGCCCAATTCTTTCAGTATCTACTTTTTCTCTAATCAATTTAACATTCCTCCTGACAAATGCAGTTCATGAATGCAGTTTATGAAAGCAACTTCTAAAGCTCAAAGTTGTGCTCCCTGCAGAAAGACTTGCTACCTCTTTTAATTTCATACAACCAGAAAACGTAGGGCTATTTAGGAAATATCAGTGCATTAAGACTTGGAAGAAAACAGACATATCATTTATTGAATCCCCTGGGAATGGTTTTCTTCAAACATTTAGATTATGGTGCAAGATGTATAACCTCTAATAGTCCTAATCAAAATCTAGCTTTCAATCAAGCTTAAAGAGAGCTTCCTGGGAAGGTTAGATTCAATAACACCGACAGAGGGGCCATGGACTTCCGTGTCTGGTGAAGGTTTGCATGCTGACTGTTATTTATCAATGGTAGGACTTTAGGCAAATGACAATGCCTGTTTCCTTTTCATCGAAAAAAGTGGGGGTAATTAGCTACCAAGTCGTGTATTTTTCAGAAAGGAAATAAAACATAGTAAGTCCTCCAGGTTACCCATGTCTAACTTACAGATATATTCTTGCCTTTTTATTTTTAACATTATGTAAATGTGCTTTTGCTTTGAAAAGATTGAATCTGACTTGCAATGAATTCACCACAATCACCTTTATTTGCTGCATGTGTAGCTTCTACCTCATTGAGGGCTTCAACCTCTTTCCTGTAATCATACCCACTCACTGCCAGAGTCGTTTTTGACTCATGGTGACCCTATCCAAAGGAGTAGAACAACATCTATAGGGTTTCTCAGATTGTGCGTCCTTACCAGAGCAAACAGCCCCCTCTTTCTCTTGCAGGGGTAGCTAGTAAGTTTGAACCACCAACCTTGAGGTTAACAAGCCAACACTTAAGTTTGGCCAGAGAATTAAAGTAACTATTTTATCGTCTTAACTCCTGAGGTTTTTTTTTTTTTCTTTCTCACATGTCACACTAAGCCGACAAGACTGTACTTTAGGTTCTCAAAGATAAGCAACTGAAACTGAAGTGCGGTAACAAGTTTTTCCTTCTCTTCGCATGACAATAAACAAGTCCCAAAAGCTCTGTGTTTTCTGTAATAAGGTCACCATAAAAACACTCCAGGACAAGCACAAAACCCGTTGCGTACAGATACTTTTAATACTTAAGTTAGGGTAAACTCCTTTTAAATGAAAAGCATTCACATGCGTTTCTGAGACAACCCAGAAATTGCACAGCCCACTAGACATTTTTAACAACTAAGCAATATAACTGTATTTTGAGGTCTGAAAGTTTTTAAGCTGCTCCACAGGTTGGCCGGTTGCTTATTGGATCAATTAGGCAGGTACATTTAAGTGTTTGATGTCAAGAGCTTTTCCTGTCAAAAAGTTGATCACTTTTAGAAAGGCACCTTGGGGTTCTCTGAACTTTATAGATAGAGCTCTCCCTTTATTTTCTAAAACCAGAACCTTTTCAGCAAGCAATTTCACACAGGTTACAAGCTTCTCCACGTGCTTTAAGACAATACAACTCTAATGTACACCCCAATATTCTGGACAATCGTCTTGACCTATGATCAGGGGCCCCGGGCATAGGAGCCAAGGCCCTGTAAGGCTTGTTCTCCCATTTTGTGAGTTTGCCACACAGCAAGAAATGCCAATAGACATCTCTTTCTCTTGAATGTCAATGTAGAGCTACATGGGCATAGCCAGGGATTATTCAATTTAACTGCAATATTTCAAAATCAAAATCTCATGTTGGGGGATCAGGAGATACGGAGAGAGCCACCCCTGTCCACAACAATCGAAAACAGACAGAAGCTGCCATCCAAATCGCATCCTTTGAAATTGATTATACAAATGTCATTTAGCATTTAAAAAAAAGCCCCTGGTCACAGCTGTCCACTATTGGTCACACTGCTTTCAATTAATAAGTCACCACCAGGAGAAGTGGAGATAGTGTCCATTTTGGTGACTGTTGCTGTTCTCCACATCTCCACACTAGCACCTGCTGTCACTGAGCCCACTCACCCCAGAAGTCACCCCCTCCTCTCAATGACCGAGGTGTCGGGAAGTTGTGGCCCTTTGCAAGGAACCAGTGGCCTGGCCTTGCTGACTGGAGGCCAAAAAGTGCTTTGAGCATTTTCGACCTGGGAAACCCAGAGGTGAAAATAAAAGCTCTTGAATCTGAAGGCACAGAGAATGGAGTCGGCAGGTAGGGGCCCAGAGCGGAGCTTGTAAATACCGTTTGAAACAAGGAAGTATAAAGACGTGTGGGTTCTTTCTCCTCCAGTGCTCTACCATGGCTGAGAACGCCTTCCAGTCCCGCGGGAACTGGACTTCTGCAATGTGACTTCGGGGACCTCCCGATGCTCCAGAAGACACCACAGTTGTCACATTAGTCACCAAAAAGGTAAGCTGCAGAGGGCACCTGTCACCTGCAAACGGAAATAAGGCAGGGGTTCTTCAAAGACCCGGCGCTTTCCGACGGCAACAGAAAGACCTGTTGGCGCAGCCAATGACCAAGGCCGGAGGAGAGTAATGCTCGTGAGAAGATTGGCTGCGGGCAAGAGGTTGTTTTGCTCTGGTTAGCGCCCGCTTCGTTCCACCACCCCAACTCCCACACTGCCACAGACGGAGCTCCCAGAAATGGTACTGTGCACACACTTCTTGCCTATTAATAGTCCCCCACTGTTAGAAGGCTAAGCCGTTGGCAAGCTAAGGCGCTCTCGGGTTTTCCCTGTACCGGGGAGGGTTGCCTCGAGGGACCGTGCTGGGGTCACGCTGAAAGAACGTTCTGTCTACTCTGAGCCTGCACGCACAGCCCTGGTTTCGATTAGGCTTATTAAACCCCAGGGTTGCGGAGCAGGCATCCCACAGTGTTGATAGCAACGGCCACTTGTACAACACACTCCAGGGTGCATGCAAGTCCCAGCCCCCCTACAGGCCAAGTGCAGGTCCCCTCTCAGTCCCCTGCCCCAGCACAGCACGGGGCACCGTCTTCCAGGCACCAGATACCAGCTTTCCACCCAGGGACCCTGACGATTCAAACAGGGGATCCCAGGAGTTCAGTGGGCTTGCGGGTAGGGGGTGGGGTGCCCGCAGTGGTGCGGCTCAGATGAAGTGGATCCAGCTCTCCTCGCACTCGCCGCGCGGCATGTGTAGCGCGTGGCTGCGGCACGTGAGGCTGTAGTCGTGGCCGTCGTGGTTGTCCCAGTGTTCGGCGCCGGCCACGCGGTATCGCAGCGCAAAGTGCACACGCGCGCCCAGCGCCAGCAGGAAGGGTGGTACGTGCAAGCTGAAAGCAAAGACGTCTGCGGTGCCCTCCTCATCCGCGGGTCCGCGCCACCGTGCCGTCGCCTCCTGTGTGCTGCGCCAGCCGGAGAAAGTATAGCGCACCGCCACCTGCTTCTCGAAGGCCACATTGCGCACGCGCACCGTGCCGCAGAGGCCCAGGTCTGAGCAGGTGACGCGCTCCAGGCACACGAGCTGCCGCTCCAACCGCTCCTCGAAGTCCGGGGCCTCGACGGGCGGCTGGAAGTCGGGCACCAGGCACTGCAGCGTGAACTCCAGCTCCGGGTCGCCGCAGCACCGGTCCGCGTCCAGGGCCAGCCGCGACAGTACGTGTAGCGGCACGGCCGGCTCGTCACCCGCGTGGAACACCTTGACCTGCGCCAGCTCCAGGCCCAGCGCGTCTGCGAAGCGCACGCGGTGCTGGCGGCTGCATCCCGACCGGCACTGGGGCCCCGCGCCCTGCTGGCGGCGCTCGGGCGAGCTGGGCAGAGAGCGTGCGCGTCGCACCATGATGGGTCGAAGGCGCGGTTCGCAGCCCGAGGGCGGGGCTGGGGGTGGCGGCGCAAGGCCCGGTCTCCCGGGGGGTCGGCAGGGCCGCGCCTTTCCGCTGCCGCTACATTCCAGCTCCGAGAGGCAGCTGAGGCTTCGCAGGGCTGCCTTCCGGGAGCCCGGGCTCGGGGCGGGCAGCACGGAACCTGCCGTTGCGGGCTGGGCCCCGCAGTCCGTCGGGCGACGCCCAGGCCGCTCCATCCGCCACTGGGTCCGCGCGGGAGTCTCCGCTCCGCAGCCTGCGGGGAGTCGGGGTAGGTGGAACCTGGCGCTCGGCAGGCTTGGGGGGCGCGGCGGCGACTGCTCCCACAGTGGCGCCCCGGCCCCGCCCTGCGCTCCCAGCGGCGACATCGGGCCGGCGCCGCCTCCCGGCGCGCCCCGCCCCTGGTGACGCGCACGGCGGGCGGGGGCCTTGGCCCGAGCGCAGCTGAGGAGCCCTGCGCGCCCGCCGCCGGCTCGGTCCAGCTGTAGCCGCTGGACGAAGGCGGGCAGTCTGTCAAGTGGCCCGGGCGCTGGCAAGGCAGGTCTGAAGTCAGGTCTGATCCGTGTGTGTCCGTGTCTGCCGGGACTGAGCGCCCGCAGCTTCTGGGTCAAGGCTGCCGGCAAGAAGGCCAAGGACAGATGCTGGCTGCTGCGCCTTGGATTCTGGGCTGCTGGGGGGCAGGGGGAATGGGAAGGAAGGGACGTGCTCCAGAAAGCCGCCTTTCCTGCCCTGGGTCCGCGGGGGAATGCCGAGCCTCTAGGTTAGTGGGCTGCCTGGGGACACCAGCGCACCCGGGGCGCTTCCCTGTGGAGGCACCCACAATGCCTTGCTGTTGGGAGATGGGCAGCCAGTTGCCCATGAGAGGGGGAAGCAGGAGGCAGGCGCGCTTGTGTGGGGCTCAGCCCCTGCCAGGATGGAGATTTATGCGAGCTACAACAGCGCAGCTGCGAGTAGGCAGTCAGCCTCGGCTGGGAGTCTGTAGCTGGAATCATCCCGCACTCCGTGGCTTGATGCCACGTGGTCTGAACCCCCGGGAAACTGGGAGCTACTTGCTACCTATGGCCTTGTTTCTGTAGGGTCCTGTAGGCATTCGTCCCCCACCACTTCCTTACCCCCCCTTCAACTCCTACCCTAACTTGTGTGCACAAACTTAGCCATCTGTCGTGGCAGGTGCAATGGCTTGGTAAATATACAGGTGTACTTTCTGGAGAGCACTGGCGGCTAGGCATTCGAGAAGGTTCCTTTTCACTGGCCAGAGGGACCAAGGACAAACAGCCAGGCCCAGGAGCCCTGTAGAGGACTTGTGGGGAAACACCTGGAAAATAGGTTCAGAAGGTTGATGGTCGTGTTGATTCTTAATTGAGAGTGCCCAGGTGTCATTCACATTGCCAGGGCATTTAATTGACGAAAAGGCCTCCATGCTTATTGGGGAAAGAAAGGTATGATCCCGGGAGAGAAGGAAAATCAAAGGCCTCTTGTGCTATGGAGGCAGGGTCCTGCCAGAGCCCGAGGCTGGAGCTGGGTAGTCAAGGTGAGGCCGCCCTTCATGGGTGCACGTGTCAGTAGCATCTGATCTGTATCAGTGTGCGGACCAGACGGCTCCCTGCATGGGAAAGAAGGGGCCGCTCTTGAGTTTGTGCTCCAGGAGAGCAGAGGCCCGGGCACAGGCCCTGGTCCTGGAGAGCCGTTTGCTGACTGAAGGACATGATTGGGCATGTGGTAAGGGGGTGGGGTGACTGCTTTGGTGTAAGAGCTGACCCTCACACCTTGCCTAACTGCATTTTTCCCAAGGCGATTAAACACGTTAAGTCGTGATTAAAAGACAAAAACTACCATCAAGTCAATGTGGACTCATAGTGACCCTATAGGACAGGGTAGAACTACCCCTGTGAGTTTACAAGATTGTAGCTCTTTAGGGGAGAGGCATCTGTCTTTTTATATACTTCACAGAGTTTGGGGGGAAATTCCATTATCTTTTAATTCATGTTTCACAAACTTTATAAAGCTTTGCTCATATATATATATTTACATACACACACACATATATATGGATATACATACACAAATACAGATACACATATATATATTCATAGGGTTCAAATAGGTCATCCCTGGCCTACTAATTGAAAGGTTGATCAGTTAAACCCACCTGGAGAAGGCTGGCACTCTGAGGCCCAAAAGTCCCTTCCTGGAAACCCTGTGGAGCAGTGCTGCCCCGCACACGTGTGGTCACCGAGACTCAGAACTGGCTGGACAGCAGCAGTGGGCACAGGCCAAGCAAGAGTGGGTCCGTTTGCAGCGTTTATTTATAGTAGTGTGATCTTACATCAAGCATTCGCTGGGAAAAGAAAACCAGACTAAACTGTAAATATAAGGCAACGATTCCCCCTCCCCCCCAAAAAAAATTTCCCTGCTCCGCAAATATTAAACATCAGACAACTGCAGAACCAACTGGGTCGTCGTGTTGTGAGCATGTGCAGTAAGGCTGGCCTGACCCTTCTCTGTGGCTTCGATTTCCGGCAGTGAGGAGGCCTTTCCAAACATAAGCAGACGAAAGCAACCACTTCCCTTTCTGTCACCATCCGCCAGCAGCTTGAGCAAGAGCATTCCGAGCACCGCAGAGAAGGTGATGTAAACTCGGGAGGGGAAGTGGGCCTGGATTTGTGCTGCTGTCTCTCTGTCTCTTGCAGAGAGGGCTGGGGAAGGTACCGCAGTCTTTATTGCTACGGGGGCTGGGGGGAAATGACGCAGTTTTTGCTACTCCAGGGGTTGGGAGAGTACCACACAGCATTAGTGACTCCCAGTCTCTTTTTCCAGACCACTCCTCAAAGCCTAGATGGGGATCAGCCCGGTGTTTTTTTCAAGAAAGGGAATAGGCTGAACGAATCTCATCAGACATGCAGGTAATGGTTTATAATGGCTTTCTCTCAGAAATGACAAGTGTTTTCCATCCTCCAGACTGCGTTTGTGTGCATGTGTGTGTGTGTAATATGTCTGTGGCTTAAAAAAACAAACACAAAACCAGTGAACACGAGCAGGTGAACTGTGTTTAAACGTGACTCATTGATAAAAATTCTAGAAGACCAAGTTTATAGAACCGGCAACTCGGCTATACTTCCTTTCCATGTTTGTTTCCTTCTGTGCACAAGGACCCTGTTTGTCTAACAGAGGTTTATAGAGAAAGCCTTTCTGGCCTTGTCAACACAGCACCCCAGCCTAACATCTGCGATGTGAGGAGGAGACCAAAGCAAACCCTGCCTCCCAGAGTCAGCACTAGCTCTTAGCAACCCTGCGAGGCAGGGAAAAGTGGCCCCTGGGTTCCTCATGCAGATGGAAGCTGGCGGCCTCACCTTTCTCCCATAGAGCAGTTGGTGAGTTTGAACCAGGAACCTTTTGGTTGGTTAGCAGCTGAGCACTTAACCACTGCACTACCAGGCCTCCTTGTCAAGACACTGTATCAACTAAAAATATATGGTTGTTCTTTGTGAATGAGACATGCATGGAATTAATGAATAGTGTGTGTGTGTGTGTGTGTGTGTGTATGTAAGAGAGAGAGAGAGAGAGAGAGAGAGGCACAGAGCCAAAGAGAGGCACAGCAAACCTACTGTCATTGAGTTGATTCTGACTCTGGCAACCCTCTGGAGCAGTGGTTCTCAACCTTAGGCCGCAACCCTTTCATACAGGTCCTCATGTGGTGGTGACCCCCAACCATAACATCATTTTCGTTGCTACTTCATCACCGTCATTTTGCTACTGTTATGAATTGGGCGACCCCTGTGAGAGGGTTGTTTGACCCCCAGGTTGAGAACCGGTGCTCTATATGGTGGTACACCCACCATACTACCCACTGCCAAAGTGTTGGTTCTGCCTCCCAGCAACCTGATAGAGGGGTTTTGAGGCTGTCAATCTTAACAGGAGCAAGCAGATAGCTTCTCCTAGGGAGTGGCTGGTGGGTGTGAAAGGCCGACCTTGTGTCATAAGACCAAGGTGTTCCCATCAGTGCTGTGGGGCTTATTCATCCCACATCACATTTCCCCATCTCTGTTGTGCTGGAAGGCAGCACATGACACTGCCCACCCTTGGAAGCACAATGTTCTTGGGAGTGCCTCCTTTTTGGAAGTGTTTCAGTAACTTTTCGGTGAATGTAGGAGCCTTGGTGATACATCGGGTTATGTGTGGGGTTGCTCACCTCAAGGTCAGTAGTTCAAAACTACCAACCACTGCAATGGAGAGAGATGAAACGTTTTGCTCCCATAGTGATTTACAGTCTCAGAAAAACCCACAGGGACAATCCTGTCAGGTCGCTGCAAGTCGGAATCTACTTGATGGCGGTTCTGTAGAAGGTGGAGTTTACCTTACTGACAGGTCACTAGGAACCCTGGTGACGCAGTGGGTCACATGCGTCACCCACTGGGCTGCCAGCCATGAGGACAGCAGTTGATACCCACAGCCCGCTCTGGGGGAGAACGAGGAGGTTTTCTTCTTCTCCCATAAAGACTGACAGTCTCGGGACCCCAGTAGGGCAGTTCTGCTCTGTCCTCAGATGGGGCTGCTGCGAGCTGGAATGGATTCAAGAGCAGCGAGCTTGGTTCTGTTATGAAAGGTCGTCTACGCTGGCATCTTTCCTTGTTAATGCGAGCAACGCGGTGGCTGCCAGCTGCAGCCTTGCAACCCCCCTGGAAGGGTCAGTCCCGTAAGAATGGACTCCTTGGCCTGGACTGGGTGGATTTCATGGTTGTTTTAAGTTGCTCACGCCCGGGACCCTGGTGCCACACTGGCTAGGTCAGGGATTGCAGTCTCCCAGCGGCTCCACAGGCACCAAGGTGGGCCATCTGCTCCTGGAAAGGTGCACAGCCCTGGGAATCTGAGGGGCTGTGGACCGACCCTGAGGGCTGCTAGGAGCCTGGTGCGGGGAGAGGCTCGGCGGCACAGTGCTCACGAGCAGGGCGGACTGGGAGTCCTGCGACTTTCCCCCACAGGCGTGTGTTTCTTGCAGGTGCACACCGTTGCCCTAGAAGAAAGCGTCAGCATGTTGAGGAAGGTTAATGCTGTAGATTCCTGTCTGCTGTAGTTCTCCTGGGCCACACATTACGAGACGACGCTCATTAAATAGAGATCTGTAAGACGGCGTGAGCTGCCCCTGTGGGTTCCCGAGACTAACTCTTTAGGGGAGTAGAAAGCCTCATCTTTCTCCCACAGAGAGGCCAGTGCTTTCAAACGGCGACCTTGCGGTTAGCAGCCCAATGCGTAAGCACTGCTCCACTGTGAGTCTGGACTGACTCAGTGGCAGTGCGTGAGTGAGTTATTAAATAGAATTACACATCAAGATGGCCCTGTCCAGGGATCTCCTCTGCGGAGGAGTCGGGAGGCCTCCAGGTTTCTAGTGCCCAGGCCAGAACCAACTCGGTGGTGTTTGGTTTAGCGGTGGCTGACACAAGTGTCTGGCGGTGCGGCTGTTAACACACGGGGCTGTGAAGGGGGCACAGGTAGTGTTCCAGTAGTTCCCTGGGTGGGTGGGACACTTCAAGATGCAGCCTAGCAGGCCCCCCCCCCCCCCCCGCCGTCCCCAAGGCTGCCTTCCTCTGCCCCACCGGAGACTCCTTGTGGGAATCCACTGGGCACCAGCGAAGGCTCCCCCTACACCGCCCCCCCCCCACAAGCACGGCTAGAGGGTTTCTCTTTGGCTGGCCCTGTTCCCTGTTAACTCCGTGTTGTTTCCCACAGCCATCTGACTGCGGAGCCAGCGTGGACTACAGTGCAGCCTGCGAAGAATCCTTCCGGGAAAAGACAGAGTAAATCCCACAGCCCTCGGGTTTCTTTCCAGCAGCAAAGCAGCCCCATAGGTGCCCCCGAACTGGCCGAGGTGACAGGGAGAGCCAGTGTGCACGAGGGAAGAAGGCCCGAATGGAGCCTGCTGGAGCCCGGGCATCCAGGGACCTCAGCGGCCAGCCTGTTGCTGGCCTTCCAGTCCATGAAGCTCCTCAGCGAGGACACCGATGAGGACAGTGCCAGTGACCTCTCGGACTCAGAGCGGATTCCCATCCCCCCATCCCCACTCACCCCTCCTGACCTTCGCCTCCGAGCTGAGGAATTCAACCCAGCCTACTTCTACCCGTACCCCGAACCCAGCCATGCCACGCCCGACTACCTCTACCCCGACTTCCTCCCGCCTCCCTTTGACTCCTGGAACCTGCAGGAGATGGCCGTGCTGCTGAACTCTGAGGGAAAGACAGACACTGTGCCACGAGCAGCCGGCCTTCTGGGGCGGTACATTGACCGGCTGGTCCAGCTCGAGTGGCTGCAGACCCAGACAGTGCAGACAGAGAGAGCAAGAGTGGGGGGCAAAGGAAGGCCACCCACGGCCTCTGGGACCTTCTGGGCTCTGAAAAGCCCTGGAAGAAGCAGACTGGCCGCTGCTGCCCTGCCCAAGCCATTAGCTCCCCAGGACAAACCTCTGAGGCCTTGGGTGTCACGAAAGAAAAACTGGCACCAGGAAGATCCCCGTGCATCCTGCACGGCCTTCCAGACGGGCCCCCGGGCTCCAGACTTTCCTGCGGGGAGCAGGCTCGCTTCCAAGAAGCAGGCCCAGGAGGGGAGGCCAGAGGAGAGGAGGAAGAAGCTGGCCAAGAGCTCCAAACTGCAGTGCCTGGACCTGGCGTGTGGCGACAGTGGCGCCAAGCTCCACACCAATGGTAACCTGCGGACCCCCAGAGCCTCAGCCGCCATCATTGACCCGGGGGGGCCCTGTAAGGCCCCCAAAACACAAGCACACATGGCTCTCAAGAAAAAGGGGAGTGCAAACAACAGCAGTCACTCCAATGTATCTGGTGAGAAAAAACTCAAAAGCAATGGCTTGAAGCGGAGAGTCAAATAGCACCCCGCTGGGCTGCGAGGCTTGCCGGCCCCTGGACAGCATCACTCTCCCCACAGGACAGCACTGTGTGTGTGTGTGGGGGGGTGTAAGAGATTAGGGGGCTTGGGTTGAAGTCATTGGTGGGTTCTGTCTTCCACCCCTACTGCCATCCCAGGCAAGGTGATTTTCTGAGAGCGCTTTTTCCATCAGCCTTCCTGGGCAAAGTCCTAAGCCCAGGAGCACTCTGTGGGGAAGAGCCTGGCCCAGTAGGTGTCCCCTAAAGGCACAGGCAGCTCTCCAGGGGAGTCTGCCAGCTCTCACAGAGCCTTGCATGCACAGCACAGAGGCAGTGGGGGGGGGGGATGCCCCTCCCATGGTGCCATTGCTCACAAGCAGTTTCACGTACCTGCCCCCACAGGGCAGGATCCTAGGAGCGGTTCTCTCTGGCTGCCCTGGCTTTCCAGAAACCATCCAGCCCACCTGCTCATCTCACCCCTCAGCGAGGCTTCTCAAGTGTGAAGGCGTGCATATTGACGTCACTGGAGTGAAACTCCTGGCCCGAGAGACATCCGGGTCTAGGGTCCTCCACCCCCACCCCAATGTGGCGGCTGTGGGCCTGCTTCTGAGTCCTGCTGGCACTTCCCAGTGGGAGGCCCATGACTTCCCGCCTGATGCCTGTTGACTAGAAGGGTGAGAAGTGCACGTCATGCACGTGTGCCAAGGAGAGCGGTGTGTTAGTCACTTCAGACAGGGCCTCGCTCGCAGGGTACCAGCACCTGGTACCACCTGGGAGACCTGATGTCCCAAGTTACAGATGACAGCCTGTGGAGTGTGTCCACCAGAGCAGGAGGGATTGCCCCTGTGTTGGAGTACTGGAGGGAGGGCCCCAGGGGCATTCCAGGGTGGGGGGCACTCTGCAGAAAGTTGAGGAAGATGCCACCCCTGGCCTTCTGAGCTGCTGGCTCCCCTGAGTTTCCCACTGAATTGCAGTTAGATCCTCTGCAGGCCATCCTCCCTTGAGGGGCTGTGAGTGAGTGCCACCAGTGGGGAGCAGAGCCGCCCTGTCCCTGGTAACACTAGTGATGGTGGGTGGTTTAAAGGCTCCATCCCTTTAAACGCTGCTGACACGCATGTTGCTATTCGCCAAACAAAACTTTCCATGCTCCTCTTTGAAATGCGAACATATTTTTCACGTCTCACACAGTGGTAAACGCGAGAGACGGGTACTTTAGAAGTCGTCATGGGATTACTGTGCAAAGATCCCTTTACAATCTGAAGGATGATGTGTACATACGTGTGATATGTAATATATATGCGGTCTGTTTCAAGCACATGCATACTTTGTCCTTTATCGTAGGAGTTGATTTCTAGATCTTCCCAGCGCCCCTCTGATAGTCTCTCTCTCACACGTGACTTTACTGATGCGCAAAGGCCTGTGCACTTGGAGAGACTCCTGAGGTGAACTGAAGACGCACATAAAGCAAGCTCCCTCTCCTGGTCCTCACACTCATGCACATGCACTTGAATTTGAGTCTTTGGTCAACATGGGGCACCCTGATCAGTGCCCCATGCTCTGACCTCTCTCGGTCCCTCCCGGTTGGAGCAACTCTGCAAGCATACGTGGACTCCAGGTGTGAGCCCTCGGTCCCCACAACAGCCTTGTCCCAGCACTGCAGCCTCCCGCCCCTTCCCAGGAGTGGGTCGCCGAGGTGTCCCTAGCCTGGAGCAGGTGCAGGTAGAGTGCCCTCCTTCCCTCCCCTGCTTCTCTTTGTCCAAGACCACTCGAGGAGCATGCCGGTGGCTGCGTGGCCCACGCTCCTGGGTGCGTGCCAGGCTCATTTAATTGATGTCCGGACCTCAGTTTGATAATGAGGAACTTGGGGAAGCCCCCGTGGGTAGCTGCCCTGAAGTGAGGCATGGTACAGTTTACTGCACACATGGGCTGCTTGGACGGCGTCTGCTGACACACCTCCCACGTCTCGGTTCAGGTGGACAGTGGTGGGTGGGTTGGACAGGGACTCCTCCCGTGCATCACGCCCAAGATACGGAGTGTCACAATGGGCTGGTGACAGAGAAGCCATCGCACTTCGGGGAACTGTTTTCACACATCCACGGAATTCAAACCGCTGCAGAGAAACAAAAGGACAGCTAAAAAAGTATTTTTGGAAGAAACCCTTGAGGCTCAGCCTGCAGTTAACGGGAACATGGTGATGGCGCGAGCAGAAGTGAGCGGCGGCTTTAGCCGTGTCCCGTACGGTCAGGGTGGAGGGCCCTGAGGTCAGGCCCATGGCAGAGCTGGGGGCGGGATGGTGCAGGGAAGGGTGTCACCAGTGGTGGGTTGCAAAACGGAAGAGGCTTTGTGGTGGTTCTCGGACCTGCTTGGCTCGTTCCCAGAATGAGCCGAAGTTCTGCCTTGCACACAGGCCTCGTCCATTTCCTCTTGTCTCCGTGCGGTTCACCTGAGAGGTTTCTGAACATGCCAGCCTCTCCATGGGCCTGGGCCAGCAGAGAAGCAGTATTTACTATTTCTTTGTGCACAGACTTCCCGTCACAATGGCCCCACGAGATGATTCCATGCTTTCGCCATTTGATGTGAGACCGACGGTATGGCTGGTTTCGCACGTCAGGAAGCAGAGCTCATGGGAGTCGGGCTGCGCGCTCACCTCACTGTGATCGTGAAGTGGGGAACGCTGCCTTGTTTTCTGCCACGGTTGTACTTTGGATACAGCTTTTCCATGAGTGGTTCTTCTTTTCTTGCTGATTAATTCACCGAGGGTGCTCACAGTGAAATCCTGCTCCCACTCTCGTGTCTAAACGGGGCATCCGTAAGTGCCCTGGGGGTGGGGCTGGTACCTCCTTCCACTTTGTCCTGGATTATGGGCTGCAGTACCCGCGTCTATAATTGCCAGGGGTGCAGAGTCATCTTATCTGGAAAGTGGGAGGCCAGGTACGTTTGAGGACCTATACTGCACACAGTCCGGTGAGCAAGCCCAGTGTAACATTCCAGATGTGCCTCAGGACACATTGCTGTAGATGTCATGTGTCCTGACCCCTTCCGAATCCCCCAACTGAGAGACGTGTGCTTATGGGAGCAGGGTGGGCATCAGTAAGCATGTGGTTACATGTTGGGCTGTTAACCTCAAGGTCAGCAGTTCGGAACCTTCCGTCGCTCCTTAGAAGGGGCTTTCTACCCCCATACAGAGTTAGTCTCAGAAACCCACGGCGCAGTTCTGCTCTGAGCCTGTAGGGTCACTGTGAGTCGCAGTTGACTCAATAGCAATTTGTTTTTGAGATCGCAAACGAGTAGGGTCCCTTTCAAAGTCCCCTGATGCCTTGCTGCCAGATGCCAGTCTGAGCAGCTGCTGCAGACATCTAAACGGCTCTTCAAGGCACAGAGCCCTCTGTTTTCCAGTCTGCCAAATAGTGCTTTTTAAAAAAAGGTTTAAAAATCAACCATAAGGGTTTGAGCTGTTAGCTTGTAAAGCAAATGGCCAAGTATTTGGGGGTGTTGTTTTTAAATTATCCACAAGATGGCGACCAAACCTTTTCAGATAGTCCTGGATTTGTCCGTTGGTCCCTTCTGTTGAAGTAAGGGGTTTGTTTTGCTTGCTGGAGTCATAAAAACGAGAAAGAGTGGTCAAGCATACAACGCCCTAGACGGATTGATATTTCAAAATCTGTTCATGGAAAGAGCTTTAATAAGGTATAAAACTAAAGTGCCCCAGAGCCTAGGAGAGTATTACTAGAAATGCCTAGCCCCCTCCCCCAAGGAGCTGGCAATCTAATTCCAAAGAGCAGGGCCCGTGTTTCCTTCTGTTGTGCATAAGGTCGCTATGGGGCAGGATGGGCCTGGTGGCACCACCGGCAGCAGCAGCAGGGCTTGAGCTCCTCAGGATGGAGCCACTCAAAATGCGACTGAGCACACGGAGCCAGTAGTATTGTTCACGCCCCACTGGTGATCCAGCCAGCCTGTGGAGAGGAAGCCAGTCCACGAGATGGGAGAAGGGAGAGCAGAGATGTTATTGAAGACCAGCATTCCAGGAGACAGTAGATCTCGCCAGAGGAAATCTGCTTCCCTAGCAACAGGTTAAAGGGTGTTTTTATCAACAGGGACCAGGAGGACTTCCAGTGGGATCACCTTTTGTGGTCAGGCTTCAGACAGCTTGACTGTCTCTGATTCTCTCTCAGCTTGGAGGCACTGATCCAAATTCTAGCTGCAGGTCTTGTCAGCTCGCTCTTTACCTGCAAAGGCAGGTGGGTTCATTTCTAACTTCTAATGGGGGAGCTAAAAGGCTTGCCAATGAATGGTGAATGGTGATTTCTAACAGAATTACCAGGTTGAAATGAAGGCAAGACCCCAGCAGGATGCTGACACTGGGTGCACCGTCAGTATCAGTGGGAGGTACTTGTAAGAAGTGGGGCGGGGGGTGTGTGAGGGAAAGGCTTTGTTTTAGGCTGGATTGACTAGAGAAATCCAGTGACACTCATATGTGTAAGAAAGAGCTTTCTATCAAGAAGGAATTATGTATCAAGAAAACATTCCAGCCTTGTCCAACTCAAGTCCATAAGTCCAATACTAACTAGCCCATTAGTCCCTCTTCAGATTCCCACAGCCACATGCAGTGATGCAGAATGCAGGGAGATCACAAGCCAGTGAGTGCAGAGTTGTGTGGATGCAAGGTCAGTGGAAGCGAGGTGGCCAGCAGCACGAAGGTCAAGGCAGAGAGAGGGGGAGGTGCCCCGTGGCCCTCCTTATGAGAAGGCCATGCCCCCAAGGAGGCACCATCAGGTTGTGACCTTATTAGCAAGTTGGACATCACCTGTATACTTTTATATGTCTTCAAGTTGACAGAATTATGTAACTACCACAGACTTCAATCTGTTAGTATTTGCTGTAATTTAAAAAATCTAAGCACTCATCTGCAATTATGAAAGGAACACATGGGTGGATATTAACACCCTCCAAGGACATTTTCTGACCAGTTTTTTTTTTTTCTGGCCAGTTCTTGATGCTGACTCAATGTAGCAAAACAAAGGACTATCCTCCAAAAAACAAGAAACAGACAATCACCAGAGAAAACAAAAAACTCAATACGAAGGGCCTTCTAGAAACTCATGAGAACATTCCATTACCTTTCAATTCCATCTTTGCCATGAACTTTTGATGTTCCCTGTACAAAGTCTAATGGATTTTCCTTCTCATGCAAGTTGTTCCAAATTGGGGGAAGTTACTGCTGAGTCAGGTTTGCCATTTGTGTTCCCTAAGTTGTTTCATGAAAATAGTTTTGAACATCTCCCAATGTTGGAGGAATTGGACACTCAGCACTCAACCGATGCTCTCTCTGATTCATTTCCTAGAGCTACCAGGACAAATGACCAGAGTCAGTTGCTAGAAGCAACATCTTTCTTCTCTCCTGGAGACTGGAAGACTGCATGCAGATCCATGGCACTGTGGGTTAGACACTGGTCTGCCAACTAGAAGGCTAGGGGTTCAAACCCACTGGCCTCTGCACAATCGCATAAAGCTGCTCCCACAAGGCCTTGGAGGCCCACAGGGTCACTCTGCATTGGAAGAAAGTGGAAGGCAGTGAGTTTGGCTCGGGCTGGGCATGCAGAGCCAGCTCTAGGGGAAGGGGCCCTCCCTGTCTCCCCCAGCCTCATTCTCATTCTTAACAGCTATTCTCCCAGGACTCCTGAGCTGGAATGAAGGTCCCCCAACCCCATGTCAGGTGGGGTTCTCCCGAGAAGCAACACCAGTGAGCTTGCATGTGTGTGTGTACAGAGGGAAGTTTATGTCAAGGATTGGCTCCCTCAGTGATACAAGTGGACGAGTCCAGTTTGGGTCAGGTCTGTAAGTCACAGTCTGGGTCAGGTTTGTAGGTCAGATGTGGGCCACAGCGGCCTCTCCTGACTCATGTAGTTGCAGAAGCTGAAAAACAGGAAGTGGAATGGCCCAGCAGGAGGGACACAGGCTGGCGGATGCCGGGGTCAATGAATTCAAGGTCAGCAGTCTCCTGGGATCTGCAGTCAATGGAATAGGAGATTGAAGAACCAGACAGAGGATCCAGGTCCCGCAGCAGGCAAAGGGGCAAGAGCGAGGTGCAGCTGGGCTCCCAGTTACTGCGATGGTGGTATCAGGCCGCAGCATGATTGACACGTTGGGGTCCACCCCTGTGTTCACACAGGAGTGTCTAGTTGACATCAACTTTAGCTATCACACCCCACTTCCCCCCGTGGGGAGGGATCAACAGGGACTGTGGATCAGCTATCTAGAGGAGCAGGCAGCCGAGGGAGCCACCACCACGCCTACCACCTGGACTCCACACAGAAGTGGCGACCATGGCGACAGGCCCGAGGTGGGCTTTGGGGCTGACTGGGGGCCAGTTCTGCCTTTTCTGCCCTGTTTCTGGAGTGTCTGCCCCGGTTGTCAGTGGCTTTCTTTACAAGGCTGTGGATTTAAGGCTTCCCGATGCTCAACTAGGAGCACTAGGCAGCAGCTTTCCCTGAAAGGAGGACAGATGAACACATTTGGCGAGGGCCTGCCACCCCAGGGACGCTTTGTTGGTGTGGCTCACTCACGGCAAAGTAGGTTTTTCTGAGAAGCAATCTGATCATTATAAAAATCAAAACACAACTTTGATCTTTTTAAAACACATGCACACACACACACACACACACACACACAAGCACTGAGGGCACCCCTCAACATCCCAGGGGTGCGGAGGGGAAAACGTGGAGTCTGGGGAAATAATTGTGGAAGAGACCTTCTTTTTAATCATCAAGTGGCTTTTATCTCAGAAGCAACCGCATGCCTTCATTTATCAGCTGGGAGGAAACTGGGAGCCGCCACCGTGTGGCCGTTAGAGTAAGTGGCCGCTGTTCTCTGTGTGTCAGGGCGCAGACAGGGACACTACACTCCGTCACGGCCACAGAGATACCTCGCAGACCCCCAGCTCTGATCAGGGTGGGGAGTCAGGGGTGGCTCTTTACTCACGAAACCATAGGTCCCCTCCAGAGAAACCCTGGGCCCCAATCCATCCCACAGAAGACTTTCCATTCACCCCAAGTTGCTCAGCCAGCCTCTTCCGCTAGAAGCCCCCTGGCTGGGGTGGGGGCTGGACGGAGGCCACCCTGTGACCCAAGGGCTCGGTGAAGGTTGGTGGGCAGGGTTCAGCCAGTCTCCTTCAGATGGGCTTCAATGCACTCCCACCTGCCTCTCAAAGCTTCACGGAACCTTGCTGCTGTGCTTTTTCTATGTCTCAAGGCAGGTGGGGTCTCACACGTGTGTCGCTCAACAGCCCAGGTGCGCCCCGCATGGCTCAGACCTCCGTTCACGGCGTCCTGGGTGTGGGATTGATTTTCACCCCGAGAGTCAGGAGAGGGAGGGTCCCTGCGCCTTACAAGTCAGACTCCCAGGCACATGCAGGCCTGAGGCCCTCAGCACCACTGAGAAGAGTTGCATTGTGGGAAGCTCTGGCTTTCTGCTCAGCTTTTGAATACTCGAGGAGGTAAAAAATGGACTTAGTTTGATATCAGAAAATTCCAGTTGTCAAAGACAGATGAGCATGGTTAACCCCCACTCTGCCGTACCCCCACCCCCAGCCAGCACACCCTACCCTCACCCCCAGAAGGCTGCCTCAGTGGAGCCCTGGGGTCAGCGCTAGGGATCGCTCAGCATCACAGGCCCCAGCATTAGTTTCCTATCAGGGGTGCCTGACTTACTGCAGTGCCCTCTGGTGGGTCCTTGACCGACTGCAGCGCACGGTGACCCCGCATCAGGTTACTGAGATTGCAATCTTTCCTGGAACCTTATCTCTTCGGTGAAGGACGGGGATTTTGGTGTCCATAAAGAGTTACAGTCTTGGAAACCCACTGGGGTGGTGCTTCCTTGTCCTATAGCATCGTTAGGAGTCGAACTTGCCTTGATGGTGAGTGAGTTTGATGATCTTTCTTCCAAGGAAAACTAGTGGCCTTGAACTGCCTACCTTGGGCTCCCCAGGGCTCCTGAGCGCATAAAACCCACCACCATTAGGTAAATTCTCATGCACAGCCACCCTGTGGACAGAGTAGAACTGCTTCTGCAGGATAAAATTTCACAAGAGCAGAAAGCCTCCTCTTACCCCCGAGGAGCAGCCGGTGGTTTTGAACTGCAGACCTTGCAGTTCAAAGTCCAACTCAGAACCCATTATGACACCAGGGCTCTTTAGCAACCTTCTTAAATGCAGACCCTCAAACTCACTGCCATCAAGTCGATGCAAGCTCATAGCAACCCGACAGGACAGGGTAGAACTGCCCCTGTGAGTTTCGGAGACTCTCACTATTTATGGGAGTAGAAAGCCTCCTCTCCGATCATAGAGGGGGATGGGCATTTAGGACGGCTGACCTTGCAGTTATCAGCCCCAAACTTAACCACAGTGTCACCAGAGCCCCTTATAGGGCTGGGTGAAACAGTACCATGGCCGGTCCAGCTGCTGCCTTTACAGAAGCCTGCTGCCACCGCTTTCTCCCACAGACATGCTGGTGGGGGCTTCTACCACTGTCCCACCATCCCTCTCCCCCCACCCCCACTCCCTGCAAGTCTGCAATGTGGTCTACGTTCACCTGACGTTCACGAAACGCCACCTTCACATTTTTCAGACAGCTGCGCTGGACCAGAAATGTCCATTCTGGAAGCAGGCACCTCGGCGCTACGTCTTTCCTACATCCCCAAGAACCTGAAAACCACACTGATGGGGCCTGCCCTTTAGTAGCGCACTTCTACTGTGGACTGAATACTGCGTTCTTCTGACAACCCACTCCGCAGAGCCTTAATGCACAGTTGGCGGAGGCTGAGGTAAGAAAGCCTGCAAACCACCCTTTTAAAGAAGAAGCTGTGATAACAATGGACCTTGGTGACATAGGCTTAAAGTGCCCCAAGACCAACCTGAAGGTCAGCAGTTCAAAGCCCCTAGCTTACTCTGCCAACAGAAGATGTAGTGGCCGTCTTAGAAAGGTGGCAGCTTCTGAACTCCCATGGACCTGTTCTGCCCCATCCTTCAGGGTGGCTGAAGTGCCAGTCAGCTTGCCACCCAGCAGGCAGGTAAGGCGATGACCAAGCAATGTGCCAAGGTCTCCTGTCACTGTTGATGCCACCCAGGCTCCGATTTCATGCTTGCTCTTTGCAACTCTTCAAGTAACGATAGGGTGGAGCCTAGCTGGTTATCTGAAAGCAAAGCCCCCCTCGGCTGGGCAAAGAGACCCTACCACAGGGAGGGGAGCGGAGGGCCCCCCCAATTCATCTTCCTGACAGCTTTCAAAACCAAAAGGAAACCAAACTCTCCGCTGTCCAGTGGATTCCGATTCTTGGCGACCCCGTAGGACAGGACAGAACAGCCGCCATGCGTATCCAAGAATGTAAACCTTTACAGGAGCAGAAAACCTCATTTTTTCCCCCTTGGATCGGCTTGTAGTTTTGAACTACTCACCTTGAAGTTAGCAGCCCGATGTGTAACCACTACGCCAGTCGCATGCCCCTGGATCGCACTCACTGTGTAAAAGCAGATGAAGCTTAAGAAAGGCTTTGGCAGAGAGATTCTGGGGTCCTATGAACTTCTAGCCCTAATCCGAGAACAGTTCTTATGACATGGCCCTGCTCGATACTCACTGTCATGACGAGATCACTGAAGATAAAGTGCTACAGCAACATGTGATGAAGAAAGCAGATGGTGAGTGGCTATCAATTGGAATAATGTCTGGGGTCTTCAAGGTTTGTACTCAAACAAGTAGGCATCCAAGTGAGGCACCAACTATGTCCACACAGATGAAGCACACCAGCCTGTGTATGACAATAACAAAATCCAAATATGGTGAAGGAAAAGGTATCAGAGCTTAAATTGTGAATATTCAGTTTGTAGAAGGCCATGGAAAATGATAGAAACTCAAACTCCATCTGCAGTGTCTGGTAGGGTTGGGCCTCTGGCAGATCCCCTCTAGCCACAGGTGAGGGACTCACACAGGCAATGTAAACTCATAAACTTGATTATGGTAACTGAACTATGATCTAATATGTAACTTGGTGAGTTGACCTCTCTTGACCCAACCTTAATTTGTACTATGCCCAAATATTTCTCGCTTATTCCAAGACAGAAATTTCCTCACTGGCTTTTAAAATATTGTTGGTGGTCTTTTCTTTCTCAGTATTGATTTTTATCTTTATATGATTATTGTTTTCCTCCGTCTGCTTCATTTTGTTTTCATTTTTGTTGTTGTTTCTCTTGGGTCTCCCGGTTTAGGAAGCATAGAAGGAGTGGATGATAAAATCAGTAACTGTGTGCAATGGCTTACCAGGAATGGGCTGGGGGGCGAGAGGGGAGGGCAATTGGGGGGCAATCAGTGGATGCAGGAGAGGGGAGGAACCGATTGTGCTGACGTATATACAACTCTTGTTAGAAGCAGTTTAACTATGGAAGTGTATGGTATAGGAATAGATTATATCAAGAAAACTACCAAAAAAATGAGAGAGAGAGAGAGACCAAACTTGACCGATGGTGACCGTGGGAGAAGGAGGAAGAGTTTTTGCTTAGGGGCATTGAGTTCATTTCCATGGGACAATGTGGAGAGTGTTGTACAACCCAAGAGTATAATCAATGGCACTGAATTATACATGTAGAATTGGAGTATATTTTGTTGTGCATATTTTTGTCAAAATTGAAAAAAAATGTTATGTGAAATACGAGTACAGGGAAAAAGGAAAATGTTGTAAAATTGATTGTGGTGAAGCTTGTCCAACTCTTGATATGGTTGAATTATTGCATTGTGTGATATGTGGATGAAGTGTCAATTTAACTATTAAAAAACCCCATATTGTTTGAAAAAAAAAGTACTAGTTATTTTTCAAATGGATATAGGATTTAGTGTGAGTCCCCAATCCATTCCTGGATCTAGGTTTTTTATGATTTGCCTTTGGCTCCAGAAGGAGGGAATGGTATCGGAGCCTGACTCGTGAGGTTCTGGTTTGCAGGAGGCTGTGGATGACAGTGGAAGGCCAAGAGGCATTTGTGAGCTCTCCCCGGGAAATAAGCCTCCAGCGATCTCCCTCGGTCCATAATGGAGAGATGGGAAGAAAGTGGTTACCAGACAGAGAGTACTGGAGAGATAACTAAGATCACAATGACAAATCTGACCTGAATGGTTAAACCTTATCACTTGAAAATAAGAAACAAAAAACCTCCCCCAAACAAACCCAAAACCTTATCACTTGATCCCCCTCTGATATGAGTTGGGCCTGATCTGGTTTTCAACATTCTCTCTCTCTCTCTCTCTCTCTCTCTCTCTCTCTGCCATATTGGGGTTTATCTCTGATGTATTTTGTCATTGTGGGGAGCCTTGTTGAACTTTTGTCCTCTGTTTTCCAGTAGATGAAACACGGGATTGAGGAGCCGAGAGAGACAGCAAGGGGAATCAGGGTTCCAGGAGGGGCGGGTGTTAAAGAGAACAGATTCAAGGAGTTCAAGAAGGAAGAAGGAAGAATGTTTTGAAATGGGTTATGGCAGCAATTATGCAATACTGCCTGATGTGATTAAACTGTGGGACGATAAGGTATCACTCTTAGCTCCAGCAAAACTGTGGGGTGGCGGGTGGGGCGGGGGGAGAAAGTCTTGGGTGGAAATCGCACACGCAGCCCCAAAGTCCTGGACTGTGGTTGGGATGCAAAGAATCCCTCGGTGCGTTGGAAAGTCTCCCCTGTGGGTTTCCTTCTTTCTCCTCCTTTACAGGAACTCCTCGCTTGGGGAGTGGCTCTCTGGCTCTTTATTGTCCGAGAACTCCAGGCCAGCCTGCTGTTGGTAGGTTCCAACCCGCAGTGACCCCGCACACAGCGGCACGCCACACCGCCCGGCTCTGCGCCAGCCTCCCAGTTGCTCTAAGTTTGAGCCCGTTGCTGCAGCCTCTGCGCCAGCCCATCTCGTTGAGGGCCTTCCTCTTTTCCACGGGCCCTGCCCTTTACCAAGGAAGACGTCTTTCTCCAGGGCCGGGTCTCCTGACAAAACGTCCAAAGTTTGTGAAAAGAAGTCTTCCCCTCCTTGTGCCTAAGGAATCTACTGGCTGTCTGTGCTCCTACCAAAGCAGGTTTTAAATTACTTTTTGGCAGCCCATGGTACTTCCCATATTCTTCACCAGTACCATAACTCAGCTGTTTCCATTCTCCTTCGATTTTCCTTAATCAATGTCCAACTTCCACACAGAGGTCATTGAAAATGCGACGGCTTGAGCCAGGTACACCTGAGTCCTCAAAGTGACACCTTGCTTTTCATCACTCGAGAGAGGTCTGTGCAACAGGTCCACCCGATGCAGTGCACCTTTTGATCTCGTGACTGCTGCTTCCGTGAGCATTGATCGTGGGCCCAAGCAAGACGAAGTCCTGGGCAACTTCAATCTCTTCTCCAGCTATCGTCACGTTTTGTATCGGTTCAGCTGTGCGGATTGGGGTCTTCTTTGTACCGAGTTGTCATCCTTGACGAAGTCTGCTATCCTTGGTCACCATTAGCAAGTGCTTCAAGACTTCCCCGCTTTCAGCAAGCAAGGTGGGCGGGCTATAGGGAGGAGCCGCTGCTGCTCTGGAGAGGGCTCTGGCCCGACTATCTGAAAAATGAGAACCAAAGCAACAATAGGAAAGTGACCCGGGAGCAGGTGTCACCTGGCTGAGGTCAGGGCACCGCAGGTTTCCTATTTTATTTCCCCCACACCCTTCCTGAGAACAGATTGGAATCCAGTGATAAACACAGGCAGGGCCCAGAAAGGATAAAAGTCATTGCAAGGTACAGCCAGCATCTGGGGAGCAGAGCCGGGCTCCAGGTAAGGCTCAGGTGGGACCCAGCATCACCCACTGTGCCGACTGTGCCTAGGCATCCTGGCTTGGGCATGGGCTTCCAGGAGCACCCCAGGCCGCCGCCGCTGCTGCCGCCGCTGTTGCTGCTGCTGCTGCTGCAGGTGAGCGGTACTCCTACAGCCCAGGGAGAGGTCCCGAGTGGGACCTGCTGCACCTCACTGGGAGGAGGGGCTGCTGCTGGGCACACGGTGACAGGGGGCCCCAGAATGCACGCCAAGGAGCACTTGGGGCCACAGATGTTGAGGGATGACCCAGCCCCACCTTATACAGCACACCCTTTCCTGTAGATACCCATTCACCCCACCTGCCCTCAAGTCCACCCTGGCTCACGGGGGACAGAGTGGAGCTGCCTGACAGGCTGCCCCACAGATGTGGACCACCGCAGCTTGCTCCCACAGAGTGACTGGTGAGTCCACACCACAGGCCTTTTGGCTGGCAGTCAAGTGCTTACCTGCTGTGCCACCAGGGCTCCTGCGCGTGCAAGCCACAGCTCTGCACAGAGCCCTGTGCTCACACTTGCCCTTGGACTGAGGCTCTCTCAGCCATCTCTGTAAAGATCATGTGAGTGAACGGGTGGTGGGGCCAGGGCTGGCCTCTCCTCCCGCGCCTGCCCTGACACCACTCCTCGACTGGGGAGCAAAAAGCCGGGTCCCCCACCCCCACCCCACCCCCCCAGCCCGGCAAGTCTGGGCTTGTCCACTTTGTACGCAGCATCCATGCTGCCTGTTTGTGTGGCTTAGAACACGCCAATCCACGGCACGCAGTCCAGGTGCACAGACCCAGGGACCCTCTCACTGGAGCGGTCAGTGCAGGGGGCATCTTCCTCTCAATGCCAGCCCGGAAGACTGCTCGCTGGTCAGCGACCGACCGTGGGCTGGGGTTGGGCGACTGTTTCCTAACCCAGGCCCATCCATGCCCCGCTCGTGATCTGGACGTGGCCACCCAGTGGCCACCCAGGGCCTCCCCTTGCACTGAGTGGCAGTCATCTTGTCACTGTAGCTGTTGGCCAAGTGGCCCCTACTCACAGTGACCCTGTGGACAACTGAAAGAAACGGTGCCCGGCCCCGCTGCATGGCCCTTCCAAGGCAGCTCTGCGAATAGACTGATGGGACCATAGGTTTTCAGCGGCTGCTTCTCAGAAGTGATGGCCAGGTCTCGCTTCCTAGCCCCCTCAGCACCCTAGCAACATACAGCATCCAGGCCTCCACTGACGACGGCACCTCGGGGAGCTCTGGAAAATACTGTGGGCTCAGCCCACCCCCTGGGTCCGGGTCTCACTGGTCTGGTGGAGTTCATTTGAGCGCTTTAACGCTCCTTTCCCTGACCCGAAAAGGAAGCCAATGGCCTCCACACCTGCCGGTACTTTAGGGCCACCACACACAACACACCTGAGTCCTGGTACAGTACGGCTTCTGCAGGCTTCTGTTTCTCCCAGCGCGGAGATGACCACAGAACTTCATCCGGTGCTCTGCTCACCCAGCAGGTCCTCACTGGGCACCTGCGCTGGGCCGGGCACTTCTGTAGGCACTGGGCACAGTAGCAAACAGACCTCGGACATCATTTGCTGCTGAGCGGCCCCAGCTCATGACGACCTCCACCTGTGTCACTGTAGAACTGGGCTCCTTGGGCATCTTCCACAGCTGGTTTCCAGAAGCACGTCCTTCATCCCAGGCATCTCTGGGTAGGATCGAACTGCCAACCTTTTTAGTTAGCAGCAGCGAGATGCCTAGCAGAGTGAGCCTACACACAGCAGGACTCTGGTTGTCACGGCGAGGCCTCATCTGGCGCCAAGGCCTGGGCGTTTGCTCGGAGATCTCTCCTGGTCTCATTTCTCCCATCAAGAGCTGCTCTGAATCAGACAGTCCCTTTAGTGCGGCCAGCGCTGAGCAGGCTCTGGATAGGAATGGAGTGCAGGCAAAGCCCTGTCCCCATTCTTCTCCCGCCCTGGTCCCAGCTGGTCACATGGAGAGGAAGACCTGCTACCCTTCCTTCTGCCTCACTAGACCGTGAGACTGAACAAGCTCCTTCCGGGGTGCTTTGGGTTGGCGTGGAAGAGTCCTGGTGGCACACTGGTTACAGTTCTAGGCTATACACCAAGAGGTCAGTGGTTTGAATCCACGAGAAGCTCCGCAAGGCAGAGGTGTGGCAGCTGGCGTCCATCAAGATGGCAGCCTGGAAGTCCTGCAGGGCAGTTCCACTCCGTCCTACAGGGTGGGTATGGGTCGGGGTCAGCACAATGGTAGTGGGCTTGGGGTCAGCTTAGGCCATGTTGTGGATGGTACAAATTGGACATACTGGGCCCAGAGCAGTATGGACACCACACTGTGATTGGTACTCTGCCATCTGCCTCTCAGGGGTGGAGACAGACCAAGAGAACACATGCCATTTCTAGAAATCAAATGACAGACCCCAAGTGAGCAGAGAGCTCCACCAGTAGAAGGTGCTCAGTCATTGCTCATTACACCCGTAAGGAGTCCTGGTGGTGGTGTGGGTTGCTAACAGCAAGGCCAGCAGTTCGAAACCACCAGCTGCTCTCTGGACGGAAGAGGCTTTCTACTCTTGGGAAGATTCAAACTAAAACCCACACTCACTGCCATCCATTCACTGCTGACTCGTAGTGACTGTACAGGACAGGGTAGAGCACCCCTGGTGGGTGTCTGAGACCGTAACTCTTTATTGAAGTAGCAAGTCTCATCTTATCCCCATGGAGAAGCTTGTGGTTTCAAACTGCTGGCCTTGTGGCTATCAGCCCCATGGTGGCTCTCTTCCTCCTACTGGGTGCTGTGAGTCAGAATTGACTCCATGGCACAGAGTTTTGGGAACCTACCCTCTTCCATCCCTTACCCCCACCCCCACCCAGCTCCACCTGAAGAACCGTAAGTACTCGAGTATAAGCCGGCCCGAATATCAGGTGAGGCACCCAACTTTACTACAAAACTGCATTAAAAATGTGCTGAAAAACACGACTTATACTCAAGTATATACAGTGGTTAATACCAGTCTATCACCATACCTGCCATCCAAGACCTGTGCCCACCCTTCCGCAGGGATGCCACCAGAGGGGGTGGATACCAAATGACTATCTACACACGTTTTGTGC
Source organism: Tenrec ecaudatus (assembly GCF_050624435.1). Taxonomy (NCBI): domain Eukaryota; kingdom Metazoa; phylum Chordata; class Mammalia; order Afrosoricida; family Tenrecidae; genus Tenrec; species Tenrec ecaudatus. Next base: position 2,639,029 of record NC_134541.1, on the reverse strand, counting down.
AGTGTTCCAGTAGAAAATATTTCCATAGAAACAGCCCTATAGTCATACCAACAACAATCCCCCCAAACAGCTTTTGCTCACCCAGGTTACAGGTAACGCCATGCTCACAAAGTTCAGGCTCTGTGCTGGCTTACTTTTAAAAATACCCTTTCATTGCATGTTAGGTGGCAGTTGGCAGGGCAGATCCTGGCTTTTATAGTCAACAAGTATACACTCTTCCCCTGGTGTCCCCTCTGTGCACCACCGCTGAGCCCACCTCCTCCATGCGCTTCCTGTTTCCATTCCTTAGTCTATCCCCACCCCTGTGCTTTGTCTTGGGTACAGGCTTTGGATCTTTAGTGGTAAATTAGTCTAACACGGAGCAGAAGGGTGCCAGGCCATGGTCCTGGGAATCCCACCAGTCTCTCTCCCACCAAGAAGCCTGGTCTCTTTCATGATACCAAGTTCCTTTCCACCGCTGTCTCTCATTCTCTCTAGAAAACCACAAACAAAACCCAAACCTGCTGCCGCCGAGTCCCTGCCAACACACGGTGACCACAGGACAGGGTGGACCTGCCCCTGTGGTTTCCTGAGACTGCCACCCTCAATGGGAGTGGAAAGCTCAGTCTGTCTCCCTCAGAGACGCCGGTGGTTTCGAACCTAATGTGGTCCCTTTCAGGGTAGTTGGCAGTGGCAGCCAGGCATCCATCCTCTAGTTCGTCTGGTCTCTGGGTTGTGGAGACTGATGTCTGTGTGTCCACGAGTCCACCGGGCTCATCGTGTCCATGCGTCTGTCTATTTCCATCACTCTTAGGCCCTTCAGACGGGGAATCGGCTGATTCACGCTTTAAACCTTCTCATGCGCTTCAGAGGGAGCCATAGGGGTGGTAAGTAAGCGGTGGTCTGCTAATCAGGAGGCCTGGGGTTCAAGCTCACCAGGAGCTCCATGGGAGCACGATGCAGGCGTGCCGTGGTGGCTGTGGGTCGGAATCGACCTGATGGCAGTGGGTGGATCATGTATGTGTGCGGGTCGGAGCTGCCTGTATCGGCCAATGGCAAGGACACTTTGAACCATGTGGTTTGGGCTGTGGGCTGGGGTTGGTGCAGTCAGCGATGTTGCCAGTTTCATTGCTGGGGTTTTAGCTACATTGTGACAATCGGTATTTGTGAGCTGCTATCAATAACTTTCTTGAGAATGAAGTAGTAATTAAAGGGGTCTATTTTTGTAGTTTCCACCTTGACTAGCCATGCGGTAATTCAACGAGAAGGATTTCTGCTAACCAGTTTTGCTGGGAGTCTTCATAGCATCCAAGACAGACGATCTTGAAGTATGTCTCGGCGCTGCAGCTTTTCCTCTGTTCTCCTTGTTTCCTCTTACTTTCTTGAACGTAACCGTCTATACCACTGCCTAGGAACCTGGGCTGCTCCCCGCAAGGCCAGCAGTTTGGAACCACCGTCCTGGCCTGAGGGAGAAGGACGAGGCTGTCCACTCCCATAAAGAGTCACAGTCTTGGAATCCCACCGGGGAAGCTTCACCCTGTCCTGTAGGGTCACTCTGAGTGCCCTCTATGACAGCGAGTTGTGTTTTTTGTTTCAGTTTTAAAATGGTTTATGCTATACCCCCACGCGCCAGTCTCGAGGGATGGATGTTGTTATGCCTTTACCTGTGTAGCTATTTGCCACGATCACAGCTATATTTACCACAGATTCAGATCAGCCCTGGTCGTCATTACTAAGGCTCCTGCATGTTCTGGTACGAGAGGAGGTCCAGGAGCAGTGGGGCTGACATCATGAGTTAGCCCTGGGTGACAGTGATCCTAAGGATGCCAATACCCCACCCACCAGCTGTCTGTCTACAGAGGACATCTGACCCTGTCCTGCTGGATAGCTGTTATGACTCCCTGCCTTTCCTTCTAAATTCCCCACATCCTCATTCATGATTCTGACACGAAGCTAAAAGACTAAGTTTGAGCTCTAGTTTGCATCTCTGTTTTGAGTTCAACGACCAGTAATGACAGATGAAGCCCTCCCCACGCCGGTCATGTCTGTACTGAGGGCCCCGAGCTCAGCCCTGGCTGGGGCAGGCACGGCAGGCTAGAGAGAGATGGGGCTTAAAGAAGGTTGAGTTTGGACCAGGAGCAAAGTCTAGCTTTTTGTTGTTCTTGTTTGAATCTGGGACCCTCTGAAGGCTTTTTCTTAAATGATCTCATTCAATACTAATGACATTCACTCCATTCCAGCTACACAACTCTTCATTCAGGTAAATCAGCACTGGGGGCAGGGCAGGGGCCGAGGGCAGCGTGGTTGGAAACGGAGTGGGCCAGGTGAGCAGGGGACCCAGCAGGCTGGACTTGGCTCCTCTGGGAGTGAGTTTGGGCTGAGTTCCGATGTTGAGATCTGCACTTAAAAAAAGCACCGGGATTTGGGTGAAGACTTCGTTGGATGAGACGGTACCCTGCAGAGGGCATTTGTTCCCATTCCACAGTTGACCCAGGTATTGTTTCAAGGCATCACTCTCAATTCCCTCATGGTAACAGCGCTCCTCCATGACCTCCCTGGACTTCTTGCTTCCATTCAGCTTCCTCTCCCACCCCTTCCTGCCTCGGGGGGCAATGCTGCCCTTTGGGGCTTTTATGGTTGATGTCCAAAGGAAGGAGCCCTGGTGGTGTAGTGGCTACATGTTGAGCTGTGATCGGAAAGGTCAGCAGTTTGAAACCACCAGCTGCTCTGGGAGAAAGACGGGGCTTTCTACTCCCATAAGCAGTTACAGTCTCAGAAACCCCCCAATTCTTCCCTGTCCTGTAGGGAAGGTCGTGCTAGGTTGGTATCGACTTGATGGCAGTGAGTGAGCGTCCAGCAGAGTCCATTCCTTCCAGGCGTTAGTGTTCACATTAGGGACCCATGTATTGATTGACCGAAGGCTGATCCCTGGGAATCGGTTTGGTTTCCAGTTTGAAGGGTGCCTGACGGTTGCCTAAAACTTGAGGTTTCCACCCATCTCTTCCTGACCAGGAAATGTGGTTTCTTCTCGATGGTTTTGAAGTTTGCTCTGCACCTTTTTCTCCCTTTCTGCCCAGGGCTTTCTGCTGTTGTCATGATTAGAGCAGTCCGCAGTGGGAGCCGGGCACCATCTAGTTTTTCTGGTAGTCAGTGTGTATTTCGAGTGTCTGCCATCCTAGCAGGCGCACCTTCCAGCACTGTATCAGACACATTATGTAGCGATTCACGGGGTTTCCATCGGATGCTTTTTGGAAGTAGATTGATAAGCCTTTCTTCCTGGCTCGCCTTGGACTGGAAGTCCCTCGTGGACGCTTCTACTGTCAGTTGAAATCCTGGTGGCATAGCTTCATCACAGCAACATGCTGGGCACCACAGGGTGACACACTGGCAGACAGGTGGTGGGGTTTGAATTGGGGGTATGGGAAGTGGAGAAGAGCAAGCAATAGGGTTGAGTCTTTAGAGGGAGCTTGAGTGGACGCCCCGCAAAAAGTGGCTAATGCCTTGGGCTGGGGTGGGAAGTCCTGAAGGAAGGGCAGGTTTCCCAGCCACAAGTCTGTCTTTGACATGCTGGCTGTGAGCTGTGCAGGCGAGAACGTTGTGGAGAGACTCAGGGGAGAAAAGTTGCAAACAGGCCCCCAAGAGGAACTTCCTTAGCCCTCAGCGCCTCAAGGAGTTTGTCTGCACATATAAGCTCGGAGGATGCCATGTAGACATATGCACGTGTGCATCTCTTAGCCAGGAAAGGGCCGTTAGTTTTTCCCCTGATGCGAATGGGAACAACGACGTGCCAAGAGGGCAGGGGTGGCACAGCGAGCTCAGAGCGCCTTGCTCCAGAGGGCAGCACGCTCTACACGCTCTCCGCTTCTGTTCTGCTTCTGTTGCGGCACCACAATGTCACACTCAGAAATGAGCTCAAGGCTGGAAACATGAAAAGACCATTTCCTCAGTGGCTAGTGTCCCTTTTGGGGTTCTCAACAGTCACATGGAGAACATGCCCACCAGAGGGAGCCCCAGGCTGGAGTCCAGAGAGAGGGCTGCAGGGGAGCCTGGGAGGGTCCACCCACAGAGAATCGACTGCGACGCCCCAATCCAAGATTCCCCTGGAATGGAAGTAGCCCGTGGCATCTACTGGCGAGTTTTGTCAAAGAATGGCTCCCCGGTCTCCACGTCGCTGCAGCAGTTCTCGAGACGCAGTGGCTTCCTTGGCACAGACAATCCCCGCTTCCCCCAGCAAGCACAAAGCCCCACAGCTACTGGGCCAAGCTGGACTCGCAATGTGGAGCGCCGTCCATCTGTCGAAGGCTGTGTGGAGAGAGCCTGGAACAGGGTGGCTGCCTGTGCCCCACGCATGGAGGAATTGCGCGCAGATCCTGCAGCTGGAGGAGCCAGCTCCGTGGAGGACACCCCCCCCCATAGGGGAGAAAGCATTATGTAAATCTCTTGGATGACATCTCCTCTGGACAAATTGCCTAAAATTGGCAGGGCTGGAAATACAATAAGAGCACTTAGAAAGTCGTTGCTGCCAATATGACAATTTCCAGGCTTCCCACACCCCCCAGGCGCGCTCTCCAGCTCGTTTCTAAGGCGAACAAAGAGGAGAGGGAGATGCACCTGGCGCACAATGGTGTGAAATTCCAAGCTTCTTGGTGGGGGAACAAGGTATAAACATTCACCATTTCAAACCTCCTTTCAACACGCTTCCATGGCTGTCGGCTGAGCTGGTCACGTGCTGTAACAGTAGACAGAGCTGACAGTGCTTGGGAAGGTAAAGGGCCCCGTGCAGCTATGTACTGTCTCATCCTCTCAGGGATTGACAGAAGGGGGAGACGGAGGCCCATAGAGAGGGCCCGGTTCAGGTGGCCAAAGCTCTTAGCCAAGAATACACTCCGATTTCCTGGATTTACAGCTGGGTAGAAGCAGAATGGAGTTCTCCAGGCTTCCCCAAGAGCGGCAGTTTTCTCTGTTTTGAAGTGATGTGCCTGGCTGGGCCCTGAGTTTGATAGCCTGCATTACTCAGGAAGCAGTCACTATCGGCACCGACTGATGCCTGACGCCCTGCCACGCAGAGTTCAAAAGTCTTCTCCTTGGGGCCAGTGGACACACGGGCAATGGCAGGAAGGCGCCACCATTATCTCTGACTCCAGCAAACCAACCAGCCTGCGCCTTCCCCCGTCGCATCGTATGGTGCGGACTCGGGCTCAGGAAAGGCCAGCCCCTGGAGACGGGCATTGCCTTTGGCCGAGTGGAGGAGCAGGGAGAATGGGGCTCAAATACACAAAGGACCGTGGCCGTGGCACGGGACCAGGAAGCATTTCTCTCTGTCACACACACACAGATCACCAGAGCAGCCTTGGTGGCACTGAGGGTTAAGTGTTAGCTGCTAACTGGTAGGTGGGTGGTTCAAAGCCACGGGGCTGCTTCTGGAGCCCCTGGGAGCAGTTCTACGCTGTCCTGTGGGGTGACAACAATACAGGTGGGTTTGTTGGAGGTGACCGTGAGTTGGACCCGACCCCGTGGCCACTAACATCCATGGCTGTGGGTATTCAATCGTGTCCCAGGATTCTTTTGGTGAATTCTCCTTTCATGACTGGAGAAGTGGGAGTCACAAACGAGATGCTGAGAGCAAGCAACTATATTTATCAGAACAAAATGTTTTCAACACTCTATTTTTTCTGGGATTTAATTCGGGATGTACTTCGGAGCAGAGTTCTTGTTTGCTTCCCCTTTCTTTTGAGTCCTGGAAGATTTGTGTGACTTCAGGCAGTTCCTCTCTGGTGCTCACAAAGCACATTCTCTGCTAATTAATGCCATTCTTACTTTAAAGGTCAGTGTCTCCAACAGCTTCCAGCGAGGAGGAGATGAGCTTGCCGATCAAGTGCAGGTTGAGTATGGAATCCAGTCTCCTCATCAGCCAAGCGAGGCCGCACCTCACTTCAAGGTTGGATCGCAAGTTCAAATCCTGAAGTGCCTCGTCTATTTTCAGCTTGTAGAACATGCAGCTGCTCTGAGATGTGGTGTCTAGGCTCTTGAGGGGCGGCAGGAGGCTTGTAGAGGGTGCGTGGCCCTCGGTCGGCTCAGACTCATGGTGACCCTCTAAGCCAGAGCAGAGGGTTTCCAACGCTCTCATCTTGATGGAAGCAGCCAGCCTCATCTCCCAGGGGCTGCCAGATCCAAACTGCCCACCTGTCAGTCAGTCACCGGGCACAAGCCATGTGTACCACCTGGGGTCCCCCCGGGGCCATCATAAGGGACGAGTGTCTGTGACGGGTTGGTCACGTGGCAGTCCACATGAACAGAGCCCAGGTAGAAGCAGCAAGGCCAGTGGGTCTTACGGCATACTGAGGAAGAAAGTCAGACACGGGGACAGCCTGCACAGTCTGACACCAGGCCCAGCAGCTCCCAGGTGTGCCACCCAAGCAGCGTGCTGGAACCAGACGCTGTGGGCAGGGTCCATCCAGTTAGCGCTGACACACAGCCACCTACAGGACAGAGTGGGATATGTTTTCCTGGCAGCAGTCTCTATGGACCAGGTCACCGGGGTTTTCTCTCCCCGGGGGACAGCCGGTGGGTTGGGATCACTGACCTTTCTGTTAGCACCGGGGCTTTGAGCCACCGTGCCACCAGCACCGCTGGGGATATGCACGTCATCAGGTGGCAGGTGTCTCCCATTTGGGGGTGACTCCAAAGCTCTTTAGAGAACAGGGACTGTGATTTCCACATGCTGGCGGCTGTTGAAAAGGTGCCCACATATACTGTGAGCCTGCTACAATGAACACCAAGGGCCCTGGGGGGACAGGGTTGAAGTCTGGGCTGCTAACTGCACTGCCCATGGTTCAAACCTACCAGGTCCTCCTCCTGAGAAAGTTGAGGCTGTCTGTCCCCATAGAGATTGTGTCTCGGAACCCCACAGGGCCAGTTTGACTGCCCAACCAGGGTCACTGAGTCAGAACCGACTAGCTGGCAGTGGGGTTGGTAGGGGTGATGTGCCTGCCACTTCTTCTGAGCACTGTCTTTCTCACTTCCAGGGGGAGAGCCGTTGGCCTCTCCATCGAATCAAGAGAGACTCAGTCATCACCCCCTTGGAGCTGGAGGAGGAAGACCCAGGTCCCTTCCCCAAGTTAGTGGGTGAGGTAAGACACTCAGTCATCTCTGTGACTGACCACAGCCCTGGGAGGACATGTGCTGGTGAGGGCTGGGCTCTGGGGCACCTGACTTCAGCCAGTCCCTTCCCTGGGGGCGTGTGTGTGTGTGTGTGCACGTGTGTGTGCGTGCATGTGTGTGTGAACATGACCCCAGCTGGCAGCAGGCAGGCTGATCCCAGTGTGCCCAGCAAGCTCTCTGAACCCAGCTTGTGCCTCCTAAAGGCACAGCTTTATTGTTTACAAGCAGGGATACTTTAAAACTATTCAGTACTTCCATCTGGAGACCCTGCTGCGCATGGACTCTGCCTTCCCACGTGGCAACACTCAGGTGGGGTGTTAGGCCTGGTTGACTAGAGAAACTTCCAGAGGCACTCATGTGTAGGAAAGAGGTTAGATCCAAGAGTAGTTGTATATCAAGAAAACATCCCGGCCCAGTCCAGATCAAGTCCACACGTCTGATACGAGTTAATAAGTCTGATGACTGATCATTGTGCCACATGCAATGATACTACATGTAGGGAGGTCACAGGCCAGTGGGTGCAAAGTCTTGCTAATCTAGTGGGATGGAAGCATTTCCAGGGCTCTCACAGGTCGCAGTGTGGCTTCATGTGGCTTGTCAACAGGAAGACAAAAGCAGAGAGAGAAAGGGAGAGAGAGGAGAGAGGAGAGAGGAGAGAGAGAGAGAGAGAGAGAGAGAGAGAGAGAGAGAGAGAGAGAGAGAGACGCCTACCTCCAGGGAGAAAGAGAGGAAGTTCCCAGAATTCCCATGAGAAGGCCACACTCACCAGGAGGCATCATCAGGATGTGAGCTATTTAACAGGCTAGACCCCACCCCTTCACTTATTGATCAAGTTGACATCAAATTATGTAGCCCTCACAGATGAGGCTTATGTTTCCTAGGGTGCCAGAGTCCCCACCCTTCCCTACTGGCTGGCTGGCCAGTGCTGATAACAGAGGGTCAGAGTTTACTGGGAGTGTTGGGGGAGACACAGGAGCATGCCAGACTACTCTTGGCTCATGACCTTCATACTCCCAACTTCCTGGTCCTGTGGCGCTTTGGGTTTGAAACTGAGTGGACAATCTTCCTCTGTGCCTTAGAGAAACATGTCAGGTAATCCGTAGTGTTTTGAGGCTTATCAGAGTAGTGCCCACTGCTCACGCTCGAGCCAAACGGGGACATGGAAAGCACAGCACGCTCTGGAGGCCCCCGGATGGGACGGTGGCTCCCAAGAGGCAGTGGGCTCAGCAGGTGTGTGTTTCAGATGGGTGATGCCCTCATATGTCAAAGGCATGCTTCCTGTTTCCTCGCCTGCACGGCCAGGTCCCTGACCACACCCACTTGACAGGGACGTTTGAAAGCTGACGTGACTCAGGCTAGGACATTGTTCTGCTGCTATTCCTAGGACAGCTCCTTCCTTCCTTCCTTCCTTCCTTCCTTCCTTCCTTCCTTCCTTCCTTCCTTCCTCTGACTCCTTCCTTCTGTTGCACGCTATGAGTCAAGTCAGCAACAACTTGATGGCACCTGATGGTGCCCGCGGGGTAGGACGCGCAGACGTGTTGTAAGCCAGTGCCTTCTAAGTGCTTTCTAAATGCCAGCTGTGGATTCATGTCTTCCACGCCTCAAGGGGTCCTCTGTCGTAAGCACGGGCACGCATCTTCCACTTGTTTCTTCGCACACGTATGAAGGCGCATCAGGATTAAAGACGACGCAGCCCCACTCTCCGTGTGTTGCTGTCCAACCTACCCTTCCTGTTTAACAGGATGCCCTCTTTCCAGACCTCTCTCCATGGGACCAACTCGAAGATTCGATGGGGCCTGACTGGGAGAGTGAGCTTATGTCCACTGGGGGTGGGGGGTGGGTGGGAATGTCCAATTCAGCAGCGGACGGAGGGAACGGTTGCTCAGTTTGATGGGTGCCATCAACGTCCCTGAATTAAACACGCAGTCTTTGCACTTGCTGCTGTGTATACTCGCAACAGCCACACAGTAGAACACAGACACCGCTCTCCGCTAACTCCAGCGAGGCCGCAGGGAAGCCCGTGTTACGAGAGGTTGGGAGGCGCCATGGAGTCAGCGCCCCCACGCACAGCAGAACCAGACATCACCCAGTCCTGCACTGGCCTCACAGTCTTCTGACATTTGAAGCTGGTGTTGCGTGCCAGTCCACCTCGCGGGGAGGTCTTCTCTCAGCAAGGACTCTTCACCCTAGGATGGCCCTTTCCGTGATTTTGGCCTTTTGTGTTTTTATGGGACTTCACGCCCAGCCGGCAGCAGCAGGCGTCCCTGGGCCGCACGCACGTGGCCTGAGTGAGTCTTTGTCAGGATAAACCCGTTGAGGTGGAGTACGTGGGGGCCGCTCACTGAAGATGCATTTGGTTGTTAACCTAGATTCTTGCTCTGCCTAACAATTTCTTCTCACCTTCTTTTCAAAATGATTTCTCTTCCAGCCGTTTAGAGAGTGTGATGAAGCAGAACTGATGTATCTAATGAGCGGGCCTGGGGTGGATGAAGACCCAGAGGTCAACCTGTTCTCTATGGACCGGGACACGGGGAAAGTATATGTTCACCGCTCCGTGGATAGAGAAAAGACACCATTTTTCACGGTACCTTAACTCTTACATATGCCAAGCTCTGTTTATCATAAAGCTCTTGTAGAAGAGGGAGCCCCGGTAGTGCAGTGGTTATGCGTCAGGCTGCTAACCACAAGGCCAGCAGTTTGACCCTGCCGGTGGTGCTGAGGGAGAAAGATGAGGCTGTTAGTTCCTGCAATGACTGACCACATTGGACACTCACAAGGGGAGCTTCCATTCTGCTCTCTAGTCCCCGCAAGGACAGTGGATTAGTTTGTCTGTTGTGGTAGAAATACTGTCATTGATAAGTCTTACTGGAAGCAACCATGTCCCTGGTACTGGGAGGTGGATGTGTTCTGCACTTAGACACTGTGACAAGTTTTAAAAGGCTGTGTGCGTTGGATGCTGAACTTAATGTTGTAATTTTTTACGGTGCGGGACAGGAGAGGGGGCTGCTTTATAATGGTAGTCTTCATTTTAATGACCCATATCCCAACCCAATTGGGATGTTGGAAAGCATTTGGGACTAGACCTACAGGACTCGTCTACAATGAGCTGATTCCAGTTTGACAGCCATGGCGATAAGCCACACACCACACCCAGACCTCTCTGGCTGCCCCTAGCAGACCTCAGGACTTGCTCAGGTGCTGGCAGTGCTCCACGATGCGCGAGGGTCTGCCTGAGAAGACAGGTTCAGAAGCTGCAGCTCAGGTGCTACACCAATGAAAGGACCTTAAAAGAAAAACCCCCAGTTTCCTGAGCTGTCCTAAAGAAGGACCCCACCCCTGGCATCGGTTCCCTCCCAGCTCTGAAAACTGCACCCCAGACATGGTGCTGGAGGCTCCCAAGGAGAAGCTGTCCCATCCTCTCTCCCTGCCTCTGAGGACTGCCATCCCCATGCAGTTGCTTGGCCTGTGTGCACCCCACGTCTCAGGTACAGAGGGTTTGAACTTGAACATCGCCTTGAGCTCAACTCATGGCCATGGAGTTGGTGCAGGCTCACAGCGACCCTCCAGGGCAGGGCAGAACTTCCCCTGTGAGTTTCCGAGGCTGTACCTCTTCCTGAGAGTAGAAAGACCTGTCTCTTCCCTCAGGAGTGGCTGGTGGTTTGGAACTACTGACCTTCCTGATAGCAGCCCAAAGCTTAACCACTGTGCCACCAAGGCTCCCCTGAACACAGTCTTTAGGGGTCAGAAGCCAACCCGCTGTTTTCCCAGATTACGTGCTGTGGTAGCACATTGCCCAGCTGACCTCCTGGGAGCGCTAAAAGAACCAGGTGTGGCTCCAATTTGGATTTCCATGGAAGGAAGTCATTGGGAATGGAGGCTTCTCAGACCTGTGTAGTCACAGATGAATGCCTTCCCTGTAGGAATATGCTGCTCAGCTTCTGAAAAAGGTAATTCGGATGCTTTTATCCAAAACCATCATATAGAACCATAGAAAGCAAAACAAAGCCCACTGCCCGTGACTGGATTTTGACTCAGAAAGACCCAAGAGGACAGAGTAGAACTGCCCTCCAGGGTTTCTAAGGCTGAAATCTTTACAGAAGAAGAAGCCTCATCATTTTCCTGAAGAGCAGCTGGTGGGTTTGAACCACTGATCTTGTGGCTAGCAGCTCAAGGTCCCCCCTCCCCCCATGACACTAGCATGGGAGAGATATCCTTACCTCACAGATGCTGAGTCTCTAAATGCTAAATAGACAGAAATTATGCAAAACTCCATAAAGACATGGGAAAAATGTATTACCCAAAAGACACAGAGAAATGTCTTACCCAAAACTTTCTGGGTCTTCTTTCTCCATGTAAAATCTGACCTAGGATTGGCAGTGTCTGTTAAAAAGAAGGCATATGGAGCGGCCATAAGAGGGACCCCCTAGACTTAAAAAACTCTCCTCCCAGGTTTTAAGATGCAAATGGGTTGCCTAGCAACCAGATGGTGTTAAAATGCTCATTCCGATTCAGTCATCCTGGGCAGAGTGCAGAATGTGGCCGTTCCTGGTTGCAACCCCAAGGGCCCATTGAACCCCCAGGTTCTCGGAGACGATAGCAAGGGGGTTGTCTGTACCAGGATGGGGCAGGGTGTTTAGTGCTCCTTTTGGGCTTGTTTGGTTTCCAGGCTGTAAAACATTTTGTGATGGACGAGAGAGCGTCTAAGAGTTTATGGAAAATGGAACGAAAAGAGAAAGGATGTCCTCCCTGAGCTCTTTGAAGCCTCCGCGCACTGTGGGCTGGCACAGCCGTGTTTCTTGTGGGACTCTGTGCTACGGGGAGGAGGCCTGGTGGCCTAGTGGGTTTGGCATTGGTCCGTGGTTTGAATCCACCAGGGAGAAAGATGCAGCAGTCTGCTTCCATAAAGAGTGACAGCTTCAGAATCCCCACAGGGCCATTCTGCTCCATCCCGTAGTGTCCACGAGCAGTCGGAACGACGGGCCGCAGTGGGTTTGCTTTTGGTCTGCAGGACGCAGCTGACGAGGCTGGATGCCAAATGCCTGCAAGTGCTTTCTGAAAGTGGGCAAGGCGCTGGAAAGGTTGGTTCCCATCGGCCATTCAGAGAAGAAACTGGAGAACCTTAAAAAATTAATTTCTAACAGTCTGACTTTGTATGAGACCTCTATCAATTCATGCCCACCCCATGCTCGGCATCACGGGAGGCAAACACAGCCATGAGAATCCAGCCATTTGCGGCCCTCCGAGTATATAGTTGTTTGCTGTCATCACCATCGAGTCACCCTTTGTCGTTATGAGCGGCGCGTGCCGGCGCTGTCATGCCGTGGGCTTGGCATTTAGGATGGCTCCGTGAGGGCCTAGGCCCGTCGCCTGTCAATTCAAACCGCCCTCTGCGATCCTGCATGCCAATGCGCCGGGGGTTTGTTTATCCCAGGGTGCAAGTCCTGAGGCATTGGCAAAGGGCTGGAGCCGAGCTCTGGGGCAGCATAGAGGCAGGGCGTGTCCTTTCTCCACTGCCACCCGGACTCCCCGGGACATTCTGGAACGTCTTGCCCCAGAATAAACAGCTCTCATGCCTCTCCAGCATCTAATGGAACAGAAGGCTCCGAGGTAGCCTTCAGGGTAATAAATGGGGTGGGAGACTCACAAACAGAAAGCAGACCTGTGGAGCTTGTTAAGTGGAAGCCTTTACGGTTGGCACCGTCTGAGGGCCAGAAGTCAGGGTGATTAAGGAAGGCGCAGAGCGGGGGCAGCACAGGCATAAATTATGGAGGACGGCGTGGCGCGCAGTAGACGAGGAAGCCAATTTGCTTTGCACAGAAACTGAAAAATGTATGAGAGCGTCCCCCGAAGCGGAGCTGGTGCAAGGTGGGAGCACCTGGTGCCCTTCCGTATTCCAAGGGAGAGGCAGAGCACTGGACCCCTGGGCCGCAGCGACCGCCGGTGTAATGCCTGGTGGGCCCATGACGGTGGAAGGCATGGAGCAAGCAGTAGGTCTACAGGGACAGAAGGTCCAGAGCAGTGGCCAGCGGAGCAGGGGGGATGCCCGGGGGCTCTGAGGATCGGAGTGGCTGCGCCTGAAGCACCAGGGGGCTTCCTGCTCTGGGCTCGGAGGTCAGAGACTGCGCAGAACCACATGGCTGTGCTGTGTCTCCCTGCACGCTCCCTGGGCTGGCATCTGGGCTGCCCCGTCTGGTGGCACTGTGGGCTAGAAGCTGGGCTGCTGACCACAAGGTCTGAGGTTGGTGAGGCAGCCCTCTCCGGTGCAGCTTCAGCCCCTGACCCCAGGGAGGGGTCACGCTGAGCAGGCACCAACTTGGTGGGCCGCCTGATGTGCGCTTTTTGAATCTGTCTGTGCCACGGTCTCGGTCTCTTCTCCACCCCCACAGAAGTGTGTTGAGGTGCTAGCTTACCCATGCACCTATGAGCGAGGCATCATGGGGGAACTAGACTCTTTCTTTGGAGATGTTGCCAATGAATGAATGAGGTCATCAGAGAAGCCCTGGTGGGCTCAGTGCTGAACCCTCAACGGTCAGCCAAAAGTTGGTGGGGAGTCTTCCACAGGCTCTCCTGGAGGGAGATGTGGCCCCCTGTGTCTGTCGACACCACAGCCACAGAAGCCCACAGGGATGGTTTTCCTCTGTCCCATACAGCCACCATGAGCTGGGCCTGCCTCGATGGCTCAAAGGATTCACGCTCACCGCCCTCAAGTTGATTCTGACTCTCAGCGACCCTGTAGGACAGGGTAGAGTTGATCCTGCGGGTCTTCAACACGCTAACTCTTCACAGGAGTAGAAAGCCCCGCCTTTCTTCCAGAGCACCTGGCAGTCTTGAATTGTTGATCTTGAGGTTAGCAGCCAAACACATAACCACCACCAGGACTGGATGGTGGTGGTGTTAAATTGGCAACACCAGGGGTGGTGGTGGTGTGTGTGTGTCCTGATCCATATGAGTGATAGTTTATAGAAGAGGAAGACAGTCACGGACACAGAGGCACACATGGTGGGAGTGGGGGTGGCAGTGCCAGCTGAAGACACAGCTCCAAGCCATCAAGGATTGGTGGCAGCCCCAAGAAGCAGGGAGAAAGGCAGGGAATGGTTTCCATCTCAGAACTGTTGGAGAATTTACACAGCTGATGCCCTGGTTTGGACGTCCAGCCTCGTGGAGTGGGAAGAAATGGTGGTCGTTGGCAGCCTGCCCTCTGTGACAGCAGCCCTGGCATGCCAAGTCGCCAAGCTGAAGGGTGAGGGTAGCAGCTGCAAGCAGCCCATTGAGTCCCTGTGAGGGCACAGGGCTCCGTCGCATGCAGGGCTCAGTACTGGAAGTCCCTCAAGGACAAGGCCCAGAGGCTGGGCCGCCACTCCTATTAATAATGCTCCCATCTACACATGGGCACCGCCCACCTGCTCTAGGACGAGGAGTCCCAGGGTGCAGGGATGGACGTGGTCAGCTGCCCACAGATAGGCTAGTGTTCCCAACTGCCCACTGGTCTGCTTCAATAAAGACGGCAGCTGGGAAGCCCGGCCTGGGCAGCTCTGGTCTCTCCTTCGAGCCAAAATGGAATTGCTGTCCAGGGGGTTGGTCTGCGCCCAAGGAGCCCTGGTGGTGCCTTGGTTAAACCTTCAGCTGCTCACCACCATTCTAGTGGTTTCAACGCACCTATCGGCTCTGAAGGACAGATATCAGGCGATCTATTTATATAGAAACTAGAGCTTCCCCTCATCCCCCACCAACCCCCCCCCAAAAAAAAACCCAATGTACTGTAGGGCAGGTATCCTCTGTCATCTGGGCAGCAATAAGTTGGAATTGATGTCCCCCAACAAGAGCAGCCAGTGTGCACCAACCCTGTGTGTTTGGCATCTGAAGTTCACGGTGAAAGCACGAGTCCTCAGGGGATGTTCCCGCTAGTGAGGGAGACAGGAAGGACACAAATAGCCCCCTCTCCAGCTATGCGAGGGGAATCACTACATCAGTGAACCGCAGCACTAACACCATTCTCTGCCCCCACCCCCCACCCCAGGTGCGCTTTGATGTGGCAAATCGCTCCACAGGGAAGATCCTGGATAGATCCCTGATGGTCACTATCAAGGTCAATGATGTCAATGACCATGAGCCCCGATTTTTGAAGGAGGTAGTGGACGTCGAGGTGAAGGAGAGCCAGGAAGCCAGTGAGTGCCGGGGCTGTGGCTCCTCCCACCTGCTCTGTGACGGTTGTCTCGCTGGGGCTCTTGATGGGGAACTTGGTCCATCTGGACCTCAGGGGACATTGCGCTGTTCACGGGTCAGAGGTCAGAGCCCTGGATCAGAGCAAAGCCTGGGCTGAGTGGAACTCCATGAAATGCTGTCCCATTGCTCTCCTGATCTGTCAATGCCAATCTGCCCATAAAGCCAAACACAAAGGGAGAAGACGGGTCTCAGATCTGCCTGCAGGAGGTCACAGACTTGAAAACCCTATAGAACTCGGGTCCCCTTGGCAGGCACAGGGACAGCAGGAGCCAGAGCCACCTCGATGACAGTGGGTTTGGCCTTGGCTTTTGGGAG
Source organism: Tenrec ecaudatus (assembly GCF_050624435.1). Taxonomy (NCBI): domain Eukaryota; kingdom Metazoa; phylum Chordata; class Mammalia; order Afrosoricida; family Tenrecidae; genus Tenrec; species Tenrec ecaudatus. Next base: position 2,623,351 of record NC_134541.1, on the reverse strand, counting down.
ACACATTCTGAATATTCCTGCAAGTCTCCCCTCTCCGAACTGTCAACAAGGTGACACACACAATCTCTTCCCTCCAGATCCCGCACGCCTGTCCTCCAGTAGCAAAGGAACATGAGTTCTCCCCTTTGCCAGGGAGATGGGTCCTTAGCCTCAGACATGCCGAAGGACTTCCAAAGAAACACAGGAAACCTGTTTGATGCCACCACTGAGGTGCAGCCACGAAGAGCCCATAAACCCTGTCTTCTCCATTGCCCCTCATGCCTGAGTGTATGTACCCCCGCAGCTGTCCATATTCCAGAGGGCTTGGCAAGCTTGTGGGAAAATGCCATTAGCTCTTGATTCCATTCCCATGGACATCTAGGAACCCTCTTGTGTGTGTGCATCTATGCATAGCTTTTTAGGTAACATCACAAATGCATCTGCCTGGAAGCAGAGTTAAGTGTTTGCTCGTGTGCATGTGTCTCAATGGCACACCGCCACACAACGTGGGTGTTTTGTTTGTTTTAAATGAGTGCATGTTTATGAATGCTCTCTTCAAAAGCCACAGGTTTACCCTTTGCAACCTGCTGGTGTTTCCCGATGCCATCTGCCCTGCTGTTTGATTTCATGGGGTATGTTAGGCACTTACCAGCCTCCTATAGCTGGACCTCAGTCTCGCTGCCAACTTATGTTGGTTTCAGAAAATACGTTGCAAAGAAGACACCGTCCAGCTAACTTTCCATCCCCACGACCCCCAGGCATTCCTAAAAAGAGGATCGTGGGTTCCCGCGGCACGCCCAACGGAAGGGACCTGGCCTCTTTGTCCATAGACACACAAACGTGTCCTCAGCACTGTTGGTGTTCGGTCAATGTTCACACCTGTTCCCAAGTCTTTCTATAGGTTCCTTGGCCTTGTCTATGTCACTTCTTCATGGCCCCTTCCTTCCTTCCCTCCATTTCTCTTTTCCTGCTGGTGTGCCGGTCACCTTCGTCTTAACCCTACCTCCCGAGAAGAAGCCACGGGGGCCACATTTACCTCCTCGGGCCACCCAAGAGAGAAGGAGAGCCCATCTTCACACAGCCAAGGCCGACAGCCATGAGGCAGAGGTCACCCATGCCTCCAGCCCCCAGCCTTTTTCACCGCCTTCTGGTCCAACTGTCCACCCCTCTCCCAGCACGCTACGTCTCTGCCGGGTTCGATGGCCACACGGAACCGTGTAGGCAAGCCTCATATTTGTGGTGGTTAACTCAGGGAAGCTAACAGCTCACCACGTGCCCACGATCATAAAACATTCCGGTCCGCATCTGGCCCATAGCAGTGCCTCCCTTTGGCTAGCAGCCAAGTCTCTCTCTCTGGCCCTCAGCCTCTCAGCCACGTGGGTCCTGGGCCTCTGGCCTTGCTTTGTGGGCCAGGAAGCCCACCTGGAGCTTCCAGGCCTTGGTATTGCCCTCTGCTCTGCCTCATGGTCTCAGCTATGTGGCCCCTGCAGCCTCCACCACTCCAGACAGGGATGTCACACACAATCCACTCATGACTTTCCACTTACAGTGGCCTGGGGTTCTTTCCCTTCTGGCTTCTCAGCTGGCTTTCTTACACTCAGAGGAAGAGCCAAACAGACCAGACCCTATTTGGATGGCCACACTGCACTTGTGTGGCCACACCCACTCACCTACTTATTCTCTATCAAGGACCCTCTTCCACCCCTCCCATATATAGATTTGAAATATGCCTTCTCTTTCGTTTTAAACTATATAGAGATGGCATTTGATATGTATGTGGCATAGGTACATATATGTGTGTGTTTATTAGTGGCCATGCATTGTACAGTATGATCCATCAGTTAGTCTCTTACGATTTCTTCATCATCTGCAATCGTGCCTAGAAAGTTCTTCTTGACGTCACGCTGAAGCCTCCATTTTCCTTTCCTCTACTGGGCCTGTGTTGTTGTTAGTTGCTGCGGCCGCAGCGGGCAGCCCACGTGTCACCATAAAGCACGCCCCGCAGGGTTTGAAAGCTGTGGCTCTTCTGCAGCAGATTGCCAGGCCTGTCTTCCATGAAGTGGGGAGAATAGCAGGTGACTCCAGGACCTGCCGCTTAGACGTGTCGGCACCTCGGGGTTCACCCCGTGGCACTTAGCAAAGGGCCCTCCTTAGTCCACTGGGTCAGCTAAAAGTAACCACTCTTCAAATTCCTTCCAGACCTGCCCATTTTCCAGCTGTCCACCGTTGACCAGGATCAGGAAAACACTTTCAATTCTAAAGTCCTTTACTTCCTCGATGCCCAGTCGCCCTCGCTGGGAGAGAGTGTGTTCCAGATCGACTGCGCGACGGGGCACATACGGTTCTCGGGATGCTTGGATTACGAGGTGATGTGGACTTCTCTAAAGACAGGACGAGCCCCTCTCGACCCGGCTCCGTCTTAGCTCGGCATGCCTGGATTTGCGGGGCGCTGTTCTTTCTTGTGTCTGAAGGATTGTGCTTGCCTTCCCACCCCCTGCAGACTGCTCCTGTGTTCACGCTCCTGGTCACCGCCAGAGACCTGGGGACACCACAGCTGTCATCCACAGCCACCGTGAACATCCACGTGCAAGATGGCAACAATCACAGGCCTGAGTTCATCCAGGAGAAGGCAAGTCACCCCCTCCCTCTGTACCCCTCTCCGTTCCCCAAAACACCCCCTGTTCCTGTGTGTGCTGCTTCCCCACCCCATGCTTTTTCTGAGGCTACCCTATTCCTCTCAGACCACCTTGTTCCCCGGAAGCCCCTCATGTTTCAGCTCCTTGGTTTTCAAATGTAACTTAGGCTAACATCTATGTCTGCCATGGGACATGGGCTCCAGAGTCCTGGTGGTGCAGTGGGTTATATGTCAGCTGTGAAAGGCCAGGCCAGCGACTGCTCCAAGGGACCCCTTTCAACTTTGTGTTTCTATCTCTTTACTAATCCGCCTGGGTTTTGCAAGTACAGATTCAAACCCAGTCATTTCCAATTGCCATCCACCATAAAAGAGGGAATGAAGCAGGAAAACAGGACACTTCTTATGTACACTTCTTATGCACACACCAGGGTGAATTCAAACAGCCAGCCTGGCGGTGGACGTGAGCTCGCTAGACTGACAATGATGGTCAAGTTCAGTGTGAACATGGAAGCTCAGACCATTTGTCCTGGATGGGGATTGTGTGCAGTGATCACGAGGAGTGGGCTGCACATTCTGAATGGAGCTTAGAAATGTCTCGTTGGGTGCCGTTGAGTTGATTCCCACCCATAGAGACCCCATGCACACCAGAACCAAACACTGCCTGATCCTGTGCCGGCGGCCATCCTACGCGTGAGCCTGTTGCTGCATCCAGACAGCCTCCATTTGCTCAAAGACGCACATCATTCACTCCTGTTTCAAGACTTCCTTGAGGTTCGCCACTCTTAGATTCCGATGGACCCTGAGCCCACTGCCATCTAGTCCATTCATACCCAGAGCCCCCTGGCACAGGGTCCCCGAGGCAGCCCATCTTCACGGGTTTAGATTGTCCTGCAGGCTCAGGTTCTGAATCTGAGCGATCCATGCACGACCGAATGAAACGCCTCCCGGTCCTGCACCATCCTGACGACGGCTGTTCCGTTTCAGCTCCTTGTCGCAGCCACCTGTCGTGCGCGTCCAGCTTGGCCAGGGACTTCCTGTTTTTCCAAGACCTTCTACTTTACCAGGGAGCAGAGAGCTTTGTTTTGCCTCCCACGAGGCAGCTGGTGGGTTGGAACCGCCAACCTTGCAGTTGGTGGGCACACAGTCTAACACTTCCTTGACAGCACTGTGAAGGCTCCTTTTTCTCACTGCATGTCTAATCAAGTGGGTTTTCAATGAAAAACAAATATTCAATTTTCTCCCCCTTTTTCCTCCTGGCCTCTCTCCAGATAAGCACCCTCCCATCCCTATGCGGATGAGCCTCCCCTCCCCATCCCTGTCCCTACATGCATTCTCCTTCCTATCATCTGTTTAATTTACATATTTCGCTGTTGTATAAGCCCCCTGGCATGCCGGCCCAATTAATTTCCACCGTTTCGCTCACAGCACTCACAGAATTTGACACCTGGCACCATCCTTGAACCAGTGATGTAAATCATCCTCCTCAAAGGGTGTCATTTGAATTACAAAGAGACCTACACACCAAAGTGACTGGGCTTTTAAAGGAGAGCATCACACAGACCACAGACAAGGATACCGCCTCTGAAACATAATTGTGTGTGCGAGCCCAGCTTCACAATCCTTGGTAAACCACCAAACCACATGGACTCGCCCCCCTGCATGCTCGGGAGCCAGCCCGCGGACAGCGCGTGGTGCGGGCTGTTGTTTTGATGCGTTGTGTTTGTCTAAAGATAGCACCCTGTCACCCAAAAAACAGTGAACAGGGAGCTCTTTTGGAGATCAATCTGCACTGGAGAAATCATCACACAACTGCCCAATTTTAGGAGCAGGGCAAGATTTTTACTTTTTTTTTTCTTTAGACAGCGTGAAGTAGAATGTGTATTGTTCTTTATAAAATGCTGAGAAAAACAACACCTGGACTTGGATGTAAGCCCACATGCTTTACATTGTTCAGCTGCGACGCCAAAGTCCAGGGGGATGTTTCTGTGGGAGGCTGACTCTGCTGTCCAGGGTGGGGTCTCAATTCCCGGGGGGCCATGTTCAGCAGCAGGAGAAATACTCAGGTGGTGGTGGCCAGGACCCCAGTGTCTTCCTCCCATTTCTGTCTGCACTCGCCTCTCATTGTCCTGCACATGCTGAAATGCCGTTGGTTTCTTTCAGTATGAGATTCAGATTCCCGAAGGCCGCACAGACCCCAGCGTGCTGCACATACGGGTCCGAGACCGGGACACCCGACTTACATCGGCTTGGAGAGCAAAATTCAGCATCTCCACTGGCAATGAAGAGGGCCACTTTGGCATTGCGACGGACCCTGTCACCAATGAAGGGATTCTGAGTGTCCTCAAGGTAAAACTGTAACCATGGGCTGACCAGATCCTGTTCCCAGCATCCTCAGGTGCACAGCCACTGCCGGCTGTCATGGAGGCTGGCGTGCAGAACCTCCAGACCTAGGCAGGTGAGGAAGAAAGGCCTGGTGATCCGCCAGTGAAAACACTGGGGTCACCACAGGCCCAACCTGCTGTGCATCGGCTCACAGAGAGTCAGGGGCCACCCTGTGGCATTAACCACTACCAGCTTAAGCTCAGTGCACCACCCTGCTCCATCCGCGAGAGCACAGCAGGTGGCCTGGCTGCTTCCTGGAATCCTGAGGGAACCCTGGGGTGGGGTTGGGCGATGGTGTGACATCTCTGGGGGAGCTCTTATTCAGACCCCTGCATTCCTGGGCACCTCCTGCCCCCCACAATAATAGTATCAGAAATGACCTTCGGATGTGACTAAACCAGGAGTGGGGCATCTTTTGCTGGCCCATGGCCATTAGGGTATCTAGACCACTATTCTCGGGCCACTCCGGTCAGTCGCTTCACCCCTCACCCCTAACAGGATGGCTGGAACTGCTTCTCTGCGGGGAGGCGTGAGACCTTCTCCACCAGTGTCCACCAGGCAGAGGGCCTTGTAGGACCCGAGGGCTGGATATTCCCCACCTCTGCCTTGCACCGACTTGACAGGGAAAATGTAACTGATTTGTCCCGGTCCTAAAAACCTCATGCTTTTTCTTTCCTGAAATGTCCAAGGATGGAAAATATCTTTTCTTTCTTTTCAAAAAATGTATTTTATTTTTTCTATTAGGGTGTTTTTAAAAAAATCATTTTATTGGCGTCTCATACAACTCCTATCACAATCCATACATACATCAACTGTGTAAAGGACATTTGCACATTCCTTGCCCTCATCATTCCCAAAACATTTGTTCTCCACTTAAGCTCTTGGCATCAGCTCCTCATCCCACCCCTCCCTCATGAACTCTTAATAATTTATAAATTATTATTATTTTGTCATATCTTAAACTGTCCCATGTCTCCCTTCACCCACTTTTCTGTTGTCCATCCCCCAGGGAGTAGTTATATGTAGATCCTTGTAATCGGTTCCCCCTTGTAATCTTCCCTCTACCCTCCTGGTGTCACCACTGGTCCTGAAGGGATCATCTGTCCTGGATTCCTTGTGTTTCCAGTTCCTGTCTGTAACAGTGCACATCCTCTGGTCTAGCCATATTTGTAAGGTAGAATTGGGATCATGATAGGGTGTGTGGGGGAAGCATTTAGGAACTAGAGGAAAGTTGTATGCTTCATCGTTGTTACACTGCACCTGACTGGCTCACTTCCTCCCCGCGACCCTTCTGTAAGGGAATGTCCAGTTGCCTACAGATGGGTCTTGGGTCCCCACTCTGCACTTTGCCTCATTGAAGCCTTTAAGAGCCCAGACAATACAGCTTTTGATAGCCAGGAAAATGCCTTCTCTTCAGCCCTGAATGTTCTCTTCATTTCTTATGGTTTAGAGAGAAATAGGAATGTGGATGTGGTACGGGTCCTAAATGCACCCTTGGACACTTGAGATCAATTACTGGGCGCACGGAATCCAGGGTAGGACTCCCATCCAATGCCTGAGCATGAGACCTTCCTGAGAGCGGTGGGACAGGAGGTCCTGGCTGGGCAGTGTCAGGCGACACCCGGCCTCTCTGGGCCTTGGGTCTTGGGAGAGAGGCTTCCATCAGGCTCACTCCATTTCTAACCCTGTCCAGAACTTTCCTTTCTGTCTACAGAGGTACAGTCAGAACCTACATTGTAACAAGATCCCCAGGTGATTCCGGGAGTCTAGAAATGACTGGGGGATCTTGTTAAAAGATGTAGATTCTGATTCGCTCTCTCTGGGGCAGAAAGGCAAATTCTCCACAGGAGGTCCAACCTGTGAGAACCGTGGGTCACAGTCCTGGCTGATGGGGACTTGCCTGGGGTCGGGTGGGTCCGAGGTCCGGCCGAGAGGCCGCCTTGCAGTGAAAGGTGCTCCCAGGAGAGACTGGTGGTCCAGGGGCTGGCAGAGAAGGAGCTCACTATCACGCCAGATGCCTGGGGTTGAATTCTCCACTAGTTCCAAACCCCTCCATCTTTTCAAGTCACTAACCGCTTTGTCCCCTGAATAATTATCCTCATCCATATCTCTGTTTCCCTAAGGCCCCCCCCCCCTGGTTTTCTGCAGTGGGATTTGCATGAATGTTTCATCAAGTTATAGGGGTTTTTTTGTTGCATTTTTTATGACCTTGTATGGTGCCTCTTCCTCATCAGGAAAAAGCAGGGAGGGGAAGGGGTAGAAAGGACTCCATAATGATTTGAAAACGAGCCTTTTGATCATTATCAGAGGCAGGGTAAATCATGCATGAGGAGGCCGGTTCACTGCGCGCTTACTGGGCGAGCCGCCACGGCGTTGAGGTGTCTTCTCTCTGTGTTACAGCCTCTGGACCACGAAATGCTGCCCCACAGACACCTGGTCATCTCCGTGGAGAACGAGGAACGGCTCTTCTCTTGTGAAGCAGGCAAGCTCCGGAAGCCCGCCGAGGCCAAGGCCAGGGTCTCTGTGGATGTGACTGTGGTGGACCGCAACGAACCCCCCGTCTTTCACCCGGAGACCCTCATCGTGACCAGAAAGGATGGCGATGGGCCTGGGCTTCACCTGGGGGTAGTCAAAGCCATAGATCCTGATGGGACGTCTAGCCACGTGAGGTGAGACACAGGAGATGGTACTGCTGACGGACAGGTGGGAGGCGGCCGTGAGCGAAGGCCAAGGCCGGCATCTCATCTTCTTGTGGGAGACTGGCTTCTGCTCCTGGCTAGTGCGCCCCCCCCCCACACACGCACCTCCATCCTCTCAAGATCACAGGCTCCAGTGCTGCGTGATGCCCAGCAGGTTTCCCCAGAGCTTCTAGACTCACGTGGACTAGGAAGAAGGGCACGGGGCTCTTCTGACCTTCAGCCACTGCAAACCCTGGGGACCCCATGATCTAGTCCTTCAGCATCCTGTTGTTGTGAAGTGCCACCAGTTGGTTCAGACCCCCCAGCGACCTTGTGCACAGTAAAATGAAACACTGCCCGGTCCCTCATCATCCTGATCATTGTTAAGTTTGAGCCCATGGTTGCAGCCACTGTGTCCATCCATCTCGTCAAAGGTCTCTTCCTCTTTTTCACTGCCTCTCCCTTTCCCAAGCATGATGTTCTTCTCCATGATGTTCTGGTCTCTCCTGACAACTTCTCCAAAGTACGTGAAGTGAAATCTCAGCATCCTTGCCTCCCAGGAGTGCTCTGGCCATATATCCTCCCAGACAGATCGGTGCGTCCTTTTGGAGTCCGTGGCACTTCCAATATCCTTCGCCAGCACCGCAACTCCAATGCATCCATTCTTTTCTGGGCGTCCTTCTTCAGGGTCCAACTTTCACATGCATACAAGGCGATGGACAAGACCTGGGCCTGGGCCAGGGGCACCTGAATCCTCCAAGTACATTCTTGCTTGTCAACACGCAAGGTCCCCGCAAGTCAGGCCCGGCTCGATACCCTCTAACCACTGAAGCTGGGTTCTTTACTGGGATGGGATGTGGCCCCAAGACAGATGAGCCCTGGTTACATTAGGTGTCCCTGGGGGACACAGCTGTTCTAGGGGCCGTGGCATGGACAGCTCCTAGAGAAGTCTTTCTGGCAGCCTCCCCTGGGCCTTTTATTCAATTCACGGAGCTGAATTGTCCTTAGAAGGCCCCCACTGGCTTGTGAGAGAGTGGTGTCCCCTGTGACATCTTCTAATTGCTCTTTGCTGTAACTTTCCTGATTTTAAACACCGTGTGTGTTTCCTTGAACAAGCTATCTCCTGGCTCACGACCCTGCCAACTGGGTGAGCGTCGATAACCACTCGGGTCTAGTGATCACCACGCAGCAGATTGACCGGGAGTCGTCATACGTGAAGGACAACTTCTACGTCATCACCATTCATGGCATTGACGATGGTGAGTGCTGACACCCCTCACTTTGAGAACTCACTTTCTGTCTTAGTCCATCTATGGGGCTGTGCCGGTCATCGGTGCAATGACCAAGGAGAGACCCAGGTCTTGGGGGGAGACAAGCATTCCCTTGGAGAAGACACGATTAAACCCACAGGGAGGCTGCAATCCAACGTAGCAGCCCCTTCCGATGGCGAGTCATAATCTGCTCCGAAGGCAATGTCTTGGTTCCTTGCCGGAGCCAGTGACTTGGAAGAAACAGCCAGTGCTGTTTCCTGAATGTGCCAAGGTGGATACGTTCAGGCCGGCCTGACCATCAGAGACGATTTTGATGGGAACAGGGATACGCAGCTTTATGAGTGGGTTTCTGCGTGTCCCTGTAACTTCCCAACCCAGCCCCCTACTCCCCGCTGAATTCTGAAACCTGCCAGAAGACAGTGTTGAACCGCAAATGTTCAAAACATTCAAAGATAAGTTATTTGGTTTCAGATCTGGGAATGCCAGCCCAGGGCCCCCGTGACATGTTCCCTGGCCAGGCCACTGAGTGTGCTCAGTAGAAGGTTGGCCACGAGGCTATTTGAGGGGGAGTCTTTATTCCTCATCATCTGAACTGGGGAGAGAGCTAGCGATACTGGGAGAGAGCTAGGTGGACAGAGATAGAGATAGATGTGTTAACTAGAGAAAAAATCCAAAGACTCTCCTATATGTGTAAGAGAGTTTTATACCGAGAACTAATTATACATCAAGAAAATATCCCAGCCCAGTCCAACTCAAATCCATCAGTCCCTCCTCAGACTTCCGCAGCCACGCACAGTGATGCACAATGCAAGGAGATCGCAGGCCGGTGGGTGCAAAGTCTTGTGGATCCACTGGCAGTGGTGCTGGCACCTCTCTGAGTGACTTCCTCTGAGTGAGGAAGGTGGAGCAGAGAGAGTTGAGGGGGGCAGGGGAGGTTCCCAGAACCCTGATAATGAGAAGACCATTCCCCCAAGGAGGCCCCATCAGGCTGTGACTTGATTGACAGGCTAGACTTCACCTCTTCACTCCAAGTTGACACAAACTTATGTAATTACCACAATAGATGTGTGTGTGTGTGTGTGTGTGTGTGTGTGTGAATGTTTTCAGGTCCCATCATTCTATTCTGGATACTTCCATGATGTTTGGTATGTATAAAAAGTAAACATTTTGAGATCATTGTAGGTTGGCTGCTCCCCACCAGGTGTGTGTGTGTGTGTGGGGGGGTGCTGTGGCAGGAAGCAGCCTTTGAAACCCCAACGAGCACGCTCTGCTCAGACACACAGGAGCCCAGGTTTTTCCTTACTGGTTACCTGTTGCGGAACTTGGCTACAGTGTCACAGATGAGACCTTGGCCTTGACACACAGCCCCTCCCCCAGACCCCACAGACATGTTAGTTTGTATGGTGTTTCCACATCTGACCGCCTGCTCCGGGTGAGGTGAAGCAGGGACAGGAGCTTCCTGTCTCTCCCTTACACAAGTACTCAGACCCAGGGTCTCCCAAAGTAGCAGGGTGGGTCTGCAGAAGCAGAGCGCTACACTCCATCCTGGGCTACGGGCTGCACTATCAACATTTTTAGTTGCCAGGGGAGCGCTAAGCAGTTTTTCTCTTTTCTCTCTCTTTATTATTTTTTTTTTATGAAGAGGGGATGGCAGGCCAAATACGTTTGGGACGCGATGTCCTAGATTTTTCAAGCAGCAGGAGAACAAATGGAACTCAGGCTAATACAAGCTGAGCGAGGGGCGGCCGCTGCGGCGGGTTCCCTGGTGCCCACTTTCACCGCCACCCCCTGGACTTTTCAGGGCTGCCGTCTTTATGCAAGCAGGTCACCAGGCCTTACTCCCGAGCAAACTCTGGGTGGGTTTGAACCCCTAACCTTCCAGCCCTGAGCACTCGGCCTCTGTGCCTCCTGTGGTAAGGACTGAGTACCCACACAAGCCAATTCCACTGCCCTTTGGATGGCTCTGACCCCTGACCACTCTCTAGGCCAGAGGAGAATGGCCCCAGTGGGTTTCTCGGGCAGCAGCGTGCATAGCAGCAGAACTCCCACCTTGTTCTTAGGGAGCAGCAGGTGAGTTTAACCCCCAGGCCTTTCCTTTAGCATTGAGGTCACTTCCATGCTGCTGTGAGAGGGCTGCAGGCCTGGCCTTGAAGCTGGATGCTTCCTCTGGAGAGAGAGAGAGAGAGAGAGAGAGAGAGAGAGAGAGAGAGAGAGAGAGAGAGAGGAAGCTGCTCCTTTCCCAGCAGGGAGGAACCCCGAATGGGCCCACCACCACGCTCGGGATTCCTCCCTGCTGAGAGTGTCACATCCCTCCCTAGGGGTCCCTCCGCAGACGGGCACGGGGACCGTGAAGCTGTTCCTGACTGACATCAACGACAATGCGCCCACGATCCCACAACCATATTTGGAGGTCTGCGAGCCCTCCGTGAACAAGCCCCTCCTCATCGAGGCCGAGGACCGGGACCTGCCGCCCTACACACACCCCTTCACCTTCGAGCTGGACCTGGCTGAGAGAGAGGCCGAGGGCAGGTGGAAGCTGGGCAGCAGCCAGAGTGAGTGCCTGTCTAGCTAATGGGCAGTGGAGGCAAACAGGCAAGGCATGTGCACACACACACACCAACAATGCATACACACACTAGTGTGCACACACAAGCACAAACTTATACAATGGTGTGCATATAAACATGCAGTTTGTGCATATAAACATGCAGGCACACGTGTGCACACATCAGTACACCTGCACATATATGAACACACATGCAAGCTACATTACACACACATGCATGAGCAGATATGCACGTACACACCAACGTGCATGCACACACTCATGTGCACACATACATGCATGCAAGTCCAGCAAGTATTGCCTTACCTGTGGCTGGCCAGTGGGTTCCCGCTTCCACTGACCTGTAGAATGGACACAGCTTTCCTGGAGGGTCTGGGAGGCTGCCATCCTCATGGAAGCAGAGTTCCTCCCTCATCCTTCTCCCTCCCGAGGCATGGCTGGTGGGCTCGAGCCACTGACCTTACAGTTACACAGCCAACACTTAACCACTGTGCCACTCGGCTTCCTTCACTAGATAGACCAAACTCCAGACTCCAATCCTGAAACAGAGACCCTGTAGGACAAGTAGGACAGCTCCTATAACCCCAAATCAAACTCCTTTCTGTGGAGGTGACTCTGACTCACAGAGACCCTGTAGGACAAGGCAGAGCAGAGCTGCCTGGGCAGGGGTGGGGGTGGGTGGGTTCAGAGACTAACTGCTGCTGGAGTAGAAAGCCTCATCTTTCTCTTTCGGGATGGCTGATGGTTTCGAATTGATGACCTTGTGTTGGGCAGCCCAACCCTTACCCACTCCACCCGCAGGGCTGCTCTCGAAGCGTCACAGCCAAGCTCAGATGCTTCCGTCTGTCTTCCACGACAGCAGCCCTGGTGTGGCTGCTTCTACCTCCATAAGCACTGAAGTCTTGGAAAGCCAAGGGCAGTTCTCTCCTGGCCTCTATGGTCACGATGACTTGGAATCGACCTGATGGCAGGGAGCTGTGTGTGTACTTAGTGTTTTCAGTGGTGAAAATCAAACCTACTGCCGCGGAGTCAATTCTAACTCACAAGGGCCCTGTAGAGAGAGGAGAATTATCCAGACAGGAAGCCTCACCTTTCTCCTGAGGAGCGTCTGGTGGGCCAGAACCACTGACCCACTGGTTAGTCACTACACCACCAGGCTCCTGAGTCCTGGCGTATATAAGGGAAGAGCCCGGAGGAGCTTGTGGCTGACAGAATCCCGCTCCACATATGGAGTTGATTGGTCGTTCCCTGGCCTGGACACTCTTAGGTATTCCTCTCAGAGTGGCCAGGTGGCTTCTGGGAGCTCTGGGGACTCAGCTGATGAGAAGACTGGTCCCAAAGTGCCAACCGTACCCAAGCCAGGCTTGGTCTCTGCCCCCATCCTTGTAGGCAGAAGCTGGGAAGGTGACCGTGTTAATGGGTGGCTCTGAGCCCACACCTGAACCTCCCTGGGGCCTGGGCTTGGCTTCACTGGGCTAGAGATTACTGAGAGCAGGAGGTGACAGGAGGAGGGGATGCTGAGTGGCCCGGGCATGCCTTCCATCTCCCTTTGTGTCCCTCAGTGGGGATTGCCAAGTGGGCATGGATTGCAGGCACTCCCAGTTGCAGCAGGTGTTTGGCCCTCTATTGGGTGTGATGTTGTGAATGAGTGGGTGTGGGACGCATTCTGTCTCCCCGCAGACCACCGGTCAGTGGAGCTGCTGATATTGAAAAGCCTCCCACTTGGGGACTACTTGGTGCCTCTGCGCATTGGTGACTATCAGGGCTTGTCCCAGAGGCAGACTGTCCACCTGCGGGTATGTTCCTGCCTCGGCGGAACCACGTGTGTAGATGAACCGACCACATCACCCATCGTCATGGAGCTGAAAGTGAGCCTGGTGCTGGGCTCCATTGGCCTGATGCTCATCTTCATGACAGGTCAGTGGTCAGCCTGGGAGGAGGGGGCACAGCAGGATGCGGGGTGGGCTGTATCTGAGGGTTGCAACCCCAGATCAGAGGTCACCTCGTCACCTTGTCAGAACTGCTGTCTGGCCGGCCAGATGCCATCCTGGAGGCAGAACTGGTGTCTCAGCGACGGGCTTAGGCTCTCTTCTCAGTCAGAGAGCAGCAGTTCATAGCCAGGGACCCGCTGGGCAATACCACCTAGGGACAGCCCTGACCAGCCCCAGTACCTGGGACCAGACTCTGCAGTACCTATGCCCAGCTGCTACCAGGGCCTGTACACATGCCAGTATCTGTGCCTGGACCAGTTCCAGTACCTGCATGCAGCCTGATCCCAGTACCTGTGTTTGCGCCGAGCTGATCCCACACCTCATCTGTGCTCATCCAGTACCTGAGCCTGTGCTGGTACTGAGCAGCAGGACCTGAGCCAGCTGGAGGACCTGAGCCAGCTGCTGTTGAGTAGACCCCAATTTTTGGTGACCCCATGCGTGTCAGTGTAGGACTGGGCCACACAGGGATTACAGGGCTTGATTTATCAATAACAGAGTGCCAAGCCTATCCTCCGAGGTGCCCCAGGGTGGGCTTGGGCCTCCAGCCTTTTGGTCAGTGGCTGAGCTGACCACCCTGGCCCTTAGGTTTGCATTCACCACTGGACAGCAGCATGCTCATTCTCAGGCTCCTGGCCTTGGCCTTGAAGGCGAATCAGGAAGCCAGTGTTGCCCACAAATGGTGCAATAGTATTGGCAAGAGTCTACCATCAGCTCTGGAGCATTACTGGGGCCTGAAACAGCTCGCGGAAACGGTTGTGAAAGAGATGATTCAGACCCGTTGAAACCATTCACTGAGCACAGGATGCCACCCTAAAAGTCCAAAGCCATGCCCATTGCCATCCCACCTGTGCCAGCTCCTAGTGTCCCTAGAGGACAGGGGAGAACTGTCCCATGAGCGTCTGAGACTGTGGCGCTTTACGGGAGCAGGAAGCCCGTCTTTCTCCAGCGGAGCACCTGGTGGTGTCCAACTGCGGTCCTCTAGGGTCAGAGCCCAACTCGAAACTACTGTGCCACCAGAGTTCATCCCTGTTGCCGTTAGGTGGCGTCAAGTTGGCTCTGGCTCTGACCTATAGTGACCCTGTGCTCACCAGGGCAGACACTGCCTCACCCCCACTGGCATGCGTGAACCCATTCCATGATTCAGCCATGACGTTCCTCCGTCCTGTGGAGGGTCTTCCTCCTCTTGGGCTGGCCTTCAACCAAGAATGGACCAGTCCCTCCAGTGAGCAGGTATGGGACAGACTGGTGGGTGGAGCTGCTGCTGATAAAAAAACCTCCTGAGAAGGAACTTCCCCGTGCCTCTCTGTGCTGCTGGCCAGCAGGGCCTGTCCCAGAGGCAGACTGTTTACCTGCAGGTGTGTCCTGCCCCGGGAGGGCCACGTGTGTCCAAAATCTGTGTGGCCACGTCTCACCGTCCTCACCTCTTGGGCCCATTCCGACTGCAGGGCCTCCAGCAGAGACATGTTTGTCCTGCTGGGTGTCTGTGTTCAATAGTCGTCACCAGCAAAGTCACTCAAGGGCAAGTTCTTTGGTCTGTGGGACGCATCACCCCACTCTTGTAAGCATCTGTGGCGATTGAAATGCCTTGGGTCAGGTCAGGGGAACTTCCGTCCTCAAAGGGACGTCTGTCTTTGATTTCTGTCCCTGGGCACCCCTTGGCATGGGTGAGTGTGGTCAGTCTGTGTTTAGAAATGGGGGACCCACTCTCGGGAGACAGACCTGTGAGCTTTCCCACCTCTCTCCTCCCAGGGGCCCTGCTTTTCCTGAGACGCAACTACATTGAGATTAGAGTCAATGGGTGCCCTATCATTGATTGCCCACTGCCCAGTAGATGGACACCCCTGGTAGATGGTGTCCAGACGCTGCTTGTGTGCAATGAGGAGAGCAAGCCCCACCCAACGAAGGTACTGGATCCAGCTGAGAACACCCAGGTTTGTTTCCTACCTCACGCACGTTGGAATAGCAGATGGGAGGTGTGTGTGTGTGTGTGTGTGTGTGTGTGTGTGTGTGTGTGTGTGAGAGAGAGAGAGAGAGAGAGAGAGAGAGAGAGAGAGAGAGAGAGAGAGAGAGAGAGAGAGCTGGTCTGATAACCCAGCACCCCCTGAACATGGTTTCCTTGTTTACTATGACCAGGGGTCCTCAGCTGGGCAGGTCTGCCCCCCAGGGGACACTTGGGCAGCATCTGGAGGCCTTTTATTTTTATTTTAGCTCTGGGCACCTGGATGCTGGGTGCTAGGTACCCACAGCAGCACCCACTCCAGCGAGGGGTTGCTGTCCAGAGCGGGCACGGCAGCCAGCCGAGGGTTCTTGTTTTGTGGGGAAATGGGTTTTGCCTATTGGAAACATTTCAGGGGTACATCCCTATTTAGATGGGAATGCTTCACAATGAACTCAGACTCTGCTTGGCTTCTCAACAGTCAGATGGAGTGCCCCACCCCAACCCTAGCCCCAGCAGTGACCCAACAGTGAACGCTGGCCTGGAGAGGCAAGGCCTGGGCTCCAGAGCAGCCTCTCTGTCCCATTAGCACGTCATTGAGACCTGGGCACCTTAAGGCCAGCCTCATGGATTCTGACTGCGGATTGAAGCCCCTCATGCCTGTGTCTGGCTGGTGCTGGTGGATCTTCCAAACCTGCTGCTGCTGCCACCTGCCCTGCTTGTCACACCTTTGCTACCCCCTGCCACCCCCACCGAGTGAGCTGAAGCACCATGACCCACCTGAGGGTCCCCCAGAGAAGTGGAAGTGGTTGACCTCAAAGTTTACCCCCTACGCCTGCACTCGGACTCACCAGAAGTGCCAAAAGATACACTATCTATCTTCACTCATTGAAGATTCAGGCTGCCCACCATGTAGACTGAGACCCCCCCACCTGAGGTTCTTCCTGGGAAGAAGAGACTTCTTAAGTCACCTGAGAAGCTTTCATGTAAGAGAGATGGAGACAGAGACAGAGACAAAGACACACACACACACACACACACACACAGAGAGAGAGAGAGAGAGAGAGAGAGAGACTAGTTCGCGTGGCATTAGGCCCGAGTAGATGTGCTGGCTCTCACAGCAGGATGGGCAATGGGTACTTGCCGTCAGCCAGGACTTGTGGCTTGAAGCCCTCTAGTTGAGAAGGGAGAGGAACTGAGGTGGTGCGGGGAGGATAGAGCTGAGTCAGGTGGAGCTTGAACGGCCTATGCACATACCTGGGCCTTCTTTTAACCTCTTGGTGGCCTGCTAACTGCAAGGTCCATGGCTTGAAACCACCAGCCACTCCTTGGAAGAAAGATGGGGCTTTCTCCTCCAGTAAAGAGTGACCATCTCAGAAACCCATGGGGGCAGTTCTACTCTGTCCTCTAGGGTCACTCTGAGTTGGCATCAGTGCATGGCAGTGAGTCTCTTTGCTCTTCCTCTGTGGGAGCGAGCAGGCAGGAGGCGAGGAGGCCCACAGGTAGCCGGGTGCCCTGAACAGAATGGCGCCCTGAATAGAGAGTTGCCAATGGTCAACTCTTTGGTTGTAGGCTGCTAAGCTTTTCTTCTGAGACTTTCTGGGTAGGTTTGCGCTGACTAACCTTAGGGTTGTCATTTGAGCGTGTTAATTATCTCTGGTGCCAGAATCCTACCCATAAATAAGGTGTCACAGTTATACCGCTACTTGAATCAGTATCTATATCTTTGTAAGCACGGGTGAAGGCTGCGTGGCACAGTGGTTATGGCCCTGGGCTGATCACCCCAAGGTCAGCAGTTCAAACCCAGCAGCCCTTGGCTGGGGAAAGTGGTGTCAGCCTGCTTCTGTAAAGATGGTCAGTCTTGGGAACCCTCTGGGCCAGTTCTCCACTGTCCTGCAGGGTCCCCAGGACTTAAGGGCAGCGGTCCTGCTGGCAGCACAGTGAAGCACCAGTTGCGGTCAACCCGTGGTTCCAAGGGGGAGAGCCTGGGGGTGTGTCCCCCCTGGGCAATTCTCCACCACCCATGTGATAGCACCCAACAGCCACAGCTGGTCAAGACGCCTGTCAGCACTTCCTACCAGGTGGCTGGTCTGACCCTCCTACTGGAGGACACAGGATACCGCCTCCCGGCCACTCTCCAGTGACCTCCCACTCACTCCTGAGTGCCTGCTTCATCCCAGGCATGAACACTGGTTCTGTGATGGTCACCTCACCGACCCAGGGCCACCGACCCAGGGCCTGTCCTCGGAGGAGCTGAGGAGCCCTCAGCCAGGGGGCTGTCCACGCCTCGAAGCCAGAGCTGCTCGGCTACCGCATGAAGAACAAATGAGCCAGCAAAGACACCGAGAGTCCTCATTAGGGGCTGGGAGGCTTAGAGGGGACGGCGCACAGAGTCCAGGCCTGGGGACACTGGTCTCCATCACCACTCGCCACGCAAACTTGCAGCAGCACAAAACTCGCCGGCCAAATCATAGTTACAAGAAAGAACACTGCACTTCCCCTAGGAGGTGTCTCAGAGCCTGGGGGTTAGGGCGGGGGTGTGGGTCTGCCTGGGGCAGGGCACAGTAGCTCCTGAGGGTAGGGGGCCATCCCTCTGCTGATTTTATCCCGGATCCCTCCCCGCAATCATTTCTCTGTCCGACTATTACAGCAGGGGCTGAACCTGCCTCAGCCCAGTCCTTTGAGGGGCTTCAAATGTTGATGGGAAAGGCCATTTTCCTGGGGCCCTTTCTGAAGGTCGCACGTAGATTTTATTCCAGCATTCCCCCCCGCCCCCCCCCCATCATGTCTCTTTCTGGCCGGATCCAGCGCCATCATCTCTCTCTCTCTTCCCCACAGCTGTGGCCAGTCAATGAAGACTCCCCGACAGTCCCACTGGTTGGTGGGTCTAGGCCCAACATGGGGTCAGAGTCCGATGAGAAGAAACCCGGTCCTGATTCCAGAGAACCGGGGCCTGAGGTAAAGGTAACACCAGCTCGTGTGCCCCCTGGTTTCCAGCAGAGGGAAATTTCTGTCCGCGCTTCCAAGGCAGGAGGGATGGTGGGGGTGAGGAGTAGGGGTGGGCATGTCTGGTGGAATTGCTGTTCAGCCTGGCTGTTTCTCGCCAGGACTCCTGAAGCTGGTCCCATCCCAATCCCACCTCCACCCAGAAAGCCCCCTCTGAAGCTGGTCCTACCCCAATCCCACATCCACCCCAGGAAGGCCCCCTTGAAGCCAGTTCCACCCCACTCTCATATCCACCCCACCCAGAAGCACCCTCTGAAGCTAGGCCAACCCCAACTCCCCTCCCCCAAAGCCCAGCATGACTGGGAGACTGTTCCAGGGAACACAGTCCCTCCTTGCCAGAGGCTCCTCCTGGTCGCAGCAGCCTCAGACACACATATCCAAACTAAACTCACTGCGTGGAGTCTACACCGACTCACGGTGCTCCTACGGGTCAGGGTAGAACTGCCCCTGTGGGACAGGGTAGAACTGCCCCTACGGGACAGGGTAGAACTGCCCCTGTGGGTTTCTGAGGCTGTACCTCCTTAGGGAAGCAGAACACCTCGTCTTTCTTCCGAGGAGCCCTGGGTGGTTTCAAGTTGTTGACCTCATGGTAAGCAGCCCGACCTGTAGCCACCTCCCCACCAGGGCTCCTCGAAGCTCCCCATACTCCTCTCGTGAGTACTGCTTCTCTGTGCGAAACCCATACACCACTTGTGCCAGCCTACCCACTTCCTGTCTGGCGATACCCGCTCTGGCGAGTAGAGCTGAAATGTGTGTCTGAGTGGCAGTGCCCTCCATGGGGTGCCACACCAACTTTTCAGAACCAGATTCTCAAGCCCCCAACTGGCCTGGAAACTCCAGTCTCTGGCTGGGCTGCTACACGCACTGCCGTTTGGCACTCTGCCTGGGGCCCTGCACCACGGGTCTGGTCTGTTTAGAAACGGGTTTCTTTACGTGGTCTCACTCCCAAGGAAGCCCGTTTCTCTGAAAAGGAGACTAAATCACGACTGGAACGGAGAACCCCGCTTTACTTGCAGAAAGAGGACAGGTGAGGGTGACTCCGTGGAAGAGACAGCGGCAGGGAACCGTGACAGAGGGTGGTCCTCTCCCTGGAATAGACCTGGGAAGTAGCAAGAACCCTAGGGGAGTCAGGAGGGGCTGCGGATGGCATTGAAGGGAGCTGGATCACTGATGGAATGACAGCCACTGGCCACGAGTTAGGGGCGGAGCCACTTCCTTGCCAGTGTCCCTTACAGTCCTGAGTCCCCCAAACTGCTCAACTTTCCCTTCTGTAAATTCATCCTGGGCTGCCCCCCAGTGTCCACTCGTCTGTGCCCTGTCCCCTGGATGCATGGCCAAAGAGATGGCCTCGGCTCTGCTCCTTCACCACCTATCGAAAGGTCCCCTTCCCCCTCCTGCACACGGCCATGGCTGGGCTCTGATGAAACATAAATTATAATTGGCGGGGGTGGGGGCGGCTCGTCCCACAGGCGGTTGCTTGCTGACCCTTGTGATGGGCTTTGCACACTGCACCAGGGGAAACCCACGGGGGCCACGGGGGGAGGGGGAGACCTGGGGTCACTGCTCCTTCTTTTCTCCTTACCCAGCCTGTGGGCCAGGGGTGAGCGAGACAGCACGGGGCTGCCAGCCGAAGGTCAGTGGTCTGGTGCCTCTGAAGAAAGACCAGAGGGTCTTCTTCCCAAAGGCAGCCACGGAGCACAGCGCCACGCGGACGTGTGGCCGCGGCAATGGGTCTCGATAACCAGTCTGTCAGCCCTTCCCCTGGGCATGACAGTCCTAGGTCAGGCTTACTGAGCACCCCTGGGGTACAACCCCTGCAGATAGAATCCCACTGAATTCTCACCATACGCTGTGGGGAGGCCTCTGGCAGCCCCATTAGACTGGGAGGAGCCTCCAGGCTCCAGTGTCTCCTGGCTCCCCGCCCCCAGCATCCTGTGGATACTCGGGAGCGTGTGGGGACTCGCCGAGCGAGCTTGTCACTTGTGATTTATGGAGGCGCCTGCGACGCTAAAATCTGCTGCAAACCAGAACGTATCGTAAATGAGACCATGGCCAAGGCCCATTGGCCACTTCATCTTCGCTAACATTTTTATTTCACGACTGGAGGGGCCTCGGTTAAGGAAACAGGAATCTGAGGCACAGCCCCCACCCCACCCCCCACATCCCCTTGGCTTCGATTGTCCTGGCCACTCCCAGCACGCCATGTTCAGCTGCATGGCCAGCATTTAGATGTGGCTGGTGGTGTGTCTCAATGGCCCGGCCAGCGGCCCCCCACAGGGGGTCAGCTTCTGTGAAGCTGACGCCCAGAAACTCCCTGGAACAGGGTGCAGTTCTGTGCGGGCTGGTGGCATTGCTTGGAGGGGACTCTGCGCAGGGTGACAGTGACAGTAGACGGTCATAGTGAACACGTTTGCCGCGAGTGCGCAGCACCCTTGGGTTAGGCATTTCCTTCCTCTATCCTTGGCAGCCCCTCCCCCAATTCCTGCCCCTTGGCACCCTGCTTAACTGTGTGCTCCCGCATGCAGGAGGGATGGGGTTTCCAAGTCCCCTCCTGAGTCACTTGTTCTTTGACCCCCCCCTAGGCCAAGGACCCCATGTTCCCAAGGATACTGCACTTGACTTTGGACACTATGGTGAGTTACGGATGTCCCTACTCTGGGCAACATCACCCATACTGGTGCCCTGGGGGCTGGACCTTCTAGAAGTTTTGGGTAGAAAGAATGCACAGTCGATGAGCATCTGAGGAGTACAGTCCCCACAGGACTGGCACACCACCCACCCATCTGTCCGTCTGCCACACTTACCACGAGGGGCCTGGTGGTGCAGAGGGGTGATGCTCAGCTGCTGGCCGGACAGTGGGCTGTCTGTCCCACCCACCCCCAGCAGCTCTGAGGGACAAAGACCTGGCTGGACCTCTGCTCCCATAAAGATGACACTCAAGGTTACCCTGGGGGGTACTTGACACTGTCACTCGAGGTCACCCTGGGGGGGGGGACTTGACACTGTCACCTGAGGTCACTCTGGGGGGGGTACTTGACACTGTCACCTGAGGTCACCCTGGGGGGATTACTTGACACTGTCACTCAAGGTCACCCTCGGGGGGGGACTTGACACTGTCACTCGAGGTCCCTGTGAGTCTAAACCCCCTTGACAGTGCCCAACCACATGCACCACCATTATCCTTACTTCTGCTGCTGTCATCGTGGATGGTCACCCAGCACCTGCGCACTCACTGCCGCTCAGTCCAGTCTGACGCCCAGTGAGCCCACGGACAAGGTAGAACTGTTCCTCTGGAAATCTCTAAGGGAGCAGAAAGCCTCATCTTTCTCTCATGGAGCCACTGATGGGCTCAAACTGCTGACCTCATGCCTAGCAGCCCAATGCCTAACCCGCTACACCTACAGGGCTCTAAAGGTGACCCAAATACGTTTTCTGAGCCCATTGGAGGTCATCTGGAAGGTAAGAAGCAGGGGCCTTTCACCCTCAGCACGGTCCGGCCTCGTGGTTCCCAACTCCTGCCCAGGGCATCTGCCCCTCCCCAGCACGGACGCATGGAGAAGGGCCTCTCCCACAGAGATGCAGCCTAGGACACCCCAGGGCAGTTCTGCTCCATCACAGGGGCCGTTACAAGTAGAACTGACTTGCAGACACTTAGCAACAACAACACGAGAGTTACAGAACTAGTTATTTGCTTTCACGTGGGGGGTGTGCACACAAATATTTGTAGACTCACTGGAAGCTCACCAGAGAGTCCTCTGTACCCTTCACTTGGGCCCCGCCCCCTTGGCAGCCTCTCACAGAACCGTGGCGTGTTATCAAAGCCAGAGTGTTGATGTTGGAGCAAAACTAAAGACTTTACTTGGGTTTCCAATTTACCTAGCTATTATCTGAGCACAAATGTACTTCTCTGATCTAGCAAGGAGAGAGGCATTTGAGGCCCAGGAGCCATGGTATCTTATCAAAGTTTTGGGCAGAAAGCTCCTTATCAAGAATTCAATGCTTCTCCACCCCGTGGCTTCTCTTGGGCTGCATTTGAGCTCAGATTCAAGGGGGAGCTTTTGCACAGAGGTGAGGCAGGACTCCGTGGGTGTGTCCCTTTGGCCCTGGGCCACTGCTGCTGCTGGGACGCTGGGATGCCAGCGGAGGCAGAGGCAGGGCTGGCAGTGGTGGAGCGGAGAGAGAGGGAGTGCGCCAGGAGGGGGTGGACTCACCTGGCCCTACTCATGGTTCCACCTACCCAGGCAGCAGAGGCAGCCTCGACCTTGCAGTCCCTGCCGCAGCCATCTGCCTGCTAGCTGGACAAAGCCTCAGGGGTCGCACCATGTCCTCTGCCTCACCTGGCTGCAGGATTCTAGGGCAGAGCAGAGCAGCCACTCCCAAGCTTTTCTGGGGCTGTACATCTTTACAAGAGCCCCACTCCCCCTCGCTGTCTTCCCATTGACTCTGATAGAAAGCCACCTCTTTCTCCCAAGCAAACTCCAACCTCACTGCTGTCCAGTCATTGCTGCCTCACAGGGCACCTATAGAATAGGGTAGAACTGCCCCTGTGCACTCCCAAGGCTGTAACGCTTTATGGGGACAGCTAGCCTCATCTTTCTCCCAAGGAGCGCCTGGTGGGCTCAAACTGTTGACCTTGTAGGCACAGGCCAACATCTAAGCCGCTCTGCCATCGGGACTCCTGAAAAACCCGTAGGATGAAACCCATTCACCTACCGAAGGGCAGTTCTTCCAATTTTTGGCAATTACAAATAAAACTGCTTCAAACATTCAAAACCAAAACCAAAAAATAAGGGGGTGGGGGGCCAGGGGGATAATAAACAGAAGGGGAGCAACTTGCTCTTTAAATGCCGAGCCCATAAGCCGTTTGGAACACGATGAATGTGCGGTTCCTCAAGTGAGTGTTGGCAGACACACACCTGTACTTAAATCCACTGTCTCCAAGGCACAGTGATTGCTGCTGCTTCTTTTTTGCTTCTGGGTTGCTAAGAATACGCCCAAAGTCCTGAGGGCTCTCTGCTGTGATTCACACAAGCGGGCCGGCATTTTGCGCTAAGGGGCCTTGGGGGGCATGCAGTGGGTGCCGACGCGAGAGCATCGATAGCAGCAGAGGCCTGCTATTCAGAGGAAGTCCTACCAAGAACTCGCCGTCAACAAGGCTGGCCGAAGCGCGCAGTGTTCCTTCCGGCTTTGTGGTCATCGGCAAAAACGTTCAGACTCAACTCCAAGCAGCCCACATACGCGGGGACTCCACCTGGCTGGAATCAGAGGCAGCTGGGTTTTGTGGATGAAGTTTACAAGATCACGGGAGCCTTAGCCGTCCCCCATCTCCCTGGCTCATGGTACGTCGGTTTTTAAAGCGTCCAGGAGGTTCTGATCCAGAGAAGAGCAGAGCCAAACACCAATGGCTTGTGTTCAGCTCCGTCTATAATCTCAGGATTCTCCCCATGAAGCAAAGCCCCTGCTAGAAACTTCCTCCGAGTTCAATGGGTACCATCCCATCTGGCTTCCCAGAGCAGCCAGGGGGCATGTCCCCCTTCCCCCCCCTCCCTGGCAGATGTAGGAGTCCCCTCCCTTTCTGATTACAAGTATTGTTAAAGTAATCTGGAGCCAATGAAAAGGAGAAGCAAATACTGGGCTGGGGTGTCCCCAGGGAGGCCTGGGCCGGGGGGACAGAGCCTGCTTGCTGCCCTTTCAGGGCCAGTGGTGTCACATCAGGCAGGGGAGTGGGACAGACTGGTGGCTTCTAGGGAAGGCCTGCAGCCCCTCTGGCCCCTCCAGAAGCACCTGGTATAGATTAAGGTGGTGTGTTGCTGCCGGCTGGGCACAGTGGTCTCTCTGGTCAGGGCCGGGCGATCTGGATGACCTTCTCTAGGGAGTCTGGCCCACAGGCCGGCTGAGGAATGCCGACCTGGGCCCTGAGGGAGCTGCTCCCACCTGCCTGACCCTTGTCCTCTGGCACCTGTTAAGCACCTGGAGGCCAGCCCCCATAAGGCAGCATGCTCCTGCAGTGTGGGTCCATTTATTCTCCCTCTGACCATGGCCCTGGGCTCATCCCTGCTCACTACCATCCAGTAGGACAACTAGGGGTTAGTGGGTCTACATCTTTATGAGAACAGACCGCCTTGTCTTGCTCTCCCCAAGGGACCCGTGAGTTCCCTGTCCCACCAGGGCTCCCGTGTACACCTGGCCCCCATCGTGGCTGCCCATGGGGTGTGTCAGCAGGTGTGTGCTGGGGTGGCTGCCAGCTGTCCAGCTGGCTCGTGGCAGTCCCTCTTCCAGCGCACTGCCTTTGTTCATGGCTGTGTTCCTGGTTTCAGCCACTGTATTTTCAGTGTTTCTGAATCCAGGGAGTCAGTGGCCAGCACCACATCTGCCCTGCTCCGGTCCCACCCGGGTACCACTAGGCCTTTCTTGCCAGTGGCACTGTGGGTTTCTCACTGGACTTTGACACTCAAGGTCCGCAGTTCTCATCCACCAGCTCCTCAGAGAAAGATAAGACTGTCCACTCCCGTGCAGATCCACAGATCTACAGCCTCAGAAAACCACAGGGGTGGTTTCGCTAGTTTACGGGGTCCCTGGGAGTCAGCATCGACTTGGTGGAAGCCAGTGGGTTTCCTACTAGGCTCTCCTAGTCTGGAAGCTCTGCTGAAAGCTCGCCCCCCACCCCTCCCGCTAGTCATGGGGAGGCTGGTGGCACAGCTCCCCGCCCCCAGGCTCACGGCTACATACAAGCACCGGCTAGTGGCCATTGTCAGAGAGGTGGCTACGCCAGGGTGTCTGTTGGCTGGGGCATGTGTGCGGACACGTGTGCATGCACCCCTCCTCCCCCAGGCCCCTCAGGCAGCAGGCAGTCGCTTCGGCCCAGCTCAGAGCTCGGCACGTGGTGTTTGGAGCGGAGGGAAAACAGACCCACCGCTGCTTAACGGGCTGCTTTTTTCCTTGGCAGCCTCTGGACTTGGCTGGGGGTTTGTGATGAATTATTGATCTTACGGGCCCCGGGAAGCTGCAGATTCAGGCTGGAAAGCATGCCTGTCCCCACCCTGGGAGTTCTGAGGTTGAGTCCAAGCAGCCCACCCCTGCCCACACTGCCCGCAATTCATGATCTATTCCGCCTCCAGAAGGACGTGCCCGGCCTGCCAATACCCGGGCAGGGCTTCTCGGGGGCTTAGTGGTGGGAGGGAGGAGCATCCTGCCCTTCCAGCCTGCGTCACTCGGGGAGAGGTGAGGTTCCCAAAGGTACCTGCAGCCCCCTCAAAGGAGTCACTCACAGAAAGGTCTCCTCTTGCAGGCCACAGGATGTTGGGGATGGTCCGTGCAGGGTGTGGGGACCATGGGCCGCAACTCCGTTCATCCACTCCCCAGACAGTGATATAGGCCCTGCATCATGGCCTGGAGGCCCCCAGCTTGGACTGGCAAGAAGGTGCTCCTCCTGGGCAGGGCAGGTGTGAAGGGTCAGAGGAGGGACTCAGACACCCCCCAGGGCCCCAGAGAAGGACCCCTGCTGGCCCCGCTCAGAAAGACAGGCTGTGGTTCTTTGGCGTTTGAATGTCCTCAGGGGTCAGAGCCATGGGCGTGGACTGGGGTTTTAGGCAGGTGGAGGAGGGGAGCAGTTTCTCAGGTCTAGAAGGTACTACAGTGTGGAGACATATTACAGTGTGGAGACATATGGAACTGCTAACCACAAGGTCAGCAGTTTGAACCCCCAGCTGCTCCCAGGGAGAAAGATGAGGGTTTCAACTTCCATAAAGAGTGGCCCCTTAGAACGCCATAGAGGCAGCTCTGGGCTGTGTCAGACCTGGCGGTGACCATGCATGGTTGGGGTTTGGTCTGTGTGGAGAGGGTGGTTAGCAGGGGGCTCATCACGAGGCTGGGCCCCTGAACCCGGGAGCCATCCCGTCCCAGTGGGACCCATGGAGGCAGGCTCCCTCTGCCGCGTGGCTCTGTGGTCCACTAGGAACATGGGGATGCTAGTGGCGGAGGACAGAGCGAGCACAGGGTCAGGTGGGAGCTCTGAGAGGAGTTGATTCTGTCTCATGGCCTCCCAGTGTCACATATGGGTGGACCTGGCCCAGAGGCTGTAAACTTTGTGGACGCAGGTCGCCAGGGTGGACTGGAACTGCCCACCTTCGGGTGTTTGCACCCGCGCATGTTAATCCTTGACGCCATCAGGGACCCCAGGGAGGTCTGTGTCGGCAGAGGTACACACTGAGGCCTCTCGCCATCCAGCATCCTTGGTCACGTGGCTGCTGCATGCTGGTGCCAGGGAAATGCGGTCTTCATGGTGGGCCTGGTTGCTTCCTGGCCAGCCGGCCACAAGGTGTGGAGGCAGGCTTGACCGGAAGCACTGGCTGTGGTGTATGGGGGGAGGCTGTGCACCAGGGACAGGGCAGAGGAGCTGGATGGCGGACAGAAGTGGCAATGGCAGGGAGCAGGCAGGGGGTCTGTGGAAGCCTGTGTGGCCGTCGGGACGCGGGCCCAGTCTGTGGTCATGTGACTGGGTCGGAGGGCAGTGTGTGGGGTCTAACCTCTCTCCCTGGTTTTCCCTAGCTGGACATCCTGGAAGACGACCCTGACCCCCAGTACGGGCCTCACGTTTATGCCGAGGAGGGGGAATCCGACATAGCGGATACCCTCAGCTCCCTCTCCCTCTCTGAGGAGGACCTGCCCCTGGACTTGCTCCATAGCATGGGGTCAAGAGCGGACGCCCTGGAGAAAATCTTCTCTTCCTGACAACATACGGAGTTTGGAGAGTGGAAGGAGTCGCGGAGGGGAAGGAATTCTCCTTTCCTCTCAATTTGTATCTTTAAATGTGAAATGTAACCTCTTCATCCCAGGAGAAAGGGCTGTGGACAGACTCCGGCTGCTCAGGTGCTCTGGGGAAACTGCAGTTTAATGACCCGCCTCCTTGCTCCCTCCCATGCAGGAGCAGCCTAGCCGTATAGAATTTCTAGAGCGCTGACTGGTTTGGCAGCAGTAGGCAGTGCCGGGGGGTGGAACTAGATTTCACAACGTTCAGCTTTTCTTTATGTTCCGGTGGCTCCCGCTTCTCAGCGTTGTCGTACGCACACTGGAAAATGCCTTCTAGAACATCCCCAGTCGGCACTTTGGTGATTAAGAAAAGCCCGAATCGGCCCCTTTTGAGTTTTGGACAAGAGGAATGGATCCAGCACTCTGTCAGGAATCTACGAGCTGCTGTGCTCTGAAGAAATGACAGGCTCGCAGCATCGAACTTGCCTGTGTTGTGTGAGGAAAATGATTTGGGAGTCTTTGAATGCATCCATTCATATTCAATTTTCTCTTTCAAGACAGCCACACACGTTCCTGGATTTATACTTGGCCATTTCCTTTCAGGTGGAAGACGCACTGGGGAGTCATTGCTTTTAGAAACCCTAAAACCATTTACGTCGCGGGAGGCTCACTGCCCACCACTGACGGCCATTGCGCTGATTCTGAGCCCCAGCCACTCTCTGCAGGGTTCCCAAATGTGCGTCCGTGTGGGAGCAGACAGCCTCATCTTTCTCCCTTGAGGTGGCTGGAGGGTTTGAATCACTGTCCTTAGGATTAGCCAGCAATGCTTACTTGCCAGGGCTACCCAAAACAATCTCCCAACCAAAGCCTCCCACCTCTGGTTGATTCTGACTCAGTGACCATGCAGACGGAGTAGAGCTGCGGCCCTGCTGGGTTTCTGAGGCTGTAAGGCTTATGGGAGTAGAAGCCTCCTCTCTCTCCTTTGGAGCAGTTGGTGGTTTCAAACTGATGACCAGCCCAACAGGTGACCCACCAAGCCACCAGGTTTCTTACTAAGGCCACCAAACCAGAAAACAAATAACAAAGCTGATGTGGACTCCCAGTGACCCTCTAGGGCAGACAGGGTTAAACTGCTCTTGTGAGTTTCCAAGACGGTAACTCTTTCCTGGCTGAGCCGAGCAGACACGATGGAGTAACCATAGACCAGGGGTCCTCAAGCTTTTTAAACAAGGGGCCAGTTCACTGTCCCTCACACCCATTGGGGGACTGGACTATAGCTTTAAAAAAATCTATGAACAAATTCCTATGCACACTGCACATATCTTATTTTGAAGTAAAAAAAAAAGGGGGGGCCAAAAACATCCGGTGGGCCGGATCCATGTCCTCAGCGGGTTGCACGTGGCCCACGGGCTGTAGTTTGAGGACGCCTGCCGTAGACAATAAAAGTCTGACAGGAAGCCGCAAGAAGAAAACAACAAAGTGGCGGGCCAGAAGGAAACCAAAACTGGCCAGAGTCCAAGGTGATCGGATGGAACCCTTGAGGCTGGACCCTTGATGGGACTGAACACCCATGATCACACCTATGACTTCACCTGCCTCCCCCCGAAAGAGCCAAGACTGTATAGAAATCCAGCCAAGGTCCCAGAGGGGTAGAGTTTCCTTGACCGCTACACCGGGAAACCCCCCACCTCTCTCCCTTGTTCTTGCTGGAAAGTCTTGCCCAGTCTTCCCAACTTGCTATTGATATATGCGTGTGAACGCCTGTTGGAATACATTGGTTCAAAGACTCTCTGGCTCATAGAGTGTGCTACACTCATGTTAGAACCTGGCCTTGTTGCTGTGTGAAGCTTAGAGACTGGCCCAGAGCCTGAGCGGACTGACTCCTATGCTTGGTCTTTGGAGTTGGCATATGGTGCCCCAGGCACTGGTGTAGAAAGGCCTGTGTAGCAGCTGGTGACTTTGAACTTTGGACGCTGCAATTAGCAGCCCAATGAGTAACCACTGTGCCACACCACCAGGGCTCCTCAAATACCTGGACAGGCGCCCTGTAAATAACCCCCTTTCTTGTCTGAGTAGGAGCAACGACGCTGGTCCAGCAACACTGTAAATGCTAACAGCACATGTGAGCTGAGGCAGCGGCTTGAGTCTAAGAGTCCAAGGCTGCATTCTTTAGAGAAAAGGCTCTGCGTGCAGCCTGGGAGAGGAGGAGCCGCCGCGAGGAGCGTTCCGGTTGGCGTTGGGTGCATGCAGCAGCACTTCCACCGGTAACGGGGAGAGCCGAGCCTGCTCCCGGAAGGGCTGTGCAGATCTGTGCTTGGAAGTGGTCTCCGGCGCTCCTACCTGCGTCCTCCACTTGTCGCCTGGTGCGCCCAGCCATTGAAAGAGGAGGAAACCTGTCTCCAGAGCTTGAACCGACTGAGTCGTTCACACCGGTGTGCCCAGCAGAGCTGCTGGACCGACTCGCAGGACCTGCTGAGCAGCGCTCTGGCTCCTGCAGAGGAAAGCATTTTCCCAGGGGAAAACAAAACAATGCCGGAGTCTGAACTGTAGACAGGGCTCCACAGGGTGGACCAGACACACTCCTGGTCCCAGGAAGGCCCCAAAACGATGACTGGGGGGTCCACCTGGTCTGCCTTCTTATACAGTGGTTCTCAACCTTCCTAATGCCATAACCCTTTAATACAGTTCCTCATGTGGTGGTGACCCCCCCCAACCATAAAACTATTTTTGTTGATATTTCATCACTGTCATTTTGCTACTGTTATGAATTTGGCGACCCCTGTGAAAGGGTGGTTTGACCCACAAAGGGGTTGCGGCGACCCACAGGTTGAGAACTGCTGCTCTTATACATAAAGCTTTATTGGAACTCACCCGAGCTCATTTATGGATGTCCTGTCTTTGGCTGCTTCGGCTGAGCCTGGGGCGTGGTGGTGACGTGATGGGCTGGCTGGAAACCACCAGCTGCTCTGCGGGAGAAAGATGAGGCTGTCTACTCCCATGGAGTCTTGGTCTTGGACAGCCACAGGGCAGTGCTTCCCTGTCCTGCACGGTCGCTGTGAGTCAGCATCCATGGGCCTGGGCCTGTTTCTAGCCACAGCGGCAGAGTTAAATCTTAGGGACAGGGACCACATGGCCCACCCGGCTGAGGCGTACTTCCTTGCTGGGCCTCTGAAAGCAAATGTGAGCCAGCTGCAGAGTGAGCATGTGGCCAGGCGCGTTTCAAAGGCTTTCAGTAAGCTTGCCTCTGCGACATGTTGGCCGTGAGTAAGTCATTTCAGTTCCTACTGGGCATGGGGTCTTGGCAGGGGCTGCCCCTAGTTGTGAATGAATCCCTGCCCTGTGAGGCTTCCTCCGGTGGCCTGCAGAGGGTTGAGAGATCCATGCCATGCCATGCCATGCACAGGATGCCAGAGTTAACAATTAATGAGAACAAAGTATTACCTTTTGTAGATACTTAGTCATTGGATAATTTTGATTCTGTGGCCTTCTTTGTATATTTTGAAGCATGTGTGTGTGTGTGCATTCACATACACATGTATCCAAGCATATCTACATACACACATATGTACATAATCTGAAAGGTCAGCATATTTGATAGTGAGGCCATTTTTTGTTTTGAAACCTTAGGATTATCCAGCCTAGTGGATAAAGTGGGGCCCTGGTGGTGTAGTGGTTATGCATTGGGCTCTGGTCTGCAGAGTCCACAGTTCAAACCTTCCAGCCACTCCGGAGAAAAATGAGACTTGCCCTTGGGCTTGGTTCCTCTGAGGAGCACAGGCCTGTCTGGCCTTGGGCTGAAAGCTGACCTCAAGGGGTGGATTCAGTTCCAGGCAGGATCTGGTTTTTCTTATGTTTGTGAATTTTGTCCTACCTTCCCTCTGCTCCTCACCCCCCCTCCCCCTTCCATCCAGGACCTTCCACTGTGAACCTGACCAGTTGGGCAGGAGGTGCGGGTACCGGAGGCCATCTTCTGGTCTCTGGGGAGTGGCAGCTATTTCACTGGGGTTCTTGAAATGTCTCCCCACGGTCACTTCTTCTGTCTGTGTGTCACAGGGGGGTCCCAGCGTTGCTGCCAGGGTCATGCCACCTCATTTCTCCTCTCCCTTTCTCACTGGCAGGGACAGCCACGGTGTGCTGACATCCTCCCAGACCCTCCGGCTCTCTCCTGACCATGCAGACCCCTTCCTCGTGCCATCACCCTCCACCCTCCGCCCTCCACCCTGCCTCCTCAGCATGAGCCAGTCTCCAGAACCCTGCACACACACCCTCTCCTCCTTCATGTCATTGTTCAAACAAGTCCCTCAAAGTCCCCTTTAAGTACATGGCCACCTCCAGTCACCCTGGCTCTTCTTTCCCTCCATAGTCCTTGGTGCCAGAGATGGGCTTGCTGTGCATGTTGGCTCCCCTCTCCCTTGAGCCCAAGGTCCCTCAGTATCCTCAGAATGTCACCTTGTGGGTGGGACAAAGGCCGATGCCAAACTCCGTGCTGGTGACTTGCTTCCAGGTGACAGCAGTCCTACAGGACAAAGTAGAATGGTCCCACGGGGTTTCCAACTCTAACCTTTTATGGACGCAGGCTGTCGCACCTCTCTGTCTTGGTTTGAACAGTTGACCTTTCGGTTAGCAGCCATGCATTTAGCCGCTGTGCCACCAAAGCTCCTATTGGTGCATAAAAACCAATCAAACAAAATCCATGGTCATTCGGTCGATGCATAGTGACCTTATAGGACAGGGTAGAACTGCCCCTGTGAGTTCCAAGACAGTACGTTTACATGGGAATAGAAAGCCCCACCTTTCTCCCGAGGAGTGCCTGGTGGGTTGGAACTGGTGACCTTGAAGTTAGCAGCCCAACACATAGCCACTTTGCATGGTAGATGCTAAAAAGATGCGTATTATTCATAGAAAGCCCCTTTTCTCTTTGTCCCCCTATCTCCTTCCTTCCCAATGCAGAGGCACTGGTGGACTTTTATCCTGCTGGAACACACAAGGACCTGTGCCTCGACACGGTGGAGTCCTGTCGTAAATGGGTTTATATCTCTTATAGAGCCCGGGGCACAGTGGTGTGGGTCTTGGGCTCAGAACCAAAAGATGAGTGTTGCAAACCACCGGCTGGACCGAGGTTACAAAGACGAGGTTGTCTGCTCCTGGAGAGACTTGTTGGCATCGTCGTCGTTGTTGCTGGTAGGTGCCGCGCAGTTAGTTCTGACCTAGAGTGACCCCGCGCACAACAGAACTAATCACTGCCTGCTCCCGCGCCAGCCTCACAGTGGCTCCTGGCCTGAGCCCATTGCTGTAGCCGCCGTGTCGGCCATCTCCTGGATGACCTTCCTCTCTACTTTATCAAGCATGATGTCCTTCTCCAGCGACAGGTCTCTCCTGATCACATGTCCAAAGTATGTGAGATGAAGTCTTGCCATCCTTGCCTTCTTCCAGGACAGATAGGTTTGTCCTTTTAGCAGTCCGTGGAACTGTCAATATTCTTCGCCAGCCCCACAATTCAGACGCCTCGATTCTTCTTCAGTCTTCCTTCCTCAGTGTCCAACGGTTAGTGCACACGAGGCCTTTGAAAGCACCGCAGTTTGAGTCAGGCGCACCTTAGTTTTCCAAGTAGCATCCTGGCTTTTCAATGCTCTGATGGGGTCTTACGCAAATTTATCTAATGCAACATGTCTTTTGGTCTTTGGACTGCTGTTTCCATGAGCATTGACTGTGGCTCTAAACAAGGCAAAATCCTTGACAACTTCACCCTTTATCTTGATGCTACCCACCTGCTGTGAGAGTTTGGTCTTCTTGACCTTGAGTTGTCAGCCACACTGCAGGCTGCAGTCCTTGATCTTCATCAGCAAGTGCTTCAAGTTCTCCTTGCTTTCAGCAAGCAAGACTGTGTCATCTGCATATCGTAGGTAGTCCATCCACCTTCCTCCCATCCTGAGACCCTATTCTTCTTCAAGATTCACCACCTTGGAAATCCCATGGGGCAGTTCTGCCCTGTGTCACGGGGTTGCCATTAGCAGGAATCTAGTTTGTGGCAGTAGGTTAGGTTTGGTTTTTATATTTCTTGACTAAGTAGTAGCCCGTCGTTCATGTCTTTGCCCTTTTTCTCCCTCTATTTTGTTCCTGAGGTTTTCCGTGAGCTGAGACACACCTGGATTTTCTCTCTCAGGAGAGGCATGGAGGTGGGGTGTGGGATCCCTTCACCTTCTTGATGGACGACTTTGGGCTCGCTCACAGCTATCCCGTTCCCAGCCCTGCCTTGCTCCTGGGCCCTCATCCCTGCGGCCCACAGTCCATCCCCACACGGAGGCCGCTTCCTCCTTCTGGGCAGCTGGGACAGGATGAAGGACCACTGGGTGAGTTGGAAGATGAGATTTTTCTGTGGATCTCTGCCACCCTTTGGGGTGTGGCCTCCCCACTCTGCGCCTTAGTATCTGTGTTAGTCTGGGTACATTAGAGAAACAAATCCACAGAAACTCATATAGTGAGATAGGTAACGTTTACTGTGCCAACCTGGCTGGTAAGCACATGTGGGATCAATTGAAGAGCAGAGAGATAAATGGCTTGGGGAGCCTCACCTTTCCAGTTCTCAGGTCGCTTGCTTTCTGATGGTTGGACCAGGATGCAGCTGCCTTAGCTAGTTCTGTTTCAACTGGAAAAGTTCACTTCCTGCAAGATATCCTGAGGAGAAGCCACATGGACCTACTGCAATGCAGCCCTGGGTGCTGGAGCAGCCGTGTGGAGACCCCTGCCAGAGCTGAGATGCTTAAACATTCATTGATTCAGCTTTCCTCCTGCAGTCCGCGTCATTGCATGTGTTTTGTGAGATGGAGAAGGACTTTGTGGATTGGTGTCAGACATATGGACTAATGTTGGACTTGTGGGCTTGGGCAGCACTGGGTTGGGATGCTTTCTTAATGTGCACTTACCCTTTATATAAAACTCTGTCTTATACATGAGTTTCTGTGGATTTGCTTCTCTAATGTACCCAGATTCACACAGTATCCATTTATAAAACAGAACATTCAATGTGACTGGTGGTCTCCTAGCTGACCAGGAGGTAGAATTGTCCAGAATCAGCCAGGACAGAAGAGCTTTGGTCTGTGGGCATTGTAGATAGCTGTCTGACCATTTGTGTTTTCCCACCAGTATCTAGTCACCCCTCTGGGAAAACACAGGTGATGGCGTTTCCCTTGGGACTTTTACCTTCTGCTCAGGGAAGATCCCGGGTGGGTTCCCACTGATTCCAGCTAGTTAGCATAGCCCTTGGGTACCATGGTTGTCCAGAGACGTGCATGTCACCCAGTGTGAGCCAGTGAGACGTGGCCTTAGGACTTCTGTCTCCTCTTCCTTGGGTAGGATGCAAAGGAGAGAGGATGTCATGGTGGGAGCAGCTGCAGCCATCTTGAAGGCATGAGGGGAGGAGGCAGAGATGCTGGGAGCCCCCGCATACAGGCAGTGAGGGGGGACGAGGAGAGGCCGGGTCCCAGTGACCCGGCTCCTGCTGTTCAACATTTTATACTCACAAGGAACCCTGTGAGCCACTGCTCACAACTGAATCATGAAATCTTCTCAGCATCCCCCCCCCCCCCCATCGACTCCCAACCTGACCCGTCACAAAGGGAGAGAGGCAAGGGGCATAGCAATTCTTTCACAGCACCCAGCACCTCTCCCCCACTGGGGGAGTCTTAGAGCTGGAAGCCACCCCTGCTTCCCTGAGGGCCATGTCAGCCCCTGGGAGAGCTGCAGCTGGGCAGGGAGGGGGCAGAACATTCACAGGACATCGTGACACCGAGCCTAGCATCGTCTGGAGAACCGACAACCCCCGTTTCCCCAAACGGCCCCCTTCCAAGCACCTTCCTCTGACTACAAGGAAGGGCCGAATCCCTGGTTGGTTCACCAGATCCCCCTCCTTGCAAAGGTCTGGCTATGGGTTCGGAATCTCACGTCCATCAGTTGAGCATGGACTGAGTGACCGCAGTGATGTGTCAGAGTCCTCTCGGGTCCTTCATAGGCATGGAGCGCCCTGCTCACCACACCCGCGTTGTCATTGCCACTGGGGCCAAGAGACCCCACTGTGCTTGGCCCGAAGCTTTGCACCCCGTGGAAGCTTCTGTGTGAAAGGCTGGATCGGAACCGGGTGGGGCAGAGGTCAAGGTGGCCGTGACACTCTGCAGGTGCTCCTGGGTGCTTTACCAGAGCTGGGCGACGACCTCAGGCTTTGTTTCCTCATTCAGGGGTTCGCTTTTGTCAGTGCGTTTACCCTCCAGTTTTGGAAGCATATGGACATACCTGCCGGGGGCGGGGGGCGGAGGGAGCGTGCCCTGGACTGGCAGCTGTCTGCTTCTTCCAGCTTTCCTGGCACTGAGGAGCAGTGGCAAGGCCAGCCTCTTCCTTCACACCAGTTCTTCCTTCCTCAGGGACAACCAGGAGATTTTCCTCCGAAACCAGATGGGTTAATGATAATAATAATCCAAAAAATGAACAATGAGGTAACAGTAGTATAATTTAATAACAGTAATTATTTAAACATTAACATGAATGTTCTCATTTTGCAAGGGGAGGGAGAAACTCAAGTGAGAAATTAACCCAGAAATTAATATGCATATTAGTCAGGGAAATTCATGCTAGCAGCTGTAACAGATAAGTCTCCAAAGTGTCTTAATCCAATAAAGGTCTATTTGCCATTCAGGCAGAGTCTTGTAACGGCATAGTTTGAGCCTGTGATTTCACGGTGGAAGTTGGAGAGACAGGCGAGATGTGATGGCTCTTAGATTCCACTGGCCAGATCAAGCGCATCAAGTCTTATTGTAATCTGATTACAAGAGAGACTGGGAGGTGGGGTGCACATGGGTATTGAGCGAACATTTCAGATGCCACGGGTTGGGTTTCTGTGGTTGTCTTGTTTAGAGATTGAACTTGATAGTCGGATTCGGATGGTGGAGTATTGGAACTTAGGATGTGGTACTGGATTGGAATCATGGTTTCGACCTCAGAGTCCAACAGGCAGGGCTGAAACTCACGGTATGGGAGACTCGTGCTGTCAGCGTGAACACAGGCTTGGCATAAAGCTGCTGCTTCAAATCTGGCTCCACTCTTCACTCCCCGTGTGAGTGCAATTGCGCTCATTCAGCCCTTGGCGCCCCACTCCTTACAGACCCGTTCTGAGAAGTCAGTGATGCCTCCATCATCGCCGCCATCATTTTACCACCATCACGGTCACCATCCTCCCCACCAGGACTGCCATCACCATCGTGCTCACTACCACCATATTACCATCCCTGCCGTAGTGGTCAGCGTCACCGCCATCGCCCTCACTGTTATTAAACGACCATCCTCATCTCAATGACAGTCATCTCCATCAGCATCAGGACCACCACCACCACCCTCATCATCACCCTCATCATCACCACCCTCATCACCATGGCCGCCGTCAACACCGCCATTAAAAGCCTCACCACCACCACCATCACCACCATCGTCGCCATCACCATCATCATCATCATCATATAGGTTATTATATGACCATCCTCATCCCAATGATCTTAATGCAGCAGCATCACCACCACCAAGACCATCTGCAACAAGATCAGCAGACTCAGTTATTTCAGATCCCGAGATGGCTAGCTTCCACCTCCTAAAGCTCTAGATGCCAAGAGAACTCCACCGTCACTCACAGCAGCAGTGTGTCAACTGAGGGAGCCGTGGTTACTATGACCAGATCTGTGGAGCCATTGACTGGTCCTCAGTGGGCATGCAGTGGCTGAGCACTGTACTTTTGAAAGGAAGAGGATTTGGCTGCCTGTTCCCTAAATGTCAAGGGCTTCTTGTAAACACAGATGCTCGTCCACACCCTGGAAAGACTGACTTAGGAAGGTTGAATTGAGACCCGGGAGCCTGTATTTTTAATAAGCGTGTCCACTGACTATTGTATAAGCCAGGTTTGTGTGTTCATGTTCAAGGTCAAACTTGTGTGCAGACTGCAGGGCACACACCATCCTGACTGAGTTCCTGCTGAGTGTCAAACCAGTGCCCAATGCTGCACATAAAGTTGTCCTATGTATTTGAAGGGGACTGGTTCCAGGACCCCAAGGACACCAAGACCAGTGCGGACAAGTCCCATATATAAAATGGTCCTGTTTAGAAGTAACCTACCCACTCTCCTGTCGATGCCAAGCCATCTCAAACAAAGGACCTCAAAACTTACTGCCATCGAGTCAATGCCAACTTCTAGCAACCTTGTAGGACAAGGTAGGCCTGCGTTTCCAAGACTGTAACTCTGTACAGGAGTAGAAATCCTCATCTTTCTCTCAAGGAGCGGGTAGTGGGTTTAAACTGCTGACCTTGTGATTAGCAGCCCAACTATACCGTCAGGCTTTCCACTAAACATTATATATATATGTATACATTATATATGTGTATAACAACAACAACAACAACCCAACCCAACTTCCTGCCGTGGAGTTGATTTTAACTCTTGTTGACCCTAGGGGAGAAGCTCCTGTGGGCTTCCAAGGGGGGACTGTATGAGAGTAGAAGTCTCGTCTTGTCTCCTCTTTCTCCCACGGAGTAGTTGGTGGTCTCACCTGTGACTTCGTGATGAGCAGCCCCACGCATAGCCCGCGATGCCGTCCAGGCTCCCCAGCTGTCAGCATGCGTGTCAAGGAAGAGGAAAAGGAAAGGATGTGGGTGGACCTTTCAGACGAGTGAAGATGGAGCGGCCAGTGGGGCTGGTGTCCCTCGGTCCTCTGTCATAGGGACTCTGCAAGAAAGATGGCTTTCTGCTCCCATACGAGTTACAGTTGCGGGAACATGCAGGCGGTTCTCCCCGGACCTAGAGGCTCACTGTGAGTCGAATCAACTCCATGGCAGTGGGCTTGGTTTTGCAGTTACTGTCCAGGTCCTCTGTGAGCAGAAGGCCCTGGTCTGCAGAGCTGCTTTGTGGGAAGCAGCGCCTCCCTGCTGGCAAAGCTGGGAACTACAAGACCGGATTCAGCCCTTGATAGGCAGGTGCTTAGTTAAGGCTCGGGGGGAAGGGTCACCAGGCCAAGGGTCCTAGGGCTTAAATTAGCCTTGATCACAGGCCAAGTCTAGAGCTCATCCAGAGTTCAGGAATATTCCCACCCAACCCCTGAAGTTGACTCTCAGAGGCGACAGCTACAGAGAGGGCTAAAAATACCTTGGTCCCCGGCCGAGGGCCTAAGTGTCCGTGGCGACTCTCCAGGGACAGCCTGAGTGAGCTCCCTGTAGGCCAGGCACTGGGCAGGCCACCAACCCCAAAGGTCAACTATCTGGGGTGCTTCCAGAAGGGTGTTTGTGCCAGGTCAGCCTGCTGCCAAGGCCTAAGTGGACGGGCAGCTGAGATGCCCAGAGCTGGCGGCTGAGGCCCTCTCTGCCTGATGGACTCTCGGGCCGACTGCTGGGCAGGGAAAGAGCTGGGCTGTAAGGACAGATATGCTCTAACCTGTCAAGGGAACAGCACTGGACCTCGAGATACTGCTGAGGGCCGACAGGCAGCGTCCTCTCTTTGACACAGTGATGAAAATGACTACATGCATTGTGTTCTGGCGGCCTAGGTCAGCTCACTGCATGGCACCCCCGTATGTGTCGGAGCAGGCCTGTTGCTCAGCATTTTGGGGCCCTGGTGGTGCTGTGTGGTAAGCGCTGGATGACTAACCACCAGGTTGGCTGTTCAAACCCTCCAGCAGCCTGATGGAAGAAAGAGGAGGCTGTCTGTTTCTGTAAAGACTCACAGCCTCAGAAACCCCGGATAGGGTTGCTCCAAGTCAGAGCCCACGGGACTGG
Source organism: Tenrec ecaudatus (assembly GCF_050624435.1). Taxonomy (NCBI): domain Eukaryota; kingdom Metazoa; phylum Chordata; class Mammalia; order Afrosoricida; family Tenrecidae; genus Tenrec; species Tenrec ecaudatus. The sequence continues at coordinate 2,584,360 of NC_134541.1, read as the reverse complement.
GGAGTCAGGGGGAGGGGAAGTTGCCAGGCCTTTTTTCTGAGGCACTTGTGGATGGACTTGAACTTTCCACCTTCCCACCTCATGGACTCCATGTGCACTGTGTGGGCTGCATGCTATCTTCACGACCGCCCCGTGAACCAGACACATCCTTTGCCCCAATTTTCCTACCCAGAGAACCTAGGCACATGGACGCTAAGTGGCACAGAGCCTCATGGTTACGAAGCAGGGAGTAAGGGCCTGCTATCTCCCCACTGTGCATACTGACCTATTGCCACCCTGATGGGAGGAAGCTGGGGAGGTGGTTGGGCTGCTGGGCAGTGTCTCCTCTAGGGAGAAGCAATGCTCCCACCAGCCAGCCAGCCAGCCAGCCAAGCCTCAAGCTGACCATGCTTAATGCCTGCCACCCATAGGAAGAAAACTGTCCTCAACTGGGGTGCCCTCCCCATGCCTGTGCCCCTGCCTCTGAGCAGGGGGCTGTGTTAGGAAAGGAGCCCCTCTTCAGTGGAGAGGGCTGTGGGCACAAGAGCTGCCCAACTGGCAGGTTCAGGCCCCCCAGAGCACCAGGGAGGCGGCAGCTCTGACATCACTAGGACCCAGCACAGGCAGCCCTTCCAAGGTCTCGCGGGATGGGATCCTGGCTGCTGAAAAAGAGCGAGTATTGAGATAAAGGGAGTCACAGGCATGTCCACCTCCTCCATTTTCCGCACTAGACATTCTTCTATTAAGAAGTTCCAGTGTCACAGCGGGTGAGGGGAGGGGGAGTGGTTCTGCGTCGCTCTTTCTAGGACTCGGAAGGGAAGGGATGAGGGCTAGGATCTCCGGGGATGGCTGTGGCCTTGGGAACATCCCAGGAGGCAGCAGCATTGTGGAAGGTGGTTGCATCGCATCCACAGTGACGACGGGGCCTCGAAGAGCTGGTGGGGAAATGGAATGGTAAGACAGGGGCATCTTCCCCTGGACTTTGGAAATCCCGCTGGTTTAGGGAGCAGACCCCGCCCATATTTTGGGGGGCATACGTCCATTCTTAGTGAGCGAGGACCTAGTCGAGGAGGCCTTTAATATTATTCCTCGGGCAGCTGCTTTTACTCAATGCACAGCGGCTGCTGGTGGGGTGTCTCTGCTGGGGAGAGGAGGGCCCTCCCCCCCGGCATGGAGACCTCTGAGCCCCGGGCTGGGAAGCTGCTTTCCATCTGCTACTCCTGCATTCTTACTTCCAGCCCCTCCTTCTGTGTCCAGGACCAGTCTCCCCCCAGTGACCACAAGAGACCAGCCTCCCTGTCCTGCTCTGAGTGCAGAACTCGGCAGGTCCCGTCCATGATCCGTGCTTCTCTCTGGTGCCTGGCATGATGCCATCACGCTTGTTACATGGGGAGTCTCTGCGGGAATCTTTCACACTCTAGTATAAAAGAGTTTTGGTTTTTTAAAAAATCTCTGTTTAAGTTACATTTGAAAACTCACAGCCATCGAATGGATTCTGACTCACAGTGACTCTATAGGACAGAGTAGAACTGTACCCTGTAGGTTTCTGAGAATGTCATTCATTATGGGGATAGAAAGCCTCATCTTTCTCTCTCAGAGAGTGTGTTTGAACTACTGGCCTTGAGGTTAGCAGTCCAACAAGTCACATGTATGCCTCCAGGATTGTACTGTTGAGTCACGTCACTGAGTGAATGCTGATGGAGCGGAAGTTGAATGGAACTGGGTGAGGTTCGAGTCACTGTGGTAAAGGGCACTTAGCTCAGGACCAAAACTCAAACAAGAGAACCATCTAGAACAAGTCCATTTCCTTCAGCCCCGATGTTGGAGCTGGGGTCTTCCTTCAAGAGGCGAGGACTGCTGACTGTGCCCTGAGCAGGTGTGGCCACCACTCCCCTTCCCTTAAAGCAGGAGAGAAATCCTCTCACCTCCGCTCAGTGTTGTCATATAACAGTGCACCCCAGAGATGGCAGCCCATGGCAGCCATAGACACCCCCGTCTTCCTGAGCAGCATTGGGGAACATTCATTCTGCCAAGGGCCATTTGGATACTTACCCCTTCATTCTCGGTCCATTCAGATCAGACACTGAATTCACTCACCCCTCATGGGACGGCTGGAGCTGCTTCTCTTTGGTGAGACCTGTGGTGTGAGCTAGTACTGATGATTTACGGGACCTGACCTGGCCTGCTGGCCGAACGTCCCCACCCGGGCCCTAGGACTCCCAGTGCCCCCTCCCCCTAGGCGGCTGCCTTGTGCCTCAGCCAGTCAGTCCCCAGGCGCTGATGCCCCAGGAGCTGTCTCACGGAGGGCTCTCTTGTCTGCACCCCTGTCTGCTCAGGGCACCCATGCGGCAGGAAGAAGCCCTAGAAGGGGTGTCCCTGACGGATGGGACATAGACCTTGGGTGTTCACTGTTGGGGTGGTCCCTGGCACTCCCCCTGCCCTCCCTTGGTCACAGTCCTGTTAACCGAAATGTCAGTGCTTCCCGCACCCTGGTGACTGGTTCCTCAGGGGAAAGACCTGCTCCTGCAGAGATGGCAGCCGTGGGCCCCGGTCTGCTGAGGTCATGTGCCGTTGCTCAGGGTCTCAGCGCCGCACGCATCTATCTGGTCGGAGCTACCCACGGAGGGCAGCTGACGTCAGTAGGGATGCCCGGGGTTGGTCTGTTGAGCAGTGTTTGAACTGTGAGTCGGGGGGCTGCTCCATGGCCGCTCAGTGCACCAACCAGGGTGCCTGGGAGTGTGTGTGGGGGTCTCTGTTGGGAAAGTAGACCTGGAATGTGCACAGCGGGCTCGCGTCAGGACTGGGGATGCGCCCGTCGGCCTGGGTGGGGCACCCCGCCATCCAAGACTAGCTTCATTTGCAACGTGTCTTCACTCAGTGCAGCCTTCCTTGGCTAGGGAGCCATTAACTAATAAGCCAAGGTTGGTCACCTGCAATCAGCCGTGATTAAGGAACTTCGGCTGAGTGGCAGGGGAATAACCTGTCTCTGAATGCCGGCAGCGAAAGCTGCTTACCGTGTCCCTCTCTGCTTTGAGAAACTGCCCTCCACTGTCATTCCAGATGGAAGGATTCCAATTCAGGCGTGGGGGTCGGAGGGATCAGGGCACATGGCGGTGATGGCAGGGATGGTTTAATTACAAACTGTCTTCCGTGGGTGATAGCCATTTAGCATCTAAAGAGTGGTAGCAGAATACTTGCCCGGGCGCCTCCCCGCTGCTCGTGCAGGGCTGGGGGCCATGAGATGCATCCTGTCCAGGCCAAGAGAGTCCTCTTGCTCTGGAGATGGAGAAGGAGGTGCTTCGGAGCTGGCCCCGCCTCCTCTCCCGCGCCCTGCCTGCAAGGCCACCCCTCAGCCTCCAAGAGCTTCTCCGGACCCTCAGACTCTGGCCCAGCTTCCACTGAACAAGGGGCCTGCAGGTTCGCTGGCTCCCTTGTTCACTAGTCTGTACCGAGACATGCCAAGAGGGCTTCATCACAACTTTGATGCAGAGCCCTGGTGACACAGCTGGTTAAGCATCAGGCGGTTCTCTGTGAGGTTGGCGGCTCAAACCTACCAGCCGCTCTGAGGAAGAAAGAAGAGGCCATCCGCATCTGTGAAGGTTAACAAAGAAAGAAACCAAGGCAAAGCAAACACCATGCCCACTGGATGTCATCCTTTCCCATTCAAACTACCCTCTAAATTGTTGTGGGAACCAACAGCCTCAGGTTTCTCCCTCGGAGCAGCTGATGGGCTTGAACCACTGACCTTGAGGTTCAATAATCTAACACTTAACTCACAGCACCAGCCACTTAAAATAGTGTCAAAAAAAAAAAAAAAAGAAAACCCAACAAGGGGGAAAGATGGCGGCTCATTAGGCTGGGGCACACAGTGTGAGTTCAGCCCAGGGCCTGGTCTGGCCACACCGCGCTGAGCAGAGACCATTCCACATTGGCTGTGAAGTTCACGAGGTGTTTGGGGAGCAGAGGAGAAGAAAGTCGAGACTCCGCTGGTTTCTGAAGAGGCTCTCCAAGCCCACAGGGGAAGGCGGTTTAAAACTGAGCACGCCCAACAGCAGCGGCTTGTGCATACCGTGGGTGACGGATTAGTGGCCAAGCTCGAGGCGATTAGCAGCTTCTTGGGAAGTGTTCCCGGTCAAGGACTGGCCTGTGGTCACCTGAGCCACCACCAGCACGGGACCAGACCACAGCGGTCTAGGAAGGGCATAACAGGCCCAGGCTCCTGTTTTAAAATCCAGGCAGTGTGTATGTGTGGGGGTGTGGGGGTGGGGGACAGGGGTGGGGGGGGGGGCTGCACTGATAACAGAGGCAAATGCACCACCCGCCCAAAGGCTCTTCTGAGCTGACACCTGGGGTGGGGGAGGTGTCTCTGTAAGCTGAGGTCCCGGCAGGCCCTGGGGCGGGCACTGCTTGAGATGACACAGAGCAAGACCCCGGCCAGCGGCTACGGAGCTGGTTCCATTGCAGGACTTTGGACCTGAAGTGGCTCCATGGGGTTTTTGATGGCATGATCTTTTGAGAACCGATGGCCCGGACTTTCCTCTGAGGTACTTCTGGGTGGTGTCCCACTGCCCACCTTCTGGCTCACAGCTGAGTGCTGGGCAGTCTGTGCTGCCCAGGGACTCCATCCTACCAGGGTGACCGGGGTCTGCCGTGACCTGTGGAAGCTGGCTTTCACAGTGATCTATACTTCTCTGTCCTCTAAGTGCGGGCAGCTGGGCACATTCAAAAATTATTATTAATTGGGAGTCAGTACATACAGCCTATCATTCTGTAGCTCAGTCACATCAAGCAGAATTGTACAGTTGCTACCGCAATCATTTCCAAACATTCTTTTTCTTCCTGGACAATTTGACATCAGCTTTCTTACTCACCCCCTCCCTCCCTGCACCTTTCCCACTTCCTCCCTGCCCCCAGAAACCCTTAATGGACTTGCTGTCTCTGTAGGCTCATCAGTCCTGCCTGAGTTTCATATAATGAAAACCAGAAAAACCTAACACAATTTCAGGAGGGTGACTTCCGAAGACATAACCCTGATAACCTCGGAGATAAACCCTAATATGAACAAACAAACCAAACAAAAATCCAGGACACGTTGGAACCAGATCAGGTGTAGGGGGCATCAGAGGGGGATCAGCTGACGAAGTTTTAACTGTCAAGTCAGATGCACACCTGTGATCGTCTGCGCTCACCTCCCCGGTGCACTCTGTGTCGGAACCCTTTCGCCCACCCCTCAAGGGTGGATTGAGAGCATTATTTCCTATGAAGTTCCCACACATTGGTTTTGTGAGGCTCCAGATGTAGAAGCTATGGGCCGGGAAAGAGGCGCTGGAGCCTTCCTGAGTGGTGGAAGCTGCCACCAGGTGCTTGGCTGCGGAGAGGTGGGAGGCTCAAGTGCTGGAGACACCTTGGAAGAAGGGCCTGGTGGTCAGCTTGGTAAAGCTCAGTCGAGCGAGCCCTCAGGAATGCAGTTCTGTCCCACGAGGGTCACCAGGAGTCAGTGTTTACTGGACTGTGATGATTTTTATAGGACTCAGGGGACATTGTGGGGCGCAGGGCAGCACCTCTGGTCTGTACCCACTCAATGCCAGGGGAAGCTTCTGCCCTACTCATGACATCTGCAACTGTCCCCAGGCATTACCAAATGGCCCCTGGGGCAGAGGGACCCCCTGTCTGATTGTCCCTGTAGAACACTCATCTGCACCTCCTTTGCCCCTGCGGTAGTTACATAATCTGGTGTCATATTGCGAAGGGGTGGAGTCTAGCTTGTCAATCAGGTCGCTGCTTGATGACCTCATTTGCAGGCACCACGGAGATAAAGCGCTCACTGGAAGCCAGATACACACAGACTCTGCTTTGTCTCCTTGCAAGACATTCCTATTGACAAGCCACATGGAGCTATGCTGATGGCAGCCAGACTCCTGAAGCTGGAGGACCCACGTGGAGACTCCTGCCAGCACTGAGATGCTTCCAGTGCCACTGGATCCACAAGACTTCCCACCCACTGGCCTGTGATCATTCTGCACTCAGCATCATTGCATGTGCTGGGTGTGTCTGAAGAGGACTTTACAGACTGGTAGCAGACATTAGGGTTTATATCGTTATGGACTTCAGCTGAACTGGGCTGGGATGCTTTCTCATTATGCAATGGCTCCTTGCTATACAACTCTCTCTAACACACTTATGAGTGTCTATGAATTTGTTTCTCTAGTCAACCCGGACTAACACAGACCCCATGGCATATCCCCCTTCTGCACCACCCGCTCCCTCCATTCTTGAGACCGGTGCTCACCTGAGGCCCCATCCCTTTCCTGTGTCCAATTTCCCCATCATTGATGGGGGGGGCAACCATGTGGGGGAGATGCTGTTTAGAGCAAAGGTGTGCTGAAGATGGGGCATCTTCATACCCAAGAGAATGTGCTCTCCCCGTCTCTATCCCCTCCTCCCCTGGGTGTTTTCTCACCGATTTGTATCCTCTGTGTCTTTATCCTTTGTCCAGGTGTGGTCTTTCCTGTTTTGATCTCCAGCCCAGGTGTGCTCTCACCTGTCTAACCCTTTACTGAACAGGAGCTCACCTGTCTTCGTTCCCCCCGTCCTCTGCCCAGGTGTGCTCTCACCTGACTCTCTCATCTGTACAGGTGTAGTTCTTGTGGTGGCTAAGGAGTTTCATTGCCTGGGATCCTGAGATGGGCTGAGGACTCACTCGGTTGCCGCCCCATCTGTAAGCCTGGCACCCAGAGGACCCTGAGTGGTCGGAAGGTAAGGAAGCCATTGGCTCTCAGCCCCCTGAAATGGGCTGTCTTCCCCCTGCCAGCAGGAGTCTGGACATGGACAGGGCTGGAGTGTACCCTTCAGATGTTCAGGACTGCGTTTGCCCATTTCTTTTCCCTTGATCTACAGCCAGGTGGCTTACGGCAGAGCCGGGAGCAAACCCTGCATGTGGGCTTTGTGCTGAGCTGGGAAGAAGCCCTGGTCAGGGATCTTTGAAGCTCCCAGGAGTGCAGGCAGTGACTCACTGGCCATGGGGGTGGGTCCTGTTGCTCAAGTCCCAGTCACTCTCCCAAGGAGGGTGGCAGATGATGGGATGTCCTGTGCTCACAGAGGACTCTGATGCCCGCTGACCACTCCCTGCCACAACACAGCCACCAGCGCCACCTGGGATGTTAGCCATTCACGTGTCACTGTTGAGATATCTGTTGCCTCAGGGTAATGGCTCCACTTTCTTTCTTTTCATCAAACCCACTCATTTTGCTCTCCCCTTCAACAAATGCATTAAAGATGTAAACCATCAAATGTAACCAGAAACACACATACACACACACACAGAAAACACTGGGAGCTCCTGAAATGCAGACACTGATGTGCATCCAAAGATTCACATTGTGAAAAGAGAACCACAGATTGGGAAAATCATTTTTGGCAGTGACAGACAAGGGGCTGACAGGTCTCTAAAATGTAGCGAAGATTTCAACACCTCAACAAGAACAAGATAAAGAATCCAATTAAAAAACAGGCAGAGGACAAGGGCAGACACTTCCCCAAAGAAGACTCTCAGGGATCCGGCAGACATAGGAAGAAACGCCTGTGATGGTAAGCCCTTCCAGAGATGCACAGCCAACCATCTTAGCGTTCACAGCAGTCACAGACAGACAGATCAACCAAGGCGGGCACGGGTGCAGAGAGCCTGGCACTCTCCACTCTGTTGGCGGGGCTCTCAAGTGATACCGTCTCTGTGCACAGCAGGACGGTGTGTCCTTGAAGATGGAGCTAAAGTTGCAATAGGACCTAGCAATCCCTCTGCGTGGCCTGGATCCTAGAACAGCAAAAGCCTTTGCATGAGTAGACACATGCACGCTCTGGTCCCCCGAGGGACCCTGCCCAGCAGACAAAGATGGAAACAACCCACATGCTCTCCAGTGGAAGAGTGGACAGGCAGACACGCGATGGGTGTCTGCAATCAAAATGGACGTGTCACGGGACTCTGGGACCCCCTGGGCTGGCCTGGAAGGTACCACGCTGAGTGCAACCAGTCAAACAGGGCAGGAGAACCCCCCTGGGCTGGCCTGGAAGGAACCATGCTGAGTATAACCAGTTCAACAGGGCAGGAGAACCCCCTTGGGCCGGCCTGGAAGGAATCACGCTGAGTGTAACCAGTCCAACAGGGCAGGAGAACCCCCTGGGCCGGCCTGGAAGGAATCGCGCTGAGTGTAACCAGTCCAACAGGGCAGGAGAACCCCCTGGGCCGGCCTGGAAGGTACCACGATGAGTGCAACCAGTCCAACAGGGCAGGAGACCACCATTGAAAAAGTGAAAGGGACTTCAAAAGCTAGGAGAGAGTTTCCTTGAGTGCAACCCGGGAAAGAACGGACTTGGGGGCAGATGCGGGAGAAGGTGGGGAAAAGGAGGCCGTGTCCAACACAAAGGGCATCAACCACAGGTAAAGGAGGCAGAGGAAGGCCCTGGGCATTGAAAAGCTGAAGGCAACAGAGACAGATGTGGTTACTTACCCAACCCTGCAGGCACAGTGATCTACAAGTAGCTCCTTGGAGAGACCCGCAGGCTGTCTGGGTGTGGGAGGGGGCGGGGTGCAAGCAGGAATATGTGCAGAGTTGGCAGTGGATATTTGTTCTTGGGAGTTTAACTGATGCAGTTATATCCATGAAGGTGGGGGAGCATAGAGGGGGCCAAGTGATGGAAAATTCTCAGAGGTCACCAACCATCTAGAGGGGTGAGTAACTGGGCCTTGGGGACCAGGAGCATAGTGTTGGGGACAGTGTTGAGGGACACCATGGCCAACTGTGTACCAGTCCCCAGTGGCAGCTTTCTACCTCCCACCAGGGAGCAGGTTTTGGTCGCCCCCGGTCTGGAGAAAAGCAGCCAGGACATAACTACCACAGCTGGCAGCTGGTCCCCCAGACGCTGAGACCAGAAGCACGAGGCGGTGCCCAGTGACCAATACCAACTGCTCTGAAAGGGATCCCCTTAGAAGGTCCTGGAGAGAGTGGGAGACAATTGTAGAAGATTTAAAATATTAATAAAGACCGGGCTTCCTGGTCAGATAGAGACCAGTGGAACCCTGGAGGCCAGGCCCCTAAGCCACTCACTAGGTCTGGCCCGGAACTCGAAGCTGTGGCTCAATTTTCAGGCCAACAATGGGGTGGGTGGGGTGGGGTATATGTCTCATAGGGATCATCACACTGGGGAGGTTCGCACCTTGGAATGAGCCGACCAGCCTTGAGGTCAATTGGGCAGCATTTCCTGGGTCAGAACGTTCAGACGGGTAGAGAGAGAAAGAGGGATGGAGACAGACAGCAAGGAGGAAGTGGGATAAGGGATGTTCCAGTGTCCAACTCGCCATCGGTGACACAGACCGAAACGTGTGTGGATCGTGGGCTGGAAAAGGCACCTGCTCTGTACACCTTCATCCAACTGACAAAAGGTGCTAACTGCAGGCGCGGTCTTCTCAATCGCTTCCCGTGCACGTGAAAGTGGGACAGTGACTAAGGACAAGTGCAGAATGGATGCGTTTGAATGACGGCGTTGGTGAGGGCTCCTGAAAGCATCACTCACAGACAGAAGGACAAGCACCTCTGTCTGGGAGGACGTGCAGCCGGAAGGCTCCTTACAAGCAAGAACGGCGAGGCTTGTGATGTGCTATCAGGAGGCACTAGCCCGTGGAGAGGGGCATCGTGTTTGGTAAAGTAGAGGACGGCAGCAATGCAGAAGGCATCAAGGCGGTGAATTAACGCCACCACGGGCTCAACAACAGTGAGGAGGGTGCAGAACCATCGATCGGGTCCCTGTGAGTCAGGAGGGACTTGGGAACACCTAACAGCAAAGCCAGGCGATCAAAGTGTGCCTGGAATTTGAGCTTTGGTGCCTTTCGTAAAAGCCTCAGGTTTGTATCGCTTCCAATATTGCTTATGTTGGGGTTTTATGATTACCTGTATATTACTTTCTGCACCAGGGGCGTGTGTGTGCTTTTTTCACATTTAGATTTATTCTTGTGTGTGACGTGGGCAGCCAAGTTCCCTCTCTGAGTCCCCTCAACCCCCGGTCAGCAGTGAGACCACAACACACGGCTGGTTGTGGTGGTTCCGCCCAGTGTCCATTCTCTGCATTCCCTGTGTCTACAGGCTCAGCCACACCAGGCTTGCCTTTCCTTTGCTCAGTGTGGTCCTGTGGCAACGTTCACAGGTGGAGTTCTGGAAGACTCATTTCTACACCCCGTGCCCCATTTGATTTTGGCCAGATCTCGGCCAGTGCACTTTTGATTGAAAACTGGAAAATGTAAAGGAAACCAGCGTGGGCCCATGCAGACTTCGCAGAACGACTGTGTTTTGTCCAGCAACTTGCCCCGGGGAAAATCATCTGACACAGTCGGGTGAGATGGAATCTAAGCTGACTCGAGTCTCTGTGAGGAAGGGTCTATGTCATCCGGCTCTGGAACCTAGGGGGCATTAGAAACCGAGCCAAATCCATTCCCACTCACAGCACGCCTCGAGGACAGAGCAGAACGGTCCCACAGGGTCTCCAGCCTACGGTCGTCATGGAAGCAGACTGCCTCCTCTCCCTCCACGCGGTGCCGCTTCGTGTTCAGCAACCGAGCGCTTCAGCATTGTGGCCGCAGCCCTCGGGTGTCACCCCAGGTCCAGTCCTCTTCAATCCTAACCATCACTGGGAGGGTTTACCAGAACCCCAATTCCTTGGCAATCTCTAGATCCGCAACTTTTTTCCCCCAGGCCCTGGACTTCTGAGAATGCTATACAGTCCTCTCACCTTTCTGGCCCCCAGCCTCTCCTTTTGGCACTGCCAAGGAATCCTGGCGGCACTGTCAGGTAAGCGCTGCTAGGCGAGCAGTTCAAGTCCACCAGCCACGTGTGGGAGAAAGGAAAGGCTGTTGGTTCTGGTAAAGAGTTACAGTCTTGGAAACCCTGCGGAGGGTCTGTCAGTCGGAACTGGCTCCATGGCAGTAGGTTAAGTTTGGTATTGGCATGAATAGTTGAGGGTAATGGGTTTGGTGTTGGGCTTGGTGGTGGATGGGAGGGTTTGGTGTTGGGCTTGGTGGTGGATGGCAGGTTTGGTGTTGGGCTTGGTGGTGGATGGCAGGTTTGGTGTTGGGCTTGGTGGTGGATGGCAGGTTTGGTGTTGGGCTTGGTGGTGGATGGCAGGGTTTGGTGTTGGCATTGATAACACCTCTCAAGGAGGTGTTAGGTCTCTGTGATGACTTAGACTCTGTGGTTTCCTTCTTGCCTGAAGCTTTGATCCCCATCTTCTCACTGCCCTGTTAGCCCCTCAGGGACTGAGAAAACAGAAGCTTTACTAAGTGTTTCTGATTTCTCTCAGTGTAATGACTGCTCCAAAGACCCCGGGCTGCCTCTGCTGGTAGGACAGCCCCCCACAAGTACATGCATCGGAACAACTTAAATATCTAACAATAGAGGACATGTCTTCTCCATGCCATCGCGTCAATCTTTGACTCACAGAGACCCCGAAGGACAGAGGCGAACCGCCCCATAGGGTTTCTGAGACTATCAATCTGTACAGGTGCAGACAGTCCCATGGTTCTCCCCTGAAGCAGTACAGGTGTGGACAGTCTCATGGGTCTCCCCTGGAGCAGTACAGGTGCGGACAGTCTCATGGTTCTCCCCTGGAGCAGTACAGGTGCAGACAGTCCCATGGTTCGCCCCTCGAGCAGCACAGGTGCGGACAGTCTCATGGGTCTCCGCTGGAGCAGTACAGGTGCAGACAGTCTCATGGGTCTCCCCTGGAGTAGCACAGGTGTGGACAGTCTCACGGTTCTCCCCTGGAGCAGCTGGTGGGTTTGAATTGCTGACCTTGCGGTTAGCAGCTCAGCATGTAACCCGTTACACCACCATCCATATCCATGGAATAACGTTGTTAAAATATTAACATGACTTATTATTACGATGAATGTAATATGGACTATGGAGGGGAAATCAGGTGCCCAAAGTTGCTTCATTTGTGATCCCATTTTGTGACAAAACAAAATCTCTGAGCACAGGGAATAGATGAGAAAAGTCTGAAAGATTTCAAAAGGAGGCTACAACTGCATCCCTCAGGTGTGGACATAACGTGAGGCTCTGCAGCAGCTCTGTCTGGACCCCCTTGACCCCCCACAGGTGTGTCTGCAGGCGGGGGTCTGCTGGGTTATTTCATAGCAATCACGTTCAAGCTGCCTCTATGGTGTGTGTGGGGGGCGGAGAGGGGGGGCAGGGGCAGGGGCAGGCTGTGTCTCCCGGGGGTAGTATTTGCTGCCACAATGTCGCGATACCACCACAGTGCCCTGGTGCCGTGCTCCTTCACGCTCTCTGCTCCTTCCCGAGCATCGCCCAGCCAGGCACTATGTGCGACTCATGATGTCTGGTGTGCTGTGAGGAGCGAAGAGGCCTAAGACTTCAAGAAACACTAGGGGTGTAACACACACACACACACACACACACACACACACACCAAGACATGCCCATACTGACTCATAGACACACTGAGGAGACACATGCACCTTGACATATAGAAACACACAGACACATGCATGTTAAGATAATGATACATGTGTTTGCCTTCACAACACACCAAAGTATGTACATGCATATGGTAACACACAGACACATGTACATAGCCTGGCACACTAACACATTGACATGAATGCATGTGTACACATTAATAGACATGCACACATGGTTATATATGTGCACACACAGAGATACATGTGTACCCACATCATATCAACACATAGACATATTCACATGTGCGCACATTGACTAACAGTCATGTACACACTTGCTTACATAGACACACAGACTCCCACTTGGAGGCATGGATGCATGGTCATGGGTGCATGCACAAACCCCATTGGGCTTCTCTTTGTAGTGGAGTGGGGTGTGATTACACACACGTGTGGGTGTGCTCATGCATGCCTGCTGCATGTTTGTGGGGGTGCCTCCTGTGTCCCTGTCTTGCCTCCTCTCCCTGTTCCCTAGTGACCTGCAGACCCCTGTGGGCAGCGATTCAGAGCAGTACTGCATGCAGACCCTGTGTGCCCAGCTCTCTGTGTCCCTGGATGCTTCTGGGATGTTTGACAGGCAGCCCCAGTATCCCCCACCCTGCACCCAACTCCACTGTTTGTTGTCCTCTTATCCTCCTGTCCTGACTCCCACTGCCCAGGAACACTCTTTCCCTACCCCTGCTCACTCCAGAGACAGCTCTGACCGATGCTCCAGGTGTCACCTGAGATCCTTGGGGTCCTGCACCCCACCCCACTCCAATCATATGGGTCCCCACATCACGATGCCCGAGCACCTCAGTTCTCTAGCACCTTGGACATGGAGCCTTTGGAGGCGGCATCTCTGCATGCAGGCAGCCTGTGTGTGACCCAGAGGCGGGTCTGTCATGCTCAGTGCCATGGCCCTGGGCGTGGGGCATGTCACGCTCCCCTTCTCTGACTTGATCCGGTCTGGAATGCTAGCAGCATGCACCTCGCAGGCGTCTTCGAGACGAAGAGCTGGTCTGTGTGATAAAAGGAGAAAAGGTGGGACGTGGCGAGGATTTCGTCTTGTTTGGATCCACCATCAATGCTCATGGAAGCCACAGCCCAGAGATCAAAGGACAAACTGCTGTCGTTTAAATCTGCTGAACCAGACCTCTTCAGAGCGTTGAAAAACAAGGATGTTAATTTGAGGACTACGCCAGGCCTGCCCCAAGCCATGGTATTCTTAATCACCTCATATGTACGTGAAAGTTGACCGAAGAAGAATCAATGCATGATCGACAGTAGTGCTGGTGAGAAAGTACCAGGGTCTGCCCTGAGAGCAAGCGGATCTGTCTTGGAAGAAGTACGGCCAGGGGCTCCGTAGAGGCAGTGACGGTAAGGCTTCATGTCAGCACTTTGGACACGTGGTCAGGACATTTGTGTCTGGTATAGCAGAGGGCGGCAAACGAGAGGGAGACATCCATGACTGACACGGGCCTGCACCCGCGGGCCCAGGCACAGGGGCAATGGTGAGGCTGGCACAGCACTGGGGGATCTGTCCTGTTTTCCATCGGGTCGCTGTGCATCAGAACCAGCTCCACAGCGCTTACAGGTGGCTCACCAGTAGAAGTCTCACAGTCCACGGAGGAGGCCCAGGCTCCATTCCCGGGCAGTGTACCTCCTTCCTGTGCAGCCACCGCCTGTCTGAAGTATGGCTTTGCCGGGATGCTGAACAGATGACAGTGGAGTTTCCAGATTAGGAAGAACTGCCAGGCAGTCTGTTTCCAAATCCCGGGCAGTGAAAAGTCTGGAGCACGTACACCGACCCACGCTGATGGTGTGGAAGGTGCAGGGCTGGACAGCAGTTTATCACCAGAGTCCGGCGGAAGTCAGGGCGACTCCCACACAGTGATTGCTGCTGTTCTGTTTCTCGGCATGCAGAGTCCGGCTCCCAGCACCCTTGGGTCCTAACTCTCCTAACCCTCCTGACACCAGGCTGCCCTGTGCCACCGCATGGCTCTCTGCCAATGCTCTTCCCGCCTCATTTCCTTCTTCGGGGCCTGCCCTGCAGGGCACCAGGGCTGCCATTTCTTCTGTGTCCTACATCTGAGCCAGCAGGAAGAACCGTTTCCAGCTGAGTCCTGTGGGGCCCTAGCTGGCCTCTGCTCACCCTGGGGCTGCTGACCTGTCCTGATCTCCCAGGGGCCCACTGTGCCAGACCCTGGAGCAGAAGGAGGGTGGTGGGGATGCTCTGCCAAGGGGAGGAAGGCAGCGGGCCACCCAAACCTCAGGCCCAGGCTCTGCCCCTCATCACAGTCCCAGCTACATGGTCAGAGCAAACATTCCCAGCACAGTTCAAAAGCCACTTAGCCCTTTTAAAGAAACTGGACACGGGGTTTCATGTGTGCTGGTGCTGAAAGTGGAGATAATGACTGGATTAAATTATTGAGCAACAGCCTTCTGGGCCCTAGATGCTTCTTTACTGCTGGACTGGAGAACGGACGGGCAGGTCCCCGGGGCTGCCTGTGAAACAAGACTGGGGCTGGGTCTCTGGGCTCCAGCGTTTCTGCTTTAAGGGACTTCTCTGCAGTATAATCTCGAGTGTGGCTCGGGGTTACTGCTTCTGACAGTTAACATTGACCCCGAGTCACACTCGGGATTACCTACAAGCGGGTTAAAGACTGCGTCCTAGGAGGCGCAGACCGGGGTCTGGTTCACGACAGGGACCCCATGTGGATCTGCATAGAGCTGCCCTCCTGGAGTTCTTTGGGGTCCTGGTGGGTACACACTGGGCTGCGGTCCTCATAGTGGGCAGTTTGAAACCAGCAGCAGCTTCTTGGGAGAAAGACGACTTTCTGCTCCCAGCAGCAGTCACAGTCCCAGAAACCCACAGGGGGGCACAATGAGTTTGGGTTTAGGGGGAGGAGATTGCCAGGCCTTTCTTCCAAGGCACCCATGGGTGAACTCAACACCTCGGCCTTTGCGATGACCTCTCCTTCTGCTAAACTTCTGTGCCACTGGTACTGGCAGTGTCCGTGATGAAGCATGTTTGTTCTGGGCCAGTTTGTCCTTGTCAGTAAGTGATGAAGGATGCCCCCCCCCCATCCTCCATCCAGTTTTTCTAGGTGACTGCCTCTGGTCTTCACCCTGAGTCTCCCCACCCCCAAACAGCTTCCCCCTCCCTCCTCCTGCTCTGAGACCCCAGAAGGGGCCTTGCCATCGTATACAGCAGAGAACCCATTTATCAGATGGAACACTGCAGCTGCCCTTCCTCCCTCCTCCACTCTCCTTGGGGTAGGGGCAACAAGCACCCGGGCCATCTGAGGGGTTGTCAGCAGAGCCTCTTCTCAAACACCCTGCCTCCTGGCTTCAAATCTCAGCTCTCCCCTCCCACCTTCACTCAGTAGCTGTGTGACCTTGGGCAGCCTTTACACCCTCTCTGTGCCTTAGCTTCCTGGTCAGATAAGCATGCCCTTTTAGATGTTAAGTGAGTTAAAGCATGAAAGAGCAGGGCAGTCTTAAGGAATGGCATGCCATGGGTTTGCTCCATAGTAGGGCCCTGAAAGGATGGCTCAGCCAGGCAGCAAGATTTGGCTGATGCCCTTGACGCAGAGAGACATCACGTGGGTGAGGGGTTTCCTCCCAGGAGGCTGGAGAACCCCAGGGGCTCCAGTTCCTCAGGACTTTCAGAGTCTCTGGTGGAAGGTGGTTACATGTGCAATTCTGGATTCAGATGCACAATGAGGCTCCTGGGAAGAAAGACCTGGCTGGCGATCAGCTTCCGAAAGGTCCCAGCAGTGCAACTCTTGTGTCTATTGCATGGCACTGAAGGATGTGCAGCTGGAGCACATGGTTCAGCGGCCTGGCTGCATGTCCACAACTGGCCAGCAGATGGCAGGAGCCAGCTAGGTTCAGCAGGGTGTGCCCGGAGCTGCTGTCTCTGCTGAGCACAGCTGGAGGCTGGTAGAACTGGTGCAGGAAGAACTCTGGTGCCAGAGTCCCTCACCCCCAGCAGCATCCAAACAACTGGCAACTGGTTTGTGGCTGGGAGGAGACCAGGGGCTGCATTACACTGCAGTAAGCTGCGGAAATGCCCGGGAACTGCCCTCTAGGCATGGTAAGGATTGGGCAGCGGTTGGTTGAGGACAAGTCGCCCAGTATCAGCAATGCCTAGGGGTTGGGGCTCAAGTTTACCTGCTCAGATCATGGGCTTCCTGGTGCCTCTAATTCCAGAGCCGAGCAGGTGGTCTGGACACTGGAGCAGCTGGGACATGTTCCAGCACAATCCATGTCCCTTCTGGATTTATCCTTCTGAGGTCTTCCCCTGAAAGACCAGCTCCTTCACAGCTCTACCTCTGTCTCCTCCAGACCTACCAACCTGAAGCTACACCCTGGGCCCAGAGGGGAAGCCTGGGAGGAAGAGGCAGTGCAGGGTGGGGACCCTCCTCCCCACACCTCCAGCTTGCTTATAATAGCTCCTCCCTGGGCATCCATGAAACAAGACAAGCTCATCACAGGCTCATCGCATCTGATAACACAGGCTCATCGCATCTGATAACTGGCAGTGCCTTGCAGGCCTGGGTTCAAATCCTTCTGAGGCTGTTGAGTGTGTGGGAATTTCTGTCCAAGCAGCAGACCTCACCCACCCCTCCCAGCTGGTGCTGTGGAACAGCC
Organism: Tenrec ecaudatus; assembly: GCF_050624435.1. NCBI lineage: Eukaryota > Metazoa > Chordata > Mammalia > Afrosoricida > Tenrecidae > Tenrec > Tenrec ecaudatus. The sequence continues at coordinate 2,567,220 of NC_134541.1, read as the reverse complement.
TGGCTCCTGATGCTCCCCAGGCATCCACCTCCAGGGTATGTGATACATGGGCAGGGGAGGGCCAGGGGAGAAAAAGAGACTGGCTGAAAGCCGAGGAGCTCCCAAGGAGAGTGAACTGGGGACCCAGCCATGTAGCACCTGCTCCCTCTGGAGCTCACCTCAGGCTTAGTGATGGGGATGCACACAGACAGACAGAAATTAAAATACGCGTGGACACACAGCTGTGGGGAGAGGCGTGCACACGGATACATACAGAGACAACTGCGTGCCCACACGCATGTCCACACATGCTGTTAGTGCTATCAAGACAGCGCTGCCTTTACAGCCCTTTGCCCAACAGGAAGAGCCATCGCCGGCCCTGTGCCGTCCTCACAATCAGCCCATTGCTGGACCCACCGTGTCAGGCCATCCGGTTGCAGGTCTATCTCTGTTTGCTCACTGCGCTAGGCTAGTTTGACTGGAGAAACAAATCCAATGACACTCATATATGTAGAAGAGAGAACCTTTTATCAAGAATTAATCATGCATGGAGCAAATATCCCAGCACAGTTCAACTCGAGTCCATAAGTCTGATATTAGTCCCTAAGTCCCTCTTCAGAATCATGCAGCCCCATGCAGTAATGAGGAATGCAAGAAGATCATGGGCCGGTGGGTGCAGATTTGGGTGAATTCACTGATGGTGGACACAGCACAGGGCTCAGCAGGTCTCAGCATGGCTCGTTGACAGGAAGGTGAAGCAGAGACAAAAAGGTGCTGGCTCCAGAGAGCCATTTGTCTTGGTCACACCTCCAAGGAGGTCATCAAGCTGTGAGCTGATTGACAGGCTAAACTCCACCCATACCTTCTTACAGGTGCCACGCTGGCACACAAACCCTATCATACTCATCTACTTTACCAAGCCTGCTGTCCTTCTCCAGGGGCTGGTCCCTCAGGACAACATGGCCCGAGTACATGAGACAAAGGCTTGCCACCCTGGCTTCTAAGGAGCGTTCTGAAGCAGATCTTTGGTTCTAGCAATCAACAGCGTGTTTCTCATTCTCCTCAGCACCGCAGCTCAAAGGCACCAGCTCTCCCCGGGCTGCTTTCTTCATTGTCCAGCTTTGGCCTCCACACCAGCTGATTGAAAACACCACGTCCTGGGTCAGGTGCACCTGAGTCTTCAGAGTTGACATGGCAGCTCTCTAAGACTCTTGGGAGCTCATTTGCCTAATTCTTGGAAAAATTGGATTTCCTGAGTGCTGCTCCCTGTGGATCTCAGTAGAGTGAATCCCTTGGCAATCTCAATCTTCTCTGTGTTTATCTTGATAGTGATTGATTGGTCCAGTGGTGAGGACCTTGGTCTTCCGTACATGAGTTGCAATCTATACTGAAGGCTGCAAACTTGATCTTCATCAGCAAGGGTTTCAAGTCCTCCTCACTGTCAGCAAGCAAGGTTGTATTATCTGCATTTTCAAGGTTAGTAATGAGCCTTCCTCCAAACCTAATGCCATGTTCTTCTTCATATATTCAGATTGTTTGCTCAGCATATGAGGGGGTACTCCCCCTAAAAAAAACAGGAATTGCGCTGCGCAGAGTGGAGCTTTTGTAGTATGCATCTTTCACACGAGGCGAGCATTGAGCAACTCGCTCTGAGTTAATGCACCCAGTGCTGTCGCCTGGGAAGGCTCTCTCTGGTCACAGTGAATGTCTCTGTAAAAGCAGTTTCACTTGAACCTCATTTTTTTGTGATGGCCAGTTAAAGAGAACAGTGGGAGGCTGTGGAATTTTGTTTCCTGCAGGGAAAAATGCTGCAGAAACTGTTGCGATGTTGAACACAGCTGTCAAGGACAGCGCTGTGGGGAAAACTCAAGTGTATGAGTTGTTTTCTCATTACAAAAAAGGTGAATGGTCGATTGATGACACACCTCGCTGTGGACTTCACAAACAGACGAAAACATCAACTTGTGGTGCATTTGGAGCTCATCCCACCAGGTCAGACTATTAATCAATCTTTCTATTTAGAAGTTCTGAAAAGATTGCATAACAGTGTGTGACAAGAAAGGCCCGGTTTGTGGCAGACAGGGACTTGCTCTGCCACCACAACAATGCAGCTGGACCCGCAGCCATCCTAGTGCTTCCATTTGGGGCAAATAAAAAGCATGCCTCTTATCTTAGTCCAGGTTGACTACAGAATTCACAGGCACTCATATGTATATAAGAAACAGCTTTATATAAAAAAGCAACTGTATATTGAGAAGCATCCCAGTCCAGTTCAGATCAAGTCCGTCAGTCCGATATGTCCAATACTATCACATAAATTCCTCTTTAGACACACACATCCATGCAATGATGTCAAGTGCAGGAAAATCACAGTGGGTGGAAAGTCTTGCAGATCTCAGTGCTGGCATGGGTCTCCATGTGCCTCCTTCAGCTCCAGGTGTCTGGCTCCATCAGTGTGTCTCCACGTGTCTTGTCAACAGGAATGTGAAGCAGAGAGTGTGTCTTGCCTTCAGAGAGGAAGGCAGGAGTTCCCAGAATCCTCAGGAGAAGGCCATACCCATACAGAGGCACGATGGGCTATGACCTGATGGACAGGCTAGACTTCACCCCTTCACACTAGTTGACAGATTATGTAACTGCCACACCTCTCTTGCCCCCACACTCCTTACTCACCCGACCTCTCTCCTGCAACTTCCTTTTGTTTCCGTGAATGAAGAGGGACTTGGAAGGACAGCCGTTTGACGACACAGAAGAAGACATGATGAATAAAACATGGAGGTGCCGTCCTCCCTCCAAACAGATGAGTTTGAAAAATGTTTCCAGGATGAAATTGCAGATTGGACAAATGTAGTAAGTGTCATGGAGAACACTTTGAAGGTGATGAGGTGGTTTTGTAAAAAACTTTAAATACATAGCTTTGAAAAAAAATTCTTTTTTTCTTTTGGTTCCCTCTAAACAGACTGGATAAGTATGGTGAGAGGAAGAGCTGTGATGAGCCCTTTCCTGATCGAAGCACCCGGTGTCCCTGTCCAGCGTTAATGACTCCCTCTGGTCGACGCGGGCTTCCATGAAAGCACCACCAAGTTTCCCGGCGCTCTCGCTCGGCTCCATGTTCTCTATTGTTTGCTCGAATCTGCACAGTCGAATGCCTTTGCATCATCGAGAAAATGCAGGCAAACATCTTTCCGTGTTCCCAGCTTTCGGCCCAGACCCAGCTGGCGTCAGCCGGTGCCCTGTGTTCCACAGCACCTTCTGAATCCAGCGTGAATTTCTGGCAGGTCCCCGTCCAGGTACGGCTGCAACTGTTTTTGAATTGTCTGCAGCCAAACTGGAACTGACAAATCGAAGAGGAATGGCATCGCGCTCACTGTCAGAAAGTCGTCTTAGCATCTCTCCTGAAGTGCAGCGCTGTCAGCAGCAGGATAATATCTACACTCCTGCGAGGAAAGCCAGTTAATACGGCTTATTCCCACCGGTCACCAGATACTGACGCCAAAGGTGAAGAAACACGGGAGAGTCTTGCCAATGTCTTCAGTCTGAAATGGCTCAACCACGCTGTCAAGATGCATCGATCATTATGAGTGATCAGAAGGCAAAAGTCAGAAACGAAGAAGCATTGGTAGTTGGAAAATCAGGCCTCGGTGGTAGAAACGGAGCTGCAGACCACGTGATCACACTCAGCAGCGCCAATGATTTATTCACTGCAAGTTCTCTTCTCAGCAGCCTAGCCAGCGACTCTGCCTGTGGACCTTGCTAGAAGCAATACATTGAAGTCAGATCAACGACATGTGTCCAAAGAGGTGATGGAGAAACTCCATCTCATCAGCCAGAACAAGGACAGCACCCAACGTTGGAACACACCGCCGAACTGCCTGCGTGAACGTTCACATCAAAGCAGACAAAAGGAGAACCAGTCCACGAGGGTCCACCCTTGAGCATATCCCAGGCTCCACTGAGGGCATTGGCTGAAACAAGCCTCCAGGAATTCGCAGAATGTCAACGGAGATGTTTAAACCGACGGACGCAGCGCCAGAAGCGCTCACTAGCCGAAGTCAAGGAGTTTGGCAGACAGTTGTGGTAATGGAGGGAGGTAGCTGGCCTGCTCTAGCTTCCCTGTAGCCACGAGGCAGAGGGCACACGTGCCTCCCGGCTCCATCCTTCTTTTCCTATTCTGGGACCTACCGTGCCTCCCGTGCCACTCTGCTTCCAAGCTGGCTTCCGTAATCCGTTGCTATGGCCACATAGGATTCAGGACAGTGTTCATCATTAAGAGGGTCCATCAGGGAAGTCGACTGGTTACGACAAGTCAGGCTCAGCAAACCATAAGGACAGCCATTGTCTCTCTGTCAGCAGCCTTGTCTCTCTCAGCCAGCCCTGTGACCTGCAGAGGACACCACCTTGCTGGCTGAAAGCGAGGAGGACTTGAAGCGCTTGCTGATGAAAGTCGAGGACGGCAGCCTGCAGTGCGGATGGCCGCTCAATGTAAAGAAGGCCCAAGTCCGCACCACTGGACTAATGGGTGACATCGCGATAAATGGGGGAAAGCTTTCGCTATTGCTTGGATTGGCTCCACAATCAATGCTAAGGGAGGCAGCCATCAAGAAATCAAACGATCCGTTGCATAGGGTGAATCTGCTGCACAAGTCCTCTTGAACGTTGAAAAGCAAGGATGTTCCTCTGAGGACTAAAGTGCGCCTGGCCCAAACCCGGGAGTCTCCCATGAGCTCCTGTGCATGTGAAAGGCGGCCACTGAGTAAGGAAGGCTGCAGAAGAGGCGGTGCATTTGCAGGGTGGTGCCGGGGCAGAATGCGAAGCGTGCTGTGGACTGACAAGGGGCAGACAGATCTGTCTCAGCAGAAGTGCAGCCGAGTTGCTAGTGTTTGGATGCATCATATACCTGGTGTTCTGTTCCGATGGGGAGGGGGGAGGGGATGGCACACCGACAGAGCCTGGTGAGAGGAGAGGCATCGCCACCCATGGGAAAGCCCTCACAGGCGGCCCGGCTGTCTCGGCTGCCTGCCTTCCTGTAGCAATCACAGGGCATCAGTCCTGCCCCACTGGCCCAGTGTGGCCCACAGGAGGCAAATTTCTCTCAACCAGTTTCGTGGATGCACCCAGCGCATTGGATACCCCATAATCAGCTGGGACACAGGCATGAGGGCTGTGTCCCAGTGGCCTGGAGTCCAGCCTGCCCTGTAGAGATCAGAGAGCGCTACACACCCCAACACAGAGAAGTGAATTTCCCCAAGACTCTTTCTAGCTTGAATGTTCTCAGATCAGCTCAATCCAATTCCTCTTGTTTCCATAGCAACCACCACCCATGCTACTGGGCAGACCCATCATTGTCTTGTTTAATCCGTGCATCTTCAGGCACCAAGGAGGAGGGGAGGGCCAGAGGGGAGGGCCTTTGGAAAGTTTGCAGCTGGGGGGCCCCTCCAGCTTTCAGGGCAGGAGGCAGGAATGGCCTGCCTTCGTCACCTCTGGTTACCAGGTCTGGTTACCAGGTCTGCAGGGGCTCAAGTTCTCCTCCTCACCCTCCCATAGCCTCACTCCTGGGAGTACTCACACTTGACGGTCTCCTTCTCGCGTGCTCAGGGAGCCTTGGTGGCACAGTGGTTACGGCATTTGAAACAGGGAGTGGGTCAGAGCTGCTGTGAGAGCACACGGTAGCTCAGGTGCAGGATAAGTTTCTGAGGTTCTTTGTTCAAAAAAGAGCCCTGATGTTACAGTGGATAAAGCAGGGGCCTGCTGACCACAGGGTCGGCAGTTCAAACCCACCTGCTGCTCCCAGGGAGACAGAGGAGGCTGCCTGTTTCTGTAAAGAATGATAGCCTTGGAAATCCTCAGGGTGGGGAATGTCTATCCATTCTGCCTTATTGGGAGGCCTGGCTGTGCTGTCAGGCTGTGCACCACAAGGTCAGGGGTTCAAGCTCACTAGTAGCACTGAGGCAGTCGCTCCTGTAAGGGTTACAGTATCTGACACCTCACGTAGGCTTGCTGGGAGTTGGGAGTGATTCCAGGACAGTGGGCTTGTGCTTTCGCAGGGAGCCCTGTGAGCTGCGACTAGGCACCAACTGTGAATGGAAGGTCCCCACCCCCCAGGAGAAGCGTGAGGCAGGCTGCTCCCTTGGAAACCCTGCAGGACTACCTGCTCAGGCTCAAGGCCCCTGAGAGTCGGAATGGCCACAATGGGCGTGGGCTTTCTCAGGTCAAGGGGGCCGAATGCTTGCCAGAGCAAATCTTGAAGGAAGGGACACCAGGAAGTATGGGAGACCACCGTTCAAACCCGGGGCCCCCAGAGACGGTGGCTGAGCATCAAATGTCAGGTCCTGCTGCCGGGTCCTCACTCATCTCAGCATGTGTGTCAGGAGCAGCAGGACTTGAAAGCCAGGTTTTGTCTGGTTCATGCTGGGTGCTGAGACCCCTCGGGGCTCTCTGAAGGGTCTCCCAGGCCTAGCACAACCCTCTGATTCTCAGCTGAGGCATCTACTGGGCTGCATGTACCGGGCTGTAGGGAATTCACCCCAAAGCCACTGATGGTGAAGGCAGGGTGGTGGCCTATTTTCGACTACAAGGAGAGCTAGGAATGTGGTGAGGTCACCCTGGGTGGGCAGGGACTGTACCACCCCAAGAAAGTCAGCCACCTGCCATTCGGCCTTCAAGAGAGGGAATTCTATTTCTCCTAATCTGAAATAGGATACCTGTATCCAATGGGGGTCTTAAGAGCTGGTGAGGGGCCATGCTAAGGTACAACTATTAGTCTATCTCTATCCGGAGATAAGAGGAGAGAAGAAAATCAAAGATGCACAGAAATGATCAGGCAAAGGGTGAATGAACCTCCACATCCCTGTGACCAAAAGAGCTAGGTGGTGCCCACCGACCCCTGCTGACCTCTCTGGATGGAATCACTGGGAGGTCCTGGGAAAAGTGAGAGAAAAATGTGAACCCAAACCAAACATTATAAAAAAGACCAGGATGAGGTGGAGGTGCTGGTGGAGGTGCTGAGACTATGGCCCTAAGACACCATTGGAGCCTGAAACTGAACTCACCCCAGGCTCAACTCTGAGCTAAGCAGCAGGCCTATAAGGTGAACAATAGCGCCTGCAGAATACATCCCTTCGAACAACCAACACTCTGAGCTCAAAGGAGCAGTCTTTGCCCAGGGATACTGCTCCAAAGTCAGGAAGGGATAGGAAAGAAGGATGGATGGAACCGGGAAAACATGGGGGCCAGTGGGAAGAGTGCTCTTCCATTAGGAGGATCACAATCAGTAGGTGGATTTTTGGGTGGATGAACCCAGGATTGGCAGGAGCACCATGGACAAAGGCAGCTAACTCCAAGGTGGGCAGGTCTGACTTTTGACTGGAGAAAGAATCCAAGGTCGGCTGGTCAGATGGCAGGGCACGTATGGCTCCAAGGATTGGCAGACAGTACGGCAGGCCGTTTGTCAAGTCCAGTGAATTAGAGGTTGATGTGTCTGATCCAGCGAGAAGCAAGCAAGCTTCCCCACAGCGTCCACTTATATAGGAAGCAGGCTACACCTGGAGGAAACTTTCTTTCACTTGCATCATGGCGATGCCCTGGTTAAGAGTGTTTCATCCCACCCTACTTTTCTTATTGGTTGGCTGCTCACAGCAGATCCCATTCTGGAGTTGATTACGTCGTGTGAGGCCATGGCATGGACATCCACTGCCAACCCACTGAGAAAGTGGGCCCAGCAAAACAGAAACAAAAACAGTCACTGCTGTGGAGTCATTTCTGACTCATAGGGACCCTACAGGACAGAGCAGAACTGATCCCGCGGGGTTCTGAGGCTCTCAAGATGCGCCAAAATCCTCGTCTTTCTCCTAAGGAGCAGCTGGTAGTTTTGAACCACTGACCTTGTGCTTAGTAGCCCCAAACATGATCCAGTATGCCAACAGGGCTCCTCTGGCCCAGCCAAGTTGACACAAAAACCAACTATCAAGGTCATAACCTCCCAAGTAATACAAGAGACTGTACTCTGATTCCTGCACAGTGCAGACAAGGGGCTAGGCAGGGGCTGGGGTTTGGGGGAACAGAGGCCAGCCCGGAGAGATGGGCTCCAGGGCAGCCCAGTCCAGCCGGGAGCCCACACCCCTCAGTCCTACACCCCATGGAAGGTTTATCTCCCTCTGTTCCAGCAGGCACTTTGGTTCCAGCAGGCAGTCGGTGGTAGCAGCTGTGTTTCTGTGTAAGGCAGAGTTGGGGAGTCATTGGATATTTATAACGCCATTCACGGGCCGTGTAAAATCAGCTGACATTTAATTCACTCACTCCTAATGTGTTGACTGAGGAGCCCAGGTGGCCTAGTGGTTATGCGCTGGGTTGATCATTGCAAGGTCCGCAGTTCAAAACCACCAGCCACTCTGAGGGATACAAACGGGGCTTTCTACCCCGTAAAGGGTTGCTGTCTCAGAGGAAGCCCCAAGGGCAGTTCTACCCTGTCCTACAGGGACCCTAGGAGTCAGCAGGGAGTTTGGTTTTGGAACATGGTGGCTGGGACTGCTTCTTTTTGTGAGGTGCGTGATGGTAGCCACCACCAACGACTTCTCAGACTGCCCTTGGACCAGACTATCCCCTCCCCGGGTGTAAGTATTCATGACTCTGCCTACCGGGTGACCATTCCAGAGCTCCAGCTCTCCCGGGAAACCCGGGCCCAGGGGAAAGCAGCTAAACTCAGTCCATGGTCCATCAGCTAAGTAGAGCGGCCTCCTGCTTGTCCTGAGCAGGCGGGATTAGAATTGAAAGCGGAAAGTTACTAGTAGAGGAATCCCATCACTTGCCTCCTCTCCCAATGCCCCCTCCCCCCCCCCCTCCTGCCCACCTTGGGAGAGAGCTTCGGAATCCTCTCTGGGTGAAGGCATCCAGCTTAAGCCTCCAATTACTCGCTAATCATGCAGATTCTGAGCGCAGTCTGAAGAGACACCAGGCAGTCACACTTCACGTTTGCTCCTCTCTGAGGAATCCAGATGTGGCTGTCAAGGCCTCTCCAGAAGCAAACGGGCCTCCCTGAAGGCCCCCGAGATTCTTCTGAGACTGGGGTTGGGACTGCTGCTGCGTTTGGGGGGGAACCCTCCATGCGGCAGACAGAGGGTCCCCTACACAGTCACTCCTGAGAGATGGGACCCCATGGAGCTTCCTGAATGGCATGAAATGAGATACAGGGACCCTCCTCTGAAATCTTGGTGGGTTTGAACCCACTGACCTTCTGGCTAACGGCCTGATGCTTAACCCATTGTGCCACCAGGGCACCGTACTAATGCCAGTCACTCACTGCCATCGAGTCAATGTCAACTCATAGCAACCCTAGAGGGCAAGGTAGAACTGCCCCTTTGAGTTTCTGAGACCCTAACAGTTTATGGGACTAGAAAGCCTCGTCTTTCTTCGACACAGCAGCTGGTGGTTTTGAATGGCTCACCTTACAGTTAGCAGCCCAAGGCAAAAGCAACAGGACTCCTTACTAGTGACAGCAACTCTGGGGCAGAAGGAGCCCTGGTGGAGCAGTGGTTAAAGCACCAGGCTGCCAACACATGGTGGTGTTTTGGGTCTACCAGCTGCTCAGCAGGACAGAGATGTGGCTGTCTGCTTCTACAAAGATCAGTCTCTCAAACCCCGTGACGTGGTTCCATTCTGTCCTATAGGGGGGCCAGGAGTTGGAACTGACTCCATGACTGTGGATTTGGGGTTCTGTAGGCGGTGGGCATAGTTCTGAACCCCACTTTACAGACTGAGATTCAAGGAGGGGACTAAAACCCCTCACTAGATTTGTGGGGAGGGGAGAATTCAGACCATGGGGTCTGGTCCTACCATTTTGCATGTGTCTGTAGGGCAAGCGTTTGTCTCAGGTGCTTTGGACATGTGTGGGGAGGAGGACAGACCTGGGGAAGAACATTCTGCTTGGTCATTGTCAAAGAGGAAGACAGTCAACGGGCTGGTTGAGGTGACACAGCGGCTCTGAGGCCGGTGCAGGCCTGCGCAGTGGTTCCTCGGTCGGCGGCTGGGCTGCTGTTGGCAGTACGGCCTCACCAGCATCCACAGCGGCATAACAACACGTGCTTCCGATGGGCATTTCTTCTTTCAAAACCCTTCAGCGCAGCTCCCAATCTTCTGTTTTGTAAAATGAACTTGGTTTTGAAATTCTAGAGCGCATGGTCAGTGCTCCTTTCTCTTGTTTTGGAAACGGCATGTCCATCGAGCATGGTCAGCTCGTTGGCTGTGAAAATAACACTGGAGCGGCAAGGTGGAGTCACTCTGAGCCCCCTTCTCCCCTTTCGTAGTTGGTGGATCTTCTTCTGCACTTGGCCAGCCCCAGACTGAGGGCTGAAGCAGGACCCTCCATGGCGGGAAACCCAGCCCTGGTGTTGGAAGACGTGGGAGTCTCCTAAACAGCAGCAGTGAAGCCGTCGAATCTCAACCTTCTGCCTCCCGCCATTGGGCCCATCATACTCCCTGCAGCATCAGGGGACATGGCGGACCGCCTTTCCTCCCCACGGAGTAGACAGCCTCATCTCTGTCCCACAGAGCAGCTGGTGGTTTTGAACTGCTGACCTTGTGACGGGCAGTCCAGTGATACTCATTATGCCACCAAGGCACCCTCGTCAAATACTTCAGGACGTGGACAGGTTTGGAAAACGTTCTGCTCAGCTAAGTTTGCCCTTCTCATTAAGATGTATATTGCATGAGACCTCGGTCACGAAAGAACAAACCAAGAAAATGTGGCTTTCACAGTGACAGAAGGGGACTTGGAAGGAGGCCAGGAGTGGGGCAGGGGTTGGGAAAAGGGGCGGAGTCAGAGGAAAAAGAAAAGGAGAGCTTCGATTCCATTGGAGGCTGAGAAACCAGCTGGAAATCCATCCCTCCTGGCTGGATCCGATCTCATGACCTCACCACCTAACGGGGTCTGCGTCTATTGTGGGAAGCCCTGTCCTCAGGGGAACGGCCATTTGCTCCACAGGCCATGCTGAGCAGAGGTTGCAGTGGCTAAGCTTAGCTCTCAGGTGCTAACCACCAGGCTGGAGAGTCAATCACACCGCAAGATGCCACAGAGGAAAGGCCTGGTGATGGGTCCTAACAGACGAGCCAGAGAAAGTCCCAGAGGGCAGCTCTCCGTGACACCTGGGGGTCACTCTGAGGCACCACCATGGGTCAGGCCCATGGACTCAGAGGGGCTCGAGAGAGGCTGGGCCTCCCGTGGTGTTTATCTCTCATGGGTGAGACTGCAAATGCACAGCAAGATACTCCCCTGAGCATCTGCTTCAGGGCAGGACTTAAGGAATGACAGACGGTGACCTTGGAGGCTAGGACGGCTGTAGGCAGAGCCCTTTGGGCAGCCCAGTGGCACAGGGAGAACACTGGAGTTGGGAGCCAGGGCTGACCTTCTCCAAGGGGTTTCTGTGGTGGCTTCATGTGTCTGCAGCCAGCGGCCACACCTCTCTCTCACAGAGTAGCCAGTGGGTTTGAACTGCTGATGTTCCAACCAGCAGCTGAGCATCTGACCCTGAATACCTGTCTCCCCAGGGGTGTGGTCCTTATCACCCATCTGGACAACATCTGGGCGTGCACACCTCTGAGGCCTGGGCCCACCGCACTCCACTTGTTCCCCATGTGCGTTCTCTCTAGCCTCCTCTGTCCTGCCTTCTCGGCTGCCCACACAGCAGGGACAAGAACGGTCGACCGGAAATGGACAACATCCAAATCGCACAATGTCCTGTGTCAGAGAACCACTGATGGGCACCCAGTGATGCACACCCGTGGGAGCCTTTGTGCATGGAATAGGCCGACACCTGCTGTGTTCACGTGACAGAGATGCCGAAGGTGATCCTTCTAGCGGGGTCCCATGTGTCAGCCTCACGCTGTTTCGAGGCCACAGAGCATTGCTTCCAATCATGTGCACCATCCGCCCTCACCAACCAGCCATGGATGAAAAGTAGGCCTTCCCCCTCTGCGAAAGGAGCCTCCTTGGGCCAAACTCCTGGCACGTGGATCATTGGGCACAAATGTGTTCCCATGTCACATGTTTTGGCACAGTTGTCCCAGGCTGCCCTCCAGTCATCTTCCCTGCAGGAGCCTGCGGAGGCGCTCCGGTGCTGGAGTGGGTCACGAGCTGGCCTGCTGACCTCAGCTTCAGCTGTTGGAGAGCCCCGGCTGCCCCAAGGGCTAAAGATGAGGTGTCTGCTCCCACGGAGAGTCGCATCTTGGAAACCCACAGGGGCAGTTCTATTTTGTCCTACAGAAAAGTCGCTGGGGTTCAGATGGACTCTATAGCCGTGAGGCTGGAGGTGGCTCACTGAAAGGTCAGCTATTCAAACCTTCCAGCAGGTCCGTTGGAAGATGGGCAGTCTGCTGCCACAAGGAGTGACCATCTCAGAAACCTAACGGGGCAGTCCCCTCTGTCGCTGTGAGTCCGAGCTGCCTCGATGACTGTACGTTACAGGTTATCCAGGAGGTGCCTGTCTCCCAAACCCTTGTTTGGTTTGGGTTTCACCAGTGGTCTAAATCTTGGCCAATCTGATAGGTGAAAAAACATATGCCACTTTTATTTATTTGATCGGTAATGGAATTGAACACGCTCACTACTCTTTATATCTTCCTTTTGTAAGCTATGTGTTCCAACTGCCTGTCCATTTTTCTGTTAGTATTGAAAAAATTGGGTTAAGAAAATTGGTTTTCTTACCGACTTTGAGAGTTCTTTGCGTAGCCCATTGGGGATAGGAGCCCTTTGTCTGTGGCAGGGTTTTTTGGGATTGTTGCTGTCTTTCGATTTGGGTTGTGGTATTTTAAAGCCAGTCAGATATACAATTTTGTGCTGTAAATTTGTGAATGCTTATGTTGTGTTTGGAGAGCTTTCAAGTTGCTTGCTGAAACCGAAGGGGATGTGGAGCACTTACTGATGATGATAACAAGCAAAACAAAACTATAACCTTCCACACGGATTATACCTTAATATAAAAGGAACACAAAAATTCACCTGACCAGACCAATGAATAAACCATGATAAATGGAGAAATACTGCAGCTGTCAGAGCCTTCACTCGCCGGGACCAGCAGTCGACAACCGTGAAAGCAGGGCTCCGGAAAGCAAACTGCATTGCCTTGGGCAGCCATGCTACACAGGCTTCTTGAAAGGGTTGGAAGGCCTAGATGCCACTTTGAACACGGGGTTCCCCTGACTTCCGCCATGGTGATTTCAACTTCCCCTGTGCGTGCCCACGCTGGACCCAGATAAGGAGGAGAGCAGAACTGATGCCGCCCGGTTACAGTGTTGGCAAAGAGATTGAAAGTACCACGGGCCACCGGAAAAACGAACACATTCACGTTGGAAGACGTACGGCCAGAATGCTCCTTAGAAGTAAGGTTGGTGAGGCTTCTGCTCACGTATTGTGGACACGTTATGAGGGGGGGGGCAGTCCTTGGAGAAGGACATGTGCTCAGTAGAGGGTCAATGACAAAGAGAAAGCCCCTCTATGAGACAGATTGACACGGTGCCTGCACCAATGGACTCAAGCTTCCTTATTGTCGTGAGCAGGACAGGATGTTCAGAATGGTCACACGCCCACCTCTGCGACCCCACTTATAATCAATTCGATAAGCATCGCTAGTGTCTGTCTGTCCGTAGAGTTGGCTCTGACTCATGGCAGCCAGAAGGTAACATTGCCCGGTCCTGGGCCACCTCCAGATGGTTGGAGTGCTGGGACCCTCTGGGGTAGCTGTGGAGACAGCACGTCATTGAAGACCTCTCCTCCCTCACTTCCTCTGATGCTCTTCTGAACTTGATGTCCTTCTTACTTGAGGATGGGTCTTTTCTGAGGACGTGCCCAGGCAACTGCCCTGTAAGCCGGGCCAAGCTTCATCATCCTTGATTCTGAGAAGCTTCTGGCTGTAATTCTTCGGATCCTGATTTCTTCCTTGTGATTAGACAAATTGGATCATGTAACTACCTGCCCCCCATATTTTCTTCTAGCATTGGGGGTCTCAGCTCCATCTCGGGTCTTTCGGGCATTCATCTGGAAGTAAGGACCATGGTTGTGGCCAGGTTTCATGTTTTCAGAATGGCCGTTCAGTTCTTCCCTTTCCATCTTCCTACTTATTAGAAACGACAGCGATGCCAGTCAGGAGAGTCTCTGGGACTCTGCCTGTCATCTCAGTTCCTGTTCTTTTGGGCCATCTCTCAATTCCTTTGCCCAACTGTACTGCTTTATGGAGCTATCACTTGGAATATATTTCCAATGTCTGACAAGGGAAGATCGTCAATAGAACCCTTCTAAAGAATTTTTCTGGCTATTATGTTTATTCACCCAGATTCATTTTATCATTATTTTTTCCTCATTCAAATATATCTCACCTTAGGGTCATATTGAATTTATTTACTACTTTAGGACAAAAAAACTTTATTATACTGGATCTTCTTACCCAATAAGCAGATATGGCTCTCTCGTTATGAAAATAGCTTAGACATTGCACTGGGGCCTTATTATCATGATGTTTTGCTCCATATATGCACTTTACGTTTATTGATGGGTTTAGTTTGAGGTGTTTTAAGGCTTGTGTTTGATTGTGAAAGATGTGTAACCTGCAATGTTTGCTAGTAGGTTGCAATTTGCATATAAAAGATAGCTCTTTATGTAACTGTAAGTGCTATTCCTGGACTTTTTTATTGGTTTACTTTTTTAATAGTATTTGGGGTTTTCCCAGGAGTACAACCTTATGATCTACAGAGTTTGGTCATTTTGCCTCTTGTCTGCCGTTGTCCATAGTGCCTTCTCTGCTTTGGTCCAGGTGCTTTGCTCAGGGTTCCGGAGCAATGTTTGTAGGAGTAGTGATAAACCCATCTGTCACTCCCGTGGAATGCTTCTCCTATCTTTATCTTTCATGATAAGAGTGTTTTTGTTTTTGCTTTTGATTGAACTGTGTATTTCAAAAAACACCCATAAGGGACTATCCACCCACCGTTTCCATGAGAAAATAGCAGACGTGAGAGCTGCTGTTATCAAATGTCTTTTGATTTAGAAGAGCAAGGATCATATCTTTATTTTTACATTAGCCTACTAATGTGATCCAGCACTCACCTGTCGGTTTGTCATCCAGGGGAGATTTAACCTGTTGCTGTGGTACAGGAAGCCATGCCCCTGGTATTTCACATGCCAGCAGCCTCATCCAGGGGGGCAAATCTACAAAATAACACTGGGCACTTCGGGAATCAGAGAGGACTTAGCAATTGAGGAAATAGGCATCAGGATACTTCACCACAGGGATTCCATCTTGGAGGTGCTCACTTGTCTCTGCCAAGGAGTTTGGATGACAGTTCCTTGTCCCATTCCAGAGAAAGGTGGCCCAACGGAACCTGGAAACTGTCAAGCACAACCATTAATGTCAACATGAGTGGAATTATGATAAAGATCCTTAAGCAATGGTTAACCTAGTACATCTACAGAGAACTGCCAGCAATTCAAGCCCCTTATAGTCTGCAGCACAGGCTTCTCTTCTGGAACAACCCAGAGATTTCCCCTAAGATCTTCAACTCCATAGAAGGGGGTCTCACATTACCCAAGGGGATCTCCTTTACTTAAAGTCAAGTGGTAAAGTTTCATCCAAGCGACAAGATGCCTTCACAGCAGCAACACCTAGGCACCAGGACCCAGCAAAGCAGATGCACAGAATGAACTTTCAATGATGTTAAAATATTTTTTTGTTGTTTAAATTTTTTAACGTGATTTAGGTGGAAGTTTTCATTGTGAATTATGTGAAACACTCATCTATGCCAGGAAATCTGGGAGACTGTGACTTGGCCGACTGACTGGAAGAGATTCATCTTGGTACCCACTCCAAGAAAACGTGGCCCATTACAGGATGCTCACATTATAGGATCATCCCATTGATGGTTCATGCAGGTAAACTCTTGCTGAAGACCATCCAACAGTGGTTGCAGGAGGACATTGACAGGGAGTGGCTGGAGGCTCAGGCAGGATTCAGAAGAGGACCCGAAATGAGCGATAGCATTACAGATGTCAGATGGATCTTGTCTGAAAGCAGAGAATACCAGAAAGATGCTTACTTGTGTTTTATTGACTATGTGAAGGTATTTGATCAGGTAGACCATAGCAAACTATGGATGATCTTGAGAAGAATGGGAATTCCCGGGCGCTTATTGTGCCCATGTGGAACTTGTACATGGGTCAAGAGGACAGGTGTGTGCCGATGTCGGGCCCTGTCACCGGACTCATTCAATTCACATGCTGAGCGAATCCTCAGGGAAGCCGGATTAAATAAAGAGGATTGGAGGAAGGCTTGTTAACAACCTGAAATGTGCAGGTGACACAGCCTTGCTTGCTAAAAGTGAGCAGGACTTGAAGCACCTGCTGATGAAGGTCAAGGATTGCGGTCTTCCATATGGACTACAACTCAATGTAAAGAAGACCAAAATTCTCACAACTGGACCAATAGGTCACATCATGGTAAGATGGCTGAAGTTGTCAAGGATTTCATCTTGCTTGGATCCACAATCGATGCCCATGGAAGCAGCAGTCAAGAGGTTACAAGATGAGATGCATTAGATAAATGTGCTACACAGGCCTCTGTAGAGTATTGAAAAGGAAGTTATTACTTTGAGGACTAAGGTGTGCCTGATCCAAGTCATGGCATGTTCAGTTGCCTCCGGTGCACGTGAACGTTGGACATGGACTCAGGGAGACTGAAGAAGGATCGATGTGTTTGAATTGTGGTGCTGGAGAGGAACGTTGAAAGTTCCACGGGCGGTCAGAAGGATAAACGGCTCCGTCTTGGAGGAAGTGAGGCCAGAGTGCTTCTTAGAGGCCAGGGTGGCAAGGCTTCCCTTGCATGTTCTCAGGAGAGACCAGTCCCTGAAGAAAGACATCGTGTTAGGTCACGTAGAGCAGCAGCGAAACAGAGGAAGACCTTGAAGGAAATGGATTGACCCCGTGGCTTGAATATCGGACCGCATTGTAGAAACAGCTCTGAGGATGGGCCAGGAGCAGCCAGTATTTTGTTCAGTTGTGTCTAGGCTTGCCAAGGGTTGGAACCGAATCGATGGCACCTGACAACAACACTAAAACACCAGCGACAACAACAAGGGAACATTTACTGAGCAGATATTTGGTGGTCCTTTTGGCAGCTCATCCACATTTTGCTTCAACTCATCCCTTGCAGTCCCCTCCCTGTGACATCATGCATCCCACTCTGCTGTCTTTGCTGTCCCCATCCCTCCTGCTTTCCTGGGTGGCCTTTATTCTTGGGAGAATGCTGCCATTGTGACCGTAAGTGGTTGGTTATTCTAACAGCGGGGAGAATTCAGGTCCAGCCCTGAAGGGCCTTTTACGGGTCCCATCAGTCTCCACCTGACCAGTAAGCCTGATCTGGTTTTCATGACTTCCCATTCTGCTGCACATATTCCTCCCAACCTACCCAGGCTGTGTTTAGAGCATCAGGCAGGGCTAGCCTGGCACCTTCTAGTTCCTCTGGGCTCATCCTTGTGGTTTTAGATTTTCATCATCCTTCTGTCCTCTAGAGACAGAGAGATCAATATCTGAACTGTAGCTAGTTGTTTACCAGCTTTTAAGACCCTACTGGTGACTCCAACATGGTAAAGGATTTAAGAAATGTTGTGTTGTGGAGCACACATATACAGGGAAACGCGTGCAAAACACAGCCACACACACCAACCCAACTGAACACTGACAGGGTCTCAGAAAGCCCACTGTGTATGTGGCCCCATCTTTTATCATTCCCCTTCCCCTCCTTTCCTCACTGGCCCCACCTGCCACTCCCCTGCCCTCACTGTAGCCTTCAAAGCCCAATTTTTTGGCATAAACCCCTTTTTATTAGTTTTTTTAAAAAATAATAGTGGTCACATACAATATTTGTCTTTATGAGACTGACTTTGCTGATCATCTTGTCTGCCAAAGACTTCCATGTCATGATGACTTTCTGCTTCATTATGGTTTTTAAGAGCTGCATAGTGGCAATGTAGCAGCAAGGAATTACTAAACCCAAATGAAGCTGAACATGTTGGGCGGGGGGGGGGTGGCGGGGGGCGGACAAGAGGAAAGTAAAAGGAAATAGAGGAAAGAATTTGGAGTCAATGGACATTTATAGAGGTCTAAATACAGGCATGTACATATTGAAATATATATATAATGAGATTATATTTTATATATAATTTATATATATAATGAGATGGGAATAGATCTATGGACTTATATTTATCTGTTAAGAATGAAGGCTGCAGATGGACATTGGGCCTTGACTCAAGTACTCCCTTAACAGAGAACACTTTGTTCTAATAATACAGGACTCTGTGATGTTCACCTACCTGACATGATCGCAGAAGACAAAATGGATACATAAGCAAATGTAGTGAAGAAAGCTGATGGTGCCCAGCTATCAGAAGATATAGCATCTGGGGTCTTAAATGCTTGAAGTTGAAAAGGCAGCCATGTAGCTGAGAAGCAACAAAGCCTACATGGAACAAGTACACCGGCCTGTGTGATCATGAGGTGTCGATGGGATCAGGTATCAGGCATCAAAGACCCAGAACAAAATCATGCCAAATGTGAATGAGAGTGGGGTGTGGAGACCCAAAGCCCATCTGTGGACAATTGGACATCCCCTCACAGAGGGGTCACAAGGAAGAGATGAGTCTGTACGGGTGCAGTAAAGCACCGATGAAACACAACTTTCCTCTAGTTCTTTAATGCTTCCTTCCCCACTCTATCATGCCCTCAATTCTACCTTAAAAATTGGATTAGACCGGAACATGCACACTGCTGCAGATAAGAACCCATAACAGAGGGAATCCAGGATAGATAAACCCCTCAGGGCCCAACAATGAGACTAGAGATACCAGGAGGACTATGGGAAGGTGTGGGGAGCAAGGGGGAATCTATCACAAGGATCAACATAGAACCCCCTCCCAGGGGGACAGACAACAGAAAAGTGGGTGAAGGGCTTCAGAGGATGATGTAAGATATGAAAATAATAATTTATAACTTATCAAGGGTCCGTGAGGGAGGCCGGGCGGGGATGGGGGAGGAAAAATGAGCTGATATCAAGGGCTCAAGTAGAAAGAAAATTCTTTGAAAATGGTGATAGCAGCAAACGTGCAATTCTGCATTCCCACCGAGACGGGCTTCCTGTCCCCATCCCTCCTGCTTTCCTGGGTGGCCTCCATTCTCTCCTGCATTTGTTATTTTGTTTTGTTTGGAAATTTGCTCCGTGGCATTTCTTGGTGGCTTTGGTTTGCATTTCTTTTGCAGCCAATGGTCACGAGCATCTCTTCCTATGAGACGCTCTCCACCAGTGAATTGTCTGCTCACGTCTTCTGCCATTCTTGATGGGCTTGTTTGTGTTTTTCTTACTTTGGTTTTCTACAGATTTATAAGATTAGCCCTGTATCGCAGTCGGTCTGTTCTCCCAGTCTGTGGGGTCTCTTGACTCGCTAGAGGACGTCTTCCGCTGCAGAGTGATGTCAGCAGGATAAGGAGGAAGGCCTTCAAGGAGATGATTGACACCTTGGCTTCCAGGTGGTCCTGTCTTCTATTTGGCCTTCATTGTGTGGGTCTTGCCTGGTGAAGGTTGTTGTTAAAGTCGGGGCTGTTCTTGGACTTGGGGCCCATTCCTCACCATCCCGGCATGTCTTCATCTTCTGCTGGCTCCCATTTTATTCAAGCTCTTGGCACAAACCTTGCGAAGTGGGAGTTCTCTCGAGTTGTCTTTTCCATGGCCATCCCTGTCAGGGCTTGGCAGTAGAGAAACCGCCAGGTGGATCCTATCTCTCTCCAGGTGCGTGAGTTGTTGAGCCTGCTCCTCAATGGTGTGAGGGGAAGGAAGCGCGATTTCCCACGAGCCGTGATGCGCACTGCACTGGCCGCCCTGTGGATTTTCACAGGCACCTGGGCAAGAAACTTCTTCATATCAAATTGGGAGCCCTGGGTCAAGTGCTGGGCTGCTAAGAGTGAGTTGGCGCCCCGAGCCCACCGGATGCCCTTCGGAGAAGGATTACACTCTACTGGGGCAGCTTGTCTCTAACCCACAGCAGTGCCAGGAGTTGGCCTGGATTTGAAGACAGTGGGTTTGACTTGAGGTTTCGTTCGGTTGGAGACCTTTCCACCCTACAATCACACCAGGTTATTACTCCCTCCCACCAACCCACCCTCAGGGAGACAGGCCGTGCACATGCAAGGATGGGAGGAAACATGGATTCTCACGGGAACATAGTTTGTTCTGGGGATGCTGGGAGAGGGCAGCTGTCCTTCAGCAGGAAGGAGGGCAGGATGATCCATGTGAGATTCCTCCTCTGTGGTGATCAGCTAGCTGCCTTTTCCCACCCGTAGCCGCCCCGAGTGATGGAGGAGGGCTGCCCAGCTGGGGCTCCTGATGGTCAGTCTTCCCAGGAGTAGACCGCCAGGTCTTTATCCAAAGTGGCCATGGATGGGTTTGAACTGCCCACCTTTCAGCTAGCAGCCAAGTGCTTGACAATGAATGATGCCCCCAGGGCTCGGTGTAGAGCACTCTGCAACAGTTACATGGTTACATGAAAGCTGCTCATAATGACATGGAGGCAGCTGAGGGTCAATGCAAGAGGAGGTGAGAAGAAAGTGGGAAAGGAGTTCTATTGTGGTCAGTAGATATCCAAAGAAGCTGACAGATATCATAAGAAGCCTAGGGGCAGCGGAAGGACAGTCACAGACGTCGTGGTGGTGGAAGTACAGCTGTGGACCGCAGAAGGATGATTGTAGTAGACAGTGGAAGGACTGTCGTGGGCGACAGAAGGACCCGAGCAGGCACCAGCTATCAAACCAGCCCTTCGTTATCTCGCACGTGTTAAAGGCTGACACACAGGTATAATTGGCACCCCTGACTGCATCCGGCTCCTACTTTAAATATCTCTTCTGATGTGTTAAAATTAGCCTCTTCCTCCACCACAAAGAGGGCCTTTGAAGCAAATGTGGAGAAAGTGCTGTTTGTCTGGCGCAGTTGAAAGTGGTCCCATCCATGTCCGGGGTGCAGCTGGGTGACCTTCCAGGAACTTTCTAGGCTGAAGACGTTTCGCTCTCTCTTTTGACTGGAAGCAGAAAGGCTTTCTTGGCACTCCCGCGACTGCGGCCCAGTGGGGGCGGCGGAGCAGGTGGCTGAAGGGAGAGACAGGAGGGAGATGAGAAGCAGCCACTGGCTTGAGTCCTGGGTCCAGGTGCCGGGGAGGGATGGGATTGGTTTATTGATGTCCAGCTCAATTATCCCCATTCCTGGGTGAAGGCGAGGTGTGCCGCCTCGTCCCTCGTGTCTTCTTACGTCTCACACCATTCCTTCCACCCAGGCTTCCTAGACCAAGTCACCCATCTGCCACGGGCCCCACATCACAGCGTTTCATAAAGGACAGCTTACCAAGAGGCACCAGACAGCAGCAGGGCACATCCACTGCTCGGTGTTTTCAAACCTGACTTCCCGGTGG
Source organism: Tenrec ecaudatus (assembly GCF_050624435.1). Classification (NCBI taxonomy): domain Eukaryota; kingdom Metazoa; phylum Chordata; class Mammalia; order Afrosoricida; family Tenrecidae; genus Tenrec; species Tenrec ecaudatus. The sequence continues at coordinate 2,545,758 of NC_134541.1, read as the reverse complement.
GTTGTTAACGCTCGGATGCTTCCTTCCCATTGGAGCTCAAGTTCTTGTTCAAAACCTACCGGAACCTTCTCCAGGCTCCCAGCCTGGCTGTGGTGCCTGGTTTCAGACATGTGCTTTCTGAGCGGCTCCCCGCGCAGGCGTGTGTGTGTGCGTGTGTGTGCATGTGCGTGCGTGTGCGTGCACGCGTGGTGTCCCAGCGCTCTCTCAGACAGTGTTCTGTGACAATCCTGAGGGGTTGTGTGTCCCTTTGGGGACTGAGTGTGCCTGACCCACGCCACGGCATTTCAGTCATGTGGGAGGTGAGACACTGAACAAAGACCGGAGAAGAATTTAAGCATTTGAATGAAAAGCCTGGGGAAGAAGAATATTGAGAATACCATGGACTGCCACGAGGACGAGCCAAGCTACCTTGGAAGAAGTCCAGTCAGGATGCTTCTTGGACGCAAGGATGGTGCGATTTCATCTACTTTGGACATGTTGCCAGGAGGGCCCGTCCCTGGAGAAGGACATCATGCTTGCTAAGGCAGGGTGGCCGCAGGGAAGAGGAAGGCCCTGGACAAGATGGACGGACACAGGGGTGCAAGAATGGGCTCAAACACAGGATCTGTGGCGAGGAGGCCGCAGGGCCGGGCCGTGTTTCCTTCTGTTGTACCTCTGGTCACTCTTAGCCAGGGCCAGCGTGACAACACTCCACACCACCCCCACCACGTGGGACGTAGACCTTTGGGCCTTTCCTCCTGCTCTCCTAGCCTAGAAGCTCTGCTGAGTCCCGTGCACCCTGCTGGTACCTGCGTCCACACACACACACACACACACACACACACACACACACACACACACTCACACAGCAAGCTCTGGGCTCTAGAAACACCGCTGAGAGCCCTCTCCACTGTCAAGTCGAGAAGACGGAGGTGCAGCCTGGGCCAGTGCTTTGCCTGCGACTCCTCGGGGTAGGAGGAGCCCACGGGTGGGTGGGGTGGGGTGGGGTGGGGGTGGGGTTGATCATCAGAATTTCTGATCAAGGCTTGTTCCTGTGAGGTGGTCTGCAGCCCCCAGGAGGAGGGACCCCTGTGTCCTTCAGTGCAGGGGTCTGGCCTCTTTCACCTCTGCTCTGAGGTCATGCTGGGGGAGGCGTGAGTAGGTGTGTATGTCTCAGGGGTGGGGGGGGTGCCCTGGGAAGACTGCTCCATTATGCACACTTGATCACCTTGTCTGGAGGTACTGATGTCAGCCGCCTTTGTGGAATGAAGTTTGGGAGATGGAGTGTGGAGGGTGGCACCTGTAATTCTTAATCATCACCCTCCTCGGCCATGAGGAGGCGGCGGCTCCAGCCTTTTAGGTCTTTCAATGGGATCTGCCTGGCCATGGTCTCCTCGCGTCTTATGAGGCATCTCAGGGTGGAGCGGGGAGGGGCTTGAGCATTGGGCAGTGTCCCGTGGGCGTCTGGTGGACAGCTCACCTGCTAACCTGCCGGACTCACAGTCCCTCCACCTGACAGGGCAGAGGGCAGACCCCTCCCCACTAACAGTTTCCTAGGCTGCCATCGTGGTCGAGGCTGGCGGCCATGCTTTTCTCATGCAAAGGGGCCGTATGATCAGCAGCTGCGTACTGTCTCCTCTACAACACCAGGTCTCCTCACAATGTGCCCCCCAGCAGTGGTGCTGGACAGAGGCACCTGCAAAGGGCCCTGCTGCTGACCCGCTACCAACCATGGGTCGATGACACATGGCTTCCCAGGGACCTTCTGACTCCGGAGAAGCGGGCAATGCGGCTTCTTCCAGCTTCCTTTTCCAAGGGGCAGAGCCCACACAATTATGACTCGGGTTTCTCAAAGTGGGCAATATCGTCCGGGGAGACACTGGAATGATCCAGGGGCAGCGGTGGGCTGCAAAGGCAGGCACCCACAGTTCATCTTGGATTCCGGGCTGCAGTACAGAGCCTTTAGTTGCCAGGAGGTGAGGGTGAAGGGTGAAGGGGCCCTGAGTCTTTTTTTTTCTCTTCTTCCTGAAAAGAGCGTGGTCGGCACAACAGCTTGGGAACAAATGGCATTGATTTAGGTGCCAGGAGGAGCTGAGAGTTCAAATCCAGCCTCCCCGATTCATACACAGAGAGCTCCTGGGCTTTGCACTGCCGATGGGCCCACTGGGGACAAACCATTCCCGTGTGCTGGTCCTTTCCCCCAGCCTGGCACCTCCTCTGCCAGCTGCAGCTGCAGACACTGTCAGCTCAGTGTGGCTCTGACAGCGTGTCGTCCTCTCCCATTCCAGGCTCGGCCGCCCAGTGGTCGGCTTGGCCTGACCCTGGGCTCTGCAATTGCCTTTTGATGGGAGCGAGGTGGAGTGACAGGCTTGCCCAGAGGGTGGCTGGGAGACGCCTGGACGTTTGTGGCTCCAGGAGCGCTGCATGCACAGACCTAAGAGCAAAGGGCAGAGTGCAAATCACACTACTTACTGCTGCTGGTTCAGCGAGGAGAACATTCCTGGCGGGAGAGGGCACAGGCTCCGGGAGTCAGAGGAACACTGAGGTGCAGGGCCGCGCCTGCCAGGCTGGGCTCACCTGTGAAGTCTGTGTGTGGAAACCCACCATGTGCACCTGTGTTCATGCACGTGTGTCTGTTTCCGCTCATGTATCCATCAGGGTTTGAGATAACCAATTATCTTCAAAAGTCCAAACAGACACATGGTTGGACGTCTCTGAAGAGACCTCCCCTGGCATCCGGATTATGTGGGACCCCAGGGGTGCCCTCGGCTGCTGTTAGGGGGAGGTACAAGAAGCTGGGAGGCAGACCCTGCTCCCTCCAAGCCCCAGGTGTTGGGACCCCAGGGGAGGGGGAGCAGGTGGCTATTACTCAGGAGGGAGTCCCAGGTCCCCGCTCAGTCCAATCGCCAGCCCCGCAGTGGGCTGTGCTCACGCAGTAGTGTCTGTGGTCCACTTGGAGTCGGTGCCAGGTCCCGCACTGTTGCTGGGTGTCAGCGGGCCCATGTGATACACAGCGACCCCCGGGACAGAGTGGAGTGGCCCCTCGGGTGTCCCAGGCTGAAATCCTGCTGGGAGCCCCGCCCTGGGCTTTTCCCGAGTCTTTGCTGGGTGGGTCACAAATGCCCACCATTAGCTAGCTGCCAAGTGCTTACGCTTTTCACACCAGGGCTCCTTAAAGAATTTACAACCCAACTCCTACTGCCGTTGAGCAGAGTGCAATGTACAGCAAGCGCATAGGACGGGGTTGAACTGTCCCTGTGGGTTTCTGAGATGGTCAGGCTTTATGGGAGCACAAAGTTTCGTTTTTCTCAGGGCAGCTGTGGGTTTGAACCGCTGACCTAAGCAGCCCTGTGGGTAGGCCACTACACCGCCAGAGCTCCTAGACTCCATTGAATGTAGTGAGTCTATTCCATCCCATGGTGGCTCCGTGTGTGTGTGTGTGTATGTGTGTGTGTGTGTGTGCTCAGATCAGGTCATTTCCATTGGCCTACCTTCAAGTTCACTGACTTTTTCTTCTCTCATCTCTACTCTGCTGTTGATCCCATCCAATGAACTTTAAAAGTCTGATGCCAAGCATTTGCTGTTGAAGATCAAGGCTTGCAGCTGTTAGTAGGGGTGCTTACTCAGTGTAAAGAAGGCCAGACTCCTCACCCCTGGACCAATAGGTCACATCATGATAAACGGAGGAAAGGTTGAAATTGTGTAGGGCTTGGTCTTCATTGGGTCCACAGTCACTGCTCATGGAAGCAGCAGTCAAGAGATCAACGGATGCATCACATTGGGTCAGTCTGCTGCACAGACCCCTTTAGAGGACTGATGAGCAAGGATGTTCCTTTGAGGCCTCAGGTGCACCTGACGCAGGCCATGGCATTCTCCATTGGTTCATATGCGTGGGAGTTGGACATTGAATAAGGAAGACGGAAGAAGAATCCATGCATGTGAAGTGTGGTGGGGGAGACTACTGAAAGTCCCAAGGATGGCTAAACGAACAAGCACATCGGTTTGGAAGAAGTGCAGCCAGAGTGCCCCTTAGGGCCAAGGATAGTGAAACCAGTCCCTGGAGAAGGACATCACGCTTAGTAAAGGAAAAGGGCACGGGAAAAGAGGAGGGGCCTCGACACGTGGATGGACCCAGTGGCTGCCCCAATGGGCTCAGACAGCGGAAGGACTGTCAGGATGGCTCAGGAGCGGGCAGCGTTTCGGGCTGCTGTGCCCATGGCGGCTGTGGGTGAGAACTGACTTGTGGCACCTCACTACCACCACCTCCCCCACCTCCACCACCACCTCCACCACGACCTCCACCATGACCACCACCATCTCCACCACCACCATCACCACCACCACCACCACCACCACCTCCACCTCCATCTCCACCACCACCACCACCACCACCTCCACCTCCACCTCCATCTCCACCTCCAACACCACCACCACCACCTCCACCTCCACCACCACCATCACCACCACCACCACCACCACCACCTCCACCTCCATCTCCACCTCCACCACCACCATCACCACCACCACCACCACCTCCACCTCCACCTCCATCTCCATCTCCACCACCACCACCACCACCACCACCACCACCACCACCACCTCCACCTCCACCTCCATCTCCACCTCCACCACCACCATCACCACCACCACCACCACCACCACCTCCACCTCCACCTCCATCTCCATCTCCACCTCCACCACCACCACCACCACCACCACCACCACCACCACCACCACCACCACCTCCACCTCCACCTCCATCTCCACCTCCACCACCACCATCACCACCACCACCACCACCACCACCTCCACCATCACCACCACCACCACCACAACAAGGTCTCTGGCTTTGTTGCTTATCACAATGATTTCGCTCGCCAAGATGGCCTTGTTAGGCCAAATTTGCTACATTTCAAAGGAGTCTTACTGCAAGGGCAGGTGTGTGTGGGTGTGGGTGGGTGGGGGGTGCTGCCGCAGTTTGTGTCTTTCTGTCACCCAAGTCTCGAATGGTGCATTTGCAGTGGTGGACTGACAGCTTCCCGGGGCCACCCATCTACAGGTGTGTAGACAAGCTCTTGTGTCTGGCTTCTACCACTGAGCACCGTGTCTCCAGGGCTCATCCGCCTTGTAGCAAGTGCCAGGCCTCCATTCCTTCTCACGACTGCATAATATCCAGTATCTGAGGATGGGCACTTGGTTGTTTCCACTGACTGACTATTGTGAACCATGCAGCACTGGGCACTGGTGAACATGTGTCTCTGATCTCACACCCAGCAGAGGAAATGTTGGGCCTTTGGTCAGTTTCATTTACTTTTTCAGATGTTGGCCTGTTTTTGGGAAGTGGTACCAGTCTTCCATTGGCAGGACTGACATAGCTCCAATGTCCTTTTGGCATTTACAACTTACTTCCTCTCGACGACCCGGAGGGTGTGGGGGGGGGGATACCTTTCCGTTCACTTTTCCCACACATTTTTGGAAACCTCCCCCTCCAATCAGTGAGTGCTGGCAAGGAGTGACACACCTGTGTGAAAATAGATGCAGATGAAGAGCCACTGAATAAAAACCCAGCCCCAGCCTGTCCCTGCCACCAGACCGCCTCCATCCCAGCGGACACGGTCACCACTGCCCCTGTGCATCCTCCTGAGACTGTGCACACAATCCTGTCTGCCTTCTCTCCCGGTGTGGCCAGTTCTCTCACAGTGGTGAGCGGCGTTGTGGGCTGTTCTGCTTCTTGCTGCACAGTGCCCGGGCTGTCACTGTCTCTCCCTATATTTCCAGTTCCACTTCTCTACTCCACAGAATTTTCCCTATGGATGGACAGACCCTTGTTCATCCTGTTTCTTGCCGGTGGACGCAGAAGCAGCTCCACCCTTGTCCCTAGTCCATTCTCACGTGGGTGACGCAGGCTGGGCAGTGGCATGTGCAAAGTTAGCGTCTCTGGTCAAATTGGCCTTCCAAAAGAGGTTTCTAGATTATTCTCCAACCCCCTGCGCCCCCCCCCCCACACACACTGACACATGGCTTCACTAAGGACAGAGTTGTAGGAAAACAGGACATTGGCGATGCCGTGGTGGTCGGTGAGTATGGGGAGAGCTGGCAGATAGTGCATGGCCAGCACTGATGGTTTTGTGAATCTCAGGATGGTTTTGAGGTGAGTGAATGTGTGTGTTGAGGGGGAGGCTGCAGCCTGCACCCCTGAGTGCAGTCCCAGCCTGGTGTGCAGCACCCAGGCTCGGTCCCTCAGCACCGAAACCTGATGCCATCGAGTGGTGCCAACGCCTGTGTGACAGCCAGGTGCCATCCTCTCGGAAGCGGTTGTTGCAGCTTCCTCCTGCTGAGCAGCCGCTGGGTTCCCAGTGCCGACCTTTTGAGCAAGAGTTGGTGCTTAACCAGTGTGCCACCAATGTTCCTTTGTCTTCCAGAGACTCCCGCTCTCAGCCCGCCCGCCCTGACAAAGCAAAGAGGAAGACGGGCTGACTCGTTGGATACCTATTTGGCTGCTCAGGCGCCAAACCCAGCCCCAGCCAGGGACAGACATGGCAGCTGCCCAGTGAGGGTGGCACAGGCCAGGAGCTGGGGAGCCCCTCCAGCGCCCTTGCTCACAGAGCCCCTGCCTTTGCAGTCCAGGGTGGGGAGACTCCGCATGGGCTCCAGGCTGCTGCCCCTCCGTGTTGCGGACTCACATGAACAGAAATAAGCAACCATGAAGTTTCCTTTCTGCCCTGTTTCAGACCCGTTTGCCCAAACCCCCCAACCACTTTGGAGACCAGCTGATCTTGGCAGGTGTTCAGGGTCTCCTCTTAGCATTCCAAGGGGTGGGAAGGAACCTTTCCTTAAAAAAAGAAAAAAAAATCACCAAACTGATATATGTTGAGAATGAGGGAACTTTATTACCGGTCGGAAAAGGAGTCTGGGGGAGGGAAGCCCGGTGAGTGATCTCTTTTATTTGTCCAGATTATAAGCATAACTGGCTCCCTCCCGGGAAGCAAAGGGTCTTTTCTTCAAGTTGGCAATTTCTTTTCAACAAAAGCATCAGCATGCCTTTCCCTCTTTCCCCAGCCATAAAGGAAGGCTGTGGTGAAAGGCCCAGGGATCAGGGAGGGATGAGGGGCTGGTGGTGCACTTCTCCCACCTGACTGCTCCGCAGCAGCCTTGAATTAACAATGGCAAATAGTCAAAGGGTATTAAAATGGCCACTGAGAGCCGGCCAGCCCTGTGGCAGTCTTTCTGGGGTCTGGTTGCCTTGCTGGATTGTGTGGGGTTCCAGTGTATAATTTCAGGGAAACAGGGGCATCCTCAAGCCCCCGAGTAGGTTCTGGGCGCACGGCAAAGGACACTTACTGGTTCTGGAGGGAATGCCCTTTCACAGTGAAGTGTGTCGGGCATCTGGATCGTTTTTTAGTTTCCAGGCTTGATGAGCCCTGGAAGACAAGGGGCCCATCTGGCAGGGTGGGAGGAGAGCAAACGGGGGAAAAGAGGCCTCCCACTGGACAGGGAACTTCCCGCCACCACCAGCCTTCCCTCCTGTTTGGCTAAGTGTCACTCACAAGAGCCAGAGAGTGTTTCAAGGGTTCTGCTCCTGGGCAGGGTGGACAGGCACCCAGAGGTTCAGGGCTGTGAGTGGCAGCAGCTGCCTCCAGTGAGAACCTCTTCTCCTTTCTGTGAATGCGAATGGAATGCGGAGGGAGAAGGAATTGTCAGAGGGAGTTTACAAACATTTGCAAGTTGTCAGAAATAATTAGTCTAAAATGGTTCCTTTGTCTCTGCCAGCAAGTGCCAGTTCCTGGTGGAGATCAAAGGCTCCCATGGACTCCTAGTAGATACAAGCTAGCTGCCTTGGGCAGCAGCCTCCTGCTCTGAGGGCGACTGGGGCTGGGGTAGGGAGAAGCCAAGACCACCATGGGGTGACCAGTGGAGGGAACCAACCTGCAGGCAGGGAAGGAGGCATTAAACAGCAGTTACAGCCTTGTAAGGCAAGGCTCCCCGACCGGCTCTCCCCCCCCCCAACCCAACACACAGCCCTCCTGTAAATAGAACAGCAGTGGCCTTTCAAATGTCACTCTTGTAGGTCGTGACTCATAGAGACCCTCACACAAGGGAAGGAAACACAGGCTGGCCTGTGTCTACCCCATGCCCAGCTGTGGGCGGCCCCCTTGTGATCCACAGGGCTGTCATTGGCTCATTCCCAGAATTTGATCACCAAGCCTTTCTGCAGAGGTGCACGGAAACCAGCCCTCAGCATCTCAGCCAGGGGCTTGTCTGGAGAGGCCATCCCTGGAGAAGCAGAGGGACAGCCAACCGAGGAAGGCCGTCAGGGAGCTGGATGGACGCAGTGGCTGCGCCCCGGCTCAGACTCGGCAGTGGTGGTGAGGATGGCGCAGACGTGTTTCCTTCTGGTGGTGGCAAGCTCCCTGTGTGTCGGAGCTGACTGGAGGACACCTGGCAGCACCAACCTCTGCGTGTGAAAGGCTACGTTGAGTAAGGACGGCCACGACGAGAAAACATCCGTACGTTTGGAGATTGGAAAAGATTGGCAAAGGAGATTGGAAGGATCCCGGACGGCCAAAAGGACAGACAAGCCTGTTTTGGAAGAAGGACGGATGACCTCCTCAGCGGCCAGGATGGCTTTGGACACGTTGTCAGGGGAGAGGGCCCTGGAGAGCGCCATCACTGTGTTTGGTAAAGTGAGGGCCAGCGAACGGGAAGAAGACTCTCAGGGACAGGAGTCGACACAGTGGCTGCTACGATGGGCTCCCACATGCGGTGGTTGAGGCGGTGGCGTAAGATTGGGTGGCGTCTGGTCCTTACTGCGCAGGGGTCTCCATGATGACAGCAGCAACAACAACAATATCAACACCAACAATCGTTATGGGAGCAGATGGCCATGCCCTTTCCCCCACAGCGCTGCTGGTGGGTTGGAACCCCTGAGCTTCCACTCACCAGCTGGGCGCTCAAGCTCTGCGCCACTAGAGTTTCTTAGATAGCATGCACATCCCTGAACAACGCTGTGCACCGTCAGCTCACCCGCTCACGGCGGACAGAACCACCAATGGGACCAAGTGCAGATGTGGCTCAGAAGGTTTGGGTGGGATCCTCAGAAGGCACTGGGCCCTTGTCACCAGACTGCTGCTGCAGTTGTTGGGTGTCCTCGACTCGGTTCTGAGCCATAGTGACCCTGGGCACCATGGAAGCAGACGCTGTCCAGTCCAGTGCTGCCCTCCCCAGCCCTCCCCTGAAGAGTCGAACAGAAACACTAGCCTCATGAATGCTACCACTCAGCCTCGGCGCCCACACCCTGGAGTGGAGGTGGAGGTCCTGGGTCACTGACGCTGGTGAAGCTCGTTGTCAGAATGGAGGTGGAAAGCCCATCTCAGCACCCAGGTGTGCCCTTGCGTACACGCCTGTGGTTTCAGAGCAGGGCCCATTTCTGCAGCACCTTCATCTGCATTGCAGCTTCTCCAGGTGGCTTACCCAGCAGAGCATGGAGTGGTTCTTGAAGCCACTCAAGTGGCCACACTTGCATTACAGGAAGGCGTTTCTGGAGATTAGACGCTCCTTTCCTTATTGCCGAGTCTCGTGTTCAAGTGGGCGAGAGCTTAGCTCTAGTTTTTGCAAACCACTCACATGCTGGGAAACAAAACCAAACCAAAGAAGTGACAGGTCACCTGTCGCCCACCCAGGTGCCTCCTTTCCCCAGCAATGGGGTGCCCCACCAATTCTCATCCAAGTAGCCCATGGGGTTATGGCACCCTCTTCCTGGGCTCCACCCAATCAGAGCGGCCGGGGATCCACCTTCCAGAGGGCCCCAGGACTTGGTTCACGGCTGTGCTGTGGCCTCTTCCAGATTCCTTAACCTGCTGGAGGAGGGCGCCATTTAATCATGTGGTATGTTGCTGCTCCTGCACCTGGCCTGCCCACCGCCTGCTGGCCGTAGTGTGGAGCCACCTAGCCTGTGATAGTGCCAGTGAGCGCACGGGGAGATCAAAGGCAGGTGTGGGCAGTTCTGGAGCAGCAGCCAAGGCATTTGTTCCCTGGGGAGACCTCTCTATATCAGGTTCAGTTCTCTACAGCCCCAGTGAGAGGCAGGTACCCAGAGAGAGTGGGTCCCCACCAGGGCTTCAGGCTTGCATGGACACCTCAGGAGGAGGGACACCAGAATGATGTAGCAAGTGGGAGTGACTTAGCAAGAAGCAAAGGGTGGCCTTTATGGTCTCGTGAAGCCTGTCTCCCCTCCAGCAGGGTACAACGGAGTGACAATGTCTCAGAGATGACACAGAACACTGGCCACATCTGGGGACTTAGCTCGTGGCACACACATGAGGGAATTGCAGAGTCTGTCCACCTACAAGTACAGCAGTTGAGGACAGACGGGGCTGAGACAGAGACCCCATGCCAGTCTCCTTACCTGCTCCCACCCCTCTGCTGCTGGCTTGTGACCTGGATGAGGCTGACTGGCCTGCCTGCTCCCCTGCACACCTTGCCTCTGACCACATCCCAGGGATCTTGCCAAACTGGCTTTGTCCCTCTACCACCCCACTATCAGTATTGCAATGAGGGGAGCCCCTTCACGTGCAAATATGACTGCAAACTTCGGACTGATTTGCATTCTAACCAAGCAGCTCTCAGAGGAATTCTCTCTTGTGGAGGGCTGGCTCTGGAAGGTTCTGGAATATATGACCCCAGGCAGAGAAACTCCCCCTTGTGGAGGGCTGGTACCAAATGTTGTAAGATACCTGAGCTGGCCAGAGGGACCACATCCAATGGCTTCCCATTTTCTTCAAGTGAGATGATGTCATTTTTAGCTCGGGCTGTGTGTCAGTCCTGGTGGACTAGAGAAAGAAATTCAGAAACACTCACATGCGTATAAGAAAGAGCTTTATATAATGAGCAATTGCATATTAAGAAAACATCCAGAATTGCTTCTCGGCCTTTTGGCTGAGATCAAGTGTAGTATCTGTTCTTATCAGGTTAATATCTGATATGCCCTCTATCCGAGGACAATATATTAAATGGATTTTTGGAGCAGGGAGTTGGAATAGGAGCTTGCTCTGTCCACCCCACGCATCGACCTGGTATTGCAGTACTTCCAGGAACAGCGCACCCCCTCGGGGGATTCTAAAAAAAAAAGAAAGAAAGAAAGAAAGAAAACATCCAGATCAAGTCTTAAGTCTGATATTAGCCCATATGTTGGATACCAGTTTATAAACTCCTCTTCAGACTCATGCAATACATGCAATGCCATGCAATGCAGGAAGATCACAGGCCAGTGGGTGGGAAGTCTGGTGGATCCAGTGGCAGTGGAAGCATCTCAGTGCTGGTGTGGGTCTCCATGTGGCTCTTGCAGCTCCAGGGCCCTGGCTCCATCAGCACAGCTTCATCTGGCTTGTCAGCAGGAATGTGTAGCTGCCAGAGAGTGGGTCTGACCTCCAGCAAACTATTGGTCTCCATGCCTCCAAATAAGGTAATCAAACTGCGACCTGATTGACAGGCTAAACTCCACCCCTTCACGCTTAATAGTCTCAAGTCGACACCAGATGATGTACTGATTGCAGGCTGTGAAGCCCCCTGTTGTGACCGCTAGCTCCTGCATGGTCACCTCAGGGCCCTTTCCGTAACTCAGCACGCCCACGAAACAGGCTGGGTTTCCTTATTTCTTTTCCTCTTTGTCACTCCTTGTATGTTCAATTTCCATGGAAGTTGAAGGTCACCGAGCAAACTGCTCCTCCACTTCGGCAGTCTGTACACGTTTCTCTTTTGTTGCCTGGTTTGTGGGTCTCTCTGTGAGGCAGCCCCTCTCCACTTCCTCCCCAGGCTGGAATCTCAGCCCCCACCTACCGTGTGGGGCCTCTACAAGGCCTCCCTAGCCCCCTTTGTTTCCTCGGGGTCTCCACACACGCCGCTCCCGCTGCTGGGCGCACCCGTGTCCTTGTCAACTCCAGTCCAGGACTCACTCAAAACCCATGCCGTCTACTTGATCCTGATTCACGACACGCCTGCCGGGCAGGGTAGCACAGCTCCCGTGGGCTTCCGAGGAGACTAGTGCCTCCTCTTTCTCCCTTGGAGCCACTGGTGGGCTCAAACTGTTGACCTCATGCTTAGCAGCTGAGTGTGTATCCCTCAACACCACCAGGACTCCCTTTCAGGCCGCCCAAGCCCTTGCTTCTGCAGAAGCCTCACACACAAGCCATAGCCCTCTGCCTCTGGGCTGTCTCCCCGCTCAGCTCCATGGGGCCATGGCCCTGACCTACGAGTTCAGAGCTGCATTCTTGGTGTCTGGCGCATAGTAGCTGTTCAGCAAACCCTTCAAATGCATCACGGGCCCCTTTCCGTGGAAGCACACCTTAGCCCCATTTTTCCCCCAGTCTCCCTCTGATGAGCCACATGAAGGGACTGTCATCATTCATTTCACCGAGTTTATTTTGAGGGAGATTATGTTGATTCCTAACTGTTTATTCTCAGAAAGCAGGATGGAGAGGCCATGAAAACAAACAAACAAACACACTTGCACAATTGGGTGAGTGTTTATGTAACATTGATCTGGCCCTAGAAATAGAATTCACAGAACAAACGGCAGGAGCCCTGCCCGCTCTGAGTTGAAGTTGCCCAGTTGCCATCCACAAGAAGCCAGGCCACTTCACCTTCCCAGGGCACTGGGACAACTCACATTAGAAAGGATGCTTGTGGGTGAACAGGGTCCAACTCAATGGAGAAGTTTGCTATCAAAGCTTCTAACGGTCTTCCCGGACCGTGGTTCTCCCCAGCTCTTCTGCCGACTTGAGTTATTTTCAGCCTCGTTCCTGCCTTATGGCCCCATGGGTGAGACTGGGGTCTCTCGAAAAGGCAAACCAGCGACACTTCTCCGCTCTTGCCACCTTGCGAGTCATAAGCACGTCAAGTTGTAACCCTGTGTGTTTGGTTTCCTCTGGGCTCTGAACATTGTGCAGCCCATCCTGAGGGGCAATGGGGGCTGTTTCTAGAAATGGCGGCATGAACATTGAGCACTGTGCCTATTGGAATCTGCCAAGTCAATTCTGATTCATGGTGACCCTGTGGGAAAGGATAGCATGAATCCATGCTGCTTATTTGGCTGTAATTTAAAAATGTATATTTATATATACAAACACACAAACTGCAGTGCTGGCAAAGAATATTGAAAAGCACCACGGACTGTCAAAAGAACAATCCAATCTGTCTTGGGAGAAGTTCAGCCAGACGCTCCTTAGATGCGAGGATGGTAGTGAGACTTCATGTCAAGCACGCTGGACAAGCTGTCAAGAGCGAGTCCCTGGAGAAGGACATCATGCTCGGTCAGTTAGAGGGCCAGAGGAACAGAGGAAGGCCCTCAGCCAGATGGACTGACGCAGTGGCAATGATGGGCTCCAACCTAAGACCACCTATGAAGATGACACAGGGCTCGTCTGCGTTCCATTCTGTATAGGGACTCTGGTGGCATCGTGGACTTTGCATGAGGCTGCTAACCCTTCTAATGTCAAGGTCAGTAGTTCAAAACCACCAGTGCACCCCCAGGATAAAGACGAGGCTTTCTCCTCCTATAAACATTTGCGTCTATGACGTCCTTAGGGGCAGCTCTCTGACCTATAGGGTGACGGTGAGTTAGAATCAACTGGAAAGTAGTGAATTTTAGTGACATGTACAGAGAGGTTTATATCAAGGAAATGGACCATACCATTATAGAGGTGGAAAAGCTCCAAGTTCCTGGGTGAAACAGTGGGATTGAAACTCGTCCTAACCCACATAGCTGCAGGGGTTGATGAACCAAAGATAAGTGCGTCAGATGACAGGACATCTGGCTGCAGAGGCTAATGAATCTTAGGTTGGCAGGTAAAGTGGCAGGTGTCTGATGACTCCCAGGAATGGTGGGCTCTGCAGCGGGCTGCTGGCTCAAGTCTAAAGAACCAGATGATACACCAGTCGTAATACCCAGACCCAGGGAAAAGCAAGCCGATTTTCCCACCATGTCCAACTCCTCCATCATGTCCATGCATCTCATCGTTATAGGGGCCAATAGCCAGGTCTTTCTCCCTCAGAGGCTCTGGGGAGGTGCAATCTGAGAGCCTGTGGCTAGAAGCTATGGGCCGAGTCATCGGGTCATCACCAAGGCTCCTTGAGTGCTGGGTAGACACATATACAGGTCCACCTGTGCTCACAAGTATGACTCAGAAGGGCTTAGACTCAGAAGGGCTTCCGCTTGAAGGGTCTGATCACTTGTCGGCACTAAACTTTGAGCTGTATGTAAAGTGGGGGGTTTGGCTAGGTGGTCTTCAAGGGGTGCCAGTTCCTCTAGCCTCTCCTTTAAGACCTATTTCCCTTAAAAGATACAAAGTAGCCTGTATTGACACCAAGTTCGTGGACCTGGTGATCTTCTTCAAAAGGACCAGTGGCATTAACCAGAATAAAAGCTTACAAGCAGCAGATGAAAACTAAATTGAGGGACCCCAGCTTCATTCATCGCCTAGCAACCATCCAGGTTATGAACAACATTTCCTCCCCCAAATGAAAATCCCAGACTTTAGGGGTCCTGGGGGACTTTGTAAATTGGTGGTAGTTTGGTGTAGTGGATTAGACATATTTTCTTGATCTGCCTTCTTCTCACAAGCAACCCAATTATTTACCGCTAATTGAGGAGCAACGCAGACGCACTGGCGGCCCTGACGTGTTTCTGTCGCCCATTTTCCTCTTCATCCTCATTAACGTCTGTCCACACATCCCAGGGAGAAGCATGCCACATGGCTCACCCTCCAAACATGCCACCCAGGGCTCATTTTGCTGCCAATCCATGCACAGTTCTCTGAAGAAAAGGGGAAAATGGCAGCTTGTCCAGAGAGACTGGAGTCTCCCCGTCTCCCTTTCCCCACCCGCCTTCACCCATTCCTGCGCCCAACACCCTTGTCGGTCCCATCTTTTCTGTGCCTTCACACTCGCTTCTCTATTCCCTACATGACAATCTCAGACATGGAATCATATATGCAACTGTTTGGGCTTGATTTGTTTTGACATAAAATGCAACATGATGCGCATCTTCTGTGCCTTTTTTGCTTTAAAACTCAATATAGCTTGGTGAGTTACCCATGTAATTACATGCCCATCTCCCTCACCCTTTCTAACGCAGAGAGGCTGTGCTGGGGAAGTGTTCCACATTTTATTCAGCCTTGATGGGTCTTCAGGTTGATTTACGGCTTTGACTGTCTCAGGAAGAAGTGCCGCCATGAACATCCTTGTACACGCCTTTGAGAGAAAGACATCTCTTTGTCTTGGAGACTTTGACTTATGAGGGCACTGTAGGTCTCCTTGCAGGTTGGGGATTCCCGGAAACGGGACTCTGAGTTGTTTTATTGGGAGTGCTCTTTGGCGCCATCACTGTGGGAAGGAGAAGCCAGTGAGTTGGGCCCCGTGAGGCGCTGGGCTACAATGAAGATGTACGAGGTCTCCATGGACCCCGTATGTTGGAGATGTGTAGAATTGGAGTCTGGGGAGATGCTTTGAACCCAATATCAATGAGTCATGGATGTCGGCTGCCAAGCGCTGTGCATGTTATACATTGAATTGTGTCTTTCAAAAGTCTGCATTGTAAGTTCTTACTCCTGTACCCATGCTGTTGGTGTAGGGGTTAAGCAAGGTCAGCAGTTCAAGACCACCAGGTGCTCCACAGGTGCAGGAGGAATCTTTCTACTTCTGTAAGGAGTCACAGTCTTGGAAACCCACAGTGTTAGTTTTCCTCCACCCTATGGGGTCTCTGTGAGTTGGAATTGACTCGATGGCAGTGAGTTTTCCAAGGGTACTGATGCTATTGATGAAGAATAGTTGCTATTCCAGGAGCTGCCAGCAAGATGAATAAACCTGTGTTGGAAGAAGTTCAGCCAGATGCTCCTGAGGTATGAGGATGATGAGACTTTGTCTCGGGTGCTTTGGACCTGTTATCAGAAGGGACCAGTTCTTGGAGAAGGACATCATAATTGAGAAGGGAGAAGGTGAGGAAAAAAGAAGACGACCCTCAGGAAGCTGAACGGGCACAGCGGCTGCAGCATGGCCTCAAACATAACAATGAGGGTGAGGGTGGCAGAGGGCGGCATGGTGATTCAATCTGTTGTCCAGTGGTTCCCTGTGCCTTGAAATGGACTGAAGGGCACCGAGCAGCAGCAACCAGCTCTGGTTAGGACCCCATTTGGGCATGAGTCTTCTTTGTGATGTCATGAAGCAGAACTATGGTCAGGTCTCTGTGTTAGACAGGGTTCTCTAGAGAAACAAAAACATAGATATAGATAGATAGATGATAGATTTATACAGCACAAAGGAATATAACAGCTAATTAGTCCACATAACAGTACAGAAGGCTCAGTTCAACTCACTTTCATGAAGCAGTTGATGTACTGGAAGTCTTTCAACCCCCAAGGACTAACCAGGTCCAAGGTCAAGGGAGCAGACAGCTGAGTCTTCCCTCAGGCAATGCAAGCAGAGTCCACCCACAGGCAGCAAACAGCAGGGCAGGTCACCAACAGTCAAGCAGCTCAGGAGCTTAGCACTATAGACCCGAATGGGACATTGAACTCAAGCAATGCAAGGAGACAGGATCCACCTGCCTCAAGCTCAAGCAATGTACACATCAGCAGCATGGTGAAGCAGGTCTTGAAGTATCAAGTTCTAGCGACATGACCCACAGGTTGGCTTGTCCCAAGGTAGTGTAGCTCACAAGTTGAGGCAGCCGCATGCTGGTCTGATGACCAGAGAGCAAGAGCGAGAGGGGTGAGCCGTGCAGAGCCACTAATCTCTTTGTCCTCCCATCAAACTATAACCTGATTAATCCCACGTTCCTATTGGAAAGGTTGGAACAACAAACCTATCTACCAGTCTGTTTTAACTTGATCTCTCTTGACATAGAACAGGGAAGCTGAAGTAAGATATCTCACATGATGGGGAGGATCTGTGTCACATGATCTCCAGGGACTCATGGAACAGAATTGACACGGAACAGGGACCTTTTCCTTGAGCTGACACACAGAGGGAAGGTTGTTAGCACTGTGCTGCTAACCCAAGGTCAACAGTTCAGACCCACCCTTCATGTCATAGGGAAAGGTGAGACTATCTATTCCCACAGAGATTTACAGCCCTGGCCATACAAGGCGCTGTGAGTTGGAATGGACACAATTGGCATGCGTTTGGCTTTTGGGATTTTGAACTGAGAAAATGTGTTTCTGTGGTATTTCAGTTGTGGCCACACTTCACCAGAGAACAAACACAGTGAGCAAGCTTGGCTCTCTTCAACAACTGCAGGGATACAGAGGGAAAGGTGGTAGAGATTTCAATGATCCCTCAGCTAGAGGATGGGGAGGCCCTGTCATAAAGTCACGTGTAGGCAGTGGCCCTGGACCCATGGGGGGTGCTGTACATACATATACAAAGGACAGGGAGAGCTTGCCTATCGGGGGCGCGGGGGGGGGGTGACCCAGGACTTGAGAACTGGACACAATTAGAAGAACCAATGACCTGACATGGCGAAGACATTGCCAGGCCATTAGAAGGAAGCTTAGTGGCCTCAAAGATGCACAGGCTGCATCCGTGTTGGGTAACTCTGGGCCAAACACTTGGCTTGTATCCGCTCCGACTCCATTTCATTCCACAAACCAAGATGATTAAGTCAACCATACCATTGCTCCTCCTGGCGCTAATGGTCTGTGGAGAACCGGAGTGGAACTGACCACCTTTCTCAGTGCCTTCTCTGATCACGGACTTGCCCAGACCCGTTCACACACCCTGCTCCTCGTGGCTGAGAAGTGCGTGGACACAGTGGGATTTGATAACTTATTTTTACACAATAAATCTTATAAGGACCAAGTGGGAATCATTAGCAGAAACACTTAATTACAATGACAGCCAAATTAGATGGACGCTAAGGATAGTTCTGCAGATTTGTTGCCCAGTGACCCATGGACCTGCGCAGAAATAGACTCCCAGGAACCTCCGTAAGGAGCTATTACGTGCGTAAAACACCGTATGTGCCAAAAGATTAAATTTAGTGGTGATCCAACCAATTTATTTAATAATAAACCCCATTGAAAGGAACCACTAATTCATGCTGATGGTCACCGTGGTCACCATGGGGCGAATCCCTTTACCATGTCTGTCACGCCAAGGTGAGGCAGTAGGTGGCTGCTTACCTCGAGGGCCATTTGCATGCTGGGATCTTTCTTTGTTCTGTTTCTTGGATGTTTCCTCCCTATGCATGCAGAGAAGTTGCCAGTATCCGCAGACCCACTTGGGCTGGCGTTATTGTTGATAGGTGCCAGTTGGTTCCAGCTTACACTGATGTCATGGACAATGGAGTGGAACGCTGCCTGGCCCTAGTCCCTCCTCACGTTCGTTCCTAGGGCTGAGCCCAGGATTACAGTTCCTGTGTCGATTCACCTAATTGAGTGTGCTCCTCTCTTTCACTAGCCCTCTGCTTTTGCTGTTCATGGGTGGGGAGTTTGGTTGAAGTTCCTTGTCAGGGTGCGCACTCTAGTGGAGTTGGGTGGGCTCTAGGCTGGGGAACTGAGCAGGGCTTCAGGTGTGCATGGTGCGTGTAGCTCCTGAAGACCAACCAACCACCAACTGGTTGCCGGAGTCAATTACAACCCATGATGACCCCACAGTTGCCAGAGTATCTATGCTGTTTTTTGTTTTTTTTTTACAGTGGCTGATATTTTGGGAGTTCAATTAACAGGCCTTTCTCAGGTGGCATCCCTGGGCAGACTTGAACTGCCAACCTTTTTGTTAGCATTGAACCATTTGCCCCATAGGAACCTCCTTCATGCAACTTTCATTGCTAACAAGTGGGCCCCATGCTCCTCGTTCAATAGCTCAGTTGGAGAGCATGAGAATTGCTAGAAGTTGACAGATAGCCGCTCCGGATCGACTATATCCTGCTCTGCTTTTTTATTGCTGTGAAACAAATAAAAAGCGAAACATTGGCCATTTCAGCCTTTTGTGCATGTGCTAGTTAATGACACATGGACTATATTCATTGTTGTGGGAAGCCACATCACTATCTCCTTCCAAATTTCCCCAGCATTCCTCAGCAGTGATCCCGCTGCTTTAGTGACCACCGTAAACATCCTTGGTCTCCATCGATTTGCCTGTTCCAGACAGCTCATCTAGATGGGATCATACCATCCTTGCCCTGTTGTGGCTGACTTTGGTGCTTAGGTGGCACAAATGGTTTGCCTTCAATTAATAATGTACAGACTGGTTTTCAAACACACCCAGCAACCCTGTTGGACAAAGGTCTGGCCAGCTGCTTCCAGAAAGGCCACGGCCAAGCAGACGGTTCTACTTCTGCAAAATACAGGTGCCAGGAGTCAGGATGGAGTCCACGGGAAAGGGTCTGTCTTTAGCGACTAACTTATTTCAATCAGCATGATATTTCCAAGGTCCATTCAGGGCAAATACTTTCCAATTTTAATAAATTTATGCCATTTCTGGATGGATGGTATCTTCTCTTTACACTCACCTGTCAAGGGACTCTTGGTCCTGTCTACCTTTAGCTCTTGTGAATCATGCTACTGTGAAACAGGGGTGCAAACATCCACGTCTATACTTTTCATCCTTGTGGCTATTTACCCTGGAGTGGAATCACAGGGTTACTGATAGATAATTAATTTAATATTTCCATGCCCAACTTTCTGAGGAAGCCCCTGTGATAGTTTTTTGTGCCAACGTGGCCACTGTAAGATGATATGGGTAGAGTTTCTCCTGTCAGTTGTGTCGCAGCTTGATGACCTTCTTTGCCAGTGCGACTGAGATAAATGACTCTTTGGAGGTCACCCTCCTCCACCATCTACTCCCCGCCCCTCTGCCTTCACCTTCCTGCTAATGAGCTACTCTGAGACCCCAGTGAGTCCTGTGACGTGGCCACCGCCATTGGACCCACACAGCTCTGCACCCACGGGCCTGGGATCCCCATGCATTCTGCATCACTGCGTGTGGCTGCGGGAGTCCGAAGAGGTTCTTGAAGGACTTGAGTTGGGCTGGCCTGGGCTGTTTTATTGGTACATGATTGATTCTTGATACAAAGCTCTTTCTTACACTTATGTGAGTGTCTCTCTCTGTTCATCCTGGCCTAACACAGCTACCAACTCTTTTCCATGTCCCACCAGGGACTGATGAAGGTTCCAGCTTCTCCATTTCCTCATCAACACCTGCTGCTTTCTTTCTCTCTCTCTTAGTGAAGCCGTCTTAGTGGGTGTGAAGTGACAGCTCAGTGTTGCTTGGATTTGCTTTTCCATCTTGCACTGATTTTTAAGATCATCTCCAATAGATTGTTACGCTTCTCTCAGTAGGGGTCGACTCAGGGCCGCTGACTGGTCTTTACTCCACCAACGAATATATAGACTGTGATACCCAACCCAAATGCACTGCCTTCATGTCACGTCAGTGCCACCTCGCAGCAACCCTGCAGGACAAGAGAGAACGGCCCCTGTGAGTTTCTGAGAAGGTAACAGGAGTAGAAAGACCTGTCTTTCTCCAGAGGAGTCTCTGGGAATTTCGAACTGCGGACCTCGCAGGCATGTCAACTTGGCTGGGCCAGGATTCTCCCGTGTTGTGATCCGACACAGTGGGGTCACTCCTATGATGGTAGCTTCTGTAACACAACCAGGCTCTTGTGGGGAGAGCAGGGTGGAATGTTCCTCCTTAATCTGGCCATCATCTTGATACAATTGAAGGAGGTTTCATTTGGGGTGTGGCCAACTCTTGGTATCGGCTGACA
Source organism: Tenrec ecaudatus (assembly GCF_050624435.1). Lineage (NCBI taxonomy): Eukaryota > Metazoa > Chordata > Mammalia > Afrosoricida > Tenrecidae > Tenrec > Tenrec ecaudatus. The sequence continues at coordinate 2,525,018 of NC_134541.1, read as the reverse complement.
GCATGAGGAAGCTAATTCATTTCTACTGCTGGATCAGGGTCCCGTATCTGGTTTGTCAGTTTCCTGTGACAGAGCTTGCGGATCTCAGGAGCCACCAGCAGTCTGCTGACCTTAGCTTTGTTAGGCTGACCTTGGATTCATTCAGCTCTTCTTCCACCAGCCTGTGGTCTTCCTGCTTCATCTTCCTGCTTCCTGTTCATTGGTCCCTTCAGCCACAGGAGTCAGGAGAAGCCTCTAGCTTATGTCAGACCCACTGACTTAAACTGGACTGGACCGACCCACTTCTGCAACTGTGGGCGTCCTTTCTTGATATCAATCTCTTTCTACGCACATACAGACAAGTGTCACTGGTTGGCTTCTCGAGAGAACCCAGCTTAACATGTATGATTCTACAATGTTTGTGTTGGTGATAATAAGTTTAAGACTGGATTCACTTAAGCAAAACTGGAAACCAGCTGACTGGAAATGCTATGTGGCTTAAGTGATGCTATGTGTTAGGTGCCGGGACAGTAGAATCAGGGGTGGTAGACGGTGTGTGGTTGTCTGAAGGTTGGACATCTGGACCTTATCGGGGTCTGGCCATGCCTGGAGCCCAGGTCACAGCCAAGCAGTCAGTGTGGCAGCAACGTGGCACATAGTCTACTTACCACATTCTGAAAATTAATTGCCACGGTCGGGCAACTAATACTTTTTTTATGTTTTAAGTAGCTGATAGGGTAAGTTGATGGGCATCTTGAACTTCATAAAATCTCTTAGTGGTACTTGTGATCTTAGGTGGATCCTTCTAAAGTTCCAGGGTGACAGCACAAGGTTTGGACCCAGGTGGGGGTGTCTTTACTCAGTTGTCGCAATGTAAGCTGCCACTGAGTCAAAGCCTGCTCACAGAGGCTCCCCGCGTGCAGGGTACAGCTGTGCTCCCCAGGGTCTCAGGGCTGCGACCTTTGACCCTTGGGAAACAGACCCAAATCACCAACCTCTGGCTGGTCCTTGAGTGCTGACCTGTGTGCCTCTGATGTCGCCCAGCAGAAGGGTGGCTGGTGTCAGGTTGATTCTGAGTCCTGGCGGCTCGCTGGTGCAGAGGAGAGCTGCCCTGTCAGACTTTGAAGGTGGTGACCTTGGGGACGCTCATCTTCAGGCCTCGCTTCTAAGGGGTCTCTGGGTCAGTTTGAAGCACCCACTTTCGATTAATCACTGAGGACTGAATCCTCTGTGCCATTCCATCCCTCCCACTACATAGAGACCCTCAAGGGCAGAGTAGAGCTGCTCCTTCGGGATCCCTAGGCTGCCAGCTTCCCTGAGGCTGACTGCCATGCCTGAAGCCCAACACAGTGGCAGGAGGATTTGCACCACCAACCTTTCACTTAGCAGCGGAGCACCTTAACTATGAGACCACTCAGGAACTGGAAAGCAAACTTCTGAAACTTGCGTGCACACACACACACACACACCCATACACGTAACACATTTTTTTCTCCGGGTTGATGTTAATTCAAAGAGGTTGGCTGGAATCAGACAGCGAGGTGGGTGTCCTGTCGTGGAATAACAACCCTTTCGGATGTCTCCTGGCCAGTGTCTCGCTGACAGCCTGCCAGGCATAAAAGCATCTTTTCATAACACCGACCCTTCTCTATGGAAGCAGCTGTATCCTTCAATAGCACCCTCACCAGCCACCAAAAAGACCAGTGCTCTGTGTGAAAACCGGATTCTGGAGAAACGGTCTTGGGCTGTGGTTTGCAAGGACCTCTTCCAGCTCCGGGTCCTTGTGCTGTGACGATCAGGGCATTAAGCTGTTTCCTGCCGATGGAATTCTTCCCCTTTGGACTCGGAGTGCCACGCGATCCATTAGGTGTGGAGGATGCACAGTGCTCAGGGCCGCCGCATGGTCCCGGCCGGTCCCCACACAGCTGCTCAGTTGACAGCCTTACGTCATCTTTTACGAGGGCGTCAACTGATTTGCAATTAAGTTTATATTGTCTAATAAAATCTGGGTGACATTTCAGCTGGCAGTTTATGTCTCAGTAAAAGGCTTCAAATGTTATTGCCCTCAGAATTCATGCGACAACCCCAACGTAAACCTTTTATTTCTTGCTGGCTGGCTGGCCGTGCTCCCAAAGGGAAGGGAGGAGTGGGGAGCCGGGTCAGCACTGTTGCTGGATGAGGGGTCGCCGACGCCCGTGGTTCCCTTCTAGACCCTGATGCCTTGCGCTGCTGACATGAGACCCGGGGGCTGGGCTGCGCCGCCTTTACTCTTGGGCTCCGGGTGAGGAGGATTCCTGTCAAGTGGAAGGAATGAGGAAAGGGCCCGGCTTGCTGGAATTCTCTGAAACTTCAGGGTCTGAGTTCCCTGAGGAAGAGAGACTTTCACTTACAATTGTCTGGTTTTGTGTTCTCAGCCAGGGCGGTCCTCTCCCCCACCATTCCCTTCACCCTGGAGAACAAGGGGCCATTCCTAGAGACGGAGTCATTCTGCTCAAGGACAAAAGGGCCTTTCTACTCATGGGGTTGCTATGAGTCAGGATCCACACAATGGTGGTTGTAAACCATGGAATTGACAACCAGGCTGAAGGGAGAGTTCCACCTAGTGGGTGGAGGTCAATGTAGCCCAGGATGGGGCAGTAATGGTGAGCCTGAGAATCCCTGACCCAGGAGGGATGTCCCATGAAACAGAGCCATGATGACCCACGGTGGCTGCCCGTGTGAGTGTGATCAACCCTGGACAATGATGGGGCTCTCAGAAGGACAACACTAACCCCCATCCCCAAGCCCACTGCCATCAAGTCAATTCGGATCAAAGCAGCACTGTAGGACAGAGAGAATTGTCCCTTTTGGATGCTGAGATTGTACATCTTCATGGGAGCAGCAAGCTTCATCTTTCTCTTGCAGAGCAGCAAGTGGGCTCAAACTGCTGGCCCTCCAGTTAACTGCCCAATCTGTAACCCAGCAGGCCAGCAGGCCTCCTTGCAGTCCTGGGTAAGGTACAAACAACACTGTAATTGTCAAGTGCGTCCATTAGCGTGGGTCCATAACCAATGCTCATGGAAGCAGCTGTCACGAGATCAGAAGACTTGCTGCATTCGGGCAATCTGCTGCACAAGGCCTCTTCAGAGCGTTGAAAAGCAAGGGTGTTGCTTTGAGGACTAAGAAGCACCTGACCCAAGCCCTGGTGTTTTCAACCCCCTCAAATGCAAGTGAGAGTAGGACATTGAGTAAGGAAGATTGAGGAAGCATCCATGTGTTTGAATTGTGCTGGAGAAGAATGTCGAAGGCACCGTAAATGGCTGAAAGGACAGCCCAGTCTGCCTCACACATCTCCGGCATCTTATCAGAAGGGACCAGTCACTGGAGAAGGACATGCTATTGGGGAGAAGACCAGTGACAAAGAGAAGGCCCTTGGTGTTGATGCTGTGGCTACAGCCGTGAGATTGGGCATAGGAACCACCGTGGGGCTGGTGCAGGGCCAGGCAGCGTTTCAGGATCTCGATGGGTCTGGGTGAATTCAAGGGCCCCTGACAACAACAACAACAACAACAACAACATTGCACTGGACACATCTGCAGCCCAGGGCCTCTGCAATGTGCTCGATGGGCATGCCACCCCGAGGACTGAGACACACTGACCCTGCCCTGATAGTTTCCATCGTATACACGTGACAGTGGGCAGCCGGCAGGAAAGACCGAAGTGGAATCCACACAGTTGAATGACGGTGCTGGCAGAGAATGCTGGACTCACCAAAGAACCAAGGGCTCTGTTTTGGAAGGGGGTACAGTCAGAATCCCTCTGAGGGGCCAAGCTGGTGAGACCCCATCTCACGTACTTCAGACACCTTTTGGGGAAGTCCCTGGAGAAGGACACCAGGTTTGGTCAACCACGGACTCAAACCTAACAGGGCCAGGCAGTGTCCTGTTCTGCTGTACAAGGGGTCGCTATTAATTGGGGCCAACTCAGCGACGTCTACCAACAAGAACCCCAACGCCACTGGGGGAGCAAGCCCTGCCCCGGCCCCGCCTCATGTGGAGTTGCAGTGAGGGACATCAAAGGGGAAACCCCGCAGAGACAGACAGGAGCACACAGTCCATTTTGGAAAGATGAAAAGACCTTAGGACAGATTCCCATTTTCTATGGAGAGGGATTCGATTTCCATCATGGACCTCACCGTCCAGTTTCAGGCTCATCTTGGCGGGGAGGAGTGGGGGTAAAGAATGCCTGGTGCATTTAGAAACAACCTCATGGGGTCCTCAGGACTTACACCCCTAAAATCCACCAACGGGGGCTTTGGATGGACCTCCGGTGCAGGGTGGATGAAGTGTGGGAATGTTCCACCACTCATACAACTTGAAAATCTAGAGATTCCAGAAACGAGAGCAAGTCATGCATAAAACATCACCTCTCCAGGCGAAGTCCTGTCCCACTCTACCTGAGGTGGGGAGGCAGGTTAGAACACGTGCACCTTGGTGGAGCCCCAAGATCCTCAGCCTCCTTGGGGAAAGAGGCCCTCTATTTTTAGCTCCCCTGGTCCTGACTTAGAGCATCTGCATTAATCTCCCCCCACGGCCTTCCCGCAGATAGAATTTAAGAGGCCCTGAGGACAGCACATTTATACTGACTGTGCAGTTTCCAAAATCATGCAGAAGATGAATGGCTCTCCGGGAGGGGCTGGGGTTGGAGCGGAGCTTGAAATGGCACATTTGACCCGAAGCCGGGGAGCTGAGAGTGGCCTGCTGGAGTCTGAGCACCCGAAGTGCCCTGAGATTGGAGATGGATTGAGGTGGACATGTGGTCCTGTTGGAATCACTGAATTAAACAGTCTTGGAACTCAAAGGGCAGTGGCTCGTGCCCTGCTGGGCTTTCCTGGGGTGTGCGGGGAGGGGGGAGATGGGGGCTTGGAGATCTCTGGCAAGGCTAGAGGAGTGGCCCTCTCGCCCCATTCTTCATCGGTCTGTTTTATAATTGGAGGAAGCGAAAGATTGTGTTATTTATTCAGAAGGGGTTGCCCCCTCTTGCCCCATCAAACTCACTGCCATCGAGCTGACGCTAATGCAGCGAGACCTTCCAGGGCAGAGGGAACGGCCCGGTGGTTGCTGAGGTTTTAAGTCTTTATGGGAGCAGAAACTTCCTTTTTTTTTTTTTTTTAAGAGCAGTTGGTAATTAGTTGTAGCCTAATTCATAATCCATTATTGTACCAGGGCTCCTTTCAAGTGTGGTGGGGCTGATAATTAAAATATCGAAGCGAACCTACTCAAAACAAAAAGTGCCATCTGACTGATCCTCACTGCTAAACAAGCAGGGTAAATGAAGTAGTCTTGGGGATTAGCCAACAAATCCCTAACAACTCCCTCCCCCCGCAAACAAACAAACAAACAAACCTGTGACAGGTAGCCTTATTATGTCAACCTGGCCAACAGGAACATGTGGGGTTAATCAGGTCATAGTTTGATTGGAGGACAAAGAGATTAGTGGCTCTGCATGGCCCATTCCCCCCCTCTCTTGCTCTCTGGTGATCAGACAAGCATGTGGCTGCTTTAGCTAATTCTCTGCCTCAACTTGTGAGCTACACTACCTGTGGGACAGCCAACCCATGGATCATGTCGCTAGAGCTTGAGGTTCCTTTTAGACCTACTTTACCATGCTGCTGGTGTGTTCATTGCTTGAGCTTGAGACTGGTGGATTCTGTCGTCTTGCATAGCAATAGCCCACCCGGGTCTGTTTCGTTAAGCTCCTGAACTGCCCTGCCCGCTGTTTGCTGCCTGTGGGCAGACTCTTCCTGTATTGCCTGAGGGAAGACTCAGCTGTCTGCTTCCTTGGCCTGGGACTTGGCAGCCCTCATGAGTTGAAGGACATCCAGTATATTATCTGTTCCACAGAAGTGAGTTGAACTGAGCCCTCTGTGCTGCTGTGTGGACTAATTAGCTGTTATATTCCTTTGTGCTGTATCAACTCATGTATATCTAGTCCTAAGTGTCCTGGTTTCACTTCCCTAGAGAACCCTGCCTAACACACAAACCAAATAAATAACAACAAAAACATCACCCAGAAAACAAAACCAAGAGCTGTCCAATGGATTCTGACTCACGGAGGCCCTATGGGACAGCATAGAACTGCCCTAAAGGGATTCCAGGCTGGGATCTTTATGGAAGCACATGGCCTCATCATTCTCGTATGGAATGGTGGCTGGTCATCCAGCTAGCAGCTTTATGGTGAACCACTGTGCCAACAGGGGCTTCTCCTGGTGTTAGACTTCAGTTACAACTGGTATCAGTCACTATGGAGTTAATTCCAACTCCTAGTTCCCCACATATGTTGTGGTACACCTGCGTTCCATAAGATGTCCATGGCTGCTGTCTGAAGTGACTGCCAGGACTTCTTCCAAGGGGTCTATCCTGTACTGGAACATCCAGTTGAGATGGAGCTCAGCTATCCGAAAGACTAGTGCCTGGAGTTTTAAAGGCATGTCTTAAACAAGCAGTCATCTAAGTGAGGTATCAACTAAATCCACTTAGAAGAAGCACATCAGCCTGTGTGATCCAAGGATTATAAATAATAAAATCCAAGACCAGAGGAGGGAACTGCATTAGAGCTTAAACACTAAGCATCCAGTTTGCAGACGCCTGTGGATGACAGTGAAAGCCCAAATCCATTTGCAGGCTCCCAGCCGGGATTAAGCCTCCAGAGAATCCCCTCTGACCATTGACAAGGATGTGACTAGTCTTGCTGTCAGACAGAGTGTTCTGGAAATTGCACTGATGGAGATGTAGCTGGTTAAGCAGAGTAGACGCAAACAAAGAAGGACTGGACAGTGTTTTGTCCAGTTGTACATGGGGCCACTATTGATTGAGAATCACTCAGTGACATCTGACAACAAGAACCACAAAGCCACTGAGGGAACAAGCCCCGCCTGATGTGTAGTTTCAGGGACTGACATCCAAGAAGAAAGCCCGCAGAGACAGGAGAAGGATAGCAGAGAGCCAACTTTGGTGCAAAGAATCCCAGGGACTGACTCCCATTTTCTGTGGTTATTAGAACCTCTGGCTGTCAGGTGGGGAGCTGGGCAGGGTCACTGGTGCAGCACTCCACCCTGTCCCCCAGGGCTATACCTTAGTGTCCTTGCTGTTCTGTGAGCTGGGTCTCCAGGTGCCCAGCTACAGAGTCCGGTAGTGGCTCATGCCATGGGGACACTGTAAGGAGTGTGGGTGGCCCCACCTAGAGGTCTCCATGAGTAGTCTGGACAGTGGGCTTGACTCAAGGATGGAGGGGGGGGGGTCTAACGTTGCAAATACAGTGAGGGGGGGGTCTGCGCTCCCACTCTACCAGTGACTTTATGCCCTGAAACAGGCAGCATTCATACCTGGGCAGCAAGCAGCAAGAATCAGCTCTGCCTCCATCATTGCACGGGACACGCCACCCAAGCCAGTGCATCTCAAGTGTGAGCCTGCATCTCAAGGCCTGCGAGTCTATTCAGCCTCAAGCTACCATAAAGGACAGGGTGGAAATGCTGCTGTGGGTTTCTCTCTCTCTCTCTCTCTCTCTCTCTCTCTCTCTCTCTCTCTCTCTCTCTCTCTCTCTCTCTCTCTCTTTCTCTTTCTCTCCCTCCCCTCTCTCTTTCTTTTTCCTTCCTTCCTTCCTTTCCTTTCTCTTCCTTCCTAATTAATCAGAAATTTATACATATATCATATCATTTCCATAATTCAATCACATCAAGCAGAATTGTGCAATTGCTACCGCAATTGGTTTCAACACATTCTCTTTCTTCCTGGACTCATTGACATTGTTTTAGCCTTAAACATCACCCCCCCACCCCACTACACTCCCCCTTCCCACCACCCAAAACCCTTATTCTACTTGCTATCCCCATAGGGTCACCAATCCTGGGCTACATACACCTGAATGCAGAAAAAAAAACCCATATAACAGGACTTCAAGAGGGTGACCACCAATGACATATCCCTCAGAGATATGCCCTAATTTGAACAAGCAAAACAAAACAAAACAATATAAATTCAACATGCAGATGTTGGAAACCAGATCAAGTGCATCATGCATGGGGGTGGGGGATGGGATGGACTGACAAAGTTTTAACTGTTAGGTCAGATTTATACTTTTGATCTACACTCCTCTCTCCCAAGCACCCTGTTGAGTGACCACTTTCCTCCCATCCCTCAATTTTAGAGAGGAGGGGTTCTCCGGAGGCTTATTTCGTAGCTAGCTCCATGAATGGATCCATGTCATCCATTGCCTTCTGCACAACGGATTCTCCCAATTCAGAGTCTGATGCTGATCCCTCCTTCGACTTTGGATGGTATGGATTCCTGTCCTTTGCTGACTGGTGATGGTGCGCCTCTTCCATGTGGACTCAGTGGACATCTCACTTAGATGGCTGCTTGCTTGGAGACAAGCCTTTAAGACCGCAGATGCGATTTTATCAGATAGCCAGGCACCATCTAATTTCTTGGCCATGCTTTGCACTAGCACCCGTATCTTCCGTGTTCCCTTCCTGAGGACGAGGATGGAGCAGGACCATGAGGTAAGAGCTAATTGTTCTTAAGTTGGAGCTAGGATTTAGTGTGAACCCAAAACCCATTCCTGGATCTATGTTTTTTTAAATGTTATTTTAATTTATTATTACTTTGGAGTTATTTCATATGACATATAATTCCATAGTTCAATCACAGCAAGCAGAATTGTACAATAAATGTACAATAATTGATTCAATAATCAGTTTCCAAACCTGCTTTTTCTTCCTGGATTCCTTGACACCATCTACCTTTGATCAGCCTACCCCTGTAAACACCCCCCATCACCCCATCCCCAAACCCTTGTTTTGCTTGCTGTCACTATAGGTTCATCAATCTTGGGTTTTATCTACCTAAAAACAGAAAAACATATCACAACTTCACGAGGGTAACCCCCGATGACATAGCACCTCTGAGATACACTGACATGAATAAAGAAAAACAAAATAAAACAGAATGAGCATCACAGGTTTGCTGGAATAATACATATCTTAATACAGCATAGACGGCATTGATGTAGCAAGACCATGCTCACCAATCTTGGCACCGCTGTCTTCTGCCATCTCAGACACCATGTCTTTTCTGACTTAAGACCTCAGGTTATAAATGTGTCTGCGGCCGAGTCCAGTTCACCCCGTAGAGTTCTTGTATGGGGGTCTCACTGATGCAGCGCCTGGAGCATGCTGTGTGCCCCAAGATCTGGATTCAGGGTGTCCAGGGCACCTGGTTGCACTCAGAAGCTTGGGCCAATGTGGCTTCTCTGGCGCAGACCACCAAGTCCATCCCCCCATCCCTGTGTCCCCTAAAGCATTTTCAGTCATTTTTCCCCCCACCTGGAGGTCTGTCCTCCCTGTTTTCCTACCAACAGATGTGCATTTGTGTTCTCCCACTGTGTTTGCTGCCTTTCTCCAATCCGGACCGACCTGTTATTCCCACCAGTGCCCCTCCTCCCACTGAGAGGGCTGTCTACCTGTCCGGGGAACCTCAGCAAAGATTTGCATGGCAGCCACTATGTAGACAGCACCCCCTTCCTCTCCCTTGACCATTTTATCCCAGCTAGTATGAGGTGCCCTCTGGCAGTGACCTTCAAAATACTTACCTAGAGCGGATGGGGTATGGTTCATTGGCACTGGTCAGGCTCTCAACCAGGCTGTCAGGCTCCACCCCCCATGCCAGCTGACTGGATGCCCTACAAGGCCGAGCTTGTGCCCGTTCTGCTGCTTGTTCCTAGAGCAGTGGACTCATGCAGTAGCCGCCCTTCTGTGTTGACTAACTCCACTCAGCAAATGTCTTCCAGATCCCTCCGCGGCGTGAGTGTTTCTGGTTTCGTCGCTGTTTTTAGGGCTGCGTAGTACTCCATTTGTAAGCAGCAGGTGGTTTCAGAGTGCTGATCTGCGGCTAGCAGCTCAAGGAGCCACACTACACCCCCAGGCCTCGTAAGCAATCGGGTGATTCGCCCTGCAAACCATATGCATGTGCAGGTAGCATGTAGCTATTGTACCAGAAAACTTCCAACCCAAACATGGGGCCCGCTAGTTGGTTAAGACTCACAGTGACCCTATAGGATGGAGGAGCACTGCCCTTGTGCGCTTCTGAGACTAAATCTTCATGGGAGCAGACTGGCCCATCATTCTCCCCAGCATGGCTGGTGGGTACCACGGTGTTGGCAATGGCAGCCTAACATATCACCTGCGGGCTATCACTGAGTCACTGAAATACTCATGCCCATAGAGTGGATACCCACTCATAGCAACCTTATAGAACACAGTAGAACTGCCTCTGTGGGTTTCTGAGGCTGTAACTCTTGACTTGGAGTGACTGGTGGGTTTGAACTTCTGACCCTGCAGGTCGCTGTCTGACACGTAAACCATGGCACCACCAGGGATCGCAGAGCTGGTGAAAACCCGTGTACCGTGTGTGTTGTTAGGAACCGGCAGGTTTCAAGGTGGCCGAGACACTGAATGGACACAATGTGGGAAGGGTCTGGACTGTGGGACTGGCCTGTCTTTCCTCTGTCTCCTGTCTGAGTCCCTACTGCTTTGTTTGGGCCTCTGGACCCTGTGTACTTTGGGAAGGTGGGTGGCGCTGTTGGAAAGGGGCAGGGGTGCTGGGTTTGCTTGTTCTGGGCTCCTCCCGCAGCCCCCCAACCCCTGTCCTCATTCAGTCAGGTGTCAGACCCAGACAGATGCCCACGTGTGCAGGGGAAGCTCCGCCATCCCGCAGGCCTCTGCTGCAGTCTTAAGAACCAGAGGGTTTAGCTAAGGACACGCTCCCCAAACTTGGTCTTAGATCTCAGAAGTTTCCAAGCTAACGAATCACAGAGTCCCCAGGAGTGGCAGGAAGGAGCCCGTAATCCCAGTGCCCCTCCGCAGCAGGACCCCACTCGACACGGAATACATTGAGGATGGGGCAGGAGCTTATGCAGACCCTGGCTGCTCTGATTTTCCCCGTTGGGCAGGGACGTGCGGCTCTGTCCTCCCCGCAGGGACCAGACCTTCGGTTTGCTTCTAACGTGTCTTCTTCTGCGGGGTGACAAGACAGCGCCCCGCGACAGCGAGCAGCACTAGCATACTGGCTAATTAAAACCAGCTTGCTAAAGTCAGAGGAACAAACAGCCCCCGAGTTTCACGCTTATGAAATATTTATTCAGTGACAAAGGAGGCGCCGCTCAAGTCGGAAATGAACTTTGCAAAGTAATTACTTTTGATCCCTGCAAAATCCGTCCACAGGCCCCCAGGTAAACAAACACACCAGCTTTGATGGGCGGCACGTGAATTGCCAGGCAACAGAATGCTCTTCGGAAGGAGACAGGGAGTGATCAAAGCAAGCTGCTTGTCCAGGGCTGCAGGGCAGGGGTGGGTGGGTGGGGGTCCCCGTGAACCTTTTCTGGGTGGCTCTCCATGGGGAGTGGGGGGAGGCGGCGAGCAAGAGCCCCCAGGGCAGGAGAGGAGAGATGCTGAAGGAATGACAAGTGAGGGGAAGGAACCACAGGCAGCTAGGACCTGGGAAAGGAGTCGCATCTTTCGGATGGAGATTTTAAATCATGCACATTTATTTAAGAGTGAAGTCTGTGGCGGCTAATTTTGATAAAGATCTTGTAACAAACCGACATTAAAATGGAATACACTCCAAGGAGGCATCTCCTGGGAAAACGTCGGTAGTTATGTTACATTTGTTTTCATTTTGTTCAGCACTTGAGTGAAAATAGCTTTATCTGCAATACACCCGGAGTGCGGGGATGAGTTTAGGGGAGAGTGGTGTACATGATCTCCCCCCACACCCCCCCCCCAGTGTTCTGAAGAGGGTTTGGTTCAGCGGGGTACGCATGGAATTTTCCAAGGACAGCTTGCTGTGGGCGGCTGCTCCCAGAGCCCGTGTCTGGCCAAGTTCTTGTGTCTTAGCATTTGAAGTTGACTTTGGCACCGGCAAAGGCCCCTGCCCAGCCTTGTGAAAGGCTCAACAGCAACCTGCCTGGCCATGGCACTGTGGCTGCCAAGTGCTCTGGCCCAGACTCCTCCTGGGACACCCCACGCGCAACAGAATGAACCTCTGCCCGGCCTGCACTGTCCCCTTGGTCAGTGGCAGATTGGATCCCCAGCATGTTCAATGGCTGGTTTCCAGAAGGAGATCGCCAGGCCTTTCTTCTGAGTCCCTCTGGGCCTGGGGGCGCCGCAGTAACCTGCTCAGCAGCACAGCACACATGCCTCCCCTGACAGGTGGGGGTGGGGGCTGCCCATGAGGTATATTGACTGAGGACTGCACCTGAACTTGAGTCGCCCACAGGGACCGTGAGAATTCTACCACAGGACCAGCACCACACCACTGACCATGTCGTGTTCCGACCCATAGCAACCCCGTGCATAGCAGAACGAGCACTGGCCAGTCCTGGGCTCTCCTGCCAGCTGTTCTTAGGTTTGCAACCATTGCTGCCGCCACGGTGAGTGTCCATCTGGCTAAAGGCTTTCTTCTTCTCCACTCCACTGACCCTCTACTGAACACGATATCCTTTCCTAGGGACTGGTCTCTCCCCGTAATGTGTCCAAAGCACCCAGGGCAAAGCCTCACCATCCTTGCCTCGAGGAAGATTCTTGCTGCAGGACAAGAGAGAGCTGTGTTTGTGCTTTCAGCGGGCCATGGCGCTCCCAACAGTCTGCTCCAGCACATGGCTGCAGCACACCGATTCCGCACTGGACCGCCTTACTCAGTGTCCAGCCCGCACAGGTCTAGGAGGTGGCTGAGCATACTGGGGCTTAGGACAGGCACACTGCAGCCCTCAGATGGACAGCCTCGTTCTTCAGCACTCTAGAGAGTTTTTTTGCAGCAGATGCACCCCATGCGATGTGCCCTTGGTTTTTGCTTACCTCTGACCAGGGCATCCTGGGAAAGAGATTGCTCCAGTTGCCGCTTCGTCTCTGGCTCCTGTCCACAAGACTAGATGTTGCTGGTCCGGTGTGGGCCAGCTTGTGGGTCATTTGAGGGTGTCAAGGCAGGACACCTGTCTCAGGCTGTTGTGATGTCGCTGTGAGCTGGTCACCCTGTAGGAGGACACGTGGACTGTCCCCAGGGTCAGCAGCATCAAGCCCGAGGAAGCATGCTGCCTTCTTTGAGAGCTCTTATCAGGAGAGAACATTCTATGCCTCCCCAGATGGGAAAGAGAAAAATACTGGGAACATGGTGAGCTTGTCTCTTTGCTACACAGGACCCGGGAGCACGCCGTTCTCGGAGCTCAGGGGTCAGCTCTGGGGAGAGGCTGCTTGCTGAGCCCCGTCTGCTAGCCCCCCAGGGAAGCCACAGAGGCAGGATGAACCCTGGTGCCTTCGGCCCCCAGTTTGTCTTCACCCTGTAGACCTCACACCAGCACTTTCCCCAAGTCGGCCACTTCCACACAATCACGTAGTCTCCTTAGTGGAGTTGGATTGGTCTTGAGTTCTCTCCAAGTGGATCCAAGGACCTGGCGCACCTGGGCAGGTTCGGGGTGGGGCAGTGCATTTATGGTAACCTCTCTCCCCTCTCTCCCCGCCATCCAGTCGGTTCTGACCTGTAGCAACCTCCAGGGCAGAGCAGAGTGGCCTCTGTGGGTTTCCCAGACGGCGATTCATTACAGGAATAGACAGGCTCGTTTGCCTCCCGAGGGGTGTTTGGTGGTTTTAAACCACGGGCCTTGAAGTTAGCAGTCCTCCACTTACTGGACAGCACCACCAGGGCTTCTTAACAGACAAAACAAAACAAACCCACTGCCATCAAGTTGATTCTGACTCTGTCCTATAGGACAGATTGACTGGTTACAGGGGTAGGAGGCCCATTCTCTCTCCCTCAGGGTGGCTGGTGGTTTCAAACTGCCAACCTTTCGGGTCGCAGTCCAGCTCATCATCACTATGCCACCAGGCTCCTTAGGGCTCTTTGGCAGCACAACAAACTACCTGTCATTGATCTTATTTTGATGCATAGGGACCCTGAAGGACAGTGTGGAGCTGCCCTTCTGAGTTCCTGCAACTGTAATTTATTACAGGGGTGGAAACCCTCATTTTTCTCCCACAGAGCAGGTGGTGGTTTCGAACTGCTGACCTTGTACATAACCCACCAGGATGCCTTAGTTAATGCTAATGGAGGGGGTAGGGTGGGGGTGGTAACCTGGACAAGGATGCACCTGGCTCGCTGAAGCATCAGCACCCCTGAATGGTACTTGAAGGATTTGTTGAAAAGGCATGTCCTTCGCTGCTGCGTATATTTTCAACTAAACAAGACATGTGAAAATAAATCTTGGGACACTGTCTTTATCTCCTCATGCCTTGGTGACAGACCACTGCAGGGGAGCACCTTTGAGGAGCAGGAAGGCACTGTCTTGCAGTTTTTGGTGCTGGTTGATTTCAGGGTGCTGGTGGGTCTTGAGGAGGGAGCTCTCTGCAAAACGCATGTCCTGTTTGCCACAGGAGAGGCAGCTCCTGTGGCCTGCAGCTGCTGGTTGCCCCAGGTAGGTTTCTCTGCAAGGAATCTATTCTCCTCTTGAGAAGACACCGTCGGGGTGGGGGTGGGGAATCTGCCCCCTCCCATATGACCTCATCACCCTAATGAAAGAAAGCCTCTACTTTCCAACACACTCTTGCCCACAGTCCTGGGGGCGGGGGTAGGTTTTCCATATAATATTGTTTTTTGGGGGGGAGACATGATTGAACCCATAGTAGACATGTTTTGAAATGTAAAATGAAACCTTGAAGCCAACACTCCCGTCTGCCTGTCTCTGGGGCTCAGAGATAGGATTAAAGTCCAGCCTCCCACTTCTGAAAGCAGATTCTAGACTGACTGTGTGTTTTGGGGCCCCCGCCCCACCCCTGATCCATTCCAGAGCAGGAAGGCAGCGGGGCCACGATTCAGATGGACCATCCTGGGAGTCTTCACCGCTGAGGAAGTGCTTGGGAAACCAAGAGGGGAGGTCGGGGCATTCGATGTAGGGCCCTCAACACCCACTAGGAGGGAGGGGTGGTGTTGGGGTGGTCAGGCGCTCAGCGATGCTCATCCTCAAGCCCACCACAAGCCAACCCTGAGTCAGAGTCCAGGGTCTGCCTGGACAAGTACCCCAAATCCCTTGAAGCCCACTGCCATCGAGTTGATCCTCCCCTAGTGATGTGACATGACGGAGAAGACCTGCCCCTGTGGGTGTCTGAGACTGTGACTCTTCACAGGAGCAGACAGCCTGGGTTTTCTTCGGCAGAGAAGCTGCTGGTTTCAAACTGCTGGCCTTGAGATTAGCAGATGAAGGTGTAAACCCTATGCCATCAGGAGCGCCAGGCATTTGGAGCGCCAAGTTCTCAGAAGAAGTACAGCCCAGAGTGCTCCTTAGAGGCAAAGATGACCACACATCAGCTTACATACTTTGGATGCGTTGTCCGGGAGACCATGTTTGGAACAGGGGAGGGGCAGGGAAAATGAGGCAGTCCCTCAAACACAAGGGCAGCTGTGAGGGTGGCTCAAGGCCGGGCAGCGTTTCGTGCTGTTGTGCATTGCTCTGGGTTGGAACCAACTCGAAGGCCCCTGCCACCACCTCCACCACCAGTTCTGAAAACCCACAGTCCCAGTTCAGCGGGCCCCTTGCCCCTCTGAAGGCTCTCAGGTGGCTTTCCCTCCACTCTGCTGCCTCCTGTTGCTCTGGACACTCCTGGGCTGGAGCAGACACTCAATCGGTCACCTGTGTTCCCTCAGGGACCGTGCCTCCTCTCACTCCTGAGACCATCACCCACATGGATCAGAATACCCACCCCCACTCCAGGGTTACCCCACATTAACTTTACTGATCATAGCACCAAAGATCCCATTTCCCAAGAAGGTCACCCTCCCACGTGCCCAGGCTTGGGGCTTCAAGCTATCTTTTTTGAGGAGACCCTTGGCCCCCAAACACAACTTTTCTTCTAAGACAAGTGAGTGGGGTGGGAGGGGAGGTAGAAGAGGCAGTCAAAGTACAGTCAGCAGGTGCTCCATGGGATTGACTCGGAGCATGGGGGCTGGGCTCACTGAGGGTCTGGACAATGCCAAGCGTCCCTGGCACTTTAGGATTCTCTGCACACGCCCTCCTGAGAGGCCTAGGAGCCAGTGGTCAGTGGCAGAGACTGAGAGAGTGCAGGTGCAGAAACAGAGCATGTGTGGGGAAGGATGGGGGAGCCTCATCAGTACCCTATCCTCCGGGGGGTGGGGAGCAGGAATGCCTTCTGAGAGCACCACAGAGCTGGCTTTTCCCTGGAAGCCCCAGCATCCAATGGCGGTGCTCATGGTGGGCCTGATCCACAGCCCCTGAACCTTGTGAGGCGGGGCTGCTATCTCTCCCCCAGGGTGTTGATGTGCTCGGCTATTCCCAGGACGCAGGAAGCTTCGGGTGCCTCAGAAGAAAGGCCTGGCGATCTGCTTCCGAGTGGGGAGGGGGAGCAGCCATGGAAAACACTTCGGAGCCAAGCTCTTCTGGGACAGACGGGCCATAAGGAGTAAAACCCCCGCTACCGGTGAGTAAACTGAGGCTAGCCAGAGGACTCAGCACTGCCTGCCTTTCAGCACTCGCCATGGGACTCCCTAGGGCCCAGCTGCACCCTCGCTCTGTGTGTGTGTGTGAGTGTGTGTGCATGTGTGAGTGAGTGTGTGAGTATATGTGCACATATGTGTGTATCTGTATGTGAGTGAGTGAGTGTGTGTGTGCATGTGTGAGTGAGTGTGTGCACATGTGTATGAGTATGAGTGTGTGTGAGTGTGTATGTGTGCACGTGTGAGTGTGTGAGTATGTCTGCGCACATGTGTGAGTATGTAAGTGTATGTGAGTGAGTGTGTGAGTATGTGTGCACATGTGTGTGAGTATATGAGTAAGTGTGTGTGAGTGTGAGTGAGTGAGTGTGTGTGCGTGCATGTGTGTGTGAGGTGTGGAGCCCCTTTCCCGGCAGCAGCTCGCTGTGCGGTGGGCTCCTGGCTTGTTGGCTTGGTGACACCGCTCTTCAGGGGTGACAGTCCTGCTAAGTGACAGTGGGAAGTAATTAGCATCGAGTCCCCCAGCCACCAACCTGTCTGCAGCAGGTGCCGTGTCCCCTGTCAGCGGCCCAGAGCAAGCGCATGGATAATTTGTAGCTGCCTTCGAGAAGCCTCCAAGAGCTTGGATCACGGAGATGGAGGGTGGATACTGGAGCACCCCTCGAGGGAAGGACTGGGTTTCTTCCCAGGGACAGTTCCTATGGGGACCAGTTTGTGCCCGGGGCTCCCCTGAGTCCTTTTGGAAACCAGATCAAAGCAGAACCCTGGAGAGGGCTGGGGAGTTTGGGGGTTCCCGACATACACCCCACATGGCCCACCCTTCAGAGCTGCTCAGGGCTGTCACAGATCAGCACCTGCTAATGAGGGGATGAGGGCAGGGCTGGGCAAGACTCTGTCCCTACATCATGGACAAGGACAGACAGACAGATCTGCATCCACAGCCCTTTGTCAGCTGTAGCCTGTGTATCCTGGGGCAGTCAGGGTAGAGGAGGAGGGGTTCTTGGGGGATGTGTAGGTATTCTTGTGGGTGTGGCACGTGGTGAACACACCTGGCTGCTGACCTGAAGGCCTATGGTGAGAACCCATCGCACCTGGAGGAAGAAGGATAAGGGGTGGGGCTCTGTGAACCCAATGGGAGAGTTCTGCTCTGCCCGTCTTGAACTGGAATTGACCCGATGGAAATGGGTTTGCGCGCACACGCGCGTGTGTATGTGTGTGTGTGTGTGTGTGTTGGTGTCCACTCAAGAGTGAAATGACCATGGCCCTCCCTGCTTTTGTGCTTGGATTTCTACCAAGGCCTCGGACCCTGGAGAACAGCTTCAGAAGGCCCAGCTCAGTCTTGATCTGCAGCTCCCCAAGATTCTACTGACGTGGCCCACATCAGGCCTCTTAGAATGCCCGGGAATACTGGTGGTACTGCAGAAGATGTCCAAGCCCCACAGAAAGCATTAGCCTAAAACGAGGGTCCAGGGAAGGAGGGGCTACCCATTGAAATGTTTCCACGAGCGGATGGAACACTGGAAGCCCTCCATCCTCAATGCCAGGACTTTTAGTGGACAGCTACTTGGCCCACGGACTGGATGAGATCCATGTTTGGTGACCATTCCAAAGAAAGGTGACCCGGCAGACAGCCCCAGCTATGGAACAACGCCCCTCCAGTCACAGGGAGGAGCAGCTGGCTGCCGGTCACGCAGCAGCAGTAACAGGCCTGCATCACCGGGAGCTGCCAGAGGGGCAGCCGGATTCAGAAGAGGAAGGACGTGGAACAAAAAATATCATTCCTGACGTCAGATGGATCGTGGCTGAAAGCAGAGAATAGCAGAAAGATGTCTCCTTGTGTGTTTCTTGGCTGTGCCACGGCATTGGACTGGGTGGACCGTAACAAAACCCACGGGCATTGAGCTGAGTCCTATGCGCAGTGACCCAATGTGACAGGGTAGACCCTATCCCATGGGACAGACAGGATGTCCAAGGCCGTTATCCTTATGGAAGCAGATGGTCTCCTCTTTCTCTCATGGAGCAGCTGGTGGATTCGAACCGCCCACCTTTCAGCGAGCAGCCGAGCACTCTAACCGTGGTGCGGACGTAAGGGACGACAGGCAGATCTGCTTCTCAATGAGCCTAAACCACATTCCCTTCAGTCAAGGTCTTGCTTGCTGGTTGCTAGTGATGCAGATCTCGCTGGCTGGGGTTGGGGGGTGGGAAGTCCCGTTGGACAAGTGCGGTGTAGAGAGCTGTACTCCCAGAGTAGGGGTGAGGGGATGGATGGTGGAGCCTGGCTCTGAGCACAGCTGGACCCCATACGGATTAAGCCGTAGTTTGTCTTAATTGCACGCTTTATCCACTACAGCGAGAATCCAGAGTAATTGGGGTCCTTGCCCTGCTTCACGATCAGACAAGGCGCTCGACGGCTTTGACACAGTCTAGCGTTCGGCGTCCAGCCTCGGTGCTCCCTCCTCTTGCCTTGGCCAGTCTTTCCCGCACCTCTGCTAGCTCAGCGCCTGACACCAGAGGTTCAAATCCTGGCTCCGTTCCTTAGACACCCTCTGACCTGGCGGTTGGTTGGTTCCCCCTTCTTGCCTCAGTGTCTCCCTCTGTTCACATCTCCTTCTTCGGGCTGTGGGGAGGCTGGAAAGAGACGGTTTACAAAATGTGCCTGCCTCCTGCGCAGTTCCTCACAGGGTGCGGGCCCGCAAGTGTTCTGGGATTGTGGTGGCTGTGAACTGGGGTGCCTGGCTTCTGAGCTCCCGGGAAGAAGTGGACCGCTGGTCCATGACTTTATAGCTTCCTGTACCATTCTCCAGGAGCCCTGGTGGTGGAGGGGGTTATGCGCCAGCCTGCTTGCTAACCACAAGGGCAGCAGTTCAAATCCACTGAATCAGCCAGTCACTCTGAGAAAGAGGAGGGTTTCTACTCCCATAAACAGTTACAGTCTCAGACACCCACAGGGGCAGTTCCACGCTCCCTCGTAAAGCCACTGTGACTCAGCACCGACTTGAGAGCAGGGAGTGTGAGTTCTCGAGGGTTTCACACTGAGCTGCTAGCCACAAGGTCAGTGGTCTGAGCCTACCGGCTGCTCTGTGGGACAAAGACGAGGCTTTTTACTCCTGTAAAGATCTGAAGTCTCGGAAACCCACAGGGGGAGTTTTACCTGTGGTGATGTTTTTGGCTTTGAGGGCCATCCTTCATGCACTGGGGGCATGCGGTCAGATTCCTTTGTTAGGGACTGGCTGCTGTTACCACCCTAGCCAGAATGCCCCGCCCACTGCCCCCTGGAAATGGAAATGGTCTCCACGTGTGGATGGGGCAGAATTAGTGCAAGGAGAGTTTGGGGCCACCTCTTCAAGGAAGCAGTGAGGGCCAGAGAGAATGCTCCCCACCCCCCGAAGATGGGGGACTGGATGCTTCCTCCTGAGAGCTCCGCAGAGCCGGTACCCCATGTTCCAAATGTGAGGGGAGAAACAGGTGTTTGTGGGGGCTGCCTGGGGGCGTTCATGGCGGTGGGGGGTTCCATTGTAACAACAGGAGCAGACGAAGGCAAGTTGTTCCCTGGACACAGGGACCTGGCTCCGGCACGTGGGCGCCCTGTTGGTCGCTGGTTCCGGGATTTAAGAGCTTAGTGGGTTAAGCGTTGGACTGCAGACTTGAAAGTTGGTGGTTTGAACCCACCAGCTGCTCCTTGGGGAAGAGATGAGGCAGTGTGTTTCGCAAAGAGTTCCAGAGTTACAGTATGGAACGCTAAGGAGCAGGCGACCCTGTCCTATAAGGGTTGTGTGAGTCAGAGCAGACTTGATGGCAGCCTGTGTTTTCTCTCTCTCTCTCTGTGTATGTTTTGAGGGTGTGTGTGGCTCTGAATGGGTCAGGTGTCTGGCGCTGTGGCAGGTCGGTGGGAGGTGCAGGGGGGCGACCAGGGACGAAACAGACAGAGGAGGCTATCCAGGGAGGGCTGAGGTGGACTTTGGGTTCTGCTGAGCCCCTTTCCAGAGAGAGGGGAGACAGCTGTTTTCTGAGCCTATTTGTTATTCATAGAGAAAAGCAAAAGTTTCGCAGAAATAAGATAAATGTTCCGTGCAATTGCACACGCTTTCTTGTCAAATTAAAACCAGGAACGGGTGTAGCAGGAGCTTAAATATGTTCTGCTTCCTTGCACCACCTCCAGAAAAAAAAATGGGGAAAAGAAAAACAGTCGTGGGGGAGGGGTGACAGGCAACGGGATGCTGGGCCCAGGTGAGGCTCAGAGGGCAGCTTCACACATCAGCAGATCCTGTGCCAGGAGGAGGCTGCCAGCCATGTGGGAGGACAGGTGAGAACGCCTCCGAAAATGATCTGTCTCAGCCCTGTCTCACTCGGCGTCTGTGGCACCATCGTGGGGAGAGAAAGCCATGATGGTGGCCGGCTCATTGTGGTTTCAGGGCCCAGGATTGTGAGGTTTGTGTGGTCTCTTTGTCTCCTGGACTAATCCTTCCTGCCCTCTGCAGTCTCCTTTATTCGTGATTGTTCTCTACAGAGAGAGTTCAAGAGTAGCCTGGTATATGGTCATGAATATGCCCATATTCAGTCTCTCTCCACTCACCCAAGCTGGGTGTGCAGCATTGACTCTGTGGATGATGTTATACCAGTGGGACCTCATGTCCCCTGAGACCCAGGGCCTGGATACCCAGGACCTGGAAACCCATTCCCTCAAGCTGCATGGTCATGGCTGAGACGTTTGCTTGACTCTCACTTGATCGCGCTCCTCCTCCATTCGTGGGCATATGAGCTACACAGGTAAATACATGCATAGATCTCTTCTGTGTCACACCTGGCCCCCGTCTCCTTCCCACACACATGCAGCTTGCTCTTCTGTCTCTGCAGCCACTCCTAGAGATGACAGGGTTAGATACGTAACTGCATTGTGTTAGGCTGAGCTGATGAGCGAATCGAATCCAGGGACACATTTGTAAGAGGAGCTTGATATGAAGAAGTAATTGTATGTCCAGCAAACATCCCAGCCCAGTCCACCTCAAGTCCATCAGTCCCTCCTCAGACTCCCGCAGCCACAAGCTGTGATGCAGGATGCAGGAGGTCAAAGCCGGAGTGCAGAGTCTGGATCTGACATCGGTGAACATGTCAGGACTCTGGCTACTCCCAAGGTGGCCAGCAAGCAGGAAGGGGACGGCAGAGAGAAAGGGGGAGCGTCTTAGGGTCCTCCTGGTAAGAAGGCCACACCCCCAAGGAGACAGCCCCAGGCTTTCATCTGATTGGCGGGTTGGACTCCACCGCTACACCGTCATACATCTCCAAGTTGACACAAAATTGGACAACTCGGCCTTGGCTCTGTTGCCTTCAATCCATGTACTTCTCCGTCTCCCGGTGTCTTATTTCGCCAGTGTAATGTTTGACTGACCTGACCCTTACTCTATGTTCACTTAAGTTAATGTGTCTCACGGCCAGTTGGTGGTTCCCCCTCCCTTATCTTCCCATTCTCCGTAAGCCTGCAATAATCACCTTTACTGGTCATATAGAGACCCTTCTGGTCCGGAGCAAACTCACCCCCATGGTTTCCTTCTCAAATAATAGAAAACCCTATCATGTGCACAACGACGCCTGGGAGGTGTCCTCTCCAGAGGGCAGGACAGGGCAGCTTTCATCCTGTTGTACGGACGGCCGCCATGACTCAGCATCCACCTGACAGAACACAGCGTCCATCACAGCACTGGAGACTTGGAACAAGTCCCTTAAAATGCCCCTAAGAAGTGCAAGCTCAACATCTAGTGTGTTTATGGAAAGGTGGCGCAGTGGGTTATGACACAGTGGGCTGCTAACCGCATGGTCAGCAGTTCAAAACCACCAGCCGCTCCTCCGGAGAGAGATGAGGCTTTCTACTCCCACGACGAGTGAGTCTTGAAAACTCACAGGGGGAAGTTCCACGCCATCCTGGAGGGTCGTCTGAGTGACTGACGGCAGCGAGTGTTGTATGGAGTATACGTAAAGGCTATTGACGTCTGTACGGTAATTCTACTCTGCTACCTGAATGTACACTCTGAATTTTGTATTTCTTGGTTCAATCCTTTTAAACATGAAGAAAAAAATCTTAAAAAAGCTTTGTCAGGAAATTCAACCAAATGTCAAGAGCATTTGCCAGTGGGGATATGGATTTATACACCTTTCTTGGGAGGTCACCGCACATCATGAATCAAAACTGATCTTCAAACAACCCCGCAGAAAGAGAAGTCCTGAGCCCAGCAGTCTGGCTCCCAGGAATTCATCCTCAGGAAGTAATTGGACAAGTGTGCAAAGACAGATGTGCAAGGTTATTAGTGAAAGCATTGTTTATAATGGTGGGGGGAAAACCCCGGAATAAGCAAAATGTCAAAATAGGAAAAGACTGGTGAAACAAATGGGGATACAGTGAAGCCGCCAGCGTGGACCTGGCTGCTCGCGGGGAGGCCGCAGTGCTGCTTCGGGGTGGGGTGTGTTGGGAGAGCCGCGGCGGATCCAGCAGGCTGCACACACCTGGGCGGCAGGGATTCATGCCAAGCTCGTACAGTGCATTAGGCTGTGTGGGCACCCACAGGCACCGAGGAGGAAAAGGACCCCACCCCACCCACCTCGGGCCTAATTACACGTAGTTTTAAAAGTTCGTTCCTTTGGGTGTTGGTAATTATCCTTCATAACAGTTGCTCCTACTCGTGCAAGTCATTGCTTCTCCGGAGGGATCCTGCTACGTGGGAAAGTTTTATTTCCTTATCGTCGCCTGTATGTTCCAAGTTAAAACAAAACCAAACAAACAATACAGGAATAGGTTTGGGAGACCAGAGTCATTTCTTTCAGTCCCAAGAATGAAGAGCAGCACCACAGAGGGGGCTTGGGGGTCCTGGTTCAATTCCTGGCCAGGGCACTTCATGCTGGAGGTTGGCGTGTTGCTGGTTTGCTGGACAGGAACAGTGGACATGCCAGACCAGGAGAGACTAGGAAGAAAGGCCTGGTGATGTATGTCCCCCAGATCAGTCAGTAAAGATACCATGTATCTCAATGGCCTCATTGCAATGAACACATCTGATTGGTCCCCTGCCATTTTCCTTTTTTTAAAAAAAAATAAGTTCAGGTATGCAGATTTTGAGCCAGTGAGAGCCAGTCACTGTTCTGGCAGCTCAGAGGCTACTAGGAAGTAGAGCTGGCTGCGGGCAGCCGATGGCGAGACAGAGACTGCCTCCTTTCACACATCCGTGCGGCCTCACCAAGCATCGTTTGGCCCAGGTGGGATGAGGCCCGTCGCTAAAAGGACCCAGGGGCCAACTGTGCTTTAGAGCTCTCTGATCTAGAGACCAACCTTCACTCGCCAGGTTATCACTTGGGCATAGGGCAGTTTTCTCCTCCTGTCCAGTGTCCCTGGCAGGACATCTGATAAACACTTGATGGTTGCTGATCGAAAGGTCAATGGTTCCAATCCAGCAGCTGCTCCGAGGGAGAATGGCATGGCTATCTGCTCCTGTAAAGGTGGACAGCTTTGGAAACGCAGCTCTGCCCTGGCCTGCAGGGTCGCTGACTAGGGAACAGGGGGACGACGGGTTGGCTCCACGGGACACAACAAAAGCCATGCATCTTGTCACAAATTTACCCCCAAATAAGGAGGGGGCCTGGTGGTGCAGCCAATAAACACTTGGTGGCTGCAAAGCCAGAGACCAAGGGTTTGAGCCCACCGACCTGCCCCTTCACAGGAAGATGTGACAAGCTGCCTCTGGAAAGCCCGCAGCCTGGGAGAGCCCTGCGGTCCTTCCTTCCACCATCCTGCGGGTCCGCTGAATCAGAATTGACCTGATGGCAATGGTTTGGGACCCCCGCGAACCCCCCCCACCCCAGACCCGGAAGTTCTAATTCAGTCATGAGAGCTTTCTCATCTTGGCCCCCTCGGCAGGAACTTACAAACAGAGCCCAGTTGCCTTGGAATTGATTCCGACCCCTGGTAGACCTGGGCTCCTCTTGGTTCTCAGTGGCTGGTTTCCAGGCCTTTCCTCCAGGATGCCTCTCAGAGCCCAAAACTGAAACTGCCAACCTTTTGGTGAAGAGCTGAGCATGTTGACGCCTTGGACACTGGTCTGGGACTCCACATTAGAAACCAAACACACCCAGTGTCTCACAGTTAATGCTAACTCACGGAGTGCTCGTGGGTCAGGCCAGCACGGTGCTTCTGGGGGCTGCCCATTGGACGCGGACTGCCCCATCTCTCTTTGATCTCTTCTGTGGGGACTTGGGCCTCCAGCCCAGCTCTGAGCCCCTGGCATCCTCCACCAGAGTGGGCCCTCTGGGTGTCCTCTCCCACTGCCTCACAGCTGCTAGGGGAAGCCTACCTGCCCACGCCGGCTCACATTGGGACACCTTTAGTCCGTGTCGCAAAGCCGGCAGAGCCGGCTCCTTCCCACACATAGTGACTGGGAGATGGGTCTGAGGGGCACACAGGCCTGTGCAGTCCTCTGCCCCGAGTTCATAGCCACCCCATGCCTACCAGCATGGAACAACACCCAGTCCCAAGGCACCCTCACAAGGGCTATTACATGCCAGCCACAGTGTCAGTCCAGCTCGCCAAGGGTCTTGCTCCTTTTTGCTGCCCCTCTACTCTACCAAGCCATGTCAGCCACACCTACAAATGCGGTGGCTGGCCATGGGGTAAGTCACAGCCTGTAGGACTTTGTCTTGGATAATGTAAACGGCTGCTGTCCACACACAGCGCCCTTCCAACCCGGATGGAGTGAACAGAACCACGCAGCCCTATGGGCCTGAAGGTACCTGCCGCCAGGGCAGGGCGTCATGATGGCAGGAGGGCCAGCAGGGGTTGGCAGAGGGCTCCACGGTCACAGGCATAGCCTTCCAAGGCCCCAGGGGTCAGTGAGTGGACAGTCTAGGGAGCGAGAAGCTTCTGTGGGCTAGAGGAGTCACATGACACCATGCTGGGCCGCAGCAGCCACGTGCCGTGAGTTCCTGCGAGCAAAACAGAGAGATCTCAGGTGCCTCTTGTCTGGGCCCAAGGAGAGGTCAAATAGGGCACAGCAGCCGGTTTCCCAGTTCAATTTGGGTATATCGCCACTAGATGGCGGCATCCGCCCTTTCAACACCCATCAACATCTCACTGCCTACTCTCAGGGGCCCCATGGGACAGGGTAGCCTCCCCACCCCCACTGTGAGTGTCTGAGGCTGTAACTCTTCATGGGAGTAGACAGCTGATTCTTTTCTGGTGGTTTTGAATTGCTCACCTTGCAGCTAACAGCCCAACACTTAACCACTACCAATATCCACCCATCAGCTCCCATCGCCTACCAGGGGCCGGGGATTCTAGGCACGTAGTGGGTACTACGGGGGGGAGCGTTCCTGACATGGCAGCTCTCTGAGGCTATGGGGTGACAGGGGTGTGGATCTTCTACGGGCCCAGGGTTATTGTGAACATTGCAGGCACTTCTGCTTGCCCTTTAAAGTCATGTACCTTTGCACTCGCAATTGAACCAGCTACTGCTGGCAACAAATTCCTCATCACGATTACCTGCTGGCAACAAATTCCTCATCACAATTGCCTTCACTTGTGCTAGGCTCAGCTTTTAACTCAGTGAAATGGGTTCAAGCACCCTTCCCCCCTTCCTACTCACTCAAACTTATAAGGAACTCTGGGTGGGGGTTATGCGTTGGGTGGAGATCTCTATGGTCGGCAGTTTGAAACCACCAGCTCCTTAGATTTGCATAAACAGATACAATCTTGGAAACACACAGGGGCTCAGTGTGAGTCAGCACTGACACGACAGCAGTGGGTTTGGTTTGAGTAAGCATTAGACTGCCAATCACAAGGTCAGCAGTTCAAACCCACCACCTGCTCCACCAGCTGCAAAGCTCCACAGCACTAGCAGTTGGCATAGATTCGATAGCAGAGGGCTAGAGGACAATGCCCCCCACCCCACCCCCGACGAAGGTGGCTCCATGGAGTTTCTGAGAATAAATCTTTACATGGGCAGACTCTCTTATTCCCCCCGCCCACCCCCGCTGCCCGAGGGCGGCTGGTGGGTTTGAACTGATGACTTTATGGTTTACAGCCAAGCTCCTAACCACTGAACCGCCAGGGCCCCTGTCTGCATGAAACTCACTGCCATAGGGTGGATTCTGACTCGCCATGATCTAGAGGACACAGTAGAATCAGTCCTCTGGGTTCCTGAGACTGCACATCCTTATGGGACAGTCTCCTCTTGCTCCCGTGGAGCGACTGGATTAGAACTGCTGACTTTGTGTAACCCACTACACCACCAGGATTCCTTTTTGCACGAACATAAAACCAAACAGGAATCCCGGGCCTCTGGTCTGACCGACCTGCTTGCTCCAGGTGGGTGTTCCCTTGGGAGAAGTGCTGTGTGCAGCTGCTCAGGCTCTGGCTCACAGAGGTGCTCTGTGATGGAGCAGAACTGCGGGGGAGGGTTTTCTAAGCTGCCCCTGGTTCAAAAGGGGGGGGGGAGAGCTTTTGGTGCAGTGGCTCGACCCGGCCGTTGCCCAGTGGGAGAAAGATGTGGCAGGCAGTCTGCGCCCATCAAGATTCGCAGCCTCAGAAGCCCTGGGGGCCGTTCCACTCTGCCCAAACCGGGCTCCCTGCCATCAGGTTGGTGCTGACTTGTAGCAGGGGCTCAGTGGTTAGTGCTTGAGCTTGAGCGCTAACCACAGGCTGGCCGTTGGTGGGAGCACGAGACGAGGCAGTGGCGTTGGCTGCTAACAGACAGGTCAACGGTGTGGACCCACCAGTCGCTCCGTGGAGAGACATGGCTGTCTGTTCCCAGAACCCCCGGGGGCCATTGACTCTGGTCCCACAGGTCTGTGTGGGTCACAATGACTCCAGGGGGTTTGAGTTTGGTTTTGTTTGTTCAGGAGCCAGGGAATTGGGCTTCAGGGTTGGGTGTGGGTCCAGAACCAGGTCAGGTCCTAGGGTCTCCTGGGAAGCCACAAGCTGAGGAAAGTCATGAGGTCCAGGGTGGGCTGCCTTCTCTACAAGGATTGGAAGGGTAGCCTAAGCTTCTCACATATCAGAGCAGAGACCAGATGACTGTCCTTTGTCATCAAAAGACCAGGTCCCCACACGCGTGACTCTTGAAACAGCCCCTCTCCCTGACCCTTACTTTTCATATGACTTTGCCCAGCAAACCCCGTTCATGCCTCAGCAGCACCCTGACCCGACTGGTGGTAGACTGGTGCTGAAGGGCAGGGGTGGGGTGGGGAGAGCAGGGGTGTGAGGGGTGTAGGGAATGGGGATGGTCCATCCCGAATAGCAACATGGGACGGACTTGAAGGGGAAACAATGGTGGGGAGCAGAGTCCCGTTATTCTGGGGCTTGCCTTTGGGACACTGTCACTATGCGCGCCCCGTCACCGATCTCCGGGTCGCCCATAGGTGGGTACTATCTTCCCAGAAATGCACAGGCGAAAGCTGGGACAGCGGCAGCATTCATGCCCATCTGAAGTGGCACGTTTCAGCACCCGCCGAGATTAAGACATATTCCCAAGCAGGGGCTGGGCTCTTCCCCTCCCCCTCCCCCCTCCGGGATCGGTGGATCACTGAGCCGCGGGGGTCCTCTGCTGCACCTGTGGTCTTCAGAGGATGTCGGGTGTGAAGGCAGCGCCCTGAGGCCTGATCAGCGAGGGGAGGCTTCTCCGTGTGGTGCTTGCGGGGAGGAGGAAAGCAATCAGAGTCGGGACAGTTTTATGCGCTCACACGATGGACTGTAGCTTCAGAGGGCCAGGGACACCATCCCCAAACTGCAGGAAGCCCTCCACAGTCCCTTCGTTCCATCTTGCCCTACGCTGTGTCACCACCTCAACCCCAAGGAGCAGGGGACACAGGCTTCCCTGAAACTTCACCACTGGCCCAGATGGTTCAGCAGTCAGCTCCTGGCTGGCGCTTTGAGCCTGCCCAGAGGCTCTGCGAAGGGACTAAGACCTGGGCCAACTGGTCCTGCAAAGAGAGCAGGCTAAGACCGCCTGGGGTCACCGGGAGTCAGAATCAACTCCATGGCATAGAACCCCATAGCAATGGCCCCCAGGAGGGGATGGGCTGGCAGTGGGGCCTGGGAAGCACCCCTTCTATGGCCTTATCTAAATAACCCTGCGCAGAGAAGCCACCAAAGGCAGAGGACCGCAGGCAGTGGTCACCTGGGGGATTCAGGAAGGAAGGGGGAGAGGTCTGTGTTGGATGCTGTTTTCTGAGGCACAGCTGGCCACTGGAGAATCTCAGGAGCATGTGGGGAGGTGCTGTGGCACCCCAGCAGGGGGATTGATTCGCTGGTTAATTTGTTCTCCAGTGAAACCCCACACGCTCCCTCTGACCAGTGCCATGGAGCATGTTGCCTTGGAGAACTGCAAGGCTTAGTGCGCCAGTCCCCATTCCACCCTTTCTTGCCCCCGCTGGCCCCCAGGAAGCCCATCTGGGTTCAGGTTTGCCCACTCCTCTCCCAGCTTGCCCCTCCTCCCCCCTCTTACTGGCCTGATCTGCAGCAGACAGGGAGGGGGGATAGCTGGACAGGCAGCAGGAAAAAGCTGCTACAAGACCTTCTCTGGGCTACTGACGAGGGCTGCACTTCGGGGGCAAAATTGATGAGCACCTCTATCGGATCTTCCAATGCCTGTATCTAGCCGCTCAAGGGGTCTCTGCTTCTGGATGCCCCGTGGGACTCACATTGAACACACCCACCCTGGAAGGCTGGTCTCTCCCACTGAGGGCTGTCTGCCTTGTGCCCACCTGCATTGGGTTCTCCGCAGTGGGCTTGTCCCCGCCAGCTGCCAAGTGACAGGCCCCCTTTCCTCTTGTCCTCCCAGGTTCACCTCTCCAGAGTCTTCGCTCACCCACCTGGTGCTAAGCACTGATGTCAGTCCAGGTTGAGCCTCCCCCTGACTCAGGGCAGCTCCCTGCACCACGGAGGGAAGAGCATTCACGTCTTATGCTCCCCATGAGGATCTGGATTAGTGGAGCTGGCCATGATGACCCGTAGGGCTGTCAGTGATTGAGGTTTGGAAGTACATTGATAAGGCTTCCTTCCTAGTCTGTCTTAGTCTGGAAGCTCTGCGGATACCTGGTCAGCATCATAGCAACATGCAGGGTGACGGGTGGTGGCTACATGGGAGGTTCAACTTCTAGCACAGAGGCCCCCTACAGTCTTCCTCATGGATCCTCTATGGCGAGTCCGCTGCGATCGGTGGGTATTTCATTCGCGCATCTCCGTGAGCAGAAGATCATGAGAGCAGGGGCCACTGGAGCCACGGAAGGCACCCTCCACTGACGAACAGGAGAGCGAGCGGCCTTCACTGCGCTGGGCTGCTGTGGAGCTGGGAGCCATAGCCACGGCGGGCAGGTTTCAAAGGCCAGTCCCCGGAGAAGCACATCGCGCCTGGGGCAGTAGAGGGTCAGCGACAAGGAGGGAGGCCTTCAATGGGATGCACTGACACAGTGGCTGCCACAATGGGCTCAAGTGGAGGGATGATGGGGAGGACGGTGGAGGACGGGACGGTGTTGTTGTCGTCGTTGTCCAGGGGCCTCTCCGAGTCGGAACCACCTTGATGGCTCCTGCCAACGGCTGCAAAGAGCACAGCCTCGCTGCCGAGCAGTCGTTAGAGGGTGTCAGCCCAGCTCAGGCCCTTTTCACATCAGTGCTCCCGCCACCGGCATGGAGTTGGGCACCGTCCCAAGCACTGTGTCTCGCCTGCCTGTACGCGTCCCTTTCAGAAGCCCAATGAGCTGGTTGGCAGGCGGCGAGCCATCCAGAGCTGTGGTTTATTTCCGGAGAAGAAAGCCGACGGTGCAAAACAAAGGAACCCTAACTCGGAGTGTGCTCTGTGCGGCGGACGCTTTGAGGGGCTGGCTCATCAACGAGGGACCGAGGGGAGGGCAGAGAGAATGGACAACACTGGGGGAAGCAGGAGGGAGTGGAGCACGGAGGGAAACGGTGTGTGGGGGTGGGACGGGAGGGGAGGGGGTGCTGACATGTGAAGATGGGGCTGCAGAGATGCAGAGGGCATGGGGTGGAGGATGGGGGGCTAGGCAATGAATCAAGCCGACCGCACTGCACTCTGGGCTGTGGCTAGGTGCCAGCCAGTTGGATCTGATTCATAGTGATGTGGCCCAGAAGGACTCGCTGCCCGGTCGTGGGCAGCCTTACAAAGGGTGCTCTGTCCCAGCTCATTGCTGTAGCCACTGCCTCAGCTTATCTTGCTGGGGGCCTTTCTTCATTTTCATGGACTCTCTGCTTTCCCAAGCTTGATGTCCTCTGGGGACTGGTCTCTCCTGATAGAATGCCCAAAGTAGGGGAGAGGAAGTCTCACCATCTTCCCTTCTAAGACCTACCTTAGGAGGTGTCTGGCTTAGAAGGTATAGATTTGTTCATTTCTATGGCGTCTATGGCTACTTCAGTATTCTTCACCAACACTATCACTCAGATGCATCTGTTCTCCTCTGTCTTTCTTACTCAGGGTCCAGCTTGGGGTGCATGTGAGTTGATTGAAAACACGGTGGCTTGGCGCAGGCGCAAAGTGACATCTTTGCTATGGTTGGGGTCAGGAAACTGCCATTTTTAACGGGATGTTTGGGGTGTCAGGCCAGCATCGCACACAGCCTCTGACGGTGGTCTTTCTAGTGGTTAGTTCCATGTGGAGCCATGCTAGGTGCTGAAACCATGACCTGGCTCCCTCTGTGTTGTGCACCATGTGTATCTCATGTCTGTACAATGGCTGGATGGTGGCCTGACCCAGGGACAGACAGACGATTGGGCGTCCCCACACTTTAGGACAACCACAGGGACGGCTCTGACCTCAACGTGCTCCACTGTGTGATGCCCGGGTCTCCAGGGAATGAGACACAGGATAAAGATGGCCTTTGTACTTGAGGAGCATTGATGTGGTCGAGTGCGGGTCCAGACAGAGAGTGCTGAATGTATGGTGGGCCGGCCAGAGAATGAACAGCCCTGTCTTGGGGGAAGTACAGCCAGAATGTCCACTACAAGTGACGATGGCAAGACTTTGTTGTCCTGCTTTCTCTGGACATGCCATCCAGAGAGGGTCAGGGGAATCCCCCAAGAGATGGACCACTGGACCCACAGCTACAACAGTGGACTCAGACACACCAGCGGTCAGGCAAATGGCACTGGACAGGGCAATGCTTCCTTCTGTCACCAGGGCGCCAGAACCAGAGCAGGTTTCTCTGGCAGCAGAGACCTCAGCTTTCTCCGTCATTGGCAAAGGATCCATAGAAGCTCATGGGTGTGCGCTTCAGGGTGCCTTGCCTTTCCACTCACATGTCAGTGTGTTGGGGACCTTCTCCTGGGGGGAGAGGATGCTCCCCACCTGGCCCCAGAGAACACTGTGTCACCACGTTGGACCCCACAGAGGTCACACAGGCTCTCCAAATGTTTCAGTGTTCAGCCACTACATACCCGTCACCCCCAAGCGGACGACACCTTTGTTGGCAGTGAGGCCCCACCCTCCACCTCTGCCAGGGTGTCTTTTCCTGGGTCTGCTATATCGAGTCATCCATGACGCACACCTGAGGGTATCTGGGGATTTCTTCTGTCCGGATCATAGATGCCAAGGCCACGTGAGCTAGGAGGCCATCTGGTTATCCAGAAACTTACTCTGACACCACCCGTGCTCTCTCTTTGTTTCAAAACACTCGAAAAGATACACAAGCCATGTTCTCCTCTATCCTGGGGCCAGAAAAGCTGGATGGTGCCCAGTGACCACTAGGGACCATTCACCATTCATGGGCCATGACCGAATGCAGATCTCTGCTTCTTAAAAGATCCAGGCTGGTTTGGTCTGGAGGACTTATCGAGACTGTCACCCTGAGATAATCTTCAAACTTTAAATAGAAATTATCCCTGGAGGTCACCTTTTAGTTAAGTAACAGATCGGCTCATAAAATAAAGAATATCACCCATGAATAATGAGCTTCTTTAAAAGAAAAATCAGCTATAGGAGACCGAAGAGTCATAAATGACTTCAAAGCCGAGAGGAGAAGCTCAAAGTGTAAAGGGACTAACTCCCGCCCCCCCCACCCCACCCCCACTGGCCCCCACCAAACCCAAACCCATTGCCACTGAGTTGCCGCTAACTCACAGAGACCCAATAGGACAGGGCACAGCTGTGAATTTCCCTCTGTTAGGAGGGTGTAGAAAGCCTCGTCTTGCACCTTCAGTGTGGTTGGTGGCTTTGAACTGCTGATCTTGTGGTTAGCAGCCCCATGGGTGACCCGCTATGCCACCAGGACTGTGGAAATAGTGCCACCAAAATATAATGGACAAGGGCGAGGGAACACTGACTGAAAACCATAACCAATAGCACCGGGATTCTTTGTGTAGAAGTGGTCAAACACTTTCACCTAGTGAAATGTTATCAAGAAAGGAAAAACAAAGAAACAGACAAAAACGGATGAGAATCTGATTCCTCTTTTTGCAGGTGTGTTTGCAAGGCATCCTGAACGGAGCCCTGCGGCTCTTCTCTGCCCCACCTCAGCCCCTCAGCCAGCGCTGGGCCCAGCACAGGAGCTGGAAGGTTGGCTACCATCACTGGTCCCGTGGGGGACAACACAGAAAGTCCTGTTGCTGATGGGACTGAGGGAGGGGCCGCTTGATGGCCTCAACCCATTTAAGCCCCGACTGACTTCCCTTTCTTTCTTTACACTTGAGCTCGAATTAAAAAGCAGAGCGAATGCAGAGAAATCCATTAAGTCAGATTAGTATCGGACTCCAGTCAAGACCTCACCTGCAGTCGTTAGGTCTGGCTGTGAGGAGAAGAGAAGCCAAATAGAGTCGGGTTACTGCTTCCCACACCTCCATTAATCTAAATTACTCCAGAAGATTAAAAAGAAGAAAAAGGGAGAAAAACTTTCAGTGCGGCGGGACAGCGGGCCCAAGGTGGAGGAGGAGACGCGTGAATCTCCTATCAGGATGTCTTGACAAGATGAAGCCTAGCGCCCCAGAGGTCTCTGTTTGGGGAATTGAAAGGGCTGTGTGCGCTTGACAGAGCCATCTCAGCAACTCACCCACCGGAGCATGGCTCCCCAGGGACCAGGGGACAGCGCTACTGGGATCACTGGGATGGGGGACTAATTGACATGGATACCTGTGAAAGGGCACGCGGAGAGATCTGGGGAGCAGGGCCACTAGAATGTAAATGCCCCGTTGTCAGAGGCTCAGTTCAGAGAGCAGAGTCCCAATCTGCCCGCGGTGCATTTCACGTTCAATGAGCTGAAATTGGAATTGGACTCAGTGGGTATTTCATTTGGACTTGGTCTCAGGTTTAGTAATTAAAATCGGCATCAGGTTCTGCCTGAAACCCAGGGCGGCTGATCAAGGCTAATTCTCATAGCAGCAAAATTAGCGGATGATCTAAGGATGCCTCTGAAAGGCTCGCACAGAACAGATACGCATGAAATTCCATCCTCTGGCCCATGGAAATACACGCAGGGTGAGATTAGATGTAGCTAATTAAATTATGGACACATTTACCCACAGTTCTGATTTACTGGGTTGTCGTCACGTTTATAAAAAAATTTACCAGAAACTTAGAGATTCTGTGGGTTGCAAGGTGCCCAGCTGGCTGGGCTGGTTCACC
Source organism: Tenrec ecaudatus (assembly GCF_050624435.1). Lineage (NCBI taxonomy): Eukaryota > Metazoa > Chordata > Mammalia > Afrosoricida > Tenrecidae > Tenrec > Tenrec ecaudatus. The sequence goes on along the minus strand of NC_134541.1, from coordinate 2,490,913 downwards.
CAGTAAGCGTACCTCTCTCCTACTTTTTCATGATACACCTTTGGGCCCTTTGTGGCCTACCCACTCTGAGGGACAAGGGGCTCCTCAGGTCTGCTCTCCCTCTGAAGTGAGGGACGGATCGGTTCCATGAGAGGAGTGCAAGGAGAAGGGGGCGTTCTCGAAGCCGGGAAAGGCAACACCATCGCACCTAGTGTGCGGCCCCGCTGCCTTGGAAGACCCTGGGAGGTGGCCCAGGAGCCCATCTTTGGAAGCGTGGCTGTTCCCTGTCAGCAAGGCTTGGTTTCCACTTTCTCTTGCTTCCTTCAGGGACGTGGAGAGGTAAAGGCTGGTGTCATGAAGAACTTGCCCTGCTGGATGGTTTAGACCGCTGTGGTCATCTCCTGACTCACCGTCCAGCATCCATTCTGCAGCCTCCCTCTTAGATTTTGTCCACCAGGAGGGGGTAGACATTGTTTCTAAGAAGACACTTCCCATTGAAGACTACTTCACGCATAATGATATGCTTACACCGTGACTGTTTAGTTTGGTGAAGTCACCTGTTGGCCTTAGGACTCGTCAGCTAAGGCGTGGCCACAAAAACTTCCAGCACCCCAAAAGGGCCCCTAGTCCCACTTCCAGTTGGTCTTTGAGAAACAAGGGTTTCCAGGGTCTGTCGTTAAAGCCCTGGTGGCACTGGGTAGTTACATCAGCTGGTGTCAATTTGAGCCTGTCAATCAATCAGTTCATAGCCAATTGGACCTCTGTGTGGGCAAGACCTTTTCCTGTGTTTCCTCCTTGGAGGCGGGAGACACACACTCTCTCTCTGCTCACTCCCTGGGAGACATCCCTGTGGAGCAAACACACCGAGAGAGGCTGATAGAGCCACACCTCTGGAGCAGGAGAAGCCACATGGAGACCCCTGCCAGAGCTGAGATGCTTACAACGCCACAGGATCCGCAAGACTTCCCACCGACTGGTCTGTGATCTTCCTGCATTTGACACCATGGCATGTATTTCATGAGTCTGAAGTAACGGACACATGGGCTAATATTGGACTTATGGACTGGATGGGGCTGGGATGCTTTCTCAATATTCAATGGCTCTTGTAGATAAAGCTCTTTCTTATGCACACATGAGTGTCTGTGGATTTGTTTCTCTAGTCTACCCGGAGTGACACAGCATGCCTCAGAAAGGGTTGCTCTGCGTCTGAATTGACTTGCTGGCAGTACTTTTTCTTTAATCATGGTTATACATGAGTTTAACTTTTCCATAGATTGTATATCGATGGCATCATACGGAACATATCTGGGGATTTTTCCATGTTGTATGTAAACAGAACACAGCATTCGTTCCTTTTTTTTTTTCTGAGGATCATTTTCACTGGATTTGTTTACCTGCTCACTGCTGATGAGCATTTAGGCTTCTTTCTCCAGTTCAGGCACATTGCAAATAAGACTGTTATAAATGTTCTTCTACAGCTCCTTTCATGAACACATGACTTTATTCTTCTTGGCACTTGAGGGTAGAATTACTGTTCATAACTTTACACAAAATTGCCCCCCAAAAGCTTTCCACAACGACTGTGCGGTTCTAGAGCCCTACTGCCCATGCGCGAGCATTCCAGCAGCTCCACGTCCTCACCAACATTTCATATTGTCAGTTTATCTAGGTTATAATCATGGAGGTGACATGTCACTCCATAGAGCCTGTTGGAGTCCCCAATAACCGATGGTGTTAAACAACTTCTCAACATTTTATTAGCCACTTCTTTTATTGTCTTCTTTTGGAAAGTCACATGCAAGGCTTCTTCTCACCATTTTAATTGGATATTTACCTTTTAAAAATGTTGATTTGCTGATGTTACTTAATTTCTTCTGGCTATAAGGCCTTGGTAAGATAAACATTGAGAATATTTTATCCTTTTTCTGTAATGTGTATTAATTAATTTAAATAAAACAACCAACCAAACTCTGTGCCACTGAGTCAATTCCAGCTTCTAGAAACTCTGCTTAGGCTCCCAGAGGCAGCGAATTCTTATAGGAGCAAATAGTCTCACATCTCTTCCTTGGCGTGGCTGGTGGTTTTGAACGACCAACGTGTTGTTAGTAGTCCAATGCTTACTTGACAACATCAGCAAGGTTTCTTTATTTCTCCAGTAGTGTCTTGTAGAGTGCATATTTTAATTTGGAAAAATTCAATTTTAGCATTTTTTTCCCTTTTTGTGTGTTTTCCATTTTGTTTAAATACTCTTGGCTTGTCCCCAAATTGAAGAAACAGTCTACGTGTTCTTCTAGAGATCTTATGGTTAAGTCTTTTACCTTTAGGCCTATGATCCATCTCAGATAATTACTGTTATTTGGGGTGGAGCAAGGTGGAATCAAGGGCTCAATTTCCCCCCATAGCTGTATCTAGTTCTTTCAGCATTCTTTTTGTAGGAGTACTTTCCTACCCTATTGTATTGACTTAACACCTTTCTAAAAATCAATGTGTGAGGCTAATTTTGGACCCTGTAATCTGTTCCACTGAGGTGTTGTGTGATCCATGAGAATATTGCCACAGCTTGATTGTCCAACTTTGTGTAACTCTTGAATAAAGGTCCTAATAGTAGCTGTGCCCTGTTATCTCTGAGTCTATTGGATTTTCTTAATTACCGACAATGTTAAACAACTAATCACATGCTTATTAGCTGCATTTTATGTCTTTTTTTGTGAAGTCTTATTCCAGCTTTTTTTTCACCATTTTAATTGGATACTTATCTTTTTTATTGTTGATTTTTCTGTAAGCTCTCCAACCTTTCTTTTAAAAATTATTTCAGCTAGTTTAGAGTCTTTGCATTTTTTAATAAACATCATACCTTCAGCTTTTCAGTTTCTGCGAGAAAATTGCTAGGGTTTTTTTTTTTATCAGAATCGAATCAATTTGGGAAGAACATACATCTAACACTCTTAATCTTCCATAAAAAGTTATTCTTAAATAATTTAAGTTGTTTTCATAATCAATTTGTCTCTGTGATGTCTTATAGTTTTCAGTTGGAGGTCTTGCAGATTTTTTGTTGTCAAGTCATGTCTATGTGTTTTATGCTATGCTGTGCTGTGTACCTGCTGTTTATTGGTGCTGATTTCATGTAGGTTAAGATGATCTCGTGCCTATCATTGGTGAAGTGCTTCAAGGCAGAGAGAACTTGGTCAGGTGATAAGGTGGAGGTTTCTCCTTACCTGAGATAAGTCCAAGATGAAGCTGAAATAACATCCCAGGGATACTTTGGTGTAGCCGAGACTATGTGGGAGGAATCTGGCATCAGAGTGGAGGAAGAAAAGGAGGTTGTGGGAGATCTTCACTCGTGGGCTGTGACCACAAAGCAGGATGGGATATTGAAGCTCATTTGCATTTCAGATGCCATGTGGCAATAGGTTGAGGGTAGTACAGATGGCCACAGGAATTGGACTTGAAGGGGCAATTAAATCCGTTCAAAGGGCATTTACTGAGCATCTGCTGTTAAGTTCTACCCCTGCTATAGAAAAGAACTGCCCCATCAGTTTTCTAGGCTTCCACCTTTATGGGGAAGCTGACACATTCAAATCATGGGCCTTTTGGTTAGTAGCTAAGAGCTTAACCACTGTGCCACCAGGGTGCACGCAAAATCCAGCAAAGATGATGGTGTGACTGACCCAAGTCTTGGTCGTTTCAATAGCCTCTTATGCATGCAACTGGTGGATAATTAAAGGTGCAGACAGATGATTCGGTGCGTTCGAATCATGGTGTTGTTGAAGAATACTGAATATACCCCAGAGGAACGAACAGGTCCATCTTGGGGGAAGTACAGCTAAAGCATGAACAAACCAGTTTTGGAGGAAATACAACCAGAATGTCTTTCAGACGGGAGGATGTCTAGACTTCGGGCCTCAGGAAAGACGGATTCCTAGAAAAGGACATCATGACTGGTAAATGGAGGGCCAGTGAGAACAAAGTGTATTCTCTAGAGAAACAAAACCAGAATACTTATGATTATATATATTATATATGGATAGGTTTGTATCACAAGAAGGAATATAACAGCTTATTAGTCCACTCAGCTCAGTTCAACTCATTTTCAGTTAATATACTGAAGGTCCTTTAACTTGTGCAGGCTGCTGGCCCAAGATCAAGGAAGCAGACAATGAAATCTGCCCTCAGACAAGATAAGCAGAGTTGGCCAGCAGGCAGCAGGGTGGGGCAGCAACAGCCAGGAGCACAGGGACTCTTTGAAGCAGGCCCTCATAGAGTCTCAAGCTCCAGTGATGCAAGGCAAGGTGATATGAGCCAAGGGTTGGCTTGGCCCACAGGTAGTGCAGCACACGGTTGATGCAAAGGACTAACTCAAGCAGCAGCATGCTGGTCTGATCACCAGGAAGAAAGAGAGAAGGAGGCCATGCTCAGGAAGTATTTATCTCAGTCGCCCACCAAACAAGCTGCCACCAGATTAAACTCCACCCACATGTTCCTTGACTGCTGCTTCCATGAGCATTGATTTTGGATCCAAGAAAGACAAGATCCTTGACAATTTCAGCTTTTCTCCATTTATCATGATGTTACCTTTTGGTCCAGTTGTAAGGATTTTGGTTTTCTTTACATTGAGTTGTAATCCATACTGAAGGCTACAATCCATGATCTTCATTAACAAGTGCTTCAAGTCTTCCTCACCTTCAGTAAGCAAGGTTGTGTCATCTGCATATTTCAGGTTGTTTAATAAGCCTTCCTCCACTCTTGATGCTTCTTCATTCTTCATATAAACCAGCTTCTCTGATGATTTGCTCAGTATAAAGATTGAACAAGTATGGTGAGAGGAGACAACCCAGACCACACTTTTCCTTATTTTAAGCTGAAAGTTATATAGCTCTAATAGAACCTGTGGTGGAGCTAAGCTGTGACACTAGGCCACCAGAATCCACAATACATCTAATTTACAGAAAAAGAAATTAAGATTCCTTGGGAGGGGCTAACCATTAGCTCCTGCAATTATTTTTATTTGTTCATTTCATTTGTTTATTTGTTCATTTTATTTTAAGATACCCTGTGTTTTATTTATTTATTAATACATCAATTTGTTGGGAGTTCTTACAGCTCTTGTAACAACCCCAAAATCAGCTGTATCAAGCACACTTGTACATATATTGACATCATTGTTTTCAAAACATTTTCTTTCTCCTTGAGCCTTTGTTATCAGCTCCTCTTTTTTCTTCCCTTCCCACCCTCCCACCCTTGTGAACCCTTGATAAATTATCAATTATTATTGTTACTTTAATATCTTACACTTCCTGCTGTCTCCCTTCACCCACATTTCTGTTGCTTGTCCCCCTTGGGGGTGGGGGTTATACGTTGATTATTGGGGTCAGTCTCCCCTTTCTTCCCCATCAACTTCTCCCTACCTTCATGGTATCACTATCCCCATTCCTGTTCCTGAGGGTGTTATCTGTCCTGGGTTTTGTGTGTGGAAAGCTCTTATCTGTACCAGTGTACATGCTCCAATCTAACCTGATTTGTAAGGTAGAACGGGGTTTATGACAGTGTGGTTAGGGTGGGGGGAAAGAAGAATTAAAGACCTAGAGCTGAGGTTCTCAGCCTGTGGGTCTCAACCCCTTTGGGGGTTGAACGACTCTTTCATAGGGGCTGCCCAATTCAGAACAGTAGCAAAATTACAGTTACAAAGTAGCAACGAAAGTAATTTTATGGTTTGGAGGTCACCACCACATGAGGAACTGTATTAAAGGGTCACAACATTAGGAAGGTCGAGAATCACAGAACTAGAGGAATGTGTGTTTTGTTGGTGCTATTCTGCACCCTGACTGATGTGTCCCTTCCTTGTGACCCTTCTGTGAGGGAATGTCCAATTGGCTACAGATGGGCTTTGGGTCTCCACTCCAAGCCCCTTTGTTTGCATTGATATGATTATTTTGGCTCTTCTGATACCTGATCCTGTTGACACCTCATGGTCACACAGGCTGGTGTGCTTCTTCCGTGTAGGCTTTGTTGCTTCCCTGTTAGATGGCCTCTTGTTTAACTTCAAGCCTTTTAGACCCCAGACACTATATTTTTTAATAGCTGGGCACCATCAGCTGTCTTCACCACATTTGCTTATGCACCCAATGCAATCATGTTGGGAAGGAGAGCATTACAGAATGCCAGGTTATTAGAACAAAGTGTTCTTGCATTGAGGGAGGACTTGAGTAAGGGCCATATGCTACCTTAATGCATAACATATGTTCAGAGACCTATATCCATATCAGTATATGTATATATTAATATATTTACATATATACATTCCCATATTTATACCTCTAAAATGTCTTTTGGCTCCTAGTTCTTTCCTCTATTTCTTTTTACTTTCCCCCGTCCCACTGTCATGTTCGACCTTCATTCGGCTCTCAGTAATTCCTCTGGGCTACATTGCACTTGATCCAACCCCACCAGTTATTCTATGCCTTCTTTGTCATCGAATTTAGATATCTTATTATTCCCTTGTCCCTGGGTTTGTTGGATTCCCCCTCTCTTTCCCCCATCTCCTCCTCTCCCTTGTCCCCCCAGAACCATTGGTTCCACTGTTTTCTCCTCAGGATTGTAAACAATCATGTCCACCTTATATAGATAAACAATGGGGGTGTTGGGGGGGGTGTGTAGCCTATAAATAGTTGCAGGTCTGTCTGCTGACCCTTATGAATGGGTCTGATGAGCTGGGTCTGATGAGGTGCCAAGCCCCACCTCCTGAGTCGGAAGTCTGTTTTCAGGATTCCTTTGCTCCCCTTGCTCTGTGTGCTCCCTTCATGATTCGCTCAAGTATGGGCAGTGGGGTGTGTTTACTGGTGTCATTCCCACACTGTGTCTCCAGTGCTGTCCCCTGCAGCGCTGTGGGTCAGCGAGGGGACATTGTGTTTCGTGGTGGTGACAGCCCTATGATCCTCTCTGTACAGTGGCTGCTCTGAGCAGGAATGTCATTCTCGAGACTTGGTGGGCCAGAGTGTGGTCCTCTGTCTCCCTCTCTTTCTAGCCCCTGCAATTCATGTAAAATGGGCAGAATTTATTCTGTTCCCATCCGTCTAAGGAAAAGGCTATGGGCTTTAAGTTAATAAGCTTCTGTTCAGTGACTGAGTTATGACCAGTACAAGCACAGGAGCCCTCCTGGCAGCATAATGGATAGTGCATTGGGCTTCTAACATCAAGGTTAGCTTTTGGAAACCACTAGCTACTCCTTGGGAGAAAGATGAGGATGTCTATTCCTGTAAAGACTTGCAATCCCAGAAACCTACAGGGGCCATTCTACCATATCCGATAGGGTCACTAAGAGTCAGAATCGACTATACAGCAGCGAGATTTTGAGTTGAATTACAAGTATGCTCAAACTACAACCAATGGGCCAAAGCTGTCCTTGTCTGTCTGTCTGTCTGTCCTCTGTCCTCTGTCAGTATGGACTCTGAGCTAAGGATGGCTTTACGTTCTTAAGTTGTCGAAACAATAAAAGATTTTATGATGCATGAAAATCAGGAACATGCCCTGCTCCACAGAGCTGACTGGACCCAGTAGAACTGCCCCATGGGTGTCCCTCCCAGAAGCTGGCCGCACGCCTTCCTCTCGCGGGGCTGCTGGTGCGTTTGGAATGCTGTTTGTCTCAGCATTTCCGAAGGAAACGCCGCCTGTCCTGTGTCGTCCTCAGACCTACTATGTTTGAGCTCCTTTTTGCAGCCACGTTGTCAGTCCATTTCCTTGAAGATCTCCCTCTTTTTCTCTGCTCCTCTACTTTCCCAAACCCTCTCCAGGGACTGGTCTCTCCTGATAACCTGTCCAAAGACCATAAGAAGTCCTGGCGTGCTTGCCTCCAGGGAGCATTCTGGCAGTACTTCTGAGACAGATTCATTTGTCCTTTTGGCAGTCTCTCAGACTCACTGTTGACTCGGAGCGGTCCTCTGTGAGTTTCTGAGGCTGTAACTGTTTGCGGGGGTAGAAAGCCCAGTCTTTCTCCTGCAGAGCTGCCAGTGGTTTCCAACTGCCAACCCCGAGGATCGCTCATAACCACTGTGCCAACAGGGCTCTCTGGTAGTCCCTAGTACTTTCAATATTCTTTCCAAGTACCATAATCCTTTTTTAAGGTTTTATTTATTTAAAATAACTTTATTGGGGCTCATACAACTCTGATCACAATCCACACATCCATTCACTGTGTAAAGCACATTTGTACATTCGTTGCCTTCATCATTCTCAAAACATTCGATCTCGACTTAAGCCTTTGGCATGAGCTCCTCACTTCCCCCCTCCTTCCCTGCTCCTCTCTCCCTCATGAACCACTGATACTTTATCAATTATTATTTTGTCATATCTTACTCTGCCTGACGTCTCCCTTCATCCACTTTTCTGTTGTCTGTCCCCCAGGGAGGAGGTTATATGTAGATCGCTGTAATTGGTTCCCCCTTTCCATCCCACCCTTCCTCCACCCTCCCAGTATCACCACTCTCACCACTGGACCTATGGGGATCATCTGTCCTGGATTCCCTGTGCTTCCAGTTCCTATCTGTACCAGTGTACATCTTCTGGTCTAGCCGGATTTAGAAGGTAGAATTGGGATCACGATAGTGGGGGAGGAGGAAGCATTCAGGAACTAGAAGAAAGTTGTATGTTTCTTCGTTGCTACCCTGTACCATGGCTGGCTCATCTCCTCCCCACAGCCCTTTTGTAAGGGGATGTGCAGTTGCCTTCAGATGGGCTTTGGGTCTCCACTTCTCACTCTCCCTCATTCACAGTGATATGATTTTTTGTTCTTTGATACCTGATCCCTGAGACACCTTGTGATCACATAGGCTGGTGTGCTTCTTCCATGTGGGCTTTGTTGCTGCTGAGCTAGATGGCCGCTTGTTTAATCTTCAAGCCTTTAAGACCCCAGACGCTAGATCTTTTGATAGTCGGGCACCATCAGCTTTCTTCACCACATTTGCTTATGCACCTGTGTTGTGTTCAGCGATCCTGTGGGGGAGGTGAGCACACAGTGATACCAGCACCATAGTTCTAATGTGGTCCATCTGTTTTGGCGTTCCTTCTTCATGGTCCAGCTTTTACGTGCAGATGGGGCAACTGGAAAGACCGTGGCATTGGTCAGCTACACCTTCATCCTCCACGTGATTATATCTGCATTATTTCTATCTCAGTCTATGTTTTCAGTGGATTTTAGTCCACATGGAATTACCCCATCGTCTTTCCTAGCTGTGGGACCTTAACGTTGTGAACAGAGGGTGTCTCTTCTCAGCCATTAGCCATCTGATGCACACTGAGGTTGTTCCAGCATTTTGCTGCTCGATGCTCTTTTCCAGGAGCCGGCCTCATCACCCCTCAAACCAGAAGCAGATTGTTATGTGCACAGACGATGCACTTCATTGCGTGGGCCCACTTCTGCCAAGAGTGCGGTCAGCTGGTCCAGGCCACGGGACAGATGCTCAGGGCCCTGACCTGTCCTGAACCAATACTGGCATCCTGTGGGCAAACATACTGACTGCCCAGACGTGTCTCTGCTAATGGCTATTCCCTCTGGCCTGGAACCATTTGCATTTTCTCATTGTCACGCAGGCCTACCGGAAGGGTTCTGAATATTAATGAAACAATTTGCAGCCTCCTTTGCGGGCTTAAAATATTCAGCACCAGACATACTGTTTAGTTCCCATTTCAGCCAAGTTTAATTTCTCTTAACCAGCTTTGTTTCTGTAAAGGAAAATTAATGTACAATTTCAGTGTTTAAATCTCAATTCTCAGAAATGCATGACAGATTGTTGGTGAATATGATTTGTTCGTTAACACCTAATGGGTGGAAATAATTTATTGCGCCAACATTTCCAGGAAATCGATGCCACTTGAGCAAAAGCCGAGCAGGAAATGTTACTTGTTTGTCTAATAAACTACCCTAGGGTGAGCGAGTACATTAGCATTGCACAAACTTTGTGACTTATTCATCATCACTATTTATTATTAAAACTTTATCTGTTTCAACTTAGTGAATGACTGCCTTGGGAGACACTGCTTGCAGCAACAACCACAAAATAAAGTTTATGCAGTTTGCATAATATTGTACAAAGAATATTAGCTTAGAACAATATGAATCCCTGGATCCTTTGCACAGCCCTTTGGTGTTTAATGTTGGTAAATATTTAAGTAACAGCAAGCCTGTATAATTATGAAGATTTCTCTTTCTAATCTGCCCGATGTGCAGCTGCCGTACATCACCTCCACCACGTGGTTTGGCGGGGAGAGCAGGGCGCAGTCATGAAGCAGCACTTGTTGCTGAGGTTGGCCTGGGGGTGGGTGCTGTCGAAGGACATATTTAGGGGAGGTGTCTGAGACAAGAGGCAGGAGTCTCTCTCTGGCTCCCTCATTGCTCTCTGTAATTGCTTCAAGGAGTCCTGCTGATGCAATATTGAAGTGCTTTGCTGTGAACCAAAAGGTCAGCATTTTCAACCTAGCAGCTGCTCCTCAGGAGGAAGACGGGGCAGCCGGCTTCAGTCTCAGGATCCCGATGGGCGGTTCGGCGCTGCTCCCTGGAGCTGTTGCATTGCAAGTGCTTTGGAAGATGACAGCTATAACACCATTAAACTGAGTCCCCCGTAGAACAGGCTCCTGGAAACACACCCAGGAGGTGAGTCGCTGATCTCCGAATCCTGCTTTAGGACGACCAGCTCTCACGATCAGCCATGTGGTGGTTACGGAATTCCATATTGACTTGGTAGATAAGTGCAGGGGCGGAGGCTAGCCTGTCAATCAGGTTACAGCCTGAGGATGCCTCCCTGTGGGTGTGGCCTTCTCTTGAGTGCCCAGGAACCTCCTTTCTCTCTTCCTGCAGGTGGACCACACACACACACTCTCTCTCTCTGTCTTGGTCCTTCAGTTGACAAGCCACGGGAGACTTGCTTCACCTTCCTGTTGAGGAGTCACACCCAGGGAGCTGGAGGAGCCACATGGAGACCTGCCCCAGCTTTAAGATGCTTCCACCACCACTGGATCCACAAGACTCTCCACCCAACTGGCCTGTGATCTCCCTGCACTCGGTATCATTGCATGGGCTGCATGAGTCTAAAGAGGAAGCTATGGAGTAGTATAGGAATGTGGACAGATTGGACTTAAGGACTTGACCTGGACTGGGCTGGGATGTTTTCTCAATAGACATTTGCTCTTTGCTATAAAGCTCTCTCTTACACACATGTGAGTGTCTCTGGATTGGTTTCTCCAGCAACGTGGTCTAACACAAAAGTCTTTCTCTTTCATGCTCCATCCTCCAGATACAACATCAGCCATCCTCCTTCATGACCAGCCTTCTTTCTTCATGGTCAGATCTTTTTCCTATTTGAGGATTCTTCCTCCGTCTTGATCAGAGGAGGAGATGGGTCACACTCCAGGGGCTTTGCACATGTCATTCTCTCTCTCAGGGACTTCCCTTCCATTACCTGCTTCTCTCCTCAATATAGCGTTCCCCTCCCCACTCTACCCCCAGCATTCCCCCTTTTTTTTTACCTCACCATTCTCCCTCGGTGACCCACTTGTTAGGATCTACAGGATGCTGTGTATTGCTCCTTCAGAGCGCTTGATTCCCCAGTTCACACCTCTTTTTAAAAACATGATGATGCTATTAAAATGACTTAGGAAGATTTAAAAACATGGAGAGAGGCACTGTGAGCCCCTGTGGTCAGGTACTTGCCTGTGTTGTTCAATGAAGGGACCTCAGGACACAGCACTAAGCATGGCAAATAGCAAGCGCTGAATTACAGACAGACCTAGTGCACTCTGCAGATAATTATGTTTTGTTTTTAAAAATTAGAGATTATATGATAATCGATATATCCTATGACCTAACAGTTCAATCGTATATTAAAGTATTGTCCGAGCACCACCACAATCCGTTCAGGACATTTCTCTTTCTTGTGCTTACTGTTCTTAGCTCCCCCTTTCTCCCCAGCCTCCCCTGCCATGAATCCAATGACTGTCTCTACAGACTTGCCTTTTGTGAATTTAATATACAGAGAAGAAAGCATAGAAAACAAAAGAAAAACAAACAAAGCAAACAAAGCAAAAGGAGCCCAACAGCAACGACAAAATAAAACAGAACCAAACCTCAATTTAAAAAACAACAACCAGAAAAACTAAACACTAGGACCAGAAGGAAGATCAAACAGTAAGGTGTAATATTTTAACCCGGCTGCAGCTCAGTGATCCGGTTGTACAATGCACTGTGTCTGAGAGCAAGCCTATTCACACGCCTGGCCTATCCTGAGAGGGGTTTCTCCAGAGGCTTAACCAGTATGGGGACCCTGCAAATGGATTTTGGGCTTTCGTTGTCATCCATATCCTTCTTCAAACCAAGTGTTTAGAATTTAAACTCTAATATCATTTTTCCCTCCAGGATTCGGATTTGATTATTCACAATCCTTGGATCACACAGGCTGATGTGTTTCTTCCGGATGGACTTAGTTGATGTCCCGTTTAGATGGCTGCCTGTTTTAAGGCAAGTTTTAAGACCCCAGACATTGTTCTTTCTGATAGCTGGGCACCATCGGAGTTCTACATTGCACTTTGCTATTGTACCCATCATCTCTTCACGAGGGCAAACATTGAGTAGGGCCACGTCATGAGAACTGATTGTTCTTAGATTAAGACTGCAATTAAGTGTGAGCTCAAAGTTCACCCAATGATCTGTGGTTTATATATGTCTCTGGCTCAGTCACTATCATTTTATTGGAGAACATTATAAATAATCCCCATGGAGCATATGGTAATTCTATTGACAATATCATTAATTTGTTCCTTGGTATAGAATTTGCAACACTATTGAGAGAAAGGAAAGTATACATGCATAGGACAACTTTTTAGACCAAGATACATGGATTGTTGATTTGTACAGGTTAAAAGCTTAAGCGATTGGATACGGTTTACACAATGAAGGCTGGAGACAGGGAAACACTTTCAATAACATTCATTCACAAAGGTGGAACCATGCCTGCAAGGCTACCACACGTCACAAAAAAGCAGAGAGCATGAAAATAGTAACTATGTTATAGTCCCACGCCATCACTGGGCACCTCAAAGCAGGAGATCCTAGCCAAAGTCAATGACCTGCAAATCCATAATCTTGGGACATCAGTCATCTGCTTCTTATCACCCTAGGGCGTTTCAGCCTAAGTCCAAGGGAGTGTTTCTGTTCCTTAAATCTGTTACAAGTGAGCTAAAGCTAAAGCCCAGTTTGCTTCGTGGGGTTTCCAGAGGGGACCCTTCTGGTGTGGCCTATGAAGGATGCTGTGCACCTCGAAAGGACACAGGCTAAGGTCTTGGTTGTCTATTGCACACTCCTGGGTCCCAAGGGTCACAAGGCCTGCATATAAACTAAGTCCAAGTGGTCCAATTGGGGACATAATACTGGGTATAGTCTCCCCTGGGGAGGGGGTCAATATAAGGACAAAGTGAAGTTTTGTGACAACCTCCCATCGAGCAAGTCTACTGGAACAATTCTTACAACAGGAAGTGTGCCCTCACATCTCTGTCATGTCCTGCTAATTCCCACAATATTTCAAAGGGCTTATTGCACACTTCCTAGATTAAACTTAACTTTCATAGGCACTGGGGAGCCAAATCATCCACATGATTTGATTCATGTCAATGCTCTCTTCATTGCCACGGTCCACAACTGAGCCTCTGTGGTCTGCCTGTGAACGTGCGTCAGGTAGAAGAGTGAGCATGCACCTCGTGTGAGTCATTCCAAAATCATCTATGTCATCACCCGGCACATAGCATGGTTACCTTTCAGCAGCGACACATGGAAGTCAAATGATCACGTCAAGAGCTGGTGAGAGCGTGCGGATGTGAGAACTCTCAAATGCTTCATGGGGGAGAATTAACAGTTTGAGGCAAAAAGCCTCAGAGTGAGTATTTTAGTTTTAATGAAAACAAAAATGGGCCCAGAAATACATTGACAGGAAATTATTCTAAAGCAGTAATTTGGGAATGGATGAACACGATGATCCCAAGGATCATTCATCACAGTGCCGTTTAAAGTTATGAAAAGCTGTAAGCAACTCATTGGCCAACAACAGAGCCTGAGGCAGCAAGAGTGGCGAAGCAGGCACAGTGATGGCTGGGAAATACCTTAACTAACGCCGGGCCGAGGCTCCCCAGGCACCTAGAGTGAGGGTGGCCAACATGAAGTATGAGGTAACTGTAGGTCCGTGTTGGTGACAGAATCTGGCTAGGTAAACAGCTGCCAGAATGGTAGTGGGAGTTTTGTCCGTGTTTAGTGGGATATTTGCCCCCAGGAGACTCTTCCTCAAAACCCAGAGCAAAGGGACCCAGATAAACCTTGCATTGCCTTCACCAACACAGAGAGAAATGAATTGAAGTTACTATAAAGACAACAACAATAATAACAACAAACAATACTTTGGCTGTATGTCTGGTGAGATACGCATTAAAGGCAAAAACGACTCAGATGCACCTCGTTTTCTTCTCAATAATTGCGCTGCTAATGGCAACATTGGTGTTGTTATTTGGGAGCTCTTTAAACAAATTGTGGGAGACATCCAATAAGGATGTTTGTTAATGTCACCAGAACATAAAACAGCTTAAAAGAAAGACATAAAGTTTCAAAACAAAACCATTTAAGAGGAAAAAAAAATCCATTGTCAACCTTGAATGGTAAGTGCCAGCTTGGAGCCATGATGTTTTTTTCTCTTAAAAGACCCATTTTCTATCTCTGTCCATCAGAAAAACCTAGAAATCATGACCAACTACCAGCCACAACACTGTCAGTGTGGTGTGTTCTTCTTGCTGTTAGGGACCATGCGTTGATTCGGACTTCTAGTGACTCATCTGGCACCTTCATCACAGTTATGCTTACGTGTGAGGCCTTGTTGCTGCCACTGTGTCAATCCATCTTGTTGAGACCCTTCCTCTCTTTCACTGTCCTTCCACTTCACCAAGCGGGATGTCCTTCTCCAGGGTCTGGGCTCTTCTGACAACATATCTAAAGTACTTGAGATGAAGTCTTGCCATCCTTGTTCCTAAGAAACATTCTGGTTGGATTTCTTCCGAGACAGATTTGATTGTTCTTTTGGCAGCCCATGGAATTTTCAATATTCTTCTCCAGCACCATAATTCAAATGCATCGATTCAGAGGCAATTGAAAAGACCATGATTTGGGTCAGGCACACCTTAGTCCTCAGAGTAAACTCCTTGCCTTTCAATACTTGAAAGATGTCTTATGCAGCAGATTTACCCAATTCAGCAAGTCCTTTGATCTCTGGATTGCTGCTTCCATGAACATTGATTGTGAGCCAAGCAAAACAAAAGCTTCGACAACTTCAACTTTTTCTCCATTTATCTTGATGTTACCTATTGGTCCCATTGTGTGGATTTTGGTCTTGCTTACATTGAGTTGTAATCCACACTGAAGGCTGCTATGCTTGTTCTTCATCAGCGAGTGCTTCAAGTCCTCCTCACTTTCAGCAAGGAAGGTTATGTCATCTACCTATCTCAGGTTGTTAATAAGCCTTCCTCCAACCCTGATGATCATTTTTCTTCATGTGATCCAGCTTCTCTGATTATTTACTCAGCATACAGATTGGGAAAATATGGTGAGAGGATACAAACCTTGATACATACCTTTCCTGATTTTAACCCATTTAGCATTCCCTTGTTCTGTTCACACAGCCGCCTCTTGATCCATGTACAAGCTCCACATGAGCACAATGAAGTGTTCTGGAATTCCCATTCCTCCCAAGGCTATCCACAGTTTGTTATGATCCACACAGTTGAAGGCTTGGCATTGTCAATAAAACACAAGTAAACATCTTTCTGGTATTCTCTGCTCTCAACCAAGATCCATTTGACATCAGCAACAATATCCTTTGCTCGGAGTCCTCTTCTGAACCCAGCCTGAACCCCTGGAAGCTCTTTGTCAATGTACTGCTGAAACCATTGTTGGATGGCCTTTGTTTACTTGTATGTGGTATCAATGATATTGTGCACTCTGATGGGTCCCTTTCTTTGAAATGGGTACAAATATGGATCTCTTCATTCAGTTGCGATCTTTTAACTTTCCTGGCATAGATATACGAGTGCTTTATCAGTTTGATGAAACATTTCAAGGACATTCCTTGATCCTTGTTCTTGGCGAATGTTTTCAGTGCAACTTGAAGTTCTTCCTTCAATGCCATTGGTAGCTCAAATGATACCTCCTGAATGGTTGACTAGCAACTGGTTATTTGTGGTACAGCAACTTTGTGTACTCTTTCCATCTTATTTTTGTGCTTTCTGCCTCATTTAGTATTTCACCCACAGAATCTTTCGACATTTCAACTCAAGGCTTGACTTTTTCTCTTGTTATTTCAACATAAGATCTGTTCAGCATGTTCTTTCTTTTTGGTCTTCTAACTCTAGGTCTTTGCACATTTCATTCTAATATTTCACTTTGTTTTCTCAAGCTGCCCGTTGCAATGTTGTGTTCATCTCTTTTAATAATGTGGTCATCATTACTTCCTTTGCTTTAGCCACTCTATGATTAAAATCAAGTTTCCGAGTCTGTTCTGACACCCACTTTGATCTTTCCTTTCTTTCCTGTCTTTTAAGTGACCTTTCTTCACGGTGTTCTTGATGTCATCCCACAACCCAAGTATCCCAACATTAGTGTACAATGCATCAACTCTGCTCTTGGGATGTTGCTGAAATTCAAGTGGAATCGACTCAAGGGTGTATTTTCGCCCTTGTGGACTTGTTGAAGTTTTCTTCAACTTCAACCTAAACTTTCAAAAGAACAACTGATGATCTGTTCCACAGTCATCCCCTGTCCAGGTTTTAGCTGCTAATATTGGACTCTATCATCTTTGCCCACACATCAATTTGATTTCTGCGTGTCCTTTCTGGAAAAGCCCATGTATGAAGTCAATATTGTGTTGTTGGAAAAAGGTATTTGTTATGAACAATCCATTGGTCTTGCAAAATTCTACCCCGCGATCTCCAGCTTGTTACTAAGACCATATTCTCCAACTACTGTGCCTCCCTCTTAGTTTCCAACGCTTTCGGTATAGTTATGTTGATTTATAATATGAATTTACTAGCGGAAGATCATACTGGCAAACATCTGCACCATCATGAGTAATGATGCGTTTTCACACATGCATACATCTGTGTAGCTGTAATTTGTAGACAATGCAAGACCAGCTCTACGGTATTTGATGATGTTTCTAAACTATGCATAATAAGGTTTTTGATGATGTTTATTTATGATGTTTTTTGATGATGCATAAGGTATTTGATGATGTTTCTAAGCTATGCATAAGGTTTTCAGTGGCTACTTCCTCTGAAATGGGCAGATGATTCCTTCTTCGTTGTCTGTCCTTAATCTGGAAGCTCCACTGACACCTGTTCTCTTGCGGTGACGCTGATGGCATTTGAAGTGCCAATGATATCACTTCCAGCATCACAGCAACTCAACAGCCACCACAGTCGGACGAGCTGACGGAGGAGTGCTGGGCCCTGTGCATAGCCCACTTGAATTAGAGACTGTCTCAGCGACACTTTGGATGCATGGCCAACGAGGACAGACGACCAGATTTGTTGTGAGATGACATCAAGACCACCATACACCAAGCAAGCAAAGGGGACTAAAAGACAGGAAAGAAAGAAGAGGCCCACGCGGATGCCAAAAGACTCTGAATACAGAGAAGCTTAAGTGAGTAGTAGAAATACTGAAGCAACAGAATGAAACAGGAAATGTCAAAGCGTAACTCGAGAAGACAAAGCAAGACATGCAAACCCAAAGGAAAGAGCATGCCCAGTGTTTCTCATGCTGAAATCACTGGCGAAAATATTCAAGCCTCAAGTTGTAGTATTGAAGGATTCTGTGGGCAAAATATTGAACTCTGGTGGGAAGTGCCAATAGAACATGGAAGAAGGAATACACAGAGTCACTATACCCCAAAGAATTGCTCAACATTCAGCCATTTCAAGAGGTGGCATCTGCCCAAGAATCGAGTGTATTGAAAGAAGGAGATCGAGCTAAAGTGAAGGCATTGACAAAAACAAGGCTCCAGGAATGGTTGAAATTCCAAGGGAAGTGTTTCAACAAACTGATCCAGGGCTGGGAGCAGTGATGAGTTTGTGACATGAAATTTGGAATATGACTACCTAACCAACAACTAGTGGTGATCCGTATTTGTATGCATCTCACACAAAAGTTCCTAATCCAACCAAGACATTCTTGAACAATAATATTAATATCACATCCAAATAATTTTTTAAGATAATTTAAAAATAGTTGTACCAGCACACAGACAGCAAGAAAGCTGTGAGAAATCTGAGCTAGATTCTGGAAAGGCATCGGAACAAGGGATATCATTGCTGACATCAATGGTCCTTGGCTAAAGCAGCAAATACCAGAAAGATGTCTACCTGTGTTTTATAGACTATGCAAAGGCATTTGACTCTGAATGTCATAACATATTGTGGATAACGCTATGAAGAATGGGGATTCTAGAACACCTCATGGTGGTCATGTGCAACCTCTATACAGAGGTAGTTTTTTTTTTTTTAACACAGCAAGGGGCTGTTGAGTCATTTAAAACCAGGCAAGGTGTGCATCACAGAGTTATTCAGTCTGTTGCTGAGCAAATAGAGAATCTGGACTATATGAGCGACAGCCCATCAGAACTGGAGGAAGGTTCGTTTAACCACCTGTGATGTGCCGGTGCCATAACCTTGCTTGATGAAAGTGTAGAGGACCAGTCATACTTACTGATGACGATCACAGACTACAAACCGTCAGCATGGATTACAACTCGATGTAAATAAATGAAAATCCTCACAAGTGAACCCATATGGAGCACCATGATACACGGAGGAAAGATTGAAGCTGCCAAGGGTTTTATTTGACTTGGATCCATAGTCAATACTTAGAGAAGCAAGCAGCAGTCAAGAAATCAAAAGACAATATGCGACAAATGACCTCTTGGAAGTGTTAAGAAGCAAAGATGTCTCTTTGAGGGCTAAGGTGCACCTGGCCCAAGCCAAGATCTCTTCAATTGCCTCATGTGCATGTGAGCTCTGTGCAGAGAATAGGAAACCTGAAGACTGCTTCACGCCTTTGCCCGCTGCTGTTGGCAGAGGCTATGGTGCAAACCATGGGCTGTGAGAGAACAAACGTCTCCTGGAAGAGGAACCACCAGACAGCTCCTTAGCAGTGAGGATGGCGAGACATCGTCTCAGATACTCTGGGCACGTGATCAGTCCCTGGACAAGGACCTTGTGTGTGGTAAAGTCGAGGGGTCACCCAAAAGGAAGAACGCCTTCCAGGAGGTGGACTGACACGGTGTCTGCAGCAAGAAGGAGCAGTATAGCAATTGTAAGGGTGGGCGGTGCAGAGTAGGGCCAGGTTCCCTTCTGTTGTACGTAGGGTCTCTCTGAATCAGAGCCAAGTTGACAGCACCTGACGGCAAGAACATGTGAGAGACCCAGTTGTATCCATTGCTAACGCACCGTGCGTACAGCCACCACCTGTATGTTCCTGGAGGTTTGTGTGTTGCTCTGAGAGCAAGCTGGTCTCTGCAGAGCTTCCAGAGAAAGATGGAGTAGGAAGAAAGGACTGGTGTCTACTCCCAAAAGTCAGCCAATGAGAACTTTCTGGGTTCCAAGGATTAGATCCGTAACTGATAGTGCAGATGGTGTGGGACAAGGAAGGACTTCACTCTGCTGGTCATAGGCTGCCACGAGTCAGGGAAAGGTGCAGCCACACCACCTCAGAGTCACCAAATGCTTGACTTGGGAAACGCGTTATCCTGTGCTGAAGAGCTCCAGGTCTCATATGGTGATCACTGACAGGATGAGAATCTCATCCTATTCCACTGAGTGCGGAGTGATGGGGCTGATGGCCGGGAACACCACCAGGAGAGACCTGAAGCTCCGGACGAAAGTCCATGAAGCCACATATGGAGATTCCTGAGTCTGGTCTCAGAACAGGGAGAGAGAAACACAGACTTCTGTGTGAATGAATTAGTTTCTGCTTTGAATGCTGTGTGTTGCCTGCAATGGAAGGCTTGCTGAATGCAAAGGAAACACCTTTTCTGAGGCAATGTAAATTGTGTAGGGCACATAGGTCCCAAGTGGATTCCGGTGGTTGGCTCGGTGAGGTGAGGATCTTCCTTCAGTGTCACACAGGCGTGCAGACCTCTATAGCACCGGCTACAACTGGGTTTGCTTCCCAAGATACTTGGAACAAATAAAACCGAACCCCAAACTCACTGTCATTGGGCTGATTACAACCAGAGACGGAATCTATACAGGAACAGACATCCTCATCTTCCTGCTACTGAGCGACTGGTAGGTTTGAACTGCCAGCTTTAAGATTATCAGCCGAGCATCTCACCCATAGGTCACCAGGGTTCCCTCAAGAAATCTCACAGGCTGAAGATGTTGGTGGTTGCTGTGTGCCTGTCTCATGAAAGAGTTAAATGAAACCAAAGACACTGTGCCAGAAACATCCAGAATGTAGGAAACTCTCTGTGGCAGTTACATAATCAGGGGTGAGGGGGCGGGGTCTAGCCTGTCAATCAGGTAGCAGCTTGATGACCTCATTTGGAGATGTCACAGAGATAAATAGCTCACTGGAGGCCAGACACACTCTCTGCATGACATTCTTGTTGACAAGTCACATAGAGCTATGCTGATGGAGCCAGAGTCCTGAGGCTGGAGAAGCCATGTGGAGACCCAGGCCATTGCTGAGATGCTTCCACTACCACTGGATCCACAAGACTTTCCACCCACTGGCCTGTGATATTCATGTATTCAGCATCATTGTATGTCTTGCATGGATCTGAAGAGGAAATTATAGACTGGTATCAGACCTAGAGACTAATATCGGACTATGGATTTGATGATCCTGAGAAAGATAAAATGTCCTGGAATTGATTATAGTGACAATTGTACTATTGAACTATTGTACTATTGAACTATTGAAATATTTGTGATGTACGCTGATGAAATTGTTAAAAATAAACTAAGTATTCAATTAATAAAAATAAGGATGGAGAAAGTGAGATCGGATATGGGAGGAAGAGATTGAGGGAAAGGAGAAGAGATACGCACGCATTGGAAGTGTGGTGTTATTAAGACACCATCATGCATCCAACATTTTCTAGGTGCACAGATCAATTCCATCAGTCATGTTGCACAAGCATTGCCAATATCCGCTGTCAGATTTTCCATCATCATAAACGGAAACTCAGTGCTTCCTACACAACGTTGAATTGATAAATGTTGTGTTATCCTCATTTTTACAGCCTTAAAGAGACGTTATTGTCATCTATTATTTGCGATAATGGCAACGTGGTTATTCTGAAGCGTTCTTATCTTTTAGAGACTCATGCCGAAGCAGTGTCAGATAAAGACAAGTCCACTGCAGTGTATGGTGGTGCAGGCCTTTCGTCAATTTTCTTTCTTGCTTTCGTTTTCTTTCTTCTTCAGGTTTTTGAGTTACTTTAATCTTAAAGACTCCAAATGAGGCTCTTGTCTTTTCCCTGCGGAGGAATTTATTTCTTGTGTTTTATGGATTCTTACTTCAGCTCCATTAACTCTGTTTCTTCCTGTTGTAACTCCCTTGGGGGCATACAAGGTATCCTGGTGTGATTCTACCTCTCTTTTCGTTTCTCCTCCCAATTCATCATTCAAGAATAATTGAATTACTTTAAATGAAATGAAATGGATCCAAAGAAACTTATATCCAACATGGGATACATCAGCCCAGGATTTCTGCTAGATATTGCTATCACAGACAGGTCTTGTAAGCAAAAAATACCCCCTACCCCCCACTCCCCACACACACCATTCTGTTTTGCTAGAAAGCATCGTTACCGAGCCGTCTGCAGTCATCGTTTATCTTGGGGAGAAGTCAAGTGAGCAAAGCGGCTCAGAGACTTTGGAAATAATACTAAGTATTGGAATCAATTATGTGAAGGCAGCAAAGACTAATTCTATTCTCTTCGGCCAAGCCACTAATTGCACCACCATGCTCCCAACCCTCCCATCTGTCATTGCTCCAAGCTCTTCATGCAGCGCATCAGAGCAGGTGCCGGCAGAACCATTAGTTAAGGAAGACACAAATCCCGAGGCGAGGCTACTTGATGTGTGGTACAGGATCGGGCTGGTTGTAGACTCGGGTTGGCGAGTTCAGCCCGACAACGGGAAGAAGTCAGAGTCAGTTCAGCTGGTTAAGATGGATGACCTTGAACAGCCCACTCCTTATCCAGGGTCTAATTAGCTGCTTTATACAATTTCAATTTCATTCATCTATTTCCTCTAAAAGACACTTCTCTAGAAGACACGCCTTTTCTTAACCTTCCAGGAAACAAAACAAAAGGCATCAGAGATCGTGCGGCCAAGTTGATTCTGAATCACAGTGACCCTCCAGGTCAGTCGAACTGTGGTTTCTGAGACTCTATGGAAGTAGACACACACCCCAGGAATACCGCACTATCTGCTTGTAAGAGTCATTGAATTGGTTTTGACTCCTAGACGCCTTATGCAACAGAACATGATGCTGCCTGGTCCTCTCACAGTCTCCCATCGAAAGAGCCTCCTGGCTGTACTTCCTCTAAGACAAACCGATTTGACGGTTCATCCCAACAGTTCAGAGGCATGCTTCTACTGTTGCTAGGATGGGAAGGAGTTAGATTTCAAAATAATCTTAGATAGTTAAGCCACTGTGTTTTATGCCTTCTCTGTTTGGGGGTTAAAAGATTGAGAGCAAACAAACATTGCCAGCAGAGGGAGTTTGCCTGCTGGGATTTGTGAGGAGGAGGAGGAGGAGGTGGCGGCGGCATTGGATTGAAGTGCTGAGCATCTAACCCTTGGCCTCACCTGTCTTTGTGCCTAAGGATGCAAAGGCGTTGATTGTCGGGTGTACATTGATTGGCAGGTCTTTTTTTTCTAAAGTCCTATGAAAAAGAGACCTTGAGAATTCAAGAATAGCACACAAAGTGCATCTTCCCATCTTTCTCTCGCATGGAGACTGCTGTCATTAAGGGGCCTGGGGCAGAGGCCTGACGTACAGCAGCACTGAATGCTGCTCCGTTCTGCGCCATCATGCCCACAGCTGTTGCTATGTTTGAGCTCATGGTTGGATCCACTTTGTGCCAGTCCATCTCGTTGAGTCTTCTTCTTTTTCATGATGCCTCTGATCCACCAACCATCGGGTTCTTCTCTAACGTCTTGGTCTCTCCTAATACCGGGATCAAAGCGCATGAGACGCCGTCTAGCTGTCCTCTCTTCTAAGGACCATGTCTGACTGGACTGCCTCTGAAACAGAATCCAAGCAAGTACGTGGCGGTCCACTGGGAGCAAGCTGGTGGCTCGTTTAGACTTGCTTTAACATTGGCAGATTTTGTACACCAGACTGTTTGTATTAGTGAATGTGAAAAATGCTGTTTCTAGAGCTTTCTGAATGATGGAGCAATGGGTACTTAGCATCATAATTACCTGGTCTGCCATCTGTAGAAAAGCCGTAATTTAAGTGATATTTGGAGAGAGGAGCTACAGTAGCCAAATGTGAACAGTTGGATAATCTTACGTGAGCTCATCAAATTATGCTCCATATATATTGAGCAACTGCTGGATGCTAGGTGCTTTGACGTGCATGGGGAATCTAATATATATGTGTGACACCATCCCTGTCATCGAATCTGCTATGATCTATTTGTAACAGATCGCACATCAGGATAATTCAAAGACAATGGATGAGAAAACTCACATAAAAAAAAAACCCAGGAACTTTCCATGTACAATAAGTGTGTTTTTATGATGAGGCCTGTAATTTTATTTTATTGCATATAACTGTAGTTTTATTAAAATATTATTAAGGACATATGGTGTCAGGAATTTAATTTTACTTGGATCCACAACCAACACTGATGGAGGCAATAGTCAACAAATCAAATGCCATACGGCGCATGATCAATCTGCTGCAAAAACCCCCTTAAAGGGTTAACAGAAAACCAACGCTATAGTTTTAAGGTCTACAACAGGCCAGAGCCAATGGTATTTCCAATTAAGATGTATTCATAAGAAAACTGGGGAACAAATAAGGACGACAGAAGAAGGATTGATACCGTTGATGTACAGTGCTGGCCAAGAATATTGCAATCACTGGATGGCTAGAAGAGTGGACAAGGAATAAGTACAGCCAGATTGTCCGTAGAATCAAGGATGCCGAGACTTCGTCTTGTGAATTTTTGACATGTTATCTGGAGGGACCTGTGCCTAGAGAAGGACATCCTAGTGGATGTCCACACCCACTGCCATTGGGTCAATTCATGGAAGGGGTCAGCGGGACAAAGCAAGACCCTCACTGAGATGGATTGACACTGGCTGCAACAAGGGCCTAACACAGCTAACAAACATAAAAGGTTGGTGCTTGATTGGCCCGCGATTGTTCCATGCCTCTAAGAAGGCCAACATTAAGCCTGGGTGGAGGGATAGACTGAGTAGGATAAAACCAAAGTGTAACTGTAAGATTTTGTCGCTAAGCTCATGAGGCCTTAGGCCCGCATCTCTGACATGGGTGCGGGGTCAGAGTCATCAGGAAAGTCTTTAATCAACGGTGGTTTCTTTCCTCTAGTTCGCTGATGTTTCTGCATATTGAAGATGATTTCCATCGATGTTTGGCTTGCTTAGGTGCAGACATACATATTCAATTGGGCTGAGAAAGCCCAGACTGTATGTTCAACACCCTGGGGACATGGCTTGTGCTTGTTAGAACTTGGCTTCCTTTGGTCCCTACACAGGGTTCTGTTGTGACACCAAGCTTCCTATGAACCATCAGCATAAAACAAGCACAACAATATTTACAGGGCTGCAAGGACACATGCCTAAACATCTACAGTTGTTGCAGGGAAATTACTGACCAAGCGGATTAGAGGAGCCTGGCCAATTTAAAATTCTCTATAAATGCCAGATTCCAATGAGCAAATCCAACCACTGTGGGTGAGAGTAGATGAAGGGGAGCAGGTCTTCTTTCTGCCATTTGCTTCCTCAAATCTCTGTGGGAGATCTGCAGCATCCCCTCCCCCGCCCCCACCCGGCATCCCTCAAGTACACAGATTTCCACTCATCTGGGTGGGGCTGGGGGGTCTCATGCAGCCCCTTCCAGCCTCTTGATGGCCACCCATTGCCAAAAGTGGGTTTATCAACAGGCTGGATTCCTGTGGGAGTTTCCAGGTCACATGCTGCGACAGGAGCTCTCAGAGACCCCATCTGGTTGTTGAGGTCCATGATGTTCCCCAAAATGAAGACATCCAGAAACAAGCTTATATAACTCGGGACAGATTTTTTAATCTCTGTTGAGAAAATTCAGGCTTTTGGTCAACCTGAGGGCACTGACAAGATGTAGGTGACTACTTGACTGAGAAGGCCTCCAGAAATGCTGTGTTAATGAGACCCTTTTTGCATGAGACTCTGAGACCTGGGAAAACAGAGGGACCGAGAGAGGAAAATTTGGTTCTGGTCTGTCCACTGAGTTTCTGCATCCCACTCCACTGGAGTTTGTCAGGGGATTCTCTTATTCCCAAACCCAATCTGCTGCTATCTACTCCATTCTAGCTCAGAGCAACCCCAGAGGGGGCTTCCAAGATTGTGAATCCTTATGGAGCAGATATCCTTGTCTTTCTCCCAGGAGCAGCTGGTGGGTTTGAACGGCTAATCTTGCAGATAGCAGCTTAATGCCTAGCCCACCGAAAGCCAATACACCCAGTGCTGTTGAGTCCATGTGATGCACAGGGACCCTGTGAGATATAGGGATGCAATGCTTCCTGAAGATACCATCCTCATCCTACAAACTTGCTGGGGTGCGGGGTGGTGAACCCCTGACTTCAGTTGAGCAGCTGAATGCTTAGTCACCGCGCCGCCAGAGCCTGGGTTGAGCCAATAAAAAACCAAACAAAACATCCCATTGCCATCAAGTTGATTCTAAATCACAGTGACCTTATCTATAGTTTCTGAGATTTTTATGAGAGGGCTACCCACCCCAAAAAACAGACTTTTTTTCAAAGCCATGTATTTAAGGGTTTTTTGTTTGTTTGTTTTTTACAAAACAACCTTATCACCTTCAAAGTACTTCCCATTACACTTAATACATTTGTCAAATCTGTGATTCTATTCTTGGAAACATTTTTTTTCTTTTTAAAAATTCCAATTTATTTATTTGGGAAACGTTTTTTTTTCAAACTCACCTGTGTGGACGGCTGACAGCTCTACCCCAACTATAGAAACCCAATAAGACAAGGAGAACTGCCTCTGGGGGTGATTGAGGCTGTTTCTATTTATGGGAACAGACAGCCTCATCTTTCTCCCTTGGGGTGGCTGGTGGGTTTGAACTGCTGACTTTGCGGTTAGCAAACCTGTAACCCATAACCCACTACACCAGCTGGGCTTCTTAGAATTGAGCCAATAGATGCTACTATTTCTCAAATCAAAGGGAGTTGAGTGCTGACTTCCTACAGCTGAAATCATTCTAGCTGATCAGCCCCAGTCCACACACTGACCCCTATCTGGATGCATCCTCCACACACACGCAAGGCTGAGCCTACCTTTACTCCATGGAACCCTTCCTTGTCAGAGGCCTCTGCTGAGGACTGAGGTTATTTCAGTCTCTGTAACGGCAGACGTTATGTGTGTGATAAGTCCTCTTGCCCAAGTAACAGAACGGAAGGATGATGGCACGTGACAAGTCATTCTAGCTATCGCCTGCCATGCTCTTCATCCTGAAACACGTCCTTGCTGTCTCTGTTTCTTGCACCAGTTTATGCAGTTTGGAATGTTCTGTCTGATTGCAGGACAGGCGCTTTTGACTTTGTCAGAGGAGCATGCTGTGGCAGGAATGTGGGCCACCTGGGTCAGCCTGAAAATTGAATCCAGGGTTTCTGACTCTGTGTGTGTCATCGTCAGGGCCCCACGGCAGTTGGGTAACCCAGGTAGCATCCCTACTGGAGGGTAAATGGCCAGACACAGTGACTCAGACAAGTGAAACCACAGGGAGTTTGATGGTGCCAGGTTTGCTGAAGTTCTTGCCCCTGCCCTCTGTCCCCTTCTCTAGGGGACAGAAAGATGGTTGCAGGATTCAGACATCACACACAGACAGGCAGAGTCAAGGGGAAGATAGTTCTCTCCTGTCTTTTTCGGTTATTGTAAATGTCATTAGGTCAATTCCCTGTGTCATTGGGTCAATTCCCCCTGTGTTATTGGGTTGATTTCCTATGTGTTCTTGGGTCAATTCTCGCTACGTTATTGGTTCAATTCCCTATATGTAATTGGGTCAATTCCCCGTATGTTTTGGGGTCAATTCCCTGTGCCATTGAGTCAATTCCCTGTGTGATATTGGGTCAATTCCCTGTGTGTAATTGGGTCAATACCCTGTGTGTTATTGGGTCAATTTTCTGTGTGATATTGAATCAATTCCCTGTGTGATATTGGGTCAATTCCCTGTGTGATATTGAATCAATTCCCTGTGTGATATTGGGTCAATTCCCTGTGTGTCATTGAGTCAGATCTGTGTGTCATTGGGTCAATTCCTTGCGTGTCATTGGGTCAGTTCTGTGTGTCATTGGGTCAATTTCCTGTGTGTCCTTGGGTCAGTTCCCTGTGTGTCATTGAGTCAGTTCTGTGTGTCCTTGGGTCAATTTCTTGTGTGTCATTAGATCAGTTCTCTGTGTGTCATTGGGTCAGTTTCCTGTGTGCTCGTGAGTCAATCCCAACTATTAGTGATACCATACAATGGAGGAGAACTACTTTGTAGGGCCCCTTGGCTGTAGACAGATCTTTACAGGTACAGACTGCCTTCTCTTTACTTCGCAGTATAGGCTTGAAGGACTGAATTTCTTGATAGAGCCAGGCACTTGACCTTGCACTACTAGTGCTCTTTTTCTTCCCCTTGCATATGTCCCCCAGACATTTGCATTTTATTGGGTGCTAGGTCCATGTCCACCCTTCTTCAACTCTTCATTGGATGGAGAAGAGCTGTCCCCAGTCACTTAGAATAAACAGCTAATGAGAACTGGATATGGACAACAGAGGGGTAATACCTACTACGGTATTGTTGTCAAATATGTTGCGTAGCACTTCAAGATATTTGACTTGGGGTGCAGTGGATTGTGGTTATGACTCCCCATTTGCTCACTCACTCTGTTTCCATACCTTAGCGTGGTCCCCTCCCACATTGACTAGGGCGTGGCTATGTGACCAGCTTGCTTTGATGGATGGAACAATAGCCACGACCTCTCCAAGGGGCTGCCTTCCAGTTGTTCTGGGGATGACTATAGCCACTGCCATATGACTAAGCCTGGGCTGTAGCCCGTAACCATCTACAATGAGCTTGAGAGATTTCAGGCTAAGCAAGGTTAGGCATGAGTAAGAAAGGGCACTATTTCAAGGCCGGCTATTGGTTGGGGATGTTGCTATGATACCTGTTGCTGGGTCCCCATCCATGTTGCTAGGAGAATTCCTCTGGGGAGATGGGAAGTAGAGAGGGCCTTACATGTCCAGGCCATGTCCCTTAGCCCAAGATGGCGAGGTTCTGGGTCAGAGTGCTTATAACACACAGCAGTGAGATGTCTTGTTGGCATCCACTTAATATGCTAACAAGAGTAATAATTTCACATAATAATGACATAGCAAAGTTTCAAAAATACTAGCAGTATCAATTTTTAATCAAACCTGAAAAGTTTTAATTTGTGCATAAAGTGGATTTCTTTTTTATTTGCTATTGCAAGGGGCATAACATTTAACATTACTCTCTTTATGTTAGTAAACAGGGCATTAGGCACATTAAGAGGAGCCAGAAACCAACATTTATGTATGTATGCTTTTGGAATGCTTCAGGAATTTGCGTATCATCTTTGTGCAGGGCTGGAGATAATCTCTGTATTGTTCCAATTTTAGCATATGTACAGCCAAAATGAGCACCAACATTTTGTATCTGCAAGATTTATTTCTGTTTTGCATTTATCTGAGGGCAAATTCTGAGGGCATTTATGAGAACATTGTGTTTACATCTTATCAGACTATTTCCATGTAAAGAGATGGCACCGTTCCTTGAGGAAATAAATTAAGTGGATATTTAGCTAACAAACTTATGGAAAATCATTTTATTCTCCATTTCCCTTCAGATTAACTTTCTTTTAAGAAATTGACAAACATGGTTATGCCCTAAACACACTTGCTCATGAAGAAGTTACGCCATTCACAGCGTGGTGGAGACAACTGATGGCACCCATGTGTCATAAAGAGTAGCCTCTGGGGTCTTAAGAGCCTTGTTTTCAAACAAGCAGTCACCGAAATGAGGCATTAGCTAAGTCCACATGGAAGGAGCACACCAGCCCATGTGATCCAAGAATTGTAAATAATAAAATCTACATTTGGAGGAGGGATTAGTAATAGAGCTTAAATTCTGAATATGGGGTTTGCAAAGGGCTATGAATGAGAGTGAAAATCTCAAATTCATTTTCAGGGACCTCCGTGTAAATTAAGGCTCTGGTGAATCATGACACCCTGCCTGGACTGCACTCCTCCCCCCACTCCAACCACCCCGGACTATGGACTAGGGATGGGAAGGGCCCTGTGATCAGGCAGCATGCTTTGGTGGATGGGTTACTGCAGTCATAGCTAGGTTAAAATGCAACACCTTGATATTTTAACTCCCTTTTGATCCTATGTATATTTATTGGGGTTTTCAGCATTTCCTGCTTTCTTTCAGCTAGAGATCATTTTCTCTGTCCTGTCATTGTTTTGTTTGAGTTTTAAGCTTTTCTCGATATAAAACAAAACAAACTCCCAGCTCACTGCCATCTGGTTGATTCTGACTCATAGCGACCCTCTAGGAGAGAGGGGAACTGCTCTCACGTGTTTCTGAGACCGCGACTCTTCATGGGAGTAGCGAGGCCTGGCTGGTGGTTAGCAGTTAGCAGCCTAAGCCAGGAGAGGTGAATTTGTAGACAGAGATTGGCTTAGTACTTTCAGAGGGTCATGGTCAGGGGGGTGGGGGTGGAAAGCCAGCAACGGTGAGGACAAGGAAGGAGAAATATCCTGGAAATCGCAGTGCTGGCAGTTGCACGACTCCTAGGAAATGCTCGCACTATTGAAACGCACGCCATGTGAATTACATGTCACTACAACTGTTAGAAGGTGATGCTATTGTTATATCAAATATGTATGTATCGCTGGATATGGGAGCTAAATAACTCCACAGAAATATACATTTCATAAAACTTGAATGCAATAATAATTCAACCTTCCTTTTCATTTCAGACGGATGGGGCACAGTCTCCCATTTAGTTCTCTTCTGTTTATCAATGAGGATGTGCCGCCAACACGATATTCACGTGACCTGTGACGGCTCTGGTCCTGTCATGCATAAAGTCCACCAAGATGCGTCTGCTGATTGAGCATCCCCCTGTGTTTGCGTCATGTGATTTGAGATCCCTCTCGTCCCTCTTGGCTATCAGCAGCAGTCCAATTAAGTGTGAAGACTCCATCAGAGGATAGGGCGTGAGTGTGCAAGTCTTAAAGTATCCTTTCAAGATTCAAGACACTTAGAGCTGTGTGAAGGGCCTTTGGCTTTGGCAGGGTTGACTAGAGAAACAGAACCTGTGACACTCAGATACGGATAAGAATGAGCCTTCTATCCACAAGTCATCTGATATCAAGCGGGCTCAGTGCAATGGTCTGATCCCAGCCCAACAGGCCGGTCAATGTTCGCCTGAGCCTTCTTCAGACTCAGGCAGCTGCGGGCTGATGACGCAGAAAGGGGTAGTGGTATGCAGGGAGATCCCAGGCCTGTGGGTGCAGAGCCCTATGGATCCGAGGTCGGTGTGCACATGGCGGGGAGCAGACAGCTCCCAGGTGGACTCCCAGAGTCGTTGGCCTACGTAAGGCCATCTCTGGAGGAAGGAACAAGAGTCCCAGCAAGGTGGAGAGCAAGGGGCAAGAGAAGGAAGGAGAAATTCCTTGCTGTCTCCCAAAGGAGACACCGTTGGGCTGTAACCTGATTAACAGGTTGGATTCTACCCCTATGCTTTCACCGAGGGGGCTGGTCAACATCAAAACTAATTGCCATAGCCACGAACAAACAGTGTGTGACAAATGAATGACATTATTTTGGACTGCCTTTTAGGGACTATCACAGGCTTGAAGATCAAGTGACATGTCTGAAATCAATTATTTCACTTGAAAATTTTCAAATGTCAGTTTTTGTGTCCAAATTTGTACGTTTCATCTTGCAAATTTTACTTGATTCAATAATTTTATTGATTAAAAAAAATTAATCAAACCTATTCGCTGCTGCTAGAGCTCTGCTCTCGAGTCAATTCTGATTCACAATGACCCTTCTGGGACCCTCTTAGGTTTTCCAGACCGCACATATTTGTGGGAGTAGATGGTGAATCTTCCTGCAGAGGAGAGGCTGGTGGGCTTGAATCTCTGAGCTTGCAATCAGTGCCCAACGCGAAACTTACTCCACCACGAGGGGAGAACTGAATTTAAGAAGTGACGACATTTGATACCCAGCTAAAATGACATGGCAACAAAATAATGGAGTGCAAAGATGAGAGCTCAGAGAAAGTAAAAAGAAAAAAAGATTTGTGAATCCTTGAAGACGCTTCCAGAATGAATTCCCTTTGTAAAATGTACCAATCAGAAGAAATTCTTCTTTGAACACTCAAATTTTTAAAACTTTTATTGGGGGTGCTTGTGTTTGTGAAAGCACTCCATACCCACATCCATTGTATCAACCACATTGTGCATATGTTGCCAACTTCATTTTCAAAGCGTTTTCTTTCTTTTTGAGCCCTTGGTATCAGCTCCTCTTCGGTTTAAATGGATGCATGTTGTTTTAAAGGATACAGCCAGAGCTGAAATGGCTTGTTCCAATTTCTGAACCTGTTCTTTTGATGGTATGCAAGGTGAAATCAGTTTAGGATTTGGAAGGTCACCTCTGTCGATGACAGAAATCACAGGAGCACAGATGCTGCTCTGTGGAAAAGCCTTTCTTCTCATGACGCAAACACTGGAGGGGAAGAGCTAGATGAGGGTCAGCCTCGCCGTGGACCATTCGAAATTCACTGAAAATTTCTGAGGGATAAGAAAGCAAGGTTCTAGGGCGCAAAATTCACGGTGAGAATGATTACAGTCAGCTGTGTGTGTTGCTTGGTTTGCAAACTACTCAGTGTAATTCTTGATTTGCTACAGATGGATTTAGTGGTTTCCACAAAGCAAATGCAACTGATAAGCCTGAGAGGAGTCCCGTTGATAGAAACTGTATGTTGTCATGTCTAAACTGCACACATGGTTTTGCCTTAACTCGTGAAATGGAAACACAAATTGGCAAAGCATGTCAGTTTTCGAAGGCATTTTGCAATTTATCCTTGTAATGATAAGAATCGCTATTTGTTTTAGAGCTGAGTTAAGTGTCTGGGTCCCACTTCCCCAAATTTCCACTTTGAGGGGTTTGCTTGAAGGCTGCTCAGAATGACCTGTCTTTAGCACGCCACATTTCAAAATAGAGTAACAGAGAAAAGAGCAAGCCCGGCGTATATGTCTCACGCAATGTGTGAAGAACCAATCAACTTCATAAGTGATAGTTTGGTCCACTGTTTTCAGCGAAGTAAGAAGAGCTCAATGTGTCAGTTGGTCTGTCGATTTCATCCTGATCTTCCAGAGAGTTGGCTAAGTATCACATTAAGATACACAACTCACACAGGTGGAAGGTTCATTGAGCAGAGCAATGCCGGACATGTACTAGCTTAAAAAGGTATACTGGTGCAGAAATGGCAAATCAAGTACTGTGCTATTGATGTGAAGTTTTCAAGAATCAAAAAGGAAAGTGAGGGGCCTAATCCTATGACAATGGTGTCATTAGATCAGGTTGTTATAAAGACAAGGACAGAAAATTCTATAATGCAATTAATTGGAGTGGGCTTCAAAAATTCATGGAAAATGGAATCTTCTCATAATTTTTGATGCCATTTTTCTATCTGATGCTGCACATTTACGTAGTCATGTAGAATGTAGTGCAGTGAATGTTGTCTGGAAGTAGTTGATTTTGTCTACTGTCCAGTGACTCTGCATATTTATTTTGCTGGCTGTACTCACTGATGGCTTTTGTTTTTTGGCTACTCACTGATGGGCAAATCTGCTGTACAAGACCTCTTCAGAGTGTTGAAAAAAAAGAAAAGAGGTTACTTTGAGGCTAAGATGCGCCCCACCCAAGTCATAATATTTTCAATTGCCTCACAGGCAAGTGGAAGTTGGACATTGAATAAGGAAGATCAAGGGAGAATCGATGCATTTGAACTGTGGTGCTGGGGAGGAATATTGAAAGTACCGTTGACTGTCAAAGGCACAAGCCTGCCGGTCTTGGGAAAAGTGTAGGGAGAATGCTTCATAGAAGAGAGGATGGCAGGCTTCGTCTCACAGGCTTAGGACATACTGTCAGGAGAGATCAGTCCCTGGAGAAGGCTATCCCTCTTGGTAAAGTAAAGGGTAGTGACAAAGAGGAAAGGCCTCCATGCGATGGATCGACATAGTGGCTGCAGCAATGAGCTCAAAGACAGGGATTATTGGGAGGCTGGGGCAGGACCCGGTAGTGTCTTGTTGTGTTAGGCAAAAGGTTTCCATGGGTTGGAAATGACCCTATAGCACCTAACAACAACAACAATGACAACTGTGATGACCACAACATCAATGGGCATCTCTTAACACATATTTAGATAAACATTGTTTCTAAAATGATATTTTTTACTAAAATAAAAACTAACAGTTTTATTGGTATACAATTCACATACCATTTAATTCAGTGGCTTAAATATATTAAAAAGTTGTGCAATCAGCACCTTTTCTTTATTTTTCTACCCATGATCCATTAGCTCGCCCTCACCCCACAACTTCCCCTGCCATAGTCCAAAACGGAGTCAATTCTGCCTCCGTGCTAGCCAGTAGCACAGGTGAGAACTGCCCTGGTGGGTTTCTGAGACTGTGACTCTTTACAGGAGTAGAAAGGCCCATCTTTTTCAGGTGGAGCGGCTGGTGGTTTTGAACTGCTGACCTTGACAGTAGCAACCCAACTTGTAACCACTACACAGAAATAGTAATCTAGTTACTGTCATTATAGATTACTAATAATCACACACACACACAACCAACAGTGACAACAATATAAAATTCAGAAAAATCTCAATCCAAAAGAAATCAGAAAATAATAGAAACTAGAACAAATTACAATTAAGTCAAAAGGGGAAACAAATGCTAATATGTTTAATTTTAACCTAACTATACTATAGCAATCCACACTTCAACACACTCTGTCGGAGGGGAAGAATATTCACACCCCAAGTCAAAGGTCTGTCTGAGGGAGTTCAATGGAGTGATAATCCAAGGTCAAACTCTGAAAATTAATTTGGGGCTTTTACTGTCATCCATAGCCTTCTACAAATCAGGCGGTCAGAGTTTAAACTCTAATAAAATGCCCTCCTCTGATCTTGGATTTTATAATTGACAATCAATCCTTTGACCGCACTGGCTGGTGTGCTCCGTCCATATGGACTTTGCTGGCATCTCAGTTAGACGGTTGCTGGTTTAAAACAAGCCTTTAAGACTTCAGGCACTATTTCTTCAGATGGATGGGTACCATCTGCCTTCTTCACAACTCTTTGCTTCGGCACCGATATATACCGTGATCACTTCATGAAGCCAAGTGCGAAGCAGAGTGAAATTACGTGCTCATACACACTGGGCAGTGTATGCAACAAGTGCAATCCAGGAACTGTGAGCTCAGAGATGAGCTACCTCAGGAAATACAGCCGAGAACCAGGCACCACAAAGAGGAGCCAAAGGGAAACTAAAATATCACCACAAAAGCGCAAACACCTGAGAACGTCGTTATGTTGCTTACGTGGAGTGCGTACTGCATTTATTTCACTGGGTGAGTCAAACCCTCCAAGATTCAAAAGTAAATTTAAAGATATGCAGAGATTGACTCCAGTCATCAATGGAGCTTTTACATATATATTTTTTATCATTTTATTGGGGGTTTGTAAAATTCTTATCACAATCCATACATACATTCATTGTGTCAAGTACCTTTGTACATTTGTTGCCACCATCATTCTCAAAACATTTGCTTTCTACTTGAACCCTTGATATCAGCTCCTCATTTTCCCCCTCCTTCCTTGCTCCCCCCATGAATCCTTGATAATTTATAAATTATTATTTTGTCATATCTTACACTGTCTGATGTCTCCCTTCACCCACGTTTGTGTTGTCTGTACTACAGGGAGGAGGTTATATACAGATCCTTGTAATCAGTTGCCCCCTAGAAATCAGTACCCCACCTTCCCTCCACCCTCCAGATATCACCACTCTCACCACTGGTCCTGAAGGGATCATCTGTCCTGGATTCCCTGTGTTTCCAGTTCCTATCTGTACCAATGTACATGCTCTGGTCTAGCAGATTTTTGAGGTAGAATTGGGATCATGGTAGTGGGGGCAGGGAGGAAGCATTTAAGAACTAGAGGAAAGTTGTAAGTTTCATTGTTGCTACCCTGCACCTTGACTGACTCATCTCCTCCCTGCGACCCTTGTGTAAGGTAGTGTCCAGTTGCCTATAGATGGGCTTTGGGTCTCCACTTTGCATTCACACGCATTTACAATGATTTGATTATTTGTTCTTTGATGCTTGATATCTGATCCCTTCGACACCTCGTGATCACATAGGCTGGTGTGCTTCTTCCATGTGGGCTTTGTTGCTTCTGAGCTAGATGGCTGCTTGTTTATCTTCAAGCCTTTAAGACCCCAGATGCTATATCTTTTGAAGAGAAGACTCTGAAAATAGAAAACCAAACATTGCCAAATATTGATTATTAAGCAGTCCGTCCAGCGTTGGAGGCAAACTAGAAATAAACAAAGGTTGGAAATGCTCAGAGGTATCCGTGATTGCAGAGACCAACTTCGCATCGACACACTGGGTAACGAAGGATGGGAATGTATAAGTTCTTCCAAGTATGTTTTCCATTCATCCTGATGAAGCGTGAATGAAGGCATCCACGAAAGTAGTGCAGGCTTATCCTAATGACTTCAGTACAGAAAGTTTATGGGGAAGTGGGACAGTCTCAGTCTCACCCAAGGACTGAGTGTATAGATACAGGAAAAACCCGAGGGCTGAGTGTATAGATACAGGAAAAACCCGAGGACTGAGTGTATAGATACAGGAAAAAATGTGTCTTGCTCATGAAGGTATGTGTGATTCCATAGAGAGAAGATAAAGCAAAGTTGAAATTGGCTTATGCGTATTCCTAGCCTATGTTGTTGAAGATTGTTCGTAAGCCGAGCCCATTGTTGCACCCCCGGTGCCAGTCCACCCTGCCGAGGGCCTTCCTCCTTGCTGCTGCTCCTCCCCTTTACCAAGCACATCTTCTCCGGAGACTGATCACTCCTGAGAGCATGTTCAACACACATGAGACTAAGTCTCACCATCCTTGCTTTTAAGGAACGTTCTGGCAGTACTTCATCTAAGACAGATTTGTTTGTTCTTCTGGCATTCTGTGGTCCATATTGCCAGCACTACAATTCAAGGGCATTGTGTCTCTGTTGGTCTTCCTTGTACAATTCCATGTCGAACTTCCACCTGCACATAAGGGAGTGAAAACACCGTGTGCCTCGAGCCAGGCACACCTTCATCCTCAAGTGAACTCTTGCTACTCAGCACCTGAACGAGCTCTCATGCAGTCAATGAACCCAATGCGATTCGTCATCGGATCTGCCGACTGCTGCTTCCATGAGGTTTGATTGTGGATCTGAGCAAGATAAAGTTCTTGACAACCTTAATCTTTCCTCTATTTACCATGTTCCTTACCAGTCCACTCATGAGGATTTTGATTTAATTTACACTGAGTTGCAATCCATAGTCAAGGCAGTAAGTAGTCTTTGATTTTCATTAGCAAGTGCTTACAGTCCTCCCTTATTTTTAAACGTTTTATTAGGGTCTCACACAACTCTTATCACAATCCATACACACATCAATTGTGTAAAGCACATCTGTACATTCATTGCCCTCATCATCTTCAAAGTATTTGTCGCTTGACCATTGCAAGTTGCTAATCAGCCTCCCTAATCCTGATGTCAAGTTCTTCTTTGTATCCTCCAGCTTCCCTGAGGATGTGCCCGGAATAGAGACTGTGTAACTGTGGTGAGAGAGTACAACCCTGGCACATTCCTTTCCTGACTTTAAGCCATGCAACGTCTCCTTGTTCTGCTGACCCTTGTTCTGTTCATGTACAGGTTCTGCACGAGCACACTAAACTGTTCTGGAATCCCCGTTCTTCATAAGGCGATCCATCTTTTGTTTTGGTCCAAACAGTAAAATGCCTTTTCATCGTCAATAAGACACAAGCAATCTCCCCCACCCACCTCATGGTATTCTCTGCTTTCATCCAAGATCCATTTCACATCAGTAGTGATATCCCTTGTTCCTTGACCTTGTCTGGATTTGGCTTGTCTTTCTGGTTTCTCCTGATGGAACACTGCAAACATTTTTGAATGATCTTCAGCTAAATTTTACATGAATGTGGTATTAATGATATTATTTGATAATTTTCACATTCTGTTGGGTCCCCTTTCTCTGGAAGGGCTATGTGTTATCTGGGTGGACTAGAGAAACAAATGCAGAGACACGCATATGTGTGTTGTAAGAGAATTCAAACCAAAGAATACATGTATATTAAGAGTACACCCTTGCCCTGTCCAGATCAAGTCCTTAAGTCCAATATTAGCCTACATGTCTGATGCCAGTCTACAAATTCCTCTTCAGACTCACACAACACATGCAATGACACCGAACACAGGAAGAGCACAGGCCAGTGGGTGGAAAGTCTTGTAGATCTCAGTGCTGGCGTGGGTCTCCATGTGGCTCCTCCAGCTCCAAGGCTCTAGCTCCATCATCATAGTTCCATGTGGCTTGTTATCAGGAATACGAAGTAGAGAGGATGTCCCATCTCCAGATGAGATCATCAAGCTGCAACCTGATTGACAGCCCTTCACTCTTAATAGTCTCAAGTTGACACCAGATTATGTACCTATCACAGGGCACAAATATGAATCTCTTCCTGTCAGTTGTCCAGGTATCTCTCTTCCAAATTTCCTGGCATTGACTGGTGGGTGCTTCCAGTGTTCACATTTCAATTGACATTAATTCCTGGAGCCTTGTTTTTTGGCGACTGTCTTCAGTGAAGCTGGGACTGCTTCCTCAGCGCCCTCCGTGGTTTACCATGGGTTATATCCTGGAATAGTTGAACGTTAACTAGCTCTTTTGGATGGAGTGACTCTGTGTTTACTTTTCATCCTTTTAGATGCATTATTCAATATTTTTCTCATGGAACTTGTAATATTGCAGCATGAGAAGGAACTTTTTCTTCAGTTCTTTCAGCTTTCCTTTTTGTTTTCTAGCTCCAGACATTTGGCTATTTCAGTTTTCACATTTACAATTCTTCACTTTGTCTTCTAAGACTGCCTTTCAACAATTTCTGTTCACCTCTTATTTCATTATTTCTTCCATTTATTTTAACTACACTATGGTCAGGAACAGGTTTCAGAGTCTCTTCTGAAATCCATTTGGATCTTTTATTTTTTCCTGTAGCTTTAATAATTTTTCTCCTTACCCCACCCCACTCTCATTGCCCCTGAATAGATAATAAACTATTACTATTTTCATATCTCACACTGACTGCTGTCTCCCTTCCCCCATGGTTTCTGCTGTTCTTACCCCTGGATGGGTGTGTGTGTGTGTGTGTGTGTGTATGTGTGTGGTTATGGTACCCTTTTGGTATTGCTATTCTCCTTTCTGTTCCTGGATACCATGTGTCATGAGCTTTATCTCTTATCTATACCTGCTCCTGTCCTGTCCTGTCCAGAGTGGGTATTTTTTAATGATTGTTTGCTCTCTTCATATATTGTCCTGATGTCATCCCACAGCTCCTCAGGTCCTTTGTTACTAGTATTTAAGGAGTCTAGTAAATTCTGGAGAAGTTCTCAAAATGCAGGTGAATATACTCAAGGGTGTATTTTGGCTCTCATGGACTTGCTTCAATTGTTTTCAACTTCAACATTGACTTATGTATGAGCAATTGCTGGTCTGTTCATAGTCAGCCAGCCTCTGGATTCACCATGGGTGATCATATCTAGCGTCTCATCATCTCTCCCCACAGGTGTAATCAAACTGATGTCTCTGGATTTCATTTGGAAAAGTCCACATATTTTTGTGTTACGAAAAAAATGTATTTGTGAAGAAGGTGCCACTGGTCTTGTGCAACTGTGTCACGTGATCCCAGCTCCACTTCTATCACCAAGGCCTTATTTTCCGGCTACTGTTGCTTCCTCGCTGCTGCCCACTGCCATCAGTCATCAAAGCACCACGATGTACGTTTGATCAATGTCAGTCAGACAGAAGACATTAGTAAAATTCTTCCGTTTCTTCATCACTAGCTTTAGTGGTTGGTGCCTAAATTTGAATAATCACTGGGTTGGTTTGATTTCCCTGTGTGCATAGACATTATCTCTCATCACAAATAGCGTTAATCTTCTTGATAGGTCTTCAAAGGCCCGTTTTGACCATGAATGTGATGCCACTCCTCTGGAATTCGTCATTCTTGGTGTCATCAACCGGATGATTTTCTGATTCCACATGATTGAATTCTGGTCCATTTTAGCTCACTAATGCCTAGGATTTCAATCCTTATGCTGTCCATGTCATTTCTGATGATTTCCAATTTTCCTAGACTTATATTTCATATATTCCAAGTTCCAATTATTGATAGATGTTTACAACTGTCCCTTCCCCTTTACATCATGCCCATCAGCAAGCGAAGGTCTCAAAGCTTTACTCCATCCACATCATTATGGCCAACTCTTCTCTGAGAAGCAGCGCTCACCCAGTCACAGTTGAATGCCTTTCAACTGGAGCGACTCATCATGGTCCCTGACAATGTTCGCTTGCTGCTCAGGAGGCTTAGCATGTCTGGGAAGGTTTCTAAGCTCCCCCCATCGTCTTTCAGTTGCTGTGAGCGGGCCAGCCTATTCCATCTTCAGAGTCTGATCTTAGTCTGGAAGTGCTCCTGAGTTCTGTTCATGTTGGGTGACCCTGCTGGTATTTGAAACCTCAGTGTCATATCTTCCAACATCCTAGCAACACGCAAGGTGCCCCAGCATGACCAACTGACAGACAAGTGGATATTCCTAACTAATTATCACAATCTGCACGAGCAGGGTTAACCAATAACCCCACGTTAGAAATCAGTCAACCAGACTGGTGTTAAAAACATATCCGTTTTGACTGAGTTCAGAACTGTCTGTTTTACGCTTGCACATTTGCAGGTGGAACTAGAAGATTGCGGCAAAGTGGGTGTAGAATCCATAGTACAGAGACACACTATGAATCCGTAGAAACATCGCAATCTTGACACATTTTTCCCTGCCTGTGCCTCGGCAACTTAGATAAAACAAAATAATAAAATGCAATTAAGTGGGTAGACCCAGTAAAAAAGGTTTTTCAAATTCAGCAAACAAATATATGAGAGTTTATTCTGCAATTTGAAATGACTTTGTGGTTCAGACCCTGAGCTTCTTGAAAGCAGAGGCCTGATTTTGCTTAATTTGGTATCTCTTGCACAGGGAAGCAGCTCATCAAGTGTATGAATGAGTGAATGAGTATTCCAAATGGGTGTGCAGGTAACTGACAGAGGGATGTGCGCTGCAATGTGGAACGGTGCATATTGCTATGATTGGCGTAAGTTATCATTGAGTCTATTGTCCTTCAGGGAGACCCTGTGTGTCTGAGCAGAACTCCCTCTCAGACATGCCATCCTCAAGGCTGAAGAACGTTGCCAGGCCTTTCTCCAAAGCCACCTCTAGGTTGATTCAAACTTCTCCCTTTTGGCTTGTAGCTGATTTTAGCAAGCGATTGTGGCATCAGTTGGTATTGTCTTCATCTGCTTCTGTTGTGGACAAGAGCATTGTCTGACCTTTGAGCTTCTCTTCCTCAGGTGTAAACTGTGACTATAAAAAAGGTCCACCTGGTAGTATTATTAGAGACCTACCCATAGGCTCCTGTGATAGGTAGGCTCTGTAGCACTCAGCTGGGCCAGGGTTCTCAGTAGTCCGGCAGCTGAGGTCTTTCCCACAACGTGATCTAAAGGAACATAATCACATCCTTGATGGGATCTGCTGGGAGCAAAGCAGCTGCTCACAGCACAGCCACGATGATACTCCCCACCCCCAGGGGTGGGGCCTGTTTGAGGTGTAAGTCTTCATTGTGCAAGCATCCCTCTTGGTGCCCGCCTACATCCATCTGCCCTCTGCTGCATTGATCTCCAGTTCTCCAGAGCGAATATTTCCTGCTGACCCTGAGAGCTCTCAACAACCTCCCGTATGGCATGCTGACTGTGGAAGCTATCAATGAGCTGGCATGTTACAGCCTGCTGACCCTGGGAGCCACAAAGCCTGCTCACCTTCAGTTCTTTTGGCTCTGCTAGTCACAGACCTGAACTGTTGGCATCTACCAGCTGGTGATTTCCCTGCTTCTTGGTCCATCAGCCCCATCAGCTGCATGGTTCTGGACGAGACTCCCGCCACACATCTCCCCACAGACTTGGATTGGACTGGGAGTATGTGATGTACAACGGGGTGAGACATTTTTCTTGATATAAACTTATCTCTCTGGATATCTATGTAGGAGCCCTAGTGGCAGATTGGTTATGAATTGGGCTGTTAACTGCAAGGGCAGCAGCTCAAAACCGCCTGTTTACAGTTACCATCTCAGAAACTCACAGGGCCCAGTTCTGCCCTGTCTTATAGGGTAGCTCTGAGCCAGCATTGACTCAGTGGGAACGAGTTTCTAAATATGTGTATTAATGTGATCACTGGTTTTATGATCTTTGCTTCTTTAGAGAACCCAGTCTAACACAGAGCCTGAAAGGTAGCTCGTGGTCCATGGACATTCTTACTGAGGTTGAAGGCTGGCTTGGTCCCAGCAGTGAGTCCCGGGGTGACTTGCTATGAGGGAATATAACATATTTTGCTTTTCAGGGACACCGCATCAGAACAAAGCCGTATGGCTTTGCCTGAGAGTCTGTGAAAGTCCTCTGGATATGGATTAGATGGGAAGCAGATGGTGTCACATTGAGACTGGCAGTCTAAGGAATCTGGGCAGGAACTCAGGGCAGCTTGAAGGATACTGTGACCCAGCCAATTCCCTGGGGAACGACCCTGCGGTGTAGGGTTGGTGGGATCAGCCCCTTGAAGCGGCCCAGCGCCATGTGATGAGGAGGGACTGCACACTGAAGCCACGGGGGCCCTGCTGTGGAGCGCTGGATGCTCCGCTGGGGAGAAGGCGGGGTGTTTGCCTTTTAGGGCTCCTGTTGGCGTTGCTGCTCGCCGTCCGTCCGCGTTGTCCTCAGCAGGCCGGTTTTCTCTGGGGCTCCCTGAGCGCTGCTCCTCGTTGCTGCGGAAGGATGGCTGTTGTAGCAGCGACCTGTGGACGCCCCTCAGAGCGCGATTGCGACGTGGTGACTACGCAATCACTGTCCTGTCCCAGAGGTCGGCGGGCTTCACATCCTCCAGACACGCGAGGCCAACTCCAAGCCTGGCCCTCCAAGGAAAGCACAGTCCTCCCCCAGGCTTCTCCTGCCCAGGTGGCGTGGGTAGGCCACAGGTGGGGCCTTTCTCCTGGTCTCCTCTGCACCCAAGGAGCTGGAACCAGGGCTCTGTTTTCTACCTTCTTTGACCCAGAGGGCCGAGGTTGGCAACACACTGTCATGATCAGCTTCATAAACGGATCCCAGTTTTGCAACATGGATATGATGGGCTTTTCTTTTAAACTATAGACTGGTGGGGGGCAGGGGGAGGGGATAACCATGGTGGGGGTGGGGGTGGAGACATGCATTAAAATGAAAATAAAACAACTTCAGTGGCCACACAGTTCATCAGCTAGCCTCACCCCCACCCCAGGATGCTCTTCTGACCCCATCGGCACTTCTTGCTCTGACTTGAAGGTTGCCCCTTCTCTTGTTCCTAGGCAGAGACCCCACCCTCAACCTATCAGGACCAAACCCAAAGAGAAACCCAACTCACTCCCCCTGAGGCACTCCCCTCTCAGAGTGACCCTGTGGGACAGAGCAGGATGGTCCAGTGAGGTTTCTGAAGCTGTAAATCTTTATACCTTTATGGGAGGCCAGGGCCTCATCTTCATAGGAGCTCCTGGATTTGAACTGACCACCTTGTGGTCAGCATCCCAAAGCTTTGCCCACTATGCTAGCAGGGCTGCTGGAAGCTTAATGTGTGAAGGAATCAGTGAATGTGTAAGTATCTCAGCGCTGGCAGGGGTCTCCACACGGCTGCTCCAGCACCCAGAGCTGCATGAGGGTAGGTCCACGTGGCTTCTCCTTAGGGATGTCTTGTAGGAAGACAACCTTGCAAGCTGAAGCAGGGAACTGCTAAGGCAGTTGCACCCTGATGTGACCATCACAAAGCAAGAGACCCAAGAACTAGAAAGGCGAGGCTCACTGAGCCATTTATTCCTCTGCCTTTCAATTAACCCCATGTGTTTATCGGCCAGGTTGGCCAATAAACTAACTACCTCAAATAATAAACAGGTAGATAGAAGACCAATAACACTGAGAGGTAGGTACATCTTAGAATCATCACCCTTTTGAGGTCAAGAGACAACGCACACACCAGGACCAAGTCCAGAGGGCTAGAGAGGGGGAGGCTGGATGCAGGACATGCGGTGGAAGAAGGATGTGTGATGCTACATTGTGGGGATTGCCATCAAGGACACGAAATGAAACGTGTGTGATCTGCTCACTGGGGATTTTCACTCAGTTCACCACAAATACAGCTATGAAAACAAAGGGGAAAAGTCAATGTGTTTGGATGATATTGGCAGCTTAATGCTTGGAAACAGTGTGGTCATCTCATGAGCTGGAAGGGGCAGGCATAAGGACAGAAGCAAACCTGTGAGACGTTGAGACTCTTGATGTCTTTGAGTCTCTGAGCTAACCCTGCAGCAGCCCTGCCCTGACACGCTTGGTGTTGGGCCCGGCATTCATCCCTGA
This sequence comes from Tenrec ecaudatus, assembly GCF_050624435.1. Taxonomy (NCBI): domain Eukaryota; kingdom Metazoa; phylum Chordata; class Mammalia; order Afrosoricida; family Tenrecidae; genus Tenrec; species Tenrec ecaudatus. The sequence goes on along the minus strand of NC_134541.1, from coordinate 2,446,760 downwards.
TGACCTGGAACTGCCTCAGGGGACACTGCACCGGTGCTGGCGTCCTGCCTAATGCGGCACTGTTCTGAACAAAAGTGTCTTTTGCATGATTAATTGTGTGCTCTCCCTACTGGTAATAAATGCCCTCATTATTTTAAAAAATCTTTTATAAAACTAAAACAAAACCAACCTCTTCTATCCATCACCCAACGTTAACAATCACTCTCCTTTGATCAATTTTGTTTATCTACAATGCCACCCAAAGAGTTCTGGTGGTTATATATCAAGCTGCTAATTACAAGGTCATTTGTTTGAACCCACCAGCTGCTCAGTGGGAGAAAGATGAAGCTCTCTGTCATGTAGGGTCCCTGTGACTTGGAATTGAATGGTCTTAGTTTTTATTAGAATGCCACCTTCTTCCCCAAATGAGGAGTTTAAATTAAATGTTTCTATACATGTATAAAAGAGGAAACGTTTAGCTTTTAAATATAATCACAATACTATTACAAAGTCTGAAAAGCTAAACATTCCTTAATGGAATCGAATAGTCAAACATCGGTCAAATCCTTCAATCAGTTCAAAAGTCTTTCTCTTTTTCTACCTCTCCATCTCTTTCTCCTTCCTGTTTTAGTTTCTTCTCTCTCTCCCTTTCTTCCCCCTCCCTCCTTCACATCCTTCCTTCCTGTTTTGGAGGGTGAGGGATAGGTCATATGAACTCATTGGTTTGAACATGGTCGGTGTCCTTAAATCAAGTATATTATCCTTTCTGAAGCTCAGGCCACCCCATCTTTGATCAGGGAGGCCTCTTCAAGTGGGGTCCTGTGACATGACCCTAGTAGTCACTGTCCACTTATGGAAGGATATCCAGGTTCATCTTCCGCAGTCCCTGTCCCACACTCCAGGCTGTCCCATTTCCCAAGGAGGTTATTGTGAAGAACACAACATGTAAGCAAGGACTTGGGTCAGGAAAATCCTTTGGTTTTGAGGGGCAGGAGTCCCAACCCACACTGCACAAGTGTGCAGGGATTCATGGGCTCACAGATGATGGGCAAGGTGAGGCCTGGATTCAGGGCAGCCTCTTAGGGGGGGTGGGCAAAGCTCCTCATGGAAAAGGTCTCTCTCTCTCTCTCTCCTCTCTCCCTCTCTCTCCCCATTTCTTCCCTGTGGCTCCATGGGAAGTATCCAGATTCTCAGCCATGCCTCCTTCAAATCCAATGAACTAGGGGCTCTGGAGCCCCCCTGCTAAGCCAGAATTAACTCTCCAATTTGGTGTAGCATGTCCAGGGAGGAGGTTAGGGTGACCAGATCATGAGGGAAACTGGAAGGGCCCTCAGGACAGTAGCCTTGTGCCAAACAATACTTGGTGGAGTTATTTTGCCAGTTCATAACTTCCCTCACGCTACCAGTGTCACCTGCTCTGAGACCCATCTGCCCTCACTGCACCGCTCCTCACAGCCGCCAGCGCAGACTATGTCCGCATCCTGACCCAGCACTCTGACTGGCGGAGATAGGTCAGATGCCCAGGGACAGTGATCTGATTGGCTCAACTAAGCACCATCCCAGTGGTGAAGGGTAGACTGGAGTGGGCAGGAGGGTCGTGGAGAAGGCAGAATAGCAGCACACCCCAGAAGAAGGCAGAAGACGTCTGCATCTTAGGACAGCCACACGATCCTCTTCAGTTTGGTGGCTTGCTTTTGTTGCAGAGTAATCCCACCTGATTGACAGGTGCCCATCATGAGTGTTTCCAAGAGCTTCCATTAGGCAGTCAGTGATATTCAAGGAGAATTGGTCATCATCTTTGTTTTCAAAGGTGTGATCATTGTTGTGAGGTGCTGTCGTCAGTTCCAGCTCACAGCGACCCGACATCAAACAGAACAGACCACGACCAGGTTCTGTGCCATCCTCACTGCTGTTCCTAGGTTTGAGGCCACTGTTGCAACCACGGTGCCCATCCATGTGGCCGAGGGCCTTCCTCTTTGTCACTGTACTTGTATTTTACCAAGGATGACACCCTTCTCCAGGGCCTTGTCTCTCTTGACAAGTCCAATGTGCATGAGATGAAGTCTCACCATCCTTGCTTCCGAGGAGCATTCTGACTGCACTTCCCTGAGGCCAGGTTTGTTTCTTTCGGCAGTCCGTGGGACTTGCAATGCTCTTGGCTGGCTCCCACCGTGATCGAAAAGAATCGATTCTTCTTTGGGCTTCCTTGTTCAGTGTCCACCTTTCAGATGCATGAGGCCATCGGAAACACCATGGCTCAGGTCAGGTGCACCTTAGTCCTCCAAGTATCATAGTGAGGTTGTAGATTTTGTCAAGTTGGCTGGGCCAACATTCTTAATATTTTGGCCGTAAGACCTCCTCATAATGTGACCTTATATAATGTAAACAACTCCAAGGTGGGACCTGCTCCTGTATCAAGCTGCGTGGGAAGATTAAATGTGGAGCGCAAGCCCTTATTCAGGTCACAGCCCAATGGCGTCTCTTTGAGAATGTGGTCTACATCATATCCTTAAATTGATGCTGTGAACACGCCCACCTGCTATGGCTCCTGCATCTGTCGAATCTATCTTTGGCTCTTTGGAGTTGAGCCAATGGCCTGCCATATTGTCAGCCGACCATGGGAGCAATTGGTAGCTTGCCATATTGTCTGGTAAACCGTGGAGCCATCCTTGTTTAATGTCTGACGTGCTGATCTACCACTGCAGTTATCGCCAGAGTCTTACTGCTTTTCCCCCTGCCTGCTGGTTCATCTTACTTCATCCTGATTCTTCAGCCTCAGCAATTGCATGAGTCAAAGAAAGTCTCCAGTGTAACATCTCACACACAGACAGACTTGAGCCAGAATAGACTTAATCACTTCTACTTTAGTGTGAGTCACTTTCTTGATGCAAATATCATACATATGATGCATATATATGATATGAACATATCACTGGCTTTGCTTCTCTATAGAACTCAGCCTAACACAAAGGTAGATCACCAACAAGTAGGATAGGTTACAGTCTGATATGAAAATATGGAACCCCCATTCAAATAGTACTCAAGATTTTAAATCATGACATGAGAGTATCCAACCAAGAGCAAACCCTGCTGGCTATGAGGCCTGTGTGACTTGCCAGGGCCACACACCAGTGAAATGGCCCTGCTAGCCATTCAGCCAGATGGTGGAGAGGCTGTAGGCTTAATAATGTGAATCTGGCAAAAAGTTGGGTCTCACACATGGTCTGAAGCATGTGCTGCTGTGGTCTATGGTGTGTTCAATGGCGTGATGAAAACGTGTGTGGTAGCAAGCCAAGTGTAACCCAGAGGCACATAGTGCACACAAGCTGTCGGACAAGTGTGGGCACCATTGGCTTTCATGCGGCAGGGCTGGGGCACAACTTCCATTTGTAAAAGATGCTCCATTTGCAAGACACAATTCAACAAAGTGCCTGTAACCAGCCACGGCTCCCATTTCCCACTCCAAAGATGCAAGCCCGACAAGAATGCCAGCACGACCAGTGATCACATATCCACATTGTGGTTTACCCTCACCCATTGTGGCACTCACAGATGGCACCATTGCTGGTCTTGTGTGTCCTGGAGTCGATTCTGAGCCATGGCAACCTTATAGGACAGAGTAGAAGGACCCCACAAGATTTCAAAGGTATCGTCGATGGGAGCAGAATGCCACACCTTTCTGCTAAGGAACAGCTGATGGGTTTCTACCAATGACGTTGTGACTTTGTGGTTTACAGCTGATGCTAAAGCACTGCCCTGATGGCACTCCCAATCACACATGGAAACTAAAACTTATATCTTACATCAATGCCCACGGCTGCTCCTGCTGGCTGCTGTGGATCAATTCTGAAGCCCAGGGACCCCGGTGTCACAGAGTGAAACTGCCCACAGGGCATTCTGGGCTCAAATCTTTATGGAAACAGACTGCCAGCTCCCTTCCTCATGACGTGCTGGTGGGGTTGGAAGCACCAGCCTTTCCATTGGCAGTTGAGTGTCTCCACGGTATCAAAAAGCAACAGCAAGGAGCCCGGGTTCTGGCTTTCATGCTTCTGTTTCCCAGCGAGAGCCCCCCGCTTCTCCCTCTGGTCTACCTCGTGGGGTTGTCTGCAGGACCTCCGTGCAATGGGTACTCACGCTGGGTTGAGGCTCCGACCTCGGCCACCATTCTGTTGATGGGGTATGGACCTGCGTCACACACACCTACTCACGGATGTGACCCAGAAGCTCTTGGTCATGTCAGGTCATGACCGGGAGCCTCCCACATGTGTACATCTGCTCGTGTGCACGCTGGTGTGATTTTGCGTGAGTGGGCTGAACAGTACTGTCTAAGATGCACAAAAGTTGGGCTGGGGAGCTCCCTCTGAAGGAGGCCACAAGCACAGCTTAGCCTGTGTTGAGATTGGGTCCAGGTGGCAGGGAAGCCTGCAGCCTGCTTTTGAAAGTGAATCATGTATCTCGCTGGCTGTTGCCGCGGAGGAGAGAGACACGGCACGGCCGGCGCACAGCCATCCGGCAGCTCCTCCCGGTACAGAGCACCAGCGCATCGGTGCCTCCTTCACGTTGTGTGCATCTTGCTCTCCTTCCTCTTCCGAGTCATGAAAATGGGCTCACTGCCTACTCAGCTTCCCAGCTAACCTTCCCAGGGGCTGTTGTCAGCTTGATCCCATGCAGGTAAGGGCTCAGGGCAGACATTCTGTCCTAGCCGAGCTCAACTGATGTTTGGCTTTAAGAAGGCTTTGGGGGATATTTTAAGTTTAAAATTAAAAGATGGTCTCAGGAAGATTGTTTCAGGGGTCCATCAGTTTCAAAGCTCTAGGAATCTGGAGACCATGGATTTGGGAATCAGCTCTACACTTTCCCCCTTTTGATAAGAATACTTTCCCAGAATCTTGGATCACCATGTTCAGAAGTGGGGGCTGGGCACCATATGGCTCTCCCCATCTAATGGCAGCTGGTCATGGGAGTGCATGTTATTGTGTGCTCTACATGGTGGGCGGGGGAAAGTCTGAAATATATCTTAAGAAAAATGAACTGGAATTAACCCTTCACGGAACCTTTGAATGCTGATGATAAGAGATCCCATTTCATTGGAAGGCCTCATAGTGCATTCACTTATAAAATGGGCACCCGTCTTCTTCTGAATAAATGGTGGGAGAAAAAGAGATTTGATCAAAACTCCATTTTAAAGAACTTTAATGAAGCTCATGAAGACACATTTCTCTTACTCACCAATGATATTTAGACAATTGCACCTTATGGCTGATTTTTAAAAGAATAATACATTGCAGGTTGATTCTTTCATTTCATTGGCTTCAGAAGGGCATGTGGCAGTGCAAGGTGATCCTGTAACCTGCTCTTTACCTTTTCTGGAACGTCAGGACGAGGGGTAATTTTGAGGTTATTCAAAGACTTCTCAAGATTAGCATTAACACACACACGCACACACACACTCGCACACGCACACGCACGCACACTCACACACACTCGCGCACACACACACTCGTGCACATGCACACTCACACACGCACTCACACACACTCACACACACTCACACGCACACACACACTCACGTGCACTCACACACACACACACACTCACTCACACACACACACACAGTGGTGGAGAGCTGCTCACTGAAAAGTCATTGGTTCAAATGCCCCAGTCTTGAGGGAGAGAGACGAGGCTGTCTGCTTCTGTAAACACGACAGCAGCCCTGGCGACCCCTTGGGCAGCCCCCCTCTGTCCTGCACGGTCTCTGTGAGTTGGAATTGACTGGAAGGAAGTGGGAAATGGCCAAGGAAGGCCATCTGTTGGCACAATGGTTAAGCACTGGCAGCTAACTGGCCGGTGGGCAGCTGGGTGCCCCGACTGACTCTGCAGGAGCAAGATGAGGCTGGCTGTCTCCTGACCGAGAACAGCCCGGAAATCATACTGGCAGCTCTCTTCCGTCCTCGAGGGCAGCTGCCAGGTAAAATCCACTCGGCAGCAATGGGCTTCATTTGGCGTTCACAGATAAAGTTGCTCTGCATGTTCTGCCAAGCAACATTTCTTAATCCAATGATTTTTCTCTTCATATGTCTGTCATTGTCAACCTTCTCAGTTGTCCGTTCATGCTATATTCTGTGGAGCCCTCACGTGTCATGGCTTTGGGTGTGCGTCTGTGTACTCCCTGATCACAGCTACCAACTCCAGGAAGCCCCGGGCCTTCGGACACTTCCCCGTGCAGCCCCCGGGTCCTGACTCTCCAGGAAGGCATCGTGGAGCAGAGTCGGAGCAGAGCAGAGCAGGGGTGCATGGGTGACTTGGCTCATTTCCAGGTGAGCATTTTCATGTTGTCGTGACAAACCTTTCTCCCCACACAGCTCTGTCCCTGGGGTTGGGTGCCTGGACGCTCATCCAGAGAGGACCTCTCGATTCTGTAGAAGGACCCTGAACTCTCAGGGAGGCGCTCCTTCCACGGGTCAGCCCTGGGCTCTGGTCTCAATTAGTAGGGGCATACCCTTGCTAACAGAGGAGCTGGCCCTGTACTGCCCGGCAGCTGAGTGGACTTCCCTGGGCTATATTGGCTTCCTTCAGAAAGATGTGCAGAATCCACAGTTATTATCCCCGCCAGGAAGTATGGATCAGCCACCTGACATCACCACAGCCGGGGAGGGGGCAGGGACTCCCTCAGAACCTGAAGTTAATGACCACCTATTCCAATGTTGCTACCACCAGGGGACTTGGGCACAGGTTTTCTTGTGAACTTCCTCATTAATACTCCAGATTGACCACACATTTTCTAAACACTGATTTCTTTCATTAAGAGGGAGGTAGAAACTGGCTGCATTTACCCCTCCCTAATACAAGAACGTGGTCTTCTCATAAAGCAGGCATGGAAAGGCCTCACCTGGCACCCACAGGAGTTCTGGGCACAGGTGCAGATGCACTGCCGAGAGCTGGGAGCGGTTTTAATTAGAGGAGACATTCCTCCATGGAGTCCATCATCCTTGGCAGCGTGTCACTGTCTGGAGGGACCACCGTCCACTCCATGCATTTTACCAGAAGGTGTCTGAGGGCTGTGGAGAGGCTGGACCAGCTGAGCCTGCTGGTCCTGGAGAACCCTTAGTAGGGGGGCTATGAGTGGTTGGAGATGATTGGATGAGAGGACCCCACTGAGCTCTCCGTGGCCAATGGGAGAAGATAGCTCGTGCTCAGTGGCTAACTCTGAAGTCGAACAGTATGGAGGGAGAAAGATGGCGCTTTCTACTCCCAGGAAGAGTGATGGTCTCATACACTCACAGGGCAGTGCTACCCTGTCCTATGGAAACAACCCGATGGAAGTGCGTTTCTGTTGTTTATAAAGTGATAGAGCTTCAGTGGGGTCGTGGATTAATAGTTGGGCTGTTAACCTCAAGGTCTATGGTTCAACCCCCTTCGCTGCTCCTGGTGAGAAAGATGAGGCTGTCCCTCCGGTAAAGGCTTACAGGCTGGGAGACTATAGGCTTGCTATGAGCGGGAATGGTACTGACTTGGTGGCAATGGGTTTGGATTTGTGTGTGTGTGTCACTAAGACCCCTGGCGGCCAGTGGGCTCAGTGCTGGGCTGCTAACCACCCATCCGCTGCTCTCTGGGAGAAAGACGAGGCTGTCCGCTCCCATACAGACTTGCGGTCCTAGAAGGCCCGATGGAGAAGTTCTACCCTCTGTCCCATAGGGTCACTGTGAATCGGGGACACTCGGGGCACACTGCAATTTCAACACGTGTGGTGTGGGGGTTGCCCCGGCAGGTTGAGGAGGCATTATGGAGAACCCTGCCAAGACTCCCCAGGGGTTCTGGAGCCTGGGGAGGCAGAACAAACAAACACGGGCTGGTTCTGCACCTCCTTCAGGTCACTGGGATTCCTGGATGTGCCGCTGAGGCCCCTGAACTTGCCTCCCAGCCTGGGGGACTCACCTGCCAGGCTCTGTGTCAGATGCTGTTCCTTCTGACCCACGGGGTTTTCATTGGCTGCGGGGGACCAGATGTGACCAGATGAGGGGCCCCTCTGAGCTCTCCGTTGGCCGGCGGGAGACGGTGCCTAGTGCTTAGAACAAGTGTGCTGGATTCTCTGAATTGACAGGGCTTGCCTGACCATGCTTCCCTGGTGGTGTGTTTTTTGCAAATGGAAGTAGGTGGTGACCCTGCATCCAGAAGGACCCTGGGCATTGTCTTTCCAACACCCTGGGAACCTCTTATGCCTCTGCGGCACCTTTAGGTCATTGCCATGAGGGTGGTTTGCCTTGAAGTAGTGTCTCACCTGCACCAGGAGGGCTATGAGGAAGAACCATGGACTGCCCAGAGAACACACTGTCTTGAAGTTCAGCCAGGGTGCCCCTTTAAGGCAAGGCTGGCGAGACCTTGTCCCATGTACTTTGGACTTGTTGTCAGGAGAGACCAGTCCCTGGAGAAGGACATAATGTGTGGTATAGGGTGAGTCAGCTAAAATCGAGGACAGGCCCTGGGCAAGCTGGATTGACACAGTGGCTGAAACAGCGGGTTCAAACGTGAGAACAATGGTGAGCATGCCCGAGACTGGGCCGTGTTGTACAAGGGGTTGCCATGATTCAGAGTCAACGTGACCTAACCACAAGCGCAGAACCCTGGGGGCCCGGTGAATATGCCCTGGGCTGTGAACTGCACGGTCAGCCTTGGAAACACCAGCTGGTCCTCAGGAGAAGACGGGCTTTCTATTCCTGTAAAGAGTGAGCTCCTTGGAAATGCCTGGGAAGTTCTACCCTGCCCTGCAGGGCCACTGTGGTTGGCATGGACACCAGGGCAATGAGCGTGAGATTTTAACAACATCAACGGGAACGGGATCATGCCGTGTGTAACTGTTCTCCTATTTGCTGTGTTCCTCCTCTGTCCCAGCTGTGGTGCTCACCCATTGCTTTCCTTAAAGTGAGGATTGAATGCACACCTTATGTAAAGTGCCTACTGCTTGCTTGCTAGGTGCAGCAAACTTGGTTCAACTGATAGCAACGAACCCTAAACCATCGTCTTACCCTGACCCTGACCCTGACCCTAACCTGATCCTGACCCTGACCCTAAGCCCTAACCTTTATTCTGACCCTGACCCTAAGCCCTAACCCCTAACCCTAACCCTAGGAACAACAGACCCAAACAAACACTGCCTGGTCCTGGACCATCCTCATCTTCGGTCTTTGAGCCCCTTGCTGCAGCCACGGTGTCCACCCAACTGCTTGAGAGTCTTCCTCTCTTCCACCGACCCTCGGCTTCACCAAGCACGAGCTCCTTCCTTCTCCCTCTTGCTAACATGGCCAAAGAATGTGAGAGAAAGCTTTGTGTTTTGTGTTCCCAAGGACTTGAATCCACAGTCCACTCCACCCGCGCCAGCACCGGAATTCAAAGGCGCCCATTCTTGTCTGTCTTCCATAGTCACTGGAGGCCCCTGGGAACATCATGGATTGAATCAGGCACCCTTTAGTCTTCAAAGTGATGTCTTTGCTTTTGGATGTGCTGATGAGGTCCTTGCCACAGCTCAACCGGTGCAGCCCATCCCATAATGGGAGCTGGTGCCAGGCCTTTATTTGGAAACAGGCTGTGTTAGCAAAAGCAGAGCGCATCCACAGCCGCAGCTTCGGGACGTAAGTGCTCGGAGTGCCACGGGCTGCTGCTTGAGCAGTTTTGGGAGGTTAAACGGAGGCTCCGCTCATCTCCCAGAAGATGCAGGAAGACTGAAGCATGCTGCATTGGGGAGCTAGCTCAGCCTCCACTTCCAGGCAGGCAGGGGCAGGGGCAGAGGCAGGCAGTCAAAGGGTTCCAGGGGCCAGATGGAGGTCAGTAGCATGTCTAAGGTGAGGCTGGGTCCCTCAAAGGAAGGCTCTGTCAGGGAAGTCTGGGTGAGCAGGATGCCCATGGGTAACCTGGGGAGGTTCCTGACCCCCTCAGGGGTGGGCAGAGAGGTACTGTAGCACTTCTGGCTCCAGGGACAAAGAAGACACGCCTCTTCTTGTCAACCAAAGGTATTCAATATTCAGCACCCTTACACCCTCTCCCCAAATGGCTTGCTGGTGACTCTTGAGCCCCAGACCCATTTGTCTGTCTTCAGGGAGATGTCTCAGGAGGCCCTGGGGCGTAAGCAGTATGTTCTGCGAAGGCCCTGTTCATCTCTAAAATCAAGCACGGCATTCAGAGTCTGGAGTGCATCGTTCTGGCTGCAGGGAAAGGAGCCGTGGTGGTGTCGTGGTTATGCATTGGGCTGCTAGCCTCAAGGTCAGCAGTTCAAAACCACCAGCCAGTCCCCAGGAGAAAGAGGGGATTTTTTTCCCCTCAATTAAGAGATAACAGTCTCAGAAACCTATAGGGGCAGTTAAGCCCTATCCTGTAGGGTCCCTATGAGTTCGAACCAACTCGATGGCAGTGAGTTTCCTTTGGTTGCATCTGCAGTGAAGGGAGGGTTGGTCGGGACACTTCTCTGATTAACATGATGGTTCTGTGATTCGTGGCTGCCTTGTATTGAACCCGGACTAGGTACTGGGCTCCATGGTGATCTGCACAGATTATCGTGATTTCACCCTCACTTCCATATTAATAAAGAGCCCTGGTGGCATCGAGATTGTGAGTTGGGCTGTGATCTGTGAGGTCAGCAGTTCAAAACCACCAGTTGCTCAGGGGGAGAAAGGTGGGTTTTCTATTTCATTAACAGTGACAGTCTCAGAAACTCACAAGGGCAGTTCTACCCTGTCCTGCAGGGTAGCTAAGAGTTGGCTTTGACTTGACAGCAGTGGGTTTGGTTTGGGGTCCCTCTGATGAAAACAGCATGACGAACCCTAGAAGTGATCTCTCCCTGTCCCCACCCCCCCCCCAACAAGGGTTTCTCTCTTTCCCCAAGAGTGTTGGGGAATTTAGAAGCCCATGAAACTGTCTATTCCTGGAGTGGTTTATAGTTCTAGACCTTGAGTAGCAGTTCTCTCCTCTGCTTTCAGGTCATCATGAGTCAGAATTCTCTGGAGAGCAGTGGGGTTGGGTTCTGTACTAAAGCACTATAGCACCCAGGTTAAAGACCTTGACTCTGAGGTCAGATGGCTCTGGGTTCAAATCCCAGCTCAGCCAAATACCAGCCAGGGATCTGAAAGGGAATTCTAAGCTCTCTAAATATCTCCCTGACACTCCAACTGTTATGATCAACCTGGCTGGATGGAAAACCAAGTCACAAACCAACCCCACTGCCATCCATAGGGTGGGCAGTCCATGGGAGCCAGTCCCTTAGGGTCCAATCTGAAAAGTAGATGGAGGACAGACCCATGGTCTAGCAGGGGCTCACAGCAGGTCTCTAGGTAAGCACACCTGGATGGAGGCGAGAGATTATTTTTCTCCATATCCCTACCATTGTGCATTATGCTTACCAATCAGAGTACTTAGCTAGAGGGTAGGGTGAGGAAATGAGACAGAGGGAGAGAAAGAGAGGGAGGGAGGAAGAGAGAGAGAGAGAGAGAGAGAGAGAGAGAGAGAGAGAGAGAGAGAGAGAATCAGAGACTGCCCCAGCTTGGGTTCTAGACACCTTCCACTTAAGCAATGATGAGCCAGGGAGGTAAGTATCCTGATTGATAGCAACCCAAGACTCCCCAAGATGAGGGTGTTTAATTTCCCATGAGGGTTTTTAATTCCCAAAGCAAAATATTCCAGTATTCCAAAAGTAGGGGCATATGGCCCTGCTGAACCAACCACAGAAGCATGCCGTTCCCAGATGCTGGACCAGAGAGACGGGAGGCCTGGGACCCAGCGCTTGGCTACCTTGTTCGAGGCAAGTTCTTTGTCCTTTGTCCTGCATCTAACTCCATTGTGGCTGCATCCTGGCAGCCTGGTTTCCAGACAGGACAGCCACTAGAAGCTTCTTACCAAACTCAGGTTAAATACATGTACTTTGGGGTGTCTTAAAAAGGAGGGGAAGGCCAAGAATCACATACTTCCCCTTCTGATTACTTTAAATTCCCATGCCATCACTCAATTCCAAACCAAGCCCAACCCGTGAAGAAGAGCGGGTCTTCAGAGAGAGCCTGTCAGACGGAGTCCCTGCTCACAGAAAGAGCAAGAATAATTGCCCACGACAACGGCGCCCTCAGAAGCAGGATGCGCTGAAAGTTGAGGAAGGCTCCCGTCTGTCGAAAAGAAAGGCAGAGGAGATGAAAGGAGTTCAAAGCCACTTTAAAAGGAAGGAGCTTCAAATGAGGAGATCCAGAAGGCTTCCTTTGAGCCCCAAGGAAAGGGTCTTTGTGTCGCCTGAGGAGTCGGCTGGAGGCCCCCGTCCCCTGGCCCATCGGGGTGAGGGCTGATGGGTGCTCATGGAGAGGTGATGACCGTGTGCATATTTATATCCAAAGACGGGGAGCAGCTTCTTTACCCCTTTGAAAGGCTTTGAAACCACCAACAATGGGGAGCCTTCACTTACCTGGAAGCCCCCAAGCTTGTGGGGGAGGTGCTTTCAATGTCCCCCCAGAACATAAAGTGTGCCCACCCTTTCTCTCTTAGTCCCCATCCTCAAATGAATGCCCACAGGTCATGGTCGTGGGATTGGGGGACAGCCACCAGCATGGAGGGGACGGGGATACTTTAAAATCTGCTAGTACCTCAATTCCCAAGATCTAACAGCTCTTGTGTAATACTCTGCACCGACTTCCCTCCCCCACATTGGGTCACTGTGTTCAGATTGACTCAGTGGGGTGAGTTTTTGTCATTTCCCCAAGTGGGAGACACTGCCCCTGTTGTGGGGCTCACTGGGAGGATCCAGGGGGCTTTAAAAACAGACATTTACACTTGATCTTACACTTGATGGGAGATTGTACTGAAGTTTCCCATCGCCAGGTTGAGGGGGTGGGGGTGGGGTAGCGGCACTGGCACTGAGTAATTTCTTTTCTGAAAAAGGGATGGTAGTTAGTCTGGGTGGACCAGAGAAACAAATTCATCGACACTCATAGTTGTCTAAGAGAGAACTTTATATGAAAGAGTAATTGTATATTAAGAACACATCCCAGCCCATTCCAGATCAAGTCCATAAGTCCCATATTAGCCCATACGTCTGATACCAGCTTACGAATTCCTCTGTAGACTCACACAACACATGCAATGATGCTGAGTGCAGGAAGACCACAGGCCAGTGGATGGAAAGTCTTGTGGATCCAGTGGCAGTGGAACCATTTTAGTGTCTGTGTGGCTCTCCACATGGTTCCTCCAGCTCCAGGGCTCTGGCTGCCATCAGCATAGCTCCATGTGGCTTGTCAACAGTAAGACAAAGCAGACAGTGCGTCTCTCACCTCCAAGGAGGAAGACCAGAGTTCCCAGAATCCTCAGGAGAAGACCATGCCCACACAGAGGCCTCATTGGCTGTGACCCGATTTGCAGACTAGGCTCCACCCCTTGGCAAGCTGACAGATTATGTCACTGCCACAGGAGGCCCAGTAAGTTTGGGAAGCTATGCTTTATCACCAAGGTGGCACAGTAGGTTAAGCATTGGGTTAATAGCCCTGAAGTTTAAACCATTGACTGCACCTTGCTTTGGTGGAAGTCTACAGCCTTGGGGACTGTAGAATCCATCTCCCCTGTTCTGTCAACAAGACCGACCATTGATGAGTTGAGGTGGCTTGACATCAGTGGGTTCAGGAATTTTTTAAAGTCATATACGAACCCCTTTTTCATCCAGCAGATTTGGCTTGCCTGCCTTGGGATGAAAACATTCCCCAAATCACCTGTCTAACATCAAAGACATGCTTCACGCTGTGTTTCTATCACCACACTCCTCCAAACAATGTCCCCCAACCAAAATTGCCTCCTTCCCCTTGCTGCCCTCCTTCCTTGGTCGTCCGACTCCCCCCTGGGTTTCTGTGTACTCGCAGCCTCCTGACCAGGAAGATCGTGCAGGGCTTGGGTTTTCTTGTGGCGGCTTCTGGAGGCATCCAGACTCCATCTCGCTCTCCAGCAGTGCTTGAGGCCAGATCCCTCCTGGCGGGCCAACCACGTGCTGCTTGTCCCCATGGCGGCGGCTGCTGCTGTTTTGGTTAATTACACCTCTTGGCTGTTGCAGAAATTGCTGCCCTGCGGTGTACAGCTTTCCATCTGCGTAGACGCTTAGCCTCGAACTCAGGAGCACAGGTGCTCCCTGACTGACGGTGGAGTTCTCTCCCCGTGACTGCTGCTCTGGTTAGGTCAGCTCTTCTTCGGATTGCTCAATAGGACTGCCTTTGGAAAGGGCTGTCGTCACCAACCCAGGCTTTCTTTGTCTCTGGAGGGTGGCATGAGCATGCTGACGTCGCTAACTTGCACAGGTGACGTGGGATGTGGCCCCCTTCACTGGAGATCAGATAGGAAGCAAACCGAACGGAGCATTGCAGGTGTGGTTCTTAGGTCCCTTGGGTCCCAAGCACATCACACAGGGTTAGGAAGGCCCTGGAGAAACCCTGCACAGGGTGAACAGTCAAATTCGTGAAACGTGAGCTTTCCCGAACTTTTTAGGCCACGAATCCTTTGTTCTAAGGAATGCATTTGTAAAAACCATTCTTTTCCTGGGTTTTGAGTTATTAATTGGTCCCCTCCCCCATCTCTGTCCCCCGGGGAGCCCTGGGGTGGAATACCCAGTAAGCATGGCGAACACAAGCTTAGTCGCGCAGCCTCACTGATCTGCAGTAATAATGTCATGGGGTCTCAGCCTACGAGTTGGTGAGGAAGATGGGGAACTCTTCAAAAGGCCCCCCATGCCCTGTCAGTCATGTGACGAGAGGCTTGGACTCTGTGGGCAGGTGCTGGGTGGTTGGGAGAGAGTCAGGGGCCAGCCTGGTCAGCATATGTGAGACTGTCCACTGCAGAGGCTGCCCACGCTGCCCTTGTGGACTGTGTGCTTTGACCCTGGGCCAGCCAATCTCAAACAAAGAGCTGATGCTGGCTTGGAGACAGAGCTGCTCACAGCAGGCTGCCTGCCTCCTTGGTGCACCGGGGGTCTCAGGGATGGGAAGCAGAGGGCCCCAGCACTGGGCAGGAAGTAAGCCTTCCTCTAGTCCACCCTGTGAGTGAGTGAAGAGGGGCAGGCAGTTCCATGTTGTCACAGAAGCGCACTGAGTGGAACTAGACTCCGTGGGGCCCAGCCACCAAGAGCCAGGTGGTTGGAGAAGCCTCGATCTCTATAGATTTCTCACCCGGCCCGTGCCTTAGGGCTCCCCTGAGCTGTGGCTCCATCAATAGCTGTAAAGTAAGTCAATGAAGGAGCAATTGGAGAGTGCGCTAAGGATACTCCGGGGTCTAATGGGGAGGCTCCAGAATGCTGGAATGGAGGCAGAACTGGCTGCTTGTACCGCGTGGCCTGGAAAACGGACGACTTGACATTTGAGGTCCTTGGAGAGACTTGGTGCCCCTGAGTCTGGGCAGAATTAGATAAAGTGCCTGTGGAACCTGCCACTGACCAAGCCTGAAAACCCAGACCATCCATCGTAGCATGTCCACTGTCCCCGGGCAGACAAAGTATCCTGTGCTGGAGACAGAGGAGGGAGGGCATGGCCGCCTTGCAGAGGGCTCTTATGCATGGGATCACAGTTGCTCTGGGCAGATAGCTGACAAGCCTTCCAAGCCAGGGCCTTGGCGACAGGCAGGACACAGCTGGCTCCAGACGGTGTGATGGCATTTCCCCCAAGTGCTTTGTAGACAAGCAGGTCCTTAGGGCCCTCTGTGTGTTCTACCTGCTGACTGCTCTTCCCTTCCCAGCCCGGTGCTGGTTCCACTGAAGTAATTCTGGAGACATGAGACCCCAGTGGACCCGAAGAGCTTCCTGGCCTCTGTCCTGCGGCCCTTGTCCGTCTTCCCCACCTGACATTGCAGCCCGAGGTCCTGGCTTTGCAGATCCTCCTCCAGGGCAATCATTGTCTGACACATCAGCACACGACAGACATGCCACCCAGGGTGGGGGGAGGGTGGCTCTCCTATCTCTCAGACCAGGGTCCAAATGTTGCTCTCTTCCATACCTGTTGAGTGTCCTTGGGAGAGAGACTTAACCTTTTTAACCAGTCAACCTTGGTGTCCCCTGAGAATTTGACCCTGAGCCCCCAGGCCCAGCAGTGACTCATTCTTTAAATGTGTTTGGTTCTCAGAGGTGCTCATAACTTTGCCTTCGGTGTTCTCCATTCACAGCGAAGGTAAACAAACTTGAACAAATATCCCCAGTCAAACCTGTATATATGTTTGCCTCCACTCTCCCTCTCAACCTGTTCAGCCTGTGTGTCCATCCAAGCATGCGCTCATACATGATGGTTATTTCGGGCTTGTGTCTACAACAGAATTTGCTTCTCTTGCCTTTCACTCTTACAAACTACCCAGGGTCTTTCTGTGCCACCAGTATTTATTATATTATTATTGCCAACCTTCCTCGTATTTGTCTGTTGTCTACCCCTTCACCCTAGTTAATGCTCGCCTACTTCTAGCTGGAGTTTCTAAAGCACATTGCTATTTCAGTATAGTTTCGGCTTTGCAGAAAGGTTGTGAACATAGCCTGGAGTGTCCCTTACATCCACACCCGCCTTTGCCCTCCCGCTGATGACAGGAGTTGTCATTGGCTGGTGGACCCCAGCTCACGGGACACCTGTGTTATGGAGAAGAAATGCTCCAGGGGGCCATTCTGCTCTCTGACCCCAATGGAAGCACAGTGCAGAGCCACCTTCTGTGGGACCTCTGGGTGGGGGGAGGCGCTCACCTCTAGGTCAGCAGTCAAGTGTAAAGCCCCTACATCTGCCAGGGACTTTGCATCTTATACATACCACAAGGTGCACTGTGCTGCCACGTTAATACTGACGGAAGCCCGTGCTTCAGGCAGTTTTAAAGGTTCCCTCCCCTCTTCTTTTACTCTGTTTGAGTATCATAACCCGCACATGTTGCACTTGCCAGGTCTCCCCCACTTCCTCCTGGCTGTGACTATTCCCAGACTTCCCTTGTTTTGGATGACCTTGAAAGCTCTGATGAATGCTGGTAAGGTGCACAGGAGAACGTTCCTGAGTCAGGGTCCGTCTGTTTCTTTCCGGTGATAGTTGGCACTAACTGTTATGTTGAGTCACCTGTGACTCAGGGAATCTTCTGGATGGTTTCCGGGGCCATCACCACTGTGGTCACTATAGCATCTGTTGTCATTTTGAGACTATTTAGAGGGAAGGGGGTGGAGCTTGGCCTGTCAATCAGGTCACAGATGACCTCATTTGGAGGCACTAAGGAGATAAATAGCTCTCTGGGCAGGACACATGCTCACTCCCTGGGAGACATTCCTGTTGACAAGACACCTGTTGCTACGCTAGAGCTATGGAGCTGGAGGAGTCACATGGAGACCCACGCCAGTGCTGACATGCTTCCACTGCCACTGGATCCACAGGACTTTCCACCCACTGGCCTGTGATTCTCCTGCATTCAGTGGCATTGCCTGTGTTGTCTGAGTCTGAAAAGGAAGTTATCGTTTGGTATCAGATATATGGGCTATCATATGTCTGATCGTATGGATATCAGACAGGGGCTTGACTGGTTTGGGCTGGGCTTCTTACTGTACAGTTGCTCTTTGAGATAAAGTTTTCTCTTACACATATATGAGTGCCTATGAATTTATTTCTCTAGTCCACCCAGACGAACACAGCCACCTTCACGACAGTGGCCACCATTGAGTCTGCTGTGGCGGTCAGTGCATCTGTCCATCTCACTGAGGCTTTCTCTCATTTTCCCATGACCCTCATGACGTCTTTCTCTAGGGACTGGTCTTTCCTAATGATGTTTGTCTAATGTAAGCAAGTCAATATCTTGCCATTCTCATTGCTAAGGAGGATTCTGGTGACAGTACTTCTACTGGTAAGTCCTGTGAGATAGTTAATATTTATTGTGCCAAGCTGACCAATAAACACATGTGGGGTTAATTGAAGGGCGGAGAGCTAAATGGCTCGGTGAGCTTTACCTTTCTAGTTCTTGGGTCTCTTGCTTTCTGATGGTCAGACCAGGGTGCAGTTGCCTTAGCCAATTCCCTGCTTCAGCTGGCAAGGCTCACTTCCTGCAAGACGTCCGTGAAGAGAAGACACATGGACCTACCCAGATGCAGTCTGGGTGCTGGAGCAGCCCTTTGGCGACCCCTGCCAGTGCTGAGATGCTTACACATTCACTGATTCGGCTTTCCTCCTGCAGTTGGCATCATTGCATGTGTTTTGTGGGATGGAGGAGGTCTTTGTGGATTGGTGTCGGACACATGGGCTAATGTTGGGCATGTGGACTTGGCAGCACTGACTTGGGATGTTTTCTTGATGTGCACTTACTCTTTATAAAAAACTCTCTCTTTTACATATGGGTTTCTGTGGATTTGTTTCTCTAAAGCAGCCAGACTAACACATCCTGTCTTAGTTTTTTCATTAGATTAGGGTTCATGCTCTTGTTGGTTGTTTGGTGGTCTTGAATCAGTTACAACTCATAGAAGCCCTACAGATGACAGAACAAAACGCTGCCTGCTCCTACCCCACCCTCACACATGCCTTTATGCTTGACCCTAGTGTTACAGTCATCATGTCCATTCATCTTTGGAGGGCCTGCCCTTTTCTCACTGCCCGTCCACTTTACGAAGAATCAAGGCCTCTCCAGGGACTCATCTCTCCTGATAACCAGTCCATCGTACTGAAGGTGAAGCCTGGCTACTGTCACTTCTAAGGAGAGTTCTAACTGCACTTCTTCCAATACAGCTGTGCTGTTGTCCTGGGGGCCATGCTTTATTCCGTATTCTTGCCAGCACCGTCATTTAAAGGCATCGATTCTCGCCCAGGCTTCCTCATCGGTTGCCCAGCTTTCGCACGTGTATGGAGGGACTGGAATGTCATGCCTGGGGCTGGGGGCACCTTCATCCTCAAGGTGGCATCTGTACTTCTAAAAACGTCAAATAGGTCTTCTGATGCAGATTTTTTCTCAACCCAATATGCCATTTGTTGTTTTTTCTGCCATTTCCCTCGGTGATGATTGTGGATTGCAATAGAATGGAACCCTTGAAATGTCAATATTTTCTCCATCGATTGTGATGTTTCCATTGGCCCAGTTGTGAGAATTCCTGTTTTCCTTTATGTTGAATTGTACTCTATACTGAAGGCTGTAGTCTTTGATATTCACTAGTATGTACTTCAAATTAATGGACATATATACTTAACATTTTAAACTTATAAATGAATAACAATAGCTTGAAAACAATCATAAAAAACTGCCTATAAAAAACTGACAATGGAATATTATGCATCCTTAAAAAACAATAACCAAACTGTCCCACCTTGTGTTAGTCTGGGTTGACAAGAGAAACAAATACAGAGACACTTTATGTGTGTGAGAAAGAGCTTTATGAAAAAGAGTAATTATACATTAATTGTATATTAAGATCAAGTGCATAAGTTGATATTACCCCATATGTCAATATTCATCCATAAATTCCTCTTTAGGCTCACGCAGTCATGCAATGACACTGAATACAGGAAGAACACAGGCCCGTGGGTGGAAAGTCTTGTGGATCCAGTGGTGGTGGAAGTAACTCGGCACTGGTGTGGGTCTCCACGTGGCTCCTCCAGTTCCAGGGCTCTGACTGCATCAGCATAGCTTCATGTGGCTTGTCATCAGGAAGACGAAGTTGAGTGAGTATGTGGCAGTTACATAATCTGTTATCAACTTGAGACTTAAGAGTGAAGGGGTGGAGTTTAGCCTGTCAATCACATCGCAGCTTGATGACATCATTTGTAGCTGCTAAGGAGACAAATAGCTCGCTGGAGGTGGGACACATGTCACTCCCTGAGAGACAGTACTGATGACGAGCCTGATGGAGCTACACTGATGCAGCCAGAAGATGGTTCCACCACCACTGGCTCCACAAGGTTTTCCACCCACTGGCCTGTGAACTTCCTGCATTTGGCGTCATTGCATGGCTGCATGAGCCTCATGAGGAATTTATGGACTAGTATTGGACATATGGGCTAATATTGGACTTAGGGACTTGATTTGGACTAGGCTGGGATGTTTGTCAATGTACATTTTCTCTTTTATAGTTCTTTCTTATACAAATATGAGTGTCTGTGAATTTGTTTCTCTAGTCCACCCAGACTCACAAAGAGTATCTGGCCTCCAGGGAGCTATTTATCTCTGTGGCGCCTCCAAATGAGGTCATCAAGCTGCAACCTGATTGACAGGCTAGACCCCACCCCTTCACAAGTTGACAGATTGTGTAACTGCCACACCCCTTCAGACATGCACAGACTTAGAGAATATTAGGCTCAGCAAAGTTAGTTAATCTCATAAAGGTACATATTTTATGACCATTCCTATAAAGGAAAATAGCAAAATGGCTTTCTCACCAAAGGGTAAGACTTTAAAGGCAAGGGTGAGGCCAGGGTTGGGGACTGGGAAGGGGAGATGGCTTAAGCCATCAGAGTGAGCAGTTGCTCCTTTGAGGGGAAACCTTAAGCTTTGATGTCAAGACCACACCTGGCCTGCAACTTGGAGCTGAGAAGAAATGTTGGGTCCAGTTTCAAAGAGAAACACAGTCTGTGGAAGGTCTGGTTAGCAGAAGAAATTTTATTAGGAAGTTAGACATTTAAGTGGTTGAGTGGTGGGGGCAAGCAGCGGGGATGGAGAGGTCCTGGCAGGTGGGATGGGGCATTTCCATCAGGGACCAGTGTGAGCCTAAAACAAATGCAACTGGTTACAGACCACTGTCCTCACCTCACGCCCCCCTCCAGACCCCCCTTCCTGGTGCTGGGGCTCTCCATAGGGCTGTCTTTCTTGGAGTCCCCCTGGTGGACCAGGAGTGGGCATGCACCACGCTGAGGGCTAAAGGCTGGGCGCCTTCCTATTTGCTTGTCATTTCTGCCACTCTACCTTTCAGTCGCGGTCAGTGGTTGAGAATAGCCAGCCTCATGTGCTCCTGCTGCCTCTGAGTTCCAGTCGCAGGGGCTGACGCCCGTCCTCCTCAGAGCTCTGAGCCCCAGCTCCTGAGGCCCCTCCTTCAAACTTTGAGTCCAATTACAAAGGAGGAGTATTTGCTTGCTGTGTTGCTGGGTGCTGACCAGTGAATTCTGATGCCCAGCGTCTCCCTGTGAACAGCCTAGTAAAACAGCCCCATTGGGTTTCTGCTTCTCATCTTCCCCGGAGCCAATCTCCAGGGCTTTGGTGTCCCTCCACCCAAGCAACTGGCTGGGTGTGAGCTGTGGCCTTTTGGTAGCAACTGAGCTGTCCCCAGTTTACCCACTTACAGATTTTTTATTCCAGACCCTTGACTTCAGATGAATCGGTGATTATTGAAATGGCCATTTTTTTCATGTAAACTGTTTGGAAAGGGACATTTCCTATCAGTGGAAAATCAGTATCACCTGTGACCAGCTGCATGGCAGTAATACAATTAAGCATGGCATGGCCAGGCTAAGCACACTGGTTAAGTTCCCCTGGGTGCAGTTGCTCTTGTAATTGTTTGTGAGGTTTTAAAAAGGTGACCTGGACCCCGGGCAGTGAAGTGGGGGCTTTCATGTCTTCCCCCAACCCCCACCCTGTCTCCGTCTGAGCCATACACACTTGGGTCCTTGGGAGCACCCTTGCGTTTCCCCTCGAGAAGCAGCTCATTAGTAAGAGGAGGGGGCCTCCCAGGGAGGAGAAAGGCCTCCCCTGGGATCACTCACGTCATGCCGGAGTGGAGCACCCCCGCCCCAGAAATTTAAAAGGATATTATTTATTGTAATTTATGGAAATAGATTAGCATAATTTTCTCATGTAACTGAAAAGGTCCAAATTATATTCAAAGGAAAATACTTAATGGCATGTTCCGCGGTGCTGTGTTCGGGAGCTATTTGTTAAAGCGTTCCCCGTTTGGACAAACATTTGTAGAAGTGATTTTACTCGATTCCGGGTCCTCTGGAGGGACCAGGAGTAATATATGGGTGAGAACCTGGGGGTAATACGCCCAAATGACACGGGAGAAATAAGCATTCCGCCTCCGATGCCAGCTCCCTCGCTCGCATACCAAATCAGGCGTCGGTGGCGCATGCTCACAACGAACAGCGCGCATTATTACAAAACTAATAAAGAATGCTAAACGATGAGTTGTGTTTGGGTTTGGAGTTCAGTAGATGGTGCAGGACCCCGGCAAGAGCTGGGTCATGGCTGAGACCCTCAGGATGGGTCTGTCCAGTCTGGTGACACCAGGGCGCTTGGACTCATCGTGGTGCCATTTCCCGACCCTCCACGCAGACACAATCAGACCCTGCTGGGTTGGGCCACTGGATCTCCTTAGCAGCAGCTGGTGGCCTCGAACCGCTGGCCTTCTGGTGGGCAGCCGAGTGCTAACCTAGACACCCTCAGGTCCCTCTTAAGCAGGGATGAAGGAGATGCGGTCATCAGAAGTGCTCCATGTGGAATCCCGCGCTCACGTTGTGGCCATGCCTCAGATCCTGGCCATCCACTCGCTGTCCCAGGCCTTGCCACGGTGCCCTGCAACCTCCCAGGCTGGAGTCCCACGTAGGATCACCGTTCTGTGCACGGGGAGTCAAAAGGGTCCTGTGAGTGGCTTACAACGTCCCTGGCGCGTCTGTATGCAGATGAGAGGCTGGCTAGATAGCAGTCATGAGGTCCCTGACATCGGAACCCCAGGTCCAGGAGGGCCAGTAAGGGAACAGGTGGGTGTGGCGCGTCTGGGCCATACAAGAACCAAGCATCCTCAGGCTGTGACATTGGTTAAACAATCCACTGCTAACCACAAGGTTGGTGGTTCCTGCCCCAGCAGCTCCTGCTGCTCTGCTCCTGTGAGGATGGCAGCCCAGAAACCCAATGCCAACCTGACTCTGTCACATGGGGTCTCCAGGTGCTAGAATTCCCTCAGAGCACCCAACAGCAACCACCACGGGAGCTGTCCTATCAGGAGTTTCAGGGGTACAAATGTAACTAACTGAAGAGTTGCTGGTTCCAGCCCCTCCAGAGGTGTCTGAGATGAAAGGCCTGGCTGCCCAGTCTCAGAAGGTCCCAGCCTGGGAAGCCCTCCAGGAGCCCCACACTACCTCTCCCACCTGGACCGCCTGTGTGCGAGTCAGAAATGACTGGGGTCTGCTTGTTTGTGTGGACAGATGCCCGATTGCCACTGTGTTATGGGCTTTGATACATTCATGGCGAGGTAAAATGAACAGATAATCCATTTGGGCTGTCACCTTCCTTAAGTCCTGGTGGGGTAGTGGTTAGGCGTTGGACTTGGAGCTACATGGTCGGCAGTTCAAAACCGGTAGCCACTCCTCCAGAGAAACCGGGAGCTTTCTACTTCCGTGAAGAGTGACAGTCTTGGTGACCCACAGGGCAATTGTCACTGTCCTGTAGGGTCATCATGAGTCAGAATCGACTCGATGGCAGTGAGTTGGGTTGGCTTTTTGTCTGATGGCATGAGCATAAGTCAAAAAGTACTGCGACGAGGGCCCTAGTGCCGACGTGCCCAGTTCTATTCCCGCTGCAGTGGGTCTGAGCATGTCTCTGATCATTGGGTGTCTGCAGACAAGCTCTCTCTGTCAGCACATGTGTTGTCTCAGGCCCGCTAGGAGGCCTTCCAAAAGCAACCATACTTCTGGTGTCACGGAAATAATGATTCTGGGGTTGCATTTCTAAGAAAGCTCAATTGGACGTCTTCCCCCATCACGGGAGCCTGGGAGCACATTTGCAGGGTGTTGCCCTGCACGAGACAGCACTGTTCACATTTATCAACTATTTTAGGGAAGGCCGGCAAGACCTCAAGGATGAGCCAGGTGAGGGAAGACCATCGAGCTCAATGCATGCAGAGACTGTGGCTGAAGTCCACAAGTGGGAGGGAGAAGGCCGTCGAATAATCGTTGGATTCCCACATGGCTTGACACCTTCCATTTTAATCCCATGACCAGGCCTCAACCTGTTTTGGGTTCAGTGGGTGCCAAAGTCACATGGGACCATTCGGTCTCCCCGAGGGCTGGTCTTTTCTTCAGGGTTTTGAGCCAGATTGAAGCAAATGCAGACAGATTGATGGGCTGAGTCATAACTAGGACAGGAATTGGGTTTACGGATCTGATTGAAAGAGCAAGTCCGATCAAAACAATGGCTTCCAAGGTGGTCTGCGGGGTCATTTTTATTCAGGACAGAGAGGTCAGCTCAAGGTCATGGCTATCATTATTTTGGATTCCCAAGGGGTCATCAGGAGAGATTGCTTCCATGGTCAAGGATGGCCAGAAGGGCTCATTTTGAAGATATCTAAAAAAACATAAACATCTGTATCAGTGAGGAAAATACTGGGAGAGTTGTGTGATAAATACATGCACACATTTACATATGTATTATATACATATAATATAGATGCATATATGTACATACACATATTTATGTACTATACATGTTATATATGTATACACATATATTTAATTTATATATGTATTATATATGAAGGGTTACACCCCCCAATGGAATTTTATTTTCGAGGCTATATATTTAAATTATTTTTACAAAACAACCTTACCACCTTCACTCTCCATTACACTTAATACATTTGTCAAATCTGCAATTCCATCGATGGAAACATTGTACAAACTCATCTGTTTGGATGGCTGACAGCACTTTCCTCGCTGCTGTTTTTTTGTCACCTCTTCTCCATCATTAAATCATTGTCCTTTCATGTCCCTCTTCATTTGTGGAAACACAAAGAAGTTGCACAGAGCAAGGTCAGTTGAGTAAAGTGCACGGGGGCAAGAGAGGCATGCTGTTTTTAGCCCCAAACTGCCACATGGAGCTAGCTGCCGTGAGCAGGTGCATCGTGGTGGTGGCAACCAGTCCACCATCTGCCACAAATTACTCCTTTTTGGTTGCACACTATTACACAACCTTTTCAGAAGCTCTAAGTAGAAAGCTTGATTAACGCTCTGACCAGGAGGAATGAATTCCAAATGCACTATCCCCTCACATAAAACGAAAACAAATGAGCATCATCTTGATCTTTGATTTTATTTGACAAGCTTTTTTGGGGCGAGGTAATGATGATGCCTTTCACTGCTTGATTGATGTTTGCTGCAAGCCGAAGCCTGCAGGGAGGGGTGAGTGAGAGATGGAAGTCACATTTAGTGTGTACAGACCCGGGGAGGAGATGTGGGCAACCGCAGCTTCACAGGCTGATTCTGTGGTAGAGAAATGCGTCTCTGGTTTGGTGGCCATGCCCCCCCACCTGCCCTTCCATGTATATGCAGTAAACCCCAGAGACATTTTGTATAAGCAGTAAACCCCAGAGACATTTTGTATATGCAGTAAACCCCAGAGACATTTTGTATAAGCAGTAAACCCCAGAGACATTTTGTATATGCAGTAAACCCCAGAGACATTTTGTATAAGCAGTAAACCCCAGAGACATTTTGTATATGCAGTAAACCCCAGAGACATTTTGTATAAGCAGTTAACCCCAGAGACATTTTGGTTTTGATCTCAGGGGCCCAGAAGATAGCAAACATTGCAATAAAGGGGTCATAGGGACTTATTTACGCATTATTTACCATATGCTTTCCCAGTGCATGCATGGAGCCCTGTTGGCTGGAGTAGAGGGCCACCAGCTGCTCTGCAGGAGGAAAGTGGGGCTTTCCACTCCCAGAAAGGTTTGCAGTCTCAGAAGCCCTCAGGGGCAGTTCTATGCTGTCCTCGGGGTTCACTGTGAGTTAGAATCAATTTGATGGCAGGGATTTGGGGGAGACATATCTAAGTTACACTTGCACCCAATTGTGTCTGTAAAGTGTTCAAGAGCACTAGGAGAACGGGGATACGTTTAAATGTTCTGTGAATGACCCAACCAAAAGGGACGTGGGGCCAGAATACGGTGTTGGGGAAATGGCTCACTGGGGCGGCATTGCCGCAAACCTGCGATGTACAAATGACAGGCAACGTTTGCCAAGTGTGATCAAATGGGCTCTGTCTGCATGGGGCGCCTGCTGTCGGTCAGAGTGAGCGGTGGTTGCTACATGTGGCAAAGCGGAGGCTCAGCTGCTGGTGATGCCTTGGGGTGGTGAAGACCTGCCCCTGGGCGTTTCTTAGCTGCAGTCTTCACACAAGCAGGGCACCAGGCGTCTTTCCCTCAGAGCTGCTAGGGTGGGCTTGGGAGCTCCCAACCTTTCTGTTTCGCTTTGAGCTCTTGGTGTGCATTTGCTCCATCTGGGGCTTCCAGGTGGGGCAACAAGCCGGGAATGAGTGGTGAGCCTGCTCAGCCTGCGCATCTCAGACGGGCCTTGCGGTGGGTGGGAGGGTGGGGGCATGAGAGGCATATCTCAGAGCAGGGCTGTGGGAAGGAAGGTACGGGTGAGAAGAGCTGGAGGAGGCAGGTCGGGGGGGGGGGAGGCTGGTAGCCAATGAGATCTTTGGGGCTCCTTTTGAGAGGAATGCAATGTCCTGGTGGATGGGTGGCAGCAGTATTTAGCTGTGGAGTCATTGGCCTGATTTGTGTTTGAAGAGACTTTTGCCTGTGGGGAGAAGGAGAAGAGGAGCCCCCAGTGAAAGTGGGGAGACTGGTCCATGACCTAGTGCTCAGGCCCCTCCCCTGGGCTCAGCGTGAGGGCAGGGCCAGAGTCCTGGTGTCACCCTCAGAACTCAGCATTCAGAGTGCTCGGTCTTTCAGGAGGACAGCGTGGATCACAGGGCACCTGCTCCCAGCCCCTGGTGCCCATGCCTGTACGGCCTCTCCCAGTGATGCTGCAGAGGGAGCAAGGGAAGCATCCATGCACCCTCCATCAACAGGTGATGTCTGAGCCACCCAAGGGAGTAAGCTCGGGTGGGAATCAGGTCAGGCTGCTCCTTCTGGAGTGATCTGGTGGCAACATCCGGTGAATTAGCTCCTGGTCCTTGTCTTCCTGGGATGTCTCTCACACCGGGAGAAGGAAAGTGATTCTGTGGGAAACGCGAGGTTTCATTGTGCAGAACTCTGAGGGATGTTGGCACACGCAGCACCCAGCTAGGGGGATGCTGCTCAGGCTCTGTCCAGTCCTTCCGGCCCATTGTAGTTCTCTCAGCAGAGTAGAGCGCCATCCCTGGTCCCTCCCTCCCCTCCACCAGAAGTTCCCTGGTAGAAATAGTTGCATTAGCAAGCTGCATCCCTTTCTCCTGCAGAGGGGTTGGTGGGTTAGAACTAGCCACCTTGTGGTTACCTCTGGAAGGCTTACCCACTGCACCACGGGGGCTCCTCCTCTTGGGTGGTGGGAGCAACACCACCACCACACATGGGACTTTGAACATGTTGCTCATGGAGCAGGGCTGAGAGCTCGGGGGCTAGAGTATCACAAACGTGTATCCATTCCTGGGGGAGGAGGAGGAGGAGGTGAGGTAAAGTGGGAAAATATAAATTGGCCCAATTTTAGCACATTTTCCCTTTGACAAATGTCAGCCAATTCTGACATAAACTAAGGAACTAATGGTTTGACATTCATAATTGGTGTTTATTTAGAGGACTTTATGTCCCTAGATGCAATCATGGCAAAAAGCAGTTGGTTCTCAGTGATTCTGTGCTTGGCCCCCATGGAAGGACTGTGCACACAGTGAACCCCACTTTGCTCACTATGGGGTGCTCTGTGGACTCAGGCACGATGCGTCTCTATATCCCCAGCCTGCCTTGCGTGGCAGAAGCGGTAAGACATAAGCATTGCTTATTTTGCCTTCAACCCAATCTCAAATCATGTGGAAATACCAAAATATATGTATACCTATTTAAAACCCCCACACCAGGAGCAAAGGGCCGGCAGAGGGCTGGAAAGCTTCTAAAGCCAGCAGAGAGAACCAGCTTCTCAGAGACAGGGCTCCAGGGACCCTGAAGGTGGGGCTAGGAAGGTGGGGTGGTGGTGGTGAGCAGACCTTGGGTTCTGAGCTAAGGGTCTGGGTTCTGAATTAAGGGTCTGGGTTCTGAGCTAAAGATCTGGGTTCTGAGCTAAGGTCTGGGTTCTGAGCTAAGGGTCTGGGTTCTGGAAAGGGGAGTAGTCTTATGGGATTTTTCTGGGGAATTAGCTGAGGATCTTCATTAAGGCTTAAAGTCTTCGGTTAGGTATAAGTAGCATTTATCTTGGACTATAAACTAGCCCACCATATGTACACGTATGTACATATGTACACTGTATGCTGGGCACAGACTCTGAGAAACTGAAGGGCAGGGAGAAGAAAGTGGCATCAGGGTTGGAGGAAGACCGCAACATCCGGATGACACGCCATGCACTGTTTGCTGAAAGTAGATCAGAGAGTACAGCCTTCAGGCTGGATTACAACTAAAAGGAAAGAAAACACAATCCTCACAACAAACCCAGCGAGCAGCGTCAGAAGAGTGGAGTCGGCCTTGAAGGTGCTGGGAATTTCGTTTCCCTTGGATCCACAGTGAACGCCCGTGGAAGCAGCAGTCACGAAACCCAGGGATGTGTTGCATCGGGCAACCTGTTGTAGGAAGCCCTCTTTGAAGTGCGTCGAAGCAAAGCCGTCACTTTGAAGACTAAGGTGCATCTCCCCAAGCCCTGGCGTTTTCAGTCACCTCATAGGCGTGTGACAGCTGGAAAGGCATAAGGAGACAGAGGAAGAGCTGATGCCTTCCTGTTACGGAGCTGGTGAAGAATACTAGTAGGCTTTGTAAATTTCTTGGAAAAATGGAATGAAAAGCTAACGAAAAAAATTCGTGAACTTTTTGAAGTAGTAGATCATACATTGGGTTACTTCCCACAAGGCCAACAGTTTGAAACCACTGCAGCTACGCTGGAGAAAGATGAGGCTTCCTAGTCCTGGAACAAGTGACCATTTCAGAAACCCAGCAGCTCTACTCTGTCCTATAGGGTAGCTAAGAGTCAGAATCAGCTCCATAGCAGAGATTCTTTGTCACGTTCAATATTCCGGAGGCTGGCAGAAAAGCAAGTCTGTCCTGGAAGAAGTAAAGACTGAATGCTCCCTGGAGGAGGAGATGGTGAGACTTCATCTCAAATACCTGGGACATGCTTTCAGCAGGGACTGGTTTCCAGAGAAGAGCATCAGGTGGCAGAACTCACTTGATGGCACCCATGGGGGCTACATCATCTGGTGTCAATTTGGGACTTGAGAGGATTAAGAGCAGAGGGGTGGGGTCTAGTCTGTCAACTGGGTCATAGCCAATGAGACCTCTGTGTGGGCATGGCCTTCTCCTGAGAAGTCTGCGAACTCCTGTATTTCCTTTTTGGAGGCGGGAGACACATGCTCTCACTAGTTCACTCCCAGGGAGACTTTGCAGCTGACAAGATACATGGAACTACACTAGTGACCTGAACTGGAGAAGCCACATGGATCTACCCTGATGCAACCAGGCCTCGAAGCTGGAGAAGTCACATAGAGACACCTGCCAGTGCTGAGATGCTTACAACGCTACTGGATCCAAAGACTTTCTACCCACTGGCCTGTGATCCTCCTGCATTGGGCATCATTGCATGTGTTTCGTGAGTCTGAAGAGGACTTTATATATTGGTTTCAGACATATGGACTAATATCAGACTTGTGGACTTGGACAGGGCTGGGTTGGGATGCTTTCTTAATGTACAATTATCCTTTATATAAAACTCTCTCATACACTTATGTGTGTTTCTGAATTTGTTTCCCGGGTCTACCTGGACTAACACAGCACCTAAAGCCATCAACAAAACAGTTATTTGAGCCCTAGACCCCAGGAGGGGTCCCCATATCCTCAAACCACCGGTGGCGTGATCAGCTGGGCCTGCCCCCGACCATCTCTACTGTTCACATCCAGTCCTCATCAAGAAGAGCACAGGCAGGGTCCCTAACGAGTTTCCAAAGTAAAGACCAAGACACCATCAAACGTTGGTGTGCACTTGAGAATAATTAATACCCAAAGCGAATGTCTCCCAATAAGCACACACCCAGAGATACACACATCTCCTCACATCGGGGCAACAGAGCAGACCCCACGGCCAGCCTGGCTGAGTAGCTCAGAGAGGCGCAGTAGGTAGCAGATCTGTAGTGTAAACACAGACACCCAAGAGCAAAGCAGCAAGGGGACCTGTTGACATGGTAAACTCAGCACAAGGGGTGACAGCAAGCTGGGCCGAGTTGGAGTTTAAAGAAATCTCCCAGAAGGCAGCCAAAGGACAAGAGGGATGAGGGACAAGCTGAGAAATGTGGAAACTGATCCCAGAAGGGTGAGATTTAGTTAGAGGATGCTGGAAAGGAAGAAGAAAGAGCATGCCAAGGGGGAAATTAATGAAATGAAATTAGCGAGAAAGTCTCAGAGTTGCAGCAAGACATGGGTTGTCCTGTGGAAAGGACCCACAGAGCAGGGATCTGGGGAAATGGCAGAGGGTGGGGGCGCACCCACCCACTGGACGCCATCTGTGGATGCCTCAGAACGCCACGTGTGACCAGACTAGCTAAAAGCCTCCAGGACTACAAATGTGGGCCCTTGCTAATGAGCTAAGCCCAGACTGCACCCAACTTCTCGATGTCAGGATGTGAGGGTAGAACAAAATGAAGAACAGCTTCCTAGTGCTAATGGGAAAGTGATTTGCATGTCGAAACGTGGCGAATGAAGACGTTTGCAGACACACGTGGCTCGGAAAGTTTGCCCCCAGAGATATCCTTTGAGGCCTGCCGCAATATGTTCACCAGCGGCTGGTGGCAGCGAGATTCCAACCACACAGCACTGTGCATGGAAGAAGGAGCAGTCCTCCTAGAAGCCCCCTCCCAAGAGAGCCATGGTGTGGAATGTCACTGCATGGGACATCCTCGCCCAGCTAGTGTAGCGCCATCTGCCAATGGCCCCTTTGAAAATGTCACCTGTGGCTCTGAACCCATAGATTTACACCAACCGCATGTTCCACATCACGTTTGGCAACATTGTGGGTTTGCTTGCTGAAGTTTTTACCCTGGAAGCGAGGATCCTTCCTGGCACATGAAACCTCCTCCCTGTGGGTACAGTTAGCCCCGGCCAGGGCACCTCTCAGTTTTCCAGTAGCTGCCAGGTGCTCTCCCACCTGCTTCCCAACACAGTGAGCTCCTGGGCACCAGAAGGGAGCGCTGTCCGGTCCATGTTTGAGCGCATTGGTGTGTTGGAGTTCATGGCCTCTGCCGTGTGTCCAGCCAGGCTCTCCCTGGCGCACTCAGAGCCTGTTTTAGGGAGCATGGAGTCGTTAGCTAGTGAGCTGTCCCTCCTGATGAGACATCCAAAGGAAACCGGCCGAGGTCTTGCCATGCTCTGTTCTAAGGTGAATCTGCTGCGGATTCAATGCGCTTTCCCAGCACCATGGCTCAGACGCCTCATTCCCCACCGGCCTTCTGTTTTTCAATGTCCATCTCTCAGCCTCTCAGATGCACGGGAGGCTACTGATGTAACAAAGTCTTGGGTCCAGCTCAGGCTGCAGATGGGGGTGGATACTGGTCCCCCCTCCCTTTAATAAGCATGTAGCTTGCTTTTGTCTTTCGCTGGTAAATGAATGCTGCCTGATTTCTTGGACTTTGATCTCTGCACAGGTGAGCTCACACACAGCGCGCTGGTTGTTAGGTGCAGTGGGTTGTGGTTGTATGCTGGTTGTTAGGTGCCGTGGGTTGTTGCTGTGTGGTGGTTGTTAGGTGCCGTGGGTTGTTGCTGTGTGCTGGTTGTTAGGTGCCGTGGGTTGTTGTTGCATGCTGGTTGTTAGGTGCCATGGGTTGTTGCTGCGTGCTGTTTGTTAGGTGCCGTGGGTTGTTGCTGCGTGCTGGTTGTTAGGTGCCGTGGGTTGTTGCTGCGTGCTGGTTGTTAGGTGCCGTGGGTTGTTGTTGTGTGTTGGTTGTTAGGTGCCGTGGGTTGTTGCTGCGTGCTGGTTGTTAGGTGCCGTGGGTTGTTGTTGCGTGCTGGTTGTTAGGTGCCGTGGGTTGTTGCTGCGTGCTGGTTGTTAGGTGCCGTGGGTTGTTGCTGCATGCTGGTTGTTAGGTGCCGTGGGTTGTTGCTGTGTACTGGTTGTTAGGTGCTGTGGGTTGTTGTTGTGTGCTGGTTGTTAGGTGCCGTCACTCTGAGCACTTGTACTGAGCACAGGTGACACCGAGCGCAGCCTTGGGCCATCCTCCTCACGGTTGCTGCAGTGACAGTCGCTGTGGCAGTCCATCTTACTTAGAGACTTCTTGATCTCAAGCACCGCCCATTTCACTAAGCACGGTGCTCTTCTCCAGGAATGGTCTCTCTGAACATGTCCAGATACATGAGACGAGGTCTTCTTTCTAAGCAGCGCTTTGCTTGTAGCTCTTTGATGATGGAGTTGTTCATTCTTCTGCAAGTCATGGTATTTCCAATCTTCTTCAGCAACACTGTCATTCAGAGGCACCAGTAAATGCTTCAAGTCCTCCTTGCTTTCAGCAAACAGTGGGTGGCGTGTCATCCGCCTGTTATAATCTTCCTCCAACCACGATGCCACATTGTTCTCAGAGCCTGTGCTTAGAACACAGATGAAGTACTTATGGTGGACTAGTTTGTCGTCCAAGACAAATGCTACTTGTACTTAGCCCAAGACTTTAAACCTTAATTGAGATCCTCAGACAAAGCCCTTAAGACTACTCCCCTTTCCAGAACCCAAACCCTTAGCTCAGAACCCAGGCCCTTAACTCAGAACCCAGACCCTTAGTTCAGAACCCAGACCCTTAGCTCAGAACTCATACCCTTAGCTCAGAACCCAGACCCTTAGCTCAGAACCCAGACCCTTAGCTCAGAACCCAGACCCTTAGCTCAGAACCCAGACCCTTAGTTCAGAACCCAGACCCTTAGCTCAGAACTCATACCCTTAGCTCAGAACCCAGACCCTTAGCTCAGAACCCAGACCCTTAGCTCAGAACCCAAGGTCTGCTCATCACCCACCTTCCTAGCCCCGCCTTCAGGGTCCCTGGAGCCCTGTCTCTGAGAAGCTGGTTCTCTCTGCTGGCTTTTGAAGCTTTCCAGCCCTCTGCCGGCCCTTTGTTCCTGGTGTGGGGGTTTTTAAAATATGGGTAAGGTTTTTTGGTTGTTTTTTTTGTCATTGATATTTCCACATGATTTGAGATTGGGTTGAAGGCAAAATAAGCAATGCTTATGTCTTACAGCTTCTGCCATACATGCAGGGAAGGTTGGATCGGATATAGAGACGCACCGTGCCTGAGTCCACAGAGCACCCTATAGTGAGCAAAGTGGGGTTCACTTTGTGCACAGTCCTTCCGTGGGGGCCAAGCACAGAATCACTGAGAACCAACTGCTTTTTGCCATGATTGCATCTGGGATATAAAGTCCTCTAAATAAACACCAATTATGAATGTCAAACCATTAGTTCCTTAGTTTATGTCAGAATTGGCTGACATTTGTCAAAGGGAAAATGTGCTAAAATTGGGCCAATTTATATTTTTCCACTCTACCTCACCTCCTCCTCCTCCTCCCCCAGGAATGGATACACGTTTGTGATACTCTAGCCCCCGAGCTCTCAGCCCTGCTCCATGAGCAACATGTTCAAAGTCCCATGTGTGGTGGTGGTGTTGCTCCCACCACCCAAGAGGAGGAGCCCCCGTGGTGCAGTGGGTAAGCCTTCCAGAACTAACCACAAGATGGCTAGTTCTAACCAACCAGCCACTCTGTGGCAAAGTGGGAGTCTGTGTACAGAGGAATTAAGTTTTCTTTGCAGTATGTCATTTGAAGTTTTGATTGTTGCTTCCATGGCCATGGATTGTAGGAGCCAAGTAAAATTAAATTGCTGATGTTTCACCGTTCTCTGCACTTTTCCTGCTGGTGCTTCTGTGTCTAGGTGGGAGGATTTTTTTTATGCTGTAATGCCACGCCTTCTGAAACTGCTCCCACGTCTCTCCAGTCCCTGATCTGCCTCATGCTCTGACTCCTGGTTCCTCGGCTGCTGCTTCCCTCTGCTGCTCCTGTTCTCACAGCCATCTCCTGGATCAAGGAAGTTCGATGCACAAGGATCTCAGGGTCCAAAGGAGGACTTCTTGCTTGGTTCTTAGCACTTACTGGTGCTAAGAGCAATTTATCCCAATTACTTTGGAGATGGTTCATTTTATACCCAGCAGGATATCAATTCCAATTCACTTTGTTAACACGTACTCACAGCTGACTCATAGGATCTGGTCAGTATTTCTCTCTGCCTTCTTACCCAAGCCCATCAGGAAAATGAAAGGTGATTGCTCAGGATAGAAGAACAAACCTCACTGATGGCCCTTCTGATTGTAGTCCATGCGGTGTTCCCTCGTTCTGTACTAGAAACGATTTCTTGCTCTATGTACAGGTTCCACAAGTGAATGTCCTGGAATCCCCATCGTTCAAAGTATCATTCATGCTTTGCTATGAATCACAGAGTGAATGACTATGTCTAGTCAACAAAGCCCAAAGAAACAACTTTCTGATATTCTCTGCCCTGACATTAGCAATGATATCCCTTGTTCAATAGGCTCTTTACAATCCATCTTGAATTTCTGGTAGTTCCCTGTGAATGTTCTGCTGAAATTGTTTTTGAATTTTCTTCAGCAAACTCTTACTTGTCTGTGACACTGTTTGATACTTCCTGTTAATTCTCTTTTCTTTGGAAGGAGCACAGATCTGTATCTCTTTTGGTTGATTGGCCAAGTAGCTGCCTGTCATCCCAGTGTCTTTACGTGGATGTGTGAGTACAGCCAGTCTTATATCTGTTGCTGAAATAGCCCGGCTGGTATCCTGTCAATTCCCGAAGCCTGGCTTTTCACCAATCCTTCAGAGCAACTTGGACTTCTTTCTTCCTGTCAGCTCCTGGTCATATGCTACCTTTGGAAATGGTTCAAAGCCTACCAATGATTTTTGTCTTGTTGTTGCCAGGTGCCATTGAACCAGTTCCAACCCACACCAACCCTAACGCACAACGGAACGAAACACTACCTTGTCCTGCACCGTCCTCACAGTGGTGCGCAGACTTCGGTCTGTGTGGCAACCGCTGTGCGGTTTGTTGCAGCGAGGGTGAGATTTTGTAGAGCACATTGGTTTTCCCTTCAACGATGTAAACGCGCTTGGTTTCATGACCTCTATGGCCAGCCTCCCTCTCCCCCTTCCTCCCCTGGCTCATGCTGTGCTGACTTCCCCTTTATTGCCGGTGGCCTTTCCCTCCAGACAGTTATTCTTGGCACAGTGAGTCTGCGCATTCCTTCCATCTTTTGTCGGCCCCGCCTTGTTGGGTACGTCGTCGCTCATGTCGCTGTTGTTAGGTGCTGTCCACGCCGTCCTCCCCTAGCAACCTCCTCA
Source organism: Tenrec ecaudatus (assembly GCF_050624435.1). Lineage (NCBI taxonomy): Eukaryota > Metazoa > Chordata > Mammalia > Afrosoricida > Tenrecidae > Tenrec > Tenrec ecaudatus. Next base: position 2,411,551 of record NC_134541.1, on the reverse strand, counting down.
GGGACGGCAGAGGGAACGTGACCAGTTCTGCTCTATCCCCACAACTGTGTGCATGCTTGAGCCACTGTGTAAGTCCCTGTGTCCATCCACCTGCTGGGGGGCTCCCTCTTTCCCCTGCCCCTCCGCTTTGCCAAGCTCCATGTCTTCTCCAGGGCTTAGCCTCTCCTGACAACATGTCCACATTTTGTACCCCAAAGTCTCGCCATCTTGCCTCCAAGGAGTGACATAGCAGGTTGTCCCTTCATGGTCTTTTCAATGGTCTTCTCCAGCACCACAATTCAAGTGTGTCGTTTGTTTTGTTGTGTGTGTGTGTGTTTGTAACAAGTAGCTCACCAGGCTTTTCTTCCCAGTCTGTCTCCGCCTGGACGGGCCAGTGAATCCCACCCCCACGTGTGACCCCGCTTGTGTTTGAAGTAAGGTGGCGCAGCTCCCAGCGTCCTCCCACCACAGTAGGACACACCCGTTATGCAGAGCAAGCCCCGGGATTGGAATGTTTGCTAGAATCCCGGGAGTGGGCAGTTAGGAATCGGACAGCTCTCACCGGTTCTCCCTACAAGCTAGCAGTATCCGTGTACACTTCCGAAGGCCCAGTCCTGCACAGAGCTCTCCAGGGAAGCTCTGAGTATGGCAGGGTGGGGCAGGGCAGGGTGGAGAAGGGCACCCTACATCCTCCAAAGCCTACTGCGAGGCCGCGCTGCGCTGTGTGCCCAACAGATGGCAGTGCTGCCTTGCTCTGTGGCCTCAGGGCCAGGAGGCAGTTGAAAGAGGCCTTGCACACAGCACCCAGTGGCATGGCTGGGCTGCACCCTGGCACGCCCCTCTGTGCTCCCTCAGCCTCCAGACCCCCTGTTCCTAAGAAGAAGGGGAGAGAAAGGAAGCAAGGACCCTTTCTGACAGTCTTGTGTGAAATCTCTAGAATCCCACCCTCTGAAAGCACACGCCTTTGAGAACTTCACACAAAGGGGCTCCGGATCCTGGATTTCAGGAAGGCAAATTGTTTAGATTCCAACGAGGCAGACTCCACCCCCTTCCCCAAATCCCCAACCATTATTCCTTCCAAGTCCTTAAAGAAGACGGAAAACAAGACCGTCTTGACCTGAAGGGAACAGGTGGGGCACTGTTCTTAGAACATCCAGCGAGCCTTGTGGCCCCGGGCAAGCCCGTGCTCTCCTGGTCTGGTCTGCTGGGAAGGAGAGAGGAGGCCCTCTGGGGAATGCCCCCCTCCCCGCAGGAGCACAGAGTGGCCTTTAAAAGAGAGGACCCTGGGAACTGGGTTGATGACTCTCCTCCCAGGAAACAGGAGAGTGCCCTGAGAGCGGCCAGCTGTCAGCCCTCACAGAAGGCACGGGAGGGTGCTGGGAAAGGCCTGGTGCCGGGACAGGGCAACACTGGCACCATGTACAGCCTGTGCCCCTGATTATCCTCACTCCTCCCCTGAACAGGGACCAGCCCTATTTGGGCACACGGCCATGGCTGCTATTGAATCAGTCCTCGATGCAGAATTGCGCCATCCCCATAGGCTGCAGCTGGTATGGGGACAGAGCGCCAGGTCTTTCTTCCTTGGCATAGTTGGGTGGGTTGGAACTACCAACCTTGTGGTTTCAGTCACACCAAACCAGACTCGCTTCCACTGAGTCCATGTTGACTCTTAAGGACCCTTCAGGACAGGGGGTTTCTGAGGCTGTCCCTCTTTACAGGAGTAGAAAGCCCCGTCTTTATTTGTTCTGAGGAGTGGCTGGTGGGTTTGAACTGATGACCTTGAGGCTGGCAGCCCCCCTGTGGAACCCACTATGCCAATGTCTGATGTGGCCTGGTGCTATCGCATCTGCTCCACCTCACAGTGGCCTGATGTTCAGCAGAGCGAGACGACACTGCAGGGACGGGAGCCGTCCTCACAGCTGTCCTTACACCTGAGCCGTGACTGAGCCACTGTGTCTGGCCGTCTCATCGAGGGCCTTCTCTGTCACTGCCGCTCCGCTTTACCACGCATGGTGTCCTCCTCCAGGGGTGATCTCCTCTGACAGCATGTCCAAAGTACACATCTTCCAAAAAGTCTGTTAAAAACAAAACAACAATAAAAAAAAGCCCCCTAAACCTACTGCCATGGAGTTAATTCCAACTCATAGCGATCCTACAGAACAGGGTAGAGCGGCCGCTGTGGGGGTCTGGGCCTTTAGCTCTGGAAGGGAGGAGGAAGACTCCTCTTTCTCCCAAGACCTCTGAGGGCTATTTGGTTCAGTGGCTTGGACTCATGCCCATATTGGAGTCATGCCTCACCACTGTAGTTGTGGGTGTGTGTTGGATGCCGATGAATCAATCCTGGCTCATAGCGATCCCACAGGGGGGCCTGGAGTGACCCACAGGGCTTCCTACAAGGTTGTCTTTGCAGGTGCAGATGAGCAGGACGTTAGTCAGCTGAGGATGAGGGGGACGTGTGGTGTGGTGTTGTGTGCGTCAGCCAGGCTCCTTTGCCATTAGAGACCCACATCTCCTTCTTCCTGGGGGCTGGGGGTGAGGGGCACCCTCCCAGTCCTCGTCCTACAGGAGCTCAGGGTCATGGTGACCTTGAGGAGTCCAGTGTATGACTCACTAGGCATCATCAAACCCAGGTGGAGAAGACACAGCTTGACAGACTGCCATCCGCCAGACGCCTCTCTTGCTTTGTTTCATAGAAAGTTTGTCTAGTGGTTTTGGGGGAAAGCAGAGGGAACAAGTTGGTTTTCCGCCAGACAGTCCTGCCACATTTGTGTAGCCCTGTTGGTTGTAAGACCTGAGGGACAGCCCTCTCCCATCCTACCCTGGGCTTCCCTTTCCACCATCCTCTGCCCTCCCTCCCTGCGTCCCTGCCTCCTCTGTGGGCAAAGACTGCCATTTGACCCGTTAGGCTTCTTGGTTCTAAGGCATGGACACCTCCTTGGTGCTACGGTTCAACTGATCCGCACCCCAAAACCATGATTCCCCCTCAAAACAGCCCTGTCAGGTGGAGTCGACTGGCCCTTTGGGTTGCTGTATATCCCCCAGGAGCAGACAGCCTGGTCTTTCTTCAGAGGGCTACTGCACCTCCAGGCCTCCATGCACCTTACAGCCCGTCTGCAGTTTGGCTGACAGTTGAGCCTGGGAAGGAGTTCAGTTCCAGGCCTTTGAGATGTTGAGGCCCACGGTCTTGGGGGTTCCAGCAGTCTCCTTCAGACAGGTAAGCCTAGTTTCTTTTAGAATTTCTAGATTTTTTCCCCACTCCTATCTCCCACTCTGTGCAGGCCTTATACCGCGGCCCCTTTTTGAGCGGTCAGCAGGGTTAGCTGGGCACCATCTAGTTCTTCTGGCCTCAGGATGGTGGAGGCTAAGGTCCCTGGGGTGGTCCATCGTCCTTGGTACTAATTGCTCCATGGGCTTCCATGTTCATTTCTCTTCTTGGCCCTGGGTCTTTGGGGTCCCGGGCCCTGGGAGTCAGCGAACTGGCCTGGAGGCTGGCAGGAGGAGCGGGTGCTAAAGGAACGCATCAGCAGGGCCTGGCATCCTCGCATTAGTAAGGGCTGGCACGTTTCTCTGTGCCGCCTCTGCGAGAGCTTGTGTGGTTAGTGCTGCTTCCATGTGTGCAAAGGCCCATCAGCAGGAGCAGCGATACTTCTGCACCCTTCCACAGAACTCTTAGATAACAGGGCCTGCCTCAGAGGGTGGAGGAGGGGAGCTGATTTGTGTGGACACGTTTGCAGTGAGTGGGGGTGTGCTGGGAGGTGGTTACCGCCCTGTGTTGCAGTGCCGAGCCATGAGCGGCGGCGGTGGCGGCGGTGGTCGTGGGTCCTTCACTAGATCTAGGCTATGGTAGCCATGGTTGGAGGGTCCTGTGCAGGAGAACCCGTGGACTGGAGCCCCTGAGTTCAGCACTGTCAGAAGTCAAATGCAAATGAGCCAAGGGCTGAAGGTCAAGGCCAGACTGTCCATATTCACTTGCAACCCCCGATCTGGGCACAGAGAGCCAGCAAAGCAGGAAGGGAGGGCCGGCAAATGGAGGAGGCCATTAAGCTAGAAGAGGAGACCAGCAGACACATCTGTGGGGATGTTGGCTGCTGTGGCCTGGGCACTTTCCTGGGCTGCACGTGGACTTCGGAGCAATGGCCCATCCTTTTTAACAAGACTCAGGGGGCCAGTAGACTGTGCTTCCTGCACTGTGAGACTGTGGCTTGTCTCAGCATGTACTGCAGGTCCCTAAGCCTGCCTCCAGCCTTTCCCAAGAAGCCCTTCTCAACCACACCCGCCACACACAGGGGCCGCTGTCTCAGTGAAGGTCTAACATGTTATCCTCCATCTTCTCTGCCCCCAATTCCTTGCCTTCCACTGTGCAATGTCCCAGGCTCAGCCTACAGCCCCCATGCACATGCCCTCCCCTTACAGCCGTCATTGCGGTCAGCTGGGCCTGACCCTTCTGGCCCATTCCCACCACAGACATCAAGGACCATGGCTAGGACAGTGCTCAAAGCTCAAGAGGTATGTCCTGCCCAGGGGTCAGTGGTGGGGCTGTCTGGATCTTGTTTCCTATCCTTTCCTCTGTTTCCAGGCAGCAGTCTCCTGGTGCCCTGTATACAGAAGGTCAGGGCCGGATCAAAGCTGGAGAGCCATGATGGATCAGTACGGTTTCCCAGAGCTCTTGGGCCATCATGTATTAGCAGTGTCTGTCAGGGCAAAGTGGACATGAGTGGGCATGCCGACCTAATGCCTTACCTCTCTGGCTATTGTGTTGGCATGCACATGGCAGTTCTGAGCTCTGCAAAGGCCACCTGCATGCCATGGGCTGCACCCCCTTTAGGGTCATGTCCAGGAGCTGTGACCCATGGTGGATCAGTCAAGAGGAATGGGATGTTGCCCGTCTGGGAGCCATCCTCCTGGCCCTGATGGGATCTGGACCCTGATGGGACCTGGCCCTGATGGGTCCACTCTGCTTCACTCTGCCAACTGCTATGTCATTGGATTACCTCCCAGCCTAGGGAGCTCATTTCCCAGCATGCCACTGGGCAGTGCACTGCTGTCACCCATAGGGTTTCCACTGGCTGACTTTCAGAGATAGGTCACCAGAACTTTCCTCCTAGTCTCAGTTTAGATGTTCAAATGAGCCCTGTTCCCCATGGTTGACTCTGCTGGCGTTGAAAAGAACAGTGGCATAGCCTCCAGCCTCCTAGCAGCATGCTGGCCACCACAGTGCGACAGACTGGCAGGCGCGTGTTCCATGATGCAAATCCAAGATTGCCCAGCGGTCACCATTGAGGCTCCCTGACCCCACAGTGGAGGGTGGTATCCTTCACAGCCCCTTCCCCTCGGTTCCCTGCACTCTCCCCTTGCTCGGAGCACCTGACTCCACGAGGACAGAGGGAGAGGTGACATCCTGCGGAATGACTCATCCCCAGGGCCAGGCGCTGAATCAATGCTCCCAGAGGAGTGTTGAGTTTCAGAGATCCAGATCCACTCTGTCTGGCTTTGAAATCAGCACAATTAAATGGGTAGCATGCACCTCTCTGTGTCCGTGCGCTCTCCCACCTGACTCCACTTTCCTGAGCGAGCAAGGGAGAGGGATAACATGCAAACAGCAGGGATTCTCCTTAAACCCCCATCCTTCCAGAATGGGGGTTCTGAGGTGAGGCTTACTCTGTTCAGGTGTGCTCAATAAGCTCCTACTAAGGGCCACATGCTGGGCTGGGTCTCTTGTAGGTCACATCCATGTCTTGTGTGCTGGCCAAGTCTGCTTCCCTTGTCCTGGTCTCATGGGTCAGGAGAGATGGGATGGGCTAAGGTAGTACGGTGCTGGGAAGAAGCAGGTATGGCTTGAACGCCAGGCAACTATGGGGGCTGGAGACCAGCACCACCACCACTAACCTTGGATGTACCCCTGTGGGCATCATGCAGACGACACCACAGGGGGTGGTGTTTCTAAGACCTTGCCATTTCCCCTGCTTCCACCAAAAGGAAGAAGGCCCTTCCGCTGCTGCCCCATCCTGCAGACGCAGGACTGGAGGCTCAGGGAGGAAATGGAGCTGGTGGACTTCAATTGGACTGAGATTTTTTTTTTGTCCCTTGCTACCTGATGAATCTCTCCCATCTCAGACTGCCAGGTAGCCAGGTTCAGATGGAGGGATGCATCTGGATTGATGCATTTGCGTGAAGATGGGGCAGCTGAAGACTGTGGAAAGTAACACGGATGCCAGGAGGACAAACACATGTGCCCTGGGAGAAATGCAACCGGGTTTCTCCTTGGCAGCAAGGATAGCGAGACTCGGTCTCAGGTATTTTGGACTTGTGATCAGGAGAGACCAGTCCCTAAAGGTCATTATGCTTGGTAAAATAGGTCAGGGAACAAGAGGATGGACCGCGAGGAGATGGGTTGACGCAGAGGCAGCAACAGTGGGCTGGGACATACCGATGCTGGTGAGATGGCATCGGACTGCCTGGACAGATGGGCAGAACAGCCACACGTGGAGGTCATCTCTATGCGCTTTCACATGGGGGCCTCCAGGGATGCAGGGCTGCAGGTCAACTGGTTTTGACCACGATTCAACGGTCATGCCCAATAGGTTGGTGTGAGGTGCCATCGAGTCAGTTCTGACCCATTGTGTACCACACTGTGTGCAACATGGTGTACAACCTGGTGTACTACATGGTACAAAGTACTGTACAACACGGTATACAACATGATGTACAACACTGTTTACATCACTATATACTACCCAGTGTATAACACTGAACAACATGGTGTGCAACACAGTGTACAACATGGTGTACTATATGGTGTACAACCGATGAGACACCGCCTAGTCCTGCGCCATCCTCACAATTGTTCCCTATGTCGGAGCCCCCTGATGCAGCCACTGCGTCCATCCAGCTCCTGGAGGGCCTTCCTCTCTGTCGCTGCCCCTCCGCTTTACTGAGCACAATGGCCTTCTCCAGGGATTGGTCTCTCCTGACAGCGTGAGATGAAGTCTCGCCATGTGTGCCTCTAAGGAGCACTCTGGCTGCACTTGGGTTTCCTCCGTCCATGGAACTTTTGGTATTTTTCTCCAGGACCGGCTAAAAGGAGTCAACGTGGGGACTCCCTTTCATACCTTTGAGGGTATCAGGCACCGTCCCAGGAGAATGTGCTTGGGGAACCTCACTTCATCCCCCCTACATCCCCTTACAGACTCCCTTTGTTCCCCAAACTCACAGATTATTTAAAAGGAACGCTGCCCATGTCCCTGGAGGGTGTGGGAGCTGCTGTTTCGACGTGGTGTCAGTGGAGGAGGGAAGAAGTCTCAGGGGAACAGCTCAGCAGATGAAACACCACCTTCGGAACATGCAGACCTCGATGGAGGAGAGGCTGGGGAACAACGGCCCCATGTGTGGATTGTGGTGTTTGATAAAGGTTTCTATGATTTGATAGCAATGTGTTTCACTTGCCCTGGTTGTGTATTTATAAGTATATACATAAATGCACACGCACATACAAAGAGTGCAGGGGTGAGAGAGGGAGAGGTGTTGATGATCCTCTTCCACCCCAGCACACCACCGGGCCTGGCCTGACCTTGAGGAGGGTTGGGGGGATTTTCATCCTGATGGAATTCAGCCTGCGCTTCTCTTCTGGCTTTTCAGGACGGGCAGGGCGCGGCCCAGGGAGAATGAACCGGGGCCCACATGCACCCGGGCTGGGTCTAGACTGATACTCACACCGGTCCTAGGGGGTTGTTTGGATTGGCATATTCTACATGGGAGGCTGCGCTGTGTCTGAATGCACAGATTAATCAATACTCTTGACTACTATTTTCAGAGAGCGGCTTGCGGGATTTTTATAATGATATGTTTAAGCTTCATAGCCAGCAAACATGATCTTCTATGTGAATGAATATGAATAGCTTTAAAGAAGGGCATCTCCCCTGCCTCCCTCACGTCCCCCTTCCCCCATGACTGCTCCCAGAAAAACATAAGCAGAAGATAAAGAAAGATGGATCACTCTGGAAACGCCCTGTTCCCAGAGCGGAGTGTGCTATTCCAGTGGGTTTAGCCCGGCCCAGGGTGTGGCATTGCTGGCTAGTGGTGGTGGGGGCCGGCCGATAACGTCCCCCTCCCAACTTCTGCACAAAAGCAGAAGCAATACCCACAGAGAGGGGGAGATTCTCAGCACAAGAAGCTGCCCTCTTGTTGGTGTTGCTGGAGATTTTGTAGATGGCGAAGGGAGATTTCTCTCGCTGCGGGCCCTCGTGGAGCAGGGGTCACACTTGTCACGAGGGTGAGTGCCATTGAGTCATTTCAATTCACAGTGACTCGATACACAGCAGCTTGAAACACTGCCTGGACTCACATCCCTCACCGTTGTTAGAGACGCTCTGCCAATCCAGCTCCTGGGTGGTCTTCCCTCCCCCTTCTAGTCAATCTTTCACTTCTTTGTTTCTTCCTCTGGCAGTGCCTGGTGCTGACCACAGTCTTTGTCAACAGCACGAGTCAGACACACACTTCTAATTTGGTCTTGGCCTGCCTATTCATGACTCAGTTTTCACAGGGAACGTGTGCATGGATCATGAGGCAGTTGGTTGTGTGGGCAAAACAAGGAAGCATCTCATGGCTTAAAGTCAGGAAAGTTGTGTGACAGGGTTGCATCCTCTTACTCATTGTGTGTACTGAGCCAGTCATCCAGGAAGCTGAGTTATATGTTGAAAAATGTGGCATCAGGAGGAGTTATTATCAACCTGCAATATGCAGGTGACATCACTTGGCTGGCCTAAAGTGAGGAGGGATCGAAGCACTTGCTGATGAAGATCAAGGATTGTAGCCTTCCGTCTGCATTACAACTCATTGTGAGGAAGACCCAAATCCTCACACCTGGGCCAAGACGTAACATCATGATAAATGTAGAGAGAGTTGACGTTGCCGAGCCTTTTGTCTTACTTAGCTCCACAGTTAATGCTCATGGAAGCGGCAGTTCAGAGATCACAAGATGAGTTGCTTTGGGTAAATGTGCCCTTTAGAGTATTGAAGGGAAAGAGTGTTACTTTGAGGACTAAGATGACCCACGCCTGACCCACGCCATGATATTTTCAGTCACCTCAGATGTATGTGAAAGTTGGACATTGAATAAGGAAGACAGGAGAAAAATTAGAGTTACAGTGCTGATGGCGAATATTGAAAGTACTGTGAACTGCCAAAAGGACAAACAAATCCATCTTGGCAGAAGTACAGCTAGTGTGCTCCTGAGAGGCATGGATGGCGGGACTGAAAGGCGGCTCACAGCCACGAGGGGCTCCACAGAAGAAAAGACCCTGTCTGTGATTACACCCTGGTTCTGCTGGGGCATCTGCAGGGTTTTGGTGTGTGGGCATGGGCATGGGCGTGGCCTCTGAGAGGCCCCAGCAGCATCTCCGAGCAGGGGCGGGTTCAATGAAAAGGAACCGACAAGCCTAAGAGATGAGTCAAAGAGTTGAGCAGCCTGTCCCAGATCACATGTCCTGGCAGGTCAACACACCTCTTTCTTGGACCAGGCTGCCTCCATAGTCGCCGAATGAGGTTCAGCACCTGCAGAAGCTGACAGGACCTATCCGTGGGACAGCACTCAGAGCGCCCAGCCCTCCCAACCTCTCCCTATGCCTCCACCCAGGCAAACCCAGGGAAACCATTTCCCAAATAAGGGGAAAATGTGAACTGGACAGAGGGTGAAGTAAGGTGACCCTGAGTACTCCTGCATGTGATACAAGACGTGGTCTTCTCAGGGAGGACCGAGGGCATGAGATAAAGGTCAAAGGAAAGTTCATATCCAAGCTCGGGGCCTTACGTTCCCCATCCCCCATCCCAGCCCCACACCCTCCCAAAGCTGTGGAAGCTCCCTCCCTCCCCACAGTCTCTTCTTTTTACAAAAATCAAGGTGTGAGTGAATCAAATTCAGCTTGCTGCCATCAAGTCAATGCGGACTCCCAATGACCAAGATGGTGGGGACTGGGCATGTGCATCACATGGATGGAGCAGCCTGGGCAAGGGCCCAGAGGCAGGGCAGGGCTGGATGGTTTTGAGGGAGAAAAGAAGACGTGGTGGCTGGAGTCCAACGGGCAGGGCGGAGGGCAGGGGTCATTCCTTTGAGATGTTCCCCTTGGTGGGAAGAGGAACAACTGAGCCCTCTTCAACCATGAGGTGAGCTGTCTCTAGCATCTGGTCCAACACTGGGGCTCCTCCTCCTTCCAGACACCCAGAGGTAGATCTGTGTGCGCAGGTGTGGTGCGGAGGCAGACAACAAAGAGACCTGTCTGTTTTCTGGTCTTGACACTTGGGCATCTCTTTGGCCACACCCCCTGGCGTCTGCTGGCAAGGCTGAGAACCCAACCAGTTGTCAGTTGCCTGGTTGTTGAATCTGACCCCTGGGAGCCTCATGCCTGCAGAGGGAGCTGCTCTGTCGGGTGTTGGCGGCCATGACCTTTTAGAAGCAGCTTGCTAGTGTCTGTCCTTCAAGGACCCTCCAGTGGGTTAGAACTACCAGCCATGCGGGCAGAGCCGGAGGGATGCACTGCTCACCCGGCTGCGTCACTCTTGGGCAGTGGTTGGGATGAGTGAGATCTTCCCATCAGTCCCCAGTTTCCTCATCTACAAGATGGGCATGGGGTTTTATGGGCAAAGCCCTCAGGACCAAGTCTGTGGCTGTGGCTGTGGTTGGTAGGTACTCTGGAGCTGGTTCTGACTCAGGGCCCCTGTGCCCGGCCTACACTGCCCTCACAATTGTTCCCATGCTTGAGCCCCCTGTGGTAGTCTCTGTGTCAGTCCATCTCTTCCTCTTTGTCACTGCCCTTGTGCTGCACCGTGCACGATGCCCTGTCCAGGGGCTGGTCTCATGTCTAGCGGATATGAAGTCTCAGCATCCTGGGTTCTAAGGAGCATCGGACTGTGCTTCTTCCCAGACAATTGTGATTGCTCTTCCACAGCACTCTCCATGTTCCTCGCCGGCTCAGATCGCCAGCCATGGACTTGATGCTGATCGGACCAACCCTACAGGACAGGGTAGAACTGCCCCCTTTGAATTTTGGAGTCGGTAGCTCCTTCTGGGTGAGAAAGCCCCATTCCCATAATCCAAATGCCTCCACTCTTCTAGGATCTTCCTTATTCAGTGTCTAGCTTTCACCTGCAGACGCGGTGGTTGAACATCCTATGGCTTGGGTTGGGTGAGTGAGCTTCAGTGCTCAACCTGACATCCTGGCTTTTCTACACTGGAGGAGCGGTCTTGTGACACGGGCTTGCCCACTGCCAGGTGTCACTTGCTTGATTTCCTGACTGCTGCTTCTGTGAACATTGGTTATGGATCCAAGCAAAATAAACTGCTTGCTAAAGCCAATCTCTTCTCCGTGTCTCACGACACTGTCTATTGGTCCAGCGGTGAGGATTCTTGCTTGTTTGGTTGACCTACAATCCATGTGGAAGCCTCTCATGCTCGTCAGCCTGGGCTTTGAGGCCTCTCAACTTCCAGCTCATCAGGATGAGCCGCTGTGCTTCGCAAGTTGCTGACAAGCCTTCTGACATCTGTTCTTGCCCCTCTAGCCCAGTTCCTGCTTCCTATTTGCTCAGCATCCGGGCTGAGTAACTGTGGTGAAAGGATACAACTCGGACGCACACCTTCCCTGAATCTAAAGCACAAAGCAATCCCTCGTTCCGTTTGAATCTTTGCCTCTTGCTCTGTGTCCAGGTTCCGCCTGAGCACGATGAAGTGTTCTGAAATTCCCATTGTTCACGATGTTAGCCACGGCTTCCCATGATCTGAACAAGCAAAGGCACTTCCGGTGTTCTCTGCTTCCAGTCAAGATCCACCTGACATCAGTAATGATCTCCCTCAGGCCCTGTCCTCTTCTGAGTCCAGCGTGAATGTCAGGCAGCTTTCTGTCGATATCGGCTGCAGTGTGCCTTGAAATTGGGCTTGAGTTGGTGTGGGTGAAATACTCAGTACCAGGTCTGGCATCGGAGGGAATATATATATATATATATGTATATGTATATGTATATGTATATGTATATGTATATGTATATGTATATGTATATGTATATGTATATGTATATGTAGATGTAGATGTATATGTATATGTATATGTATATGTATACATATATTACATATACTTATACACATACATATAACTCACCAATTCACTGTCGTCAAGCTGATTCTGACTCAGAGCGACCTGCTAGGACAGGTCAGACTACCCCTGGGAGGTTTGAAGCTGTAACTCTCTACAGGAGTAGAAAGCGCCATCTTTCTCCCAAAGAGCGGCTGGTGGTGTTTAACTGCTAACCTTTTGGATGGAAGCCTAACTCATAACTGCACCACTAGGAAACCTACGATGTATGTCTGCCCCGTCCTAGAGGGTTGGTATGAGTCTGAATCGGCCTGATAACAGCGGGTTTGAGGTTTGTGAAGTGATTATGGATGACATGCTGGAGCTGCCCCTGTGAATTTCCACGACCGCACCTCGTTATAGGAGTAGAAGGCGACACCTTCCCGCTTTGGAGAAGCTCCTGGTTTCCAACAGTTGACCTTGCAGTGAGCAGCCTAGCGTGTAGCCCGCCGGGGCACCAAGGCTCCCCCAGATCCACAGAAGTGTTTATGGAGCAGCGACGTGGAAACGTTCACTACCAGTTCTTTTCCTCCTTCTAGGGTTGCACACCTCTGAAGGCGGTGTTCCTGTCATGTTAAGCCTTCCTAGAATGCTCCCAGATGATTCCAGAATCTTCCTTGAAGACTGTGTTAAAATGGCGGCTTGGACCACCTCAAGGGACTAAGTGGTGCTCTTTTTAAGCAATATTCAAGCTTTGAGAGCAACAAGGCATCTTCAAAGGCAAAATGGGGCAGGAGAGCAGATGGACTTAGGTTGCCCAGTGAAACCCTTGCTCTCCTCTCAGAATAACCAAGTGCATTGTCCTGATGTGAAAATACAGTCCTCGGCCCAACGTGGCTAGCCTTTCCCTCATCAATGTAGTTTTAACTTTTTAAAAAACTTCTTCCTAATAATCCACTTGGTTCTTCCAGAAAAATCTATCCAGATGGTCCCTGTGGAGCCACCCAAGTAGTCACCATAACCTTCTGAGCTGACCTCTGCCTTGAATTCAGCTGGCCCGGAAGACCTCCTCAGAAGCCACTGTCTTGTCCAGGCCTGTTTTTGAAGGCTCCCTGCGGAGACTAAGAGGAAAGCATGGCTGAGAGAGCTCGTCTGCAGCCGTCCCCGGTGGCAGAGGTTGAAACTTGCTCTGTGTGGAGTAGACCCCTGCGTGTGCAAACCGGAGCCTAGCAGCGGCGCTGTTTGACTCACCCCGAATAAATCTGATAACAGCACAGGGCCCAGCTGAAATGTGGGCTTCAAAACCCTGGCACAGCTTTTAAATTCTATTCCACTGGATAGATTAATGGCACTGTCAGTAGGATGCCTTATGCCCCAGGGGGATGGTTTACATGCCCCCTGTCATGGAATGAAGAGCCCTGGAAGCAGAGTGGTGGCTTCTAACTGCAAGGTCATCGGTTCGAAAACAAGCACGTCTCCACAGGAGACCTACAGTCTACTCCCGTCAAGAGTTACAGTCTCAGACACTCAGGGTCCATTCCATCCTGTTCTATAGGGCCACTAGGCATCAACACGACTTGGTGTTTGTGGTTTGGTTTTGGTAAGGGTACAGTGATCATGATTTCTCTAAGAGACGTATGTAAACCATAGACTCATGAATGGATTTGGGGCTCACGATACTGGTTGCTCCAGTCTAAGAACAATTTGTTCTTATGGGACGGCCCTGCTTGATACCTCCTGAAACATCACGGGAGACATGGTGACCTGGCTGGGAGATGAGAAGTTGGTGGTTCAAACTCCACCAACCCCTTGGTGGGAGAAAGAGGAGGCCTTTTGAGTGTGTGTGTGTGTGTGTGTGTGTGTGTGTGTGACGGCTTGGAAAGCCGATGGGGCAGTTCTCGTCAGTTCAACAGGGTTGCTATGACCTGGATTCAACTCCATGGTCGGGGCTTAGGGTTTTGATTTCATCACTCATGAGGGGGTCCTGGTGGTGTGTGGCTGCTAACCAGCAGGCAAGCAGTTCAAACCCATCCAGCAGCTCTGCGGGAGAAAGGCCTGGTGACCTGATGCTGTGAGAGTAGCAGCCCGATAACCCTTGGGGACACTTGTACCCCGTCACTGCAGACCACAACAGTACGACTCACGGCCTTGAGCACATGCCTCCACTGTCCAGTCCCATGTCCTCTTTGGTTTCCCATGGATTCTAGCGTGCGCTGCTTGTTAATTTCTAGGGCTACTTAATAAACTCTTCAGAGGCCCTGCCGTGTGGTGAACACTGGGCTGCTCACCAAAGGCTGGTGGCCGGCCAACCAGCTGCTCTGTGGGCAAAATGTGAGACCCTGTTTCCATGTAGATATCTAGTCTCAGGAGTTGGAAGGGACTTGACCGCAGTGAGTCCAGATTTGGGTACATATATTATGGACGCACAGAAGCAGCAGTCACAAGACCAAATGATGCCTGGCATTGGGTCAATCTGCTGCACGAGACCCCTTTAGAGTGTTGAAGAGCAAGGATGGACCTTGAATAAGGAAGACCGTAGTAGAAGAAAGAATGGATTTGAATTGTGGTGCTGGAGAAGAAGATTGAAATGTCCACGGACTGCTGCAAGGACAAAGCGATCTGTGTTGGATGAAGCACGGTCAGAGTGCTCCTTAGAGGCCAGGAGGGCCAGACTTCCTCTTGCACAATTTGGATATACTGTCAGGAGAGACCAGTCTGTGGAGAGAGACATGCTTGGTAAACTGGAAGGGCAGTGAGAAAGGGGAAGGTCCCTAAGGAAATGGATTAACCCAGCAGTTATATCAGCGGGCTCAGGCACAGGGGCAATTGTGAGGACGGCGCAGGACCCTGCAGTGTTTCCTTCTGCTGTGCACAGAGTCGCTATGGGCCCGAGCTGACTCGATGGCACCTAGCTGCCACCACCGAGCAACAGATGTGGATCTGAGTTCTTTACCGGCTCCACTCCTTGTTGCAAAGACATAGCTCTGAGCGTGGCACTCGCTGTTGAAGTTGTCAATGAAAAAGCATCAAGTCTCTCATGTTCGTGTGTTGTTAAATGTCCAGTTTCAGAGGCACAAGCAGACCTCGCTGGCTGGTGTGTTTTTAACCAATGGGCGAGTCCACAGAATCCACCTCCCCAATAGCAGCCTCTGCTCACTCAGCGTCTTCCAGTCACATTCCGGCCCTTCTGGCGGGATTTCAGTCCTGAGCAGACCGCAGTACGTCCTGCATATTCCGTACAAGGCAGTGTGTTATCAATATAACTTTTGTATGCACCGAGAAGCAAACAAACACAAGGTGTGACCCACTCCACTACTGTATTTTCTTTTCTGCGCCTGCTGGAACCGAGCCCACGATATCGCCGAGGTGTGTTTGCTGCTGATGCAGCGGGAGGGTCTCCGGCGTTCAAGCACAGAGCAGGCGGGCTGGGCACGGAATAGCTCTGAGATGTGGACAAGATGCTCCCTGGACCCAGTCTCCTGAGTCTGAAATAGGGATCCAAGGAGCACCTATTGCACTGACTCACTTTTCAGACGAATGGGACAGTGCCTGGCCCTGGCATTCACAGAGGATATGTTAGCGATCTAGCTGGATTTTAACCCATCTTGAAAAGCATCCTTTCTGAGCAGCTGGCTTGTCACATTCATACTGACCCTGTAAGGACAGGGAAGAAGTGTTCCTGTGGGTTTCCAAGACGGTAACTCTTCACAGGAGCAGGCAGCCTCATCTTTCTCCAGCAGAGCAGCTGGTGGTTTCGAACCGCTAATCTAACAGGTCAATGCTGAACTCACTACGCCAGCAGGGCTGGCTATACAAGTCAGCATCAACTCTGTGGCAGTGAGTGAGAGTCTTGCTGTGCCAGCCTGAGCTACGGAATGCCCAGCCTCCTCACCACTCTTATCTGTGCTATTGCCAGCTCACAGCAACTTCCTCCCGTTCTTCTCTGGGCTGCCTGATGCCCAAGATCCTCCCACATTTATCTATTCCCAGGACGTGGCAGTTAAAGAATCTGTTGTCAATTTGAGATTTATGAGTGAATGGGGGACTTCAGCCTGTCATTCAGGTCTCAGCTTGATGACCACATTTAGAGGCATGAAGGAGATGATAGCTTGCTGGAGGCAGGACCCACGCTAAGTCCCTGTGAGACATTTCCATTGACAAGACACATGGAGCTACGCTATAGCTCTGGAGCCAGAGAAGCCGCATGGAAATCCACGCCAGCACTGAGACACTTACACCACCACTGGATCCACAAGACCTTCCATCCACTGGCCTGTGATCTACCTGCATTCGGCGTCATTGCATGTGTTTTGTGAGCTTGAAGTGGACTTTATAGATTGGTGTTGGGCATATGGCCTCATATCAGATTTGTGGACTTGATCTGAACTGGGCTGGGATGTCTTCTCAATATCCAACTCTTGCATATAAAGCTCTTTCTTATACTTATCGGTGTCTCCATGATTTATTTCTCTAGTCTACTCAGATTAACACACGGGCCGATACATATACAGGAGGCGTAAAAAGCTCTCGGGCAATGGAATTAAAAGGCAATGGGACTTTCCCAAGAGTCTTAAAGGTCCCTCGGGTTTAGATGTGTTGTTGTTGAGGTCCCCTGACGGGTGGTGACCTCGCACCATGGCAGGAGGTGCAGCGAGGCCTGCTCTTTCTCCATGACTGCTGTGACCAATGGGATCTCATTGGCTGAGTTTTGGAAGTAGATCACCCTGCCTTTCTTCCTAGTCTGTCTTTGGAAACCAGCTCATGGCGGCCTTCTATAGGGTTTCTAAGACTGTCAATCTTCATCAGAGCTGGCACCTCATCTTTCTCCTGCAGAGCAGCTGGTGGGTTTGAACCTTGCCCCGTGGAAAGAGGTGTCCCTCTGAATTTACCTCCTTGGGTCCCTCTCTCCTTTCCCCCTCCTACCTCCCCTTGCACCTGCCTCCTCCTTCCTTCTCTCCTTTCCTTCCTCCTCCTCTGTGCCTCTCCCTCTTCCACCAACACTCTCTTCTTCCTTCCTGTGTTCCTCCTCCCTCCCTCCCCTCCTTCCTCCCTTCTGCCTCCTTCCTCAACTCTCTTTCCCCCTTGCCCTACTTCCCTCCTCTTTCCCTCTTCTCTGCCTTCCCGAGTTCTCCCTCTCTCTCCCTCTCTCCTCTCCCCTACTTCCTTTTCTCCTCTTTCCTCTCCTCCTCTTCTTTCCTTCTTTCTAACTTCCTTTAGGACCATTTTCTCAATCTTCAGGAAACGTTCTCTCAGGGTTCCCACTGGTTCTCTCAGGGTTCCCACATTCTCTCAGGGTTCTCTCAGGGTTCCCACGTTCTCTCAGGGTTCCCACTGGTTATCTCAGGGTTCTCTCAGGGTTTCATTCAGTAACATCTGACGTGCGCTTCAGTCTATCAATCAGACCGCCTCACTCAGGAATCTGACGGGGCCCATTGCTTTCACGCCGATCACCAAAGAGGCACGCAGAAGGCGAACCCCCTCCCACCAGGACCAGCAAGCAAGCCTGTGAGAAATAGAGGAGACAGCCAGGCTCTCCAGGGTTTCCCGTCCCTGGTTCAGCGACCGCAGTGGGAGCCGAGGTCTACGATGGATGTGCAGACAAACGTGCCCCAGAAGACCCCCTGAGGGGGTCAACACTAAGATGCCACCCGAGGACTGAGGTGCACGGGCTCCAGGTACGGTCCTTTCAATGGCCTCAGAAGTGGGGAGCTGCTAGGCAGTGGATGAGGAAGGCGGAAGAAGGATGGGTGTCTCTGAATTGCGGTGAAGATCATCGACTCCGCCATGGCCTGCCAGAAGAACAGACACCTTGACCTTGAAGAGGTCCGGCCAGAGAGCACCTCAGAAGTGAGAATGGCCAACTCTCTGGCCTGCGCGTTGGGCCTGTGTCAGGAGGGAGCCGTCCCTGGGGAAGGCCGTTGCACTTGGTCAGACAGAGATCCGGGAACAGAGAGGAAGACTCTCCATGAGATGCACGGACACCGGGGCCACACCAGTGGGCGCCAACGTGGCCACAGTCGTGAGCACGGCGACTCTCATTTTGTTTCCTCACGGTCCCTGGGGGTCAGAATGACTCGCCAACCATGGTCACCATCTCTGACACGTTCCATAGTTCCCTGCGCCCTGCTCAGCAAGACGGTCCCGAGGGGCTCCATGTCAGCCCTCCCCCCCCCACCCCCCATCCTCCTCAAGAACTCAAGGGGCAGGTCCACCCTGTCCTCGAGGGTCCTGATGCATCAGCATGGAGCCCAAGGCAGGGATTTGTTAAAACAGTATTATGGGTTGAATCTTTCCTTTGTTCTATTTTCCTCATCCGTTCTGGTGGGAGTCAAGAGCCCGTGGGTTGATTTGCTCGCAGGTCATTTGGTTAACTTGCTTGATGGCCTCAATAGCTTTTTAACAGAGTCCCTGGCGTTCCAGGTAGATGCATTTTTCAGCCTGGAAATAATAATATTGGCATCTATTATTATTATTTCCCCCCAGCAGGTCCTTTTAGAATGTCTGGGTTACTTTGAAGATGGTGAGAGTCACGGTGTGTGACGGTAGGCATGGAGGAAAGCGGACTCTGCACTGAGGGAGCCTGGGTGAGGCTCTTCTCCCTGCAGCCAGCACGTGCCTTCTGATCAGCTCTCGCCAAGAAAGGGGTGAGAAACGACTGCTGGCTCCCACCCACGGCCTGTCCGCCATGGCTAGGGCGAGTCAGCCTTCTAGTCTGCATGTAGCCTGTCGGCAGACATGCTCCCGGTTCTGACGACAGCCAGGTAGAGTCTTATTTAAGAACTCCGACCTTCACCTCCCTCTCCTCTCCACTCCCTGCCTCCGTGACGACACGTCACAGCGTTTGTGTTGAGTTGGAAGTGTGTGTGCTGATCTGGGAGATTTTTATCATTTAATAGAGAAAAGGGGGGCCCATCTGTTTCCCCAGAAGGAAGGTGTTCCACCCTCTTTGCTTCCCCCCTCCTGGTCCGTGTTTGGTCCCGAGGTGCCCTGTTTTCTGCTCATCTTGAAGCACTAGGCCTGTTTCCGGTGACCTTCACTGCCCCCTTTAAAAATCATCCAAAGGGCGATAGTTATCAATCAAGCAATCTATCACAAATAGGAATCAGGCTATAAATGTAAACATATAAATGTACACACACACACAAACACATTGCAACCCTTTCCCATAAAATGAGAGATATATGAGCAAGAAGTGTGCTTGCTTGGGAGAACTTCGGAGCGTCTTCACGGTGGCTTTGGCACCTCAGGGGTTACTTTCCTTAGAGGGCGAGAAACAGGCAGTTGTGGGCCCTAGTCCAATGGCATCTTTCTACATTTCTAACTGGCATCTTTCTACATTTCTTTCTCATCACCACAAGAAGCCTGCCTCTGCTCTGGGCAACCCAGCCCATAAGGCCTCAGGGCAGAGCTAGGTGGCTGCTCTGTGTGCTTTGATAAAGGCCTTGTTCTCTGACGGTCCCAACACCTGGGAGACTTTGATTAGCGCCACCTTGTCCAGGAACTCTGGCCCTGCCACCCCCTCCCCACCAACATAAAGGTCGCTTAGAGAGTGGCCTCTTCTCCTGCTGGCCTGTGAAGTAGAAGCAGCAGAGAGGGGGGATGTCAGCCCCACAGAGCTCCTCCCACCCCAGCACCCCCTCAGCATTTCTCCCAAACTCTCCCATGGCAGCTGCAGGGTTGGTGCACAGGAAGAACGCTGGGGATTTTCTGAGCGCTGAGCCATGGCAGGAGAGGCCTTCCTCCCACCCTCCCTCAGCCTATTCCCCAGCCTTTGAAGTGCCCAGTGCCCTGTCTGATTCAGTCACCTGCCTTGTTAGCCTCTTTTCGCTCCAAATGTTACCGTCTTTTATTTTATTCCAAGTAGCTACACGCGGCACTCTCTTTCAAGTATGTTGTCTCGCGGGTCTGTGAAGAAGGAAAGAACAGAGGTTCTTCGATCAATAGTGCGCCTAACAGAGACTGCCAGCGTGCCGGGGGATGCCGCTCTGTGCGTGAGGGGCCGGTGCTAGTGAACGTGCGCTGTGTTCGCAGTGAGAGCTCAGAGGATGTGCAGTTGTGGGGGGCCCATCTATGGGCCGCAGACCACAGGCATCAAGAAAGACGACTTGCATTTGGAAGCGGGTTTTGCTTCAGGCTGCAGGGCTTCCCTGTGTGTGCTGGGCACCGTGCAGCAGATGCCACCCATGGAAGGTTCCTTAATGTGGCGGCCAGCAAGCTGTCACCACTCTCTGGGGCAAGCCCAGGTGTCAGGCCATCAGGGTTCCAGTCTACAGCTTGTTCTTCCATCCTGTTCTCCCTGCACCACTGTCCCTGCGTTGTTGATAAAACCAGGTTGACTCATCACAGGGTTACGATGAGCAGCCGGGCACTATAAGGCCAACCTTCTTACACTCTGGGTGGAGACCCCATGGGGGAGAGGGTCCTGTAACTGCATGGGGTGGGTGGTGGGGAAAATTTAGCAACAGTATAGGGTTTCTGAATGCCCAACGACCAAAAATTAATTCAAAATCAAACGTGTGAAGGACCTGAGGCATTTCCGGCCACGCTTGCTGGTGGGGCAGGTGTCTAGGGTGGAGAGGGATCACCTAGCAGCCTGCCTGGCAGCCAGATTCAGGGGCACTTTGGAAGGATCGCTGGGAGAAAGAGGAGCCTGTCTACGCCTGTAAAGGTTTACAGTCCTGGAAACCACAGAGGCAGCTCTGCCTGTCCTGTTAGGTCACTGTGAGTCTGCACGGCTTGATGGCAGTGAGATTGGTTGTGGCTTTTGAACGATGGCCAGTGGAATTTGAAGCCATCATCCGTGGACAACAGGAAGCAGCTGGGGGTGTTTAGGGACCATCACCAACCGTGTTTGTCCACTGGACGCCCAGTGCATTCTGGTTCCTCAAGTCCTACAGGGACTCACTGGCTCCCGACCCCCGCCACCACTCCAATCCCTCCCCCACGCCCCCTCTCTGCCACCTCTCACCTCCTCACTTCTGCTTTCTGCTCACCCAGCCTAGAGTCTCACCTACTCCAGCGCCTATTAAGGTATGTTTCTAAGCACAGGCCTATGTGTCCGCTAAGAAGATCATGGCCACCGGTTATAATTGCATCCTCCCCACTCCAGCGCCGAGAGCATGTGAAAATGGGATTGTGTCAGTCAGACTGGCACAGGGCTGGAGGGCACTGCCGGCCTCTGTCTGGCTGACTTAATGACTGTCTCAGCAAGGTGTGGGGCAGGTGCCATTCGAATGGATGCTGACCGCTCTTGCCGGCCCCTGGTCTCCTCTGTGCCATGCCTGCTCCAGCTCCAGCCTCTGTTCACCTTCCTCACAGTCCACTTGGCCACTCTGAGCCCTTGGGGGATTCTGATGCATGGCAACCCCATGGGGCAGAGTTGAACAGACCCAACGAGGTTTGAAAGCTGTAAGCTTTATACTTGCTGATGAAGACCAAGGTCTGAAGCTGTCAACATGGAATGCCACTCATTGTAAAGAAAACCAGGATCCTCGCAGTGGGACCAAGAGGTGACGTCATGAAATGACAGAAGTTGTCCAGGGTTTCACCCTGGCTGGATCCACCACCCATGCTCACAGCAATAACATTCAAGAGATTTAACGATGCGCTGCATTGGGCAAATCATGGGGACAAGACTTCTTTGAAGGGTTGAAGAACAAGGCTGCCACTTTGAATAGTAAGGTACACCTGACCCAAGTGTGCGAGGTTGGGTTAACTAGAGAAACAAATTCAGTGACACTCATAGATACATAAGGAAGAGCTTTAGATCAAAAGGTAATTATATAGCAAGCAACTCTTCCAACTCAGTCCAGAACAAGTCCATAAGTCCGATACCAGTCCATAAATCCCTCCTCAGACTCTGGCAGTCACGTGCAATGATGCAGACTACAGGAAGATCACAGGCCGGTGGGTGCAGAGCTGTGTGGATCCAGTGGCGGTGTCTCTGGCAGCTCTCCAAGACTCAACAGCAGGAAGGTGAAGCGGGGGGGGGGGGAGTTTCCCAACCCCCCCCTTATGCAACTCCCACGCCAAGTTATGGTATTTTCAATGGCCTCATATGCATGTGAAAGACAGCCATAGAATAAAGAAGCCCGAGAAGAGCTGACGCATGTGAACTACGGTGTTGAATGTAATGTTGAAAGCGCCGCGGACTACCAGAAGGACAGACAGAGCTCTCAGAAGAAGCACAGCCTTGCGCCTTAGAGGCCAGGGTGGTGAGAGTTCATCTCAGGTACTCAGGTGCATGTGGTCGGAAAAGACCAGCCCTGGAGAAGGGCCTCCTATCATGTTTGGTGCAGGATAACACAGGGGAAAAGGAAGGTGCTCATGGAGGGGAGTGGGGCGCATCCAGTGGCTGCAACGATGGACTCAACTCAAGCACAACTGTGAGGATGGTGGACGGGGCAGGGCCAGGCGGTGCTGCCTTCTGTTGCACATTGGTCACCGTGGGTCAAAATGGGCCCGATCCATTAACAGCAGCAGCAAGCTCTGCAGAAGCCGAAGCCAGCGTCTTGTCTGTAGGCTGCTGGAAGGCTGGAGCCAACAGGGCTGTTGTGTAGATGGAGGAAGCGCTTGCTTGCTCAGTGTCCAACGCTGCTCAACAGCAGGGAGCTGCCCGGCTCCAGGCTGTGCTCAGCGGCTGAGGGATGGAGCCTGAAGCGTCCTGGCCTCCCTCCCGAAATGCTCCGTGGGGTTGTCTGTGAAACCTGGCTTTGCAGCCCCCCCCCACCTCTGTGCATCTCAGGCTCCCTTCAAGATGCAAAAAGCAGAGCATGTAGCTAACCCTGGGCAGGCAGAGTTCAAGCTCACCTGAGCCAGGGTCAGAGGACCCAGTAAGCATGGGCTTATGTGTGCTTCCTTGCGGCTCTGTAGTGAACAACATGGTGTAAAATATACCAAATTATTCTCTACAGATCGGTAAGGAAGCACAGGTCAGCCCACACTTACCTTGCTAACTGAGTCCTCTGTCCCTGTACCAACCCCAACCATGCCCACTGTTGTCATAGCGATGCCCACTCAGTGCCACCCTACAGGACAGGGTAGAACCTCCCCTGTGGGCTGCTGAGACTCCACCTCTTCACAGGAGTAGAAGGCCATTCCTTCTCCTGGGGAGCAGCTGGTGGTTTCAAACTACTGACTTTGTGGTGAGTAGCCCAATGCTTAGCCAGGACACCACCAGTGATCCTGACCAATTTTTGAGGGGCAGAGTCAAACTGCTCCTTAGGGTTTCTGAGACTCCATGTCTATGGGAGTGGGCAGCCTCATCTTTCTGCCAACGAGCTGCTGATGGGCTTGAACTGCCCACCTTTTCATTCACAGCCCACTGACTTGCCCAGGGACCATAAACGTGGAGAGAGCCTGTGAGCCTGTGAGAAGGGTGGAGAGGGTGGCAGAGCGATGCCAGCCAGTCCCAGAAGCAGCATCTTCAATGTGGTGCAAGCAGGAGAAACTGCTGGCTGCAGAACAGTAAGTAAGCAGAAGCTAGCCCGTGCTTCCCTTGCTGCTGGTCCTGCAAGCCTGCAGATGGCTGTCCACCAAGCACGACGCAGACACCCCTGGCACCTGAAATTGTGAGTGGGGACATGGCAGGAGTGACACGGGGCTCCTGGTGGGCCTGCCTCTCAGCAGTGTCAGAGAGGGTCCAGGGAACCATGGTGATGAGCAGCAGTTGGCTTGATGTGAGGCCAGGGGACCCTCGAGAGGAGACCCTGGCCTCTGTCCCTGCAGAGGACACCAGCACACCACGTGGGGGCTTCCTGGAGGGCTGCTTCGGCTCCGTGTCATCGGAGCAGAGGACGGAAGCCTCCCGGCTGCCTACACACATCCCTGCGTGCGCACCCGGGCGACTCCTCAGAGCGAGCGGGAAAGCAAAGGCACACTCTGCTGCCAGCTCGGCAGGGCCTGCTGTGCACCGTGGCAGGGTCTCTGCAGACTACACGCTGCTGAGCCTGGCCAGCTTCTCTGTCGCCGGTCACATCTGCTGTCACCAGCCAGGTCCCTCCGATGTGACGGCCAGTCATGGTCCAGCAACTTCCTCCCACATCCCCTGGACAGCTTCACGAGGGCAGGAGACGTCTTCCCTTGTGCTTGGGGTTTTGCTTTCTTTCCAGAGGACAATGTGCAGCTATTAATGCCATATTCAGTGTGTGCGCGTGTATGTGTGTATGTGCGTGTGTGCGCGTGTGCGCGTGGGTGTGCGTGTGCGCGCGTGTGTGCGTGTGCGTGTGTGCGTGTGTGTGCGTGCGTGTGTGTGCGCGCGTGCGTCTGCATTTCATCCAAGCAGGAATGAGGAGACCACACGGGTGACCCCCTCCCTGGCCTGACTCTGGGTGCTGGCCATCTGCAGGGTTGCCCTGAGGGGGTGCAGAGGCTGGGGGCTTGCTGAAAAGTATCCCTTTTGGGGACGGGACCAGAGACGCTGCTGCAGATGCATCCCGGCCAGGTCCTTGGGAAACTTCCTTTATTGATTCATGAGGTTCGATTCGGGGGTCCCGTCTTGTGGAAACATAAAAAAGCAGATTCGGAAGTTCTGAGGCTTGGTGACAGGTGACTCAGCAGAGACTATGGCGGGGTGGTGGTGGTGGTGCTGCCTGCAGGGAGAGGTGGATATTGGGGACATCGAGCAGGGGCAGGAAGGCGGTCATGCCAAGGATGATTGGCAAATAGGTACGAGAAGATGGAGGGAGCCACAGAGCCCTCTGCTAGGTTTGTTTCCACTTGCGCCACGGGACCCCTGTGAGGGGTCTGTCTGTAGAGAATCCTGGTAGAGGACAGTGTCTTTAGAGCCCGAGAAGGTTGAGCTTGGGTCCTATCTCCATTCTTTCTTCGGGTGTGAGTTTGGGCAAGCCTCAGTTTCCCTAGCTGACAAAGAGGAAGTTGTTACCAGGGCCGTGCAGTGGATTAGGTGTAGTAACACAGGCTAAGGTGGGCACACAGAGGCTGGTGACAGGTTGCCCTCAGCAGAGACCCTTCACATGCTCACAGTTGGAGGGGGCATATCCCTCTGGGCAGGTCCCCTCACCCCACAGGCTCCAGCCCTTTTCAGAAGGCAGTGGGGAGCTCCCGCTGCCCCTGTCCGGGGGTGGGGTTCTCCTCCAGGGCCTTTCAGCCTCCTTAATCCCATCGTGCTCCAAGCAGCACTGTTTCCAACAGCCCAGGGTGGAAACAGCCCAGAGGGCAGCCATGGCACGGGAGTGGACTCACAGCCTGAAGGACCCAAGCCTCACAGGAAGTGCAAGGAGCCACCACCCAGCTTCACACAGAGTGACCGGGATAGGCACCTCACAGAGACGCAGGGCACCGCAATGGCTGGCGAGGTGGGGCTGGGCATGAGCAGGGGAGGGGGAAGGGCTGCTAGTGGTGTTAGTGGTCACTGCGGTGTTTCTGGTGAAGAATAGTGGACGTACCACAGACCCCAAAAGGACAAACAAATCCATCTTGGGAGAATTAAGTCCCGATTGCTCCTTAAGAGGCAAGGATTGCTAAGTTTTGTCTTCTATACTTTGGACATGTTGTCAGGGGAACCTCTTCCTCTTTCTCCCTGGTGATCAGACCAGCGTGCTGCTGCCTGAGTTAGCTGCTCTACCTCAACTGCTGCTGTGCTACCTGTGGGCGGAGCCAACCCGTGGATCGTGTCACCATGCTGTGTGCTGTTTCATCTTGAGGCTCCATCTCCACCTGCTACGCCTTGATGTCTCATCTCCCTGCTGTTGCCACCCCACCTGCCGTGTCTGCTTCCTGTGGGAAGGCTCCATCCCTCCTGCCAGTCACTGTGCTGTCTGATCCCTTGACTTTGGACAAGCAGCTGGCACGAGATGGAAGGGCCTTCCGTTTATTAACTGTTCCACGAAAGTGAGTCAGACTGAGCCCTCTGAACTGCTGTGTGGGCTAATTGCTAGTTGGATCCCTCTCACTATATAAACCTTTCCTTTTATGGATAGTATCATGAGTTCCTGGTCTTGTTTCTCTAGAGAATCCTGCCTAACACAGAATGTAAGAAAGAAATGCTGAATGTTCTTTAGCCAAATGCTAAAGTCTCCTTAGCCTAGCTAAGTGCTCCTTAGAAGAGAGGATGGCAAGATTTGGTCTCACATGCTGTGGACAGGCGATCAGGAGGAGCCAATCCCTCAAGCTTGGGAAAGTGGAGGGTCAGCAAAAGACAGGACAAGGCAGGATGGTTTGACATGGGGGCTGCCAAGGTGGTCCCAAACTGGACAGCGATGGAGAACCCTGCTCAGGACCGGGCCGCGCTTCATTCTGTTGCACGCGAGGTTGCTCTGAGTGAGCACCAACCCAATGGCACCTGGAAACAGCAAGAGCAGCAACAGATTATGTCTTGCCACAGCTGTGGAGGTGTGACAGATATAAAGCTGGCGGAAGCACTCTGGGTGGCCACGCATGCACTTCCCGGTGTACCAGGGGGCTGAGAGCAGCATACTTTTGTCAACCCCTAGAACTGCCCGACACTAAGGGGGAACCCCAGTGTGGAGTGTGAGCTTCGGTTCATCCTTGTGGGTCAGCTCCCCATCTGTACCAGTGCCCCACAGCAACTTGGACATTAACGGGGGGCGGGAGGAGGCTGTGTGCAGGCAGTGGGTGCCAGATGGGAGCCAGCTCCACGGACTGTGCCATTTTTTGGTAAACATAAAGCCGCTCTAAATGTGTGTGTTTACAAATGTGTCGCTGGAGAACCCCTGTCCTTCAGCAGCATCCGCCATTGGGGTGGTGCTGACTTCTGTCTTCCCATTGCAGGACTGGCGAATGCTCAGCGCTCCTCCCTGGGGAGTGTTGGTGGCACAAGTGGCTAAAATGCTCAGCTCTTAACTCAGAGGTTGGTGGTTCAAAGCCACCATGGGAGACATACTACACCCTTGGCTCCTGTAAACAAGAAGTACAGCCAGAATGCTCCTCAGAGGCAAGGAGGGTGAGACTTTATCTCCTGTGCTTTGGACATGTGGTCAGGAGCGACCAGTCCCTGGAAAAGGACATCATGCTTGGTAAAGTGCAGGGGCAGCGAAAGACAGGAAGGGCCTCCAGGCGATGCACTGACACGGGGACTGCGACCACGGGCACAAGAACAATGGTGCGGCGGCACAGGGCCGGGCGAGGTTTCATTCTGCTTACCTAGGTTTGCTTCGGTGAGAACCAGCGGACGGAACCTCACAACGGAGGAAACTCCCCGAGGCAGTTCTGTGCCATGCCTGGGGCTCGCAGGGAGTCTAATCCACCGGCACCGCGGAGGCCTGCCCAGGGAGGGGGCGAATGACCGTGCCATTTGCCCAGACGGCAGGGGTGTGACCTAAGACTTGTACTGTGGTGTGCTCACCCAGGAGGCTCCCAGCCACACCCCATGGCCAGGGTCTTCTATTGTGCTTTTAGGGGCCATTAAGCCTGCTCCAACCCACAGCGACCTATGTCCTACAGAGGGAAACGCTCCACGGCCCTGTGCCATCCTCACAGTGGTTCCTATGCCGAGCCCATGGGCGCAGCAGTGTCCATGTCCATGTTTATGTCTGTCCATCTTGTGGAGGGCTTTCCTCCTCTTTACTTCCCCTCCGCTTTCCCAGAAACGATGTCCTCCTCCCGGGACTGTTCTCTCCCGATACTGTGTCCAAAATAGGCGAGACGAAGTCGTGCCATCCGCGCCTACTCGGGCTGTACTTCTTCCAGGACAGGTCGGTCTGTCCTTCTCACAGACCACAGCACTTGCAGCATTCTTCCCCAGCACCTCCGTCTGTGCACATCTTCTCTTCCACAGGTGTCCCTGCAAAAGGGCAGCGTGCCCGGTACAGTGGCAGGCCGAGAGAAGGCGATGGAGAGAAAGAGGGAGGAGGGGGGAGAGAGAGGGAACACAGAGAGAGTTAGAGAGAGAGAAAGCAGGGGAGACAGACAGAGATCGAGTTAGAGAGAGGGACAGGGGGCGAGATAGAGCGAGAGATAGAAAGGGAGACCCACCGAGGCAGAGAGAGTGAGGGAGCCAGAGAGAGGATGGAAGGGAGGGGGCCGAGGAAGGGAAAGGAGCAGAGAATAAGAGAAAGAGTGGAGACTATAAGGAATGACGACAGAAGGGGAAGGAGGTCTGCCCACATAACATCTGAAACCTCTCTGCTGGAAGGGGCCGGCCGGGGCTCCAGTCTCTCAGATGTGAAGATTGTCTGCCTGCGAAACACTGTGACCAGGCACAGGAAGCCCGGATGGAGGGGGGCGGGGAGGGGGCGGCGTGGGGGCTCTCTGGGAAGCATTTGATATGAAATTGCTTTGCATGATGCTGTGCACACATTAAAAGCACCATGCCCGGGACTACATGATTCAGTGAGAAACTATAAATGGAAAATTACTGGAGCTGAAATTTTATTGCGAAGTTATTTATCTTTGTTATTACTTTCTGGATCCTTTTGTGCTTTTTGTCCGCAGCCACGGGCAGAGGCACTCTTACTTACACTTGGAGCAGAGATCAGGGAGGAGAGGGATTCGCGCCGCACCGCAACAGGAGATTACGTCTCCACCCAGGCTGCAGCTCTATCATTACGGTGGGGTGTCTGAAAATTGAAATACTCATAATTTTTTAAAGAAAGTTCTGCATCCTTTTTCACAGACCATTCAGAGAACTTCACAGGAAGCCTCTTAGCATTTCTGATTAGATGACTCGTGGGCCGCACGCGGCCCCTACAAAGACATGGACTGGCTCACACAGGCGCCTGGAGGACACCGGTGCCGGTGACTGTGTTTGGAAGTCCACTGAGGTGGTTCCATTGTGAAGCACAGAGATGAGGAACTTTGATTTTTTCACAGGACTCCTCGGGGGTCTTGCCTGCACCATCTCCTGGGAGGTTTAAAAGCACCTTGTGGTCTAACGGGCAGCCCCCCTGTCTGGTAATGCAAAATACCACCTGCCCGAGAGGGGACTCAGACCCAGGTGACCCTGGTATGCCAGAGGAGCACCGAGCCCCAGCAGGTGTTCATTCCACAGCTCACATTTCTGAAGGTGGTTGCCAGGCCTGACTTCTGAGCTACCTCTGGGGGTACTGTGTCTCCCAGCTCCGCGGTGGGACAAGCACAGTGACCATTGCACTGCCCAGCGAGTCTCGTTTATTAATGTCGTTGCGAGGATCTTTGAGGAGGTCGTGGCCTGGTAGAACTCCTGTGCCGCAGAACTCCTCACCAGTGTCTCTAGGGTTGAGCCCATTGGTGCAGCCACTGTGTTGATCCATCTTGTCCAGGGCCTTCCTTTCTTGCTGCCCCTTCTGCATGGATTGGCCTCTCCTGACCATGTGTCCAAAGTATATAAGATGAGGTCTTGTCACCCTTGCCTCTCAGGAGCACCCTGGCCATCCTTCTTCCAAGACTGATGACTTTGTCCTTTTGGCGGTCCATGGTACTGCCAACATTATCTAGCACCACAATTCAAAGACATCGATTCTTCTTTGGTCTACTTTATTCAATGTAGGGCATTCATTGAAAATAGCATGGCTTGGCTCAGGAAAATGTTAGTCTTCAAAGTAACATCCTTGCTCTTCAACACCCTAAAGAAGTGGGCAGATTTGCCTGATGTGACCAGTGTTTTGATCTCTTGACTGCTGCCTCTGCGAACATCGTGGATTCACGCAAGAAAAAACCCTTGACACTCCAGTCTTTTCTCCGTGTTCATGAGGCGACCGATTGGTCCAGGTGTGAGGATTCTGATCTTCTTTACATTGAGTTGTGATCCACACTGAAGGCTTATGCGATGCACAAGGTTTCCTGCCGCTAATCCCTCTGAAGAGGGCAGCCAGCTTCTTCTTCATAGTCTGTCCTTAGTCTGGAAGCTTTGCTGGAATCTGTTCACTTTGGGTGACCCTGCTGGCATTTCAAATGCCAGTGACATAGCCTCATGGGCAAGCCACCATGGCATGACTAACTGACAGGAAAGCAGCGGTGCTTATCAATAACACGCAGGGAATATATCTGAGAGCTTTCTGTAACCCAGATCTGGCCATCAGTAAGCCGATGCACATGATGAGGGAGTAAGAGATGTTTGAAGAGATCAGAGGTGCCCTGGGGACTCTGTGTGAATGATGATGGCAGAGGTGATCTTGCTGATGATGACGGGAATGATGGGGAGGGGATGCTGGTTATGGTCATAATGATACTGCTGTGGTGATTTTGCACAGTGGTGACCATGGTGGTGGTGGTGGGGGGTGGGAGGTGAGAAGGATAGTGATGATAGTAGCCATGGTGATGATAGGGATGATGGTGATGATGGGAATATTGGAGATGGTGATGTAGGTGGTGATCATATAGTCATAGTTGTGATGATGGTGATGATGGTTGTAGTGATGATGATGTTGGTGATGAGATGATGATTGTGAGTATGGTGATGATTATGGAGACGGTGGGGGTGGTGAGGTAATGATGGGGATGTGGTGACATTGAGAGTGGGGGTCATGAGCATGGTCATGGTGATGATGCTGGCGGTGGTAGAGATCATGGTGCTGATGGTGTTGATGGTGATGATACTGGTGGTGGTGGAGATCATGGTAGTGATGGTGTTGGTGATGATACTGGTGGTGGGGGAGATCATGGTGCTGATGGTGGGGATGGAGATGCTGGCAGTGGTGGAGATCATGGTGCTGATGGCGTTGATGGTGATGCTGGCGGTGGTAGATATCATGGTGCTGATGGTGTTGATGGGGATGATGCTGGCGGTGGTGGTGATGTCGGGGATAGGGGTGACGTTAACAGTGGTGCTGATGGTGACGGTGGTGTTTATGATAGCAGTTAATATTCTCTGTGCATACGCCTGTGCCAGGCGATCTTCAGAGGGACTACCATGCCAGTCTTCCTAGCAGTTATATGAGGTAGGTTTTCTACTGTCATTCCCATTTTACAGGTGTGGAACATGAAACATCAAGAAGGTACCTAGCTTTCTCCACTCTACACCGAGTGGCTCTGACATCCTCACAGTTAGCTCCTCTTTGTATATTGTTTATTTGAAGGTCTGCCTTGTGCATGCAGGGCCATGCAATCCTCAAAACAACAGAGGGAGGGAGGCAGCTTACTGTGTTTGCTCATTTAAAAACTAGGATCCAGAGAGTTGAGTAGCCATCCCCCTGTGAGGCCAGATTTGAGGGGAAGACACAGCATGTGGGGAAAGGAAAGCACAGACTGTGGACCAAATTTGAGGCAGCGAATTGCATTGGGGGGGTGTGTGTGAGATGAGATGGTTGGGGGTGCAGAATCCAGTTGGAATGAAGTGGGGAGTCTCAGCATGTCCTGTGGTGGGCTTTGCCACCACCCTCTGCCTGTGGGCTGGAGGGAACTTTGGGATGAGAGAGGGAGAGGGATCCAGTGGGTTTCCAGTAGGCATCCTTCGCCAATGAGGGGCAATGATGGGCAGTGGTGGGAGATGCGCTGGTGGAAACAAGGCCATGCCCTGTAGTCCTGGACGTGGGCAGAAGCCTTGCAGAGGGGACAACTCCAGGCGGAGGTCCGCAGTGAGGTGGGGGTGAGAGCACAGGTGCTAAACAGGGACAGGGGTCTTCTCTGTCATTGTTCTCTGCCTTCCACCTACTCCAAGGCCATGTGCAGCAACATGCCATCCAACCAACAGCCAATATTAACATTCTGCTTAATTTTTCTTGTCAGGAACCTGATGGGTTGCCCATTATTTTCTTTAATAGCACAATGGACTTCATTAAGGGGACATGCTCACAAACCTAACTAATTACAAGCTGCACCATCTGCATAGCTGAGAGAAGCAATGGCAGGGAATGGGGAGAAACACGCGTTGGCTCGGTGCTCAGACCAGGGCAGAGCACCAGGCGGGGGAGCTGTCTGTGCTCCCATGGCTGACTCAGCAGTCAGTGCTTGATTGTCAAACGACCCCAAAACTTCACTCGAAAGGGTTCTGGGGACAGACTAGCTAAAGCTCTGTTACCTACTGCAGGTGCCGTATGGAGAGCTGCTGGAAAAACAAACAAACGAACAAAAACTGGTAGCAGAAGGGGGGTTGCAGAAGCCACCAGTCGTCCTTGAGTCGTGACAAGCTGTGCTGCTCTTGCTGTTGTTGGTGCCATCATATCATCTCCGACTGATAGGGACCCTGTGCCTGTACAACAGAACAAAATGCTGCCTGGTCCCACACATCCTCACAATTACTCCGGGGCTTGAGCCCATCAGAGCAGCCACTGTGTCAATGCATCTTGTGTAGGGCCTCCCTCATTTTTCACTGCGTCCTTTCCCAGCGATTGTCTCTTCTGATCACATGTTCAGAGCATGTGAGACAAAGACCATCGTCGCCTCCAAGGAGCAGTCTGGCTGTACTTCTTCCAAGAGAGATCTCATTGTTCTTTATCAGTGCATGGTTGTTGTTGTTGTTTGTTGTGTTAGGCTGAGTTCTCTAGAGAAGCAGCACCAGGACCCTTGTCCATATATATGGATAGATGTACACAGCACAAAGGAGTATAATAGCTAATTAGTCCACACAGCAGCACAGAGGGCTCACTTCAACTCACCTCCGTGGAACAGTTAATATACTGAAAGTCCTTCAACTCACCAGGGCTGCTGGGTCCAAGGTCAAGGAAGCAGACAGCCGAGTCTTCCCCCAGGCAATGCAAGCAGAGTCCGCCCCCAGGCAGCACACAACAGGGTGGGTCAGCAGCAGTCAAGCTCAGGAGCATAGAGAAACAGGCCCGATGAGATATCGAACTCAAGCAATGCAAGACAACAGGACCCTCCAGGCTCAAGCTCAACCAATGTACACACCAGCAGGCAGCGAAGCAGGTCTCAAAGTAACCTCAAGCTCTAGCAAAATGATACACTGGTTGGCTGTCCCACAAGTAGTGTAGCTCACAAACTGAGGCAGAAAACTAGCTAAAGCAGCCACACACTGGTCAGATCACAAGAAAGTAAGAGAGAGAGGGGTGGGTCTTGCCGAGCCATTTATCAATTTTCCCTCCGATCAAACTGCGACCTGATAAATCCCACATGTGCCTATTGAGCAGGTTGACACAATTAACTTATCACAGGTGCCAACAAATGTGTTTGGACCTATAGCTACCTTATACAAACAGAACAGAACACTGCCCCGTCCTGCACCATGCTCACAAGTCTTCCTCTGCTCAAGTCCACTGTTGCAGACACTATGTCAACCTATCTCCTTGAGGGCTTTCCTCTTCTTCCCTGGCCCTTTACGATACCCAGCATGGCGACTTTCTCCAGGGACTTGTCTCTCCTGACCACATATCCAAAGTATGTAAGGCAAAGTTTTACCATCCTGGGCCCTAAGGAACAGTACTTCTTCCAAGACATATTTGTTAGTTCTCTTGGCAGGAGACGTGGTACTTTCAATATTCTCCTCCAGCACCACAATTCAAATGTATCAAACTTTCACTGGCATAGGAGGTGATGGAAAATACCATGGCGTGGGTCAGGTGCACCTGAGTCCTCAGAGTAACATCCTTGCCTTTCAATACTATAAAGCGGTTTTGAACAGCAGCAGGTTGACCTAATGCAACATGTCTTTGATCTTTAGGCTGCTGCTTCCATGAGCATTGATTGTGGATCCCAGCAAGACTAAATCCTTGAGGACTTCAACCGTTTCTCCACTGATCGTGATGTTACCTGTTAGTCTAGTTGTGGCATTTTGGTCTTTTTTACATTTAACTGCAGGAGCGCTGATGGTACAGGGATTACATGTTGAACTGTGATCTGCACAGTTGCCAGTTTGAAACCACCAGCAGCTCCTTGGGAAACAGACTCGGCTTTCTACTCCTGTCAACACTTAGAGTCTCAGACACCCACAGGAGGTTAGTGTGAGTCAGCAATGACTTCATGGCAGGAGTGTGGTCTGGTTTTACATTGAGTTGTAATCCCTACTGGAAGCTGCCATCCTTGATCTTCATGAGCAAATGTCTCAAGTTTCCTCACTTTCAGCAAGCAACACTGTGTCATCTGCATATGGTAGGTTGTTCATAAGACTTCCTCCATTCTGATACCACACTCTTCTTTGCGCAATCCAGCTTCTCTGATTGTTTGCTTAGCATACAGATTGAACAAGAGGCTACCATTGTGCAGCACACCTTTCCTGATTTGACGCCGTGCAGTGCCCCCCTGTTCCATACACGTTCAGGGAGCATGATGCAACCGTGCAGTGTTCTGGAATTCCCGCTCTTGCAAGACTATCCACACACTCGAATGTCTTGGTATGATCAATAAAACACAAGCGAACATCTTTCTGATATTCTCTTTCTTGAGCCAAGATCCATCTGACATCAGCAACGCTATCCCTTGTTCCACGTCTTTATCCGAACCTGGCCCGAACTTCTGCAATCATTCTGGGATGCTCTTCATCAAAATTTTACTTGTCTGTGATATGAATGACATTGCTTGATAATGTGAGCATTCTACTAGGCCACCTTTCTTTGGAATGGGTACACATATTGATCTCTTTGAGTTAGTTGGCCAAGACGCCCTCTTCTCAATTTCCTGCCATGAGTGAGTGAGTGCATCCCGTGCTTCATCGGCTTGGGGAAGAATCTCGAGAGGTTTCACATCAATTGCTGGTGCCTTGTTTTTGGCGAATGCATTCAGTGCAGGTTGAACTTGCTCCAGCCCTATTGGTTCTTACTCGTGCACTACCTCCTCACATGGTGAACTGTTGACTAGCTCTTTTTGGAGCAGGGACGCTATGGATCTGTTCCATCTTCCTCTCACTCTTCCTGCATCATTCAATATGTTGCCCACAGAATCGTCGAAGAGTGCAACTGGAGGCTTGACTCCTCTCTTCGGTTTTTTGAGTTTAACATATGCTGGCTGCAGTTCTTCCCAGACTGGTTTGCTTGTTCTTCTGGCAGGCCACCGGTACTTCCTGCTTTCTTCTCCGGCACCATCAGTCAAGTGCGTCGTGGCGAGCTAGAGCAGAACTGTGCTTCACGGAGTTGTCAACGGCTGGGACATTTCAGACACAGATCGCCAGGCCTTTACTTTGAGGTGCTGAAACCACTAAACTTGCATTTGCCTCCACACCCCACCCCTGGGGTGAGAGACAGTGGAGTGATGGGAACCAAGAGCTATCCATGTACTCTATCTTTTCGAGTTTCATGTTGCTGCCTTATACAATGGAGTAACTTGTGATAAGGCCCGTGGGAGGATGCGGTGGATTTTCTTAATTCTTGGAACTGTGGATAGGAAGTACAAGCCTTTTCAAAGACTCAGTACCACGAGGACAGGTCTCACGGGAGGACGAGGAGCCATTTGGAAGCATTCTTCCCAGGAACGAAGCCAAGGAACTTTAGAAGCGCTAGTCCTTGCTGGGCGTAGGTGGAGCTGGAGGGGGGAATCTCTGTACAAGCTCAACCAGAGACATGATCTAGCCCTCTGAAAATGTAAATACCGTTTTGAGAGTTAATATTTAATCTGGAATGAGTACTGAACAAATTAATCTTTTTTACCCCAACTGCCTGCAGGAAGCTTCGGGCTAAAATGTGCTTTTTTTCTTTTTTGACAATGAAAACATTGGGCCCTAATGTATCTTGACACTAATTTCCCCAAACCATTCTTCCAGCGACGCAATCTCAACTGGAGATAAGCTGACGACTTTCAATACCTTCATTCTCAGGAAGCGGTTTGTGGAGTTGGGATCCCACTGGTTAGAGAATGCTGGCACTTGCTTATTAAGTGATGGTACCGGGGGACAAACGACCTTGTCTTTGTGCTACCAGTGAAGCAAAATGTGTGTGGAAGCATAGAGAAACCTGAGTGTGTGTTTACATGAATACCTGCTACCAATAATTTCAGCCTTCACTAAGAAATGGAGTTCAACATAAAAAAACGCAAAACAAAAACTCACAACTGGACCAATAGACAACGTCATGGTCAGAGGAGAAGTTATCAAAGGCTTCATTTTATCGGGCTCCAAAATCAACACTCATGGAAGCAGAAAAGAAAGTGTTGCTTTGGGAAAATCTTCTCCCCGAGATCTCTTCAAAGTGTTAAGAATCAAGGGTGTACATTTTGCGGACTCCGAAGCAAGTGAACCAAACTATGGTGGAATTTTCAATTCCTCATATGCGTGAGAGAGCTGATCCTCAACAAGGAGAACTAAGGATAGATTGATATATTTGAGCTATCGTGTGTGTGAAAAAAAGAAATAAAGACTGTATCATGGTTTGCCAGAAGAACAAGCAAATCTGTCTTGGAGGAAGTACAGCCAAAATACTCCTTAGAAATAAGGATGGTGTGTTAGGCAGGGTTCTCTAGAGAAACAAAACCAGGAAACTTATGATTATATATATAAGGATAGGTTTACACAGAGAAGGAATATTGGGGCTAATTAGTCCACACAGCAGTACAAAGGGCCCAATTTAATGGACCAGTTAATATACTGTTAATATACTGAATATCCTTCAGCTCACTGGGGCTGCAGGTCCAAGGTCAATGAAGCAGACAGCAAAGTCTGCCCTCAGACAAGACAGGCAAAGTCTGCCCACAGGAACAGACAGCAGGGTGAGACAAAATCAGTCAGTAGCAAGGGAGTTTAGTGAAGCAGGCCCCAATGGGGTCTGGAGAAGTATGCACGGCAAAACAATGTGCTTACCAACAACATGGCGATGCAGGTCTCAATGAAACCTCAGCGATGCATGGCAAGGCAACATGATCTACGGGTTGGCTTGACCATAGTAGCGCAGCACACCACTGGGGGAAGGACTCACTCAGGCAGCAGAGTACTGGTCCAATCACTATGGAGAAAGAGAGAAAGGGGAGGGTCTTGGAAAGCCATTTATCTCATTGCCCTCCAATGAAGCTGTGACCTAATTAAACTCCACCCACATGTTCCTATGGAGGCCTGGTTGGCACAATAAACCTATCACAGTCCACCTCGTGTCAACTTGACACTAGTACACAATTCTTTAGCCAGATATAATTTTCAGATATAATGAAAGTATGCTTACATATAACATATAAGTAGCATACCTATAAATGAAAACACAGTGAATCTCTTTGTATCTGGTATATTACACAGGAACAAGGTAAAGATATTCAATAAGCACATGTAAAGAAGAAATACTGACAATCACAGACCTCGCCTTTGCTATTAATCACATGGTGGTAACTGATAGGCAGAACTGCCTTACCCACTACCTGTTCTGTATTACCTTTGCCCTTGGGCAGCACCTCAGCTGACTGTAGTTATTTGCCTGATGGGGTGACCCAGACCTTCATTCCTGAGGGTTCTGGTTCAGTAGACCTCCTGTCAGGATTGGGTTGCTGTAGTTTATCATTTACTTTAATCACAGGGCATGGTAGCATGAAGAGACAGCCTACAGGATCTCCTGGATTCCAGACATATTCTTCTTTGCCCCCATTATGTAGCACTAGTCCAATTTATCCTTGGTAACCGAGATTAATCACACCACTCAGTACAGTGACACCCTTCCTTATCTGTTGATCCAAAGGCATGCGAAGCCCAAAGTGGCCAGGGGGCATTCTCCGCTGTGCTGTGTTTTCAGGGGGGAGAGTTCTTTCCTTTGGGACCAGGACCTCTAGTCCTGAAGTATATAGGGTTGCTGGGACAGGAAGCAAAGATGCTGCAAGGGATCACTAGGAGTAATAGTGAGTGGTGCCACTCCAGCTTCCACACATGGCTTGGCTCCTGGCCCCATGAATCCTAGCTATTGGAGACAAAGCGCCATGTATTGACCACTGGTTCAGAGCATTTACAGCCTCTTGGAGAACATTGCCCCAGCCACACAAGGTGTTGCCACCTAGCTGGCGCCATTTAACTATCACAGATGGTGAAACTTTTTCTCACACATTTGACGTGGTATCAGGAGAGACGAGTCTGGAGGAAGACCCTCAAGGAGATGGATGTGCACCGGGCTGCAACAATGGGCTCAAGTATAGGAACGGCTGTGAGGCTGGGGCTGGACTGGGCAGTGTTCTGTCCTGTGGTTTGTGGGGTATCATGAGCCGGTGTTGACTTGGTGGCTCTTGAGAGCAACTACCTTGTTCCAGGGCTACTGGGAAAGAAATGGAAGGTATCTCTCTCCATGGTCAAACCTTTGATATTGGTTTACCATTTACTAATTTTAAAAATTCCTAAACAATTCCTAGGCCTTGCTCATGTCTTTTGAAACAGATACCCAACACCACAACACTTATGTCTCCACGGGCCTTAGGTTGCTTTAAAAGCAAAAATGATGTTTTATTTTTAATTTTTAAAATTCAATTCTTTGGATTAGCCATAGACTGTTCCTTACCACCACCACCCCTGCCCCGCCACCTCCCACCCCCCCATGGAAGAGACAAAATAAAACCACCGTCCTCCCTCCATCTGAAATACATTTCTCCTTCCAGGAACTTCAGAAAGGTCTGCTGGCATCGAGTGATACCAGCAGGTGACCTGTGAGAATCACATGGGAGCCCAACTGCTGAGGAGCCAGGAGGTACTGCTGCCTGTCCTGGAGGCCCAGACCTGGAGGAGAGAGCAGGGAGGCTCCGTGCTGGGCTGAGCCCTGGACAGCGGTGGTGCCTTCCTGCTGACCCCAACACACATGGTGGCCTTTCCGGCTGGCCTGGCTCTTTATAGGGTTGTGTTTTCCTTGTGAAAAAGTGGGAGGTAGCCAGGTTGCTTCTTTCCCTCTTTGGTCGGATGGAGTATTGCAAAGCCCTGGATTTGTACAGCCGTCAAGGAGAAAAGTCTGCTGAAATGGGCTGAACAACAGTAGTC
Source organism: Tenrec ecaudatus (assembly GCF_050624435.1). Classification (NCBI taxonomy): domain Eukaryota; kingdom Metazoa; phylum Chordata; class Mammalia; order Afrosoricida; family Tenrecidae; genus Tenrec; species Tenrec ecaudatus. The sequence goes on along the minus strand of NC_134541.1, from coordinate 2,372,809 downwards.
ACTCAGTTGGTGAGGCGGCTCTGGATGGGGACAATGAGGACGAACAGTGTCAGTCACATGTGCCTACACTCCAGGCTGACAGTGGTCTTGATGGGTCCCACTCTCTGATTTTTTGTCTCCCCTTTTCTCCACCCATTCTCTCCTCCTTCCCTCCCTTCCTCCCTTCCCCATCCTCTTCTTCTTCATCTTCCTTCTGTTTTCCATCCTCTTCCTATTCTTCCCTTTCTCTCGTTCTCCTCCCCCTCCTCCTACTCTCCCCCTCTCTCCATCTCTAACTCTGCCTCTCCCTGGACATCTGTATTATTCTCTGGGACTTGCCTCTCCCTGGACGTCTGCCCCAGCTTCTGGCCCAGCTTCTGGGATGAGGCAGGGGAGATAGTGAGGCAGCCGCCAACTTGGGCATTTCAAGGCAGCCCTCCCCTGGAGTGGCCAAAGACACAAGCCCCCATTGGTTCTGAGGACCAACTCTCCATATGGGGTCACTTGGGTGGTGCTGGGGCCCTGAGAGACAGGGCCTGCCACCAGAAAAAGTGGGGGCTGTAAAAAATCATGGAAAACCAGATGACCATAGTTACCACCAAGGGCGGTGTACTTCCATGAAATTGTGAATGAAGGACCAAATATGGGGCTGTCTAGCAGTTGTGCCCAAGAGGGCAGAGTGCATGTGAGCTTCATCTTCCGGAACAGGAATTGGACCTGAGGGAAGGACTTCAAGAATGCTTTTTTGGAAGCTGGCAGTCAGTAAGTAATGGCTCTCAGAGGTGTCCACTCAGACCCCTCAATCTGAGAATCCTTAGGGGGCAAAAGGGTCTCGGCTGAGGATGCTTCCGGGTGGCCCAGTGGGGATTTGGAAGAGGGCGAGCAATGGGGACACAGAGGAGGAAGGAAAGAAAGAAGGAAGCCATTCCTCCACTTGAAGGTGGAGATTGCAGCACGAGCCAAGGGATGCAGCACCCTCTACAGCCCTGGGTGTGCCTTGCAACCCCGACTTTAGGGCTACACTTGGCCCAGGACCTGAACAGGCTCAGGAGCAGTTTCCCCCTCTGGACCCTCGGGAGACACCAGCACTGCCATCAGCTTGCCCTGGGCCCAGGGGGCCTGGCGTCGGACACCTACCCTCCACCCTCCATCGCTGTGAGAGAGTAAATGCTTGTTGTCTGGGAGGCTAAGTAGGTGCGATGGTTCAGAGCATCCAGCAAATGAATATCCAAGGCCACATGGGCTCAGAGAGAGATGGAGAGAGGTGGAAAGACCTCATCCCCTGCCCCAGCCAGGGGGAGAGTCACTTGCCTGCTCTGAGACGGGCTTTTCTGATCTGTCAAATGGGGGTGGTGGGTGAATGGCTAGCGGATAGGAGGCACCCAGCCATCTGTCACTGGCTTGTGAAGTCGGAGCGTGTGGAGGGGAGATGAAGCCGGCAGTGGCCCCCATATGGCTCTCTCTTAGCAGACACGGGTGTCAGAACGGGCAGTCGCTTGACTGTGAGTTGCAGGCTAATTCGGTTTGTTGGCCTCTGGAGAGCTTTTACATTTTCATCTCTGTGAAATTGTCGAGTGCGGGCCATACTCCCTAATGGGTTGGCATTTCATTAGAAGGTAATACATCAGGCCACGCCTTATTTTTCTGGGAAGAAAGAGGATATGAGGGGCTGGGTGGGGTTGGGGTGGGCTGGGTAATTCATCATTTTAAAATTTGCCTATGAATAAATAGCAGTCAGATCCATACGCATCCACCGCAGGGCTGCCCAGAAAGCTGAAAACCCGGCATGTGTGTGGTACATACATACGTACACACATACCTTGGAGCGTGTTCCAGCTCATAGCGATCCTGCAGGACAGAATCAAACACCGCCCGGCCCGGCGCTGTCCTCACGATGGTTTGTGTGTTTGAGCCCTTTGCGGAGGTCACTGAGGGTCAGTCCTTCTTTCGCACTGGCCCTCGCTTTACCAAGCATGATGGCCTTCTGCATGGACCGGTCTCTCCTGATCACACATCAAAGTACCTGAGAGGAAGCCTGGCCGTCCAAGACAGATCCCTTTGTTCTTTGGGAAGAGCATGGAATTCTCACTACACGAGTTCGAGTGCATCACTTCTTCTTCTTCAGGATTCCTTACTCAGTGTCCATCTTTCACATGCCTGTAGAGTGATTGAAAACACCATGACTAGGCGTCCTGGTGGGGCGGTTGTTCTGCACGGGGCTGCAAGTAGAAGGGTCAGCAGTTCTAAGTCACTGGCAGCTCTGATGGAGAAAGGCTGGGCTTTCTACTCCTGTGGACAGTCACAGTCTCAGAATCCCACAGAAAACTGCTGTGGGTCAGCACTCACTCCATAGCAGGGAGTTAAGTTGGGTTTGTTAGGGTCACTGTGAGTCAGCATTGACTCTATAGCAGTGGTTGGGTTGGGTTTTAGGGGTCGCTGTGAGTCAGCATTGACTCCATAGCAGTGGTTGAGTTGGGTTTTAGGGGTCGCTGTGAGTCAGCATTGACTCCATAGCAGTGGTTGGGTTGGGTTTTAGGGGTGGCTGTGAGTCAGCATTGAGTCCATAGTTGTGAGGTAGGTTTTAGAGCTGGGTCACGGGCACCTTAGTTCCCACAGGAATGAAGCAAATCTTCGTCAAATTATTCTTTATAAGATGAAATTTTTAGGAGTCCAGGTGTGCCTGTCTTCCATCTCAGGCAGCTGGCGTTGTCCAAGGCTCTCAAGAATCCGCCCTTCAGTTCCCTGGTGGCATAGTGGTCACACACACATCAGGCTGCTAGCCACAAGGTTAGTAGTTTGAAACCACCAGCCACTCTGATGGAGAAAGAAGGGCGCTTTCCACTCCTGCATACAGTTAGTCTCAGAAACGCACAGGGGCAGATCTACCCTGTCACGTAGGGTCTCTGTTCACTGGGTCTCATCGCCTTGGTGACAGTGAGTTTAGAGCTCTGACTTTCCTTCCTTGCACTTGTTGTTGGTCCACTGGTTGGTGGCACTTTAAATGCCCATCTCCCCTCTCCCTGCCCACTGACCCCCATGTTTCCTGAAGCCATTGGCAAGTGTGGGGGTCCCGTGCTCAGTACTCCAGTACTTTTTGCTCATCGATTTATTGACAGAAGCTGATGTTTTCCCGGTCACTACACTGAGTGCTCAGTGCCCCCGGGTGGCCACCGCGGGCACCTCACTGTCTGCGATGGGGTCCTCTTTGAGCAATGGTCCTTCTTCATGTCCTGTCCCAGTGTCTATCCATGGGGCCTCGTGCCCAGGCAGCTGCTCAGAAGCACTGAGGAGCCTCCCAGGCCCACCGAGTCATAAACGTGTCCCATCATTTTAAGCCACAGTCTCCCAAACATTCTTTCCAGACAGGTGACGAGTCTGTCATTATTGCAAGGAGGTCATGACAGAAAGGCGACTCACAGGGGCAGCCAGGGAGGGAGGCAGCTGGTTGGCGACCAGGGGAGGTAGATGTGGAATGGGGCAGGCAAAAGGGACAGGGGAGAGAGCAGGTGAGAGCAGGGCTGGGCCCACTTTCATTAGAGGGGCATCACCTCATTAGAGGGGCATCAACTGAGGGGGATGCCACAGCCACTGCAGCCATCCAGGGGCAGTTAGAAAGTGATGCAAACAGGACAGCCCTTGGGGCTTGGGTGGGGGGGGCACACTGTGGCCCACTTGGCTGCAAACTCGGCCAGCAAAGAGCTCCTGTGCCTTCCGGGGGTTCCAGTGCTACCCTGAGGCTGAGGTGTGAGCAAGTCTGCGTGAGGGGAGACATGTGTCTCCAGAGGCCTCCTCCTGGCCCCCAGAACAGGGGCCTGGGGGCTGCAGGGCTGCTGCCGAGCAGAGGGGAAGGAAAGAAGTTATTCAAACACAGCACTTTCCAGGGTTCCCAGGCGCCCTGGCAGCTGTCACAGCCAGGCATTCTCTACTCACATGGGGTTATCCCCTCCCTCAAGGAAGACGGTCTCCTGCAGAAAGAAAGAAGCCCCTGCCGGAGCAGAGCTCCCCTCCTCACTGTCTCCTAGAGCAGATTGAGATGCAGCCAGGAGCTGCCCACTCTACATCAGGGCTTTAAAAATTTTATAGTGTTCAGCTTGGTATGTGAAGTCAATACTTTCGTTCCTCTGGGCAGGGAGAGAATTGTGTGTGGGGATGCTGTGGGGTCCTCACTCCACCAGGAGCGTCCCAGCTGTTCCATCTGGCCCTTCCACTCTCATCAGTCAGCTGGGTGGCACACGGTGTAGGCACCGGTGGCCCTGCCGCCCAGCCTCGGTCTTCTCTTCACATTGGAGCGGCCGCCAGGTACCAGGCCGGGGCTGAAGCCCCTGGGAGGGAGGAGCTGTCTAGGCCTGCAGCTGCTGCCTCTCCAGAGGTAATGCTGGACACTGATGAGCAGGGGAGCATCTTACACAGGGCGCATCTGTTGTGAACGTATAAAGCAGGGACACATTCCAGGCTGGGGGCTGGGCTTTAGGCCGGGGCTGAGAGGGTCCTCAGGAGCAGAGGGAACAAGGTCTGGAAAGAACTTCCGTTCTCTGCAGAGACACTGGGCCCCCAGGCTGAGCCCAGCGAGGAGGTGAGCACTGAGCCTGTAATGTACAGCAGAGCAGAGCTGGGTGGAGGGACCATCTCAGAGAAGAGGAGTCTGGAGACTTGGGGGCTGGGGGGTTGGGCTTGGCATCATGGCCTGTTGGGGTTAGAAACCCCTGTACAGCTCGGCGGGGGGTGTGGGGTGTGGTCAGAGCTGAACTGCTATAAAGAGCCCTGTGGATGTTACAGAGAGACTCCTCAGTCCAATCTAGCAGCCTCTCTGTGGGAGGGAGTTGCAGCCATCTGCTTCCCTAACAATTAAAACCCCACTGAACCCACTGCCATCAACTCAACCCAGTTCCAGCTGAGAGCCCCCCTAGAGAGAGCTCCTGAGGCTGCAGATCTTGATGAGAGCGGGCAGCCTCATCATCCTCCCATGTTGTAAGATGACAGCTGTGGGGACTCGGTGGGGCAGGACAGTGCCACTCTACACTACGGCATCGTTATGAGCCAGAGTCTGGGGTAAATTCGAAGACAATGGGTTTGGCTGGGTTAAGTCAACAAGCTTAGGTGGCTTCCTGCTAAATGGTTGGCTGCAACCCAAAAGGTCAATGGTTCCCAGTCACCCAGGGGCTCTAGGAGAGAAAGGCCTGGTGTGGTAGTTACATAATTTCATGTCAACTTGACAAATAGGTTATAGGTGTGGAGTTTAGCCTGTCAATCAGGTCACTGCCTGATCTATGCCTCCTTGTGGGGGTGGCCTTCTCATGTGGATTCTGGGAGTCTCTGCTCTTCCTCCCTGAAGGAAAGACACACACTCTCTCTGCTAGACCTTTCTGTTGAAGAGCCACATGGAGCCATGCTGGTGGCAACCAGAGCCTGGAGATGCATCCACCACCATTGGATCCACAGAACTTTCCACCCACCAGCCTGTGATCCTCCTGCATTCAGCATCACTGCTCATGCTGTGTGGGTCTGAAGGGGGATCTATGGACCAGTCTCAGACTTATGGGCTGATATTAAACTTAGGGACTTGATTTGGATGAGGCTGGTATGTTTCATGCATAATTGCTTCGTGATATAAAGTTCTCTCTTACACATATATGAGTGTCAATGAATTTGTTTGCCTAGTAAACTGGTCTAACATATGTGTCCATCTGTGTCCTAATAAGAACATCCAGGAGACCCCCATGGGCCAGTTCTGCTCTGTGTTGCGTGGTCACTTTGAGTTGGAATCAACTCCTTAGCAAGAACCACAGAAACCAACAGCCATGCTCTCACCTGGACAGTTGGGCAGGTAAGTCTGCTGGCTGGGAGGAGCAGAACACCTGGGAAACTCCTGACCCTTGACTGACCGACAGGAGTCCCCTCCTCTGACCCTGGGCTGTGCAGCTCTTGGATTGAGTCTATTGCTCTTTGGCATTGAATCAGACGGAGCCCCTGAGGCTTCGGTTGCCAGGGCACCCGCTCATCACACCCCCACATCAGATGTGTGTCCCTAACATTAATGAGTTCAAGGTTGTTCTCAGGGAAATCCTGGATTATCAAGACATGTCACTGTGCTTTCTCTACATTTCCAGATACCGCATACCTTCCATCCCCAGAATCGCCAACCATCTGCTTCTTGTAGAAAGGGGTGCCTGCTTGGTGCTCTGCAGTGGGAATCTGTGGAGCCCTGGTGGTGCCGTGGGCTAGGCGTTGCACTGTGAACCCAACTCTCTGCAGTTCAAACCTGCCAGCCGCTCCTCGGGAGGAAGTGGGGGCGATCTGCTGGGTAAGGATTGGCCGCCTGAGAAACCGCGCCTGCAGTCGCTGGGCAGCAGGATCGATTCAGTGGCATTGGGTGTCGTTGGGGGCAGAGCGACTCCAGGGGCCACCATGGTTAGGTGCTTGGCTGCTCACCGAAGAGAAGAGGAAGGAGGCTCCTTGGGGGAAAGATGGGGCTGTAAGGTGTAAGGTCTCAGGGGCTCCAGGGGGTGCTCAGCTCTGTCCTGCAGGAATGCCTCAGCAGCAGTGGGTAGAGAGAGTCATGGGGGTACAAGAGGGTGTCCTGCACTGTGCTGACCAAAAGGCTGACCAGTGGAAACCCCCCTCCCTCCCCACATCCCAGTGGCTCATGGTCCTGGCCATGGTCATTGGTCAAAGAAGGCCAGCCGAGGGGGCTTCCCAGGTGGTGGGAGGGAAGCAGTCCAGCTCTGTCATGGGGTGGGGGCGTCTCTGTGAGTGGAAACCAGGTCTTCGACACCCACAACAACACCGGAGTGGCATCTGTTGGGGAGATTGCCCGAGGAAGATCTTGGGCACTAAAGGGGCACGGCACCTGTGTAGGTTCAGAGGGGACCCCATGCACCTTGGTGAATGGTTTAGCTGCCAACCCCCAAACCAATCTCATTGTTGTGGAGTCGCTGTCCACTGAGTGGACCCCAAAGGACCCTACATAACACTTGGTGACCCTACGGGACAGAGTTGAACGGCCCCGTGAGTGAGGTTGTCTCTCTTCAGGGAGCAGAAAACCCCGTAGTTTTCCGGCCAAGTGTCTGGCTGTTTTGAACTGCTGACCTGGAAGTTTGCAGACTGACCCATGACCCGTAGGCACTATGCCATCAGGGCTCCTCCAGCTTCATCACAGTCCCGTGGACAGCACCTCCTTCTCTAGGTCTCTGAGGGGGGAGCCTGGGACCCACTCAAACGCCGGCTCCTGCAGAGGGTCGCACCAGTTCACCTCCAGAATCCAGTGGAACTGGAAGTCTTGATGGGAATTATCCAGCCGTTACCCTGCTCGCTGTCTTAGCTCTGCCCTCCAGCGCTCTTGACTGGCATCGCGGGGCTGGAGTGCTTTGTCAATTGGAACTCAAGCCTCCCAGTCTTAATTAGGGATGAGCCAAAGTACCTGAGTTTAATGGAGGAGGTTGGCAGGCAGGCTTCTCTCTTGCATGTAATGGCTTCATTACCAGTCGCCAGCCCCTGCAAGGCGGGAATTAAATATGCTCTGCGGAAAACCAGGAAGGTGGATGGGCATCTGTAAGCTCTCTGTGTTGTTTACAAAATTGGGTGGGGAAAGCCTAGATGTCAGCACACCCACCCTCCCTCCAACCCACTGTGCCCCCTGCCCACAGCAGCCACCCCTGCCAACTCACCAGGCTGACCGCGGGATGCAACCCAAGGAGGACTGTTGGATGAATGATTCATGCCCGGGCTCCATTGCACAAATAATTCAATATTCCGCTTTCAATAATCTTTTGCAGCTTTATCTGAACTCTTATCGTCTCGCTTTGTAAAGAAGGCTGCTAAGTAATTGTTAAGTATCTCTCTGACTCCCTGAATAAATTGCAGATACAGAAAAATAATGGGGATAAGACTCGCGACATATCCATTTGCCCGAGCCTGCCCTGGCTCCCCGGCGAGGGTGCGGCAGGCGGAGCTGCGCTGTGTCTTTCCTTTCCTCTTTCTCCCCTGTGTAGAGTCCATGCCCCCGCAATAGCCACCCACCACCCTAGAGGTCACTAACTCCAGGGGCTTCCTGTCCCTGAGAGAACCAGGGCATCACTCCAGGCCCCGGCCCGGGCCACCAGCTTCCTTCCCTCATCTAAGCTGAAGTTTGTTTCGAACTGGACTAAACCAGACCTTGACCTTGCCTTGCAAAGTAAACTACTTAAGCTCCAAACCTAACTCACTACCACCCAGTTGATTCTGACTCAGAGCGACCCAGAGGACGGGCTAGAACTGCCCCTGTGGTTTTCCCGATACTCGAACTTCCCGGGAGCAGAAAGGCTCCTCCCTCGAGTGGCTGGTGGTTTTGAACAGCTGATCTCCGGTGCTTTCAGGGCTCCCAGAGGAAACTGGTAGTTCAGGGTTTCCTGGGCAGCTGGCATCTCTTGGCACCGCCCAGGCCACCAGCAGCAGGAGATGCAGCTGGAGGAAGCGATTTCCAAACGCTCGCTTGGAAGCATACATAACACGGAGCACTGAGGAGGAGTTCAAACAGGGGAGGCGGGGGGAGGGAGTGATGCCCAAAGGATGCCCTGCTTCCCGCACAGGCCACCCAGGCAAAGGAGGCTTGGCTTTAGTTTTTGCCCAGCAGGGAAATTTTCCAGCAGAGGGGTTTGGCCATGGACCCTGCCTCTCCGGAGATGGAGTGTTGCCTGGACCTCTCAGGTGGGCAGCCCGGGTGTGTGGGTGGAGGAGGTCAGGGGGTCAGGGTGAAGACACTCTGGAACACAATGGATCGGCAGCCCGCTCAAGCTCTGGTTCCCTCACGTGGGCCTCGTTGTTGTCACGTGGGCCTCGTTGTTGTCACGTGGGCCTCGCTGTGTTGGTTCTCATTTGACATCGGCTTTGTGCTGGCTTCAGTGGTTTTGCCACTTGAAACTCCTTGTCTAAGATACGATTCTCAGGTGTTTGTGTGCACCGGAGGCTGGCATGTGCAGCGAGACCGGGGAGCATTGCAGGTAGCAAGGTCAAACGCGGTAGAGCAGGGTGCGTGGGCCACAATTAGGAGGACAGGTCTGGTGTTCTACTTCATGCATTTGGCCCGTGGACACCCTACACGTCCCAACAGAACCCAGTGTGCTGCAGGACTGGGAGAGGAGCCTGTTGGGTTTGAAGGTGCTGGGCACCCACAGTGTATGCATGGACAGAAGATCAGCCATGGGGAGGACCAGGCACGTGGCCACCCTGGGTCAGAGTCCACATGGTAGTGGCCTGTATCCATAACCAACATGTACCAGGGTGTTTGGGGCCTGAGAGATAGATGAGACGAAACTCTTTAATCCAGACATGTCGCCCTGCATGGCCTGTGACCCTACCTGTTCTGCAGCCCCCTCCTGCCTGTAGGAGCAGCTTCTCACTGGCCTCAACCTCAGTGGGACCCGTTGGCCAGAGTCTTTCCCTTGAATTGGCTCTGGTGGCCATGCATCCTCCCCCGGGCGGGGGGAGGGACGACTATGGGGCCCAGGAGGGTCTCAAGTCACAGATGTGGGATGCCATGACATGCGGTGACCCCATGTGGTTTGCTGGCTGTGTGTCTTGATGGGGCAGACAACCTCATCTCTCTCCTGTTCCAGACACATCGCTCCTTTATGCTCTCCTCCCTCCCTGACCCTGCGTCTCTGGATACCATGAGGCTGCCCCTCACAGCGGGGGCAACTTCATGTTTTGCATAACAGCCGGCAGCCCTGATACCAGGGGTGTGGAGGCTGAGAAGGGGAAGGGTCTACCGTGTTCAAAGAGCAGAGACATTGGCAGCAGCTGGCTTCAGAGGGGCGACAGGCCCTACGCCATCATTCTCCAAGCCCACAGACTTCCAGCACATGGGGACAAACACAAACTTGCCCTGCTGGGCCCTCTGCTGACAGCGCTCAGCAGGACTGAGAGGCCGCCATCCACCATTTCAGCAGGGCACATGGCCAAACAGGCACGTATAGAGCAGACCCCATAGCACAGCCCTTACGGCAGGGGGCCTCAAACTTTTTAATCAGAGGGCCAGTTCACTGTCCCTCAGACCCGTTGGAGGGTCGGACTATAGTTAAAAAAAAAACTATGAACAAATTCCTATGCATACTGCACATATCTTATTTTGAAGTTAAAAACAAAATGGGGCAAAAACACCTGGCGGGCTGGATAAATGTCCTCGGCAGCTGCATGTGGCCCGTGGGCCCTAGTTGGAGGACGCCTGCCTTAGGGGCTTGAAGGAGTGCGCTTTCTTCATGGCAACTCAAAGCCTCAAAGCAACAGGTCTGTCCCACCCAGCAATTATTCGGCCCCTGACATCCGATGAAAACGCTCTCACCCCAGTTCTGTCTGGGCAGCGCAAAGTCCCGGGTTGGTTGGCTGGATTGCAGGCGGAGGAAAGTTCCTGGTCTTTCCAGAATAGAGCCACCGAGACTGGGATATGTGGCTGCATCTCAGTGTAGACAAGCCGTCATGTGAGGGTGAGAGGGCACAGTGTCCCCAGAGAAGGTCTCGGAAGCAGGGCTCGCCTGCCTGGTGAAGCAGAACTGAATTTGAGCGGGTCCATGTCCATGCTGGTGAGCGACAATCGGTAACCCCACAGAATCTAGACCTGTGGTTCTCAACCTTCCTAATGCCATGACCCTTTAATACAATTCCTCATGTGGTGGTGACCCGCCACCATAAAATTATTTTCGTTGCTACTTCATCATTGTCATTTTGCTACTGTTATGAATTGGCAACCCCCTGTGAAAGAGTCATTTGACCCCAAAGGGATCGTGACCCACAGATTGAGAACCGCTGATCTAGGGGATAGACATAAATTAGGGCTGCTGCCCAGGGCCTCACGGAGCCTGACAGCTGAGTGTCACATAAACAGGACCGATGGTCCTGGGCCCTGAATTCTCCTGCACAACCTCATCTTTCCTGACTCTGACCAGCTGCCACCACTCCATGGGTGGGCTGTGTTCTTCTTTATGCCAGGACGGCTCTGTGGCAACCTGAGAAGACATGTCCCTCTCTTCCATGGAGGATGATGGGTGGGTTCGCCCTAAGCTCACGGCCAGCTCAACTGATGGATGGGTCCTTTCTTCTCTCCTCAGGTTAGCCTTTCACTTTCTCCAGAGGGTAACTCCTTCAGATTTCTCCAGCAGACCCCTCTGGGCCAGTGGGAGGCAGCTTTGGAGAGTGAGTGGTCGGTGGGTTCTGGTAACAGCATGGGGTCTGGCCCTGACTGGGTCATCTTCATGCCCCCTTGGCTCCACTCCCGGTTTCTCTGAGGGGAAGTCCAGGCACACCCCCAGGCTCTTCAGAGATCAGAGAAGCAGGTGGGACACCTCTTTGGGGAGAGCTTGTGAAAGAGCGGGAGAAAGTTCCGGGGCTTCCCTTGGAAGGACAGTGAGCAGCTAGGTGACCCGCTCCACGGAGAGGCAACAGCCCCGCCCTGCCTGTGCTGCACCTGCACGTGGCTCTCATGGGTCCTTCCCCAGGGCCCTTGACTTGACATCCAGGTGGGGGAGAATGAAGGTGGGCGCAGCCTTGGGCCTTGTGGTTGCTGTGATTCGGTCCAGTCACCGCCAGCTCATGGGCCTGCATGTGACTGAGCACAAACACCCCCTGGGGCATTGGTTAGTTGGTGGGTTGGTTGGTTAGTTGGTTGGTTGGTTAGTTGGTTGGTTGTTGGGTTGGTTGGTTGCTTGGTTGGTTGGTGGTTTGGTTGGTTGGTTAGTGGGTTGGTTGGTTAGTTGGTAGGTTGGTGGGTTAGTTGGTTGGTTATTGGTTGGTTGGTTGGTTAGTTGGTTGGTTGGTTAGTGGGTTGGTGGGTTGGTTGGTTGGTTGGTTAGTTGGTTGGTTGGTTAGTGGGTTGGTTGGTTAGTGGGTTGGTTGGTTGGTGGGTTAGTTGGTTGGTTGGTGGGTTGGTTGGTTAGTGGGTTGGTTGGTTGGTTGGTGGGTTGGTTGGTGGGTTGGTTGGTTCGTGGGTTGGTTGTTGGGTTGGTTGGTTGGTTGGTGGGTGGGTTGGTTGGTTGATGTACTGATGTATCTAGCAGGTTGTCTGTTTTCTGGCTGTAGTCTTCAGAGAAATACATCACCTCTGCCTTTGCTCGCAAAGCCACTGGATGGCTTTGAACCACCAACCTTTGAGTTATAACTAAGCACTTAACCATTTGGGATTCCAAAAGAAACAAAACAAAAGACAATTCCCCACCATTGAGTGGATTCCAACCCGAGTAGACCCAGTGGAACAGGGTAGAACTGTCCCGGGCGTCTCTGAGGCTGTGGCTCTTTAAGAGAGCAGGCAGTCTCTTCTTTCCCCTGAAGAACAGCTGGTGCCTTCTAACTGCTGATGGCAATCCAGCGTGTCACCCACGGCACCACTGGGCTCCCACCCTTGCAGATAGGCACTAAGGGCCAGGGGTGGGGGGCTTCAGCTCACACTGGTGATGGCTTGATGCAGCTGTACTGTCATCCCCCCACCCACCCTGTGTCTGCAGGAAGAACTCATTTGAAGAAAGTAGGGTCTCTTTCATGAGTAACCCCTCAGTCTGGAGAGAGAGAGAGAGAGAGAGAGAGAGAGAGAGAGAGAGAGAGAGAGAGAGAGAGAGAGAGAGAGAGAATTGCGGCTTAGTGATTCGGAATCCAGCCAGGTGGTCCAGCTTGTCCCCAGTCACGGGCACAGAGGGCGAGGCCCCACCAGTCTTTCTGATGCCGCTTTGCAGGCACTCATCCCAGTGATCCGAGTGCGATGCAGTGAGCTCAGCAGTTTGTTGGGGCGGCACTGGTGACAGGAGACATCAGGACAGCCCTGTAGGTAAGGCAGAAGCTCTGCTTCTCTTTGAGCTCCGGGTTCAGGCTCCTTCCCACCCCCACTGCCCTGGGCACGGGCACTGGAAATGGCATTCGGAATCAGCACAGCTGTCTCCTGCCAGTGTGAGGGGCAGAGTAGCAGGAACCCTGCTTCAGGATGAGCAAGCAGAGCCTTCCCCTCTGCAGGCAGCTGGACGCCAGGCTCAGCGGAGCTTGTAAGGCAGCGGAGAGTTTGCTCTGAGGCTCTCTGTGAACACTCGCCCGGCGCTCCCTCGCTCCCAAAGGTCAGTGTCTTCAGAATTGCTGACACGCTTACTCCGGCTTCATAGCTACGCCTCAAATCCCAGGACCGCAGGCCTGCAGTGACCTAGATAATTTGGGCTCCAATTCCAGCAAGGTATTCCTGAGAGATGGGGTGAAGGGTGTGTGTGTGTGACTAGGCAGAAATGGGGGGGCGGTGCGAGATGCAGATGTGCAGAGTGACCCAGGCTGAGGATGTAGACCAAGCAGCATGATTCCTGAGCCTCCTCAGGACCAACTGCAGCACAGAAGTGGAGGAGAAGCTGCCATATTTCCTGGAGGCTTGCTTTTCTTCCCCCAGAGGAAGGGAACTTCCCTCCTGCCCCCCAAATTTAAAATAACACAAACTCACTGCCATCGAGTCAACCCTGACTCCCAACGACCTTGTAGGGCAGCACAGAACTTCCCCTGTGGGTTTCAGAGGCTGTAACTCTTTACAGGAGCAAAAAGCCTCCTCTCTCTCCGTGGAGAGGCTGGTGGTTTTGAACAGCTAACCTTGCATTTCGCAGTCCACAAAGTAACCACTTCACCACCAGCCTCCCAAGGTGGCTGTTGACCACTGCTGGACAAGTGAGTCTGTTTAGGTGTATGTGTGTGTGGGGGGGGGAGGGGTGGAGGCTGGAGGGGCAGTGGGGCAGTGCGTGCTCACTGTCAGCTGGAGAAGGGCAGAGGGAACAAGATGAGACCGCCTGCTTCCCTCAAGATGCAAACTTTGGAAATCTGTGGGATAGCTCTGCTCTCTCCCCCCAGGCTCCCCGCTGGCCTCACAGAATAGGCTCAAGGGCAGTGGGTTTGGGTGTGAACAGGCTGGAAGGATGGAATGCTGGGGTGCGGGTGGTTTTCCTTCTTCCCCCGCAGCAGGCAGGCCTAGGAGATGACACTGTCTGGCTCTTGGCCATCACGACTACTGTGACTACAAAGGGATGGCAGGGGCTCAGAGACCTCAGGTCTGCTGGCTGCTCAGTGTGCTGCGCCTGCCGAACAGATGTGAACAGGTGTGAACAGGTGTGCAGCTTCTTGTTGCAAGTCGAAGTCAACTTCTCTGCATGAAAGTGAGGCTTGGATTGTGCCTTCTGAGACAAGATGGATTGTAGTGTCTCCGGAAAACATGGAGGACAACATGGAGAACCTCGTGGGGAGACCAGGGAAAGAGGGGGGAGGGGTAGACGTGGAAGAGCCTGAAAGACAGCGGGACACGTTCGACCCTCGCGAGAGCGGCCAGGATGTGCCACAGAGGCACCCAGGGAGCACATGCTGTGTGGATGAGAGCACTCGTGGCCTCTCATTTTGTTCTTGTTTGTACAAAGCGGCCCCATTGATGACTCAGGATAAAAAAAAGTGCAATAGAGAGAGGCCTGCCCCAGGGACTGCCAGTGAGCCCAGAGCCCAGACTGCTCCCTGGAGAAGAATTTTGGGGTGCTCTGGTGCTGCAGTGGGTATGTGCTAGGCTGCTAACCCTCGGATCAGCAGTTCTAAACCACCCTCCGCTCCATATGAGGAAGGTGAGCCTGCTCCTGTGAAGACGGACAGCTTCAGAAAGGCACAAGGTCACCGTGAATCAGAAGGGACTCAGTTACGAGTTGGGCCGGCAGACCCTCTCCCAGACTGCGGGAGAAAGGCGAGACGGCCTGCTTGGGTGAAGATTCACAGCCTCAGAGACCCACAAGGGCAGTTCGGCACTGTCCTCTGGGGCCACAGAGAGTCACACTGGACGAGGTGGCAGTGAGTCTGGTGTTCTGAGTCTGAGACACATCTAGAAGATGCGGCCTCCAGGAGGCCCTCGGGAGGACAGCCTCGAGCACATTCAGAGCAGGCCTGTCTTCCTGTGGGTCCGCTCTGCTCAGAGCCGTCAGCATGCTCTGAAGACACTCGTGCTAGGGTGCCTTCCATGAGCGACCGCTGTCCTGAACTACGCCAGGTAACGGGGAATTCTCTCAAAGGACAGCTGGCACCCCTGGGTGGTTCCACAGTGAACGTACTTGAGACTACTCATCAGAAGGTTGGTGATTCAGGTTTATGCATGGGTGCCCTAGGCCCATGGCTCTCATGTAAATTCTCACTCATAGACACTCTCTCATAGGTTCCCTGGGCTGTGACTCTACCAGAGCAGACAGTCTCATTGTCCCTCAGAGTGCCTGGTGGGTTTGAACCACCCATCTTGAGATCTTGAGGTGGATAGCAGCCCTACGTTTAGCCGCAGCGCCACCAGGGACACTGTGGCCTCCACAGCCCCACGGAACGCACATCTTCTCTCGATGCCGGGGCTGCTATGAGCTGGAATCCACGGGGAGCCCACTAACAAGGATGTGACTTATACCCAATAAGGAGGTTCTCTGCTCCCACAAAAGGTGACCGTCTCGGAACACCCACGGGCATGGCCACTTTCTCTGACAGGGTCACTGGGTATCGAAATCAGCCCGATGGCTGTGAGCTTTGGACCATCAGTATGAAGTAGGCATGCTAGGGTTACAAGTTGGGAAGTTAACTGCAGGTCAGCAGTTCAAAACCACCAGCTGCTCTGAGGGACCAAGAAGAGGCTTCCTACTTCCTCAAAGAGTTACAGTCTCAGAAACCCACAGGGGCCGTTCTACCCTGTCCCATGTGACAGATTTGATCAATGGCAGGCAGTGAGTTTGGAGAGATTGTAGGCCAAGTCCCCATTGTTGACCAGCAAACACACCACAGTGCCTCCCTAAGGAGGGCCCTGCAGCCAGACTTCTTCAAGGACAGAGGAGAGGAGAGGGGAGAGGCTTCCCTCACAGGGTGCCGCCCACCATCTCAGAAGAGCCCGCTGCTGTGAGCTCCTGGAGAGAAAGAGCGTGTCAAACCGGTTCATCAGTTTGTACGAAGTCAGCGTCCCTCTTCAGAGCTTGTCCCTCTGGTCAGCTGCCCGGGAGAAGCCAACCCTGGGCTCTGCAGGAGACCCTCTCTCATAGGTCTGGGGCCTGCTGCGCAGGGCCTGCTCAGGCAGGCATCCCTCTGGGCTTTCCTCTAGGTCAGCCTTCCATCCTGACCTCACCCCCAACTCTCCCTACCCACCAGCTCCCCCTTCCCCATGGTTGCAGTCTCTAGCTCAAAGGCCAGGCAGCCCGTGTCAATCAAGTCCGCATACAGATCCCTTGCTGGTGAGAGCAGCTTTGCTCACAAGCAACCAAAGAGAGTCTGAGAGCTTGAGGGAGTCCCTTTGTTTGCCTGACCCCTCACATTCCCTCCTACCTTCCTGCATAGACACACAGGCCTTCTGTGTACACACACACACACACACACACACACACACACACACACACACACACCTCAGCTAAACAAGCAACTGTAATGCTTACTTGTCTGGGCAAACCTGAGAGCCGTGTGGGGAAGCCTCTTGTCAATAATGCTCCCAGTCAGATCAGCCTTCACTCTCTTGTTTCTCACTGTGACGGGTGCCCTAAGCGGGACCTCCTTTATTCACTCAACAGCATGGAATCACAGATCAAGGGGCTTTGTCTCCATCCCAGGAGACCCTTATCAGTGTTCAGAGATGAGGGGGGTGGCCTGTCATCACTGGGGGAAAGGGTCTGCAAGTGGTGTCCAATGGAGGAATGAGGCAAAACATTCCCTCCCCCTCACCCCCTGCTCTTCTCAGAGAATGACCTGCCCCCAGTGTCAACAGTACCGAGTCCCTAGGTAGAAATGGCATAAAGGTACAATAACAACAGCTAGCTGGTAGCAGGGACTCGAGCCCAGAATCTGACTGCCTCCACCCCAGGCTGTCTACTCCCATAAAGAGATAGTCTCAGCCACCCAAAGAGGCAGTTCTACCTCATCCTGTAGGGTCACTATGTGACCGAAATGACTCTTCAGCAGTGAGCTTCGAGTTTGGGGTTGAGACATTACTTTGGGGAAGGAGGCACACGCTCCCACTCGCAGGTGGATACACCTGCCTTTTGTAAGTCTGGTCTTCTTGAGGACAATGGTGATGCAAAGGTGTGGCAGTTACACAATCCCCTGTCAACTTGTGAAGGGGCGGAGTCTAGCTTGTCAATCAGGTAGGTCATAGCTAATGAGGCCTCTGTGTGGGCATGGCCTTCTCCTGAGGATTCTGGGAACTCCTGTCTTCCTTCTGGGAGGCGGGACACACTCTTTCTCTCTGAAACATTGCTGTTGACAAGCCCCATGCTACATTGATGGACCAATAGCCCTGAAGATGCTTCCACCGCCACTGGGTCCACAAGACTTTCCACCCACTGGCCTGTGATCTTCCTGCACTTGGTGTCATTGCACGTGTTGTA
The DNA here is from genome assembly GCF_050624435.1 of Tenrec ecaudatus. NCBI lineage: Eukaryota > Metazoa > Chordata > Mammalia > Afrosoricida > Tenrecidae > Tenrec > Tenrec ecaudatus. The sequence continues at coordinate 2,355,482 of NC_134541.1, read as the reverse complement.
TGAATCTGAAGAGGAGTGTATAGACTGGTACCAGACATATGGGCTCATATCGGACTTATGGACTTGATCTGGACTGGGCTGGGGTTTTCCTTCATATACAATTACTCTTTATATAAAGCTCTTTCTTATACACACATGACTGTCTATGAATGTGTTTCTCTAGTCAAGACTAACATAGAAGGTAATGGAAATGATGCCTTTTAATTAAAAGGGCAGCTAGTCACTTCCTAAGGAGCCCTGGTGGTGCACTGGGTTCCGAGTGGCTGCTAACTAAAAGGTAAGCAGTTCAATACCCTCCATCTCTCCACCAGAACAAGATGAGACTTTCTACTCCTGGAAAGAGTTAGTCTTAACAACCCACAGAGACAGCTCTCCTCTGTTCTATTAGTTGGCGTCCACTCAATGACAGTGAGAGTCACCTCTTACAGTCTCCCTGTGGGCTCACCCTCTGAGAGCAGCCATGAGGACAAAGGGCAGTCCCACCCATTATGGTGTTGAGTTCCAGGCAAGGGGCATGATCTGATCATTTGTGTAGCAATTGCCACCTACTATCGAGTTATTGCATCGGAAAGGCACTCGCTACTAATAATTCTCCATTTGTGACATCACTTGCCTCCCCTGAGAAACGCAAGGGTTTCAATTACTGGAGGACAACCAGCCCTTGCTGGGTGGGTGGGGCGGAGGGGGCGCCATGAACTTGGAGAGGCGGGGCCAGCCTGTCCAAGTGTGAAGGGGCTGGCTAGAGTGGGACAGCATCAGGATGGCATTCGGATGAGAGAAAGAGATCCATCACTGTAAGAAGCCCGTGTCTTCTTTGGCTGTGGAAGTATTAAATATAATTTACCACGGAATGCACAAGCTATATTTAGCTGGCTTGTGGAAAGGGCTGAAGAAGGATATGTTTAAATAAAGGTTTGGACAGCTTGTCGTATGCAAACCCATCGCACTCCCTGTACACAACATTTATACAAGATTCAAGCACACACGCGCGTGCACGCGCACGCACACATACACACAGCCCATCTGATGGTTGCCTTCCATGGCGGTTTCTACGCCGAGTTCTCCAGCAGAGACACTGACTGCTGCCGTTACCATTAACATGGATTTTAATGGGTGATATTTGTCTGTTCTGCTCAGTCGTTGCTGCGTGTGTGACGCTGCCATTTACAACAACAAGTGTAATAGCATCTTTGAGCTTTTTAATTAAAAATTAATTAGGAGATTTAAGAACAAACTCATTGGGGGGTTACTGTACAATAACATGTTTACAAAATTAGGTCTGGGCTCTTTGTTCCAGCTAAGTGTTTCAATCAATTCTGTGTCTATTAAATGTAATTACGTATGATGCTGCCTCAAAAATTATAATGTAACATTTTAAAAAGCAGCTGGGAGAAGTCTATCATTTTAAGTTTGAAATAAGGTAATGATTAAGATGCAAATAAAGACGACTGTGCCTGGGGGGCTGGGGGGCTGGGGGCCGGGGGCAGCGGGGACTCAGCCAAGGACACCTCCACCCGAGTCGGGTGACTGTGCCTCGTCACTGCACCTTGTCCTGGAGGTGGGGTTATGCCGTGGGGCATGCCCAGGGAAGGGGGATTGCCAGGGACAGAGCTGCGTAATAACTCAGGGAAATGGTGTTCTCGTACATTTCCTTGACCCCATTGGAGCATTTATTGCCTTTTTGCTGAGCGGTCTTAGTGATTCCATGGCGATTTGGATGTGCGTCCTTTGTAGGTGTGTGTGTTCAGACGCCCTTCGTCTCCGTGGAAATGGTGCTGTTGGAGACCCGGGCAACAGGCTCCACTACGCCTCCTGAGAACATGCACATTCCCACGTGGACCCACCAGAGCACCGGCCAGCTGGCCAGGCCCTGCATGTTCGGCGCGATGCCCACGATGGCAGCTTCCTGGGCTGTCTGGTTTCCATGCGTCCACACCCCAGGGTCCTGCCTCTGGAAGCCAGCTGTACCCCATGGACTCACCCAGCCCATGCCTGCCGGTGTTCTGTGGGGAGCAGCTTCAGTTGGGCTGGGATTCTGATTGTCACCAGACTCAAATTCCATGGGACTTCCTGTCATCCTCAGACGTGGCGACAGTCATGGACTTCGAGTCTGTCAAAGGCTTCTAGTTGTATGTGACACTCACTTTATTTGGAATAACTGGGTTCTGATTGGGCAGGGGTGTCATATCTGTCTGAAACAACCTCGCTCAATTCTACTTTGGGAGAAGCGTCTACCAAGGGTGTTCTAAAATTAATATCAAATAGTGTAAATCCATCCATGTCCATTGAACTATGGATTTTAAAGCATTGAGGAAAATCTAGCCTAGACTCAGCAATTACTCCATGGAACGTGACTCCCTATTTCTTGGTGTCACGTATTGCTGTATACAGGCTTCTCAAGAACCACATTAAAGATTAGTCCAGCAGAGAGTTAGGCTGGACGTATAGCGGATGGCCGTCTGCAGTAAGACTCAGGAAGAGGAGGAGAAATTGGTGTGGCTGGTTCAGGGTCTCCACCTACAATGGCTTCTTTGGCCATGAAACTGGAAGAATGGAATGATGCTGGGCTACCACGGCTGAACATGTTCCCCAGAGATTCTGCAGAGGAATCCTGATCAAAAGGGGGAGAAAACAGAACAGAATTCTATATTTTCATGGAATTGAGACTTTCTGGAGCCATGGAAATTGAATGAACCCCTCAAATTATTGCTGTGGATAACCTATAGATCTTAAGTCAGACATATCCTCTGGAATCTACTTTAACTAAAGGGTAACATACTTGACTAAACTCCTTTGCCTTGGACATAGTGTTCTCTTGAAGATCTACCTAAAGGGTATCCAGTTGAGAACAGCAACTCAGAAAATCTGAGAAGACACTTAGGGTGGACTGAGTCGTGTGTGTGTGTGTGTGTGTGTGTGTGATCAATTATGGGGAAAAAGGGGAGGAGATGGTGTCACAGTTTGAGGAATGTGATCAACTCACTGAATTGTGTGTCTAGAAATTGTTGGATTGGTAAACGTATTTCTATGTATACATTCTTTCTTTTTAAAAAATTTTATTGGAGGGCTCATACAGTTCTTATCACAATCCAGCCATCCATCCATTATTCCAAGAACTTTTGTACATTTGTTGCCATCACCACTCTCAAAACATTTGCTTTCTACTTGAGCCCTTAATATCAGCTCCTCATTTCCCCCCTCCCTCCCTGCTCCCCCTCCTTCAAGAACCCTTGATAATTTATAAATTATTATTTTGTCATATCTTAAACTGTCCAACATCTCCCTTCACCCAATTCTCTCTTGTCCATCCCCCAGAGAGGAAGTTATATGTACCTCCTTGTAATCAGTTCCCCCTTTCCACCCCACCTTCTCTCCACCGTCCAGGTATCCCCACTCTCACCACTGGTCCTGAAGGAGTTATCTGTCCCAGATTCCTTGTGTTTTCAGTTCCTATCTGTCCCAATGTACATCCTCTGGTCTAGCCAGATTTGTAAGGTAGAATTGGGATCATGATATTAGTGGGGAGGAAGCATTTAAGAACTAGAGGAAAGTTGTATGTTTCATTGTTGCTTCCCTGCACCCTCACTGGTTCATCTCCTCCCCACGACCCTTCTGTAAGGGGGTGTTGGGTTTCCACTCTGCACTCACCCTCATTTACAATGATATGATGTTTTGTTCTTTGATGCCTGCTACCTGATCCCTTTGACATCTCATGGTCACACAGGCTAGTGTGCTTCTTCCATGTGGGCTTTGGTGCTTCTGAGTTAGATGGCTTCTTATTTACCTGCAAGCCTTTAAGACCCCAGATGCTATATATTTTGATAGCTGGGCATCATCAGCTTTCTTCACCACTTTTGCTTATGCACACATTTGTCTTCAGTGATCGTGTTGGGAAGGTGTGCATCATGGAATGCCAGTTTAATAGAACAAAGTTTTCTTGCATTGAGTAAGTACTTGAGGGGAGGTCCAATGTCCATCTGCTGCTTTAATACTAAACCTATAAATGTATGCACATAGATCTATTACCCCACCATCCTATATAAATATACTTACATATGTACATGCCCATATTTAGACCTCTATAAATACCCATTGTCTCCTAGTTCTTTCCTCTATTTCCTTTTACTTTCCTCCTGTCCCACTATCATGCTCAGCCTTCATTTGGGTTTCAGTAATTTCTCTTGGTTACATTTCCCTTGCTGAATCCTTACGAGGCCCCTCACACCCTCCTTGCCACTAATTTTGGATCATTTGTTGTTCCCTTATCCCTGGGTTGGTTAACACCATCTTCTTACCCCTGCCTTCCTCCTCCTTTCCCATGTCCCCAGAACCATCGGTCCGGTTGTTTTCTCCTCCAGGCTGTTCATCCAGCCTATCTTATCTAGATAGACCTGCAGAGATAATAATATGCCACCCCCAAAAGGCATAGCAAGACAAAGGGACAAAAGAGAACACAATGATGACAACAAAAAAGAAAACCAGTGACCCATAAAAGAATAAATTAATTAAGTAAAATAAAATTTTTGTAAAAGAAAGAAAACCCTGTAAATAGATCAAAGTCTGTTTTTTGACATAGAGGTGTGTCCTCCAGTCAAGTCTGATGGGGTGTCATGCTCTGGCCCCGGAGTCTATCCTTTGCACTCCCTCGGGAGCTCCCTGATCTGCTCCCCCCTGCCCCCCGCCTCTGCCCATTGCTCTGCTGCACACCTTAGTGTTTTGCCTAGGTATCGCGGGGTCAATCGAGGCCACTCCCGACATTGAGTCTCCAATGTTGTCCCCCGTAAGGCCATGGGTCAGCGAGGGACGTCGTGTCTCACAGTGGGATCAGCCATATGGTCCACTCTGTGCATTGGCTGTTTGGAGCAGGGATATCGCCCGCCAGGTTTGGCGGGTCAGGATGGCTTCACTCTCTCTCCCTCCCCCTCATTTGCTCTGGTGTACTCTGATCAGACACGTCCCTCTCTATGTATACTTTCAATAACAACAAAACAAAACAAGAAAAACAAACTGTTCTCAAGTCATCTAAATGAGTTCTTGGATTTAGGGAACAAATGTAAATGGAGCTGAAGAAGTGTTTGCTCTGGTGTGCCAGCGCTGCTACAGACACCTCAAGGGAGGGCATGGGAACACACAGCTCTCCTCTCCGTGTTTAGGAGGCGGGGAGTCTAAGTTCAAGGTGCTGGCTCTAGGGGAAGGGGAGGTTTTCTCTCTCTGTGTCAGCTCTGGAGGAAGGTCTTAATCTCCCAATAGCATCTGTGTGTCTGTCATTCTTTGGATATTTCCATGTGTCTTGGCATGAGTTTTGCTTGGGTCTAGCAGGTTCTCAGCACAGGGACATGAGTTCTGCTCTGAGCTGGTGTGGTCCTTTCATCTCTCTTGAAAAATAAGAGGTGTGACTTGAACTAGGGGGTGATGAAGAGATCACGACGATCAAAGCTTCATTAACGGAGTGTGATCACATAACTGCGGGAATCAGGATGGAGCCAAGTGGACACGTTTTGTTTGCTTGCTTGTTTGGGCAGGGGAAGCACAATTCAACACTTGACAGGACTTGATTGTAAGCAACTCAGATGAAAACACAAATGATGCGCTCTAGGAAATACTGTCAGTGATTCGTAAGGTGGCCCCGGTGATGAGGACGGCATGGGTGTCAAGGCCACACTGAAGAGTCTGGGTAGAGCCCTCTCCTCAAATAGGAGATGCAGAAGTCATGCTTCCAAGTTAGTATTTACTATCATCCACGATTCAACTGCCAGCATGTGGCTCTGTCCGTCAACTGAGACACCCTGGTTGACATTGACACCGTGATCCATATGTTGGGCTGCCACAGGTGGGGTCAACAAAGTCATCAGCTGGTCCACAGGAAAAACAGAAGAGGCTTCCTACACCCGCATAGATGATAAGACTGGGAACCCCAGAAAGGCAGCTCTACCCTGTCCTATAGTGTTGTCATGAGTCGGAAAAAACATCTTGGCAATGCCTTTGGAGTTCAGTGTTTTAACAGATGCTTGCCTGTTCTTCATGCTCCAGAAGATGTGTACATTTCTGTTGGCCAACATACACGTCGGGAGAATTTCTCACTGGGCAAAAAACGAAGTAATCTCTATTTATATGCCTGGGTGTGTTTATTCAGCTTTCAAAACGTGGAAACCACATCAATGATGGGGAATTATTGGTGGAGGGGGAAGGAGCTGACCCCTGCTGAACTGGAAAAAAGGCCATGAGGAGAGTTGCATAACTGGAAGAATGCATTGAATTCATTGTATTGTTGATGCAGAAATTGTTGAATTGGCGCATGTTTTGCTGCGGACATGTTCAACAGTGATCACACACCAGCCAAGAGGAAAGCCAGCATTCCCTCAGGCGGTGCACTTGAGTGTGGATTGGGTTAAGAGTTTGACTGCTGACAGGAAGGGTGTTGGCTCAAACCTACCAGCTCCTCTGTGAGAGAGAAGAGGCTGTCTTTCCCCTTGCAGACTGACAACCTCAGAACCCCCAAGGAGAGGTCTAAGAGTCAGAATCTACTCAGTGGTATTGGGGTGGTGAGGAAATATATAATAAATCTGGGTGGGAAACAATTTCCACAAAGTCCCCCCTTTTGACCAGCCTGTGCTTTGCATGACAAGGTGAAGCACAAAGTCCGAGTAGGTGTGAGCGTATAGTTGAAGAGGTTACAGAGTGGTAGCTCTCAGCTTTGAGTGCAAGTTGGGACTGCCTGGAAAGTGTATTTGAAATGAAGTACCCCGTGGCTGTGCCCAGAAACCTGCATTGTGGACAGGCCTGTCAGGAGGTCTGGTGGAGGTCCTCTGAAGAGCCACAAAGACAGCCTGTGCCCCTGTGCTGTCGATGGGGGACGACTGTGCAGGTGTTTGTAATGTTAGTCCGTATGTCTTCATGGATTTAGAATCCATGTTCTTCTTCTTCTTATGATTGTTTAATCAAGATGTTATGAATTGAGGCATGCCCCACCTCCCCACCCCCACCACCAAATAGGTTGAAGTTCTTGTCCTGTTGCCCGGGGGCATGACGTCACATTTGGAAATGGAATCTTAGAGGGTGTTGTCGGTGAGGTGAGCATGAAGTCCTACTGCAGTAGCCTCTGTACTCGTCCAGCCCGAGGGCTGTCTTCATCAGACAGAAAACAAGGCACCAAGACAGAAAGCATGACTCAGCCTGAGGTGGTCAAGGGACACCTGGAGTTACCTGGAATCAGGAGGAGGCGTGGATTAGGGCTTCCCTCAGAACCTTAGATGGAATCACCGATGCAGGCACCCTGATCTTGGACTCCCCACAGCCAGCTCTGTGGTGAGGTTCAGGTTTTAAATTCTTCAAAGACCCCCTTTCCTGTTCTTGAGTCTGACAGCCCCAGCACAGGAAGGCACAGGGCAAAGGCGATGTGATGTTACCAAGCTGTGGCAGGAAATTCCACAGCTGAGACCGGGAGAGAAGCTGGGGGAATTCTGAGACCAAAGAAGGGCACCTGGATGTAAGTGCACGCCAGAATAGACTCTTTATCGCGGAATAACTAAGGCAGATGGAGGAAAGGATGAAGTCAAAGAGCTGAACAGAAAATTTCCAAGGGCAGCTTGGAAAGCAAAGTAAAATATTATTTAAAATGTGCAAAGTTTAGAGTTAGCAAACCAAGAAAGGAAGTATCGAAAGAAGCTGGGAAGAATACACAAAAACCAAGTTGTGATCCCCATATTTCCGGAGGTAGCAGATGAACAAGAACCAACGGCACCTAAGGAAGAAACCCAAGCTGCTCTGAAAGCGTTAGCCACAAACACGGCTCCAGGCAGGAGTGGAATAGCAATCGAAAGGTTTCAACAAGCGGATGAAGCCCTGGACGCTCTTACTCTTCCACTAGGAAATTTGGAAATCAGCCACTTGGGCAACTGACTGAAAGAGACCCATCTTTGTGCCCATTCTAAAGAAAGGTGACAGACTACAGAGCAGGATGCTCAAACTACAGAACAGGATCACTGATGTTGCATGCAAGTAACATTTTGCTGAGGACTATCCAACAACAGTTTCAGCGGGGCACCAGCAGGGAGCTGCCAGAGGTTCAGGCCTGATTCAGAGGAGGCCATGGAACAAGGAATATCATTGCTGATGTCAGATGGATCTTGGCTCCAAGCAGAGGATACCAGAAAGATGTTTACTTGTGTTGCATTGGCTATATAGAGGCATTTAGTTTTATGGATCATAACAAACTGGGGATAACCCTGAGATAAATGGGGATTCGAGAATCTTTAATTGGGGTCCCATGGAACTTGGGCGTGGTTCACGACACAGTTGTGTGAACAGAACAAGGGAATGTTGTGTGGTTTAAAATCAGGAAAAGTGTGGGTCAGGGTTATATCTGCTCACCATACGTATTTGATCTGTGTATTGAGCAGCTCATCAGAGAGGCTGGATTATATGAAGAAGAATGTGGAGTCATGTTTGGAGGAAGGCTTATTATAACCTGAGCAGATGCAGATGACACAGCCTTGCTTGTTGAAAGTGAGGAGGACTTGAAGCCCTTGCTGATGAAGATCAAGGATTTCAGCCTTCAGTGTGGACTATAACTCAATGCAAAGAAGACCTCAAATCTCAAAACTGGACTAATAGTCCATGATAAATGGAGAAAAGTTTGAAGCCATCAAGAATTGTGTCCTGCTTAAATGCACAATCAATACTTATGTAAGCAGCAGACAAGAAATCAAGACGTGTTGCATTAGGTAACTCTGCTGATCAAGACCTCTTTAGTGTATTGAAAATGAAGGATACTACTTGGAGGACTGAGGTGTGCCTGGTCCAAGGGATAGTACATTGACTTGCCTCACATACACAAATGCTTCCTCCCCGCCCCCACCCCCACTATCATGACCTTGCAAGTCTGGCTAGAGCACAGGATGTACACTGGTACAGATAGGAACTGGAAACACAGGGAATCCAGGGCAGATGATCCCTTCAGGACCAGTGGTGTGAGTGGTGATACTGGGAGGGTAGAGGGAAGGTGGGCTGGATAGGAGGAACCGACTACAAGGATCTACATGGTACCTCCTCCCTGGGGGACGGACAACAGAAAATTGGGTGAAGGGAGACATCGGACAGGGCAAGATATGACAAAATAATAATTTATGAATTATCAAGGGTTCATGAGGGAGGGGGGAGCAGGGAGGGAGGGGAAAAATGAGGACCCGATGCCAGGGGCATAAGAAGAAAGCAAATGTTTTGAGAATGATGAGGGAAATGAATGTACAAATGTGCTTTACACAATGGATGTACGCATGGATTGTGGTAAGAGTTGTGTGAGGCCCTAATAAAATGATTAAAAAAGAATAAAGAAAGTTGGATGAGGAAGACCGAAGAAGCATCGATGCATTTGACCTGCGGGGCTGGAGAAGAATATCGGAAGTACCAGGAACAGCCCGAAGGACACACCTATCTGACTTGGATGACCACAGCCAGAGTGCTCCATAGAGGCAAATATGGCAGGACTTTAGCTCATGCACTTTGGACATGTTGTCAGGAACGACCAGTCCCTGGACTAGGGCATCGTGCTTGGTAAAGTGGAGGGACAATGAAGGCGAGGAAGGTCCTCGGTAAGATGGATTGACTCAGTGGCTGCAACAATGGGCTCAGACACAGGAAACGATTGTGGGGATGGTGTGATATTTCATTCTGGTGTGCGTACGGTTGCTGTGAGTCAGAACCTACACTTAGTAACAATGACAGCATCAGTCAAAATCGACTCTATGGCGACCTGTACATAACCCACTGCCAGTGAGTCGTTGTTGATGTGTATTGACCCCTCCAAGTTTTCTGAGACTGTAACTGTCTGGGTAGAAAGCCCAGTCTTCCTCCCAAGACACTGCTGGTGGTTTTGAACTGCCAACCATGGAGCTCTCAGGCCAACTTGTAACCACTACACCACCAGGGCTCTTAAAAAAATAAAAATGGGGCACACCCTTTGTCAAATGTCATGCTGTGGTGGTCTGTGTGTTACTGTAACCCTAGAAGCTATGGTACCAGTACTTTAAGCACCGGCAGGCTCACCCATGGTGGACATGTGGGTTTGCCAAAACTACACAACAGGAGGCCCCAGGTTAAGGTGGCCAATTGCATTGAGCTTCCGGGAGCACCAGTGCACAAGCCTGTCAGAGACTACCCTCCGGAAGGTAACCTGCCCTGGCCCGGCCACTTTCACTGCTTCTAGGGCTTTGGACACCTGGGGCTGACCCCAGGATGGAGCTGGTGAGCCCGAGCCCCGACGGAGCTCTGCCGACACCATTTCTCAGCAGCATCTCTGTGTAGCGTCCCTAGAATTCTGTAGACGCACGCGTGGATGGGGACCCATCTGGCTCTCCCACTGCAGCAGATGGAGTCTGCCTGGAAAATTCCTTGGTGCTGAGCTGAGCCCACGCTAGTAAATCACAGGAGCCAGAAGAATCCGGGACGGGAGAACTGGCGGCTGTGTGCAGAGGGTGGAGGCTGACCTCAGGATGGAGGGGAGGAAGCTGTGTCTGGGTCTGTCCTTAAGCTCAGAGGATGTGGTAGGTTGGCAGAGGTGCACTGGGTCCTGTCAGTGGCTTGGAAGCCTGCTCTACCCTATGCCAGGCATGGGTGGGTGGTCTTCACCAGACACAGTGACAGACACCAGGGCCCCACGCTGGGCTGTGTGAGAAACCCACGGGGACTTCCAGAAGAGCTGCCTAGACATAGGGTGCGTGTCATCCAGGGTCACTTGCCATCCAGGACCCTGTCCTGAAGGATGCAATATCATGGTGGGAACTGGTCCAGGGTAAGTGACGGCGTTGCCAGGGCGACATCGCAGGGCAGAATGGAGACGGATGCGCTAAAAGGCTGTGTGTGTGAAGGAGACCACTATGTTCCTTCATGGGGAGGAAACCTGGGCGCGGTGCCGCTGAGCCTGGACTCTGCCCTCCCACCCTGCTGGAGGTCAGGGTGATGCTGACCACTGTCCAGCCTGACCACCGGGCTGCTGTTCAGTGTGGTGGGGGATAGACAGGCAGGAGGGGAGGTCAGAAGGAGAGAGGAAGGAGAAGAGGGAGGGGTGTGATGGAGAGAGGGAGATGAGGGAGGGAGGGGAAGAGATGGGATGGAGACAGGTGGAGAGGAGAGAGGGGAGCAATAACCTTGTACTTAGAATGGGAGAATGGGGACGGGTCATAAGGGAGGGAGGGAGAGGACAGGAAGGGAGAAGGGAAGCAGAGAGATGAAGGACTGGTTATCGGTCCCTGGAAAGGGCCTCTGGCCATGATTGGCCTCTCTCTGAGTCCCCAGGTGGTGGCCCCTGGGGCCCGGGTGACACCCTCCTGCTCGCCTGCATGCGTTTCTCGGGCCCCAGCATCGCAGGGGTGTCCTTCCTGCCACTTAGTTGCCTGGATCCAGGGTGGGGCCTCACCCACAGCCACAGTCCTGAGGCCAATTCTGGAAAAAGCTGTGGCTCCCTGGAAGGGAAAGCGCTTCATTTTATGCGAATGACAGACCTGAGCTTTTGTCCCAATCATTTTATTGGGGGCTCTTATAGCTCTTATCACAATCCATATATACATCCATCGTGTCAAGCACAGACCTGATCATTTTAATAAAAGCATGCCATAATTAAACCAGGTTCGGCCTACAGGCTTCTAAAATGAGAAGAGAGGCGATTCCAGGTTTGAAGGAGGGGGTGGGGTGGGGTGGGGGGCGATAAACCCCCTGCTCGGCGGCCGTGTTCATGAAGTTTACATCATTTTCCCATCCCGTTTCAGCTGGCAGCTTCCTGATGGGCCGCGGGCATTTCTGGTGGCAGCAGCGGCCTCTGAGAGTCAGGCGGGGGCTCCCACATTTCCTCAGCAGACCCAGGCCAGCGATTAGACTGCCGTTAAGGAGAGAGTCCTTGTTGGACACCCCTGCTAATGGCAGTGGTGATGGTGGTCGGCCAGCTCATTCCCTGGCTCCCCACTATGCCAAACCCTATTTTCCTAATATAAATACCCTTTTCATTGCGATAAGCACATAAGTAAGAAAATACTTAGCATTTCAACAGCCATCAGGTGCAGGGCTCGGTGGCATTCATTATGTTGGTCATGCTGATCAGTCTGTGCCAAGGGCCCTTCTCAAAGACTTCTGTAATGGAGCTGGTCCCCCCAGCCCCCACCCTAGTCTCCTGCTACCTTTCCCCCTCCCTTCCTACTGGCCTGGTTGCTGCGGACACACTCCGATTTCTATGTCCTGATCATGGGAGGAAGACTTGGTGGTCAGCTTCCTTAGTCAGCGCCAGCCAGAGTTGGTTCTGACTCAACGTGGCCCTTCCTATGACACCAGAATGCAATGCTGCCCGGGCCAGTGCCATCCTCAGGGGCAGTCCTATGGCACAGTCCTCTCTGTCCTCTGGGGTCGCCGTGAGTGGACTTGCTGGCTGCGAGTATGCCCTCCCCTGTCATTGGATCCGAGCTCACAGTCCCCTTGCTCTGCCCACGGCTGCCTGGGCTCCTAAGGCAGGGCTCTCGGCTCACCCATCGGTGCTGCAGGGCAGGTGCTGGGTGGCTCATCACCAGGCGACTGGCAGTTCAAGCCCAAGAGGGAAGCCGTGCCCTGAGCAGGCCGCGCAGAGCCAGACACCATCAGCAGGCATGCTCACCTTACAAGGGGACTTCCTTCCGGAGCCCAGGGTGTGGATGTGGAGGCTTGGCCCCAAGACCCTGAGACCCGCGATGAACTCAATCGCTCCCTCCTTCTGGCTGTTCTAAGATGCATAGCCTGAGATGTACAGATTTCCCCCCCACTTTTACATTGGAAACTAGGAGAGGGGTTTCATTCAGAATCATCACCTTGGTATTCAATGGTTTTGACTAGTTATCAATGCCCCCCCCCTATTAACCCTCCCCCCTTCCTGATTCCTCTTCCCGTCTAGCCCACTTCTCTCGTGCATAGCCCCCAAGGCAAGCCTGGCCCCTGTCTTCTCTGTTGCTTCCCCTCCCCCCTTCCCTTCCTGCCCTCCCTCCCTTGGCAGCCACCAAAGTCTGTTCCCTTTTTCCTGAATGCCTGTCTCTTGGCTTTTAAATGCATTTCTTCAAAGCACAGGTATTGACTGAGCTTGATCCCAAGTTTATGAAGAAAAAGAGAGGCTCGAAGATGGTACCAGGGTGAGAGGAGGGAAGGAGGGAGGGTGGTGAGGGAAGTCCGGACCCTTCACCCCTCAGTTCTCTTTGATGCAAAGTGAGCAGTGAGCCGGACCCCCTATCAGAGACCCACCTGTCCCCGGCAGCCTGCCTCATTCTTCCTCAGGGTAAAACTTGAAATGGGCAACACCAGGGGCCCATTCTGCAGACTCAGGGCCTGAGGCTCAGCAGGGAAGAGAGGGTTGGGGCTCCAAGCCCAGGTTTGTTCTTCCTCTGGTGAGACTGGGGGCCACTTTCCTGGGCAGTTCCTCCTATCCAGCCGCCATGCCGGGTGACACTCAGCAAATGCCCGCTGTCCCCAGCCCTGATGGCACAACAGTTCTTAGAAAGGGGCCCTGGAAAGAAGGCCCGACAACCTCCTCCATGAAGGTGTGCAGCGCTGGAGGAGTGGGGGCTGACAGGACAGCATGGGCAGTGGCAGCATCCCAGGGACAAGCCAGTTGGAAAGCCCAAGATTGTCCCCTGGAGAAAAGCTGCAGCTTTTCTCAAAATCGCAAGTCTGAGCGGACTCAAATGGAAGCATGCTGACTGGGTTTGGGGCGCCGTCTGATGGGCACCAGGTCAGAGATGCCTCTGACCTTCCTCGGTCCTGTTTGCAGCGGCTTCTTCCAGGCCATTCGCTGCCCCAGCTCTGACAAGAAAGTGCTTTTTGTCAGCTCTCCCTGGGAGACGCATGCTGCTGCACCAGAGTGCCCTGCCCGTGACCTAGACCAGATGGAGCCAGGGAGATGATAGGGGGCCACGATGAACTCAGGGTGCCCCTCTCCCTGGTGACCAGTATTTAGGGGTTCTGAAGCTTTCTGCTAGGGGTGGGGTGGCACGAAGCCCCTGGGTGATTTGTCAAAAGTTCCTGATGGCCGCCCTTCATGAATTAATTATGATGTGCTAAACAGGGTGTTACGACAGCCTGTGGTAAAGCGCTCCCCAGGGCCTTACGGGGCAGGCATGGCCAGTGTTCCTCTCACCTCTGCTATGTGTGTTGGCTTTGAGAGCGTGACAGTAACCAAGACCAAACACTCTAAGGGGTCAGTCAGCCACCAGCCTCCAGCTCCTGCCCTGGGCTGTGCAGTAGGCTTGGCTGCTCACCCTGCCTGCCGGGGAAGTCAGGTCTGTAAAGGCCTCCACCCTAGAGGTCAGAGTGGAGACCCAGGCCTCCTGCGGACAATCACACAGTTCAAAGTTCTGAGGCAGCCGTCTACCCAGCACTCTTGCCAGGACAGCATACCCTGCAGTAGTGGCTAGTCTTGCTTTACCTGGATCCAAAGAGGGAGGAGAGGGTCAGGCACAGGGGGAGAACTTGGGCTAATCACCTCGATGAGCAACTGGCTCCTTTCCCCTGAGACCAGAAGAACCAGGCAGTACCCAGCTACCAAGACTGAAGCTTTCGGTCAAAGATTACACAGAAGAATCCCGATTGGAAGAAGGAGAATGCAGAACGGAGTTTCAGATTCTTCATGGAATCCAGAGCTTCTGGAATGAAGGAGGCTGATGAAACCCTGGAATGACTGCCCAGAGGTCATCTTTGGTCTCCAGACAAACATGTCCCCTGGTGTTTGTCAAAGCAAACAGCTGTGAAGTTTACTTAGTGAGCAGGTCTGTCTTCAGCGTCCTGCTCTTTGGCAGCGTGATCTACTTGGGATTAAACTGCCCACAGCCCCTCAACAGGAAGATTCGCACAGGTGCGTTCATGCCGATGGTGAGGAACAATTGGGAAGGGGAAGGTGAACATGGTCACTGTCTCAGAATTGTTGGAATGGTCAGACTGGTGTGTGTTTCTCTGTGCATTACTTTCAGCAAAACAAACAAACAAACAAACAAGCAAACAGAAAACACCATACACTTTCCCTTTTCTGCTCTGAGTGGAGGTAAGTAGGAACATGGACATCTGGGGCCAAGGAGCTAGAGGCTGAACCCCATCAACGTCCACGCTGAAAAGCCACTGAAATGCAGCCCTCTCCTCAACACACCCTGCCCCTGCCACATCTGCCCTCCAGCACAGGTGCCCCTCTCAGGACTCTGGTCTCATGCTCACGTTGAGCAGAGAGAGATGAAGCTTTGGGCAAACCCACCTGTAGCTGTTTGGGACCAGGTCTTGTTTCTTAAAGGTGTGAAGCAGACCCTGTGGAAACAGGCTAGATGTGATAGTCTTCATTTCCCTTGGCTGCTCTCATGAGGTGTCCCAAGCTGGGCCTCACATGGCCTCATGGTTCTGGAGGAGGTAGGCGTCCAGAGTCAAGTTGTCAGCAGAAAGTGTCCATGGAGAACCTGTCCTTGTTCCTCCAGCTGCTGGTGGCTCAGGGTTCCTTGACTTGTGGCTGCATCACCCCAGTCCCTGGCTCTGCCTCCCCATAGCTGTCTTCGCTGTGGGCCTGTGTCATCTCCCCCTCTGTCTCTTCTAAGGATGCTTGTTCCTGGAGTCAGGTCCTCAGATCATCCAAGACGATGTCCTCATCTCCTGATGCAGAACTGATTTACAGCTGCAAAGATCTCTCCACAAATGAAGTCATGCTTACGAGTTCTGGGTCATGTTCATCTCCCACCCGCATGCTGAACTGTCTCTGGATGCGGTGCAAGGTCAAAGGGAACCGTAGCTGTTGTTCCTGTTAGTGTCTGTCCACGAGGCCCTGGTGGGCCACCCCATGCCCAGCGGGATTTGGACCAGTGTGACGCACAGGGATTCCACAGACAGCCTTTCTGAATGAGATCGCCAGACCATTCTTCCTAGTCTGCCGCGTCCCCGGAGCCCTCTGAAACCTCTCTAGCATCCCGGGAACAAGCCGACCTCCAAGAGGGGAGTCCAGGGCTGTGCGTGTGTGAGGTGACTGGCCAGCAATCAACCCGGCCTCCTGGGTGGAGGTGAGAATTCCACCCTAAACCACCCTGGGGGCCTGCCAAACTCCCCAGCTGTGGCCACCTTCCAGGGTCTTTTCAGCAGCCCCGAGGGTCCCTGCCCCGCCACCTGGCAGGCCCAGACCTCTCCCCAGGAGTCTTCCTCATTGTGTCTAGCTCCTCTGTGGCTGGAAGAGTCCTGCCACAACCAGACCGTAAGTCCTGGTTCTGAGCCTCCTTTACTGTCCACCCTTCTCATCCTGACCGCGGATCCCTTCCCAGCGTCTGATGTTCCCCCTGCCCCTGCCTGCTCCTCCTCTCCTCTCATTCCTCTCCCTTCGCCTCTCCCTCCCTCCCTCCCCTTCTCTTCTCCTGGGTCCTCCCCATCCCTCTCCCCTGCCTGCTCCTCCTCTCCTCTCATTCCTCTCTCTCGCCTCTCCCTCCCTCCCTCCCCTTCTCTTCTCCTGGGTCCTCCCCATCCCTCTCCCCTGCCTGCTCCTCCTCTCCTCTCATTCCTCTCTCTAGCCCCTCCCTCCCTCCCTCCCCTTCTCTTCTCCTGGGTCCTCCCCATCCCTCTCCCCTGCCTGCTCCTCCTCTCCTCTCATTCCTCTCTCTCGCCTCTCCCTCCCTCCCTCCCCTTCTCTTCTCCTGGATCCTCCCCATCCCTCTCCCCTGCCTGCTCCTCCTCTCCTCTCATTACTCTCTCTAGCCCCTCCCTCCCTCCCTCCCCTTCTCTTCTCCTGGGTCCTCCCCATCCCTCTCCCCTGCCTGCTCCTCCTCTCCTCTCATTCCTCTCTCTCGCCTCTGCCTCCCTCCCTCCCCTTCTCTTCTCCTGGGTCCTCCCCATCCCTCTCCCCTGCCTGCTCCTCCTCTCCTCTCATTCCTCTCTCTCGCCTCTGCCTCCCTCCCTCCCCTTCTCTTCTCCTGGGTCCTCCCCATCCCTCTCCCCTGCCTGCTCCTCCTCTCCTCTCATTCCTCTCTCTCGCCTCTGCCTCCCTCCCTCCCCTTCTCTTCTCCTGGGTCCTCCCCATCCCTCTCCCCTGCCTGCTCCTCCTCTCCTCTCATTCCTCTCTCTCGCCTCTCCCTCCCTCCCTCCCCTTCTCTTCTCCTGGGTCCTCCCCATCCCTCTCCCCTGCCTGCTCCTCCTCTCCTCTCATTCCTCTCTCTCGCCTCTCCCTCCCTCCCTCCCCTTCTCTTCTCCTGGGTCCTCCCCATCCCTCTCCCCTGCCTGCTCCTCCTCTCCTCTCATTCCTCTCTCTCGCCTCTCCCTCCCTCCCTCCCCTTCTCTTCTCCTGGGTCCTCCCCATCCCTCTCCCCTGCCTGCTCCTCCTCTCCTCTCATTCCTCTCTCTAGCCCCTCCCTCCCTCCCTCCCCTTCTCTTCTCCTGGGTCCTCCCCATCCCTCTCCCCTGCCTGCTCCTCCTCTCCTCTCATTCCTCTCTCTCGCCTCTCCCTCCCTCCCTCCCCTTCTCTTCTCCTGGGTCCTCCCCATCCCTCTCCCCTGCCTGCTCCTCCTCTCCTCTCATTCCTCTCTCTAGCCCCTCCCTCCCTCCCTCCCCTTCTCTTCTCCTGGGTCCTCCCCATCCCTCTCCCCTGCCTGCTCCTCCTCTCCTCTCATTCCTCTCTCTCGCCTCTGCCTCCCTCCCTCCCCTTCTCTTCTCCTGGGTCCTCCCCATCCCTCTCCCCTGCCTGCTCCTCCTCTCCTCTCATTCCTCTCTCTCGCCTCTCCCTCCCTCCCTCCCCTTCTCTTCTCCTGGGTCCTCCCCATCCCTCTCCCCTGCCTGCTCCTCCTCTCCTCTTATTCCTCTCTCTAGCCTCTGCCTCCCTCCCTCCCCTTCTCTTCTCCTGGGTCCTCCCCATCCCTCTCCCCTGCCTGCTCCTCCTCTCCTCTCATTCCTCTCTCTCGCCTCTGCCTCCCTCCCTCCCCTTCTCTTCTCCTGGGTCCTCCCCATCCCTCTCCCCTGCCTGCTCCTCCTCTCCTCTCATTCCTCTCTCTAGCCCCTCCCTCCCTCCCCTTCTCTTCTCCTGGGTCCTCCCCATCCCTCTCCCCTGCCTGCTCCTCCTCTCCTCTCATTCCTCTCTCTCGCCTCTGCCTCCCTCCCTCCCCTTCTCTTCTCCTGGGTCCTCCCCATCCCTCTCCCCTGCCTGCTGCTCCTCCTCTCCTCTTATTCCTCTCTCTCGCCTCTCCCTCCCTCCCTCCCCTTCTCTTCTCCTGGGTCCTCCCCATCCCTCTCCCCTGCCTGCTCCTCCTCTCCTCTCATTCCTCTCTCTCGCCTCTGCCTCCCTCCCTCCCCTTCTCTTCTCCTGGGTCCTCCCCATCCCTCTCCCCTGCCTGCTCCTCCTCTCCTCTTATTCCTCTCTCTAGCCTCTGCCTCCCTCCCTCCCCTTCTCTTCTCCTGGGTCCTCCCCATCCCTCTCCCCTGCCTGCTCCTCCTCTCCTCTCATTCCTCTCTCTCGCCTCTGCCTCCCTCCCTCCCCTTCTCTTCTCCTGGGTCCTCCCCATCCCTCTCCCCTGCCTGCTCCTCCTCTCCTCTCATTCCTCTCTCTAGCCCCTCCCTCCCTCCCTCCCCTTCTCTTCTCCTGGGTCCTCCCCATCCCTCTCCCCTGCCTGCTCCTCCTCTCCTCTCATTCCTCTCTCTAGCCCCTCCCTCCCTCCCTCCCCTTCTCTTCTCCTGGGTCCTCCCCATCCCTCTCCCCTGCCTGCTCCTCCTCTCCTCTCATTCCTCTCTCTCGCCTCTGCCTCCCTCCCTCCCCTTCTCTTCTCCTGGGTCCTCCCCATCCCTCTCCCCTGCCTGCTCCTCCTCTCCTCTTATTCCTCTCTCTCGCCTCTCCCTCCCTCCCTCCCCTTCTCTTCTCCTGGGTCCTCCCCATCCCTCTCCCCTGCCTGCTCCTCCTCTCCTCTCATTCCTCTCTCTCGCCTCTGCCTCCCTCCCTCCCCTTCTCTTCTCCTGGGTCCTCCCCATCCCTCTCCCCTGCCTGCTCCTCCTCTCCTCTTATTCCTCTCTCTCGCCTCTCCCTCCCTCCCTCCCCTTCTCTTCTCCTGGGTCCTCCCCATCCCTCTCCCCTTCTGCTCCTCCTCCTTCTGTATCTCCCTTTATTTGCCTCTGAAGCACAGTCACTCACCATTGCGCCACGTCTGCAGGCAGCCCTGGGGCACTGAGTGTGTATGGCTGCAGGCTGACTTCCCACCAGCCCTTCTGTGTAAACCCACTTGCCTGCCTGGAGCTTCCCGCCTAACCTGGTGCTGGCCCTGGTCAGGCACATCCCACACAGAGAGCCCAGTGCTTGGGGCAGACACAGAGGCAGGTCTCAGGTTGTGGGCATCTGGCTTACAGAGGGTTAGGAATCCGAATCCTCAGAAAACCCCACAGCCATCCAGCCTGCTCCTACTCACAGAAGGACACAGGAGGACAGAGTACCACTTCCCCCATGCAGTTCTGAGACGGTTTTTGTTTACCTGAACAGACAGTTTCTCAGCCTCATCTTTCTCCCAAGGAGGGCTGGGTGGGTTTGAACCACCAACCTTGTACTTAGGAGCCCAGCACTGAGCTGACTCAACCCCTCTCTTGCACGTATGTTGCTGTGGTTGAATGTCATCTAGTGACCGCACCCACAACTGTTCTGTCCAGCACCTTCCTCACAGGTAGTGTGTTGGAGCTTCCTGTTGCAGCCCCTGTCTTGCTTCCACTCTGCTACTCAAACCCACTGCCATCAAGTCAGCCCTACTCAGGAGCAGCCCTGTAGGACAAGGTAGGAGCAGCTGGTGGGTTGGAACTGCCGACCCTGTGGTTAGCAGCCTAAGGAGTAAACCCTCTTTGTGCCCAGAGTTCCTTAAGCAGGATTAAATTAGAACCTTTTGGTTCTTGGTCCAAATGGCCTACACATTCTCAAGACACGTGAGGAACAGGTCCATGCCTAACCTAAGGGCTGTCTGTACTTCATGTATTAAGACAAACTGTCTTTTCCTTCAAAGCTGACTTCAGGTGATAGTTTGAGGTTAAAGCTTACTGATGTCTCGGGGCACCGGTCCCAGATTGATCCAGCCCCATCCCTCCAGACTTCTGCATGCTCCCTCCCGGCCAGACACCATGTGGAGAGCAACACAGCCCTAGGCCTACGTTTGAGGTGCACACAAATCTAAACCGAGCTGCCATCCTGCCCTTCACCACTCACAGCATCCTTAGGTAGGGTTTCTGGGACTCCACATCTTTCTGGGAGCAGGCAACCTCATCCTCCTCCCAAGGAGTGGCTGGTGGCCTTGAACCACCCACCTTGAGGTTAACAGTCCAATGCCTTCCCTTAGAATATGGTCTTGGGAATGGCTAATACCACTGCATGGCTCTCTGGGGTTGGCTGGCAGGTGGCTTAAAGGTGCTTGGTCACTAATGGTAAGTCTGGAGGTTGGCACAGACCTCAGAAGCAAGGCCTGGCCACCTGAGCTCCCAGGGAAACCAGCCAATGAACACTCCGTGGCCCCCAGGCCTACCCTGAAACAGGGCACATGAGACACCAGGTGGCCACTTGCGTGTCCGAGTCCAGCTGACAGCAATGAGTGGGTGTGCCCTCAGCTGGCCCCTCCTTTCCCACCCTCGTGGGTGCCACCAGCCCACCATGTGCCCGGGCACATTTGCATGCGGCTGAGCTGTGTGCTTAGTGGCTATATTTGTTCCCAAACCTGTTTATACCAGTTGTACTTGCTGGCGTAATTATATCATGTAATTAAATATCACAGGAAACAATGAAGTCTGCGTGCAAACACCAAGAAGGCTGTTTTTATAAAAACAGTTGGGCTTTGGAAAGACTGAAAACAAGAAAAGGCAGAAGCGCACTAAACAATTCCTCGCAGCTCGTTTCCACGAGGCAGCAGCGAAGGGCTGACGGAGCGTCCAGACTCCAGCTCCGGAGCGCACCCACACAGATCTGGCATCCTTGGTAGAAGTCCAAGTGAAGAGAGGGGACATGGCATGGGGGAGGAGGGAGGGGGAAGGAGCCTGCAGAGACAAAGTTCTAGGGCAAAGGGTGTTTTCCCATCAAGGTGGCAACTGAGGAACAGCTTCTGCTCATATATTGTAGCTGAGATGCTTAAGACACGTATCCCTTCCTAGAACAGTGAACTTGACATGGGCCTTCTTATTCCCTGGCCCCCATGGGATTGGGGACAAGGGTGTCTGCTGAGCAAGGGCTATGGTGGGAGACCAGGAAGATTGAGGTCCGTCTGAGCTCCAGGTGTGCAGGACGGAGCCAGGATGAGGTCGCTTCTCAGGGTTCTTGGAGTGTTGGCTGAGATCCACCATAGACCAAGCCCTCCAATTCTGATCGTTGCTGCTATCATCGCCATGGTTGCTATCAGGAGATGGAAGAAGGATGTAGGAGAAGTGGCTTATCTTCATCTACATCATTACATATTTCTATTCTCATCCAGGGAGCCGGTGGTGAGCACAGGTTAGCAGTTGGAAACTACCCGCTGCATCATGGGAGAGAGGAGGCTGTCTGCCCCTGAAAAGATTTATAAGGCTGGAAACCCACAGTGGCAGTGCTACCCAGTGGGCTAGGGTCACTCTGAGTTGGAATCAGCTCAGTGGTATTGAGCATATTCATCTGTGATTCTATGTTTATACGCACCTACATCAACGAAATACTACAATGAATGCCGTGTGTCTTCCAGCCTATCCCCATGCAGTAGAACCGCCCCAGGGGATTCCTTGGTGGTCATCTTTACTGGAAGAAGCCCTGGTGGTGCTGTGGTGAAGACTGGGTTCCTAACTGCAATGTTGGTGGCTCGAATCTGCCAGAGGATCCTCCAGAGAAAACAGGGGCTATTTGCTCCCATAAATTAAGATTATACTCTCAGCGGACTTTACAGGGAAGCCTCTGCGAGTTGGCTCAACAGCCGTGGGTTTGCTGATCATTACAGGAGCAGTTTGTCAATGTGGTCACACCTGGAGCCATTGGGTGCGTTCCATCTGGTCCCCTTGCAGCTGACAGTCCAGGGCTCCCCCATGTTGCCACCAGGGCCTCCTTATCAATAAATACATAAACATCGCATATAAGTAACCAACAGGATTTCCTTCTAGAAATAATTGGGATGGTCACATTTTAGATTTCACCCACCTCCACTAAAGGAAACAAAGACTCTCACGACTAGATTAATACAGGACAGTGTGATCGATGAAGCCATTGACGTTGCCAAGTGTTTCCTTTGACTTGGATCTGCAGCCAAGGTCCACGGAAGCAGCGGTCAAGAGCTCCCAGGGCATGTTGCCCTGGGCAAATCAATGGCACAAGCTCTCTTGAAATCGTTGAAGTACCAAGGTGTCACTTTGGGGGCCAAGGTCCATCTGGCCTGAGCCATGGCGGTTTTTAATAGCCTCGTCTGCATGCACAGGCCAGAGCGCACATGCAGAAGATTGCAGACGACCCACTGCAGTTGGATTGTGGCACTGGCAAAGAACAGGGAACGTGCTGTGGGGTGCCAAAGGGACAGACACAGTCTGTCTTGGAAGAAATACAGCCAGAAGGTTTCTCAGAGGCAAGGCTGGCGAGGCAGCACCACGCGTGCTTTGGATATGTTATCAGGAGGGACCAGTTCCTGGGGGAGAACATCATCCTGCGAAAAGTTGAGGGTCATTGAGAAAGAGGGGGCGCTTGAATAAGGTGAGCCGACACAGTGGCTGTGCCAATGGGCTCAAACAGTGGGAGATCGGTACAGGACAGAACTGCCCCTCTTGCTGTCCAGTAGGTCCCTGTGAGTCTGCGCCGAGGGACCAGCACTGACCAGCAAGGACACACTGGACCATGGAAGTCGAAACGTGTTGTCACTCGGGTCAGCAGAGACTTATTCCAGACGAAGTGTGTTGAAACTTGTCTGCACTCCGCAGACGGCGACAGACACGTTTCTCCAGGGATTTCCATGCCGGCGTCTTCTTAGGGTGCCTTCCAAAGAAGAATGAGTGGGAGAAGCATTGGGCCCACATCAAGTAGCTCAAAGAGCTCGTCTCTCTCTCCGTCTTTGAAGCAAGATCGAAGCTGATGAAGGTGGTTTTATGGGACAGAAAGTAACCGGGGATTTCCCAATCAGAGGCTTCCAGGGGGGGCTTACTGACCTGGTCAATACCAGGCAGAGAGTTCAGTTCAGTAGGTGATGGTGACCGGATTTGGGGATTCCAAAGGGGTGATACTAAAGGATGTAGAACTTGCACGGAGGCTTGTTAGGAAGAAGTTTTAAGTCAATCGAACGCTGCATCGGTGAGAACCAGGCCAGGGAAGATGAGCCCAGGAACAATTTCCCACCCCCACACAGCGCCCACTCAACCTTCTGGGGCAGCAAGTGCTGTGTGAAGAGAATTTCATTGGGAGCCCAGACCCCTTCCACTCTTCAGCCCTGGTCTCGCCCCTTCGGGCTGCTTGTGTCCCCCATCTCAAAGCGCAGTGAAGAGCGGCAGCAGTGGAGTCCACGGGGGACGTTGTCCAAGCTGCCAGTTTGACATGGCATCAGTTGATGCGCACAGACGTCATGTGGGAGGGTTTGGTGAGATGGACATGTTGGCTTTGGAAACATGGAGAAGGTATAACCATGAAACTGCAACACTCCCCCCCCCCCCAGCGTGGACGGATTTGGGGACATGGTATGGAGTGAAGGGAGTCCATCGCCAAAGGGCCGCTGTTGGGGAACCATCAAGGTGAAGCCCTTCTGTCCCAGAAGGACAGGCTTTGATGGAGCTGGCAGCTCAGTGGTTAGACAGTGGACTGCCATCTGGAAAGTCAGCAGTTTGAATCCAACAGCTGCTCCATAGGAAAAAGACGAGGCTTTTGATTCTGGGAAAGAGTGGCTGCCTGGGAAACACCCAGGGGCAGTGTGGCCCTGTGCTGTAGAGTCACCATGGGTCAGCAGCCACTTGATGGCAGTGATTTGGGTGTTTTTGGAAGGGTGGTGGGGGAAGAAATGACGGGGGGCAATAGGCTGCAGGGTAGACTGGCATTAACTTGGGTGAAGAAAAAGATAATGCCCACAAGAAGGCGGTGGGGTGAGGTGGGGTGGCAGACCGGGCAAGGTATTGGGAAGTTTCAATGAGTTGTTCAATTAAAAAATGATACCCTGAAATGTGCACCCGCAGGGAAGTCACTGTACAAAGCTTAGCAGCAGTCAATGCACAGAGCAGGATGGAGGCTATGAAACCCCACCCACGTCTCTGGGTCAATTCGGCTCATCTTTCGGCAGTGGGGTAGCTGGTGGTTTCGAACTGCTGACCCTGTGGTTAGCAGCCCAACGTGTAACCCCCCCCCCCCCGGGCTCCTGATGGAGGCTGTAGAGCTAAAGGGGAGCCTCAGTGTTTGGTGTTTTAACTCTTCTCTTCCTTAGGGGACAATCCAAAGGCCCCGTGGATGACATCCCTGTGGGTGAATGTTTGAGGGAGTGGTCTCCTGCAGGGGGACAAAGGGTGTGGGGCACTGGCCCTCAGGCCTCCTCGGGCCACAGCTAGGGGCCAGTCCCCTTTGTGAGCTGGCAATGGAGTGCAGGGACACCTGGCCCTCACACCCTGAGCCGGGTGGGGTGGGGTGGGGGGCGCTCTGTTGGCATGGGCAGAGCCACCAGGTGACTTGTTAGAAGCTACCTCTTTCAGAAGGTAAGGTACAGCCACTGAGATTGTTTAACTGACGTTGCCTCCTTCCATGCGCCTCCTATTGTACAAAGGAAAGGCATAGCGTGGAACGGAGCCGTTCCCCACCAAGGCACTGAGATTTAATTCAGGGGCATGGAGGGGTCTTGAGGGGCCTGTTCCCCCTCATCTGGGTGACGTTGCCTCGCCTTTGTGGGAACGGTTGAGGTCAGGATGAGCCAGGCCCTCTATGGGAGGGTTGGTCTTCTCTGAATTCCAGGTGCCCTAGGCTGGACCAGCAGGATGGCCACACTGTGGCTCTCCCCTGGGGGTGAGCAGGCGGGGACTCCACTTGGGCCTGACAACTCTGTCCCCACATGCCTTCTTCTCCGGAACCGCTTACTACCCTCCCGGTGTCCGTCAGCACGCAGCTCTGCTCAGTGCTGTTGAGAACCGGGCAGGTGTCAGGGTTACAGAATTCAGGGTGAGAAAGACCTGTACCTGTGTTGTCACCAGCTCACGGGGGGTCCGTAGGGGCTTTTCTGCACACTGGCACCACTGGGGAGTTTTGGGTGGTACTCAGTGCCAGGTGCTGGCCCCAGAGATGGCTCACCTGTGTGGGTGTGGTCTGGGCGTGGGGTCAAGCACTGATGCTCAGGGACCACTGGGCTGATGCAAGAGGGGGCTACCTGAGGGTAGCGTGGTGGCTTTTGGCGTCCAAGCACTTTCCTCACTGCACCACGAATGCTCTTCTCAGCCCATTGTCCCCAAACTCCACCTGCTGCTGTCCAGTCCATTCTGACTCCGAGTGCCCCTCCACGGCTGAGTGGAAGCCTCCCTAGACCAGCTTCAGGAGGGTTTCTGAGCCGTGAGTCTCCACGGGAGCAGCCAGCCTCCTCTCCCTCCTGCGCCGAGGATGCTGGGTTCAAACCATTGAGCTTGCTGCTCCTAACTCCACATGTAATTCACTGCAGCACCAGGGCTCCTGTGCAGCCCGTGGCCTGCCCTGAAAGAGGAAACAAAATGAAGCTAAAGGAAGGTCGCAGGTCCACGGCTTCTGACTCAGGATGACCCAGCATACAGAGGAGACCCCTGCTCAGACCCCGGCTTCTCAGAAGCAGGTCTCCAGACTGCTTTTCCCAGGATGCTCTTGGCGGGGGCGGTGTATGGACCACTTATCTTTTAGTCAGTGGAGCAGCATTTACCCATCTGCACCATCTGGGGTCCCCCACACCTCTCCTGTCCTTTATTGTTACAGGTATCTGCTTTGCCTCCCTGCGCACTGCACACACGTGGCCCTGGGAGATCTCTGCTCCACCCACTAGAGGTCCTTCCCTCGCTTGAGCTCTCCCCCTTTCCCCTCCCGCCTTCCAAAGAGTGTGTGTCTCCCTCCCCACTGAATACCACTGCTCAATCCCCTAACTGCTGGGCCTCCCCCAGAGAGCGTTACAGAGTCCCAGTCAGCAGGCGACCCCACAAGCCTGCCAGATGGGACCTCTAGGGACAAAACGTTGGCGTCAGCCTTTCACGGGGTGGCTGCACTGGCAGTTCCTTGTAGATACTTCGTGCCACGCTGTCCAAAGTTCCACCTCACTCTTGAGAACTGCACACCTTCCTGTTAGGGCTCCCCAACTCACCTGGTCCCCAATCCCACAGTCCGTGAGACTGCAAACACACCAGGGTCTTGCATAGTGGAGGTTCTGCCCCCAGGTCTGGGGAGATGGCAGGAATTTAGATGAGGGCTTCCAAACAGTAGGTATATGATTATTTCTTTTCATTTTTAAGACATATTTACTTACATATAATTTCCATACATACAATTCAAAGATTGAAAGTTTGCATACAGTAAAAAGAGCTATGTAATCATCACCATCATTGATTTGAGAGTAGGACCTTCATTCTAATTTTTAAAATCATTTTATTGGGAGCTCATACAACTCCTATCACAATCCATCCGCGTGTCAAGCATATTTGTACATTTGTCGCCATCATCATTTTCAAAACATTTTCTTTCTACTTGAGCCCTTGGTATCAGCTCTTCATTTTCCCCCACCCTCCCTCCCTCATGAGCCTTTGATAATTTCTAAATTATTATTATTTTTCATGTCTTACACTGACCTATATTTTCCTTCACTCACTTTTCTGTTGTCCATCCCCCTGGGAGGGGGTTATATGTTGATCTTTGTGATTGGTTCCCCTTTTCTAACCCTTCCTTCCCCTTACCTTCCTGATATGGCCACTCTCAATGTTGTCCCTGAGAGGTTCATCTGTCCTGGATTCCCTGTGTTTCCAGCTGTGTACCTCCTCTGGACTAGCCAGCTTTGTAAGGTAGAACTTGAGTCATGATAGTGGTGGAGGAGGAAGCATTAAGAACTAGAGGAAAGTTGTATGCTTTGTTGGTGCTATACTAAACCCTGACTGGCTTGTCTCTTCCCCACAACCCTTCTGTAAGGGGAAGTCAATTTGTCTATAGATGGGCTTTGTGTCTCCACAGTACCCCTCATTCACAATAATGTGATTTTTTTTGTTCTGGGTCTTTAATGCCGGATACCTGATCCTATGGATACCCCGTGGTTGCAGAAACTGATGTGTTCTTCTATGTGGGCTTTGTTGATTCTGAGCTAGATTTCTGCTTGTTTACTTTCAAGCCTTTAAGACCCGAGACGCTATATCTTTTGATAGCCAGGCACCATCAGCTTTCTTCACCACATTTGCTAAAGCACCCATTTTGTCTAAAGTGATCATGTCAGCGAAGGTGAGCATCACGGAATACCAGGTTATTACAACCAAGTGTTTTGCACTGAGGAAGTACTTGAGTAGAGGAGGCCCAATGTCATTCTGCTACTTTACTATCACACCTATAAATATATGTACACATATCTACTTCCCTGTTGTCACATATAAATATATTTATATATGCACATGCCTGTATTTAGACCTTTATAAATGTTCTTTGTTTCCTAGTTCTTTCCTCTATTTTCTTTTACTTTCCTCTTGTCCCACTATCATGTTCAGCCTTCATTTGGGTTCAGTAATTCCCCTCAGTTACCTTGCCCTTGATCAAGTCCTACCAGGCCTCCTACACCCTCCTCACCATCAGTTTTAGATCACAGGTTGTTCCCTTGTCCCTGAGTTTGTTAACACCCACTCCCCACCCCAACCTCCCCCTCTCCCATGTCATCCCCCTGAAATGTCAGCCCCATTGTTTCCTCCTCTGGATTGTTTTTCTCACCTATCTAGATAGACATGCAGGGACAATTATAAGCACAAAAACAAGACAAAGCAAAACAAAGCAACAAAAGAAAAGAAAACAACAACAACCAAAAAGCCAATGAAAAAAAAAAGAAAAGCCTATAAATAGTTCAAGGTCTGTTTTTTGGCCTTTAGGAGTCTTTTCCAGTTGAGTCTGATGGGTGCCATGTCCTGGCCCCACAGTCTATTTTTGGTATTCCCTGGGGATTTCATTGCCTTGCTCCCCTTGCTGTTCTGTTGCACACCCTTAGTGTTTCTCCTCGGTGTGGTGGGGTCAGATTGGGCACAATTCCCACACTGTGTCTCCAGTGTTGTCCCTCCGTAGTACTATGGGTCAGTGAGGGACATCATGTCTCATAGTGGGGCTGACCCTATGGTCCTCTCTGTGCACTGGCTGCTCTGAGCAGGAATATCATCTTCAGGACTTGGTGGGCCAGGATGTGCTCCACTCTCTCTTCCTTCCCTTTCATTTGCTCCCATGTGCTCTGATCAGATGTGCCCCTCTCCCTGAGCTGTAGCTTCAATGCTGTCTTCTGAAGTGAATTCTTCTGGGAGGAAAGGGGGCGTTGATGTATTTAGGATTGGGTCCGGCGCCTCAGACCTTCATTCTTGTACACATCATGATTGGCTCCTATTTTCTACCCAACCTCCCCTGCCACACCCCTAAGAAATATTAATCTAGTTACTGTCTTATAGATTCACGTATACTGAACTTCAATTAAAAAAATCATACAAACAAAACTAAACTAAAACCGACAACAAAATAAAGCAGAAAACAAAAAGTCCAAAGACAGCGGAACATTGACACACGGTAGCACAGATTGAAAATTGGGTCAAAAGGGACAACGGATAATATGATGTTTAATGCTAACCTGGCTGCATCTTCAGTGGGACCACCATGCCGTGCTGGGCTGCCAAACACAAGCTCAGCCCCCTCAAACCGCCAACTGCGCCACGGGAGAAAGACAAGGCTACCCACTCCCGCCAAGCTCCGGACAAGATTATGCTCAAGGGCAGTACGAGAAAGGTGAATTAATGCACTCTCTGTTACATTAATTTGGGGACCTCAGCCCAACTGACCTGCCTGCTGTAGGTTCTCCACCTACTGCCACCCTTTGAATTCTCCCTACTCTTCTTACCTGGCTCACAGTTCATGCCACCCTTAAGAGCACCCTCTGAATAGCTCTCAGCTGCCTCCCAATGAACGCCAATCCTCAGACTTCTTCTCTCAATGAGCTCCAACCGTCCTTGCTGCACGCAGGCAGGTCAATGCATGTAAAACACAAATGGAGGGGCAGGACCCTGCAGGCATGGCGGTGGTGCACTGACTGAGGGGATTGGGGAGCCCTGCAGTCCCTCTGGGGACCAGGGAGCCTCCTCTGAAGAAGAAACAGGACCATCAAGGAGGAAGAGCGAGTTCTTTCCAAAGCCCTGCCTGAAGCGGCAGGCACATGCCATGCCCAGCCTGGAGACTGAAGCAAGGCGACCAGGAGACAGGCCAGAGGAGCAGCTTGGAAACAGAGACTGTGTGGCTTCCTGGGGGTGGAGGCAGAGGCTGGGAGACACGGGAAATTGAGGCCACGAACCAACGGCTGTAGCCTTGGTTCGGACCCTCGGCTCTTGGTCGCCGGTTAACTTCCCTAATAAACTCCCGTTATTGTGAGTATGGTCTGTGAGTTCTGAGTGGCCATTCAGTGGGTGCCTGGCCCCCGCCCAGAAGGAAAGAGCTGTAGTTGGAACGGCGGGTCCGGATAAGGTGAAGGAGATGGAGGCGGGGGGGGGGGGGAGGGGCTGCACCTCTGCCAGGCAGAGCTACTGGGCAGCTGGATTCGCCGCCTTCCTGGTATGGCCAAAGGAGGTCGGATGTGGCCTTCACGCTTCCCCCCCACCCCTGCCCCCTCACAGGCATGCACACACACCCACAGGCACGCACGCACATGCTCTCAACTGGTGGTCTGGACTGGTTTTCCTTGCATGATGACAGATGGGTCTTTCGCCTGCCCATCAATTGTGCAGCTGCTCCCTGGCATTTGCATGAACCACGTTCCTAGCTCCTTTCGGATTCCCAGCCTCCACCAACCGCCCCATCTTCCTGCAGGGATGTGACAACCATCTTCCCTCCGGTGAGGCGGTGGAATGTCCAATGACAACCACGACTTGTCCATGCTCCCTTCTCCACACGTAGCTCAGTGCTTCTCAGGCAGCTCTTATTTGGGCCCCTCTCTTAAGATGCCTATCACACCTGTTTGTGACTTAGGATATTAGGCATTTAAGATATTGTTTGAAAAAGCAGATATGGACCTGCCATGCATACCTATATTTATTTAAACTATTGCTGTCAGTATACACACACGCATACATTTATATTTAAAATTTTTTAATGAGCTCACTTTTTAAACATAAACTCCTGAAACAGAACACACGGTGCATTAGTCATCTCTTTTTTAATGCACATAGAAATAAATATACTTATGCTTAGAAATTGCTCATCTACTTCTGGAAGCCTTCCCAGATCCCAGGAGCTACAGCCCCCACTGGAAGCCACCACATTGCCTTGTCATCTTGGGCATTCCAGTTAGGACCCTGCAGCACTCCCCGTTGTCTTGTAAGGGGTCTGCGGGGGTCTTTTCAAACTTTAGGGAGAGATGGTGCCTACAGATCTAGGCACTCTGAGATGGAGAGGACATACCAGGAGGAATTAGACTCCAGGTGACTGGCATCCTTGGCCCTCATCTTGTCTGGCCCTGGGGATTGCCGGGCATACATATGCTAGGTTTCAAGAGCTCATTGAAACCCAGACTTGATGGGGACAGATCCCCAAGGAGATCTTCCTCTAGCCATGTCCCAATGTCCTGCTGAAATGCCTTCATCTGTCACGTTACCAAGTTGCCTAGAAATCCCCAAGCTCCGTGGCTGTCAAGAAGAGTCCTATCTTAATACTGTTAGGGTGGTGGTTACAGATTGAACGGTGTCTCCAAACATCTCTGTTGTGAATTACAACCCTATACCTGTGGCCATGATCCTATATGGGAGGGGCTTTGTTTGCTATGCTAATGAGTCAACATTAGGGTAGGCTGTGTCTTCAATCAATCTCTTTTGATTTGGGAATGAGATAAAACTAAGAAGTGAGCGAGAGAGCAGATGTGGAGGAAGATAGACATCAAGGCACATAGAGATCATCAAGGAACAAGAACTCTTCCCAAGAGCTGAGGGAGAGAGCCAGCACCCAGAATCCCAGCCTCCAGCCTCCCAAACTGTGAGAAAATAAATGTCTTTTCTTAGAAACCACCTGCTGTGGGTCTTCTGCAATAGCAGGGTCATGGATCAAATTGTGTTCCCCCAAAATACATGTGAACTATGACCCTCAGGCTTGGTAGTTCTGTAGCAATATAACCATCCTTCATGATGTGATTGGCCGACCAACTGTTAGGGTGCGAGGCTGGGCTGCTACACTCTTAGTCAGGGCTCACACCTGGTCTGGCGTAAGCAGGCTGTTCTTGGGGTATGATGGAGAAAGGAGCGGAGCAAGAGGAACTCGACCACCACCCGGAGAGAAGAGCCCAAAGTGGAGCGAGTCTTTTGGACCCAGGACTCCAGTGCTGAGACCGTCCTAGACCCAAGGGAAGACTGATGCTGAGACATTGGAGGATCTCTGAAGAATGCTGGTCCCACGAAATGCTGAAAGAAGACAGGGACTTTCTCCCAGAGTTGACACGGAGAGTTCGCCTTCTCCGAGACCAGGTGCCTTGAATTCTGACTTCTAGCTTCAACGTGCGAGAGGAGGTGCTTCTGCTGGTGACAGCCACCCATGGCGGGAATTCTGTGGTGGTAACACCCGGTCCCTATGCAGGGCAGCACTAGATGATAAAGGCAGGGCTCCCTGCAACCCAGGTTGTGGAGGAAAGAGTGGAGGCCCAGGCAGCGGTGGAACGGCTTGCTCGTGCAGCCAGACAGTGTGGCGTGCTTGACACTTTGGGCCCTTCCATGTCACAGCCTTAGTTCTATTTCCTGTGCTTCCCTGCTTCCAGGGAAGGTCCTCGGATGGGTCAAGATGCTGAGGGCCCGGCGGACCTTGAAGGTGGGCTGGTCGCCAGGGAGGGAGGTGAGTCTGGTAGATGATCAGCATGCCCATCGTCCAACTGGAGCAGGAACGAAACCACACAGAGGATTCCGAGAGTGGCCGCAGCTGCCATGGACCCCTGTAAGACAGAGAAAAACAGCCCTGCAGGGGTTCCCAGGCTGCCTGCAACTTCATGGAAGGAGATGACCACAGCTTTCTGTCTCTGAACAACTGGTGAGATTGGACCCTGGGCTTCTCTGTTAGCAGCCAAGCACTACTTAATGGCTGCCCTATCAGGGGCACCCCAAAGGTTGGGCTTACCTCCTGGTGATGTTGCTCCACAGCCACTGTGCGCTGCCCCTGAAGAAGGCAGGGACCACGGCAGCACATGCAAAGGCCTTCTTGGCTCTCTGGCAGCTGACAGCCAAGCAGATTGGTCCCCAACGTCCAAGATGGTTCCGCGTAGATCAATGCCTGCCGGCTGCACAGAGCAGCCAGGGCTGCAGGCAAAGTTGGAGCTTTGCCACACCAGATAAATCACAGATGCCAATGCCACGCTGGAGCCCTGCAGAGTGTCCTCCTTATTTGGTCCAATCAGCCATCATGCGGGGGCATGGCACATTGCCTGAGATGTCCTCTGCATCCAGGAGTCAGCCCTGGGTTCAGATGGTTTGCGATAGGTCCTCGAACGCACTCACCATCTATGAACAGAGTGCCCATTGTCTGCCAGGCCCTGAGAGAGCCACTGGGAGTGGTGGCCATAGCTCCTGGAATGCCCCGATTCCATCCACAGTGAATTATCCTCCAAATTCCCAGAACCATCCTCCCGATGCTGCAGTTTCGGGAGTCTCCAGAAGGCCTTTCTGCGGGGAATTTCCTCCTCTGTAGCAGAACCAACACCCCCCACTACCTGTCCAGGGGAGCCTCCTGCCCGTAACACCGGCTTGGCCACGTGTTCAAAACCCTTACCAAGTGCACCCCTGGTGCTGTGGAAAGCTGCCCCGTGCTGCCAAGCAGGCAGCTGGAACGAAGGGCCAGTCCACGGCTGGGCTCCCTTCTAAGTCGTGCAGTCTTTTGTTTCTGATATTAAGCCCTTCAAAAGTACACCACCTCCCCGGAGTGAAAATATATTTACATGCTCCCCATCGCTCTGCCGGAGCAGCAGTAGCTGGAGCTTAAGCCTCCAGCAACGGCACGAGGGCATAACACACAGCAACCCAGGCCAATTAGATTGGAAACGACCAGTGAGCATTCTCGGCCCCTGCAGCTCCCAGAGTGTGGAGAGGGAATGAACAAACAGACCAAGAAAGGAAAAAATATATATATTTTCTTTAAAAAGGGGGGACTGTGGTAGCGGCTTAATGATGAGAGCGTGAGAGACAGCGCCCCAGTTCTCACTCTTCCTCTGCTTGGTCTTCCAGGAGAGCTGGCAAGAGGCTCTGGCCCGCCAGCCCCTTCCCCTCCTCCCTCTGCCTGCTGCTCCTCCGCCTCTGCTGCCCCAGGATTCCAGCTGCCCCGAAGTGTGCTGGGGAGGACACAACCCCAAGGACTGCCAGCAGCCTCCTTTCCTCCCTGCTCCGTAATTAACTTTTTACTGAATCCCTCCCCCTCCGCCCCAAAGAGCAGCCGGGCCTGTGCCCCAGATAAGAATTGAGGCCATGAACGAATGGGGAGTCTCAGATCAATCACGCCGAGATGTGTGATCAAGGCAACCCAGCCTCCCTCCCATGGAGCAATCCTTCAGGACCTGACCCTAGAGGCTGTGCTGGGGTCTCCAGAGGAAAACGCAGGGCCCGGCGGGCACCGGGTGGGCTCTTCCCATAGATTTGTCCTGAGAAGTTCATCACAGCCAGGCGGAGTCCGGAGAGGGCCTGGGCTATCATTCTGATAAGGTTGACAAGAAATCCAATCCAATCCGGGGTAACCCTGCAGACTCTGGTGCCAGCTCCCTCCTTGTGGAAGTGATAACTATCTTTCTCAGTTCTTTTTATGAGACGGCTTTCCGGCCTTTACTTACAAAGGGGGTAGGGGGGATTGCGGCATTGCAAAAGTTCCTCAGGTGCTCCTCAGAGAGTATCCCGGGCAGGCATCTCTCTGGTGTCCTGCGCTCAGTGCCCTGGGAAGGGAGGGAGGGAGGGAGGGAGGAAGCAGGGTTCCCTCTGGTGTGTGCGATGGACATGTGGCGAAAGGACACGGCTCCTGCTGTGCTCATGTTCCCGTGTGAGCTGGTGGGCCTGTCCAGAGGGCCAGAGGGTCACCACAGGGAGAGTGTGCGGTCAGGAAAAGACAAGCTAAAGCAACGCTCTCTCCTTGGCCCGGGGACTTCAGGGCAGCTGAGAAGTTTGAGACAGTTCTGTTCCTCCTCCAGTGTTCCGTGCTCACAGAGGGGGCGCTGGTCCTGAGGAGGGGTGGACAGGCAGGCTCGGCTGGTCTGAGCAGCACTGAATTCAACACAAGGAGCTCAGATGCCCACCGGCCCAGTGACACAGGCGCTGGAGGAGAGCCTGGGGACCCGGCGCCAGCTTACCTGCCACCCCCCCTCGGAGGGTTTCTGCCAGGGTTTCCTCAAGCAGCTAGCTGCCTGTCCTCAGGTCTCTGCCTGCCTGGAAAGCACTGGGAATCTGTCGGGACAATGCAGATACCCAGACTGCGGTCGCCCTCTGAGTTCTCAGCCAGTGGCTTCTTCCTGGTGGTGGTCTCCTGGGTGCCCAGAAGGAAAGCTCCATAGACCCCCTAGGCCTGTCTTTCCAGGTGCCCCTGGGTGGGATCAAACCGTCCACCTTGGATGAGTGATCGGGCACTTAATCACGTGCATTCTGCTGGTGGACTGCCGGACAGTTCTCAGAGCTCACTGCCATCAAGGTGGTGCAGACTCACAGCGACCCCGGAGGACGGGGTAGAACTGTCCCTGTGGGTTTCTGAGATGGGACCTCTTTATGGGGTTAAACGCCCCATTTTCCTCCCTCGAAGCGCCTGGGGGTTTCAAACTGCTGACCTTAGAGTTATCGGCCCACTGCGTAACCACTAGCTCACCGGGCCTCTTCCAGAGCTTGTGTATTGTTCTGTCCACGTTCTGTTCTGTCTGGAGCCCACTGCAGCAGTGCCTACATTTTTGGGTGGCATACTGGCTACCTGGATGGCCCTGGTAGCCCTGGCCAGCCAGGCTGAGAAGACAGAGGCAGGGAGGCCATCCCTGGCCACCTTGCTCCTTGGGATGGCTTCCACCTCAGCTGGGATCCAAGGTTGGGGAGCCGTGGCTTCTGGGAACAGCAGTGGGACAGAGCAGAAACCAGTCACGGGCAATGAGCCCCACTCAGGAGGCTCCAGGACTCTGCCACACCTGATCTGTCGCCAGAACGCCGACTGGTTGGGAGATGGTGTGCGGGTGTGGCTGCTACAACTCAGGGAAGGGAAGGCCTTGCAGGGGTCTGGCTGCTGTTTCCACACCATAGGATGGAGTCCTGGGCCCCCTCCCCTCTCCCGCAGCACACTGGTACCTGTACACACACAGATCATGCTCACAAGGATGTTCCCAGCCTCAGCCCTCAGCCGCCTGCCTCCACGCTCTCTCACCCTCACTGCACACTCTGCCAGCACCCAGTATCCACTGTCTTCAGGACCGGCTCCTCTGAGACACTGGTTCCCTATCGTCCATGACCCTTCAATACAGTTCCTCATGGCGTGGTGACCCCAACCATAACATTATTTTCATTGATACTTTATCACTGTCATTTTGCTACTGTTATGAATCATTATATAAACATCTGATATGTAGAATGTATTTTCATTGTTACAAATTAAACAGAATTAAAGCATAGTGATGAATCACAAAACTATATGTGATTATATATTGTGAATTATTTATTTCTAATGACAAATAAATGAATTTTGTCTTGAAGTATGATGTAGCATGAGTAACAGTCTTCACGCCGGCTACTCCTATGTGGGCTTATCTGCATGCGGGCGGACCTGCCTGGAGACGAATAGAGGAACCTTGGCTCAGTTCCTGAGACTATAGGAAATATGTGTTTTCTGATGGTCTTAGGCAACCTCTGTGAAAGGGCCGTTCGACCCCCAAGGGGGTCACGACCCACAGGTCGAGAAGCACTGCTCTAAGAGGCCTTGCCATTGTCCGCACAGGTACCAAGAGGGCACACGACCAGAAGATGATCCACTGACTTAAGAAAGGGACCGTTTGCAGCCTCAGAACCAGCCCTTGTACGTCTGAAGACACTAGCAAGGGAGTGGACACGGGACCTCGAATGTCTGTGGGCCCAATGTGTCAGGTGACCGTTGAACGCACGGAACGCACAAGGAACCGCCGACAGCTCAGCCACAACACGTCAGAAGACCATGGAATGGTGCCCACTGTCATTCCCAAACCAAACTGTGTGAGTCCGGGTAGACCAGAGAAACAAAGCCATAGAAACGCCTATGTGTAGAGGTACCATTGAGAAAACATTCCAGCCCAGTCCAGATCCAGTCCATAAGTTTATTACTAGCCCATATGTCTGATACCAATCTATAAAGTCCTCTTCAGACTGATGAAATACACGCAATGACGCCGAATCTAGGTTGATCACTGGCCAGTGGGTGCAAAGCCTTGCGGATCCAGTGGTGGTAGAAGCATCTCAGCGCTGACAAGGGTCCCCACATGGCTCCTGCAGTTCCCAGGGCTGCATCAGGGCAGGTCCAAGTGGCTTCTCCAGCTCAGGGCACTAGCATAGTTCATTGTGGTTTGTCAGCTGCAATGTCTCCCAAGGGGTGAGCAGAGAGTCTCTCCTGCCTCCAAGGAGGAAAAACCAGGTTTCCCAGAATTCTCAGGAGAAGGCCATGCCCCCACAGAGGCCTCATTGACTGTGACCCGATTCACAGACTGGACTCCACCCCTTCACTCTTAATCCTCTCAAGTCCCAAATTGACACCAGATGATGTCACAACCACACAAACCCACCAGCAGCAAGGTGATTCCAAAGCTTGGCGGGCCCACAGGGCAGAGCAGAATGGCTCCCAGGGTTCCCTGAGGTTGTAAATCTGTATGGGAGGTGACAGCAGCCCATGTGGAACAAGGACAGTCCCAGAATTCCTCTCAGAGACATTGAGTCACCGCCCTGGAGTCGACTGTGACTCATAGAGACCCTATGGAGCAGGGTAGAACCCTCCCCACCCGCACCCCAACCCCTGTTGGGTTTTTGAGACTAAATCTCAACAGGAGCAGACTACCTCGTCTTTCTCCCAAGGGGCAACTGATGGGCTCAAACCACCAGCCTTGTGGTCAGCTGCCCCATGTAAACAGTCCACCCAACCCTAGAGAAAGGCTACCGCAACACGCCTTCACACTCACCATTTGGAGA
Source organism: Tenrec ecaudatus (assembly GCF_050624435.1). Classification (NCBI taxonomy): domain Eukaryota; kingdom Metazoa; phylum Chordata; class Mammalia; order Afrosoricida; family Tenrecidae; genus Tenrec; species Tenrec ecaudatus. The sequence goes on along the minus strand of NC_134541.1, from coordinate 2,318,216 downwards.
TTCTAAAGGTTGTTTCAAAGAATACTCCCCTGAGGTCGCAATACTGGGATCTTGGGCACTACGGGCTGGGATGTCAATCAGGGAGTCACTGTGTCTCTCCAGTCCCCGGCCAGTCCCCTCCTGGGCGACTTGAAATTGGAGAGTCCTGTGGCCGGATCCACAGACAGGGAAGAGGGAAGCCTGGGGCTGACTGACAGATGTAAGAAACAGAGGTGGCCCGTCCTGCAAGGAACATGATCCTGTCACAGCGAGAAGGGGGTCCCGACGCATGCTGGGCTGTGACTGCGCCTGAGTCAGACATGGAAGGACAGAGTGTGATCCTGTCTTGGGGAGAGCTCCATGCCAGGAAACTGCCTGGGGGCAATAGTTTATTGGGGCTGAGGGGAAAGTAGGAATAAGGGCACTGCACTCGTCTGGGGGGATGAGAAGCGTTTGGTGGGTGGTAACAGGTGAACCAACATGACATGTATACCTGGATATGCCCAGAACTAGACACTGAAAATATGGTTAGAACACTGCGGGAATTCCAACCAACACCACACAGCTACGTATGTGTGAATGCTCTGCTGGAGGACTGAAGTGTCACCCTAATTACAATGAAAAGTTCTATCTCTATCCCTGTCTCGGTCTCTAACTCTGTCCCTATCATCTCTATTTCCACATCTACTTCCACCTCCACCTTCACCTCCATCCCACCTCCACCACTGCCACCCCACCTCCACCACCACCTCCACCCCCACACCCTCCATCTCCACCTCCACCTCCATTTCCACCTCTACAACTATCAGCCCCACCTCCACCTCCACCTCCACCTCCATCACTACCACCCCCACCTGCTCCACCACCACCTCCACCTCCACCTTCACCACCACCTCCACCCCCACACCCTCCACCTCCACTTCCACTTCCATCCCCACCCCACCCCCTCCACCTCCACCTCCACCTCCATCACTACCACCCCCACTTGCTCCACCACCACCTCCACCTCCACCATATCCATATAAAATTAGAATGGTAAATTTTGCTCTATGTGATTTTTACTAAAATAAAAAACAAATAGATAGGAGACCACTATATATATATATTGCATACATTACACACAAGGCCATTATATACAGCAATCTCGTGTACACATATCACCTATATATCTATATACATAATATATGTATTAAACATATAATGTATCATATATAATTTGAGTAGCAAATTCCGCTATATGTGTGTTTACTAAAATAACATTCTATACACAGCGCCGTTCTGTCTAAGGACAACTCTGGCCGGTGGATTCCATCTCACAGGCCCGCATGGTGGAGGGGCTGCTCGTAGGGTGGGGTTTCCAGACCACTGTCTTGGCAGAAGCAGACTGGCAAGGCTTGCTCCCTGCACCCTTGCTCAGTGGAGTCAAACCACCAAGCATCTCGAAGGTGCTAGCAGCACCTTCGATGGAAACCCTGTATCGTTTACACTACATGGGAGATGATGGAAATAATTCGCACAATTAGGGTCACTGCCTTTTAGCTTGCCCTCAAGAATTCTCGGTGGCGTTGAGCCAGAAGTGGACCACTTTCTGCAGAGAAGAGGCACCGGCAGAGGGAGAAACATCCAAGGCAGTCTTCAGGGGTGGAGACCTCCTCTTCCCCAGCAGGCATGAAGTCAGAGATGGAGGAGGCATGAAGTCAGAGATCCACATCCCTACGGCTTAGTACAGGTTGGCGTGCCTTAATCCAGGTCGGCAATTCTTAATACGTATCACCCCACCTTAGTACAGGCCACTATGCCCCAGGACACATCCCTATGCCTCGCTCCTAAGATGGTGTGGTCCCCGGCAGATGCCAATCCACACTTTCAGTGAATTTCGGATTGGACTCCTCAGTTACACTGAAATCCTGAAAGATGGCTCCTGGTTTACACACAAGGACATGGAGGCCCAAAGAGAAGAGACAATGGGCTGAGCTGGGAAAATGGCGAAGCTGGGATTTGAACCTGGCTTTCCGACCTCAGGTCTCATGTGCTGGATGCTGCGTTTGGTGCTTTGAGTAGCAGCAGTGGCAGTGGCAGCAGCAGCAGCAGCAATGAAAGGCCCTTGCTCTTGGTCAGCATCCCACCCCGCAGGGCCCACCAGGCAGAGAAGAGCTATCCAGTGCCGTTCTGAAGCTCCGTCTCCACAGAAGCACACTGCCCCATTCAGCCCACTACACAATGTGTGTCCACAGCAGCAGCCACCAGCATGAGGGATTGAGAAGACATGCTTAGGAATACCCTGCCTTTTCTTCCCCATGGCTTTGCTAACACCCTCCCAGTTCTGGTGATCTCAAAGGAGGCACTTCTAGGGCCAACGCTTCTCCCCATCGTTAGGTTGGTTCGGCTGAGCTGTCTAGCATCCCAGGCTTCCCCAAGTCAGGATGAGCCAGCTGACACCCCTGGGTGGTTGGGTCTTGCTGGGGGAGCGTCTCCCTCCAAGTACCTTCCTTCTTAGGTAGCATGGAGGGGAGACCAGAAGGTGATATCTGGTGACCATTCTCTCCAGCCTTGGGGACACCTGTCTCCATGAACACACGTCACCTGGAAGGCTAGTCCAAATCCTGGGGTTGCTTCTCAGACAAGCTCCCCTGCAGCCTGTGGCTCTTCTGTAATGGTGCAAGGGTGTGGGGCAGAAGGGAGGAGTCCATGCCCTGTCGCGCGCGCGCGTGTGTGTGTGTGTGTGTGTTGTGTGTTGGGGGTGGGGCGTGTTCTCACCAGTCAGGTGGGAGTGTCACCTGGTGCGAGTCTGTGACCTGTGAGCTTCTGGCAGTGTTATCGAGCATGCAAATTTTAAGCATGAACTAAGATATGGAGATTACACACACACACACCCTGCCTTGCTATATGTACAACCTGTGTGTAAGTTGTGTGCTGAGCCCGCACGTGTCTCTCTAGGGGCTGACTGTGTCCTCAGGGCTGAGCAAACTCAATCACACACCCTGGCATTGAGTTGATCCTGGCTCATCACGACCCTATAGTACTGCCCTGTCCATACAGGAGTAGAAAGTTCCATCTGGTGGTTTCAAACTGCTGAGCTTATGGTTAATAGCCCAACGAGTAACAACTACGTCACTGGGGCTCCCTGAGCTCTGAGCGGGAGGGATCATAACTCTTTGTTCTGTAGCCTGACATACGGTCATCTGTCCTCCTGCCTCCCACTTCCTGGAACTACTCTCAGGAGGGGTCTTCGCTGGGCCTGTCCTGGGGTACACACCGGCCACCAGCTTGCCAGTCTGCCCCACTGAACTGGCTAACATGTTGCTGGGGCACTGGGAACTGTGTGCCCCCCTCTCCCCCCATTCAAATACCATCAGGGTCACCTCAGGGGGACAGCTTTCCGCAGAGCTTCTCGGTGAAGCTAGACTAAGGCGGCGGCTCTGGGATGGACTGCCGGAGAAGTTGACCGTGAACTTGTTCTGCACAGCAGCAGGGTGCTCAGTGGAGCAGGGCTTCCCTCTGTGGTGCGAAGGCTTACGGTGAGTTAGAACCCACTGCACAGCAACTGACACTGACGACAGCAGGAACGTGGCTCGCAGGAGGGAGACAGCTCACGCAGACCACGTGGTGAGGTGGTGGGGAGTGGCCAAGCAGCTGTCTGAGTCCAAATTCTGATCACACTGCTTTCACCTGTGGGTCAGCCATGGTGCCCAGCTGCTCCTGTCCCATAGGCACGCAGAGATACAGTCTACGAACCTTCCAGGCTGCGACCCGGACGATTCAGCCCAGACCTGCAAGGAAAGCTTGCATGGTCTGGGGGCTGCCTGGGAGTGCGGCCAGCCGGCCGGGGTCATCTTCTCTCCCCCATGGTGGGTTGTTGTGGGTGAGGAAGACGGAATGTGAGGTTCTCCATCCATGACCCCACCCAGAGACTGGAATGACCTTTGGCCGGGTGTCTGGATGGACATGGTCAAGGCGACCTACACAGTGTTCCCCAAGGATGTTCCGGAAGCAATGGCAAATGGGAGCAGAGCCCCAGAGCATCGTGCGTGGTCCCCAGTGATGACTGCTCCTCTGCGGCGAGAGGTGGCATGCCAGGGGCAGGACCCAGCTCCCACAGGAAGGAGTTGGTGAGGACTGAGCAGGTGGCATGGTCCCACTCAGGGGCTACCCTTCAGGCCATATGCCAGTGCCACCCAAAGCTGGCCCGAGGCCCCTCTCTCCTTTCCTCACCCAGCTCCAATATTGTCTTCTCTGGGTGGAGTTTTGGGACACTGTCTAAACCAACACCCCAACTCTCCAACGGCTTCTTTCCTGTCCCCTCAGCCCACACCGTCACCGCCCACCCTCTGCATTCTGGCGTCTCACTGACTTGGGGCAGTTCTGCCCTCTACAATCGAAGTGCCACGAGGGCAGGCATGCTCGCTGTCTTGTTTGCAGCGCCTCACGCAGTCCAACTTGGCAACATTGTGCAGCAGGAAAGGAGACGAGGTGGGTGCAGGAGGAGAAGGCGTCTTAATGAGATGACTCATGATGTTACCTGTCCTTAGGCACTCGCATCGGTGGCTCCTGTCTCTGAGCTGGAGCTGTTTCTTTGAGTTTCCAGAGAGCTGATCTCATTACAGGAAGCCAAAGCTCGAGTTAACATACAATAGAGCCCCGTTTAAAAACCATCAGCCTCGTGTAGCAGGATCAGAATTGGTGTCTGTGTGACTGACCTGAGTGCTGTCCCTTCACGCACACTTATATACACATATATTCCCCTTGAACACATGGACAGGAATCTAAAGAATCGCTTGGAAATAGTTTTATTATAATCTTTTTAAAGAGAGACCATGGCTATTTCCTTCTCTCCAGGTAGAAGACACTTAACCAGGGACTTCATTTGGGGGCTCTCTATTCACTGTCACCCATGCATCCATGGGTTCTTTTATTTAATTATTCAATCCCTCCCCCAGCACCCAATGTGCACTCTGCCGAGATCCGGCTCCTGTGCGGAGTGAGGAAGGCACTCCAGTCTTGGGTGGATAGGCGTGGCAGCCGGTCTTCTCGAGAGCATGCGGATGAGTGTCCCGCGAGCAGAAGCGGGGATGTTGGGAGCAGTGCGGGAGAACGGAACGATCTGAGGGAGCCGGTGGAGGCTGCTGCTTCAGAGAGTTTAGAGGTGAACAGAAGAAGGAGAGGAGGACATGAGCGTGAAGAACAGGGTCAGGAGTCTGGGGATTGAAGTGGTGATAAAAATGCTGTCAGCGGATGAAGAGTGTCCAACAGAGACGAGGGAGCAGCGGGTCTTTCATGCTTCCTCCTTCCTGCTGGAAGATCGGCAAGGAGCCAGGTGGCTGTCAGGACGCCTGATCCATCTCGGGACCTACTCACAGGGCAGCTCAACTCAGGAGGAAGCTCTGAGGGCTTGCTCCTGTGCTACCGATTATCTGCTTTGGAGAGGGCAAACAGTGGAATCAGGAACCAGCAGGGCTTGGTTTTCCCGTGGACTTGATCCAGGCCTCGCCGAGACATTAGCTGCAACCTGTGTGCCATTTGACAACGTGGAGGACACAAGAAACGATTCCACAAACCAGTCTTGGTGCCTGCGACCTGCCAGGTGTGAGTGTCTCCCAGGGGAGCAGGGTTTAGAGAGGCCCCATCTGTCTGGGTGGGAATGAGATTGGGATTGGGAAGAGTAGAATCCGATTCCATCGCAATGCCGACTTTGTCTGCTGCATGGAGTGTCCACAGTCACCCCACTGTTGGCAGGCGATGGCAACTTCCCACCAGCTCAGTGTGAGTCCCCTTTCCTCTAGTTTCCATCAGCAATGGGTGTGATTTCTCCATTACATTTTTTTGCCTCTTTGATGGGTGTAAAGTGGTAGCTCATCATAACATTAATTTTCATTCTCCTGGCAACTAGTTAGCTGGAGGAATATTTCCAAATGTTTGTTGGCTGTTCTTATGAAATGCCTGCTCAAACCCTTGGCTTCATTTTTTTCTAGTGAGTTCCTGCTTTGTCTTGTCACTTTGCAAGAGCATCGTGTGTGTTACGGAGCGTCACCTCCGGCCTGTTGCTGTTGCTGCTATCTTTAAAAGGCAAATGTATCCTTTATCTGTGGCCATTCTCTGTAAAGACTGTTGGCACATGAACGTCTTCATTTGTATCTCTGGAGTCAAGCGTGCCTCTCTCTCCTTTTTTTCCATAACATCTGGACTTCCAGTAATGGTTGGGGATGTTTCTCCCCCCACTCGTATTCTTGTTTCTCTCTCTCTCTCTCTCTCTCTCTCTCTCTCTCTCTCTCTCTCTCTCTCTCACACACACACACACACACACACAGTAGACTCCTTGTATTTCCTGTCGCTTGCATTGACTGACTGTGGAATGGAAAACTGTGTGGATGTAAACCTATTGCTTCTATATTGCTTGAGAGTCTCATCTCAAAACCCCGCTGAAGAGTGCTGGGAAGTGACTGTCGTAAAAGTCCTTTCAGCCACAAAAATGAGTTCGATTTGCTTTCCAGAGTGGAAAGTAGGTTATGAACGCTCCATCCCCCCTCACTCCCTTAGACAACCATCTACATTGGTTTGCGTCAATCAACGTCCTTCCTTCCCATAGCTGGCTGGGAGACAGGCAAGCTTGGTAGACACACCCTGTGGCATTGTGGACATGAGTGTGTTGCAGAAGGCAAACGTGGTCTGGGCCATGCGATTTTCGGGGAAGTTGCCTGCTGAGATGACCCAGAGGTCCCTGCTACCGTGGCCGCTGAGTTGGCTCTGATGCGCTGTGACTCCCTGAGCGCCAGAGCTGCACTGCGCTGCACAGGCTTTGCAGTGGGCTGGTTTGGGGAAGGCGGTCATTGGCCTTTTAGCTGAAGTCCTTCTGGGAGATGTGAACTGTCCATCATGCCGTTAGCAGCCGACCTTGTGAGCCAGCAGCTTGGAGATGCAAGACTCTTTCACGTGACACGTGTTTCCCTGCTTAGGCCTCACTGTGGAGCTGATTTAGCCCCAACTCCCAAAGCCACTCAGTTCCTGTTGTTGTCTGGAAACCCTGGGCCATGCTCACAGGGGCAGCCAGCAGTAGGCACCCCTTCCTTCCAGGCGCTTGCCTCTAATAGGGAACCGGGTTCTGTGAGGGTGAATATCTGAGGGCTCATGTCACCCTAGGGCTCAGCATGCAGGGAGGGCTTCCTGGAGGAGGTGTCTAGTTCTCTGTGATAGGGAGAGAGTGTGTGTGCTCTGGATACACGGGTGGCATGAGCAAGGGCCATGTGGCCAAGTGGGATGGTGGACTTCCAGGAACTTAAAGTGAGCCCTACTGGACTAGAGAGAGCAGAGAGTTAGCTAAGGAGGATTCTAGAGAGGCCATTGGCTTGGCCACACCAGGGGGCCTCTGTGGGCTGATACAGGAGCCCCCGTTTCTGTCCAGCTCCATCACCAGATGAGCTCTTGGATTGCTGGCTTGTTCCCTGCCCAGGACTCTTATCTCTGCAAGTGACCTCTGAGGTCTCAGGCTTCCTCCACCATCTGCACCTCTCAGCATCTCCTTTCCCTGGTGCTTGTCCCCTGCACACATGTCTGAGCAGTACCAGGTCAGACATAGACCATGGAATGGGCCCCAGCCATAGGATGGATGCACGCCCATCACGAGCATCTTCCTCCAACTCTACCCCATCAGACTGAAAGCTTCCCCAAGGCAGGAGTTGCCCCTGATCCCTGTCCCTGCTGGGATTCCTGTACTCGGCCTGAAGCCTTAGCCCAGAGCATGAGCCTGCACTTTGATAGGTCAAGATGATGATGGCCACTGGGCCCCCGCTCCTCCCTGCACCCATCCCCTCCTGTCCTCCCAGGGAGCCTGTGCCAGCTCGACCCCTGACAGAGGAGCAGCTGCCTGCGCAGACAGGGACAGACTGAGTGACAGATGGGCTGACAGACTAGAAAAGGGCGACAAGAGGCTGAGAGGTTGCTGGCAGCCACTGCTTACCGTGCAGAGCTATGTTCCGACGCCACTCACAGGCATTTTGAACTGCATTAGAATAAACAGAATCCCGAATTACCTTCTCAGCAGTACATACAATCACTGTCTGTCACCCACAGGGAAAGAAGAGACGGTTGAGGTCGCAGGAAGAAAGCACCCTGCATTGGCTGGCAGGTCTCGGGCACACTGGGAGGCCCTCTCTCCCTGTCTGGGCAGCCTGGCGTGCGCAGTCTTGGGGAGCGAGCCTCAGCCAGATGGACCCCAGAGAGGACAGCCTGCTCTCAGAAATGTAGACTTACGGCTGCTGCTAATGGGGGCAGCGGACCAGGATAAACGCAGCCCAGTGCAAAGGCAGAGCTCGTAAATGATGCGAGCAGGGATTTCCTGCTCAGCGCTGAGGGTCCGGCAGCGGGCGGGCAGGCAGGGAGCCACATGAAATATTCAGCAGCCAGCCAGAGCCCATGCAGCTGCACACAACCCCCGCACCAGGGCTCCTGCAGAAGTGGTGTGGGCACGGATCTCCAGGCAGCCCAAGCCCCTTCTTTTCCAATTTCCCCGCATAGGTCTCTGATCAGAGTGCGCCTAGCTGCCTCCTCTGCCAGGGAATTCACAGACCAAACCGTCTGCCGCCGAGCCGGTGGTGTGGACTCACAGCGACCTAGTTCTAGGACAGAATATACCTACCCTGGGGGTTCCGAGCCTGTCATTTTTCTTTCCAGTTTAAAAAATAATAAAAGAATTTTTAAGTGTCACTGTTACTGTCATAAAGTCACGTGTATACAGTGGAATCATTCAGTTATAGTACGGACTGCCGAACAATGATGCCACAATCGATTTCAGAACGCCTCTTCTCATTCTCATTGTGGGGAGCTCCCCAAATGCCCCCACCTCTCCGCCTCGGCTCTCCCAGGCAGTCATTAATGGGCCCCTGTGTCTGTGGATGGACCGCACCTGAATTTCATAGACCATAGTGCAAAAACAGGAAGCAAATAAGCAAAACCAACAGCAATGACTAAAAAACCAGAGAAAAGCCCCATTCAGAGGAAAGCAGAGAGCATTACAAACGGGAACAGCTGCAAAACAGGTCAAAGAGCAGCTCCCGTGACGAGCCCTTCCATTATAACCCACCTGCGCCTGCCATCATCGACTTCACAATGCTGTCTGGCACACGGGCGGGGCACACCCCTGGAGTACTGCCAGAGGGTATTCTCTGGAGGCTGAATACATGCAGAGACCCCAAAATGGACTGGGGGTCCATTGTTGCCCATCGCCTTCTGCAAACCGAGTGTGCAGAGTTTAAACTCGGATACCTTTGCCTCTTTGGGATTTGGGCTGTGCTATTTAAGTCTTTGGCTCGCACAGGCTGGTGTCTTCGTCCATGTGAACTGAGCGGACGCCTCCTCACATAGCTCCTTGTTTGAAGACAAGCCATCAGGACCCTGGACAGGTCTCTTCACCACACTTCTCCGCAGCGCCAGTGTCTTCAGCAATCTCTTCCTTGGGGTGGGTATGGAGTAGGAAGGAATTGTTCTTTGGTTAAGGCGATGATTAAGTTCAAGCCCAAGTATGTGTGTGTGTATATATATATATCTCACATATATTACATATAATATATATACATACACACATATGTATATGTGTAAACACACACACACATATACATATCTTACATATGTCCCCAGTTCACTTTGGAGACACCATCATCATTTTGGGAGAGAGAACATTAAAAATCATCCCCTTGTGGCATAAAGCAATTCTATTGATAGAGTCATTCATTTAATTAATGACATATACTTTAAAACGCTGCCAGGAAGAGGGAATTCTGCAAGCACAGATAGGTTTTCAGACCACAGTTCATGAACAGTTGATATGCACAGATTAAACTCTTAAGGGACTGGACACTACAGGACAATGGGGCGGGGCAAAGCTTAGATGAGCTTATTCATTCACAGAGGCAGAATCCGGCGGAAGCTGTCGCTCTTGACGGGAGTCCAACTTTCCTCTTTCTCCTGCGGTCACGGGTGGGCATGAAGAGCAGACCTTGGGGACAGCAGTCCAGCTTGTAACCCACGATGCCACTGGGCTTCCATGATGGGATTTCTTGATCAGATTCAATAGAGGAATGGTGATTGGGATGGGGGTGGTGGTGATGGGTTTCTTGCAGAACAGAATTTCAAACCGCATGGACTGCAGCCTCTCCGAGGCTTTGAGAACTGGATGAAGCAGCCCCAGGAGTGTTCTCCCTGAGAGCATCTTCAAACCTTAAACCAAGCATGTCCCTGAAGACTTCCTGAAACCAAGCAGTATAGCTACACTCGTGTTGGTCGTCCGGTAGACTATAGAAACAAATTCATTGACAGTCATATATGTGCAAGAGACAACTATATATCAAAGAGTAATTGTACATTCAAAAATATACCAGCCTAGTCCAGATCAAGTCCATAAGTCCAATATTATCCCACATGTTGATACTAGTCCATACATTCCTCTTTAGACTCATACAGTCATACAGTGACGCCAAATGCAGGAAGATTACAGGTCAGTGGGTGGAAAGTCTTGTGGATCCAGTGGTGGTGGAAGCATCTCAGCACTGGCATGGCTCTCCACATGGCTCCTCCAGCTTCAGGGCTCTGGCTGCCATCAGTGTAGCTCCATGTGGCTTGTCAACAGAAATGTCCAGCAGAGAGAGAGAGTGTCCCGTCTCCAGGGAGGAAGACAGGAGTTCTTCATGAAGCCCGACAGAGTCAGGTCCAAGGCCTTCCCCTCCAGACTGAAGACGTGTCTTCAGGGTGGACCAGACACTGAAGAAGGACATCATGTTTAAAGCATCCAAAATCTCACTGAAAAATGTCATCTTTCAACTCCACTTCCCATGGACGTTTCAAAGGGCCTTCAGAGTTGAAGGAACCTAAGGGAGGGGAAGGAGGCCTGGTGGTGCATTGAGCTGCTCACTGCAAGGTCACCGGTTAGAAACCACCTCCCGCTCCTCGGGAGAAACAGAGCTTTCTACTCCCATAACAATTACAGTCTTGGAAATCCACAGGAGCAGTTCTACCCTGTCTTAGAGGTTTGCGGTGAGTTGGTATCAGCCTGCAGACAACGGGCTTGTGTTTTGGGAAAGCAAGGGAAACCCCATGAGAGATGGATTGACGCATGACTGTAGATGGACTGAGACTTGTGGGTGGGCATGAGGGTATCTGGGCAGCCTTCTGTTCTGCTTGCACTGGGCCTCCAGCTACAGAGGTCATTTGACATCCTCCGAGACTTGTAGCTGGACATGAAGTAGCCGTGGGGGCACAGAGCTGGGGACTGACTTCAGAGGGGCCCCTCTCCACTGCCCTCCTGGGGGCACCGGCAGCAGATGTGGCCCCGTGTCACCTCCTTCAGGGATCACAACGACTTTCAGCAGAGGCACCTGTCTCCTGGGTTCTTCACACCTTGAGCTTGGGACCTTCTGAGCCAACTGCTCCCCTTACACCCATGACCCATGGCCACATGGTTGACACGACACTCAGCAGGCCCCTGTCTCACCCCAAGATGCTCAGAGAAGGGGCTCTGGAATGTTGGATTTACTTTTCAAGCTGTGGGGGAAGCAGAGAGCATGCTCTAGTTCTCCCACCCCCTCCCCAAATAACCCACCAGTGGGGCCAGAGGGTCTCCTGTTCTCCTGGCACATGGTCAGCTGAAGACCTGGGTACACTGCAGCCAAAGAGGAGCAGGAGCCATGCGAACCCCTTAGCTCAGAAGCTCGCCTGGCGGGACAGACAGTGTCTCACTCTCTGGACCTGCAGCTCCCATTGGCGGGTGGTGTTGGGAGAAGGATATCCGCGCTTGAGTTGAAAAAGAATCAATCCAGCTTTGATATTTGGAGATGCGGCCCCCACCAGGCTGCATGTGCTGCTTAGCCAGGCTCCCTCGGACGGTCCCAGCTGGAGATCACATGAAAGGACTCAGCTCCCACTGTCACACAAAGAGCTCATTTGGAAGACTCCCCTGCTCTGGTGAGCCTCATTTCTGAGTACCAGACAGTTGGGGATGATTACCCAAGAAGAGTGTTTGTATATGCAGGCTCACCCCCAAAGAATTGCTGTTCGTGTCCCAGTTCCGTTACTCATCGGTTTGTTGCGCACACAATGTGTGTACGTGTGTTTCTGCCATCAGTGGGTGGCTGCAGACCGGTTCTCTCAGTCATCTGCTTCTCTGAGTCCCCTCAGGAGGGTCTTCAAAAACAGAGGTCCAATCAAAACAGAACATCTCGGGGCCAACCAAATGCAAGGCCAAGTGGTCAACTCAAAAAACCATGGCGACCGCTTTGCTAGAATTGCAAAATGTGTTATCATAGTAGACTTTCTCAAAGGACAAGGACAGTCGCGGGCTTTGTTCTGAAGATGTCTTAAGAAACTTAAAAACTGAACCAGGGTTGAAAAGACCAGGACAGTTTCACAGAGCATATTTACCCACAACATGACAATGGGCTTATGCCCGTTATCTGAGGGCAGCGAGGCCTGTGTTCTACGTGAATTTCACTTGAGAAAACTTTACCCCTCCTGCCTACAGCCTGGCTCCTCCCCTCCGGGCTCCCTTTGTCCCTCAAACTCACTGGATGCTGAAAGGGGGCTTGGTTTGGGACTCCCCAACTGCCATCTTGGTGTGATGCGGATGGAGGTGTGCAGAGCTCTGTAGGGGAGGGAAATTGAGACAGAAACGGCGCCTCCAGACATGTGAGGACCTTGTTGTTGGCGTCATCCTGTCATTTCCAATCATGGCAACCCCTTGAACAGCACAAAGGAACGCTTCCTGATCCTGCTCCGTCCTCACCACCGCTCCGTTTGTGACCCCTGTGCCGTCCCGTGTCTTTGAGAGTCTTCCTCTTTTCCAATGACACACAAGATGAAAATGTAGGGAACCAGTCGGTTCACCATTTGATCTATTTGCCTACTGAGAGTGTCTACAATTTTGACTTAGGAGGCAAGGGTGGGGAGAGTGAGGCAGTGTATTGGAAGGGACTGTGTTGCTGTGTTCGCTGTTGATGAGTCCACACCGGTCCCGTCTGTCCAGGCTGAGGTGCTCCAGGAGGTGCTGCAGGCTGTGACCTTTCAGAGCAGGTCACACCAGGCCTGGCTCTTGAGGCACCTCTTAGAGGCTTCGGAAGACAAAGCTTTCTGCTAGCGCGAGCGCGAGCACGTCACTGCCTTGGTACTCTGCAAGAGAAGGTGGCCACCCCATCCCTTCTTACATCAATGACAGGAGCACAAACAGAAACTCCCAGCCATTGAGTTTGTTCCAACTCAGGGCAACCCCAAGGGACAGAGTAGAGCTGCCCTGTGGGTTTCTGAGTCTTTAAGTATGTATTGGAGTAGACAGCCTCACATTTCTCTCATGGAGTACGCTGGTAGTTTTGAACTGCTGACCTAGCAGTTAAGAGCCCACTGCTTAACCTACAAAGGCACCCGTGCTCTAATCAATGACAGTGCTTTGAATAAGTGCCGTCACACAGAGCCCTAATGCAGACTCACCTCAGGGGGACCAAAGTCCCTGTGAGTCCCACAGGCCCTGGCTACCATCCACCCTGCCGGTCTTATTCTTCCTGGAACATGGTGCAGTCCTTCCTGTTGTCCACCCCAGAGTCTATGTCGCTCTCTACCCAGTCTCCTTGTCGCTGCATCCACATCACCTTCTCAGAGGCTCCCTGACCTTTATGGTGGCTTCCATTGCCCTTCACAGAAGTGACGAGAGAGCCTGCACCCGACTACATATGTCCCCTTCTCAGGTGTTTGCTGCAGGAGGACAAGGACTCGGCTGAGCACAGTTACTGCCGTGAGCTGCAGTTGATGGTTGAGCAACATCTACGGAGTCAGGTACAGGTGGATGAATCCTTATGTATTCTGGTCACATGTGATGCTGAGCCTGGTGGCTCAACTACTCACCGAGAGGCCAACCTCCCCAGCAGCTCTGCTGACGCAAGACCCGCTCTTCCGCCCACGTAACACTGAAACCCACGGCATTGCCCCCTGGGTGATTCGGAATCCCAGCAGTCCTAGGTGCAGGGTAGAGCTGTCCCATGGCTTTCCAAGGCTTTCTTCTTGGTGGGGGCAGAGTCCCTTATCCCCCACTCCCTTGGAGTGGCTCGGAGGTTCGAACCATCTTCTGCTTAACAGCCAGGCGCTTAGTCACAATGTGACCAAGGAGTTTACATTCGTAGAGTCCGTTGTCTGTCATCGAGGGGATTCCAACTCTCAATGACCCGACTAGGTTTTCCCAGACTGTGGGAGGAGAAGCCTCATCCTTCTCCCACGGAATGGCTGGAGGGCCACCCGGACTCAGCATTTGATTCTGAGTCTGAAGGTCAATGCCACTCGTCATGATGAGGTGCTGAGAAGCCTTGGGTCCTTTGCTTACACCTGTGCACGCCTGCTGGTGTGACAAAGTCTTCAGAGACTCGTTTTTGCCTCCCCCACACAAGCCTGGCTCCCCATTCTCTTCCGGAGCTTCTGCTGGGGTTGAGCTCCCAGAGCAGGGCCAGCCACATGTGGATGTGCTGTTGGGCTCTGGGCCTCATGACATGGCCCTGGAGTTAGGGCAGGAGGGCACTAGGAAGCACTGCTGCCCTGATGGCCAGCTTAATGCCGCTATACATGGAAGTGGCTGTGTGTGTGTGTGTGTGTATGTGCGTGTGTGTGTGTGTGCGTGTGTGTGCGTGTCCCAAGCCCTGAATTCAGGTTACTTACAATGCTCACAGCCACTCAGTCACCAGCCAGCATGAAGAAATCTGGAGGGCAGAGGGAATCTAGGGAGAATGATCCAGGGTTTTAACTGATAAAGTTAAAATGTCCTCCACCCCCGACAATTTTTATGAAGCCTGTGACCACTCCTGGATCCCCACCCCACACCCCCCAAGATCTTAGTGGAGACCCATGAGATGGGGACTTCTTAGGAAATCCACCTCTGGTCCTTCTACATCTGAAGTCAACTGAGAACATACTAGAATCAGGCACCAAGCCTCATCCCACCATCAAGCCAGATTCAGAAAGGGCATGGAGAGTAGGCAGTCACTGCTTCTATCACATGGCTCTTGGCTGAAAGCAGAAAATGCCAGGGAGAAGTCTCAATGTGCTTTGCTTCGTCTGACTATGTAAAAGCATTCAACTGTGTGGCTCATAGCAAACTATGCTACCTTTGTGGACTAAAGGGAAGTCCAGAGCACTTCATTGTTCTCATGCCAAACCTGTACCTGGACTAGGAGGTGGTCACAACAGGGACACGGCCAGGCTCAAAATCAAGGAAGGTGTGCATCAGGCCTGTAGCCATTCACCATTTCCATGCAATGCGTTTTGCCAAACAAATAATCCAGGGGCCGGGCCCGATGAGGAAAGGGCATTAGACTGGACTGCGAGCATGCACCGGGCAGGCGCCACACCTTGCTTGCTGAGAGATCAGAGTCCTGAAGCCCTTACTGACCAGGTCAATCAATGACTGCGGTCTCCAGTATGAATTACAAAGATCCGCACCACCGACCCAATACGCGCCCTACTGGTGAGCAGAAGACAAAATAAGAAATTCCCAAGAGTTCCCTTTACTAGGATCCACAATCAAGAGCTACGGAAGTAGCGATCAAAGAAATCGGACAGCAGATGGCATTGGGGAAAGCCACTGCAAAAGGTGGCCTCCAACTGTTAAAAAGAGAAGCTGCCGAATTGAGGGAACTTTGTGCCTGAACTAAGCCCTGGTGTTTCCATTGCTTTGCATTCACATGAAGGCTGGATCATGAACAATTGGCCGAAGAAGACTTGATGGCTCTTGACTATAACATGAGACTCTTGACTATAACATGGTGAGACTCTTGACTATGACATGGACTGCCGAAGGATGAACAAACCTATCTTGGAGGAAGAGGAGGCAGAAGGCTCCCTAGATGCAAGGGCCACGGGACTTCATCTCATGGACCTTGAGTGTGTTATCATCACCCTTGGGGGAGGGTCAGTGAGGGACAGGAAGTGGCTCGAGAAGATGGATGGACACAGCCTTGCCACCCATTGTTTCAAGCCAAGCAAAGATGTTTAATCTGACACACCACGGGCCAGTGGTTCCGTCTGTTGAACATAGGCTTGCTAAGAGTCAGGACCGACTCGATGGTACCCAACCCCAAGACCAACATGATGGACAGCTCCTGGAATTGCCAGAACACGTGTCACACAGGTGGCTTCTCCCTATCCTTGCGCCCACAGTCTCAGATGCTGTGTTTGCACTGATGCCACACTGGCTCTGCTCCTCCAGGGAGCCGGAGTAAGAGAGATGCAACGTGATGACCAACAGAAAGCAGATCTTGCGGACACAGTGGCTGTGACATGGTTGTTCCAGATCCTTGCCGCCCACTCGGCGCATCTGGTATGGCTCAGAGCTGGGCTGGTGAACCAGAAGGCATTCATTAGACATGCTTCTTGATGTCCCATTCACTGGGTTCTAGGGAATGGACGAAGGACTGGCACAGATTCAGGCTTCTCTGGCACACTGCATCTGCCATGATGGCGTGCCAAATCATCTCCACCATAAGGAATTCGAGGAGGGAACCTGCCAAGCCGGACCAGGAAGAGAAAGCCCACTCAGCCAGTGGGTTCCGTGGGTGCTGCGTAGACCCACCGATGAATCCCATTGGACAGAAAAAGGATACAATGGCGACATTCACTCTCCATTGAGATCACTAGCCCACATCACAGCCGGGAGTCTGTGGGGCGCTATTCTCTGATAAACCTAACTGTCAGACAGCCCACTCTGGGTTGATCTGGTAGGCCTGCAGCGAGTGTGAGAACACGGGTTACCAGGCCTCAAACTCAGGGATCCAGACTCCGGGAGTCTGGAGTAGGGCCAGAGAATGGGCATTTATTTCTAACTTTTCTATGACCCGTGGGACATGCACTGCCCACCCGCAATTTCTGCCTCTGGAGTTTAGTAGGAAGGTATTATCCCACTTCTGTGTGCTGCCATCGAGTGGGAGACCTGCAAATGGTGGGAGCATCTGGTGGCCTGTTCCATCAGTCCCAGAAACCCCTGGAGAAATAGTCTTCCACTAATTGTATCAAGTCATTATTCCCTCAGATGACCTTGCCCCCATCTTATGCAAAATGTTCTCCATTCCTGAAAACCACATGACTTCAACAGCAACCACAAAAAATCAAAGCAGAAAATACCTCAGTCCTGATCAGGCTCATTGGATTCATTTAAGTGTGTGTGTGTGTGTGTGTGTGTACATCTACATAATAAAATATACACGCTTTCAAGTGGGTGCCTGAGCCTGGAGATCAGGCTAATCGTCTTGAGGACATGAAGTGTGACTGTCATAATTAGATGCACAAAGCCAATGTTCTGCCTCCTACTTCAGTGCGTGGCCGCTGGAGTCTTAAACGCTCGAGGGCAACCATCTGAAGAACAACGACTTCCTGGTCCCTCCCCATCTGGAGGAAAGCAGAGTCGAGGGAATCGAGGACGCATGGAAACCGTCCAATTGACTAATGGACCACGGACAAACGCGTCTCCACGACCCTGAGACCAGAAGCACCAGATGGTGTTCGTTACCAGCTTCTCTGAAGGAGACCACATTAGCAGGTCCGGGCAGAGTGCGAGAACGCGAGAACACGGTGGGACACCTTCCAAAGCTATCAGAGCCAGTAGACTGACCGCGTGCACGAGTGGAGCCACCGACGCTGGAGCCCTTAGCCACTCCTGGACCCTGGGTTGCCCTCCAGGTTCAGCTGTCAACCCCCCAAAACGATGCAGGCACGCATACTGACCAAAGGACGAGCGAGGTTCAGGAGGGTTGGAAACAGGACACATCCTAAGGGGGTGCTGTGTGGGTGTGCGGGGGTAGGGCGGGGGGAGTTCTGTGACTGGTCTCATCAATGGCATGAACCCGAATGTGTCTGAACTGCTGAGAGCAAAGCGTGTCCGCTCTGTGAGCCCAACGCACAATCATAAGTTTGAAAACAAAAATTAACAAAGATCGTGCCCTCTCCACAAGTTCTACTTGCTCAGTCCAAGGGCATCAATTCCAGACAAGGCCACGACTCTGGCTGCTCTTTTCTAATTTTATTTCACCAAAATTATCATAACCTCGAGGCCCCTTAAGCTTCTCATCTAGCCTCTTTGAGGTGCAACTGTCAGCTTGGTCCCACAGAGATAACTTGGAAGGAGGGGTTCAACCCCAAGGCCTGCATGTTTTACAGAAGCCCAGCTGCTGTTCTCTTGGAAGCAGTCTTCAGGGGATGGCTTTGCATTGAAGTGAAGGTGTAAAGATGATCACAGGGCAATCGTTCCCAGGGTTCATCTAGCCTCCTCAACTGCAGAAAGTCTGGAATGGAGGTGTCTTTCCATAAGCTTCCAGGAGATACTGAAGCTCCTGGTCTGCAGACCACCAGCAGAACTATATTCCTGTGGAAGGTTGATGACAACCGTGCCCGGTGACCTCCTGAACCGCTGTCTGGATGCGCTTTGCCAAGCGGATGCCTTTCGTGGGCTTCTTGTCTGCAGGGAGCCCATATGACATATGTAGATGTTTGGGATTCTCTCTCTCTCTCTCTCACACACATTCACTACTTGGGAGTCTTGTTCCCAAGCAGTGCTCCATACTGACCCTGAAACCCACAATGGTGATGGGCTGGCGGTCCTCAGATAATGGAATCCCAATGAGGTATGAATCATTTTCCTGGCCACCCAGGAAGGAAAAAGCCCTGCGGAGTCTCCATCAAATCTCCACCTGCCATGCTGAGCTGGGACCCACGGTTAACCTCACCCGAACTCTGCGCCTTGCCTTCCGGACCCTGCCCCTCCAACCGTACCAAGCTTTGAGGAGCAATTAGTGGATCCGTTGACATCTTCCCTGAGAGTCCTTGGGTTACAGAAGCTAATTAACCTTCCTCTTGGCTTCCAAACAAAGTAACGACTGCCAGGACCAAATCTCCTGGAACAAAAGGGGAAGAAGGAAGGAAGGAAGGAAAGAAGGAAAAGGGGGGAATTCTCTGTTGAGAATTGAAAAAATAAGGACCAGCAGCAAATGTTGGCAAAGATGCTTTCTCCTCTGTTACATGAACTGAAATAAGATTGAGGGAAGAGTAAAGCGGGAGGGGAGCCCTCCGGAGCAGCTCCAGCTCACTGTGCTTGGACTCATCTGAGACCTCCCTGTCCTGCTCAGTCCTCTGGGTGGAATGTAGCATGCCAGGCTGTTGCTTCTCTGGGAATTAGGGTGGACACATGCTAGGAGAGGTCCTAAGGTGATCTGAACCTGGAGGGCCACCTGTGTCCGTGGACCTGAGCAAGTGGCTCAGATGATTTGAGTGCCTCTTGGCGACTGGACAGAGGACGTAGAGGCATTAGCTTTGGAACTTTAAGTGACCCGTAATGCAAAGGCCACTGGCTTCCTGGAATTCCAATCTGAGGAGCCAGACATCCGAACGGTTAAAGACACGTGCTTCTGCCTGACTCTGACTGGTTGTCTGCCCCACAGCTGGGTCACCCACACCTCAGTGCCTCCACACGGTTTCTGAGGGTAAACATTACCTCCCAGCTCCGGGTTCAGTGACACCACACTGAGAGCTTGGAATTGGCTCTGGTGGGAAGTGCTTACACCTGGGAGATGGGCCGCCTCCACAAATCTGGGCCTGTTCTTCTCCCTTGAGGAGCTGGCCGTTGACACTTAGCACTCACCTTGAAACAGTCTGGAATGCCTGAATGCTCTATGTATTTATTTATTTTTATTAAAGAATTCACTTGAAAAAATTAAAGTTATTTTTCAAGGATACTTTTAGTCTAGGGGTCAGCAACCGACAAGTCTTGGATCCAAGCTGGCCTGACAGCAGTTTGGGTCCATAACGTTTCACTAGAACACAAATTCATGTGCAGGTCGTCTGTGCTTAGCTGTTTTCAGAGAGGCCGAGTAGAAGCGGAGACGGTGTGGGTGCCATCGGTGGGTGGGATGGTACCACTCTCTGGACGTTTGTAGAAAACACGGGCTCTCCAAGGGGAATGTGTAAGATGACTCCCTGCCCCTGCCCCAGGATGCCAACATTGGGCCACCATGCAATGGGACTCAGTCTCATCTGCCCATTGACCCCACGTGTGTGGGGGGGGGGGGGGCAGCAAGCTCTGTCTGCTCACCAAGGCTGCACCGCCATGTTGGAAGTAGACCTTCTGGTCTTGCTTCTCAGGTGCTTCTGGGTGGACCTGAACACCCAGCCATTCAGTGAGCAGCTGAGCAGGGGATGGCTTGTCCCACCTAAGGACTCGACTCAAAGTAGGAGGTACCCCCAAGCTCTATACCAAAGTTACTGCCATCGAGTCAATGCCAACCCTGCTGGACAGGGTAGAGCCATCCTTGTAGGTTTCTGAGGCTGTAACTCTTTACAAGGGGTGTAGAAAGCCTCCTCTTTTTCCCAAGGAGCTGGGGGTGGTTTTGATCTGTTGACCTTGCAGTCAGCATCCTGACCCTGAGATTAGCAGCTTGAGATGTAATGGCTACATCACCAGGGCTTCCTCAGAAGGGCGCCAGAAAGAGGCAGACAAGGGGATGCTCAAACCATCTAATCAGAATCCATGCCCTTCCCTCCCCCAAGGCATGGCCATGCCTGACACGCTGCTGTTCTAAGGAGGTGTCGGCGAGAGTCCGGAAGGTGTCACAGACACGGAAGTGGCAAGCTCAGAGCTCCTTGTCTTCCAGGCAGCTAACAGGGATGAAAAGACCACTGCAGACGCAGGTGCC
Organism: Tenrec ecaudatus; assembly: GCF_050624435.1. Classification (NCBI taxonomy): domain Eukaryota; kingdom Metazoa; phylum Chordata; class Mammalia; order Afrosoricida; family Tenrecidae; genus Tenrec; species Tenrec ecaudatus. Next base: position 2,297,547 of record NC_134541.1, on the reverse strand, counting down.
GGGTTCCTTATGGCTCTGGGAGATCTGATGCTCTGTTTCTATCTATGTCACCTCAAGTCACGTTGCTACCCCCAGCCCCACCCCGCACCTCCGGGACGGCTGCCTGAGGTGTTATTATTTATTACAGTGGAGAGGAAGAAATAGATGGCTCCTTCTTTTTCCAGCGAGCTGGGCCACGTGCTGAGCACCCGGGGGCTGGGACGGGGACAAGCAGCAGATAACAACACCTCACAGTCGCCCATCCACGCAGACACACAACGACCCGCCAGGACAGACAAGGTAGACCTGCCCCGGGGCACTGAGCAGGAGTAGAAAGCCGCATGTTTCTCCCGCAGAGCGGCTGGTGGTTACAAACTGCTGACCTTACGGTTAACAGCCCACGTGTAACCACTAGACCACCAGGGTTCCTTCCACGACCCCGAAGAAATGCTCTTCTACGCTCCCACTCTGCGCCGCAAGTTCCGGGCCTTGGCGGGATTCTAAAACAGCCTGGCATCTCTCCAAAGCAATGGCACGCCGAATCCAGGGTGATAAATTAAAACACATCCCACTCTGTCACTTTTGCAAACCAGGAGCTACTCTTGAGTCTTTGAAAAAGCACTTTTGAGATAAAAGATGTATTTGTCGGTTCTGCAGGTTTTGTGTGTGTGTGTGTGTGTGTGTGTTTTCCCCTAAGTCCTGAATCTTCGCAGATTCCCTGGGAGGGAGAGAGGGGGCCTTTCATTTAAAACTGTGTTTCCCTTGACATTTAGAGGTCTTGTGAAGTGGTTCATTATAGATCGTATGGGCAGCTTGATATTTAATTAACTTTCAGACTTAGATGTGCCGCGCATGTGCGCAGCGCTGTGGACGATGTACTTATTCACTGTCTCTTTGTAATTCTTCTTTCCTTCTATTGCGAATGCAAATAATAAAAAAGGAGAGCGAGACATATCAGCTGGAAGTAAGTCATCAGAGGCACTTACGATGTTTCGGGGTCAGAAATCTAATTAACCCCCGCCACTGTGTTTAAAATGTTGAATACTCTGAGGCAGGTCCTTACAGGAATTGTTGGTAACACTCAGTTTGGGTGATGTATTTACAACGCTTTCTTCGGAGACTGACCTTTGGTGTCTGTTTCCCAAACAGCACGGAGGGCGGAGGGAGCGGGTTTGGAGGTCTCAAGCAGTAAGTGATGGTGGGGAGCAGTGGATGGATTTGCAAACGAGTCCATCGCTTGCCCTTTTGGACAGACGGGATTAGGATGTAGCTCAGTGTCCTTGTACCACCAGTCTGCCGGCACCTGTTTCCGGAGGGATGAAGCCCAGACCTTTCCAGCACACAGGTATGGGGCAGGTTGTGTCCCACAGCCCACAGGTGTGGGGGAGGATGTGTCCCACGGCCCACAGGTGTGGGGGAGGATGTGTCCCACAGCCCACAGGTGTGGGGGAGGATGTGTCCCACAGCACACAGGTTTAGTGAAGGATGTGTCCCACGGCCCACAGGTGTGGGGGAGGATGTGTCCCACAGCACACAGGTTTAGTGAAGGATGTGTCCCACGGCCCACAGGTGTGGGGGAGGATGTGTCCCACAGCCCACAGGTGTGGGGGAGGATGTGTCCCACAGCACACAGGTTTAGTGAAGGATGTGTCCCACGGCCCACAGGTGTGGGGGAGGATGCATCCCACGGCCCACAGGTGTGGGGGAGGATGTGTCCCACAGTCCACAGGTGTGGGGGACAATGTGTCTCACAGCTGTGTCTGTTGGTGGGTCTTCCCGATGGATCTGTTTGTGTCTTGGGCTGCTCTCCACAACAGCAGCAGGTGGAGACCAGCAGCCACCCCATGGAAGACAGGCAGGGAGTTCAACTCCCCTAAAGAGTTACAACCTCGCAGGGGCCATTCTACCCTGTCTTACAGGGTTGTTGTTGGTGGGCAGCGACTCGATGGCAGTGGAAGTTTTTGGTTTAATTGTCTGCCATCTGTTGAGGTTGGGCCTCCCCAGACAAACTGAACTGTTATCTTGGCTTCTTGTTTGCTGGACTTTATTCCACCTTTCTCTTTGCTGCAGAGCAAACAAACAAACAAAAAAAACCCCATCATCATGATTCGCCCCTGATGCCCCAGGGCCCGCTTCTTCCACCCCTCTCGGCAGTGGTATGGGACTGTAAGTCCATTCTGGGTCTGTCCTCTAGGGCAGAATAAAAGGACCAGCCGTCATCGTTACCAGATCAGATCACGAGGTCTGCGCTCTGCAGAGCCACTGCTGGCTTGAACCGGCCACCTTTCGGTGAGTAGTCGAGCTCTTAGCCATTAGACACCCAAGGTTCCTGAGGTCCCCTCTGACTCAGCAGACCAAGAGCTCGGGAGCTCAACATGGCAGGAGGTGCTCAGAGCGGGAGGTGCTAGAGGCCCAGGAAAGAAGAACAGCAGACAAGGAGAGTTGATGTGGAAGGTTCCAGAGTGATGCAGGCCTCAGGGGCAGACCAGGCAGGCAGGGGGCCTGGAAGTGATGGTGAGAGGGGGAAGCAATTGCATAGCAGGTAGGTGGTCAGCACCTTGCTGCACAAAAGCTGCAAATCTGCTGGTGGAGAAGCGAGAGGGGGGGAGCTTGGTATGCAAACCAGTCACTGAGTGACGCAGGAAGGTGGGGAGGCCAAGGGTGGGTCAGGGCTGGATGGAGGTGGGGAAGGGGTGCCCAGTCCCTAGAGAAAGAGGGATGGACTGCAACCACGTTGGAACAGCTCGTGCAGTGAGTCATGCATCAGCTTCCTACGTAGCCCTGGTGGTGTGATGATAAACACTTGGCTGCCAACTGAAGGTTGATGGTTCAAACCCAGCCAGCGACTCCTAAGGGATTGGCTCCTATAAAGATGACAGGCTCGGGAGCCTCTGGGGACAGGTCTGTTCTGTTACCTGCAGTCGCTGAGTCTGAATTGACTTGGAAGTTCCCAACAGCATCAGTTTTCAGGGGGCTACGACAAAGAGCCACAAACAACCTGTCTTCAAACAGCACAAGGGGTAGGGTTGGGGGGGAAGGGTGGAAAGTATAAAGCAAAGCAAAACAACAACACAAAGTGTTGTTCTTTAGCGTCTTCTTGTTCGGGTCTGACTCACAGCGACCTGGATGTACAGCGGAAGGAGCACTGCCCGGTCCTGCTTGTTACATTGAGCCCACTGTGTCCATCTATCGCATATGCGTGAGTGGTGGGGGTGGGGTGGGGTCTTCCTCTCGTTTCTTTGCCTTCAGGATGAGGGCCGGTTTATCTGCGGATCCCGAAAGACCCTGGGACCCGGGCCAGCCTCCAGGGCCAGTGTGTTCATATGGTTCTTGGTGTGAGTTGCTGTCACACCAGCTCTGACTCACAACAAGCTTGTGTGCAACAGATGGACACCTTGCTTGGTCCCGCCGTCCTCACATCGTCCCCATATTTGAGGCCAGTGTGACAGCCAGCGTGTCGGACCATCACACTGAGGATCGGCTTAGTAGCTTAAGAGTCTGGAGCTCAGAGTCTCCAAGGAGCCTCACTGGACCGAGTGACAGCCAAGCATAGAAAGCGCTGCTTCCTTCTGAGAGGCAACTTACACGCCGGGGGTCTGCTTTTCTCTCTTTGCGGCATCTGGCATCCTTTCTTCCATCTTCAACGTGGGCGGAGTGGGCTGAGGCCTTCACACCCCACCACCTCCCCATTTTCTTTCTCTTTCCGCTCAAGTCCACTCAGAAAATCAAGATAATCTCCCTTCACAACACCCGCTGGTGAGCAACCTTGAATCTGCCAGCCATCGGGAGCCCTCTGGGGCATGCAACAACTTGATGCTTGCGAGGTTCTGGGGATGAGGGCACAGGCATCTTTTGGAGAGTCTTATGTTGTCAGTTCAGAGTAGACAAGATCTCTCCCATTGTCATGGGCTGATCTTGTCTCCCCCATATATGAGGCACCTTGGCGGAGAACCTCCCAGACCAAGGGCAGATTGATGCAAAGACACATGCAGAGTTCCAAGGGATGGAGCTCACAGCCGGGAGACCCGGACCTTCCCCAAAGCCTAAAGGGAGCCATAGCCTTCCCTAGAGCCAGCGCCTGGAACTGGGCCTGCTAGCTCCTCAAGGATCCCTCCAGCCATGAGCGTGTGGTACTTCAGCACTCCAGAGCTCAGACATACGGAGCAGTAACTAAAATGAACCCCCAGATCTGCCCAACCCACAAACTAAAATGGGCAGTCAGAGGCATAAGTCCACCCTCAGCTCTGCTGTGAAACAAACACCTCCAAACAGGGGTCATGGCCTGACCATTCGGAGCTGCCCACAGGATCTATAGGTCAGGCATTCAGAGCATGGAGGGCAAGGCTGGCAGGTCTCAGCTGAGTTGTCATGGGCCTCCACTGGGGAGAGGTCAAACAATGACGGTGGATCCCCTAAGGCACCCTCGTCCACGTCCTTGGCAGTGAATGCTGCCTGTGGTGCAGGGCCTCACCTGGTGCTCTCCTTGGCTGGAACACCCATGGACACCCTTCTATGTGGCTCTGGCTTCTTCACTGTGTGGCCAACTTGGAGTCATTTCAATCCTGGTGGCTGAGGGATGCCAAGGCCAGCATGCGCCCAGTCATGTGGGATCTGCTTTGATACAGAAGCCTGGCAGCAGCACTCTGCCACATGTTACTGGCTCCCAGTGACCAACAAGCCCACCTGTATCCATGGGCCACACCAGCCCCACCGCCACAGAATCCCTTCCATGTCCTCGTGACCTCGAGAGTGAGCACAATCTTCGTTTCACGAGGGAGTCGACACCCACCTCTGAAAACCGCCGCCGCCACCTCCTCCCAGGGTTCTGTCATGGCCTGGGGCCCGCAGGAACACGCCAGAGGTCTCCCATGGGCCATTCTAGGGTTTCTCAAGTGCTCCATAGAATGCCCCACATCTCGGGCCTGTAGATCAGCAGCGAGGCATTATTGTGTCTTAGCTTCGTAGGTGAATAAATTCCAGCCCAAGGTGAGGCCTGAGTATCAGAATGGACCGTGCCCCACTTGCATTTGTTTTGTTGCCGAGACTGGACACGGGGAAGCATGCACCAACCCAGCAGGGCTCGTGCACGCGCACGCGCGCGCACGTTGAGTGCGTCCCTATAGCTGTCCATCCACATTTTCTGAGGGGCTCCTCCCCCACCAACACAAATCCACTGCCTTCTAAGGCTCTGAGCCGATCATGTGGGTTGTTGTTAAAGCAGCGATCCCGGATGGAACTCAGTGCGCATGACAGACAGGTCTCACCAGTTAAGCTCAACAACCGTGTGGTTTTTATCATGGTGACGGGCCCATTCCTCACTTCGTTCTTACCATGAGAAAAGGAGGAGATATTGACGTTTTCTAGGATTTCATTTCACTTGCATCCATGACCAACTTCCGAGGGAGCCGCAGGCCTGAAATGGGCCAGCCTCTTCCCTCAGACATATCTAGTGCGCAAAGACCTCTTTGAAATGTCCACAAGCAAACATATCACTTTGAAGACCACCGTGTGCCGGAAGCAAACAAGGGCATTTTCAATTGCCCACCTGCCTGTGGGAGCTGCCCAGTGACTCAGAAAGACCTAAGAAGAACCGAGGCCCTCGGATTATGGTGTTGGAGAAGAATCTGGGCGATACCAGGGCCTGTCGGAAGAACAGATAAGCCTGTCTTGGAAAGGGTGCAGGCAGATTGCTCATCGAGGCGAGGATGGAGAGGTTCCATCGAAGGGCACTTTGCACATGTTATCAAGTAGGACCGCCAGAGAAGAGCGTCATGCCTGGTAAAGCTGAAGGCAATGGGCAAAGAGGAAGCTCATCCCAAGGAGGACTGACAGGGCGGGCTCAGACAGCAGTGGTGACGAGGGCGACACTGGGCCAGCCGGGCAGCATTTCCTTCTGTTGCCAGAGGGTCTCTGTGGCTTGTAAATGACAAGAACAATGATGGTTTGACATCCATGGGATTCCAGGGATATGTTTGACTTCAGGCTTAAAGATAATCGCAGACCATTTTCAGTTATATGTGCAATGGGATGCAGGTCTGCCGAAAAGGCATTCTGGAGTTCCCACTTCGCCGGGCATCTCGCCCCTGATTGGGCTGCCTGAGCAGTTCAGAAGGCTCATCACTGAATCAGAAGGCTCACTGTTAAACTGTGAGAAGGGGGCCCGGGTACCACTGGTGACTAAGTGCTCTTCTCGTAGAGAAGACAGCTCGGGAAATCCTATGGTTGGCCTGGTGTCGTCATCGGACATCGACAATAGCATGTGAACGCTGCCTCTGGAGCCCTGCTCAGGTGGGAGGGTGGAGGTGGGGAGCAGGCTCTTTCCTCTGTCCATTCCTGGGGAGCCACCCTCCCACTTCCCACTCACCAGGGCCTGAAAATCACCTCATAGCCTCACTTTGATTAGTCAGAGGACTGGAACCCATCCTTCTGATGAGCTTTCAATTAGCTTGTCTAATTTTCCACTGCTCATGAATAATTGATTAACTTAGATCAGAAACAAAAATCAGAGACCTCGCCTGCTTATAAACAGCACTGTTGGAGAGATTGCCTGTTGTTTCTGTCAGATTGCCGTCATTCCCTTCCCCGCAATCAGGAAAGCCAGAACAGCACACACTGACGGGACGGGTTCTCTGTCTGACACCATCCCGAGGTGTTTTGCCTTTTGGCAGAGCTGTGGCTTGATCTCTCTTCGTATCTGAAGTAAGTAAGTGGAGAGACGGAGGTGTGGCCAGACGAGCAGGGCCAGCAGTGGCAGAGCCATGGGGAGTCCACTCTGGCCCAAATCCAGGGTCTGAGGCCAAGTTCTCCATGCCATTGTGGATCCTACATGTCTTCAAGAGCAAAGGGAGAGAAGGCAGAGAGGGAAACCAAGACTCACTGCCTTGAGACCATTCCAACTCTGAGGGAAGTCGAATTGCCTTCAGGAATGTGACAGTTACACAATTGTCTGTCAACTTGTGAATGGGTGGAGTCTAGCCCGTCCATCAGGTCACAGCTTGATGACCTCATTTGAAGGTGTGATGTAGATACAGATGCAGACACTCTGTGTGGAGACATTCCTGTTGACAAGCCACATGGAGCTATGCTGATGGAGCCAGAGACCTGGAGCTGAGGAGCCACATGGAGACCCACGCCAGCGCTGAGATATTTCCACCACCACTAGATCCACAAAAGTTTCCACCCCCTGGCCTGTGATCTTCCTGCATTCTGTGTCGTTGCATGGCTGCGTGAGTCCAAAGAGGAGTTTATGGACTCGTATCGACATATGGGTTAGAATCAGACTTAAGACTTGGTCTGGGCTTGGCTGGGATGTTTTCTTAAGGCACAATTGCTCTTTGCTATGCAGCTCTCTCTTACACACATGTGAGTATCTATGAATTTCTTTCTCTAGTCCACCTGGACTCACCCAATAAACAGCTGCCTCCTTTTCCAGGAGACCAGAAGAGCATGGTGCTGCTCCTCTACCAGGAAGCAACATTTTGATCAAAGATGCAATTGATGGCCCTCATCAGAAGGGGAGGGAGTGCAGAAAGGATTTCAAGTTGCCGTGGAACCCAGACTTTCCGAGGCTGAATGGACCTCAGGAACTACTGCCCTTGATGTGCTCTCTAACACTGAAACCAAAATACACCCCTGGATTTTTTTCTTAAAACCAAACCAATCGACAGCACCCACTGAAAGATGAGCTGGGAAGTTGAAAGGACAGTGCGCTCATGGTCAGGGGGAGGCTGGGCTCAGAGAAGGGGGAGTGCCACAGATGTCCCTTCCCTGGACATTCAGAAGGGGGCGGAGCTGGCTTGTGCTCTGTTGCTCACATGCTCAAACCCCTGTTGAGGAGCCGCTTCTGATGCGCGGTGACTCTGGAGAACCACGTAGAACTGCCCCAGGGGGTTTCCAAAGCCGGACAGCTGGATGGAAGCAGACGTCTACGTCTTTCTTCTGAATGGTGGCTGGTGGGCTTGAAACACTAAACTTTAGCTCTCACTTAAAAAAGAAAATAAAAAAAAAGAAAGAAACCCCAAACTCACTGCCATCAGGGTCAATGCTGGCTCATAGCGACCCCCCTTGTGGGTTTCTGAGACTGTAACTGCTTACGGGAGTAAAAAGTCTTGTCTTTCTCCTGAGGGGCTGCTGGGGGTTTCCAACTGCCGACCATGGGGCTCACAGCTCAGGGCATAACCACTGCACCACCAAGACTCAGAGCCACATATTTAATCCATCTGCCCCAGGGCGCCGCGCATCTCAACAGCAAGGAAGAATGAAGTGCGTGATTTAGAAAAACAGAGAGAATGGAGGTTTGGGGCGTGAGAACAGGGCAGTGAGCTCATGCACACCTGACGCAGGGGGACTTAGAGTTAGATGTAGCTCAGGGGCCTGGCCAAGACCGTTGATGTGGGCCAAGTGCATTATGTTGTTTTTACTCTCTGCCTGTCCTCATGACACAAATTCTCTCCCACTGTGCCTGCTGTGGGTGGGAGAGGACTTCATGAATCTGAGCTTGTCTCTTCCTGCCTCACCCCCCATCCACCCACCATCCACTCCCCCACAGGGTTCTTCAGAGGGAGATTCATAGTTGCGTGAAGTCTCGTGTGCTCTCCTCAAGGAATCAGGATTATGGCTTTGATAACATGAAGTACCAAAACATGCAATCAACACCGGGAGGGGACTGGCCTTGCCCCGCATTGATGTGGCCCTGGAGACTGAAGGTGTGTGTCCATGTTCAGGGAGTGTGTTCGTCCCTGTAGACTAGAGAAATAAACCCAGAGACACTCATCTGTATATAAGGAAGAGTTTTACATAAAGAGTAATTGTATATTAAGAAAACATCTCAGCCCAGGCTAGGTCAAGCCCATTTGTTTGATATTAGCCCATATGTCCAATACCAGTCTATAGATTCCTCTTCAGACTCACGCAACACATGCAATGATGCCAAATGCAGGAAGATCACAGGCCAGAGGATGGAAAGTCTTATGGATCCAGTGGTGGTGGAAGCATCTCAGGGCTGGTGTGGGTCTCCATGTGGTTCCTCCAGCTCCAGGGCTCTGGCTTGTCAACAGGAATATTTTACAGCAAGAGTGTGTCTTGCCTCCTGAGAGGAACTGGAGGACAAAGCAGAGCTGCCATATTGGGTGTCCATAGCTGTCCAACTTTATGGAAGCAGACTGTGCTAAATTTTTCCAGAGGAGCAGCTAGTGGACTAGAACCAACCTTCCAGTTAACAGACTAATGCTTAATCCGCGGGGCCATCCGGGCTCCTTGACTCCCCGCCCACCCCACCCCCCCGCCATCTTTGAACAGTACTGAAAGTCAGCACCATGGCCTGTCAGTCGCCATTCCTCCCAGCCATTCCTCCCTGTTTGCTGGCAGGGGATGTGCTCTGGCTGCCATACGCCTGTGAAATGGCACATGGCCTAGCTGGCTGACCTCTCGCTGCCCGCCAGACTCCACTGAGTGCTGGGGATGAACCCAAGCAGTGGCCTGGGTGGACATCAAGGAAACAGGGATGGGTTCCCTGCATCTGCCAAAGAGCAGCTGCGATGACTTCAGACAGGGAAGGAGTGCCAGCTCAGGCCCGAGGGCCACATTCTGAGGGGCTGCATGGCGGCTCTGCGAACACGACTGCTGACTGAGAAGTGGGCGAGGAAACAAAGCCAGGAGTGAAGGGGCTCCAGCACTCTGGGCCAGGCAGGGTGGGTCACATTGCCACCGTGTGCACAGGGCACATCTCCTTGCTCTCCGGGTGCACGGAGGCAGGGCTGGGAAGGAGACGATTCCCACATCATCAGCAGCCTGAGAAAGGGCCAATGGAGGAGTGGTGTCATGGAGCCAAGTTGGTCCATGGAGGCTGTGCATGAGCCAGAGCAGAGCTGTGCTGCGGAGGGTCCAACCATGGACTTTTAAGAAGGCGGGATTGCCAGGCCTTTCTTCCAACGGGCATCTGGGGACTCAGACCTCTAATCTTTCAAGAAACAGCAGGGTGCTTAACTGTTGGCACCCCTCTGGGTCACCCCATCTCGCCAAAGCCTCCGTCTCCCTTCAATAACATGGGCTGGTGACCTCCCCTCTCCGGCTTGGTAGAGTGGCTCAAAGATCCAAGTTGACTGTGAAGATCAGCAACAGGACTGAGCGCCGTGGACCCCACGTCTGCCCCGTTAGCACTCCCTTCTGTACCAGGTGACCCAGGGAGCAGGGACACGGGAAGCCTGCCGAGGCATGTGCAAGGGTTGAGGTGAGGATCTCAGTCCAGGACAATGGTGCTGCTCTGAAGATGCCTTTTAAGCCAGGGCTTGCTGTGCTCTGGAAAGGACCAGGCCATGGAAGGTTTGGGCTTGGAGAGCAATCTGCAATCTTCCTACCTGGTTTCCCAAGCCTTTAACCCGACCCTGGGGTTCTGTGGCCAGCCAGCTGTCCTCGGGCTGGGGGCCATCTCCACTGCCAACATGCCAGAGTCTGGCCATCGCAGCTCGTCTACATCCCGCAGAAGGGGAATGACACACACACACAAACACACACACATGACATAACACATGCACACACCCCATGTACACATACACACACACAAACACACACACACACTACATAACACATGCACACACCCCATGTACACATACCCCACGCAGAAGCACACATCACACACCCAATACACACGCACCACGTACACATACATCCATGCAAAAACACACTCACCACACGCACACCACACACACTACACACAACATACACAAACACACATACAGCATGTACACATACACCCACGCAGAAACACACACAACACACAACACATACACACATGCACCATGTACACATACACTCATGCAAAAACATACCACACACACCACATATGCATACACCCATGCAGAAACACACACACCACATACAACACACATAACACACACACATGAACCACGTACACATACACCCATGCAGAAACACACACCACATATGCATACGCCCATGCAGAAACACACACGCCACATACAACACACATAACATACACACATGCACCACGTACACATACACCCATGCAAAAACACACACCACACACACCACATATGCATACACCCATGCAGAAACACACACACCACATACAACACACATAACACACACACATGCACCACGTACACATACACCCATGCAAAAACACACCACACACAAGCAACACAACACACACACCACATACACGTACACCCACACAGAAACACACACAACGCACAACGCACACAGCACATACACATACACCCACACAACACACATAGCACATACACACATACACATACAGCATGTACACATACACCCACGCAGAAACACACTCACAACACACAACACACACCATGTACACATACACCCACACAGAAACACACTCACCACACACACAACACAACACACACATCACGTACACATACACCCATGCAGAAACACACACACCACACACACATGCACCAAGTCCACACACACACAGCAGAAGCATACACTTACCACACACATCATGTACATATACACCCCAGCAGAAACACACACACCACACACACACAGAACACAGGCACACACACACCATGTACATACACCAAGGACACATATACCCACCCAAAAACATACACACTGCACACACACATACACACTCCACACATCACACACACCATACATAAGTCATCAGACACACATACACACACATACCACACATTTCACATACAACACACATTTCACACACATCACACACATATGACTTATTCGACACACACACCACACTCAGACAGCACACATTTCATACACACATCCCACACATATGACTTATTTTACACACATGTCTCACACACACACACAACTCCCAGGAACCCCATTATCTCAGAGGTGAGTCCCTCTCACAACCTCTCCATCCTGAATAGGTTGTGGCTTCTTCTTTACAAATTAAAAACCATCGAAGTGCTTTGTCCGACGCGTGCGCCTCACTTAATAACTGTCCCCCTATCCAACTGCTCACGTGTCAGGCCATCAGTAAAGACGCGCTCTCCACCTTGCTTGGCAGCAATGGTGTCTGGCAGCCGTGGGAGTCAAATGCAGGGACCCTAAGGCCTGAGGTGATGCTTAAAGTTACCTGTCACCGTGGCTGGGCCATTACGCTCCGTGGTTTGGCAGATCAGCAGCGATCTTAGTGACCAGATCTTTGTGATCTGATGAGTCATCCTCTTTTCTTTTTGCATAAAACTTACTCTTTTTCTTAAATCACGACCTGGTCTTTGGAACCTCCCGAGGCCAATATGTCACTTTTCTAAAATTAAAGAGCTGCGTTGCCTCTGGAAATGGATTTGGAAGTTGCTGGGGACTTGAAATGGCAGCTTACACTGACTCTCACCCACCTGTATTGACAACACGGGGAAGGGGGTCGGCATCAGAGGGGCCAAGCAGCCCTGGGTGTCGTGGTAAAGCCTTGGGCTGCAATCCCCATGGTAGGCAGTTTGAAACCACCAGCAGCTTTGAGGGGCTCAGGAACCCACTGGGGTCGCTATGAGTCATCATTGACTCCATGACAGTATGCTTTTTGTTTATTTATTGAAGTATCCAATTTACACAAGGATAAATTGCCATCAAAATGCATTGTTCCAATGATAATCTAGTGCCTGCGGGGGAGAATTGAGGCCCCAGCCATGCCACGCCATGCCATGTGTCCAGAGAGAGCACTGTCGGAAGCGGTCCGTCCGGTCTCTCTCTCCCTGGAGGGACATGTAACCAGAGCTCTGGGGCTGAGGGGTCAGGAGGTCTGTCAGCGTGGCCAAACCATCTCTCTTCTCCCACGCGTGTTTGGAGCTGCAATGCAATCCAGTCCTTCCTGAGTCCTGTTTCCTCTGTTTCTCATGAAGAAGGAAGGAAGGAAGGGAGGAAGGAAGGAAGGAGGGAGGGAAGGAGGGAGGGAAGGGAGGGAAGGAGGGAGGGAGGAAGGGAGGGAGGGAGAAAGAAAGAGAACAAGGTATTTAATGGATAAGCTCTCGGGCCATGGCGTGGCACTTTCTGCAATTGCAGGGGCAGGCGGTCAGAGTAGGGGAGACAGAGCAGCAGGGAGAGTCTGAGCCTGCAGTGGGGAGGGGACACGGTGCCCAACCAGGACTTAATTGGTACCTTTTCGTTCTAGAGGTAATGCGGCTCCTGCTCCATTATCTGTAATTGTTATAAACATTTTATGATTTCAGCGAGAACAGCTCGCTTTTCTTTGTTGCCTGCCTATGCTCTGATTGCTTCATTGTCTCCTTTATCTGGGGAACGTTTGGCACTTCTCCTACAATGGCTGGTTTTCCATGGGGAAACCAATTGAGATCAATAGGGGCATTAAGTATTGATCACGAGGCAGAGTGATCCACTGGGACGAGAATAAAGAATCAACAGCTCCATCTATGGGGCCTTGTTCTCCTGGACTCCTGACTTGTCACCTGGGCCACCAGGACCCCAGGCTTCACCTCTGGGGACCTGAGCAGCAAGAGGGTCAGAGCTCCTCCTGATGACTATCTTCCAAGGCCACCGATCTATTGTAGCTTGCAGCCCAGCCGGCACTCCTTGGGCCGGAGGCTTGTTTCTCCTGGACGCCCTTCTTGCTCATCAGCGGTGCAGGTACGGAAGGCCTCACTGCTGGCTTGGAAGACGTGGCTCTGTGAACAGAGAGGGGGCGGGAGAGCTGTGCATGGCTGCTGCGTACACAACTGAGCCCGGAGCCCCCGGCAGGACCCAGAGGAGCTGGAGACAGATTCTAAGTTGTCGCTGTCCAAACACAACTCTCCCTTCTCGCTTCTCAACTCAGGCTGCTGCTTTTGAAGCGCAGCACTTCAAAGAGGCTCAGAAAGGAAAGCCCACAGACACTCAGTATTCTGCAGGGGATCTCAGAGGGGCCTGCACTTTCTGAAGCCTAACCTCGGGCCACCGGTTCAGAAGCCCTAGGGTCCCAGATCTGCTCTGAGAACATGTCTGTTTATATATTCATTCCTTCGTGCCCATGACAAACATGCATTGCAGGCTCCTGAGCATGGGGCTCTGGGGATCACAAATAAAACAGACATGCTCAGGCTTAGCACTTGGTGGGGAGACCATACTTTAAACTAATAAATGAGCAATTAAAGAGTTGTACATTATGCATGTCATGTGCTCTTTAAATGAAGCTGCGGGGCCACTTGTTCTTCGGGCTGCCGGGTCGATTCAGATTCATAGAGACTTAAAGGAAATGGAAGGGAATAGTGTCTGATCCTGCACCAACCTAACAAACAATGCTGTATGGTCTCTGTGCCCATCCAGCCCATGGGGGCTCTGCCTTCACTCTGTCACTGGGGGAGTGGGGAATTGCTAAATTCCGCTGACCCGCTACTTTACCAAGCATGATGTCTTTGTCCAGGGACTGGCCCCTCGTGATCACATGCACCGTGTGAATGTGTTGAGGTATGTCTAGCCTCACATCTAAGGACCGCTCTGCCTGTACTTCTTCTCCAGCAGACTTGTTTGGTGTCTGGCAGACCGCTGGCTGTTCTTCACTAACACCCTGGTTCAAAGGCGGCCGGCCGTCTCACTGCCTGCTGTCCTGTTGGGCTTCCACATGGCGGCAGGGCAATGGGAAGTCCCATGGCTCACATCTGCTTCCTCTTCTTCACAGTGATGTCTTTGCTTTTCCACACTTTAATCAGGTTTTCTGCCGCAAATGTCCCCAATCCAAACACCCTTTGGTTTCTTGAAGGCTGCTTCCGTGGCCCTGACTGTGAACCCCAGGCAAAGCCGTGGCAGTCTGACCCTTTGCTGCCTTTATCCCGCGGCTGCCTACTGGCTCGCGTTGGAGGCTCTTAGCTTCCCTGATGTTGAGGTGTCAGCCCTGCTGAAGGCTACAGTCTCTGATCCTCATCAGTAAACACTGCGAGTCTCTTCTCGTTCACAAACCAGACCTTGTGTGCCTGTCACAGGCTGGTTGGTCATGACTCCAATCCTGATGTCATGTTCTTCAGAGCTCAGCTCCTCAGAGGTTTCACTCAGCAGATGTTCTGAACAAGTGTGGTGAAAGGCTACAGTACGGATGCTTACTTTTGCTGATTTCTAAACCACACCCTAAGACTCCTCTTGTTTGGTCTATATATCAGTTCCACATGAGCACAAGTGAGTACTCTGGAATTCCCATAATTTACAATGTCATCCACAGATTTGAAGCAATAGCATCGGCGTTAGTAAGCTGAAGTGGACTAGTCTTGGCCACGTTGAAGCAGGCAGGCATATGGCTTACTCACCAAGAATAACAAACTCAAGAGAAATAGTGTCACATTCATCATCATAAAGGACATTTCAAGGTCTGTTTTGAGGCCCAATGTTGCCTGTAACAGGGTAGTATCTACAAAACCCCAAGGAAGACCAGTTAATACAACTATTATCCCAACGTATGCACCCCCACTAAAGCTAGTGATGGACATATTAAAAAATTTACCAACTTCAGTGTGAAGGAGATTTTAAAAATCTAAACAAGAAGCATTGATAACGAATGGCATTTGCAATTCAAAAGCAGGAAACAAAGGGGGAGGATTAGCAGTTGTGAACTATGGCCTGGGTCACGGACACCAGGCTGGGGTGGTGTGATGGAACTTTACAAGACCCAAGGTTTCTTCTCTGCCAACACTGATTTTCAATATCATCAGTGGTGACAATCCACCGGGACATCCCCGGATGAATACACAGTTGACTACAGCTGTGGGAAGAGACTATGGAGAAGCTCAACATCATCGGGAAAAACAAGGCCAAAGGCCCACTGTAGACAGGCCATCACTCGCCCTTGTGCAAGTTCACATTGAAGCTAAAGAAAAAAATCTGAAAGTTCATAAGAGCATATCTCATCTGAATTTAGAGATGATCCCAAGCACAGATTTGACTCATTGAACACTAATGACAGAAAACATGACAAGCTATGGGATGACATTAACAGAGCCATCCATGGAGAAAGCAGAAGGTCATTAAGAAGGTGGGAGAGAAAGAAAAGACCTCAGTGGGTGCCAGAGGAGAGTCTGAAACTCGCTCTTGGATGTAGAGAAGGTAAAGCAACTGGAAGAAATTATGAAGCAGAAAAAGGTAAACAGAGAGTTTAAAAATGCAGATTGAAAAGACAAAGCAGAGCATGATACTGACATGTGCAAAGACCTGGAGATGGAAACCCAGTGTAAAGAAGGCACTCGCCACATGTCAAGCTGAGAGAACTGGAAAGAAGAATCAAGCGTGAATCTGACTTTTCAGTACTGAAGGATTCTATGGGCAAAAATACTGAATGAAGCAGGACGCATCAAAAAGAAGACGGAGAATACATAGTCACTGTATCAAAAATGGTGAACATTCAACCATTTCAAGAGCTAGAATATGATTAAGAACTAATGATACTGAAGGGAGAAGACATTAGTCCAGTGGTTCTCAACCTTCCTAATGCCGTGACCCTTTAATGCAGTTCTTCCTGTTGTGGTGAGCCCCCAACCAGAACATTATTTTTGTTGCTACTTCATACCTGTAATTTTGCTACTGTTATGAATCTGGAGACCCCTGTGAAAGGGTCGTTCGACCCCCCAAAGGGGTCATGACCCACAGGTTGAGAACTGCTGCATTGGAGAAAAATAAGACTCCAGGAATTGAGAGAATAAAAAATGGCCCCTTTCAACCAGCTGCTGAAATATTGGGAGCACGCACTAGAGGCCCCCATGAAATGTGGAAGGCAACTCTCTGGCCAACTGACCGGAAGGGTTTCACATTTGTGGACAGTCCAAAGAAAGGAGGCCCATCAGAATAGGGATTAGGGAGATTGTCAGACAATGTCACATGCAAGTAACATTGTGATGAAGGCCATTCAACAATGGCTGTGGCGATACATTGACAGGGGCTCCAGAAATTCTAGTCGGATTTAGGAGAGCATGTGGCACAAGGACTGTTATCACTGACGTCATTGATGCTGGCCGAAAGAAGAAAATAGCAGGAAGAGGTCTGCTTGTCTGTTATTGGCTCTGCGAAGGCATTTGCATGCAGGGATGCTAACGACCAGTGGCAGCATTGGCAAGAATGAGACTTCCAAGACATAGCAGCAAGCTCCTGGGAACCTGTCCACAGACCAAGAGCCAGTTATTACAGAGAACCGGGGAATACATTTGGCTTAACATTGGGAAAAGTGCGTGTCAGGGTGTATCCTTTTGCCTAGGCTGAGGAAATAATCTGATAAGTTAAAGAAGACTGTGGCATTAGGATCAGAGGAAGGTTCATTAACAGATGACACAGCCTTGCTTCCTGAGAAAGAAGAAGACTTGAAGCACTGATAAAAATCAAAGATTGCAGCAGCCTTCAGTAAGAATTACCATCGCGATGTAAAGGGCACAAACTCCTCACCATGGACCAATGCACAACATGACAGACAGACAAGAGACCCCAACTGCCGGGTTGTCAAGGAGTCCATTTACTTTACTGGGATTTACGATCAATGCTCATGGAGACAGCAGACAGGAGTTCATACGATGGACCACACTGAGGAAACCTCCTGTCAAAGACAGTCTTTATTTTAAAGAGCAGAGATGGTGCTTTTAGGACCAAGGTGAACCTGACCCAATCCGTGCCGTCTTGATTCACCTCGTGTGCATGTGAACACATTTGCCCAGTGCAGCAGGTCATGCGTCTTGCTGCTAGGTCCATGACTGTGGATTATTGATTCAAGATAGAATAAAATCTCAGACATGGCGAAGTTCTCTCCACTGATGATGACGGTGTTTGCTGGTCCAGTTGGGAGGAGTTGCCCCTTCTTTCTCTTCCCTGTAATCCACACTGAAGACTGGGGTCTTTTACAATCATCAGCAAGAATCATCTGCAAGGGCTCTGAGTGATCTTTAATTTGGACAAGCAAGATTGTGGTATCTGAATATCGCAGGTCTTCCTCCAGAACTGAGGCCATATCCTCTTCAGACAGACTTCGTTTTTCAATATTTGTTCGGCATATAGACTGAACAAGTAAGGGGAAAGGATATAACTCCATCTCACACCAACTAGTTTGGTCTATTGGCTGCTAACCACAAGGTCGGCAGTTCAAAACAACCAGCTGCTCTGGGAGAGAAAGATGAGTTTTTCTGCTCCCGTGAGAATGACAGACAGCCTTGGAAACCCACACTGGCACATTGACACTATCCTGTTGGGTCGCTGTGATTCAGAATGGTCAATGCCAGTGATTTTGATTTGGTGTTGGTTTATTGAAAATATCCGGCCGGTCTCTGCGGATGTGCTCACCTATCTATGACAGGCTGCTGATTGTTCAGTAAAGTACAGCCAGGGATGTGGCTCTGGGGATTAGAAACCGGAAGTGTAAAGAAGTTCAACTCTAGCTGGCGAGGCCAGGCTTTCTGCTGGACGGATGGGTTTGTTGATTGCTGGGATCTAAGGGACTTTGGTGGCATCCTGGCTAGGCTCTGGCTATGCACCAAAAGACAGGCCGCTCCAACCTTCTCAGTGGCTCCAAGGGAGAAAGAGCGAATGATCTGCTTCTGCAAAGATTACGGCCAAGAAGACCCAGCAAGGCAGTTGGAATCAGCCTGACAGCGCCCAGCCACAGGATCGAATCCGGCGGAAGGGGACCCGAAGACTCCCAGCAGGCATGTTTCCTCGGCTCCCAGCACCCTCGTTCAGTGAAGGTGCGGAAGGAGAACCACGGGGGTTGAAGAACCTCTATGGCTAGGGGAGGAAGGCACAGAGCTCGGCACAGAGACCCTCCAACGTGCAACAAAGGCAGGGGCTAGTCCCAGCCCAACGTCGTTGGTGGGGACCTGTGATCCGAGCCGGCCAGAAGCTGAAGCTCAATCAAGGCTTGCTGCGGATGTTCTTGGGTGTCTCTGGCCATCTCCGGGCCCTTTGAGTGACTCCCAGCCCAGCTGTCAGAGCTGGCAGATGACATTTAAATCAGGAGCCTGGGCCCACGGATTTATCGAACATCTGATGATGGCGGCCATCCTGCCATCGGCCAGTGCTAGTGGAATGCATGATGCCCATGACTTCTTCCAGGCAGGGATGCTCCTCCTTGGCTCATTGCCGGAAAGACCCAGGAAGGAGCTTCTAATCCTCTGCCAGGGCATGTGCAGAGGTTCAGAAGTTGCTAAGGGTTGGGATCTACCTCTGTGTCCTTATTCCCGGGGGAGTGGGGGACACATTTATGTCACTTCCGCATTTCCCTGTCCTGCTCTCTAGTGTGAGTGTGAGCTGAGTGCCACCCCCACAGAGCTGTCCTGGTCACAGAAGCCACGGTCATCATCACGACTGGAATCTTTGTATTCTGAGTCTGTCAGATAAGGAGGAAACCCTGCCTCCTCCCCTCCCAACCCCCGCCCGCATTCATCATGCATTCCCCCTAGAGCAGCGCTTCTCAACCTGTGGGTCGTGACCCCCTTGGGGTCGAATGGCCCTTTCACGGGGGTCACCTGATTCATAACAGTAGCAAAATTACAGTTGTGAAGCAGCAACAAAAATAATTGTATGGTTGGGGGGGTGTCACCCCAACACGAGGAACTGTATGAAAGGCTCGCGGCACAGGAAGGTTGAGAGCCCTGCCCTGGAGTGTCTGTGCAGCCGCAGGTGGCCGCATGCGTGGCAGTCCCACGGCACCAGCTGCTCTGCAGAACAGAGAGGAGACTGCTCCTCTGTCCACGAGGGCTGCTATGAGCAAGAATCAACTTCGTGGTGGTGAATTTTGTTGTTTTCCTTGGCTGTCAACTCAACCCCCTGTCTTGGCTCCAGTCATTCCCACCCCTTGTTTGTCAGCGTGTGGAGACTTTCGTGTGGCCGGGATGCCGGGAGCTAAGGCACCAGTGCTTCCAGTGTGGCATGGTGGTATTGGCCAGCCAAGAGGGTGGGGGCGGGGCGGCAAGATGGCGTTCCAGCAGCGCATCGGGGTCAAGATAGACAAGCAAGGTCTGATGATCTGCTTCTGAACATTAGTCAGTGAAGACTTTCTAGGTCCCAACAGACCACTGTCTGACCTTGCGTTAGAAGGTCATCTGAGTCACCTGAAGACACTCGGTAGCCCAGCAATAGACTGCCTACTGAACTCTCTGCCCTCAATCCTGTTATGACTCATAGCCTCCCAACAGAACACGCTGACCCTCTTAACGATGGCAAAGAACCAGACAGTGTTCCCCTGGGCATGTTGTGACCCCGAGCTCCGCAGCCAGCCCTGCCGCCACCACCAGGTTCTCTCTCAAGATTGCGCCCCTCTTCTCTCCAGATCCCACCCGCTTTCCTCTCTCTCAGCTCCTGTTACCTGATACACACACTCGCTCACCATCCCCCCTCACAGGGGCTGTGTGTGTCAGACACGTTACCCATCTCTGGAGACTTGGAGGATTCTATTTCTGGAAGAGAGGTCCAAGCTTTACATTCCACGTGCCTCTGTTTGGGCACCCTGCAGACTCACTGTGAACCTGCTCTCTGCCCTGCACAGCTTCATTCCCGGGCCTGGGCTCAGACCCCTGAACTGGAAGGAGACCTGATGGTTTTAGAGGCAAGAGCAGGACCTATATGCTTTTACTCCACACCCACCTTTGCTCCAACAGCAAAGAACCACCTGAACAGGGTGTCCTCGGGTCCCTGTATTTCTCCCAGACTGCACCAGGAAGTCTGATGATGGCAGTTACATAATTTCATGTCAACTTGAAGATATATAATGGTGTAGGGCATGATATTCAACCTGTTACTCAGGCCACAGCCTGATGGTGACTCCTGGTGGGTGTGGTCTTCTCATAAGGATAGCCCCGGAACCCTTCCCCTCTCCCTCTGCCTTCACCTTCCTGCTGGCTGAGCCACTTGGAGATCTGCCAGAGCCCTGGAGAAGTGTCCACTGGCAGTGGGTCCCCAAGACGCTGCACCCACCAGCCTGTGATGCTCCCGCATACTGTATCATTGTACGTGGCTGCGGGAGTATGAAGAGGGCCTTACAGACTAGTGCTGGACTTATGGACTTGATCTGGACTGGGCTGGGATGTTTGCTTGCTATAGAATTACCTCTTGGTATGAAGTGCTCTCTTACACATGTATGAGTGCCCCTGAATTCGTTTCTCTCATCAGCCTGTCCGAACACACCAATACTCCCCGACACCATTTGCCTGCCGTCCCATCGATTCTGACTCTGGGGGGCCCCGTGGCGTATCCACAGAACAGAACCAGGCTCCACAGGGCTGGCAGCTGCTCTTCCTCAGAAGCGATTTACCAGGCTTTCCTTCACAGGCGCCTCGGGGGTGGAGGGGGCACCACCAACCTGAGCAGCTGAGGATGGAAACCTCATGCCCACGCACAGGCTCTGGGAGGTTCCAGAGGTCATCTGGAAGCTTAAAACGAGGTGTGAGCATGCTCACGGAAAGCAGTGCAGTTCTGAGCGACGATGCTCCCGCTAAGAAGGGGTCCTCTCCCAGACTCAGAGCCCACAGAACCGCGGCCCAAAGCCTTCCTGAAAGGACCTCCTTGAAATGCAGGTATTAGGAACGGGATACTCCCATTAAGAGTTAAAAGCAAAAGGCACTATTAATTTTCCATTTTTAGCCATGAAATTTTAGCTGCACGCCAACGAGGAGTATTATTTTAACCTTTATATTTCTCTTTACATTACTTTCTCGAGACAAAATTAAAAGTTAAAAATTGATACCTCACATCAAACGCACAGCTTGCTGAAGGGTACAAGTCATGGGAAATAAGAGGAAGCGGGGGCCCTTTGAAGACTCTGAGCCCAGAAATACATCGGGACAAGCCTGGGTCTCCTACAAAGATATATGTCAGGGAACTCACTGATAAAGCTGCGTGGCAGGGACCGAGACGTCGTATTTGAATGCTTTGGGATGAGTCCGCATAATTAAAAACACATAAAACATCGGAAAGATGTTTCCAGACCCCAATTAAGACGGTGACAATGACCTGCATCTACCGGCCAACGTGTATTTCTTTTCAATTAAGAAATGCTGGCATTCCCACCCCATTGTGCCTCCTACCTCTACTCGTAGATGAGTGAAGGAGCCCACTATTTTCATATGCACCTGCCCTCTCTCATGTGCCGTGGCTTTTCTCTGGCTGCCCCATGGGGGGGGGCAGTCTTGTGAGGACAGGAAACGCCCACTCCCTCCTCTGGGTGCCTCCCTGTGCAAGGGCCTCGAAGCCCAGGGGAGGCACCTGGGCCCTGTGGACTCAGCCTGGCTCTCTGTGGGTGATGAGGAACACCTGTGGAATGAACCATCCGCGATGCAGAGAGAGCGGATAACGAAGGGGCGGGGCCTATTGGTTAGCATGTTGCCCTTGAGCCTTTGGCCACCAGGCTGGCTGAACAAGAATGATCACTACCACTTACTGAGTGTCCCTTCAGAAGAACAAAAGCAAAAATGCTACCCAGAGCCCTCGGCAGTGCAGTCCTACCCTGACGCATGGGACTCGGGGGTCCGCAGCCACTTCTTTATTTGCTTGATCCATGTGACCTGACCACTGTCTACCACCCCCCCCCCCCACACACACACCCCTGCTCCACTGCCCAAGGGCACTTAGCCGTCTGCTTTCTTGTCAAGGGCAGCTCTGGCTTCTTCCCGCCGTCCCCATATCCAGCTAAATAATAAATGCTCACATCTCTCGATGTGGCTCAACCTCCCCTTTCTGACAAAGGCCCTGGTGCCTTAGAGGTGATGGATTTTCCTCAGTCACCTGAGACTTCTTGCTGGCACGCCAGCTGGCCTGCACCTTCCTCCATCTGTCCCCGAGGGGTGGCAGACTGCAGAGCTGCTCACCACGGACACAGGGTGGCCTTCGGCTCCTCCAGAGACTCCGATCATCACGTGACCTCTGGTTCCCTCGCGAGGCTCTCCCAGGCTCCCCTGGCTGACGCTGGGTGTGTCTGGACCCCAGGCAACATCACCAGTGTGGGCTTCCTTTGCCAGGACCTGCGCACGGTTCTGCCTGGTGTGGGTGGAACTTTGCTGCCCTGGACCCCTCACGTGTGGCTGCCACCCACAGGAGCTGGAGCTGGCCATGTGAGTCCCTCACAGACCTAGACACCCCTGTGGATTGTGGATTGAATGGTGTCCCCCTAAGACAGGGGTCCTCAAACTACAGCCCACGGGCCACATGTGGCCCGCAGAGGACATTTATCTGGCCCATCAGGTGTTTTTGCCCCATTTTGTATTTTTACTTCAAAATAAGATGTATGCAGTATGCATAGGAATTTGTTCATAGTTTTTTTAAAACTGTAGTCCGGCCCTCCAACGGTCTGAGGGACAGTGAACTGGACCCCTGGTTAAAAGGTTTGAGGACCCCAGTCCTAAGATATGCGGTGGGGTCCTACTCCCTTAGCCTGTGGACCTGAGCCTGTTTGGAGACAGAACCTTCTTTGTAAACACGCCCAGAAGGTTGGGCTGCAAATCCTTGAGAGATCAAAAGAGAAGATTAGAAGCAGATACAGGAAGACGGAGGCAACGTGAAGAAGGGCTACTAATCAAGGGACAAGGGGCGCCGGGCTGCACACACAGGCGAGGCCTTGGTGTCCATTCAGAGCCTTCACACTCCTAAGAAAAGAAAGGGTGTCCTTTGAAGCCAGCTGCTCATGGTCTTCCTGCTCCAGCCTCGCTGGGGAACCGCAGCCCCAGCCCCAGACTCACTGAGGAAATTCGTCTTTAATGGCTGGGTTTCGGCGTGGGTCACTTTAATCGGTGGTTGGCAGTGGTACCCTGGCAGCTGTGGTGCGCCTCCTTCGTGCAGAGCAGGGAACACACCCATGAACACGGGACCTGGGGTTGAGCTCCTAACAGCAGGGCGCGCTCACGTTCTCCTGCTCGCCTCTTGGTTGAGTATTTTAGGTGTTGGAACTTTTGCCCCTGCTTAATCGCCCTTAGGGACTGCCATTGTCTTCCACAAAGTGTTGCTCATGTCCTAAGTCCTGCCAGTTTGCAGGTCCCTGTCCCCTTCCCTGAGGCACCTGGGAGGTCGGGGCTCTGTCAGAAACCGACCAGGCAGAAAACAGCCTTGTCACGGGGTGTTCTCCCAACTCTCCAGTTCCGCCTGCCAGGGAGCAGGCAGCCTCCCCTCGGGGGGCTTCTCACCACTCTGAATAGCTGACTGGACCCCCTTACCTGTCCTCGCCTCAAAACCACGGCAGGTGGGGGCTCTAAGCCAAAGCTCTTCTGCCCAAAGCTGAGTCCGGCCAGTGACTAGGGTTTCATGTGGCCTTTCTCTCTCCACCAAGCTCACCGACTCGGGCGCGGCTTCGCTTTGGGCTCAGAACGATTCCTGCTTTTGTTCCTGTGTGTGCGCATCTGGCACAAATATTTATCAAGAACATAGGCCACTTGGACATCTGGAACAAATGCCCACTCTACTGTACAGTTCTCAGGAGGACATGACCAACAGATACAGATGTGCACACACTGCATATGCACATCTGTGCTATCTGTTCACATCCATGTACGCACCCCCAGATGCACCCATTACACGCTTACACTCGTACGATCAGTTCATGCATATATATGCGAGCCACAGATGTACACACACTGTACAAACTCACACTGGCGCTGTGAACTCAGACACGCAGGTATGCACATACACACAGACACTATAGACACGCATGCTATGAACACATACGGGCGCATACACATGCGTGCGTGCTCACTCAGCTGCACGTGCACTGTAACTGCTCACGTTTATGCTGCAAGAGCTCACAGGTACGTCCATGCACATACTTACACAGATATGCACAAACACACGTGCAGTAGACTCATACACATGCAGCCACACTCTCACTCCCTGTATACATACATATGCTGCAAAGTTATGGTCAAGTATGTGTGCATACATTCACATATGCACACAGGTATACACAGACTGCACATGCACAGTCATGCTGTAAACTGCCCTCCCCCACATATATGCACAGATAGACACACCTATTGTACTTGCACTGTACGTCCACCACTCACGCAGTGGACATATGTACACACATACACTCACACACGCATATACACACTAGCACACACTCATATGCATATATACACAAACTCTCACACATACTTTGATACACATGTGCACACACCATCGCCCATCTGCACTTGTACATCTATGCCCAGATATACTCACATGGGCATAGACATGCATACGGACATGTCTGCACGTGGCACAGACAGGCACACTCACACACGCCCTGACGGGCAGCTTCATGAGCGCATGAGCGTGCTCACAATGAGGGCGATGCTCACGGTCTAGTGTCTGTAGGCGCGTTGCTTAGGGTTCAGGGACATCCCTGCAGCTCCGTTGGATGTAGAGGTCTTTCTTGGTGGGGGGAGCAGTGCGGTCTGGCCGGCCTTGCTTCTGGGAGCTTCTGAGGGGAAGTGCCTGCCTGGGCAGGTGCCTTCCACTCAGGATTATTAACCCCTCATTTCTGAGAGCCCCAGGGCTGGGCTCAGCTGGCTGGAGGGGGAGGCGGTTGTATTTCATTTCTGGATGGCGCGGCTGTATCCGTTTCCATCTTAATTAAACATGAAGACGAGGCAATGGAGTGCGTTATTACAAACTGGATGGGCAACCCGATTGGTTTGACAGTAATCTAGGAAGTTAATTATAGGCAAACATGCCCGGGTAACACACAGACACAGGCGGTGCAGGGTGGAAGAGGTTCAATAAATCATTGTTTTTAAAAACACAAGAAGCCTGGTAATCGCCCATTGCTCTTGATGAGGCCATAAAACGGCTCTAAGCAGCCTGACTGTCATGCTCTGGGGGCTTTTATGTGCCCTTGTCCCCGAAGATGGAAAGCTGTCTGGACGGGGCCATGGCGTGGTGTGGGCGCCCGTCTCAAAGGCGGAGCTGGGGCAAGTGGAAGGCAGGCTCAGAGTCACTGGAGGGGTAGTGAGTGACACAGTGGCAGGCAGAGCACGGCAGGGCCACCTGGGGGGACAGGCTCCTGGCGCTGGCCCAGCCTGGCCACACCTGGCTGTCCTTCCCCCAGGATCCGCAGGGTGAGGACTGCCCTTTGTGGCCCTGAGCCCAAAGTGGGTGCAGGGACAGAAGCTGGCCCTTGAAATCCGCTCTCGCTGGTACTGTTTGAAGGCAGCTCCTCAGAGGGGCTTCCTAAATGTGTCCAACCCAGTGGTTCTCAACCTGTGGGTCTAGACCCCTCTGGGGGGGGTTGAAGGACCCTTTCACAGGGGTCACCTAAGACCATAGGAAAACACATTAAATGCATCACAGTAGCAAAATGACAGTGATGAAGTAGCAATGAAAATAATTTTGTGGTTGGGGGTCACCACCACACGAGGAACCGTATGACAGGGTAATGGTATGAGGAAAACTGTCAACCACTAGTCTGACCTTTTCCAGCTCCCCTCCCACTGCAGCTGGCAGTGGGGAGTCAGGTCCCACGCACAGCCAGCCCCCGTGACAGAGAAGACCCGCCCCTCCAGGTCCAGGGACTGTGGTCTTCCTGGCAGCAGACCCAGCACCGCTCTGCTGCGGAACTGCAGGAGCTTAGAACTGCCCGACCTCTCAGTGCGCAGCCAAGCACCTAACCATTGCACCACTGGGCTCCTTACCTATCCGATGACCTTGTTCAACTTCCTGAAACAAGCTCAAACTGGATCCGACTCGCGGTGGCCCTATAGGACAGGATAGAGCCACCCCTGTGGGGTTCCGAGACTGTAGCACTGTACTGGAGTAGAAGAGCTCCGTCTTTCTCCCAAGGAGCGGCTGGAGGTTCCGAACTGCAGACCTTACCCAACAGGAAAGCACTCTGCTCCCAGGGGCCCTCTAGCAGTCCTTTGTACACCTCACTGTGTATGTACGTACTGCCCTTGCCACCAAGGGCCTAGTTTGCTATTGGCTCGAGGAAGAAAGGTCTGGTAACCTGCTGCAGACACTTCACAGCCAGGACAACCCTCGGAGCGGGCTCTGCTGTGCTGCACGGGGGCGGAGCTCAGCCAGAAGGGACACAGGAGTCTAGGTTTGCCCTTGGGCTCGGCCTTCCTGTGGAGTGGAAGTGCCCACCTGACAGTGAGGGCTAGTCCAGGCTCCACCCCCCTCCCTGGAGCAGCTCCAGGACTGGGAATCTCCACTTGACCCAGGAATCCAGTCTCATCGGGATCCCTCTGCCCCTGAAGGAAGCGTGCCAATAAGGTTAATGCGGTCTTAATGGAGGTGGCAGCCTTTCTGGACGCGGGCATCATGCTGCTGCCATTCTGAAGCATGGACTGTGGGCCCGTCCGTCCTGAGGGGCTGCGCCATGGACACGCACAGTGTGAGCACACACACACACACACGCATGTGCCCA
Organism: Tenrec ecaudatus; assembly: GCF_050624435.1. Taxonomy (NCBI): domain Eukaryota; kingdom Metazoa; phylum Chordata; class Mammalia; order Afrosoricida; family Tenrecidae; genus Tenrec; species Tenrec ecaudatus. The sequence continues at coordinate 2,270,282 of NC_134541.1, read as the reverse complement.
CCGGCGGCAGGCTCCAACCTCGGGGGGAAAGACGACATTGGTCAAGCTGAGGACCAGGGAGAAAGAGGAAGACGCTCGAGGAGCCATGCCCCGGGGCCCCTGCAATGGGCACAGCATCGCAGCCGTCGCGAGGAGGGTGCCGTGCAGGCAGCGCTTTGCTCTGCTGGGACGGGGTCGCTGTGGGTCATAACCAACTCAATGGCACCTGAGGACAGCAGTGTGACTCCTGAAGGGACAAGGATGTCGGCAGTCTCTCCACAGGCTCTAGGCAGGTCGTCCCAGGATGCTCACGTCTTGTTGCCTTACAGGCCTTCCCATGTGTACCCACTGCTTAGCCATGCCACATCGACACCACATGCCTCTAAGGGAGGAACTGCTTGGGGCCAAACCAGGTCTTCCCACTTCCCTCTAACGTTCCGTCTTCCTCCATTTCCTCGGTGACAGGGCCGTCTTCTTCTCTCCCGCATCTTCCGGCAGAGCAAAGGAAGATGTCTCAAACGTCTCTATTTCTTTGGGTTCATCCTGCACCTCTCTCTGCCTCCTCTGTTCTGAGGCTTTGGTCCCGTGTATGTCCTCGGGCTACGCTGTCCTTCTTAAGCTGTGAAAGCTTCCCAGCGACGTCCCCACAGCTTAACACTGCCTTTATACTTCCTTGTTCACGGGCTGTGTTCATCAGAGCCATCTGGGCTGCTGGTTACCCAGCAGGCATTCTCTCTCTCTCTCTCTCTCTCTCTCTCTCCCTCTCCCTCTCCCTCTCCCTCTCCCTCTCTCTCTCCCTCTCTCCCCATCCTAGAATGGAACACGGTTACACAGAGTCACCCAGGGCTGAGTAGGTCGATGGCACCTCCAGTCGGCTCCATGGCACCCTGGGACAGTGCACCCTCTGAGTGGGTTGTGTCGTCACAGTCCCGCGCAGGTGACCATCAGTGCTGTCTCCCTGCAGGAGCCCCGATGGCACCTGGGGAAAGCACTCGGCTGCTGGCTGCACAGTTCGCAGTTTGACCCCTGAGCTGCTCGGTGGGAGCACCAGGTGGTCATCAGCATGTGTAAAGGTTCACAGCCCTGGACCACCCCCCACCCACTCCTGGGGCCCTTCTGCTCTGTGCTACAGGGTCGCTGTCATTCGGAATGGACTGGACAGCAAGCCCCCCACCCCTCACAGCAACAAAGGGTGACTGGGACAAGGTTGTCATTTTGAGCTAGGGGGAGGCAGGGACTGGGTGGTCCATCAGGGTGAGACTTCTGCCCTTCTCAGCAAACCAAGGCGTAGAGTAAGTTTGCAGATTGGGGTTCTCTCCATCTCGGAAGGGACGTTGATAGGCGTTGGAACTGAGTGCGCCCCAGCTCAGGACCCCTCCCACGTCACAGGGTCGAACTGCTCCCCAGGGGTTGGTGATAGCTGCCATCTTTGTCACCAGCTCACAGACAGTTGATGGTGAGGCTGGCCCAGGACCAGGCCACGGTAGTTCTGTTGTCCATGGAGTCACTTTGGGTCCAAGCCATGGGGAGCAAAGAGCAGTAACTGAAACACAGGCGTCTCCACAGCCTGGTCTTCTTGGATGCCGTGGGTGGGTCCATTGAACCCCCGACCTCTATATGAGCGAGACATGTGTGCCCAGAGACCCTCCGGGAGGGCTGCCCTGTCACTGCTGTGCCTGCCTGCAGCCCATGGCTCAGGAATGGGGGCTTCTCCCAGGCTTAGGTCCATGGAGTTTCTGGTGGGCATGGTGTAACTGCAGGGCACCTAGAGGGCGCTTGCCCCAGACCTGTCCCACCTGGTCACTCCATTCCGCTGGCTGCAGCCATTCCTTCAGGGATGGGCACGGGGCTCCACACTCAAGGAGTGGACTGTGCAGTAATTCTCTCTGCTGGAACGCTAGGCTGGCTGGAGGTGAGCCTGGAGCTGCTGGGAGACAAGATTGCCTCCACCTGGATGTACTTGCCCGGAGGAAAGCCGGTGGAGATGAGCAGGGGACACAGAGGTTTCTGTCCCTAGGCCCTGGCAGCCGACCATTGCCTGACTGCTCATGAACCAGGGCATTATTGTCCGTCATGTGCAACCAACAGAGTCCTGATGGGCGCAGCTGCCACCCTCCCCCGGGCCCTGTCGCCATCACCTGCTGGGAGGCTGGCCTGTCCTTGGGCTGACAGTGGCTTGATTGCAGTGACTGTCTTGCCAAGGGCATCACGGTGCCAAGTGCCATCGCCAAGTATGGTCACACACAGGTGGTTGGTGCATTTCAGCAGATGGTGGCACCAGCCTCGCTCGGAGCCAAATGCCCTCAAGACACGGAGCCTCTTGGAGACCTTTAACGGTCTGCACAGAGGTTCCACCCATCATTCTCTGCCAACCAGGCTGGCCCTCACTCCAGCCAGCAACTGGCTGTGTGCTCCTTAACAGTGCCATGAGCGGACATGCCAGGGGATGGGCCTGCCTGGCATTTCGTTGCCTCTTGCTGTCCTAGGCGAGGACCAGCCAAGCGTGCTTCCAGTAATTGCAGTGGAATGATAACACAGGAAACCCCTGTCCACTCACCACCACCCAGAATTGTGTTCTGTGATGCAACTCTGTTGGGGAAACACCTGCAGGCCGGAGCTGAACAGCTGCGTGCACGGCAGGGCTCAGGAGAAGGTCTGGGGTGGGGGTGGGAGTACTGGACTGCTGGACCCTTGAGTTCCATATTCTCTGCCCACATTTTGCAAGCAGATGGAGTGATGAAAAATACGGAGGTTTGGGCCAGGCCTGCCTTTGTCCTCAAATTGACATCTTACTCCAAGTTGACACCGACATGTGTCATCACAGTGTCTTCTCCTCGCCCTTGGGTTGAAGTTCCCTGAAGGGAACGTGTGGGACTTTGGACCATGTGATAGGAGAAGCAGGGCTCCTTGTGTGTTCGCCTTGCTGTTTAGAAGCTTCATGGGGACAGTGAGAGGCCTGTCTCATTCCCTATCCCATTATCCCAGCACCTATCTGTGCTGCTCTGTAGAGGACACGCAGTAGACCCTTGAGGCGTGAGGACACGGATGGGATGTAGCCAGGTCATGTATGCCTGGCATGACCATGACAGAGAAGCTCCGTTAGCTGCCAGAAGTGGAACTGGGGCCCGTGGTGGGCTTGGCAGAGCAGAGGCTTCAGCCCTGCATAGAACAGGCTCTGCATTCTGCTCCCACTTTGCCCATGAGGGACAGACATTCCTGTGAAGTAAGGGTATGTGGGGTGAGCCTAGAAGGGTTTATGCTCCAACTGCACCTCTCCCTCTCCCAGCCCTGGGGTTGAGTCTCTCAGTCTATCTACAACCACTTGAAATGAACCATGAGTTTCCTTTGTCATTTTTTCAGGCTTGTTCTGGGCTCGTTCTAAGAGCTGATGGGGCTGACCTCCATGTTTATTGAACTGACTTCAAACATTTGAGAGTATTGGTGATATTTATGATTTGCTCTGAGAATAATACATTATTCCTACTGGGGACAGTTAAGTGTTTCTTCCAGAAAATTGAACAAATGGGGGAGAACAGAAGAGGACGGGATTGGATGGTGGAAATGCAAGCACTCCCAAGTGGGAATGATTCTGGGCATTGCTCTGGGTTGTATCTGCTCCCCAGAAGCAGGCTCCAATAAGGGGATTCAGATTTACCTACACAGTGAATTCAGGGGAGCCAGCTAAGAGGGCAGGAGCCACAGGGTGGCCCCAGACAGAGCACAGTGGCCACAGCTTCAACCTGTCAGCCTGGGCTCAGACTCTGGGGGCTCTGCTTCTCACCCACAGGAAGCCATCCTGGTGTCTGAAGCTAGCCCCAATGCTGCAGAGCGCAGACAGGGGTGCGTTAGGAGTCTGGCTGATGCCACTGGTGTGTGCTCTTCTGCTAGCCCAGGGGGGGCTCGGAAAAACCCTGCACAGCAGCTCTGCCTCGTCACCTGACAAGTCATATGGACGTATACAGTGCTGTAGCAAGCACGCTCTCTCACTGTGGTTTACGATGGTTATGTCTGGGGTTGCTAGCCACAAGGTCAGCAGTTCAAAACCACCAGACACCCCCCAGGAGAAAGACGAGGCTTTCTGCTGTTACAGTCTCCGAAGCCCACAGAGGCAGTTCCACCCTGCCCTGGAGGGCAGCTATGAGCTGTCATCGACTCCAGGGCAGTAAGTTGTTGTTGTTTTACCGTCAGTGTGTAAAATAGAGCAGAGCTATGGCTGCAGGTATGATGACAGAGGTGTAGGGCGTTGCTGTGGTGGTTGTGAGGTGTGCTTGCGGGGTCTCCGACTCACAGCGAGCCTCTGGACAGCAGAAGACAACACCCACCCGCCATTCTACGCTGTTCTCACCATGGTTCCCAGCTTGGGGCCCCTGTGTGAATCCTTCTAGTCAGGGGCTTTCCTTTTATTAAAATCCCACCATCCATCCATTTTAGCAACGATAATGTCCTTCTCCAGGGACGGGTCTCTCCTGACGACATGTCCAGAGTACATGAGACCACGTCTCGCTGTCACTGTCTCTAAGGTGTGCTCTGGCTGGACTTCTTCCAAGATAGGATGCTCCCTTCTTTTGGTGGACCGTGGCCCTTTCAGTGTCCTTCTCAGCAGCCCAAATGCATCGGTCTTCTTCCGCCTTCCTTGTTCAAGGTCCAGTGTTCACATAGGTCTACAGGCATAGGTGTAAGTGTAGGGCGAGGGGGAGGTGGAGCTGGAGATAGAGACAGAGACAGAGGTAGCTCTGGTGGCCTAGTGGGTTCTGTAAGCACTGGTCTACGAACAAGAAGGTCAGTGATCAAACCTACCTGGTGCTCTGAGAGGAAAGGCTGAGCCTAGCTTCTCCCATCTATAAGTAAAGTCTTAGAAAGCCTTTGCAGGGCTTCTGTGAGTGGGGTCGGCGTGGTGGCAGTGGACTTGGTTTTGGCTTGGTGCCTGGCCTTGGTGCAGGCGAACAAGGGGCTCCATGACCATGCAGCTCCTCTCAGGCAGGTCAGAAGCTTGGCTAGCAACAATCCACGCTGCTTGCCTGACCCTGAGGGCAAGGAGATGGGTTCCCTTAGCCACAGCTGTGCTTCAGGATCACAGGCTCAGGTGACTTCCAGCATTCGCGTCATCCTCATTGACGCGGTGGCTGCCAAGATGAACTCAAGCGCCCCAACAGCAGGGCAGCAGGACTCTGTTCTTAGACCCAGGGTTGCTGTGAGGGGGACCTGACCCGATAACACCTCACAACAATAACACTGTCATCTGCAGGCGCCAGGAACTCCTCAAAGACCAAACTCTCACCTTAAACTTGTCCTACAATGAAAACACACATTCTGTGAAATCGAGATTGACTGCAACTTCCGAGGACAGTCCAGGTAGGAAACGGCAGAGTCCCAAAGTGCAGGTATCCGCTCCCAGAGCCAAGGCGAAGTGGCCGTTTCTCCTGGGTTGAGGCAGGAAGAAGAGCGACAACGCACGTACGACTGGTCGGAAGGCAGCTGGTCAAGTTCAAGGTGTGTGCTTTTCCTGGGCTTGGCTGATGACGGCGCGTGGGATTCCATATGGGGGACTGTGACATCAGATGATTCCAGGGTGGCCGCGTGTCAATGACAAGACAGGCATTTTTGGGAGCAGGCTATTGACACCAGCTTCTCAAGCACCTCCTTTCTTGGTGGTCAAGGAGGATTTCTGGAAAGGCTGTGTGTCATGACCCTGCAGGAGCAGGCTGTGGACATCCGGCATGTGCCCAACCACAGAGATACAGGCTGCAGGGAGCATGGCCAAGTCAGCACCCAACTCGACAAGCCAAGACCCATCTCACCTTGTGTCCTCGGCCTCAAATCTCAGGGCACAGACACAAGGTTCTGAGCAAGTGCGGCTGGTTGGTTTCCACAACGTCACTATGAATGGCCACTGAGTTGTTTCTGACTCAGCGCAACCACACGAGGGTGGCGAAAATCTGCCTCAGAGGGATTTCTGGGATGGGCCTTCCATACACAGGCCTCTCTTCTGAGGTCCCTCTGGGGAGATTTGCCCAAGCCAACTTTTAGACTAGGAGTCGGCCCCCCGTGGCCCCCGAGGAGCTCCATTTCCCTAGTAGGTGCTCAATAATGTGTCAGTGACCCAATCAAGGATGCTGGAACATTTCCCAAAGCCTTGTCACCTCTGTGCACCGTCTTCACGTGAAGAGACGCACTGCCTCCTCAACAGCTCCTAACAACTGCTTCTCTGTGCCGGAGCAGTGTGACGGATGCACTAGTCAGGAGTACAGAGCAAACCTGCAGCCCTTCATGGACACCATGGCCTACTTACTGTCTTGTCTCCACACACACAGGTGTGGGTCCCAGCATGGACCCCAGTGGTGCTTTCCACACACTGGTATCACCTCAAAATGGAGTCCAAGGGATCAAGGGAGAAGACACACTCAGACTTCCCATGGGCCCTCAGGGACAGGCACCCAGATAGAACGGAGTGTCACGGAGCTAAAATAAGCAGAGAACAGATTGTGGTGCATAGGAGGAGGTGGGAGTGTCTGATCTTGATTTCTCTCTATAGCCTGGAGCCTGCGCTGTGGCAGTGAAGGGAAAACCAATTGGCCAGCAGCACTGAGCTGGTTTGATTACCACACGATGTCCATAGCAGGGGACTGCTCACAAAGGCTGGGACACAGCCTGAGTCGGAAAGAGAAATGTTGGCCAAGATCTCATAAGTTCTCAAATTATAAAAATTCCCAGAGCCCCGTCAGTCAATTTCCTCTGCTCTCACCAGCACCCGCCTCCATGGGAAAAGGGACATATGGACGGGAGACCTAGGCAATCTCCACGGCGGGCCCCTGGGAAGCTGGGTTCTTTCTTTAATATTGTAAGTAAACTGTGTCCAAACACCGCTGGGACTCCCTACCAAACCCAACCTACTGGTGTTGGACTGAATTTGACGGATGGAGACCCGATTGGATGGGGTAGGAATGATCCTTTGGCTTCCAAGGCTGTAAAGCTTAACAGAAGCTGAGTGCTACATCTTTCTTCTGCAGACCAACTGGTGGGGGGTTGGCGTTGGGGGATAGGGAGAAGGGAGTTTGAAATGTCGAGTTTTTGTTTAGTAGCGCAGTGTTTCAGCCACTGTGCCACCAGGGCTCCTCCTCCGTCCCCTCCCAGACCTTCTGAGTCAGAAAAGCCTGGATGGGAGGTCTGTCAACCCCTTTGAATGGTTCTCAGGGTGATTCTGACCCAGGTTGACACTTGCGATACCCTGGGGAAGATGGCCTCAAGGTCGCTCTGAGTTGATATGGACCGAAGGTTATGGGTTATGCCGCTGTTTCCCCTGGGGCAGCTGGGGGAACACCCTCGGGCTGCAATGATCTAAGTGTGGGGCTGCTCCCCGGACTGCCAATGACGAGCATTCACCAGCTGCTCCTGGGAGAGGCTAGGGCAGCCGACTGCCCTACAGATTTTACAGCCTTGGGAACCCTGTTCTCGCCTACTCTACACAGTCACAACGAGTTGGAATTGACTGGCCAGCAAGGGGCTTTGTTGAGTTTGGGGGTTGATCTTGTCCATAACACCCATCCTGAGTCTTTGGGGCGGACAATATTTTTCCTGATTAACAGAGCTACCCTCAATTAACCTCTAATTAAGAGAAGAAGGGAGACTGTTATGCAAATAGACTGCCATTCAATCTCCAGTTCTCATGATCTTCCTGGGAATGGCTGAGGGGACACAAGGAGCCTTCCTGGTTCACCTGGACCATCTCTCATGAGCTGGGTGGTCATCTGTGATCACAGGGATACGTTTTAACTTCCTCAACCCCTTGTATTGAAGGCCCTCCTTTAGTGGACTGAAAATTACAGTACCTACAATGATTGTTACATGATTTTGTGTCAACTCGGAGATAGAAGTGTAGGGGTGGAGTCTAGCCTGTCAATCAGGTCGCAGACGGATAGTGCCTCCTCATGGGGGTGACCTTCTCATAAGGACCATCCTGGGACCCTCCCCCCTCATCTGTTTTCACCTTCCTGTTGATGAGTCACACTGAGACCTGTGTGAGCCCTGCACATGGGTCCACCGCCATTGGATCCGAGTGACTCTGTACCCCCGGCCTGTCATCTTCCTGCATTCTGCATCACTGCATGTGACTCCGTGAGTCTGAAGAGAGACTGATGGACTAGGATCAGACTTATGGACTTGATCTGGACTGGACTGGGATGTTTGCTTGATATGCAATTACTTCTTGATACAAAGTTCTTTCTTACACATATGAGTGGCTCTGGATTTGTTTCTGTAGTCAATCCGACCTAACACACCTACCTATGGAGCAGTTATGAGCTCTGGTGGCATAGTGGTTATGCATTGGGCTTCAATCTGAAGGGTCAGGAGTTTGAAACCACCAGCCACTCTGACGGAAATAAAAGACCAGGCTTTCCACACCTGTAAACAATTACTGTCTTAGAGACTCACAAGGCAGCCCTGGCCTATTTTGTAGGGTCTCTATGAGTCAGCATCAACTCAATGGCAGCAGGTGTTTGGACGGAGCCGTTGAAGGACTGCTACTGTGTGAGCACTGAGGACAGTATTGTCATCTGCCCCCAAGACTGAGGATGGGAGTTACGGACAAGATCCACCCCAAACTCAACAAAGCCCCTTGCTGACCAGTCAATTCCAACTCATAGTGTAGCTGTCCTTCACAACAAGTAAAGCTTTTTAGGAGCATGCTTGACTAAGGTGACTGCTGATTTCTCTTGTTACTATTATTTATTTAAATTGATTTCCAATTCTTCTCCTTGTTATTCACTCCACCATGTTCTATCCACCACAATCTGTTTTCTGCTTATTTTAGATCCGTGGCCTCAGTAAGAAAACTAAAAAAATTCCAGCCATCGAGTCATTTCCAGTATCATAGCACTCTTCTCAGACAGTAGAATCGCCTCTGTGGGTTTCTGAGACTCTAGCTGCACAGGAGTAGAAAACTCCATCTTTTTCCCATGGAGCAGCTGGTGGTTTTGAACTGCTGACCTTTACAGTTGGCACCACTACACCAGCAGGGCTCCTCAGAAACAAGGAGACTAAAAATCAAAACAGCAGCAGCCCAAAACACCAAAAACCAAATGAAACAACAACCACACAAAACCCCACCAACATCCCCAAACTCTAAAAATGCATTCTTCTCCCTTCTGTTTAACTAGGAATGTGATCAGCTGAAGGGACAGACACTTGACTTACACAAACGGGGTCATTTCTCTCCCATGGGACTCCCAGGGGTGCATCCCTGGTGATGAGGAGAGCGCAGCCCGCCCCCCCCCCCCGAGAAGGACCTCACGCTGGTTAAGCAGGTCAGCAAAGAGAGGAAGGCAGGCGCTGGACCAGACGGAGGGACACAGGGGCTCCACCAGAAGAAGCACTGTGTGGGTGGTGCAGGACACGTCATCAGTGTGTGTCGCCAGTGACAAGATGTCCCTGGAAACAACGGAAGTTACTGGTGTGGACGCCCCACCGTGACCAATGTGGCTCTGGACTCCCAGCCTTTGTTTGGTGCCAATCAGACACTGGGTGGGGGAGGAGGGGGTCAGGTCTGGCCCACCAGCTCAAGGTCCAGCCCCTCCTAAGAGGGACATGTGGAAGTCTGCTGTCTTCTTGACGGCTGCTCCTGACAAGGGGTCACGGGCATCCGCTTCCAGGGGGTAGGGGTGGACTTGGTTTCTGTGTCTTGTGGACTTTGAGCCTGTAATCAGGAGGGAGCAGCCCCGGGGAGAGGTGTTCCTGCTCGGCCAATGAGTAAATGGAAGGCCCTCAGCAGGATGATGGACACAGTAGTGGCTGCACCGTGGCCGTCAGCATCAGGGTGGGTATAAGGGTGGCCAGGACTGGGCAGGGTTTTGTTCCATTGTATGTACAGCTGCCATGAACTGGAACAGACTAGATGGCACCGTGGAGCAACAGGAGCTGGACGGGATGCAGGCAGGGGTCCACTCACTGGAAAGAAGACTGGGCCCCCTGGGGTTCTCAATCTTGAGCGAGCCTCAGAACTCTGCAGTCATGAGGCCGCACATGGCTGGGCCCTGAGTCAGGGCCCTGGGTCCTGATTCAGACAGCCGTCGTGGGGCTGGGACTCTGCATTCTTATCAAGTCCACAGACGCTGCTGCTGGTCTAGCAGTCTGAAGGGCACACACCTGAGAACCAGTGTCTCAGATCAACCAGGATCAGCGACGCTGGTCAAAGCGAAGACATGGACACACATGGAAACAAACAAATCAAACCCACTGCCATCGGGTCAATCTTGACTGGGGCAGCGGATCTTTAAGCCAACAGAAAGAGCTCGGTGTTCAGAAAATAAAGCAGAGCCAGGGCCTTGTTAAACCCGTTAGAAAGAGGTTTTAAGTGGGAGGGAGAGCCCCCAAAAAAACAAAACCAAATTCAACTGCCGGCTCACAGGGACCCCATAAGACAGAGTAGAACCACCCCTGTGGGTTTCTGAGACTGTCCATCTTGACATGAACAGAGAGCCTCACCTTTCTCTCACAGAGCAGCTAGTGGATTCGAACTGCTGCCCATTCAGCGAGTGGCCGAGCAAGTGAGCATTGAGCTACCAGGGCTCTCATTGCCTAGAAAGAAATACACCACTGATGACATCACCAGTTCCCTAAGGAGGAGAAAGCAAGGGGTCTTGGTGATGCTGTGGCTGGGCTGGGCTGCTCACCACAAGGCTGGAGGTTCAAACCCGCCAGCTGCTTTGCAAGAGAGTGATGAGGCTGCCTGCCCCTGTGAATGTGTGCAGCCTTGGAAATCCCGGGAAGTGGCTCCACTCTGTCCTGCAGGGTCACAGGGAGGCTGAGCGGACTCGGTGGTGGTGGGCTTGGTTTTCTGGTTTGAGAAGGAGCCTCTCTTGGACTCTCTCTCTCTCGATGGTGTGTCCTCCTCAGGGCCCAGAATCATGTCTCTCTCCAGAGGTCAAGGGCCAGCCACGGGAAAGCCCACATGCAAGCCCAAGCAATGAGGCCTGAGGTGCGTACCTCCCTGCTGCCTAGTGGCTCTCATGCAGACCTCCATGCTTGGGCTGTGCGATCGTGAATGTGTCCAGCTGCTAATGGACAGGTTGGGGGTTCGAGTCCACCCAGCACCTTGGAAGAAAGACCTGTGGACCGACTTCCGGAAGAGGACCCCTCAAAATGCTGTGGGGCAAGTTCTGCTGGCAGACAGTCAGCCCCGTGGCAACAGCTTACACAAATATTGGCTTGGTGTTGTGATAGGCTGCCTGAGAGGGATCCACCAGGTGTTTGTGTCAGCGGACGCAGCCTGGGTGTCTGAGGGAGACTTCCCGGCAGTGCTGTGGAGCTGCCCCGTAAGGACCTGTGTGGGAAACCCCAGGGCAGGAAGGCTGGCAAGAGTCTGAAGACCTGAGATAAAGTCCTATGACCAGCCTTGACCTCTCCAAGCTGCTTCCAGCATTTGGGGCTCTTGCAGGCATGGGACCGGACATTGGCTCTCCCTCTGGGAAGTTCTCGTACCCAGCAGTGGGGACAAGGGATACCAGTCTCATAAAACACAAGGTTTCCAGTTTGTCCTGGTTCTGGCCGAGGCTAGCTTCCCAGCAATGGCAGCCTGGGCTCATTCCCCTCATGTTCCTCTTCCCTCGACCTGGCGCTCTGGCATCCCCACCAGGAACGTGAGGGCCTCCTTAGCCTTCCCGACAGCCCCTTTTTTCTCTTGCATTAATCAGAGGCCATAGCGCCTGTTGACATCACCACTGGCTACAGATGAGCCCGTGTAGCTGGGCCCACCAGGCAAGGGCTTCCATCCCCCTCTCCCAGCGCCAAGTCCTGAAGCCAACATTTTGCCTTAAAGATTCTAAGAACATGAGCAGGTGTGCATACTGAACGCCACTCCCAAGCCTCCTAACGGCCTCAGGAGGATGGAGTTGAAAAGACAGGAGTCAGACAGAAAGAGCTCACTTCCTATTCACGTGGAGTACCTGGATCTCTCTCTCTCTCTGTGTGTAAAAGTGTTAATTTTTAAGCTGTCACTAAGAAGGATGAAAGAACGCACTGCCCATTTCCAGGGTGATTATCAAGCCACCAGCTGCAGGAGGCCCACTTTGAAGGCCAAGCTTGCTTCTGACCCCCAGAAAGTTGGAGTTGATCATGACAGTTGGGGTGCCACTCTTAAGTTCAGTGGGGGTCTAATGAGGAAATCGACGTTGTACACTCTTCTCCCTCCCAGCTCAAAGTCCTTCTGTCAGCACAATTTCACTTTGAGCGTCTTTTCCTAATAAAATAATCCTGCCCACCTGCTGAGAGCTCTGTGCACTTGGGCACGCGGCCTAGGGCAGTCGGCTGCGTTTCACCGCTGGGCAGGGCCTGCTAATAGGCCCTTTATTGCTACGTGTGTTGTTCCTTTGGGAAAAGAGCCATTTTTTCTCAGCACATGTCTCTTCTCCGAGTCTACAGATCAGGGCGTGATTATGCTGGCAAGAGTCATGTGTAAGCTTTTCAAGTGATCTGCTAATGCCGGCTGCTTTTCCTCTCCACGTAAAAGAGGGGAAAGGCTAAAAGCAGAAAGCTTTATCTCCCTTGGGGCGGGTGGGGTGGTCTTTGCCACCCGATCGATGTGTAGCTTGTAAGCACTCACTGCACCACGATGGGCCCTGCCTGCTGCCTTCCTGTGTGTTTGCTCCAAATGTGTCTCCTTTAATGGGAGCAGCGCAGGTGTCGCCTAACCCACACCTGGAGGACTTCAAAACACACAGAAGTTCCTGGTTGGTCCACATCCAAGTTCAACGTGAGCACAGTGAGGGTTCTGGAATTCCCATTGTTCTCAATGCCATTTCTAGTTCGTTATGATCTGTTCAGTCTAATGCCTTAGGTCAGCGGTTCTCAACCTGTGGGTCATGACCCCTTTAGGGGTCCAATGACCATTTTGCTGGGGTCATCCGATTCATGACAGTAGCAAAATTACAGTTATGAAGTAGCAATAACATTATTTTCTCCAATTGGGCACACGAGTTTGCTGACCCACCAAGCTGACCCACCAAGCTGGAGCTGAGTGACTTCGTGGTGAAGCCTCTAGAACAGCGGTTCTCAACGTGTGGGTCGTGACCCCTTTTGGAGTTGAATGACCCTTTCCCAAGGGTCACCTGATTCATAACAGATGCAAAATTACAGTTATGAAGTAGCAACAAAAATAATTTTATGGTTGGGGTCACCAGAACATGAGAAAGTGTATGAAAGGGTTGTGTGTTAGGAAGGTCAAGAACAACTGCTCTAGAGGGACAGCCTATCTGCTGGACACTTAGTGGCAGTTCTAAACGCGTCGTGTCACTGTGCCCAAACGATCTAGTTACTTATTCAACCATTGCAGGAGGCAGCATAATCACCACGAACCAACGGTGCTGAATGAAGAAACCCAAGCTGCACTGACGCCGGGGTGAAAGTCACGGTTCTGGGTACGGATGGAACACCAACTGAAATAGTCCAAGAAGCCGACAAAGTACTGGAAGCACTCACCCATTGTGTTAGTCTGAGTAGACGAGAGAAACAGATCCATAGACACTCACATATATAAGAAAGAGCCTTATATACAGGAGTAGTTGAATATTGAAAAACATTCCAATCCTGATCAAGTCCATAAATCCGATATTAGCCCATACCAATAACAATCTATAAAATCCGATACCAATCAATAAATTCCTCTTCAAACTCATGCAACACATGCAATGGCACCGAATGCAGGAAGATCACAGACCAGTGGGTGGAAATTCTTGTGGATCCAGTGGCAGTATACGAATCTCAGCACTGGCAGGGGTCTCCATGTGGCTCCTTCAGTTCCAGGACTCTAGCGTAGCTCCATGTGTCTTGTCAGCAGGAAAATGAAGCAGAGAGTGAGTGTGTGTCCCATCCCCAGTGAGCTATTTATCTCCTTAGTGCCTCCAAATGAGGTCATCAAGCTGAGACCTGATTGACAGGCTAAACTCCACCCCCTCAACCTTGTCTCAAATTGATAACAAATTATGCAACTACCACACCCATCTATGCCAAGAAATTTGGAAGGGAGCTTCTGGGCCAACTCGCTGGGAGAGATCCATTTGGATACCCATGCCAAAGAAAAGTGGCCTGACAGAATGTGAACATTACCGACCAGTAGCAATCATATCACATGCAAGTCAAATTTTGCTGAGGATCCTCTGACGATGGTTTCAGCAGTACATTGATAAATTGCTGCCAGAGATCTAGGCTGGAGCCAGAAGAGGACGTGGAACAGGAATAGCATGGCTGGTGTCAGATGCATCTTGGCTGAAAGCACAGAATAACAGAAACAATGTTTACTTGTGTTTGATTAGCTGCAAAAGGCATTCTGCTGTGGACTACAGCAAATTGTGGACAGCCAAGAGAAGAATGGAAATTCCAGAGCACTTAAGGGTGCTCATGTGGAATTTGTACACGGATCAAGAGGCAGCTGTTTGAACAGAACCAGGGAAAACTGCATAGTTTTAAATCAAGAAGGGCGTGTGTCAACTCACCAGACTGAAATAATGCGCACAAATTTATATGAAGAAGAATGTGGCATCAGGTACTGGAGGAGGCTTTCGAACAACCTGAGATATGCGGATGACACACCTTGCTTGCTGAGCGAGAGGGCCGGAAGCCCTTGCTGAAGAAGAGCGGGGATTGCAGGCTTCAGTAGAGATTACAACTCAATGTTTAAAAGGCCCAAATCCTCAGAACTGGACCAACAGTAACATCATGATCAATGGAGCTAAGACTGAAGTTGTCCAGGATTTCATCGTGCTTGGATCCACAGTCAATGCTCATGGAAACAGCAGTCAAGAGATCAAATGACACATTACATTGGGTAAATCTGCTGCACACGACCTCTTTAACATGTTGAAAAGCAAGCGTGTTGCTCTGAGCACCCAAACCACGGTATCTGCAATCACCCCATGTGCATGGGAAAGCTCACCCTTGAGTCAGGAAGAGCAAATAAAACCATGATGCATTTGAATTATGCCACTGATGGAGAAGATTGAAAGTACCATGGACTACCCTAACCAGCCCCTCTGTCTTGAAAGGAGTACAGCAAGAGTGCCTCTCAGAAGCAAGCATGGCAAGACTTCATCTCACATATTTCAGACGTGTCGTCAGGAGAGATCCGTCACTGTCCAAGGACATCATGCTGGGTAAAGTAACCTTGACAAGCTGGACTGACACTGTGGCTGCAACACGGGGCTCAAGGTAGGAGCAATTGTGAGGATGGCCCAGGCCCAGGCAGTGTTTCATTCCATTGCACACAGTGTTGCTCTGGCTCAGAACCCCCTTGGCAGCATTGGACAACAACAACAAAAGTGTGTTTATCACGGTGCCTTAAGAGACCACGTCAGGCCAAGAGGCTGAGGGCCAGAGGGAGGCCTGCCCGGAGGCATGGCAGCAAAGAACCTGCCCTGACTCCACAACCTGATCCGGAGCATTTCTCACCGGAATTGTTACTTGTTAACTCCCCTACTCAACCCCGTACTGTGAATGCCCTTTGAGATTTCCTGGGATCGCAATGGGTTATTGACCCCAGCTGAACGGCAGAGAGTGCTGTGAGAGATGGAGCACCCACCCAAATGGTAAATCTTTATGTGGGTGGGCAGACTGGTCTTTCTCCCTTGGAGCAGCTGGTGGGTTTGAACTGCTGACCTTGTGGTTTAGCTGTCCAATACTTACCTAGCAATGGCGGTGGGCTCCTCACCACTGCCCCATAAGCCACATCATGATCAATGGAGAAAATATTGGCATTGTCAAGGATTTCATCTGGCTTGGCCCACAGTCAAGCCATCGTACACAGTAATTATTACATTGGCGAACCATTGCACTGGAGCTCTGTACCTGGAGGACAAAGGTGCATTGGACTCAAGCCATGCTCTTGTCAATCATCTCATAGTCCTGGAGCCCAAAGAACAGATGCCCATGGCAACGAGTCTGAGCTGTACCACGGACTGCCAGAAGAACAAACTAACGTGTCTTTGAGGAAGGACAGCAAGAATCCTTCCTAGGATTGGGGTGGAGGAGATTTTGTCTCCTGCATTTGGAAGTGTCATCAAGAGTGACCAATCACTGGAGAAGGGCATGAGAGAGAGAGAGAGAGAAAGAGAGAGAGAGAGAGAGAGAGAGAGAGAGGAGACCTTCAGTGATGTGGATGAGGGACACAGAGGCTATAACAGTGGGCTCAAACCTAAGAACAATCGTGAGGAGGACGGCGGTGCAGGGTGGAGCAGCGGGTCACTCTTGTGCACGGGGTCCCTCTGAGTTGCAAATGACTTGATAGCACAGAAAATAACAAGAAGGGGTGCAAGAGCACAGGCAGAGAGAAATGTGACACCCATCTCACTACGGCGTAGCTCCAGAGGAGGCAGGTGGCTCTGTTTCCTCAGCCAGGAAAAGGGAGCCGAGATGGTGATCAGTAACTAAGGTGACTGGGGAGATTAAACGGCACAATGGAATAGAAGCAGGACCAGCAGCCCCATGTACGCACGTAGAACCAAAAGGCTTCTCATGACCGTACAGTAGAACCCGGTCCTCGCCCGCATCGGTGTTCGACACAATCGGGTTTCCACTCGAAATGCTGACGACATTTTGCATCAGAGGTGGAACAAAACATCAGGATCCGACCCTACGCACGTGCACGTGATTCTTGTTAACAAAAGCAGTTCGTGTTTGGGTCACTGGGCGTTAGTTGGCATTGTTAGTACGGGTTGTTTAAACCTTTGGCGACTGTGTTCCTAGCGTTTCGCTATCATTTTCTTAGTTTCTGTGGCTTTGTGTGCTGTTTTCGATAAATACATGGGTCCTAAGAAAGAGCTTTTTGAAAAGAATCGTCATGATAAGGAACTGCTTGGCTGTGTTTGCTGTGTTCTTGATGGTAATTCAGTAAACCCTTTAAGAAAACAGTTAAGGAAATGCCAACAAAAGACCACATTATACAGATTGGTTTTTTAGAGAAAGCCAGCTAGGTTCTAGTGAAAAAAAGACAAAGATGGGGGGGGGGGGGAACTCTTAAAAAGCAGCTACCAGCTGATTTTGTGGAAGGGGACCCCCTTCTAAACAATGACTCTCCATTCTTCCTGTCCACATCGTGTCCACAGATGCAGATCCTCATCCACCTCAAGGTATGGGCCAGACTGCAGTTGTTAAACACTTTTTAAAAATGTAGTGTTTCTTCTTTAAATTATATTATTTAACTCTGAATTTACATTGACATTTCTGTGTCATGTTTTGTATAAAAAGGCAAGGTTAGGTGAAAACTTGACTTGGTGTTCGAGGACAGATTATTCTGTTTTCAGTTATTTCTTATGGGAAAAATGATTTGGAACTGGACTGCATCGCTTCTCGACGCTCCTTCTAGAACGGATTGGCGTCCCAGTCCGGGTTCTACTTGGCTGTGCCTCATGGACTTGGGACATGTTCCCAGGAGGGCCGGTCACTGGGAAAGGGCACCAAGGAAAGGTGAGGGATCCGTGGTAAAGAAGACCTTCGATTGGATCGATTGGCACAGCAGCTACATCCATGGGTTCTGGCGTGACGAAGGCTCTGAGGATGGAAGAGGACTGGGCAGCTCCCTTCTGGTGGACAAGGGTGGCCATGAGTTGGAACTGACTAGACCCCACCTAGCCAAAGGAACCTCGCCCTTTAGGGTGTGTCAGACCTTGACTTAGGTTTCCTATTCTTTCCTCGCCATGACTGTAACCCCATTTGGGAACCAGACTCTCTTTGTCATGCTCCTGGGACCCTATCTGTACTGTTTTGTGTCCACAACACCATCGCTTCTGAGCTGCACAGAGACAAGGACGCCCACGGGAAGACAGTGCCATGGGAGACATCTCTGGCCCCCCAAAAGATGGACCCTGGTCACAGGGGACCCTTCCTCAGTCTTCTCTGCTTGTTTTACAGAACAAAACCATGAAAGAACAACTTTCTTTTTAGATTTCTCATTGATCATTTCATGATATTTCCACATCCAGACTCTGGGACCTTCTGAACATGTGACCTTCCCAATGCTTTCAAGAGAGCAGATGAGTTAAGACATACATCCCTTCTTTTGCAATGCATGCATCTTTGGTGAAAAACATTTCTTAAAATACATAGAAATAGGGTCTATAGACAATTGAGGAAACTCAAGCACTATTGTGGTGCGGTAGAAAGAGATGGTTATTTTTCGGTGACAGATGGCATTGTGGTAGGGTATGAAGGAGCCTCTACCTTTGGGAAACGTATTTCAATGTATCTGTGTATGAGATAGGAGGCCTGGTGATGGAGTGAGCTATGTGTTAGACTGCTCAGCATGAGGTCAGCAGTTTGAAACCACCAGCTATTGTGAAGGAGACAGATGAGACTCTCTGCTCTCGTAGAGATTTACACCAGCCCTGGAAACCCACCGTCCTTCTCTGTCCTGTCTGGTCCCTATGTGTCAGAACTGAATTGATGGCAGTGAATTTTTGTTTTTTATATAAGAGATGAGACTTGAGTTTTGCTTCAAATAATTTGGAGGAAGGGAGTGGGTGAGAGAATAAGCCATTGCTGTGGTTGAATGCCCTTGAATCGTGGTGCTGGAGAGGACTGTTGCAAGTAACTTGGGCTGCTAAAAACATAAACTGACCTCCGGTATCACAGGATGTATGACACCCTTAGAGGTAAGGACGTCAAGGCATCATCTGACAGACTTTGGACACACAGTCAGGAGAGACCAGTCCCTGGAGAAGGGCAGCGAGGGAGATGGCTGGCCACAGTGTCAGCAGCCATGGACTCAGGTATCGGTATGACGGTGAGGTGTCTCAGAGCCGGGTAGTGTTTGGTTCTGGCCTGCATCCGGTTGCTGTGGGTCAGAAGCCACTCTATGATACCCAATAGCAACAGCCGCGTGACAATGAGGAGTGTCTCCAGACCGTTCTCTGGGATGTCGCCTTTATGGAAGGAACCCTGGTGTCTCCATTGCCGGCAGTCAGCTTTTGTAAATCGTGCTCCCTTGGAAACCCTTGGGCCACTTCTCCTCTGCTATGATTTGGAACCCACTGGGAGGCAGTGGGTGAGGCTTGATGGAAGCAAATCTCTGCCTCTTTATCCGGCATTCAAACTATTAACCCTTAAATTGGTTGGTGTTGGTATCCGGTACCATCCACTTGGTTCCAACTCATAACCACCGGAACACCGTATGCATATACATATACACATAAAACAGAACCCCATCCAGTCCTGTGGCATCCTCACGATTGTTCTTATATTTGGGCCACTGACTGCAGCCACTGTGTCAGTCCATCTCATTGATGGTCGTCCTCCTTTCTGCTGTCCCTCTACTTTACCAAGCCTGATGGCCTTCTCCAGGGACTGGTCTCTCCTGACATGTCCAAAGGACCCAAGATGAGGCCTCGCTGTCCTTGCCTCTTAAGGAGCATTCTGACTGTACTTCTTCTAAGAAAATGCATTTGGCCAGCATTAAAAATTGTCACCTGCAGCTGATGGACGCATGTGCCTCCTTGCCCTGGTTGACCTCGATTAGCCTGGGTTTAGAATTCTACACCCTGTGCACAAAACTGGTTTAGAAACAAAACAAAATATAAACAGTCCCCAAGCCACCAAGCTTAACCTCCCATGTTCTAACAGCTCCTGCAATGGGACCTACTGCCCCCTGGCCCTGGTCAAGTGTCCTTCCCACAGCCTCCTCCTATGGTGAGGCGGAGAGCCCGAGCTTAAGTAAGTGTTCATAATCTGGCTAAGTCAGTGCTGGAGCTGGAAGGCTTGAGGGATGGTGGGTGTAGGCAGGGAGGCCCAAAACACCCTGGCATTCCAGCACAGAGAGCCCTGGCTCTCAGCTCCTGTAAACACGTTCACCAAGAACACCCTGTGGCGCAGTTCTACTCCAACATGTGGCGTCACCGGAGTCCGGACGAACTTTGCAGCAATCATTAGGGATGGAGCAGGGATTCGAATTCAGAGCCTTCTGCCCCCGCATCCTGGGCCCTGTCTGTTCCTTGCAGAAAGCAGGTGTTGGAGCAGCAGGTCGGTGGGAGCGTGTGAACGCCCATGTGCTCACACCGGCACACACGAGCAGACCTGCACACATGCAGCAGGTGCATATGCTAATGGGCTCCCTCCCAAATCTGGGCCTGAGCGCCCCTTGTCAGCCTGTGTTTGGACAGCTGAATCTTTAAGTAACGGCAACACAGAACCCGATCCCTGTTCGGGGAGTTGTAAACGAATCCCAGGTCGGAAATATAAACACTCTCTCCAGGGTGGGGGTGGGGGGTACTGTTTTCTGCTGATTATAAATGGAGAAGGCTGGCAGCTGTTCATATTGATGATTATCCATTGAAAAATGACTTGAAGGTACCACTCATCAATTGTCTCTCAGAATGAGGAATGGTGCCGGGCGCTCCCTGGGAGCCTCGAGATGGATTTATAAATATCCGCTCCGCAGAAGCGGGCGGGAGCTGGTGCTGTAGCTCGGCCACCGGGGATTCGAAGGAAGGGAGGGCTTTTTTGCATCGCGTGGGGTTTTTCTTGGGTGATGGCATCTGGATGGTGTGGGCACGCTGGCTGCAGAGCCCGCGTGGCTGTGTCTTCTTGGAGCCGAGGCTTGTGTGGACAGGCCCCTGGATGATCTTCTCTGACCCAGGATGGGAGGTCTTGGAAGAGGTGTTCCTTCCAAGCCCTCACCGGGAATGGGGTCCAGCATGTGTGGAGAGTGGATGTCAGCAGGCCTTCCCAACCCCCACCTCTAGGGTGCCCTCCCCTGGCGTGTGCTCAGGCCTGAACTTGTTCGTCACCTTCCAGCAAAGGTGACAGTGTGTGTGGCAGGGAGAGGGCTGGCCATTGGCATCCTCTCAGCGTTGATTCCCATGAGCTGAAGCTCAGTCTGGCCTCTTCCCTCCAGCATTTCCCATGGCCTGGTGTTCTCTACTCCCCTCCTTCCCTATGACCTGGCACGCTCTACTCCCCTGCTGGGTCTGATCATTCGGCGAAACTGCCACAGAGTACTCGCAGGCCATGCTGTGCTCACAGGGAAGCAAGAGGGAACAGAGCAGGGCCAGGTCCTCTTGAGGAAAGGGGGAGAGCTCAGGAGACAGTCCTTCTATCAGGACAGCTTCAGCTGGGCTATGGCCATACCTTCGCCTGGACTACGCCACCTCCCCACCTTCAGTCCATCAAGTGTTACAGCTTTTTGCTCCACCGGTATGTGCCCGAAGGCTCCCCACTCCACCAGGAAGCTCAGCCTGAAGGCACTTACCTCTCTTGTTCCATGGACTGGAATGCCCACTCTAATAGCCTGGATCCATCAGCCAGGACGTCCAGCCAGCCCTGCCAGCCAATCCAGCCAGCCCAGCCAGCTCACCCAGCCAGCCTCCTGGCTCTGCCGCTGCCTCTCTGGTGTCTCCTCTCCCTCTGTCTGCAGTGCTCTAGTTCTCTCTGACCCCTGGGTCTGTGTTCCCAGCACAGAGACCTGTGTCCAACAGACATGTGCTGTGCCAGCTCATTTCCCTCTCTGCCCATGAGGCTGGCTCTCTTTAATCCTAGTGGGAGGGCAAAATTGGCCGATGCCCCACAAGGACCGATGCCCCACAAGCATTATTAATAAACTGCCCAATCCCCCTGGTGGACCATACGAATCTTACTTGTGTGTATATGGGGGTGGGGTGGGGTGGGGGACACAAGACCATGGCTGGAAGGATCATGGGAAGGCATTCCCTCCACGTAGGGTGTCACTTCCAGGACCGGATGCCCAGAAGGCTGTGCTGGGAGGTGTCCTAGCTGGCATGGATAAGACATGTGGTCTCATCGCAAGTCTCGAAGACATGCTGGGCTACAGCTGCACAGAACTGGGTCAGACCTTAGCAGTGGGTTCTTCTGACCCTTAACACACTCAATTGCAGCCTTTGAAGGTCCCAAGGCAGATAATTCTGACCCCTAGAATTCAGGAGCCCAAAGGCAACAGCCATCAAACCAAACCTGGTGGTGTCAAGTTGATCCTAACGCCTGGTGACCCAGCATGACCGAGTCGGCCTCCCCATGGCTCTTCTTGCTGCCATCTCTGTGGAAACAGATTGCCCGCTTTTATTTCTCAGGGCTGCTCAGTGGACCCAGTACACCAACTTTCAGGTGAGTAGCCGAGTGCCATCCCTGGATCAGTGTGCCATTTCCAGCAGTACCTGGTGGGATAAAGTATTACACAGGCAGAGAGCAGCGACACAGGTGAAGTGACCTAGGTGGCTGAGTGCAAGCGTCAGCTTCGAGCTTGCGTCCTCAGACTCTTTTGGAGTTGGCTTCAAGGCACACGTGTTAGGCTCCTGATGGAGAAATGGCTGGAGGATTGCCAAGGGACCTGGGGACAGGAACTCCAAGACTGGAAGCAATGACGGCTGCTTCCCGGCCCTGTCCTGTGGACGCAATGACAACGGAGCCTGGACAGCGCCAGTCCTCCCTCCCCGTGGCATGATGTTGCTTGTAGGATTTAACGTTTCTTTATGTTGAGGTGTGAATCCTACAGAGGATCTCCATCAGGAAGTGCTTTCAGCAAGCCAAGGAACCACTGGGATCTGTGGGTAGAGGTAGCCCAGCAGTTTCCACCTTTTCCCTTTTGTTAGAGAGGAGGGACACTCGGGACTCAATATCCTTTCTCAATGCCACACCACTTAAGGAGCAGCACCTCTGTGAAGGATATAAAGTCACATGACCCGAAAGACCTGGTCAACAATGCACAACCATTCCAGGGGGGACCGCCATCTCAGGAACGCTCTTCAATGAAGGAAGAAGTCTGGGCTGCGCTGAAGGCACAGACTAATGGGTGCTTCTGGTGCTTTGTTCAACTGACACCTTGTCAATTCCGTGCCAGGAAATTAGCAGGGCAGATGACTGACTGGCCAACTGACTACAGGAACTCTGTATTTCTGGGTAATCCAAAGGAAGGTGCCAGGGCAGAATGCAGAGTTAGAGACCACTATCATAACATCATATGCAAGTCAAGATTTGATGGAGATCTCTCAACAATGGTTGTGCGGTCCACTGACAGGGAGCTGCTAGAAGCCTGAGCCCGATTCAGAAGTAGACGTGGGACCAAGGCGATCGATGCTGGTGTCCGATGGATCTTGGCCGAAGGCAGAGAACACCAGAAAGCTGTGCACGTTCGTTTTATTGACTATGCAGAGCATTCGGCAGTGTGGACCATCACAAACAGTGACAACATTGCAAAGAGTAAGAATTCCCAAACACTTAAATACGCTCAGGCAGAACCTGTGCCTAGAATGGGAAGCGTGCCTTTGAACAGAGCAGAGTCGTCCCGAGTGATTTCACATCAGGAAATGTGTGCCAGGGTGGGATCCTTGCACCACCCTTCTTCCATCTCTGTGCTGAGCAGATAAATCAAGGCGCTAGATGACATGAAGAAGCGGGTGGCATTGGAATGAGAGCAGGCTCATTAACAGCCTGTCCTCTGGTGACACAGCTTTGCTTGCTGAAAGCAGAGAGGACAGGAAGCATGCACTAATGAAGATCCACGAACGCCGCCCTTCGTACGAAGCACACCTCCGTATCAAGAAAGCCCAACCCCTCACTCCTCTCAGCCGAAACTATACGCAGCATCATGACAAGCGGAGGCAGGATTGAAGTTGTCACGAATGTTATTTTAATTGGATCCACGATATATGGCCATGGGAGCAGCAATCAAGAAGTCAGTGCTGTTATTTATGGCTTTGGGTGAATCTCTGAGAACCCATTGAAGAGCACGGTGTCCCTTTGAGGGCTGAGGTGCGCCTCACTCCGGCGCCAGGGCCTCCCTGCCTCACGTGCATGCACGTGAAGGCTGGCAGTGCATGCGGAAGAAGCCTGCGACACGGTGTGGATGGAGAACATGGAAGGAAGGATGGACAACAAATGCGTCTGGCAGGAAGGGCAGCTAAAACGCTCCTTTGTCTCATGTGCTTTGGATACATTGTTATTAGGTGCCATTGAGTGGAGTGGGCTCTGGCCCATAGCGACCCTGTGCACGGCCCTGCCCCATCCTCACGACTGTCCCTTTGCCTGAGCCAGTATTTGCAGCCACGGTGTCAGGTGTCAGTCAATCGCCTCATGAGAGTCCCTCTTTTTCGCCGCCCCTCCACCGTATCAAACATCATGTCCTGCTCCAGGGCCTGGTCTCTCCAGACAACACACCCCACGTATGGAAGAGGACGTCTTGCCGTCCTTCCTTCTAAGGAGCACTCTGGCCTTCCTTCTTCCAGGACAGATGGGTTTGTCCTTTGGGCAGCCCATGGTACTTTCAGGATTCTTCCCCAGCACCACGCTTCAAATACAGCAGCAACAATATCAATTATATATCAATGTTAGCCCTTCGTCCATTTGGTCATGCATCCATTCAGGTCACAGCACCACAGGAAGAGCTGATCAGACAGGCAGACTCCTGGATCCTTAGAGTGGGATGGGGAGACGCAATGAATCTAATAAGTTTATTAGACATTCCTGTTCCAGGTGGGGAGAAGTGAGACACAGGATAAAGGACATGAGGCAGGCTAGGGCACCCAGAGCTCCAGGTATGACGTAGTGTGGACAACGGGCTGCTCAGGATTGGGGACAGCCGATGCAAATGCCCGATGGTAGGAATGGACTTGGCGTTCGGAGCTAGAGCAAGGTGATGGTGCCGGTAACTGAGTGCTGGATTCTGGACAAGAGAGGGCTGAGAGGACAGAGGAAAATGCATGGGTTCCGTCACAAGTGGATTCTCTTGCTGGGCTATTTGGAGGTGTCTGAGCAGGTGACCCAAATCCCCCAAAGCAAACTCACCGCTGCTTAGTGGATGCCGTCTCCTAGCGGTCTTAGAGGACAGGGCAGAGCTGCTCCGGGACAGTTTCCTGAGACTGTACATCTTTGCAGGGGTGGAAAGCCTCATTTTTCTTGCAGGGAGTGGCTGGTGGTTTCTAGCTGCTGACCTTGCAGTTATCAGCACCTCATGTAAGCACTCACTCTGAGGGTGAAATGGGAACTCCATCAGCCTCTTGCTTTCTCTGGGTGGCATCCTGAGGAGGGTGCGGGCTATATAGCCCAGCCAATAAGCATGTGCCACCCTGGCCAGGCTCCCCTCTGACTGAAGCCTTGTGGTGTCTGTCTTCGATTTGGGATGGGGGGCTTTCCTTTGGGTTACTGCATCTGTGATGCCTGCCATGTCTCTAACTGGGACATGCTTCCCACCATTTTTTTTTCAATGCCACATTTCCTTCACCTTGGGAATTCTAGGTCTTTTTCATCTGCAAATAAATTGCATGTATTTGACACTCTACAATAAAATTGACTAGGAGGCAAAGGATTTTTCCCCTCGATATCTGCTTTTTCAGGTTTGTATATACTATATTGATTCTTTATTGGAGGACTTCTTGCAGCCCCTCCTGTGAGAGTCAGTCTGTCTCCTGGGAATTCCAGAGATGAGAATCCAGCAGTATGCTGTTTTAAAAAATGCGCCAAGCCTGCCAACCTGTACCTGCCCTGGTGTTTAGCGATGAAAATTCTCAGCCATGCCCAGTATGCACGCTCCCCACCTGGCCAGGGCAGCCTCCCAAGGCTGACTCATTTCTATGATTCAGCGTACTCACCTTGTGGGTATCTGGTTACTGCTTCTGTTAAATAATACAATCACGTTGATTAATTCTCAATCCATCTATGCAGGGGAGCTTATCATCTGAACAGCCATATGGCTGCCTTTTCATGAATGCAACGCTCCTGCCTGTGGATGGGCCCACACATTAGGCACTGCGATTTCCTCTTCCACACCAGACCCGATAAGAGCCGCTCCTTGGCGGCCATTCCTCTATGGTTGTATTTTTAAAAAGGGAATGGTTGGCAGAGAAGGCGCAGAGCAGCAATGCATAGGTAATGGCTTGTTCCGAGGAGTAAATTAAGCCTGGAACTGCCGAGGTCTTTAAGCTAGCAGAGCGGGTCTTGCGTATTAAAGGAGAGATTTCGGAGAGAGACAGGGAGTTCATCCTTGAACACTGGCTCTGTAGTAAAATAAAGTGAACTCTGACAATGTGATTTAGCAAGACTCTAAAACATAACGTGTTGGAATATCTGGGCATCAAATGTTATTTTTCTATTCTATTACCTCTAATGAATAGCTCAGGTCGCTGAACCTGCTCAGTGAGCTGTGACGCGCTGCATTTCTGATCAGGAGGAAAACAGGTCCTGCCGGTCGTGGTGCCGCTTTGCTCAGGACGGTATTGTGCGTTCCACGTCACAGGCACACACACATGCTTATGTCCCCACGTGAAAGAAAGGAAGCAAACAAATAAAACCCCGCCATCAGGGTCCTGGGCCTGGACTCCGAGTCACGGCACCTTCAGGTCCTTCACAGTGTGCACCATGGGACGGACTAGGGCTGATTTCTCAGGAGCAGATGGGCAGGGCTTCCTGCCACAGCTTCTCTTGGTAAGGGTAAACAGTCAGGTGCTCCGCCTGAGACCTCCAACATCCCTTTGCCGGTGGTGTCACGTGCCATCCGGTTGGCTGCTTCACTCAACAGGATGGGATGTGCTGTGCACACAGTGATTTATTATGGCCTGAGTTGAGCAATAGATCATTAGGTCAAAGTCTGGATGCTCTGCTGAAATCTATTCAGCAAGGCCATGGTATGTAAGCTTTCAACAACGCATAGATACCTTGGCCAGAATTGAGAGCAGGGTCCCATGTGGGTGGGAGGTATGCATTCTGCCATGGAGCCACCTCTTCCCCCAAGCTTCTGCCCAGCCTTGAGTGCATGCACCTCAGTTAAGACCAGGATGAATTACCAGTTCACCCTAATTCACGAACCCACCCTCCCCATTCTTTTGTTCAGAAAGTGCCTGACCACAAGAAACCACCCATCACATAGGGCTTCCTGGTGTACTTGTGCCACAACAAGACACGGATCCCCAAGCTCCCCTCCCCACCCATGTGGCTGACAGAACGACTGTTCCCATTGATGGGTCAGGAACGGAGTCTTGTTCACTAAGCTCTGTGGAGCTCGTCTTCTTCCCCCAGGCCCATAAATGTGCACTCACCCCAAAGCTGAACCATCAGCTACCTTCTCTTCGGGGCCCCTCCAAAAGCTAGCTGCCCTCGGCTTAGCACATCCCAACTTACACGCCCCTAATGTCACCCGACTCTCTGACTCCGACATCTGCCTTTCTCCTGCCTCAGGTACAACCATCGTCTCTAAGAGAAACACATGTCCCCTAGCTTCTTGGGAAACTTTCCAGTTCTGTGATATTTTGGTTTTGTGTCAACTTGGCCGGGTTGGGATTCTCAGTGGTTGGACCTGGTAATCCTCCGTGACATGACCTCACATGATGTAATAAGCTCCACGGTGGGATCTGTGATGAGCAGTCTAGCAGCTGTGGGGGGTTGGGGTGGGGGTGGGCAGTGAGGTGGAAGGAAACCCCTCCCTCAAATCACAGCCCTGAGGAAGTTTCCTCAGGGTGGGGCCTAGTTCCTGTATATGTGGACGCTATAGAGCCTTCTTTTAACTTCTTTTGGGGATAGAGCCTGGTCTCTGGCTTTGATCCCACGGCCTACCTTATTGCCTGGTGACCTTGGGAGTCATCGGCAGGTTGCTATCTGGCCTGCCGACCTTGGGTTCCTTAGGCTCTGCACCAGCTGACCGCCGAGTCATCTGCCTCTGCTTCCTGTCTGGTCTTCCCGCTGCTTGGTTAGCATAACATAATTCTGTGTTCTGCCTCCAGCAGAACCTCTGACCCATGGACCTAAATCAGGCTGGTGCTACCCACTTCTGCAATCACGTACGCCAATTTCCTGATATAAATCTCTCTTGTTCACTCACTCGCTCAATTGCTCACTGGCTTTGCTTCCCTGGAGGTCTTACACCCAGTGTTCCCTTATTCAGGAGGCCCCTAAGAGATGGCCTGCACTGAGCAAATCTGTTGCCCAAGACCTCTTTAGTATTGACAACAAGGATGCTACTTTGAGGACCTAGATGCACCTGACCCAAGCCGTGGATTTCCAGTGGTCCCATATGCATGTGAAAGCTGGACATTGGATAAGGAGGAGCAGAGAAGAATCAATACACTTGGATTGTGCTTCTGAAGAACAACATTGAAAGTACCATGAGCTACTGAAGGGACACCTGGATCTGTTTTGGAAGAATACAGAGTGCTTCTGGAGGAAAGGATGTCAAGACTTCATCTGCCAGACGTCAGACATGTTGTCGAGAGAGACCAGTCCTTAGAGGAGAGCATCGGGCTTGGTCAAGTGGAGAGGGAGTGAAAAGGAGCAAGGCCCTTGAGGGCATGGCCGGACACAGGGAGCCCCGCAGCAGCAGGCTCAAGCAGGAGCACCGTGGTGAGGTGCTGCAGGGCCTTACAGCGTTTCCTTCCATTGTGCATAAGTCGCTATGAGTCAGAGCCAACTAGATGGCCTCTCACAACCACAACTATGATAATCACGCGGTCCTCTTTGCGCTCCCCCGTCAAGTCTGGCTTTGTTTGCAGTTGGAAGACACCAGTGGTAACGGAGACAGGATATGTAGCTGCTGGTCTTGGAGAGAACACCGATTCTCTTCCATCATTGAGCCAGCTGGAGCCCAGAGGCGGCAGACCCCTTAAGGACCATGCTATATGGGAGCTCTGACTTACTAGCCTTGTGCTGTGAGGAGTCTGCATCTATTCTAAAGTTCTCCATGGAGAAACCCGACGGGTTTGGAGACCACACATTAAAAGGCAGAACAGACACAGGGAGAACCAAGTGGAATTCCAGCTGGGAAAGTACTCTTGGGATACCTCCAAGAACCTTCTTCCCCTACCTGAGCCCCTCCTGCTCAACCAGGAGATGGTGCTGTCGACTCCTGGTTACCTGGCCAGCACTGTCCTGGTTCCCATGGCTCTGAGATGCAATGAGAGGACAGCCAGGCGTGCTTGGGGACAGCATGCACTATTGAATTACTGATGAAGCACTCATCTGTGAACCAAAGGTTGTTGGTTCAAATCCACCCAGAGGCTCACTTCCCAGGAGAAACACTTGGCGACAGTTCCCATAAAAATGATGCCTGGGGGCACCTGTGGGACTGGGACTACACTTCTCTCTCCCACAGGGTCGACCCCACAGCACTCAGCACCAGCAGCTGGATCAGTGACAGAGGGGACATGACCAGATAGGCAGGTCCCTGAGAGCAGCTGAGATCTGTTGGAATAAGAGGTATGTTTTTCAAGCAAAATGTCAGCCTCCTTACAAAATGCTCACAACCCCACACTTCTGGGGGTGGGCCGGTGAGCGCAGATGTCCAATTCTGATTCAGGGGAATGGCATTTTTTGTGAGAGCCCAGCGGCCCCTTTGAGAGGTGGAGAGCATTCTGTTTTCTGAGCTGGCCTCTGGCCCCTGGTCTCTATGGGGACGCTCGCCTGGGTGCAGACGCACAAACCCAGGACAGCAGAGTGAAGCTGCGTTCAAACACGCCCTTGCAGTGACGGGGCAGCCCCTGGCTCCAGGCTTGGAACAAAGCCATGGAGCCCATTGCTTTGGGCTCAGGGTCTCATCAAAGTCCCTGAACAGGACCCAAGTGCCCCATTCGCTCCACCATCACGCGCCATGTCGCTGACAGGGGAACCTGACCACCGGCCTCCCCTGCTGCCTAGCCAGGGCCAGCTGCTCAGCACCTCCTGCCCCCCTGCCTGCGGTGTTATCCCCGGAATTGGCTGGAGGAAATTGGGGTGGCGGAGGGGGAATGTTGGAGGGAGGACGAACTTGAGGCGGTCTGTGAACGGATCCACGTTGCTTCTGCTCCTTCACACAGCGGTCACTGCGTGCGGCATGCCAGGCTGTCTGTCGGGCTTGGCTTCTTAGCTTTAAGCTCCATTCAGCGACCTGACAGAGGTAGTAGAGACACGCGTGACTTTTAAAAGTCAATAAACCGTTGGGCGTAGCTGTAGCTGCCGTCCCGTCTGCGCTGGGTAATGCAGAGCTTGTGGACAGCTGCGTGGCCTGGCTCTGTGCCCACGCATCCATGTCTGTAGCTTGAGGGTGCCCCCACCGGGGGCTCATCTCCCAGCACGCCCTCAGACAATCTTCCTTTAGGACCCGGGGGGGGGGGTTGCATTGGGCGTGGCGGGGAGAGGGGCTGCAGGAGACGGGCACTCGTTCTTTGCTTGCCCCCATTCTGTTCCACTTCTCCCGGTGGCAGCCTTTCAGCTCTCAGCAGTTTCCATGCAGCACCTATCGTTACAGACATCTTTATGTGCGTACCACGGTGCATTTACATAATGCTTCTCCACGGGGTTTGTAAGCGCTCTCCATTATGCATGTGCATTCGCGAAGTCCCACTGAAGGAGAGATGCCCCGCTCCGAGGGGCTCTTTTGGTGCTTGTTAGATCACGGACGTCTCAGACGCACGGAGGGAACGCTTGCTATGGGCTGGCTTGGAGGAGAAACTGCGTGGTCCTCAGAGCGGCCTCTGTTTAAGGAAAGCAGCATGGCTATAGTCTTGGGGAGGGTCTTCTATCACCACGAAGGTTGGAGGTTCAAGGCTACCCAGAGGTCCTTTAGCGAGAAAGCAGCCAGTGGAAACCCAGGGCACAGGCTGACGTAGATGCACATGGGGTCACGAGAGGTCCACAGCGACGGGATGACAACCAACATCCGTGCACCATCGCGGGGTAGCTACATCACTGTGTGTCAACCTGGGGTGTAGGGTGGAGTCTAGCCTGTAGGTCAGGTCACAGCCTGATGGCGCCTCCTTGTGGGGAGGGACCTCCTCATAAGGAGGGTCCTAGGACCCCCCCCCCCACCCTACTCCACGCCCCTCTCTGCCTCCACCTTCCTGCTGTCCAGTGGTTGCTCAAGGAACTTCCAGAGATTGGATTCACAAGACTCTGCACCCACTGGCCTGTGATCTCCCTGCATTCTGCATCACTGCGTGAAGCTGCAGGAGTCTAAAGGGGGGCTGGTGGACTTGATCTGGACTGGTCTGGGATGTCTCCTCAGTATACAATTGCTCCTGGATATGAAGCTCTTTCTCAGGCACCTAGGAACGTCTCTGGAATGTTTTCTCTAGTCGGCCCGGCCTCACATACCTCGCAAGCAGTGCCCCTTCCTTCCTCCAGTCCCACTTTTACACGGACTCTTTGTTTGAATGTCTTTATAGTTTCTCTCCCACAGGTCACCCAAACAGTACTGAGATCAAAAGAAGTGCAGCCTGGCTACCACTGCCGCTCTCATTTATCAGGATTGTGTGAGGAAGGCCTGGGAAATGTGTAACGAGACTCACAACGATACAAAAAAGACCAGGTGAACTGGTGTGATAAGAACCTGGGGGCGGCCCTTAGACATCCTCAGGTCTAGAAGTGCATTTACCCCCCGGGCTTACTGCTCATCCCACCAACAGCCTGATAACCCAGATGAGCACTCTACACCTGAACAAAAGGGCAGCACCTGCCCCATGATAAACCCAGAGGGCAGGAAAGAGGGGCAAATAGAAACGGGGACACATGATACCAGAGGACTCGAGGACCCTGTGAAACAAGCCTCTTGACCCTGGGACCAGATGAACTAGGTGGTGCCCGGCTTCCACAGCTGAGTTTTCTCATCAGGACCGCCTGAGGAGGTCCTGGATAGAGGGAGTGGGGGGCAGGACGGACAGTGCCTGGGGAACAAGTGGGAAGAGTACTGTTATATTGAAGGGACTTCCACCAGAAACATGACACTCAGTGTGCATGAACTATTGGCCGGGGAATTAAATGCGTGAGTAAACTTGCACCCAAACCACAATGAGTGGCTCACAAAGAAGTGAGTAGGTTGCTGGGATCATGGTCAGGGCACACGGGCACTCAGCTCAGGGTCTTCCACCGAGCTGAGGCAGTGGCCTTGACTAACATCCCGCTGTCTTTCCTGGGAGACCCCAGTCATGGTCTGCATCCCCAAGGTCCCAGTTTTGAGAACCAACTCAGTCTGCTGCATCCATAGGGCAGCCAGGAGTCAGGGTCACCGATGGCGAGGCACTGGCTGCTCAGTGTCACGGTCAATTTAACAAGCTGGTTCTTTTACAGAGCCCTGATGGCTGATGGCCGCCGTGGCTCTCAGGTGTCCTCTTTGTGTTCCGTTGCCCCTCTTTGCTCCTTTATGTACGCAGAGATGTTTACAGCTCACATAGAAATTTGCACAGAAGTACCGTCTGCAAAACCTACAGGGCCATGCTTCTAGTCCCTTTTATCCTGCCCCCCACACCCATACCATCCACTCTGTCTGGCTGCCCGCGCACTGACAGCTGACTGTCTGCTGTCATGGCCTTTGCAGGGTCACCTGGGTGAGGCCTGGCGCCATGTGAACTTCTAGAATGTCCCTCAGGCCCTTGTCCTTCTTTGTCGATAGTGTATGGGGCACTCCTCTCTGTCCTCTGCTGGTCCCTTCATCCAAATGAGCACGTGTCTTTGTTCTAGACCCACGTCTCACTCAGAGTAGTCCAATGAGGCAGAGTAGAATTACTCCCCACCCCCAGGTTTCCCGACTGTAGATCTTTCCAGGGGCAGGCAGCCTCATCATTCGCCCCCAGACTGGCCCACGGGTTTGAGCCAGCAGCCTTGTGGTTAGCTGTCCAATGCTTAACCTGCTGTGCTGCTCTTGCCTGCTGTCCACACAGTGGCTTTCCCTCCACCACTCTCATCCCTGCTGGCCTCCAAAGGTTGGTGTTTTGGTGACAGAGTGTGCTCGCCAAGGTGCAGCTCCCAGCCTCTTACTGGGCCCTGCCCTGAGCTCCCCTTGCCTGGTTTTGTCACCATGAAGGGACAGAGACAGCAGCTGCTGCCCCATCGGGAGCAGTGTTCAGCAGAACTAGCTCTCGCGCTGTCGCTTCTCCAGCATGTGTGTGCCAAGGAGCAGTGCAGCCAGCTCCTGGGCTGCCCCCCAACCCGGTCTGTGCCCAGGCTCCACTGTCCACACACTGCCCTGCTTCTGCCCTGTGCCCGGCCACGTCAGACCAGAGAAAAAGGTGAGGGGCTGAGGGTGGCAGTTACATAATCTTTGGCCAACTTGTGAAAGGATGGAGTCTAGCCTGTCAATCAGGTCACAGTTTGATGACCTCATTTGGAGGTGCAACAGAGATAAATAGCTCACCTGAGGCCAGACAGACTCACTCCCTGGGAGAGACTCCTTCCGACAAGACACATGGAGCTCTGGTAGAGCCCTGGAGCTGGAGAAGCCACAGAGAGGCTCACGCCAGTGATGAGAGGCTTCCACCGCCACTGGATCCACAAGACTTTTCACCCACTGGCCTGTGACCTTCCTGCACTCAGCATCATTGCATGGCTGTGTGAGTCTGAAGGATTTACACGCTGGTAAAGAACATAGGGGTGAATATTGGATTTATGGACTTGATATGGACTGGGCTGGGATGTTTTCTCTTTTTCTTGTTCTATTATTGATTTTTAATTTTTTCTTTTAACCCTAACCCTAAGGGTTGTTTTCTTAATATCGAATTACTCTTTATACGTCTGTGAGTGTCTCTGACTCTGTTTCTCTAGTTCACCCAGACGGACACACTGGGTTTGCCCTTTGGCATCACCCGGCCTACCTCTGGGTCACACTTAGAGAACATGGAATGAAGACTTAATTCCCAGGATCCTGGAAACCCAATTGTGCCCTGGTTCCTGAAGCACAGTGCTGGGAGCTAGTACAGTTTGGTGCAGCCAACTCCTGGGAAGGTCCAGCCAAAAGGGAACAGGCAGAGAGAATCCAGCAGGGTCAGCTTTGAACTCTGAACACCCCCACAGCCATCCATGGTCTGACTCATAGTGACCCTAGAGGACAGAGCAAAACCGTCCCACCGAATGTCCAAGAGGGCTGCCTTCAAGTCAACTGTTCCTGGACATCCCTCAGTTCCTGACATGACCTCACCCCACGCAGGAAGGAGAGCCTCTGCATCTGCAGTCAGGGCCATAAGCTAGAGGGCCAGCTCACTGTCTGAGCACCCAGAAGATGTGGACACGGGAGCAAATGCCACAAACTGCTTGTGCCCCACTGTCATCATCAACCCTGTGTCCACTGGGCCCTTCTTGCTTGAGGTAGTGAGTTTATTGTGTCAACCTGGCCGATAAACACATGTGGGGTTAATTGAATGGCAGAGGGATAAATGGCTCAGAGAGCCTCACCTTTTGAGTTCTCAGGTCTCTTGCTTTGTGATGGTCGGACCAGGGTGCAGCTGCCTTAGCCAGTTCCCTGTTTCAGCTGGCAAGGCTCACTTCCTGCAAGACATCCCCAAGGAGAAGCCTCATGGACCTACCCCGATGCAGCCCTGGGTGCTAGAGCAGCCATGTGGAGACCCCTGCCAGCGCTGAGATGCTTACATGTTCACTGACTTGGCTTTCCTCCTGCAGTTGGCATCATTGTGTCTGTTTTGTGAGATGGAGGAGGAATTTGTGGATTGGTGTCAGACATATTGGTTAATGTTGGACTTGTGGGTTTGGACAGCACTGGGTCGGGATGTTTTCTTGATGTGCACTTGACCTTTATATCAAACTCTCTCTTATACATGAGTTTCTGTGGATTTGTGTCTTTAAAGTCCCCACTAACACACTAATGAAGGGGCCTGGCTTCTGAATGGCTCATGACCCCCCGCCCCTTGTTTAACTGAACTGATGACCAGCTCCAGCCCTGGGCTCAGCTCTCTGCAGCCACACTCTCCCTGGATTTGTCCATGTGGACACGCCCTCGGGG
Source organism: Tenrec ecaudatus (assembly GCF_050624435.1). Classification (NCBI taxonomy): domain Eukaryota; kingdom Metazoa; phylum Chordata; class Mammalia; order Afrosoricida; family Tenrecidae; genus Tenrec; species Tenrec ecaudatus. The sequence continues at coordinate 2,235,634 of NC_134541.1, read as the reverse complement.
GTGGCCCGAGCTCACCTCCCCGACACCCCCAATAGAGAAAGGAACCCCACATGAGGATCATGACAGTGACCTGAGACACCTGCGGGGAGCTGCCTTGGTCATGCGAGGACACCGAGCAAGGACTTTAAGTGACATCTCAAGGGAAATCAGACCTTGTCACCATCCCCGCCCACCCGCTGTGGACCTGTCAGCAGAACCCTGCCTGGGTGGACCTGCAGTTCTAGTTCTCTAAGGAGCCCTGGTGGCGCCGGGGTGAAGTGCTTTACTACTAGCAGAAGGCCGGCCTTTAGAACCACCCATTGGCCCCACAGGAGAAACACCAGGCAGTCTGGTCCCATAGATCTGAGCCCCCAAAGATGGCAGCCAAGGGGACTTCAGAGACCCCGGTAGACTACAGAAACAAACCCCGGGAGACTCACGTGTGTATAAGAAAGAGCTTTATATACAAGAGTAATTGTATATTGAGAAAGCATCCCAGCCCAGTCCAGATCAAATCCATAAGTCCAAGATTAGCCCCTATGTCCAATACCAATTTATTAAGTTCTCTTCAGATTCACAAAACACAAGCAATGATACCGAATGCAGGAAGATCACAGGCCAGTGGGTGCAAAGTCTTATGGATCCAGTGGCAGTGGAAGCATCTCATTGCTGGTGTGGGTCTCCATGTGGCTCCTCCAGCTCCAGGGCTCTAGGGTAGCTCCATGTGTCTTGTCAATGGAGATGTCTCACAGGGAGTGAGCATGTGTCCTGCCTCCAGTGAGCTCTTTATCTCCTTAGTGGCTTCAAATGAGGTCATCAAGCTGCAACCTGATTGACAGGCTAAACTCCACCCCTTCACTCTTAATAGTTTCAAGTTGACAGCAGATTGTATAACAACCACACCGAGGGAACCACGGGGGACCTGAGGGAACCCAGGGGAACCCCACAGGGTTCCCATGTTCCACATGGGTCACTCTCTGAAGGCATGGGCTTGATGGTCCCAACAATAATGACCAGCCCCCACACCAGGCCCAGCCTTCCTGCCCCGCAGAAGAGTGGGGACTTCACATTGCTGGTGACAGGTCTCTGACCATGCCTACCCAACCATGAGCATCCCCGACCACACTTCTGCCTGAGAAAGTGGCCCGGGGCCAGCTAGACCCACATATGCCCAGTCTTGTTCCCAGTATGGGTGACCTCTGCCAAGGACACACCCAGGCAAGCCCAGTCAGTCTCACTGACCGCTGTGCTCCGAAAGACTTGGATGTGATCCTAATCATGGCCCTGTCCCAGCTCCCGTAATCCTACCTCTAATTGTGATGCATCGATCTGCCACTGGTCTGGACTTTGTGACAGTCCCTTTGTCCCATGCCTTATTTAACTAGTATCCCTATGGAATCCTTGGGCATCACTGTGACCTTATGAGAATGGCCTCCCTCATCAGTGTGACGTGTTTGTGTCTGTGCGTTGTCTTTGTCCCTCTACGAATTGATAAATATTCTCCTGAAACTGTACTTGAGGCTGGGCCCTCTTTTGTACCCTAACACATAGCTTAGCTTGAGAATGGCTCTCCCAAAGCGTTTAGCCCAGGGATCCTCAAACTGAGGCCCACTGAGGACATTTATCCTGCCAACCGGGTGTTTTTGCCCCATTTTGGTTTTTTACTTCAAAATAAGATATGTACGGTATGCATAGGAATTTGTTCATAGTTTTGTTTAAGCTATAGTCCAACCCTCCAACAGGTCTGAGGGACAGTGAAATGGCCCCCTGTTTAAAAAGTTTGAGGACCCCTGGTTTAACCCTTCCAGAGGGGCATTGTGTGTGTGTGTGTGTGTGTGTGTGAATGTAAACGTCTTTCCATTCATAGTAAACAGGGGTTTCATTCAAGATACTTAATCCTCACCCCCCACCACCCCCCAGGTCACCCTCTCCCACAACACGAGTCACTTCATCTCTGGAGGCTGTAAGGCAGTGTCTGAACCCCAACTCTGCTCTCCTGGGTTGTATGATGGGGCGCAGTCCACAGTGCCCTCCCTCCCTCAGCAAAGCCCCTGGTGGTTCATCGGCTGCACATGGAAGCCTGGAGGTTCCAGCCTATCCAGATTGCCCTACTGTCCTCCAGATGAGGGAGACCATTAGCATGGGGTTTCCTGGTGTCTAAGCGCATGCTGGGCTTCAGAGCTAAAGGGGCTTGGGAAAGCGAATGGGCGTCCCAGAAGCAGGATCGGGTAATCCAGCACAGGCGGGGCTCCGAAGCAGGCACTGGTCCAGGATTGCACGGAGGAGCTCCCATGGTCGGTCAGGCAGGACCCACCCAACAGTCACAGGGACCCATGACCCCATCCCCTAGCACTCCCCTGTCCAGACGGCCACCCTGGCTGATCCCGAATGGCTGTGCTGTGCTGCTTGGACCGGCTAGGGGAGAGGCATCCATCCATCCGCTCCCGAATGCTCCTGGGTGGAGGGCAAGCCTGGTCTCCCTGCTGGGCAATGGTTAGAGGACCTCAGTGGAGGCTGACTTTATCAGGAGACTCCACAGAGGACGTCCGGCTTCTGCGGTCAACCCCAGCCTTACACACACGCGGTGCTCAGAAACACAATCAGGAATACCCGCTGTGCTGAGCTACGAGGCCCCGCCCTGCCAGGGAAGACGGTCTCCCTGCCACTCCTGAGCTTGGCCCGGGTGAAGTGTTTGTCTCAGCCCATGCGCCTCCTCTTCTTTGAGAAAATAGATCCTTCCTCCCAGGTCCCAGTGTGATCTTCGCCCTGCACTCCCGCCTCTTCCCAGTCATAGCCTGCCCTTCTCTGTGACAATGGGGAGTCTGCGAGAAGGCTTCTGCCCAGGGGGGGGGGGCCTGGCGAGCCACCAGGGGGACAGTGTGCGTGTGTGTGTGTGGCCACGAGGGGGATGGTGTGTGCGTATGTGCATGTGCGTGCGTGTGTGTAGGGGGACCATGTGTGTGTGTGTGTGTGTGTGTGTGTGTGTAGGGGGATAGTGTGTGCATGTATGTGTGCGTGCATGCGTGTGTGGAGCCACAAGGGGGACAGTGTGTGCGTGCGTGTGTGTTTAGGGGGACAGTGCATGTGTGTATGTAGGGGGACAGTGTGTGTGTGTGCCTGTGTGTGTAGGGGGACAGTGCGTGTGTATAGGGGCCGATGTGTGTAGGGGACGGTGTGTGTGTGTATGTGCACGTATGTGTGTGTAGGGGTATGGTGCGTGTATGTAGGGGGACAGTGTGTATGCCTGTGTGTGTGTGCATGTGTAGGGGGATGGTGTGGGGGACAGCGTGTGTGTGCATGCGTGCGTGCGTGTGTGTGTGTGTGTGTGTTGCTGATGCTGCTTCTAGCCCAGGAGCAGCTGACTCGGGTTCTTCGGGAGCATCTGGCACTGCATGCTGGCCCGGGAAGCTGTGCCAGCTGTGCCAGGTGTGGCTTGGAAAGGGAAGAGGAGCTGGGGAAGACTGGGCATGGACGAAGGAGAAGCTACTTCTTCCTCAGTGGTTGTTGTTGTGCCTCTCCACGGATGCAGAGGCCACACCCCAGCACCTGCGCCGACTGCTCCTGCGAGGATTGCAGTCTGCTCCACCAGCCCCACATGGCAGTTCTGCTCGGTCACCTGGTGTCCCAGGGATGGAACCAAGTCAGGAGCAGCAGCATGACTCAGGCTGGCTATGTGTCCTGGAGGTCATGGTAAGGAGAGTCGACAACTGAACTTGGAGCTGCCCCTGTGTGGTGGGCGGCCTCGGGGCGGACCCCGTGTTCCGGCCTCCTGGTCATCATCCTCGTGTGGAGTCACTTTCCCCTGAGTAGGACTTACCGACCCCAGTGAAACGCATGTGGCGGAGCAATGAGCTGAACCTTCCAGCACTTCGCCCATGTCCAGACTCTAAGTCTCTTCTTGCTCCTCAGCACTAGTGCTCGTTCTCTCTCTCTCTCTCTCTCTCTCTCTCTCTCTCTCTCTCTCTCTCTCTCTCTCTCCCTCCTCATCTCCAGTGGCCCTGTTTGAGGACACATGGGCAGCCGAGGGGGTGCCCACGGGTGAGGCACTGGAGTGCTCTTGGGGTGTCTCTAAGGGGCTCTGCCAGCCACGTGAAACAGCCGCGGTGTGTTCTCCAGCTCGGGGGGGGGGGGGGGAACAAGCCCAGCTCCACTGCAATGTCATGAAAGTGTGCGTCAAGACCACCTCCCTAAAGTCCATCTGGGTCCCTGAGCCTGAGAATATATGTGAGCATGAATGCTTATTATTTCTGCTCATGAAATCCTAGACTGGTTTGTCTTAGCCAGTGCACCCCACAACCCACCCCAACCCCCACGTTTCTCATGCATGAAATGCCTCACCAGCATCTGATGCCATGAGTTGGGTCACCCTGGGTCCTGCCTCACCCTGCCTGGCTCTTTGTCCATCCCTGTGATTTTGTTACATGTGAGGTTTTATGAATGTGCCCCCCAGTATGTGGTCTCTGAGTCTGAGAATTTCCCCCAGCGCATGACCCTTCTACTCACTCGCATTGGGCACACAAGCAGCCGCAGCTCTGAGCCATGTTCTAAGCTGCAGACATCGCAGATGGCGGCCCTCATCCAGGCTTCATCAGCACTCGGTCCAGTGGGTCCTGTTCCTTACCGTTTGCGATCTGCCTGCATCTTGCATCTTCACCTGCAGCAGTCAGCAGCTCGCAGCAGCCCACCGTGGCGTTCCGAGCACATCGGACTGTGGACATCCCAGGTGCGTGGATGCCCACTGCATAGCATTCACCAGGGAAACCATACTCGCTGGTCGATAAGCATGAGGACTCTGAAAACCATGGAATGGGTCTGGAGAAGACCTGGTGAAGAAGCCTTTCCTCCTTCCAGTTTTACTGAAAAAGAACAACCAAAAACTCACAGAGACCGGGCGATGACAATGCGCGCAGAGCCAGCCTCCAGGACAGGGCAGCACTGCCGCTGTGGGTTTCTGACACTGCAGCTCTTTCCCGGAGCAGCAAGCTCCGTCTTTATCCCTGGGCATAGCTAGTGGTTTCGAACTGCTGACCTTGCAGGTAGCAGCCCAGTGGGTAACCACTGAGCCACGAGGGCTCACATACACAATGAGGCATGCGCATGCCTGCATCAAGGCGCTTGCTGTGTGCCGAACATCTGCAGAGTGGCCTGATACCAGCTAGGGCTGTTCTAGCACCCACCCTAGTGAAGGGGCATCATCATTGCCCCAGCTTAGCCACGAAGACTCAGAGGCAGCGGTACAAACGTGCATCACATCTTGTGGCTAGGAAGTGGGGAGTTGCCTGTCCTCTGTGTGTGTTTGTGTGTGCATGTGCTTGTGTGTGTCTCTGTCTCTATGCATGTGCTTGTGTGTTTAGTGCTTCTCAATGTGTTCTTGGTGTGTGTCTACATTTGTGTGTGTGTCTGTATGTGCCCTGTGCTTGTCCATCAGTGTGCAGGTGTGAGTGTGCACCAGTGTGGGTGTGCCCTGAGTTTATGTGAGTGTGTGAAAGAGACTCCACTCAAGTCCCGTGGGACCTTTAAGACAAGGGGTCTTTCCTTGACTCACTAGTGCTTGAAGTCTCTCAGGAGGAGTTCAGAGAACAAGCCAAGTCTGCACCTTCCTTCTCTGCCTGTGCGGGGAACCTGGGTCCCGCCTGCTGTCCCGCACACCCTGCTGTGTGAGGGGACCTTCAGTGGGGAGAACCAGATGCTGGGCTTCCAATGGTCCCTTGCCCTGCGTGGTCCAGTCATTTACTCTTGTTCCCCAACACAGACACACATGGACCCCTCTCTGCTTTCATGCCGCCTGCTTAGCAGGGTCCCTGCTTTTTAGAATATCCAGCAAATTACTCACACAGAACGCCCCACGGCGTGTTAAAAAGATGTTTTTCATTTTCCCCCTCTCTGTCAGACAGAATTAATCAAGGTTCTAATGATTGTTCTGCAGGTGTTATTTCAAAAACAACCAATCCCCCCAAATCATTAAGTTTGCAGGGAGGCTTCTGATTACAGGAGTTGATGACTATTATTTCTAAAAGAAGAGAGATGAGAGTGACAAAAATCAATGACATGGCCATTTGGGGAGAGGCAATTTTATCCAGATTTGATATTTCGAGGTTCACAGGAGACCCTGGAAGTTGACACTTACTTGAATTAGGTGATTACTCTGGTGGGCTTTGCGTGCACCAGGGAGGATGAACACAGAGATTGTACTCCACACCAGTTGCTGAGAGAAGGCTAGACCTGGGATGCCCACTGGAGGTTGGCAGTTCAAGCCCAGTCACGGGTCCTGTAGGATAGAGGTCGTGGCCATGTGATTCTCCAAAGACCAGGACAAAACCCAGCACAGACCTGTGACCACTGAGCCCACTCACTGAGCTCACGGCAACACAGTGGGATGGAGCTGAACTGCCCCTGGGCTTCTCTGCTAGAGTATGCTCGGTGCTGAGTGATGTTCCCTGTGAATTAGGTGGAGGGAGTATTTACCTTTCAGACCATCGGCTTTACATTCAATCGTTCAGCCCACTCAACAGGCCCCTTGAATTCCATTCCATCCTCTCCCCTGACTTCCCCTGTCCTTCAGACGAACCTCCATCCTCCCTCTCAGCCAAGTCAATGCCTGTCCCCCAGCAGCTCTGTGACTTCATCGCCCTCACCTGGGAACCCCCACCCCTGGGTGTGCAACCTCGATCTTGGTTTTGATCCCTGTAGGAGTGGTCTCATGCAGTCCTCCTGATAATAGACCCACACTGCTGTCATGGCGTCTTTTCTGATTCATGGCCCCGTGTGACAGGGCCAAACCTCCCTGTGTGTCCCAAGGCTGCTTTCTTTCCTGGAAGTGATGACCATGACCTTTCATCTGCAGCGTGGCCGAGGGGCTCCAGCTGACACCGCCCCGTTAGTGGACGGCAATTCCTTCGGTGTAGGACAGCCAGGCAGTCACAGGCTATCCTTCGTGCTGCTGTGGGTTGGCACCATCAATATCCACAACATAGCGAGGGGCTGGCAAGCGCAAGACCCCAGGTCAGACCCCCCACACAGAGGGAAGAACTGGAGGGACAGGGTCCTTGGCTGCTGGGATTTCCACTCTCCTGGTGGACAGTAAGCCTATCGTTGCTCACCTGTGCCTCTCCCTGGTGGCACAGAGTGGAATTGCACCCAGGGGGTGTCTAAGGGGTCCTCTGCACGGAAACAGAGCTGCTGCTGTTTGTACTGCCCACCTTTATGTGTGTAGCCGAGTAAGCCATGTGCACCAGCACGGGCCTCCAAATTCCTCAGCCCCTGCCAGGGAGTCCTCCCCGCATGATGACCCTACAAGAGAAGTAGCGCTGTCCCTGTGGTTTCTCTTTAAAACAAAAACAAAACAAAGAGAACTTCTTTTCCCAATGGAACTGCCAGGGGTTTCGAACTGCTGACGTTGCAGTGAGCAAAAATCCAGACCCACTGCCTGTTGTGGAGTCCATTGTGACCATGGGTTCCCTCTAGGGCAGAGGTGACCTGCCCCCAGGCTCCTGTGGCCGCAGTCTGCCCTGCAGTAGAAGTAGCCCGCTCAGCTCCTCTGTCTCTTTCCCTGGGAGCTCACAGTGGGCTCTGAACTGAGCACTTGACCACCACCCTGCCAGCTTGTGGGGGGGAAGCTCTTCTCTGCCTTCTGAAGGCAGGGCTGAGAACAAAGGCTTGGGCCCTACAAAGGCGGGCTTTCTGGACTACTGATCTCCTGGCCTCTCCCTCTACTCTCTGGCCTCTGCGCTTTCCTGGGAATTAAAACACACGCCCACCATCCCCGGGAATGATGGAAAATGACCATCCCACCTTCCTGGGTCGACCTTGGCCCCTCTGATCTCAGAACTTTCTCTTCAGGGGCCATTCGCTCTGTGGGGCCCTTAGATCTGGGGTCAGCCAGGAGCTGGGGTTCAGTCAGCGGCTCCCTGGGAGCCTGCTCTGCTGCCTGGCTCTAGCTTCTCTGGACCGAACTGGGCATACTCCTTTCAAGGCAGAGGCCCACCCTAGAAGCCTCTCTAAAGCCAAAATCCAGGGTTTTTGAGTTTGGCCAGTCTGTTTGGCCAGGGTGGGCAGCTCTCCTGGCCTCCACCTGTGTGCTCTGTGCTCCTGGGGCCTCCAAGGTGGGTCATCCAGAGACTGCAGACAAGTGTCCCCTGTGATGGTGGTGGGGTCTTCAGGGGGTCACATCCTGGAGAAGTGTGTGTGTGTGTATGTATGTGTGTGTGCATGTGCATCTGTGTGTGTGCGCATGTATCCATGTGTATATGTGTGTCCTTGTGCGTGTGCATGTTCATCCATGTGTGTGTGTGTCCATGTGTGTCCTTGTGCATGTGTGCATCCGTATGCATGTGCGCATCTGTGTGCATGTGCATGTCTGTGTGCCTGTCTGTGTGTGTGCGTGCTCCATTTCTGTTCTTTTACCCTGCAGCTGATGGATTCAGGCTGACGGTGCCCTGTGTGTGTCAGGGTATCCCTGGGCTCAACAGCCTTTCTTCCGCAGGGCGGGCGCAGGGGACGGAGGCTCGCCTGGCAACCCCTTCTGTGAGTGCCTGAGTGTTAGCTGTGCCTGGCCAAGGGAGCTGCCCTGTGAAGATGTTGCTTCCTGGGGCCATGCCTACTCAGCCCTCCCATGTGGACTCAGCCCGCCCACGTGGCAAAGGAGAGCACCCCACAGGGGGTTCTGGGCACAGCATGCTCTCAGGGGTGGGTCACCGGGCCTGTGTTCCGTGGGTACATGGGGTGATTTGTAACTGTCAGCTTAACCCTTGAGCCCATCTTGCACAAGACCTCTGTACAATGCTGAAGAGCAGAGGTGTCATTTTGAAGATCAAGGTGCAAGTGACCCAGGCCATGGCATCTTATGACCGACTTACACGCATGTGAAAACCTGACCAGGAAGACTGACCAAGCTGCACCAGGAGGGCTGACCAAGCTGGGCCAGAATAACTGACCAAGCTGCACCAGGAGGGCTGACCAAGCTGGGCCAGAATAACTGACCAAGCTGCACCAGGAGGGCTGACCAAGCTGGGCCAGAATAACTGACCAAGCTGCACCAGGAGGGCTGACCAAGCTGGACCAGGGAAACTGACCAAGGTGTAGCAGGAAGACAGATCAAGCTGGACAGGAAGAGCCCCTGTGAGAGCTGGACAGGAAGCCCAAGGAGATGTGAGACCTGTGAAATGTTTCAGCCAGCATTGCACCAGCGGGGTTCCTTGGGGCTTCTCAGAAAGGGCCCGACATGTTATCAGCTTTCCTCAGGGCCCTTGCCCCACCCCGTGCCATCGAGCTGATGCCAACTCTAAGCGACCCTGCAGGGCAGGGGCCTGCTCCTGTAGGTTCCAAGACGGTAACTCTTCATGGGAGTAGAGAGTCCGTCTTTCTCCCTGGAACTGGCTGGTGGTTTTTGAACCACTGACCTTGTCATTGGCAGCCCACCACATAACCATTACACCACCAGGTCTCCTAGTTAGTCCCCAATTCCCACCCATGCCCAGACACACAGCCCCCAGCCTCTCCTTGTGCTAACACAAGGAGCTTGGCTCTCTCCCCACTGCAGGTCCTCAGTGACGGACAAGGATGGCAGCAAGCATCTTCGGACAGCAGCCGTGTCCATGCCCACTGACACCCACCCCACAATTAACATGTGCGCTTCAAGAGGAGCGGCCTGCTGCCATTGTCTCCAAGGTGCCAGGCCTCTGGGGACAAGTACTGGTCCTCAGATCTGGGTAGCCATTCCTGTGGCCACACACCAGACTCTTTCATCATGGGACAGGTTGGGCTTCAAACCACAAGGTCAGCAGCTCAAACCTCACAGCCACTCCATGTAAGAAAGAGGAGGCTCTCTACATCAATTAGGAGCTACAGCCTCGGAAACTTACAGGGGCGGGTCGACCCTGTCCCGCAGGCTGTTCACCGTGTAGCCAGCAGTTGAACTCAGGAGCTCTTCCTGGAAGGAAAGAGGAGGAGCCAGTGATGCAAAGATGTACAGCCTCAGAGTCCCAGGCAGGGTCGCTGTGAGCGAGGATCCACCACACGGAGCGGGCTTGGATTGGAAGCGGTCCAGAAAGAGGCATCATAGGTTGCACATTGGGCTGCTAACGGCAAGGTCAGTGGTTTGAATCCACCAGCCGCTCTGCAGAAGGGAGGTGAGACCACTTGCTCCTCTGAATATGCACAGCCCCAGCAGCCCTCCTTAGGGTTGCCATGAGTACTGGGAGCAGGGTGGCAGTAGGTGTGTGTGTGTGTGTGTGTGTGTGTGTGTGTGTGTGTAGGAGTCCAGGGGCCCCTGATGGTGCAGTGGGTGCTCTCTTGGCTGCTAATCAGAGTGTGTGTGGGTCCTCCATCAGAAGCCCTGGGGGAAAGCTGAGACGGCCTGCTTCCAAGATTTACCACCTTGAAACTATACAGGCTGGTTCCACTCTGTCCTCCAGCACCTGGGCGGGGTTGGGGTCAGAGGCCCTGTGATGTGGGGATTATGTGCTCAGCTGCTGACTGGAAGGTTGCAGTTTGAACCCACCACGAGCTCTTTGGGAGACAGAGTCGGTGGCCTGCTCTGCAGTAGTGATGACGACAGAGCCTCTGGGGGTCGTCCACTCTGCCATCAGGGTCGCCTTGCCTGAAATGCACTCAGTAGCACCGACGCCTGAGGTCCAAGAAAGGCAAGAACTCACGTGGGCGCGGACCATGCATCAGACAACCCAGGCTTTCAGCTTCTCCAGCACGGCCCACACAGAGCAGAGGCGCCCCGGGTGCCCACTCAGTGAGAGAGGGAGGGAGGGAGGGCACAGAGGAGTGACGGAGCGAATGATGGGGTTGGTGGGTGAGAGAGGGAATCCATGAATGAATGTGTGAGAGAAGGAAAGGTCAAGGAAGGAGGGAGCGCACAGTGAGTGACTGAGTGGACGAGTCTGAGCACACGGAGGAGCTCTCAGTGAATGAGCAAACCCCACAGTAAATGAATGCACTACTCGTGAGGGATCCTGAGGCTTCAGCGCCTCTTAGGCATGACCACGTCCTATGATCATAGGACAGCAGCCCTCAGCCTGCATGGCAACTCCATGTAAGAAGGACCAACATTCTTACCACGGAGCAACAGGCAACATCCTGACAAATGGAGAAAAGGTTGATTTTGTTGTAGTGCATCCACACTCGGCGCTCACGGAAGCAGCAGCGAAGAGATCAGAAGATGAGCTACATTGGGTCAGTCTGCTGCACAGACCTCTTTAGAGGATTGAAGAGCGAGGATGCTGCTTTGAGGACTGGAAAGGTGCAGGTGAGAGCTGGACATTGACTACGGAAGACCATAGACGAATCAATGTGACTGAATTGTGGTGCCGGAGAAGAATATCGAGAGTGCCATGGACTACTGAAGGAACAAGCTGATCTGTGTTAAAAGAAGAAAGTCCAGAGTGCTCCTTCGAGGCGACGGTGGCAAGATTTCATCTTTAATAATCTGAACATATTCTCAGGAGAGACCAGTGTCTGGAGAAGGATATCGTGCTTGGTAAAGTGGAGAGGTGGCAAAAAATAGGATAGTTTTGTGATAGTTACATAATCTTGTGTCCATTTAAGGGTATTAAGAGTGAAGGGGCGGAGTCTAGCCTGTCTTTCAGGTCACAGCCTGATGATTCTTCTTTATGGGTGTGACTTGCTCATGGGGATTCTGGGAACTTCTTCTCTCTCTCTCTCTCTCTCTCTGCCTTGGTCACATGGCTTCATGCTGAGACCTATGAGACCTCCTCTCTCTGCTTCACCTTTGTGTTGAAGAGCCACACTTGGAGATGCCACGAGGAGACCCACGCCAGCACTGAGATGCTTACACTGCCACTGGATCCACAAGACTTTGCGCCCACTGGCCTGTGATCTTCCTGCTTCTGGGTCATTGCTTGTGACTGCATGAGTCTGAAGATGGAATTAATGGACTAGTCTCAAACTTAGGGTCTAATATCAGATTTATGGACTAGATCTGGGCAGGGCTGGGATGGTTTCTGAATCCACAATTACTCTTTGAAAGAAAGTTCTCTCTTACACCTATATGAGGGTCTCTGGATTTGTTTCTCTAGTCTACATGTCCGAACACACCCTGGATGAGATGGATTGACCCAGTGACTGCATCCGTGGGCTCAAATATAGGAACAAGTGGGAGGATGTGGCGGGATGTGCAGTGTGTCCTGCTGTGCACAGAGCAGCTGTGGGTCAGAGCTGACTTGATGGAGCCCAATATTAAAAAAGGCATATCCTGAAGTGGATAACATCTCTTCATCCACAGAGCTGCTACAATGTGCCAGGCCTCGCACTGCCTGTCTCGCCCTCATCAGCTTTTCTGTTTCGAAACTCCAAGTAGCACGTACATCTAGGAGATGAAGAGATGGCACATCTATCATCCAGTGAGTGTTGACCACACATGCAGAGTATTAATCAAATCTGCACAGCGGTTGTCCGTCCCCACCAGAAAGCCAATAGTGGGACTGTCCAAACTCTGTCCGACTTCTTGCATTGGTTTGCATGCATGAAGTCTCCCATCGCACCATGTCTTTATTGGGGAGCTGAGTCTAGGAAATGATCTCTCCTGTGGTGGCTCTGGAGGAAGGTTCGTCTCTCTGAGTGTCTACTCCTGGGTCATCTTCTAGTGTGTGGTCTAGCCCCACTCTCCTCCACCTCTGTTTACTCACTTTCTGGTATAATCTGTTTTATATTACAACACGAGTTTGCCTTGAGACATACCCTACAGGAACACAGCCCACAGGAACACAGCCCACAGGAACACAGCCCACAGGAACACAGCCTACAGGAACACACCCCACAGGAACACAGCCCACAGGAACACAGCCCACAGGAACACAGCCCACAGGACACAGCCCACAGGAACACAGCCTACAGGAACACAGCCTACAGGAACACAGCCTACAGGAACACAGCCCATAGGAACACAGCCCACAGGAACACAGCTCACAGGAACACAGCCTACAGGAACACAGCCTACAGGAACACAGCCTCCCTAGGATGACAAGGACAGTCCATGCTCAAATGGGGCCATAACTGCAGGTATCCAAACCCACTCCAAACTCAGTGCCATCACGCATCCCTTCTGACCCATAGAGACCCTATGTGCTAGAACTATAGGTGCATAGAAAACGAAACCAAAACTCAACGAACTCATTGCCACCGAGCTAATTCTGAGACTCGTAGAGACCCTCTGTGAGATAATCAAAGGTATACATGGGGGACCCCACCCCACCCCACATGGGAGAAAATTTTCTCTGATGTGAGGGGGATAGTGCATTTGGTCTTTGTTCCACCAGGTCAGACTGTTCATCAAGTTTTCTACTTAGAGTTCTGAAAAGATTGCACATCAGTGTGTGACAAAAAAGGCCTGATTTGTGGCACATGGGAGACTGTTTCACCCGGCCATCTCAGTGTGCCAGTTTCTGACTAAAACCAGCAGGACTCTCTCGCCCCACACACCTTCCTCACCTGATCCCACTCTGTGTGACGTCTTTTGTTTCCACGAATGAAGAGGAGCATGAAAGGACAGCAAGTTGATGACGTAGAAGAGGTGAAGGGAAAAACAAGAGAGGTGCTGTCAGTCATCCACACAGATGAGTTTGAAAAATAGTTCCAGGAGCAGAATCACAGATTTGACAAAGGTATTAAGTGTAATGGAGAGTACTTTGAAGGTGATAAGGTTATTTTGTAAAAGAAATTTAAATACATAGCTTTGAGGAAAAACTTTATCTTTTTGGATATATAGTATATAGGTGTGTCACTGCCACCGAGTCAATTCTGACTCAATGAAACTTTATGTGACAGAACCATCCATCTATCATCTATCTATCTATCTATCTATCTATCTATCTATCTATCTATCTATCTATCTATCTACGTAAAACTCACTGCCACTGAGTCAACCCACCATGCAGAGTAGAGCTGCCCTGTGGGGTTTCTGAGACTGTAACTGATTATGGCAGTAGAAAGCCCCAAATTTCTCCAACAGAGCAGCTGGTGGTTTCAAACTGTTTACTCCATGAGTAGCAGCCTGACACATAACCTCTATGCCGCCGCCCCCCCCACCCAGGGCCCCTTCAGTATAGGGTTCAGAATCTACCACATTTTCCTTTTTGGTCAGCGACGGGGCTACCCCGAGGCAGTTCTGCCCTGTCTCAAAGGTCGCTGTGAGTCCCCATCACTGAACAGCAGTGTTTGTCTTGGCTTCCCTTTTGTTCTCCACAAGTACCGCTAAGGGTTGAGCGATTTGCGACTCTTCTCTGAGAAACTGCTTTTGGATCTCAGATTTCCTTTTCATTGCCGAGGTTTGGGCTGTGATGCTCAAATACTTATAATTTCAAACCTTCTCTTTAATTTGCTCTTTTTCTTCTTCTTAAGATGGTAGCTCAGAGCAGCTGATGAGTCTTTGACAAACCAGGTCCTAGAGACCCAACCAAGACTGTGGCCGCCTTTTTGTGGCCGGCAACGTGAGCGGGTTTGAGTTTCTGTGTGTGCAGAGGGTTGCAGCACACAAGCAACGGGCCACGTGGGAAAGTCATGACACTCTGATGACCAGGACAGCCACTGGTCCAACGGCAGGCATGGGGACAGATTCTTGGATCAACATAATCAGAACGAAACCTTCTAGGGGGCCCAATGAGGACGGTCAGCTTCTCCAAGTCATTTCTCTTGCTTCTGTTGACACACTGGAAGGTCAAATGTTGGATTAGGCAAGTTTGGATCCTGACTCACCCCCTGAGAAAGGGAACCAGAGGCTATGGCAGGCAGCCCCGTGAAGACCTCCCAAGACAGTGTACACAGTTCCCCCATTGGGTTTGAAAGTGGAATATCTTATTCTTTGGTTGCCGCAGTAACAGGAATGTGTCTATTGGGAACTTGCTAGAAGAAACACCGATTCTCTCCCAATTCAGGAGGCGGCAAGGAGAAATGCTTCTTGTGGGGTTCCAGGGGTGAGTCTCTTCCTACTTCTGTTGGGTGGGTGTTAGGTGTTGCTGAGTGGGTTCGGATCCGTATCCACTGCGTTCACCACAGGAGGACATGCCAGCCCATCCTGCACCATCTCACAAATCTTCTATCCACTGTGTCCATCCATCATGGCCAGGGCCTTCATCTATTTCTTTGACCTTCTACTTTACCAAGTGTGATGCCATTTTCTGTGGGTTGGTCCCTCTTGATAACATGCCCAAAGTGATGTCTTACCATCCTTGATTCCAGGGAGCGTTCTGGTGTATTTCTTCTAAGACATCAACAAGATGCACCAGCTTTAATTTAAAATCTAAACAGCCCTAGACAACGGGGTCCTAAAGCAAGGACACTACTTTGAGAACGAGGCGCACCTGACCCCAGCCAAGACCTTTCCAATACCCTCCTCCGCCTGCAAAAGTTGGACATTGAGTATGGAATCAGGAAGAAGAATCGGTGCATTTGAATGACGGCCTGGTGAAGACTGTTGAAAGTGTGTGGACCACCAGAGAACAAACAGATCTGTTCTAGAAGATGCCAGCCGGGGTGCACCTTAAGGGGATGGAGAGACGCATCTCAAGCACTTTGAGTTTGTTGGCAGGGGAGGTCAATAGAGTAGAAAACAAACAATAGCAAACCTCACTACAGTGTAGGTGATGCTGATTCACAGCGACGCCAAATATCGGACAGGGTAGAGCTCACCATGAGCTTCCAAGCCTAGAGCTTCAAAAGAATAGAAAGCCCCTGGGATTGACGTGGGATTGAAGCCTGATGCATGAGCACCGTGCCTCCAGGCAGAGTGAGACAGGGGAAATGGAAAGACCCTGGACAAGATGCATTGAGGCAGCAGCTGCAAGCGCTGTGCCAGCAAATGTGAGAACAATGGTGAGAATGCCAGGAGCAGGCAGAGCTTCGGTCGGCTGTACCTCGGGTCTCTCTGGCTTGCACTGACTCCACAGCACCTACCAGCAACAGCACATGTTTCTGGACATATTTATTATTGATGCAAGCTGGCTCGGCCTTGTGGCATCCACATGTACCACAGACCATCGCCCTGCCCATTCCTGCGCCAGCCTCACGGGCATTGCCCGGTATCAGTCCAAGCATGTAGCCACTGTCTGGGTCCTCTTGTTGCGGATCTTCATGGTTTTTCTATTGACTGTGTACATTACCCAGCATGGTGGCCTCCCCTGGGGACTGAGCCCTCCTGTGTAGTAGCCCTTCTGTTAGCAAAACAATGCAAACAAAGCAAACCAAAACACCAACTTCCGCTGCCACAGAGTCAGATCTGACTCGATAGGATGTCAAAGCACTGTCCCTGTTTCTGAAATTGAATCTCTCTCCAGGTGGAGAAAGCTTCCTGCAGCGTGGGGACGACTCGTTTCCACCCAAATCTCTGGAAGCTGAACGCAAGTACGGTTAGTGGCCATCTCCTCGGTCCAGCTTTTTGTCGGTGTTGAAAGTGTCCACCTCTCTTGATGTCACCTCTGTGAGGAGGACTGCAGATTTGCTTAGAAGTGAAAGAACACCGTGTTATTTACGTTTCGGGAACTTTTCCTGGTTAATTGCTTAATCCACATAGGATGACCCTTAGCCTGTGGATCAGGTGAAAATGTGGGATAAAAGGTTCACAGCACAGCCTCTGCGCAGAGAGGGCTGATTTGAGCATCACAGGCTCGGTTGGGGAAGTGGCTCGCAACAGCACAGTGGATGCCGATGTGCTTATTGCCCTAGACTCCTGCCTGGTGAATGTCTTCTGGGCTACACCATTTGAACTGCGGGATGGTAATTGTTTCTTCCGGACTGTGCAAGTGTTATTTGTTTAAAATCAGTTCCGTGACATTGTAACATTGCCACTTGTAAAGGTCACTGGGATTATTGTTTTCCAAGAATACATTTTAATATTAAGAAGGATCCCACCGTCGTATGCAGAGTACCATATTGGTCCCTGGACTCTTATAATGACATTTTGCTTTGGTCTAATTTCACTGTAGATTTCAATTCCTCCACCAAGACTGGGCATGAGCCATAAACAATGGCAAAATTCCATTAGCAGGAGAAGCCTGGGGCGCTCTGGAGAATGCCTGGATGGCTTCTGAGTCCCCGCTGGCTTCCCTCCGCCCCAGACCACAGGGGACGAGCGAACAGGCACCCCTCCTTGTTTTCCCATCAGAGAGGAATTTACAGTGTTTCCTGTCCTGTTCCTTAGGTGCATCCCTCCTGGAGGAAGTGCACTTCAGTAACATACGTACATGCTTCTCGGGGGCAAGAACTCTTTTCTCACCCCGTGTGATCCCAGCATCTAAAACACTGTTTCACAAACCCAAACCCAAAACAACTCTGTATAATCCAGGCAATGCTGACTCAGCACCTGCAGGGTTCTAGAGTTGTAATTCTTTAGCACCTAAGAAGCCTTGTTTTCCTCTGAGCGGCTGCTGGTTTCAAACTGGCGACCTTGAGGTTAACAGCCCGAGGCATCACCACGAGACCACCAAACCTCCCTGATTTCCCATCCAGAGGACATTTCATCCAAAAGGATGGCTGTTAAAGAGACGGGTTCTCCTGGCACCCAGCGGTGAACATACCGCCCCGAACCTGTGACCTCCACGCCCTGTAATGGCAGTCACTCGGTGAGGTTTCTCCAGTGGATCGATCACACCTCGTTCTTGGTTTCACAGGAGAGAGAATTCACACCGAAGCCCGTTTGTAATCCACGTGGGTTTTTATGAAGGACGGGAAAAGTTTCAGGTTTTACAGTCTCCAAAGGGTACACGCTATTTCATGGAAGCGTGCTAGGTCCAGCAGAAGCCGTGTTGGGGTTCACAACTGGACACGAGCAACCCCATGGAACAGCACACCCACACGTGGTGAACTGAGTCCAGGGAGAGCGTGGTGTGGCACTAGCGGGCACTGGGGGTGGGGGAGTAAGTGAGAGGAGAGCATCCCCTCTGACCTGCCACTGACCTGGAGCATGGTGAAAAGAGAATGGCCTTCCCTATGCCAGAGTATTTCAAAGCTCTGGCTGGGGAGGCACGGTTGAAGATATTGGCTGAATTAAGCGCACCTGGGCCTGGTTTCGGCCACCCAGGTGTACTGCCCACATGGCTGGGGCTTGAATTGGAGCAGGATCAGTTAAGGGGTCCTCGTAGGTGTTTGATGCTCGCCTGATTCCTTCCCAACCTCCTTTATGGGGCCTTTGCAGGCATGGGAGGGACAGCCCCTGTCCCTGTCTCTTGCTGATGACAGAATACTGTCCAGAGACGCAAGGCCTGGGTGGGCTTGTTAGGTCTGAGGCTGCATGCTGAGGTCATGAACAGGGAGGGAGGCAGGCAGTGCCCTGGAGGTATGCCCCCCTGGGGAAGGCACGTACTTGGCCTAAGTCCTCGGGAGCTCCTCCCTTCTCTCTATGGGGCGATCCAGATGATCTCAAGGGTGCAACAGTGGTTCTTTGTTTTCGAAATCAGTGTGCTGTTTGAGAATCAAAACGCACTGCCATGAGTTGATCCCTGTATATAATAACCCCCAAACACTGGGCTTTCCAAGTCTATACCATCTGTGTGGGAGTAGAAAGCCTCAACTTTCTCCCAGGGAGAAGCTGGTGGAATTGACCTGTTGACTTTTCAGTTAGCAGTCAAACCTGTCTCCCACCACACCATGGGGGCTTCTCCAGGCCTGCTATCAGCCAACACAACTGGTGGGGGGGAGCCCTTGAGATGCGCCTGTGCAGCTTCATGAGAAACCCTAGAGGAGGCCTGCTGAGGCGGCCAAGGCTTCCAACAGCAGCCAACCACAGGTCGGGAGGACAGAGCTGGAAACAGAAGGGGCACGGCTCTGAATGAAAACAACCAACAAGCGTCACATTGACTTTGAACCCAGGTGACCAGGGGAGGCAGTGGGGCTTGGAGGCAGTGGGGCTGTCAGGGCGTGTTACTGGAGGGAGAGAGAGACAGTCTTGTGGAGCTGCCCGGGGTGGTGACAGGGAAATAGAAGACGGTGACCCACATGGTCTGCTAAGAAAGCTGTCTTCAGGCAACACAGTGAAGGTACCATATGGCTTCGTCGTGGTTTGCCGTCCAAAGCTACTGGATCGCAGCTACTCCCTCCCTCACACATGCGGAATACACTCAGCACCTGTAATGCCTCCGAAATCACGGCACCATCTTGGTTCCTGATGGAACTGGACTCAAGTTACCTGATCTGGGCACCCAAATGGGGGCCCGCTTCACAGACGGCCGAGCGCCTGTGGTCTGTGGGGATGGCTCTGTGAGAGCTATTCTCTCAACCCTGAGAACCCCAAAACAAAAGCCAAACTCACTGTCTGCTGCCAAGTTGACTCTGACTCGTAGCGCCCCTATAGGGCAAGGCAGAATTGCCCCTGTGGGTTTCTGAGACGGTCACTCTTGACAGGAGTAGAAACCCGCCTCTCTCCATCAGAGCAGCTGGTGGTTTCAAATGGCTGACCCTGCAGTTGGCAACCTCTCATGTAGCCCACTGTGCCACCAGAGGTCCCCTACATCAAGTCCGTGGGCTGAAAGAAACAAGCAGAGCCTTACAGAGGCTGTGCGCCTCCCCCCTCAACCTAGGAGGCTGGCGGGGATCAGAGAGGCCCTCTGGCTGTGCCGGCTCAGAGCAAGGCACAAGTCTGCTGTGCCAGAGGTTTACCTCTTGGGAATCCTGCTGGGACTGTGTCTGGTCTTTCAGCTTTTGATTCACATTGGTCCTTCTATCTGAAGGTGGTTCACCCTCTGGATCCTCGGTTCTGCCTCTGCCCACCCTTCCTTTTCCATGAGTTCCAGCCCACCTTTGCAGTACAGTCCTTGTCCCCATTTGTGTGTCCTGCATGGGCACCGGGGAAGCCAAGGCCTCTTCTCTTTCCCCCGCCTGCAGTCCTAGCGGGCCGTGTCTCCAACATCCCCGCTCTTCAACCTTTGCGGGTATCTTATAGAGCCTATCAGAACCTGTGCTGTTTGGCCAGAGACACATGCACACAATTGGGGGGGGGGGTATCTCCTTAGGTCATGCTCCCTATAAGGTTGCTGAGGGCCCATGTCCTGAAGGGGTGAGACGCTGCCGCTGAACAGAGAGGCCCCTGATCCTAGTGGACATTCGTCCATTTGAAGGGGGCTACAGGGCACTGGGCTTCTCTGAGCTTTGAAAGAGGATTCCAGATCTAACCCTTGACTTCCTCCCGAAGCCCGTGTCTCATGCCCAAGCCTCGGGCTGGGTGGGGCTTTGCCTGGAAGCTATTTCATCCTTAGCTATTTTCTGTCTGAGGCATTTGGGAATGAGAAATAGTTTAATTTCTGATCTCATCATAGCCCCATTCCTCTCTACACAACAGGGTATTTGGTTTAACTTGCTCTCTCCCTTTCCTTTCATTATGGTGTCGGAGGCTCTTGGGGTGCCTCCTTAGAGGATGAAGCATTGCCCACCTTGTTCCTCCTCACCTTAGTGGTCCCCGGCCCCTGTGGCTGGAGCCCTTTTGTCCCTCCATCCCTCTCGGTGGCATGTCTGCAGCGAGCGAGTTTCCATCTCACCAGCCTTGTTGTTGAGGCGCTTGCTGGTAACCTATCTTCTATGACGAGCCTGTTTCATCTTCTGGCATCCTGTGGTCTAGCCAATATCTGTCCCCAGCATTACGATTCAGAGGCATCATTTCTCGAAGGTCTCCCCTCCCTCATCTGCCTCCCATCCATGCTATGATGCCGCCACTGCTCTGGTGTGCTGCCGAGTCCATTCCAACTCGTAGCTCTCTTACAGGACGGAGGAGAACCACCCCACAGAGTGTCCAGGGTCATACCCTTTGGGGATCTGATCACCAGATCTTGAATGCCGCAGAACAGCAAGGGTTCGAGGCCCCACCCATTTGGTTAACGGCGGGGCATTCCATGATTGTACTGTGTGGGTCCCTTTGTCTTAATTATGGGGCCTGAAGCCACAGAAACCCTGGTGGCGCCACGTGTAAGCACTCGACTGCTGACCAAAGGACAGCGATCTCAACGGAACCCACCGGCTGCTCAGAGGGGGAAGAGACCCAGCAATGGTTCAAGCGGCGGCACACTGAGCTGCTGCCACCCAGCCACTGGCTCACACCCATGAGCCGCTCCACACGAAAAAGAGGACGCTGTCCACTCATGCAGACTCAGTCTCAAGAACCCACAGGAAAGTCCAACTCTGCCCTGCAGGGTCGCAACGAGCTGGACTGGACTCAGGGGTGGTTTGTGCTTTTGGGGAAACCCTACGGTGCCATGCTATGTGGTCCTGTGACGGTTTTAACACACACCCATACGGTCGGTAGCATTTCTCCATCAAGAGGCAGACATGCTCAAGTCACGGTTTACTTCATACCGGCTCATCTACTTGCTTAGGGACGTGACAGCCTGGTACAGAAGAGGGACAGTGGCAAGAAGAACTGCATGAGATGAACGGACATGGTGGCTCCAACAGGGGGCTCAGGCGTAGGAACCACCGTGAAGATGCGCACACCTGGGCAGGGGCTCCTTTTATTGCCCAGGGAGGTCCCTTTGAGACAGAGCCGTGCCGACCTGTTGGCACTTAACCTCACATGCATAGCAGCCTTTGTGTGAGGAGCCCTGGAGGGCAGACATGTCATTGCTCCCCAAAGGGTTGGTGATTGAAACCCACCCAGTGGGTCTGTGGGTGAAAGGCCAGGTGGCCTGTTCCCATCAAGCCTCAGCATCCCTGTGGAACAGCCCCACCCTGTCCCTCAGGAGCCCACTGTCCACCGGGTCCAATGTGCCTGCAGGGCACGCAGCAGGAACAGCACCAGCCTCCGTGCCTCGCCAAGAAATGAATGGGAAGTGACAGAAGTGACCCTGTGGCTTTGAGGCTAGCTAGAGAAGGTCGCAGAGCTCACACCCAGGTCTCTCATCAGCGGAGAACCTTTGCTCCGGGTCCTGTTGAAAACACCAGTCACCAGACATGTAGGGGAGGAACCTTGGCAATGATCGGAACCTCAGGGCGCTGCTCTGGGTTCAACCACCCAGCAGCTGGATGCAGCTGCTGCCAGCTCTTCCCACCCCGGCCCATGACCCCTGGAAATGAACACAGAGATTGTTGTGCTTCCAACCACCCTGTGAGCCTGGCTTGAGTATGCCAACAACCACTGCCCATGTGTAGTGGGCACCACAAGGCTGTGCCACGTTGGGTCTGGCATTGGCTGTACTCTGGCAGTGAGGACCGGCTATTCAATGTTCCAAGGACAAAGCTGAAAGACAGACAAATCCATTTCAGAAGAAGCACAGCCCAAGTAAGTGCTCTTCAGAAGCAAGGAGGCAAGACTTCGTCTCATGAACTTGGGACATATTGTCAGGAGAGACCGGGCCCTGAGAAGGACATCGTGCTTGGTAAAGTGGAAAGGGCGGTGAAAATGAGAAAATCCCTGGACCAGGAGGATCGACATCGTGGCTGAAACAATGGGCTCAAACCAAACAGCAGCTGCGGAGACTCGAGCATGTCGTGGGTGTTGCTAGATGGGCCCTTTGGGAAACGGGTTGTCTGTCTTTCAAGGGGCCACTGGGTGGCTTCCCTTATGTGTGTTTTGAGTGTCGCCCAACCTGGGAGGGGCAGTCTTTCAGCCCCTCCTCAGATGTGGTTCTCTTGTGAGCCCCGGGGCGCTTGTGGGCTGATTGGTTGGTAGAGCCCCATGCCCCCTTCCTGAGCCATGCCCCTGAGTGGATGCCGGTCCCCCACCTTCCCATTATAGGTGGGCATGTTAACCCCACAGATCACACAGGGACAGTTGAGAGCCAGAGGGCTGCAGAACCTGGGGTGCTGCGTGGGCAGGCACAGCAGCTCCTGCGCACGTTCGCACCTTCAGAGACTTTGGGAGAGGCCCCGGCTCCCAGGCAGAGTGCTTGGTTGAGAGCCCATGCCACCAAGTACCCAGCATCTCCAGGGAGCCTTGCAGTGACACTGTCCCCTCTGAAGGATAAGACTGGTCACCTTGACTGGGAACACAGTGTCCTCCGAGTGCCTGTATGAACTTGAGATGCTGCTTGTGTCAGCGTGACGGAAGCACTTCAAACAAGAAGTTCTTGCCTCAAGGGGACCTGGACCCTGGGGTGCACCGACATGTAGTGGTGGGGTGATGCTGTTGTTCTCAGCAGGCCCTCAAGGACTTATCCAGCAGAATACTCCCGGATCCCCAGCTCTTCTGGCTGTCCTAGTCTCCCTGTGCCAGGAGCAAGGAGCCCAGTGGGTGGCACATGCCTCTACGGAGCACCCTGACTATACTCATGTTGAGATTTGACCGTCTCCTCCCTCAGCCAACAGCTGAAACCTGAGCAGCAGAGGGGAAGGGGCCTTGCTGGGCCAGGCTCAAAGCAGAAGATGCCAACCTCCTTAGCTGCTGGCCCAGGACAGCTGTATGGAGACCACTGACAGGCATAGTGACCCGGACCAGGACATACTCAGCAAGTGCCGCGTGCTGTGCTGAGCGGTGACAGATGCAGGGTGGGCTACTGCGTCCCTGCAGGTGCAGCCAGGCTCCCATGATGCTTTGAGGGCTGGCAAGACCAGCAGTTGAGGGCTTTGAGGGCTGGCAAGACCAGCCAGGTCAGCAGTTCGAAACCACCAGCTGCTTGGCAGTAGGAAGAGGAAACTTTCTACTGCCATAGAGAGTTACAGTCTCAGAAACTCACAGGGGCAGCTCTACCCTGTCCTATAGGGCCACTTACGTCGGCATTGATTTGATGACAGGAAGTTTTTGAGAACGTGGCTGGGTGCCCTTTAGGGAGACTCTCCAACTCATTCTCTAGGCCTTTGTGATCTCAAAGAACGAAGGCTTTCAGACAGGTTTCTGGAGTGCCCTGGGCTAGCAGGGCAGACTCCAGTCCTCTCTTGTCCATCTCCTGAGCTGGGCTGCCCGCTGGTCAGTCAGCCCTGGCTCCATGGTAAGCAGTGGGACAGAGTAAAAGTGCACCCAGAGGTTGTCCTCCTTTGTAAACGTGCCAGGAACTGGTCACCTGATAAGTCTTCTGGGATACCAACCGGGCGACACTGGATGCCGGCTTGTAGGTTAGCGGCTGAGCCTTAACCTTTGTGGCCCAGTCCGCCTTCCTCCACAGAGTGAGACTACTGTGCATTAACTGGTGGGCTCCAATGGCCAGCCGTGCCTTAGCAGCTGAGTGCTTAACTGGGGTGGGGGCCGGATCCCCCATCAGACCCTGAGCTCACGAGGCTGAGGAAAGATTGCACTGGGCCATCTAAGAGCTGAGAGAGGAGGGGGACAGCAGGGGAGGAGAGGGGCTGAGAGAGGAGGGGGACAGCAGGGGAGGAGAGGGGCTGAGAGAGGAGGGGGACAAAAGGGGAGGAGAGGGGCTGAGAGAGGAGGGGGACAGCAGGGAGGAGAGGGGCTGAGAGAGGAGGGGGACAGCAGGGGAGGAGAGGGGCTGAGAGAAGAGGGGTCTAGACAGGGGCCAGAGGGGCTGGGAGAGGAGGGGGACAGACAGGGGGTCTGAGATAGGAGGGGGACAGCAGGGGAGGACAGGGGCTGAGGGTGAACAAACAGGACAGAGGAGCTAAGTGGGGGGCAGACTGGGAGACAGAGGATGTGGAAGAAAGAAAGAGGAGAGACTGGAGGACATAGAAGTTGAGAGAGGGGGCAGATTAGGTCAGTGAGTGCAGGAGGGCCCATGAAGGGTGCTCCAGGCAGTGGGAACAGATGTCTGTGAGCTCAGGGCCAGCACCAAACCCTGGAGCCCCTGGAGGCAGCCTGTGGGAGGACGGTGTGTGAGCTGTCAGACCCTGGGTGGACTCCAGCCTTCCCTGGGGTCCCTTGGCTGCACACCCCCACAGCTGCTGCCTCAGCCCCCTGGTCCTCCTGCAGGCCCGCTCCCTGCTCCCCTCCCCCTTCTCTCTCTAGTCCAGGCTCTGGCTTCTCTGTGTCTGAGTCCTAAATCCTAGTCCTCGCTGCCACCCAGGGTCCCGGTTTCTGATTGTGTCCTCATCACCTGCTGAATCTCATCAGTCCCTGCCGTGGTCACAATAGTCCCCCCGCCTCTGGTCTACCACCCTGTGCCAGTCGGCCAGCCCGTCTCCACCCATGCTCCCTTGGCCAGTCATGTTCTCTTGCTGCCCAACTGACCACAGGAAGCTTGCCTTTAAGGAGCGTCCCCCCACGAAGAGAAAGCCCACCGCAAGAAACACGGGGCTGGTCTCTTTCGGCACCCTGTTCGCAGTCACACCAGAGGCCAGGTGGCCCCATTCCTCCACACTGAGGAAAAGAGAAAGAAGGGGGACTCGCACTGACCAGCCTGTCTGGAGATCACCTACCCAGAATCCCACTCTGTGGGATAAATAGCATCACTTCCTGGGTGTCGCAGAGCTCAAAGCCAGGGGCCCCTTTCAGAGCAGAATGAACAATGTCCTGAAGCCACAGACCTTGAGCCAAAAGGAAATAAATGACCCTTTGTATTTCTTCACCAGAGATTTCAGGGCTAATTTACATGACCTCCCTCTTTGTCCCCGGAAAGGGCCCTTTGTGCCATTGTGTTTGGAAGGGTCTCCGAAGGCCCTGGGCTGCTCCGAGCAGCGTTTCTATTTTGGTGTTAGCAGACAAAGGGGGAACAAAGGGGACCTCTTTTCAGGAGCATCCCAAGGTACAAAACTTGGGGAAACACTCTGAAGATGAACAATGGCTTCCAGAGAACTCAGCCAAGATGCTCAGAAAACAAGGGCCCATGAAAGACCCCCTTTGATTGGAGAACAGGTATCAACTCACAATCTTTACAAAAAATTCCTAACCAGAAACTGCGACCTTTATAACGCCTCCAAGAGCGCAGCTTCAGAAGGCCATAATGGATGCTACTTGGAACCAAGGGCTAGCAGCGAACACGAGGATTCAACAAATTAAACTTGGGTGCGCATTCACCAAAGACGCCCGGCCTGGACCGGCCCATGCGGCCACGGATATTGTGTTATTTCCCCCATCAGAAAGTTGACATTCAGAATAGTCAAGAAATATGACTGCCCTTTCAGACTTCAAGTTTGGATTTATTTCCCCGCGAAGCTGTGTTTGTTTAGCCTTGTATTAATGCCAGCCATCAGGAATGGGCTCCCAAGGAAATCAAATCCCTTACTTGACTCCTCGCAATCCAAATTCAGCGCAGGGCCCACGAGAAGAAACAAAAATATTAGGTTCCGGTTTGCCGCACTCCTACCTCCTTCGCTGTAGACTTGCAGCCGTGGAAACCTCTTCTGGCGTGGTTTCCGTCCCCTGTCTTGTTGAGAAGCATGGTTGAGGTAATAAGCCCTCACAAGCTAGACTGTCAAATAAGGTGCAAGGCTTGAGGTGAGGGAAGACTCAGGGAACTCCACCAAGACGCCTGGTATGACGGTCTTGGGAGTCAGGCCGGTTTTCTGGCCTGGGGTAGGTGTGGGTCTTGTATTGATCTTCCTGAAATTTCTTTTGGTTTGTTTCCTGTTTTGTTATGAATACGGGTCTCCCACACACCCAGGCCAGCCTCAAGTCAAGCTGGGGTTTTTGTGACATTGTCTTGCCTTCTCTATTCTGTTACATCCTTTCTTTCTGTAGAAAGCATGGCGCCTATCTTAAGAGCTCTTGCCATCCTGCCTCCTCTCCCAAGTACTCAAGCCTTGTCTGGCTCACTGGCTTCCTCTTTCGGGGTTCCATGCTTTTTCTCCGCACTCACCCCTTCTCTTTTCCGGGCTTTGCACGCACTCCCCCATCACCCTGCTTGCCTGGCTGTCTCCCATCCAACCACTACATATCAACATAGAGGCACTCCCGCTGCGATTCCGTCTCAGATCCCCTTTCCGATCATTAGAGCACTGTCCCTGCTTCATTCTACCTAGCCAGCACTCTCCGTTGTTCGACTAGACTCCACACGGACGGACGGCAAACCACAGGCTTTCAGCCAAGAGCAGCCCACTGATTGTTTGCTTGTCAATCTCATTGGAGCCCTGCCAAGTCCATTCATTTGTGTACCTCTTTCCACAGCGTTCGCACTTCACGGCAGTAAATAAAAAGACCCAACAGAACTGCGGGGCTGTCATCGTGTCTCTTCGTTTTCCAGCCCCTGCAAGAAGCAATTAGAGCAGAGACCCCGCTGCTGTGGCATCATTTTATCATCAGGACAAAAAGCATCCTCTTGTCCTTTGTTGGGTGTGGTGGTGGGGCTTTGTGTCAACCTGGCTGTGCCAGGGTTCTCAGGGGTTTGGCAGTTCAGATCTAATAATCGCCCCAGGATGTGACCTAACTCCATGTGATGACTCCATCATGGGCTCTGCCGTGAGCAGCCAATCAGCTGTAAGACGGCTGGTGTGAGATGCAACACTGTAACTCCAGTCGCAGTTCTGCTCCATTCTTCAGAAAGGAAATGTCCTCAAGGGCGTTGCCTGCTTCCCATATTAGTGGATGCGGTGGGAAAGCTTACTTGATTTTTTGCTGAGTCTGAGTCCAGCATCTGACTCCTTGACCTCCTACTCTTTGGACTTGAATCAATGACCTGCTCTGTTGCCTGTCAATTCTGGGAGTCATCGGTGGAGGATGATCTGTCTATGTAGCCACAGCCTGATGTGTCCATCTTGGATTCATTCACTTTAGTTAACTTCCTGCTGGTCTTGGGTCCATTAACCACTTGCATTGGTTCCTTAGCCCCTGTAGCTATGTGAATCAGGAGAAACCTCCAGCCTGACATCTGGCCCATGAATTCACAACTTCCCTGGATGTGGATTTGCCTACTATCACAACTGTGTGAGCCATTTTCTTCAGATAATTTCTCTATTTACTGATAAAAAGCAAAACCTCTATCTATCTATCTATCATCAGTTTTACTTCTGAAGACATTGAGTGAATGGTTGAAGGATGCATGTGAAGGACACCAGCCAAGAAGCACAGTACTACAAGAAGGTGTGTGTGGGGTGTGTGTGTTGAGGGGGGGGGGTACGTGGTTTCACATTTTCAGAAATGATTTGAGTCACAGAAATGCTCTTAGCACTGAATTCTTGCTCATGTTTCCACTCCTTCCAGTTCTCCTGGGCAGAGTGCTCCAGCTGGGCACGTTTCCCTGGATGCTAATTTTCCTGGGTCTCTCATCTAAGCCTCCCAACGCCACAGTCAGAGCCAGTTTACAGACAAACAAACCCAAGTATGGGTGCATTTCAGGGACTTCCTGGGCCAGGACTCCGTAGCTGGAGTGCACCCCTTCATCCTGACACTCTCAGACGCAGTGGTTTGCTAATTTGAGGATTGTGTCTTTCATTCCCTTTTGTTTGGGTGTAAAACCTACTCTCTAAGCATTTGATGAAGGATGTGGTTTGTGGGCTTCTGTGCTGATATTGGATTTCCCAGGAATCCCATTACAGCCATAAGTAAAAGGCACATCTTCACAGCAGGTCTATTATATATATATATTCTATAATTTATATATTCTCTATAATTTATATATATCATATATAATCTTTCTCTTTATATCTATATTCTCTATACTTTATAAATAAGTATATATATATATATATATATATTAGAGAGAGAGAGTCTTTATAATTTGACTCTTAAGGAAGGATAGAGCAATCACTAGATGGGAGGAAATGCTAAAAATCACACACACACACACACACACACACACACTCACTTGCAACAGAAGCAGCCATGTCAGGGAGGAAGCATGCAGTATAGGCACTCTGGGGGTTAATAGGCAGCACCAGGACATGCTCCACTCTGTGGGAAAGTAATGGGCACTCAGAAAGGACTGGGTCCAGCGCCGAGCCAAGGCCAAGACTACGTCAGCTCCACACTGCTGTAAACCAGGCAGGCCTTGGAGCCCAGAGCCTGGGGTTCTCCTCAGAGTAAATGTGTCTGCTAATGACATGCAGGAGGGGGTGGTATTTACAGTGTGGGTTTGGCCTTTTTTGTGTTTACTAACTTCACAATGCTGGAATTGCCTTTTAAAAATCCCTTTATCTTCAATCCCTGACATTACAAATGCTTCGTGTTTTGTTTACCGTTTTGTTTATTTTGCTTTCTTTGCTTTGTGAGGATTGAAGCTAAACAGGCCATAGAAAGAAGAGCCTTTGAACGTACTGTGAGAAGTCTGGGCTGGCAGGGGAAGGGTGTGATTCCCAACTGTGTGCAGCTCGTTGGGAAAGGCCATGCACATGAGCAGGGAAGCTTCTTGCTGGGTGGATTTGGGGCCTGTCCATCTAATGGGCAGCATGCTGTGGTCCTTGAGCCTTGACCAGTATTAAAAGCATCTGGGTGGAGCATTTGAATTAAAATCTGGAATTTCCTGTTGTAAAATAGTCCTTTTAGAGTTTAGCTATCTGGATCAATATTCCATAACTAAGGGCCAGTTTTCATCACTGGAGAATTCTAGGGAGCATTTAGAGGAGAATTGGCACCAATTCTTCTCACATCTTCCCAAGATTTGGGGGGAAGAGGACGCCCTCTCTAAGCCACTGTGCGGGACCACCATCACCCTGAGGCTAAAGTCAGAGGAGGAAGCCACAGAAATCTACAGACGTATAGGTCTTCTGGAAATTGAAACAAAAATCGTCAAGGAAATGTTATCACACCGAATCCAGTATCATATGAAAAGGGTTAAGCCACATGACCAAGTGGAGTTTATGCTAGGGATTTGGGGACGATTCGACATATAAAAACAATTGACTTGAGTCATTGTATTGCTATATTGAAGGGGAAATGGAAACACATCCACAGCATGACAGGGCCATAACAAACACCTGACAACACCCAGCACTCTCTCACAATGAACCCCGGATAGGGGTTAATAAGTTAAGAATGGAAGAGAACACGAAGCTAAGTGAAACATTATCCCTAAAAATTGATCGAAACCTGATTCAACAGACCACCAAGAAGTGAGACCGCTGTCCGCGGGCACAGTTCCCAGCTGGCCGGCGGTGCTTCAGAAGGCCGCCTCTCCATCTCTTCAACCTTTCCCCAGGAGTGCTCAGCTCTGGTGTTTCCCATGCCACCGTGATAGTGTGTTGTCCTCAGAAAGACCCACACAGGGCTCCTTTTAAAGGCTCCTTTGTCTGGAGAGACAAGAGAAATCTGAAGGGCAAAGCAGCTTCCCTACGAAATTCCCATAGAACTTCCCTTGCTAGTCACGAAAAATGGGGAAGGAAGATTGTTAGGATAGAAAAAAATTTTAAATCTTTGCCACAACTTTCCTATTAGCTTCCGCCCTGCACCAGTGTAGTTTTCCAGTTCCTTAAAACTTCTTCCTAATAATCCCTGCTCGCACAAAGGCTTAGGATCCACTTCGTATGAGACTCAGTTCAATGGCAGTCACAGTGGGAGGAGTGGGGTGTCTGAAAGGAAGACGGCAGTATAAAATACGTCAGAGTAAATTTAACCACAGATGTCCATGCCGTGTACAGTAAAGCTACAAACGCTGCTGAGAAACACTGAAAGGCTTCTTTAATTGCAAAGGTCTCCCACGGCCATGGACTGGAAGCTCAATATTGTTAAGATGGAAATAGTCCCCTTAAATGATCTACAAATGCAACGCCATCTTTATTAAAGCCCCCGTGGTTTTTGAATCTTTTGCTTGTTTATTTGCACGAGTGGAAAAGCTGAGCCTCAAATTCATACAAGAAAAACAAGAGGCACAGAGAGCCAATGCTCTTGGCAGCAAAGAGCTAACTTGAAAGAGTGAACCTTCCCGCATTGAAAAATGACCACAGAGGCTCAGGAAGGAGACATGGAGATGCTGGTGTGAGGATGGCCGTAGAGATCAAGCAGACAGAATGGAGAGTCTAGGTGTGTGTTAGTCTGGGCTGACTAGAGAAACAAATCCAGAGACACTCGTGTGCAAGAAAGATTTCAAATCCAAGAGTAATTGTATATTAAGAAAATATCCCGGCCCAATGCAGATCAAGTCCATGTTGGATATTTGCACATAAATTCTTCTACAGACTCACACAGCTCATGCAATGATGGGGCATGCTGGAAGATCTCAGGCCAGTGGGTGAAAAGTCCTGTGGAAGCATCTCAGCACTGGCGTGGGTCTCCACATGACTCCTCCAGCTCCAGGGCTCTGGCTGCCATCAGCGTGGCTCCATGTGGCTTGTCAACAGGAATGTCAAGCACAGAGAGTGTGTGTATCCCGCCTCCAGGGAGGAAGACAGGAATTCCCAGAATCCTCATGAGAAGGCCACGCCCACACAGAGGCATCATTGGCTGTGACTGACAGACAGGCTAGACTCCAAATTGACAGGAGATGATGTGACTGCCACACTAGGGATCAATGCACACACCTATGGATAATTGAACAAATCCTTAGACATAGATGCAGCTCCAGAATCTCCCTAGAGACAGGGATGGTGAGGCTGGGTCTTACCTACTCTGGGCTTGTCAGGAGAGACCAGTCCCTGGAGCACGACCTCGTGCTTGGTAGAGTAAGGGGCAACGACAAAGAGGAGGCCCTTTGACGAGATGACTGGGCACCACGGCTGCTGCAATGGGCTCAATCATAAGAACCACTGAGAAGGGCACAGGACCGGGCAGTGCTCTGTTCTGCTGTGCCACATGGGGAATGTGAGCTTCAACCAACTCGATGGCACCTACCACCACCACCACCTCCACCACCACCACCACCACCACAGCGAACTGATTTTCAATGAGCTGCCAAAGCTAGTCAAAGGGGAGAGGAGAGATAGTGTCTTCAAGATAAGCCACTGCGAACACCGCACCTCCACGGGCCAAAGAAGGGAGTTGGCCTGACTTTACAGCAGGTACAAACACCAAAACCAAAGGGTTGAGCAGTGGGGGATTTGGAGAAGTTGGAACCATCGACATGGCTGGTGGGCTTGTCCAACGGCAAAGCTGCTGTGAAGTTCAGGTGAGAAGTTAGGCAGACAGAAGACCCACTGCTAGGTGTATGGGGGGAGAGTTTCCATAGATGTCCTAACAGGACCTAGGGCTGTTCACCACAGTCAAAGGCCACCAATGGAGGAACGAGCCAAGAATGTGTAGCGCATTCCTATTTGTCGGCTGTAAGAAAGACAGGAGCATTCAATGTGTATTCTAATCTGCTTCTCAGAGAAAGCAGCGCCGGGCACAGAGGGCCACACGCACGTGTCCTGATTTCATTTACCTTTAGCAGCCATCACAGATGTGTGTTCGTACACGTGTTCTCTTTGGGCACAGGTATTCTGGGGCGCTGGGTAGACAGCATTCCTAGTGAACTTACAGGATAGAGGAGAACTGCCTCTGTGGGGTTCTGAGACTCTAACTCTTTTCGGGAGGAGAGTGGCTGGCTGGCTCCAACTGATGACCTGGTCCCTCGCAGGCCAGCGTGTGACCACTAGGCCACTCTGAGCCACGGTGGCTTCAGCAACGGACTCAAATCTAAGAGCAATTATGAGGATGGTGCAGGATCGGGCAGTGTTTGCTTCCGTTGCACATCGCGTCACCGCAAGTCAGAACCAAATTGTCATCGCCTAAAAAAAACAAAAGAGGTTGGTATCCAGAATAGAGGGTCATTGACGACAGTGGTTAGCATTGGGCCACTGACCCAAAGGCCAGTAGGTCAAGCTCCCCAGCTGCTCTGCGGGAGAAAGTGGGGGCTCTCCTTCCATGAAGACACGAACCATCAGAAGCCCCGGTCAAGCACAGGTCAAATGCAGAATGCAGGTGTGCTTTCATCTGCGGCCTCAATGCCCTGTGGCAAAAGGATTGAGAAAGGACACATGGAGAACTTACTGACAACTTTACTTAGCGCATAGGACATGCGCGTGATACCATCCTGTAAAACACTTAAACTTTGACTGATATAATAAAGTATTTTAACCAGATTTAAAACAAAAACAGAACCCGATGCAGCAGTTCTTCAAGGTTGTATGTGGTTGCTGTGAGTTTTGTCCAGAATAGGCCATCTTTAGGGGCAGGCATTAAACTGCCGGTTTCCAGAGGTTGGGGGCCAAGGGGTCGGCGATAAGAATGACAGGTGGCCATAAGAGCAGGATTCCTGGATGGCAAAGCTGTGGAAGTAGATACTAACTGTGGTAGGGACAGAAACCCATCTTTGTGGGTTCTCATCCTGCTGCTGTCTCAGAGACTTTAAAAGGGGCCACCGTGGGCAGACGGGTACCCCTCACACTGCGTGCGTGCCTGCCGCAGCAAGGGACATGCTGACCTCCACCATCAGACTCCCTTGCACTGAAAACCAGTGTTCATATTTTCAAACAGATACATTTTCATATGTAAATACTTTATTTTAAGGGGTACTTAAAACAGGCACGTAAAACGGCTTTGGATCTGCTATATTATAAATACCTTTATTTTATTATTTTTTTTTCTAATTAAGAAGGCGCTATTTGTTTACTGGGGG
Source organism: Tenrec ecaudatus (assembly GCF_050624435.1). NCBI lineage: Eukaryota > Metazoa > Chordata > Mammalia > Afrosoricida > Tenrecidae > Tenrec > Tenrec ecaudatus. The sequence continues at coordinate 2,202,365 of NC_134541.1, read as the reverse complement.
GCTCTTGGACACACCAAAGCAGGAAGAGAAGCGTAAATGAGCACCTCAATGCACCTGACAGCACGCCCTCGCCTCAGTGGGATGTGGTGGCTGCCCTTCCAGTTCTTTCTCGCCGTGTGCGTAAGAGCGTGGGCCCGGGAGCAAGCGGGATGTTTTCGCTTTTCTCGTGTGTGCGTGCATGTGTGCGCGTGTGCATGCGTGTGGTTCTTTTCGTTTTTAACAGAACTGTTATTACCCAGTCTGTAATGCTTTGTAATCTGCTTTTCCTCATGAGTATTTTCCCACACCCACATCACATTAAACGACTAGATAGCATTCCATCTGCAGAGGCAATATCATTTATTCAGCCAGTTTCCACCGGCGGAGGGGGCCTATGTGTTAGACTTGGAATGTACCAGGGACACCATCACGCCTCACCTTTTTCTTGCCCTCCCCCCACCCCCACCCCCACCGTCCCACCCCTGAGCTGGAGAGCGGTGAGCCCTGGGCATGGGTCACAGAAGGACCACTCAGCGTCCTGAGAACAGAGTTCATGTGTACTGGATTTGGGCGTGGCATGGGATTCACCATGGCTGAACGTCAGGGGACGGCCGGAGGGGGAAAGAAATGAGCCAAATGTAAAACAAGTCCCCGTGGAAGGTTAGGTTTTCTGGAAGATTAGACATGGCAGCGGCAGGAAAGCTCCCCTGCCTGCCTGCTGCATCGCAAAAAGGGGTCAGGGTCCTGGGGGAGCCCGGAGAGGCTAGGCGGCTGCAAAGGGTGTGCCCCTCATGTTGTCAATGTCACTCTAACTCACCGACAGTCCACTGGGCTAGAACGTTCCGAGAATCAGTCCTGCTGGACTGGGCTCCCCTGGTGTTTCAGGAGCCAAGGGAGCAAGGTATCCCAGGTGGCTCCTCTCAGGGGTGAAAACAGATATGCCCATTCTGTGAGGTCCCCAAGAAACATAGCCCTTGCTGCGGTGCCGAGCAGGTCTCAACAGAGCTTCCGGGCCACGGCGGAGTTGGAAGCAAGCCTGCCCATGGACTCTGCAAAGGATCACAAGAGAGCACTTCTCAGTGCGCCATTAATCTCCCGGCTGGAGCAGGGGCAGCAGACGTGGAACTGCCACGGCTGCAGGTCAAGTGCTAGGCGGCCCACAACAACCCCTGGGACCCAGAGGTGCCTGTTGAAAGGTGACTTCTTGGAAAGGAAGGGATCGTGTGGAGACAGGTGATCATCTACACAATGCCCTGGGGGTGGGCAGGGGAGGCACTGAGCGGCTCACCATGGTTCAGAGCAATAGAGGCAAGTACTGTGTGTGCTGGGCGGGGTTCTCGAGAGAAACAGCACCAGTGATCCTTGATGTAAATGTCAATAAATGTGTGTGCGTTGTGGTAGTAACATCATCTGGTGTCAATTTTAGACAAGAGTGAAGGGGTGGAGTTTAGCCTGTCAATCAGGTCACAGCTTGATGACCTCATTTGGAGGCACTAAAGACATAGCTTGCCGAAGGCTGGACACATGCTCACCTCCTGCGAGAATTTCCTGTGGACAAGACATATGGAGCTTTGCTATAGCCCTGTTGCTGAAGGACCTACATGCAGACCCCTGCCAGCGCTGAGCTGCTTACAATGCCACTGGATCCACAAGACTCTCCACCCACTGGCCTGTGATCTTCCTGCACTCAGTGTCACTGCATGTGTTTCATGAGTCTGAAGAGGAATTATAGATTGGCATCAGACCTGTGAGCTAATATCAGACGTATGGACTTAACTGGGCTGGGCTGGATGTCTTCTCAATATTCAACTGCTCTTTCTCATACACTTGTGAGTGTCTATGAGTTTGACACGGTGACCCTGAGTACAACAGAAACGAATGGTCTCCATCCTGCGCCAGCCTCACCTTTGTCGTGTTTGAGCTCAGGGCTGGCTCTGTCTTGGGAAGGGCTTCCGCTTTTCCTGCTGTGTGCGTGCACGCTGATATGAAGAGAGTGGCTGGCTCACATGGCTGTAGGAGGGATTAAGTCCAATCTGGTGAGAGATTAACCTGGAGACCTTCCTAGACTCCTGTAGCCGCTGGGGCTGATGAAGCAGGAAGATGGAGCCGGAAGGCAAGGCTGGTGTGTCAGTGGGACAGATGGCCAACTCAGATGGCTCCCAGGTGGGCAGGCAACATGGCAGGCTGTGGGCTCATGTCTGAAGAACCAGAGTTCACGGAGCCAGGTGCAGGATCCAGACCAACAAGAAGAGGGCTTTCTGCACAGCCTCTGCTCACACACAGGAAGTAGGTCACATATTTATATGAAGAAGGTTGTGACCCAAGTCGAGAGGCCGTGTGCCCCCCTTTCTCCCACACCTGCTTGGCTGCCCACAGGAGACCCCACCATGGAGTGTTGATATTAAGTTTGATCACATCATGGAGGAGGCCTGCAGAATTACTGAGAACCCTGGCCCAGCAAACCAGCCAACAACAAAACCCACGACCACTGAGGCCCTGCCGACTCACAGGGACTGTGTGGGACAGGCCCAGCCTAGTTGATGCAGAACCCAACCAATCCATTCTGCAAACACAACCCTGCAAATTGCCTGATGTGAGGAGAGCCGTGCAGGCTGGCCAGGCGAGGGAGGGGGAGCGGGAACCCATGCACGAGTCTCCGAGGGGGCTGAGGGTGTTTGTGCATATGCATTTACCTCGGCTGCAAATATTCCCATGGATGTGGGGGAGCGTCCGGGGCCACGTTATGCAAATGTCTCAGCGATAGCCACACACCTTGAAGGAATGACCGGCTAGAGCTGGGAACTGAGTGCCTCTGTAGGGGTAAGGGGAGGGAGGCTTCAATTGGAGGAGGGTGGCAGAGATGGCAGGCTGGGCATGAGTAGGCAGGCCTCTGTTTCCTTTTGAGTCACTTCCTGTGGGAGCTGAGATTTCTCTGGGGGAGGCCCTGTCCCTGCAGCTCATGGGCCGTTCCCCTGGGGCCCCTCTGAAGACCCCAGTGGGCCTGACAGAGTGGACATGAGGCCCAGGGCACAGCTAACGTGCTGGTCAGACTGAATTTCAGAAGGAACGTTGATGAAACACTTTTCTACTGGGTTGGATGAACTTTCCTTCTTGGATCATGGAAGCATTTTACACACCACAGGCCTCCTTCCCATCCCTGCCGTGCATGCTGCAAAGACCCCCTGCTTTTAGTTTCCTTCCAACTTTGTTCATACCGGGCAGGAGTGTCATGTAGCCAGACGCACACTTCTTTCCTTTATGGTTTCTGGATTTTATGTTGACTCAATGCACCACCCCATGTCTGAGTTTGCATGTGTTTTTAGCATCTCTTTATAATTATACTGTGCACCAAGTTTTCGTAGTGACCCTACCCACCAATTATTTAGCTTATCTGTCTTGGAAGTCCCTGGGCTGGGCAAATGGTGTGTGGGCAAATGCTCACCTGGGGGTTACAGGTGCAAACCCACCAGAAGAGAGCACGGGAAAAGGAAGGCTTGCTTATCAGCTTCTGGAATGATGAGAGACAGAGACGGGGAGAGAGACAGATGAAGACAGAGAGAGAGAAGGAGAGGGGCAGACCGAGAGAGAAGCAGAGAGGAGGAGATGGAGAGAGATTAAAAGAAGATGATGGGAGAGAGAGCAGAGAAGAAAGACACAGAGAGACAGGACAAAAGGAGAGAGAGATACACAGCAAATAAGATACAGCGGGAAAGAATAGAGAGAGAGAAGTGAGAATGAGAAAGAGGGAGAGAGACACTCAGAGATACAGGTCGAACGACAGAGAGAATGAGAGACTGAGAGAGGCAGGGAAGACAGAGATAGGAATGAGAGAGAAAAAGAGAGAGTAAGGGAGAGAGAGAGAGAATGAGAGGGTGGAAAGAGGGGACAGAGATGAAGGGAGGAGGAAGGAAGGAGACATGCAACAAAACCAACAAAAATACCGCAACCAGACAGACTACAGTAACAAACACACAATAGCTCTGGGCAGCCAACCCCGTGGGAGATGAGGATGCCCAGGCTGGACTCCTTCTGGTGATGATGGAGGAGTGGTCTGGTGGGTCTGGAAGGGTGCGATGGCTGACACACTTGTCCGCTGAGAGGCTGGAGGTGTGACTCAGTCCAGACAGGCCTCAGAAGAGAGGCTCGGGAGCTACCGCAGAAAATCCTGCCATTGAATACAGATAAAAAGGAATGGCGTGGGGGCTCCCAAGCTCCATTAGGAGGAGGCAGAGGCCAGACGTGTGTCCATCCTTCCTTTAACCCTTTCCTGACACCAGCCACCCCTTGCAGGACACTCAGATTCTGGGTCTGGGTTTCATAATCGACTGCAGATTATGAAACTGCCCAGAGCTCCCAGAAGTTGCTCATGTTGGTGGGGTTGATTAGGAGAGTTAACTGGTTACAATTCAGGCGGACATGCTCAGGATTCCTTTGCTCCATCGGGACAATTTCTTCTCTGCTGTGCTCACTGGCAGACCTCTTGCTGTCCGTTAGCTTCCTGTCCTGGCCTCTTCCTGCCTGGGCACTGCCCCAAAGCTCTTTGGGGGTTGCCAATATGTGCTTACAGAGCATGCCACTCCACTGTAAGCCAAGTCACCCAGTTTCATCCCTGTGGCTCAGCAAACTCAGTTTCCCCAATTAAGTGCCCAGAGACACCCCATTCCGCAAGCCAGCCTCCTGCCCCAAAGCCCTCAGCATCACCTGCTCTGTGGGCTGGGAAGTCACCGCTCTGTCTTGTGCGGTGGACGCTCATGATGCTACTCCTACCCTGGGGACACAGCTGTCTCCTGGATTTAGAAGGCTCAATGCACAGCAACCTCAGGGTCCCAAGGGCACCCTTCACTCCGGCTCTTCCTCCTTGCAGGTCGTGAGATGCACCCCTGTTTCTAAGAGGGTTCATTACACATTCAGCACAATGCCAATCCCTTGTCCCTGGAAACAGCCCCTCGAAGCTGAACCACATAGTGCAATCATACCTCCCACCTTTTATCCAGCCCCCTTTGGAAAGTGGAAGTCGTTTGGTGGGACTAACAAGGGCCATGCTAGAAGAGCCCCCATCAGTAATTCACTGTGATGCAGTCATGCTGGGGAGCAGGCTTCCACGTTGATGCACACAGTGGGGCCAGGGTGGGAACTGACTCCCGGATGCAGGCTTTACCCATCTAGGACCACTGTCCCAGATTTGGTCTATCTCAGGACCACCTGCTATGTGGCCAGGTGTTCTCCAAGAAACAGGTGGGACCTCACGATGCACTCCCCCCCTGGAGAAGGCCTTTCCGATGCTGACTGGAGCCCAGCTTCTTGTGTGCACCGGACTCTTGTGGTCTTACAAGGAAGCCAAGGGGGCGTGGAAGCCCAGTGGAAGTGCTGTGGAGGCGGGGCCCAGGGGGCAAGAGCTTCCTCGCCACACAGGTTCCATTCTGGGGGTACGTTATGAGAGCACTCTCAGGGCTGGACTCACCTTCTCCTCGCTGGTACTGGGCATCAGGGCAAACCCTCTCCCAAGTGGGTCGATGAGAACTGCCTGCTCTAGGTCAGGACCCCAAGGAAGCCCTGTTCTGGGTGCAGGAGGTCTGAAACGGGGCACAAGGGGACCCCCGCACACGCGGCCAGCCTGAGAAGCATGTCCAGCTCTCCTTTTGTACTGCAAAGGTGTGAGCCCCAGCCTTCTGGGATCCTGCTTGTGAGCTCTCTCTCTCTCTCTCTCTCTCTCTCTCTCTCTCTCTCTCTCTGCTGATTTCTCCAAGGCTGGGCTTTTTGTTTGTTTGTTTCCTGCCCCAAGCATCCCAGTCCCTCTGCCACCAGGCCGCCCTGCTGCCCCCGCTCCAGGATCTCGCAAGCATGAGCGAGGGCATCTCATCTCTGCGTCTGAGCTGGGCTAAGTGGACCAGAGACTCGGTGACCCGGGACACAGTGACAGCAGAGAGCATTGTTGCCGCATGATGCACTCAGCCCTTCTCAGCTGGTAAGTGTCTCTTCCTGGCACATCCTGACCTTCCGCGGGGAGCCCTCGCTCACAGAACCCACTCAGAGCTATCCCCACCAAGAAGCCCGCAGTCACCGTGGAGGACAGCAGGGGGCTCATGGACAGGGTGGGCCCAGATACACTGTAGGATGGAGGATATATATGTATGATACAGGGAATAAGATATAGAGAATATAAGAGAAAGGACAGATACAATGTAGGTTATAAGTTATATACAATGCAGGATAGAGGACAGATACAATGGATAAAGGATAGAAGGAATACACAATATAGAATAAATACAAGACATAATAAAGTCTTCATAAGTGAGCTATTAATAGGGAAAACTAACAATAATAATAGTTAATAGTAATAAAAACAATACATGATAATAACGATGGAGTAACAAAAAATCCCTCCACTCTTGTTCCAGTTACCCCTCCGCCACTGCGCCCCCTCTGTCCCCAGGCGTGTCCATGGGTGACAAAACAGAATGGCCATCTGCCCACTGCTGCATCCTGATTGGAGTGCTGGCTCCTTTGATCCCTGGAGATGCTGTCCGGACAGAGTTTCAGGAAATAACACTTCTCCAGACCCACATAGCCCCTGGCCTGGGTTTAGGTTTGTCTCCCTCCGGGCTGGCCCACACCTCCTCATCTTCTTGTCAAGCACCACTGTCCCCAAGCCTAGGGTGTCCTGCAGTCTCCCCACCCACCACCTGATGGTTGAATAGTCCCTGCGTGTGGACAGAAAAGTCATGGGCAGTCACTGTCTTACAAAATCCACTGAAATCCTTGCCCCCATCTTCCTGTACTCCCTGGGCTGGTTCCCACCCTCACAATTGCTTGTGAGACAGATCGGGGGTGGGGTGAGGGGGTGGTCTGTGTGCCTGTATGTATGGGGAGTATGGTATAGGTGTGTGTGTCATGTGAATGTATGTAGTATGTACGTGTGGCTCTTGGGTTGTGTGCACTTAGGGATGGCGTGTTTGTGTGGCACCTTGTGTGTGTGTCAGTGCTAAATGCGTATGGACGTGAGTCTTGATATGTATGTATGCATGTGTGTCTGTGTGTGTGAGTGTGTGGGGAGTGTGGTACAGGTGTGTGCGTGTGCCTGTGGCATCTGCGAGCGGGTCTATGGTGTGGGTATGGTGTGCTTTGTGCAGTTACCTCTGGTATGGTCCTTGGCAGGTATCAGTGTGTGGTGGGTTTGTGAGTGTGCCTGTGATACGTGTACTTGTGTGTCAGTAGATGGGTGTGTAGGGGGTGTATGGGTGTGGTATCAATGGTGTATGCTCTGTGTAGCTGTCTCTGGTGTGTGTCTTGGCACACGTGTGTAGTGTGTGTCTGTGGTATGTGTATTTGTGTGTCTGTGAGCATGTATGAAGATTGCATCTATGTGGTATCTATTTCATTTAGATTGCATGTGTGTCCATGGCATGTGTATTTGTGTGCCTGTGTGTGGTGTATGTATTTGTGCATGAGTGTGTATGATGTGTTTCTTTGTGTGTGTCTATATGGGAAATATGTATTTGTGTGTGTGATGTGCGTCTCTGAGTGTGTCCGTGTGGGGTGCATGTATGCGTGTCTGTGTAGGGTGCATGTCTCTGTGCGTGTCTGTGTGGGGTGCACATATCCGTGTGTGTCTGTGTGTCCATGTGGAATGCATGTATGTGTGTGTGTGTCTGTGTGGGTGCGTGTCTCTGTGTGTATCTGTGTGGGGTGCACGTATGTGTGTGTGAGCGTGTGCAGTTTGTTGACCATCCGGGCACCAGAAGAAGAACAATCCCAAGTGCATTGCTGCTGTGCCGACTCCCCCTCACTCACCGCGACCCTGCTTGATGGAGTAGAACTGCCCCCGCAGGGTTTTGTAAATCTTTACTGAAGCAGACAGCCATCTCGTTACCAGCCAGACACAAAGGAAGAAGATGTTCCCTCCCAGGTTTAGAGGTTTCACTGCTGCTGCTGTTCCAAATTCACCACTATCTTCCCGCGGCCCCAGCTCGCGGCCCACAGGTACAGGAGAACCCCACCACAGTCTCTCTGCAGCCCCAGGGTCTTTTGTGGAAAGGGTGCAGCATTTCCTTCTCAAAGGTTACCTGCTGATTTGCATGTTGCTTGCATATAGTTAGCATATTGATTGCTCATTTCCAGTCAAGATGATGCACGCCCAGCCTCCAGGGCTGCCCCTCCTATCTGCCACCACCTCCCTTCAGCCCCGGACGAGTGGGTTTATTCCACAGCAAATTCCACACTTGAAGACTGCCCTGTCTGAATGGGGTGAGTCTATGGGTCAAAGCCGCCTTATCTCTTGGACTAGTGACCACAGTCAAGATGGCGCCGGGCAGCCCATCCCTCTAGGTTGCTCTGTGGGGTTTCAAGTCTGCTCTGACTCCTGACCACCCTATGGGAACACTGCCCTGGCAAATCCCTGTGCCGGGACCACTATGGGGACCAATGGCCATGACTTTCCACTGCAGGAGCAGCTGTGGAGTTCCAATCACCCCCTCGCGGTGCTGAGAGCTCCTGTGGTTGAAAACTCAAGGTGTCAGTTTTGCCTGAAGATTCAGGTTTCTGCTTTTCTTTTTCTCTCTCCAGTGGGAAGCACCTGTGGTGTATTGGACAGACTCGAGCCACCTGAGGTAGAGGTGAGGAGGACCCTAAAGTCCCTTCTGAAGTTCTACGAATGATCCATCTTCTCATCGTTCCACAGACGCCACCATAGCCTCACCTGTGAGGATGGCTAACCCTCGCCATGTCCTCCCCTGAGCCCACCTGCCTCCCTCCTCCTTCCTCCTGGTCTATGCGGATGTGGGCGGTCACAGGTTGGCTCACGCTTCCTCAAGGTGCACAGAGAACTCGCAGTCTTTACTCGCTGGTTTGCATGCAGCTGTTCCCATCTTCCACAGGTGCCCCTCCTTTTTCTGTCAAATGAATGCCTGAAAACTTTTACTCCACGCCATTAGGTTCAGTCTTAGGAAATAGCTTAAATATTTACTTGAGCATATTTACTTTAAGCAAGGGGATCCTATTGGATTCAGAGATTCAGATTCGTGCTGCGTTCTGCTCCTTCCTGGGACAGAGGCTGCACAAAGGGGAAGTGCATGTGGCATCTGTGGACCAAGGATGCTGAAGACCATGGGTGGCAAGGTCACCCTCATCGGTCCCATCTCTGGGGTCTGTAGTGATGCCTCCTGTCTCCCTGGTTGCTGCTTAACAAACAGCTCAGCCGGGACCATGATTTTATTAGTGTTGTTGCCTGACAAAGCAACCCCAAACAGAGAGGCTTAAAAGAATCATTTCCATGTGCCTGTGTGGATCCGGAATTAGGAAAGGGAGAGGCTGATCAGTTCCCGCATGGAAGCGCTCGGGGCCGCAGGAATTGTTAGCTGCCATCCTCTCTAAGTTCATGCGGGCTGTGGCCCAACAAGACTTTCATGAGAGGCTGAAGGTGGACAACTGACCGCAAGCCAAAGCCCTCTAAGAGACCACAACAGCACGGCCATTACCGTGCAGCGAGCGCTGTAATTGCAATTCCGAAAACAAATGTCCCAACAAACCAGGCAGAACAGAATGCCCCCTGGCCTGATTCAGGCACCATGCTTCATCGCGAAGACCCGAAGCCTGCCTGTCTTCACTGTTTGCTTCATGAAACCAGTAGCATTCCTGGGTGAGCATTCCCTTGCTCCCCACCACAGGGCACACCTGTTTGGAGGGTCTAGCGGCTTTCGCATTCTAGCACCCTATAACCCCTCACTCACCTCACTAGGTGTCGGAGTACTAGGGTCCCAGCACTTAAGGGGCCTCAGGGGTCCACGGGTCCCTATGTTAGAACCGAGAGAGTGAATGCATTTTCCAATGGGTATACATAGTGGGGCTTACAGATATTTCAAAACGGATACATGTCATACAGCGAACACATACCATAATCAATGGGTACGATGAGAAGCGGGTAACATAATGAACAGGCAGTGAAAATGACAGAGCGTCTTGACCTGGTGCTAATTGACCATGAGCACCCCTGAGCCCTCCCCAGAGGTGCAATCAGAAGAGGACTTGCTATATTTTGTGCTTGGTTGGGTTATAGGATTTGATTGTTCTTATCAACAGATAACCTCCAGGCACAGTAGTAGCCAGGCACAGGTAGGAGACCTCTTTTATGACAGCTCCTTTACAGGACGCTGTTGGAGGGACTGTTTGGTCATGGGAATGTGTGTTAAGATTATTTATATCTCATAACCGTGAGGGTCTTCCCAATCAGAGTCAGCTTTCTAGACCCGTCATGATGAGCATCGAGGATTTAGCTGCCTAACACTCTCATCCACCCCCTCAGTTGACCATAACTAGATGCTGGGGAGGAATCCTGATCCTTGTGTCAGACACTGAAAGTTCAATCCTCCCTCTGTCTGCCTGACTGCATGCTTGGGCTTCCATGCAGGAGGCCAGGTTGGACTGGGATGATTGGGGAGACCTGCGAAGTGACCCTTTACCCAGGACCTCAACGGGCATCAGCAGATGAAAAGGCAGCTCTTTGCTGGGACATCTGACTTCTGGTGTGGCCATTGTACGTAAATGATGGGACCCAACTGAGGAGAGAGCCGTGGAATGGCAGCTGCTGTCAGCACAGTAAGATACGGAAGTCTGGAGGTGTGTCTGACCTTACCTCATAGGATTCATCATTGGGCAGACAAGGAGTTGGATTCCCCCCCCCCCCTCTGTGGCTGCAGGACGTCAGATGTGGCCGCATAACATTTGTGTGGCTATGAGTCTGGACCGAATCCCTGTGCCCGTTAACAAGATAACGGTGGAGGGTTCCACCCAGTCCAGTACGTGCCTGTGTTAGTCTGGGGGACTAGAGAAACAAATTCATAGACACTCATGTGTATAAGAAAGAGCTTTTCTTATAAGAGCAGGTGAATATTGAGAAAACATCCCATTCTAGATCAAGTCATAAGTCTGATATCAATGCATATGTCTGAGACCAATCTAAAAATCCCTCTTCAGACTCATGAAACACATGCAATGACACCAAATGCACGAAGATCACAGGTCAGTGGGTGGAAGGTCTTGTGGATCCAGTGGAGGTGTGAGCATCTCAGTGCTGGCAGGGGTGTCCATGTGGCTCCTCCAGCTCCAGGGCTCGAGCATAGTTCCATGTGTCTTGTCAACGGAGATGTCTCTCAGGGAGTGAGCATGTGTCCCACCTCCACCAAGCTCTTTATCTCCTTAGAGCCTCCAAATGAGGTCATAACGCTGCAACCTAATTGACAAGCTAGACCCCACCCCTTCACTCTTAAGTCTCAGATTGACAACAGATGAAGTAATGACCACACTGCCTATGAAACAATTGTAAGCAGACCATGTGCAAAATGTATGGGAAACTGATAGGAAGACAGTAGGGACCATCCGGGTAGAAGAAGGGACCAGAAGATGTGTTCATGTGGAAAGAAAGCACAGCAGGGGAATAATTTCCTGTTCTTATAAACATTGGCCAGAGGGCAGCTCCCCCAACCCCAAGGGTGGGGCTAAAGTTCAATAGAAATGGTATTTTATTGGCTTGAAGAAATAGAGGCTTGTCACAAAGCTGAAAAGTAATGGGGAAGATAGAAGAAAGCAGAGAGCTACGGGAGTAGAGACCTACATTCAGCTTCAATCTCCGGGGGAACCCTAAAGAGCAGACTCCATGGGGGTTCCAACAGGCAAGAGAGCCCAGGGAAGAGCTAGCCAGTGGTCAGAGTCCATTCTTTCAGAGTAGCAGGACGCTAAGACCAGAAGCGAAGTGCTTCTGAAGAGCGTGCCAGGATGGCATCTCTAAAGTGCACCAGTCACAGCGCCCACAACCAAGAGCGTTGAGGAAAAGACGACCCATCCTCAAGAAAACGACCCTCCGTGGAGACTGAGAAGAGTGTAGACGCCAGATTAGCAAAGAGGGATTGTGAGGAGGCAATTATCAGGATGCTCAAAGACTTAAAGGAAAACATGCTCATAATGAATGAACACCGAGGAAGATTCAAGTCAGAAAACACAAGCCGACAGAAGCTCTCAAGAAGTCTGTATCTCCTCTAATGCCATGCTAGTCAAACACTCTAATTCCTGAAGTTAAAACCCCAACATGATTATAGCCGGAGTTCAGCAGACTCCTTCACTTTCTGAGAGGGGCTACCAGTTTAATAACAGCATTGTACACAGTGCTGAAAATGGAAGCACTAGACTCAGATTTGTAAGAATTAAGTTTTTTGAAAAATTTGAGGGCTTTAAAAGCTCAGCCCAATAGATCTATTTCTTTTCTGCCTGCCTAATCTGCTGTCGTCATGAGCCCGATGAGAAAACGATATTGTTTACTTCAGATGGAAACTAACAGTCACAAGAACTTCAGAAAACGGTTGCAAGGATAAAATGAAATACATCTTAGCATATAGACACACACATGTAAAATATGTATAAAATATACAATACATTACAGGTATATGTATGTATGTATAAAGATACACACATGTAATATATGTATAAAATATGCAATACATTACAGGTATATGTATGTATGTATGTATAAAAATACACACATGTAATATATGTGTAATACATATACAATACACAACAGGCTAATATATATACAATACATAACAGGTTTATATATATATATACAATCTATAACGTATATATATATATTTATATATATATGCTAAGATGTATTTCATATATATAAGTCCTGGGGGTATAGTGGTTATGAGTTGGGCAGTTTGAAACCACCAGCATCTCCTCAGGAGAAAGACTGGGTTTTCTACTCCTGTAAACAGTTACAGTCCCAGAAACCCACACGGGGTCGCTATGAGTCAGCATTGACCTGATGGCAGTTAGTTTATGCACACATGCACACACACACTAAGTAGACACATATGACGAAAATACTGAGAAATGCATAGCATAATTGCAAAACCAAAAATTGCTGGGGGGTTTTGATAGAAGTATGGGTTCATTATGTACTTATTCCCGTGTCAGATTGGGGCAGGCTGTTCACCGTCCCCAGTCTGAGTCCCTCTAGCTCCAGCATGGGTACTAGAAGCCCACCACAAAGAATGGTAGGCAGTGTGACCTGCCCAGTGCGCGTCCACGCTCAACCTGAGGCAGCAAGGCGGGGGAGACTCTTCTGCCCGGGCTCCCACCCCGGGCCGGCGTCTGCTCCACGGACACAGCACTTGCCTCTGCTGTAGACGCCGTCTGACGGGCCGTGCCGGGGCTGCAGAGGGACTTGGCTTTCTCTCCTGCACATGGAAACTGGGATTCGAGGTCCACATTCTTTCCCTACTCAGGTTTTGCCGAGACGTCTAGATCATGACTCCTTTTCAGAGCTCTCAGCCACTCTGCGTAGCCTCCCTCCTCACTTCCCTCCGGTGACTGAATTGTGGGAGGAAGACCCTGCATGAGATGGAGTGTCACAGTGGCTGAACCAACGGGCTGAGACGGAAGCTTGTGAGGCAGGTGCAGAGCTGGGCAGAGTTTTGTTCTGTTGTGCATGGTGTAGAAATCTACTTACATGTTTTGACGATGTCCTCGTAAGTTTGGAGGTCATGGATTTTGGGCCCAAATGTGCCCAATGGTGTATCAGGAAATGTTAGGACTCAGCACAGCTGCCTTGCTTGGGGGTCAGCCCCCAGCTCCACTGCTTGGGTGGCCTTGACAAAACTGATCTCGTGTACCTCAGGCCCTGAACTGTGAACAGGAGAGGTTCTAGAATCTCTCTCACTGTGGGCTGGTTGAGGATGAATGATTCTTTCGGTGAAAATGGTTCAGCATGGGATCTGCCATCGTTTAATTTCAATGTCTGCACTTACTCTCATTTCCCTCCTGGGTGGGGCAAATGATTGACACGCTGGATGGCTAAGCAGTGGCTACCTACCTACCTACTTCTGAAAAGTCAGTCTCCAAAGACCTTACGGAGCCACGAGCGTCCACTCCTGGTTATATTCCATGGACGGTTCCCGAGGACACAGATTTCTGCTGATTTTGTTTGCTGATCTGTATACTCAGGCATTGGGTGGCCATCGGCAGGGTTGGTGGTTCGAACCCACCGGCCACTCCTGAGGACAAAGATGAGGCTGTTTTCTCCTGTAAAGATTTGCAGTCACAGAAACTATGCAGCCTTCCTGTGAATCGGGATTGGCTCTATGGCAGTGGCTTTTTAGGGGTTTTCTGTAGATTCTGTAGCCGACAGGACGGGTCACAGTCTTCAGTCTGGATGGCACTTCAAGCTAAGGAAAACCAAAACCCTCAGACTGGACACAACAGCATGATACCTGGAGAAAAGATTGCAGGTGTCCAGGATTTTGTCTTGCTTAGGTCCACAGTCAATGCTCGTGGAAGGAGCAGTCAAGCGATCAAACAACACACTTAACTGGGTACACCTGCGGCTGAAGGCCTCTTTAAAGACAAGATGTCCCATTGAGGACTGAGGTGTGCCTGGCTTAAGCCAGGGTCTTTTCAACAGCCTTCTATGCAGGTGAAAGCGGGACTTTCAATAAGGACGGCCCAAACAGAATCAGTGTGTTTGAATGGCGGTGCTGGCTAAGAATATTGAAAGTACCATGGGCTGCCGAAAAGACAAGCGAATCTGTCTTGGAGAAGTACAGCCAGAATGCTCCATAGAAGCAAGGTTGGCAAGACTCCATCACATAGACGCTGCACATGCGACCAGGAGAGACCAGTCCCTGGAGAAGGACTTCCTGCTGGGTAAAGCAGCGGGGCAGAGAGAGGAGGAGACCCTGCACTAGAGGGTCGATAGCGAGTACAACAAGGGGCTCACCCATGAGAACCATTGTGAGGATGGGGCAGGACGGGCAGAGATTCCTCCTGTGAGTCGAAACGGACTCGCGGGCACCTAGCAATGGCTTGGGAACAACATGTTGGAAGTGAGTCAATAGATTTTGTCTTTAGCATGGTTCAATGATTCCAGTCAGCTCACTGGCCACTGTGGTGTGGATTCTGACCCATACGGTCCTTGGAGAATGGAGCAAACTACACCCCAGGGCTTTCAAGGTTGGGGTCCTGGCAGAAGCAGACTCTAGCAGCTTTCTTCCCTGGAGGGACTCGGGCTTGAACTGCACACTCATTGGGCAGCAACCCTACCCTTCACGGACTGCACTAGAAGGGCTCCCCTAATCACAGTAGTCTTTTAGCAGAGTGCTGGGCAGCACACCCAACCCTTGGTGGTATCCCCGTTCTTCCTTTGTCCTCCAGTCCCCCTGGGTACCCGGATCTGCAGGTGGCCTCAGCGCTGGGAGCCAGGATGCAGAGTGAGCCCTGACCCCCTCCCCTGCTGGGACAGGTCTCCAGGAGGAGGGCTCTGAGTGTCGTGGCCCTGTCACTGTGGAGGACTTTCCTGCAGGAGCATAGTTCCTGTACCCTCTAGACTGAGCGGCGAGGGATCCTGACTTCAGAGAGGCCCTGCGTTAGGGACAGGACCCTTCCTCCAGGCCTTCTCCTTCATGGCCCCTGAATGCCAGCCTGGGCGGCCTTTGGGAGAAGAGGGGTCCTGAAGCACCACGGAGCAAGGACAATGGTTTCCAGCATCTTCACTACATGGTATCATGCCTCTTCCCAAGGCACCTCTTCCCTGGGAGACTTGGGGCAGCTCCCCCAAAGCCGACTGAACCCAGAGTTTCAGAGCGGCTCACTCACACCTGAGATTAGACAGGTGGGTGCAGAACCTTCCAGCTCAGTCTTTGTTCATGGGATAACATGTAACCAGGGATGTTCATAACACACACACACACACACACACACACACACACTACCCTACCCATGCCAAAGAGAAAGGGGCCTTTCCCCGCTCTCTGGCATGTGAGACAGAAGGATTGAGAGAGAGAGACCCTGAGTTATGCTCACCCACACCAACTCTTAGTCCAGGCTGAGGCCCCAAGGCTGCACATCTCCCTACAGAGGAGCAGCGGGCAGTGCTGACAGGATGGTAGAAAACAGTACAGGAAAGGGAGAGGAAGAGAGAGCAAGAGGGAGGGAGAGACGCCAAGCTGCCAGGGAAAAGAGCCAGCAGGGATTGGTCTCTCCGATGAGGAGTGGTGTTTGGGGAGACAGAGCACCCCTACTCATTCCACAGCAGTCGGGTCCTGTGACACTCCATCTTACTCCCTCTACAGGCCCTCAGCACTGGGGCCCTCATCTTCTGAGACCAGCCATAGAGCTGGGAGGCCATCTTTCCAGATGGCGATGGAAGCAGCAGATGGAGAGAGGAATTAAGCACTTCCTTCCATCCCCTGGATTCCAGGGAGAACTGTAGGCTGCACAGGCCTGGCCCCCAGCTCTGGTCCCCAGAATGGCAGCCTAGGCAGGTATGCTCATTGGCTGCTTGGTTCTCAGCCTCCTCCATTTGCATGATAATCACCCAATTCACTCAAGCCCCTTCTTCAGTGAAGTAGGCTCCTGGGCAGGAGGGTGGGGTGGTCGCTGGAATCTTCAGGCTAGAAGCATGGTTTTCTATTCTGAGAGAAGAAGCATTTGGCCATTTTTTTTCTTTTTTGCTCCTCCTCTCCCAAATTTAATTCAGCTTTGAATATGAATCAGGATGAAAACAAAACTAACACAGTAGCAATCAATGGAGATCCCCGTCATGGAGGGATCTCTGGGTAATTTCAGATGAGCTAGCACACAGTAGTCACATCCCATCAGCAAAGGCTTCCTGCTTTTCCAGAGTGGGGGAAGGGGGCAGAGTCCTGAGGACGGAAATTAGTGGCTGGGCTTCAGTGACCAGGTTCCAGGTTCTCCACAGTCCTTGAGACCAGTTCTGGGGTTCATTTTTCTTGCTCATTCGCTCCACAGGACTCTGGCCAGGGGTCCCCTTGCTGTTGGCAAGGGCAACACTCAGAGGTGACTTGGAGATGGAATGAAGCCCCACTGGGAGTGCTGTCATGGACTGAACGTTTCCCTAAAATATGCATCATAGATCCTGCCCCCCCGTGGACCCAGAGCCATGGTGGCTCAGTGGTGGGGCACTACACTACCGACTCAAGAGACCAGGGTTTGCTTGGTGCCCTGAGAGAGTAAGGTGCACCAGTCGGCGTCCAACATTTCCAGCCTGGAAAACCTATAGGGCAGTTTTGTAATGTCCTATTGGGTTTCTGACTAAGCCCTGGCAGCCTGGTGTGTTATGTGTTGGGGTGGTAACTGCAAGGTTAGCAGTTCAGTACCACCCGTTGCTCCCAGGGAGAAAGATGAGGCTTTCTACTCCTATAAAGGGATACAATCTTGGAAGCCTATGGGGCAGTCCTGCCCTGTCCTGTAGTCTCACCTTGAAAGGGTGTCCCTCAAGGGCAATGAGTGGCATAGGGTCACTATGGGTTGAAACTGACAGGACAGCCAACAGGTGTGTGGTTTGTGCTCCACCTGGGATTGTGGGGCCTGGGGGAACACAGAGTTCTTGGTTATGTGAAAGACTCCCCATCCGTGTAGGGTATGCTGTCAGTCAAGCACTTTTGAGATACAGTGAATGGGGGGAGATGAGGCAGAGATCTGGGGCACCCAGAGCGGACCAGGACCCCAGGAGGAGAACTTAAAGGGGTTAGGATCCTCCTGTGAGACCACAGAGAGAGAGAGGGAGCCTTCCCCTAGAACTCTTACCCTGGGTTCAGGATTCTAGTCTCCTCAACTGTGAGAAATTAAATGTCTATTCATTAAAGCCGCTCTTGTGATACGTCGGTTCCAGTAGCAGCAGAGCACAGAGACATGGATGGTCAGTCCATAGCCTAGACCCAGGAGCGCACAGTGCTGCAGTCCCATGCAACCAGAGGAGGGCATTCTCCACCGGGGGGATCCTCTGACGGACAATGTACCTGGGCCCAGACCTCCACCTCCCAACCGAGCCTGACCTTCAGAAAGTTCCTCCACTTCCCCGTGCCTCAGTTTCCTTCGCTGTACCCCACAAGGGCGCTTGGTCGATTGCAATGGCCCCAGGGAGTTAAACGAGGAGTCAGGCACCCATCAAAGACGTGCAGCAGCGGCCACCATTTCTCCTGCCCGGCTATGAGAGGGACAGCGGTTGGCATCCTGCCGCGCTCAGATGAGTTCACTCACGCTGACTGCTGACGGATGTGATAAGGGGCTTGACCCTCGGGAGCCAAGGAGAGATGGAAGCAGTGTTCCCCATGCCCGCTTGTCCCTTCAAACCCACCGTCCAAGGATGGCGCCACTGCAGGCTTGGAGGAGCCCAGTGTCAAATCGGATGCAGGCCGTGTATCCATAAATCCCTTCCCTCCTCTGTGCTGAGGGCGACGGCTTTCACATGTATTTTCATTGCCTTTCTCTCCAGAGATAAATTCCCGGGCCCGGCACTGAATCTGCTTCTCAAACTGCAGCTTGGAGGTTTTATTTGAGATAAACGACGCCGTGAATAGAGGCAGATCCTGTATTTTAATCCGACGCGTTCCACTTGGAACCTTTATGGAAGTTAACATTAACACGGCCATCACTCAAAGGGTATGGACGTTTGGGGGGGAATTAACGCCCAACTGTGACTGCGAACCTCTGCCAGCGCAGGTGATATGTTCCTTCTCGTGGACGCTGGCAGTCCCCGGGCACGGGGCACCGGGCAGAGCGTGGTGCAGCCGCCCATGCACAGGGTGCCCGCCTCCTTACAGGTAGCTTGCAAGAGTCTGAGGATGAGTTAGTGGAGGGCAGTGCTTAACGCCGCCGAAGGAAGACGACAGGAGCTGTCCTGAGACCGCTGTCTGTCCTTGCTCCCCCCAGAGGCACGGGCCTTGCAGTGGTTGGTGTAAGTTGGTCCTGCAGGTTGGTCCCTTTGTGCCATTTCATGAACTGAAAGAAACCTACTGTTTCTCTGAACAAGCACTGTGCCTTGTTCTCACTTTGAAGACTCAGGTGCACCTGACTCCAGTAACACTTTCTAGCCGCTCAGATACCTGAGGAAGCTGGACCCACGAGAATGGAGGGAGAATCGATGCATCGGGGTATTGAACATTCCAGGTACTGCCAGAGCAGTGGACACACCAGTCTTAGAAGACTGACAACCAGAACGCTGCTAGGAGGTGAAGATGGCAAGATTTTGGCTCGTTCATTTGTCAGTATGCCAGACACTGGTGGCGTGAGTGTCCCTCTGAGGCTGGAAGCTGTGCACCTGGGATTGCCCCTACCAACAGGGCCACCCACAGCGGGCGGTCTGAGCAGATGAAGACGACGAGGAAGAGAGGCCCATTGCTCTACCACCAGAACCAATGAGCTCGCGGAAGCCAATGGGTCCCAAGAGAAGATGGGCTCAATGTTGGGGAGATGGGCCCTCTGGGCTGGTCGGCTCTCAAGCATCCTGTTGAGCAGGCAGCATGTTGGGGTCACCACAAGTTGACCCCAACTCCTTGGTGGACGCTCCCAGGGCCTGACAGAGGCTATCGTCTCCCAAAGCTCCCATCTCCCTCTCAACGTCTGAAAGGCTCATGCTGATTCGTCTGTGGGAATCTCCTTGCACATCAAACCCGACCAGACCCCGGCCCAGTGCCCTCTGTCCGCCCTGCCTCTCCCCAGCTCCAGGACCCGTGCTGGGGTTCACAGTGCGAAGAAGAAGTCGGCCGCGTTTGCTGGACATCAGATCCGAAGTACTGAACACCGCTTAATTGTTCCAACTCTGCGTGTTGAGAGTAACCACCACGGCCCTGTGAGAAAGGTAGCTCTCTTTGATGTGTCACAAGGGTGCCAGAGCTTTCTCGCGGGGCCTGGAAAAGCCTGTGTGCCGCTCGCTGTTCTATTTCTGGCAGAGAAGCAGGGCCCTTCCGGGGCCAGTACAAAGAGAATGCTTTATCCTTCTGTGAGAGGATGCCGCAAAATATATAGAAAAACAATAAACAACCACCACCACCGCCAAAAGATCCGACATCAAATTTACTCCTTACATTTACTGACAGCCTGTCACCAGGAAATAAAACATTGATATCCGCGTTGTGGACGTAATTTAAATTGACTCACTGGAAGGAAGCTATGCACCACCTGTGATCCAAACGACAGGCTCTGGCGCGTGAATCCGGAACCTGTCTCCCAGCTCAGCTGAATGCCATGTCACCAGCCATCCCCATCCCCGTCTCTTTCCTGACCACGTCTTTATTTAGGGTGCACCCCTCACCTTGCACCCACATGGCAGCTGGCCGCAAGCTAGTCCCAGGGTGGGCTTGATGGGGAATGCAGTCAGCGAGCTGTGCCTGGGCACCGGGGGCATCCTCCTGGATGTGGCTGTAGGACTGGCATAGGCTCTCTTGTTTTGGATTGGGTCAGCCAGGAAGGCTGGGTGAGGAGTCTGATGGGATGAGTCCGCACATCTTGCTCGGAAGCGGTCTCTCAGGGTAGAGACCGAGTCTGGAAGGTTGTGGGGGGCGGAGCGATTGGATTCCTCCTCTAGCTGACCCCATCCGGTGGCATCATCTCTAGCCTCCTGTTGGCCACACACGAATCCTCAAAAAATCCAAACGAACCAAATCCACTGCCACCAAGTTATTTCCAAGTCATAGTGGCCCTGTAAGACACAGCGGAGCAACCTCTGTGGGTTTCTGAGGCTGTCAGTCTTTCAGGACTTGCAAAGTCTCATCTTTCTCCCAAGGAGCATCTGGGGGGTTCAAACTGCTGACCTCACAGTTAGCAGTCCAATGAGTAACCCACTAGGCCACGGGACTCCCTTTGTGCACGCCTAGGAACCCAGGATGGTCAGTGTGGGCGTGGCTAGGAGGTGAGGGTTCTGTGTTTACACCCAGGAGCATCTCCGGGAGGCTCAGCCTCTTGAAGAGCACGGCTCCTCACGGTCAGCAGTGGAACAGCAGGGGGTGGGGTCAGCTGTGCTTGTCTTCTAGGGTCACATCTTTTCTTGAGAAGACAGCATCTCGGACTGGGGAAAGGAGCAGGGGACATGTAGGCATTGTCTCTGTTCTGCCAGGAGAACCACTTCTGAGACCTGCCTCCCAAGCCCCTGGAGGCGCCACCTGGGAGGTCCCCAGCACTCGGACAGAGTGCAGGGACGCAGCACTGTGCTTCACCTGTAAGCCTTGGGAGCTAAAGGACTACAACGGGGCCACTTGTCAGCGAGTGAGGACTTGAAACGGATGAAGCCTGATGACCCAAGGTGTGAGCAATCACCTGGCAACTGACAGGTTAGCCATGGACGCCCACCCAGCAACTCTACGGGGGGAAGAAACTGGGGGTCTTCTCCCATAAGGGCCCAAGCCTAGAAACCCCAACGGGAAGATCTACTCTGCCACCTCGGCTTGCTAAGAGTCCGAATGCATTCCATGACACTCAACCACATCAACGGACAGCACACAGGAAGGTCATGAAACTACCTACTGGCTACCATGGTGGCCTGAGCATGCCTGGAACCACGGTGGTGGTGCAGGACCATGAAGGCGCACCCCGCATGGACATGGTACCGTGCATGGGGCCCCATGGCTGGGGGTTGACTTGACTCGTCCACTATGAATGACCCAGGGGCAAAGATCTCATGTTCTCCTTGGAGTAACGATGGCCTTCAAAGACAGAAGAGCCCGCACTCGCCGACGGCTGCAGGATGAGCACCAGCACTGTGGGGGTGGGAATTGTGTCCACTGAGGACCTTGGATGTGTGTAGGGTGGAGTCCAACCTATCAATCGGGTCACAGTCTGATAACACCTCCTGGGCGTGTGACCTTTGGTGTAAGAGACAGGGTGAGCAGAGTCAAACTCTCTTTGGCCCTTTACCTTCTGCGAGAGCTTGGTCTTGCACCTGGTGACATAGTCTCCTGTTGCCTGGCCTACAGATTCCGGAGCCTTTGATGGACTTCCGATGGTGGAGGCATTCCGCATACATTTACGTTTGCTTCTGCCAGCTGTGCCCCGTGCCGTCTCTTTCATCATCCTGCTTCTGTTCCGCAGATTTCAAGAGGCAGAAGTTTGGCTTGAACTGGACTGGATTACCTACTTCTTTCTACAAGCTGCTTCTTGACATAAATCTCTTTCTCTATACAAACACACCGAGGCTTGCCTGACTTTGCTTCTCTAGAGAGCCCAGCCTAACACAGCAATAGAAACTACTCTCAAAGTAAGTAGCTTGCGCGGGAGGTAAGCTCCGACATCAACAGTTCCAAACCTGAAGACCCAAAGAACCACAGTGGTGCCCGGACGCATATTTGCCAGGACACTGTGAAAAGCTCACTGTCGTCCAGTCCTTGGGTTCAGAGCGCCCCCACGGGCAGACAAGAACTGCCCCATAGAGTTCCCCAGGCTCTAATCTGGGTGGGATCATATTGCCAGGTTTTTGTCTGGAAAGGGTCAAGGGTTGGATTTGAACTGCTGACCTTTCAGGTTTCAGCTGGGAGCTTAATCACTGCACCACCAGGATTCCTACTAAAGTTAAAAACAGATAAATGGAAACAAACCCACCACCATCAAGTCAGTTCTGACTCATAGCAATTCCACAGGCCACAGGAGAACCGCTCCGTTGGGTTTCCCAGGCTGGGAATCTCGCACAGCAGCCTGTCCTCACGTCTTTCTCCGGCGGAAGGGCTAGCGGGTTCCAATCACTGGCCCTTCGGTTAGCTGCCGATCGCTTACCCACTGTGCCACCAGGGCCCCATGTATTAATCGAGCGCATTTTAATTCTGGTCATTTCAAGTGTGAGCCCTTGAGAACAAACCCAGTGTTATCTGCACTCCACGAAAGAACACAGCGAGCCCTCATAAATCCACCTTCAGCTTAACCGTGCCCTCACCTGCTTCAATCATGCACACCAGCCAGCCTGGCTCCACCACAGCGAGCGGGCTTACATTACCAATAATTCCTATTTTATAACTTTTTTGTTTGATCTGCCCCAGAATTCATTCTGAAGAAATTCAACAGAATAAATGATCATTCTCCCCAACGATTTGACTGCTGCTTTGAATATGTAATGCAGCTACACGTGTATATTATTTATGAAAAATTGATTGCTGTAACATCTCAATATTCCTTTCGTGCCCGGAGAATGCAGCCTTCGTGCGTTCCCTCTGAAAGCCCTGGCTGGCCCCGAGTACGTGACAGTGTGTTGAAGAAGCAAATGGGTTTATTGGATTGGGCAGCATGTCCTCCATGAGGAAATTAGGGAATTCCTATGCACAATTGCTCTCATCTGGAGCGGAGGTGATCTAGCTGGTCTTAGGTGTGCTGACTGCATCAGTCCACAGAACAAAAATTGCCCCCTACCCACCTTCCCCACCGTCCCCCTCCCCCCAAAAAAGAAGGAGCAATGACCCTTTGCTATCAGACAAATTCTGACCCATGGTGCCCCTTGCGTTCCACTGCAAACCTGTTGCTGCAGGCCTTGCATGTCTGCGATTTCTTATGGAAGTGGGTCACCGTCTATCTTCCACAACAGCTGTGTGAGCAGTCAGGCTGGCCAAACCCACTTACACCACCAGGGCCTGTATGGAGGAGAAGACTGGCTACCAGTGGCCACCAACCAAGGAAACTAGCCTCTGTTTCTCTAAGCATCATCTGAAGCAGGAAGCCCATTTTTCTTGCACCAAAGTATGGTCTTGAGTATCCCCCTCCTGAATGCAGAAGCATCCCCAGAATGGGCATGGTGCATTGAAATCTAAGGAGGGAGGAAAGATGAGCTGTGGGGCGGCCCCAAGGGCATCGCACTCGACAAAACTAAAGGTCATTGAAAAGAAAGCCAGGGTGAACATGGTGGCCAAAGGAGACCCTGAAAATGTCTTTTGAATGTCCAGTCGCTAAAGCCAAAGGAAGGACTGGTTGATGCAGAAGACAAAGCAGATGCTACAAGGAGGTCCACAGACGTGGAATTAGGGAAACCCAAGGGAAGAAAAAGCTTGGCAGTTTAAGCTGAAAGGAAAGAAGAAAAATATCCAAGCCTCAAGTTGAATGGTTTCATGGCTCGAGCCCCAACCTTTAGTTGGCAGCCAGGTGTGATCCAAACCTCTCTAAGCTGGAAGAAGAGAGTGATTTTGGTTGTGGGCCCACCTGCTCTCCAAGCGGGCCAGAGGGGACCTGGGCCAACCCGGTCCTGTTGCCCTGACACCTGCATCTGATGAAGACCCCAGGGTCTCCATGCTCACAGCGCCGTTTGAGAGCACTGATTCCTGTCCTCTGTTAGGGACTCACTTCGTCCTTGCTGGTCTCTGATGACAGAGTGAATAAGGGCTGATCTGCTCCTTATATTTTTCCAGGCCCCCCAAATGAGGGTGCGTGGCAGGGAGCTGTCCGCGTGGCTCAGACTAGGACCAGGCTCCCCACGGAGATGGGGAGCACACGGCTTCCCCCAGACCCCACGCTTGTCTGGATGTCCACTTGGTCTCCAGCCAATGGAAGCTCCACACAGTGACCCTGGCAGAGGGCAGCCCCATCCCTGCAGAGGCGGGTGATCAATGGAGAATTTCCAGCAGGGAGCTGTTTTGTTTTGTGTGGAGTTGCAATCGAGAGGTGCCGAAGGTGCGCGTTAGTGAAACTGGAGCTCAAATGCTTCCTGTTCCCTCTGAACATGCTCCGAGAGTCGTAGGATGCTCTTTAAAGGTCAAACATCACCATTGTTCGCTTTCTCATCAGTTTCTAATCAAGTGGAGTGCGCCCCTGCTCGTGGTTTCCCATGTCAGTTGCTGATGGAGATAAAAACCCACTCCTGATTTTGCAGAGGGGAGGCATGCTTCGAGTATGCTCTTGGAGAATCAATTTGACATTCGGGGCAAGCATGATCTGCAACTATCTCAATTTGGGGAGGTGATGTCATCTTAGCGAGAGGGAGCCGGGCTCCAATTTATAGCCCCTGAAAAATGAGGGCTGGACGCATTGGTCCCAGGCGGTGCGGACAGCCATCCTAGCAGGGCCGGGCTTTGCAGCATGATGAAGAAAGACACTGAGTTCTGAAAATGAGCCGTCTCGGGCTTCCTCCTGTGCCATGGGGCTGGTGAGCCTCCCTGACAGCATGGGAGCTACTGAGCCAAGAGGCACATGCGGCCCAGAGTGAGTTCAGTATAATGGTCGTGAGGGTCAAAGCCACCCTCCAGGACCAGAAGAACTCCCCGTGGGGTTCCCAAGGCTTCAGTCTGTGTGGAGCAAGACACCTGGTGCTACCGGGGCTCAATGCCCACCTGCTAACCACAAAAGTCAGTGGTTTTAGCCTGTCTGCCTCACAGAGGAAAGAGATGGGGCAATCAGTGCCCATTAAAAAATGCACAGCCTGGGAAATCCTACAGGGCCAGTTCTGCTCTGTCCTCTGAGGTTCCTGTGAATCAGCATTAGCTAGTCCACAGGGGTTTGGGGTCTTCGGGTTAATCTCTACACATCCCCCTTTAGTTCACATGCAGAGTGAGCACAAAGCTCAACCTCAGAAAATGCTTGTTGAAGCATGAATTTCCTGGGTAACTCTGGAGAAGCACGCACTGCATGCCTTCAATGGCAGATAGGTGGGTCATGGTGGACTGAACTGCTGATGCTTTCTGTTAGCCAAGCCCTTAAACTTGCACCACCAGGGCCAGTCCAGAATGGGTTCTACAGAGAAGTAAAAGTACTAAAATGTAAACACACAGAGAGAGAAATCCATATCAAGAAAAAAGTTCTAGAATTTACCTAGAAGTAGGTAAATTCCATGCCCATGGGTCAGATGTCAGGCTGGAGGCTCCTCCTACTTACGTAGCTGCATGGGTTGCTAAACACAAGATGAGCAGAAAGCAGCAGGCTGCAGAGGCAGAAGAATCCAAGGTTAGCAGATAATATGGTTGCTTGTTGTCCACTCCTAGGATCAGTCAGCAATTTGCAGGGTACTAGTTCAAGTTTAAAAACCAGAGGATTAATGAGCCAGATGCAGGATTCAGACTCAGCAGAAAGTAGGCGAGCTTTCCCACAGCATCTACTTATGTTGGAAGCAGGCCACACCCTCATGGAGATCTCATCATGGGGAAGTGCTAAAACTTAACTGTCAACCCACTGAGACTCCTGATCCAGCCCTGTTGGCATAAAACCTACCTATCTCATGGTCTCTTGCTCAGTAGAAGAGTAGATGATGAGTAAGAGGCTGCCGCAGCTACCATGGATCCAGGGTCTTCTGGTGTTAAAGACATCCCCAAACTTCCCTCCAGAGATGCTCAACGTCTTCAGTAGGGCCGTGGTGTCTACTCTCTTAAAATAACCCTAGTGGCTGGCACAGTGGGGAAGCACTTGTCTGCTAACCAAGGGTTTGCAGTTGGAAACCACCCTAAGGCTCTGTGGTAGCTACATAATCTGGTGTCAGCGTGAGACTATTAAGAGTTTAGCCTGTTGATCAGGCCACAGCGTGATGACCTCATTTGGAGGCGCTTTGGAGATAGTTTGCTGGAGGTGGGACACAGATTCTGCCTGCGAGACATTCCTGTTCACAAGCCACATAGAGCTGTGCTGATGGCAGCCAGAGGCATGGAGCTGGAGGAGCCACGTGGAGACCCACACCAGCCTTGAGATGCTTCCTACATCACTTGATCCGCAAGACTTTCCTCCCACCGGCCTGTGATCTTCCTGCATTTAGTGTCATTGCATGTGTTGCGTGAGTCTGGAATTCATAAGCTGGTATCAGACATATGGACTAATATCAGACTTATGGACTTGATCTGGACAGAGTTGGGATGTTTTCTCAATATATAATTGCTCTTGTATATAAAGCTCTTTCTTATACACATCTGAGTCTCCCTGGATTTGTTTCTCTAGCCTCCCCTGACTGGCACAGGCTCCAACAAAGACCTGGATACCTGCACGGGGAAATGTTGCCATTCTTATGAGATGCCCCGATGTTGCCATTCTTATGAGATGCCCCGATGTTGCCATTCTTATGAGATACCCTGAGTCACTGCATGCAACACAGGGGAAGGACAACGACCGTGCCCGTCCTCACAGCCCCGCTCTGTCTGAGTCTACTGTTGGTGTTGATGCCACCTCCCATGGAGGACTGGCCCCTCCTGGTGGCACAGGTGAAGTTTGCCACCCTCCCTTCTTTCTGAGGAGCATTCTGGTTTCATTGTTTCAGAGACAGATGTTCTCATCCTTCTGCCAGCCATGGTTTATCCAATGCACTTCGTCAACATCACAATGCAAAGGCACCGACTCTAGTTTGGCCTCCCTCATTCTGTGTTCCGCCTTCTCCCTCAATCTGTGTTCCGCTTTCCCACGTGCATGAGAAGGATTGAAGTGCCATATCTTGGGTCAGGGCACCTCAGACTGCTGGGTGACATCTTTGCTTTTTTAACACTGTGAAGAAGTCTTTTGTAGACAATTTGCTCAATGCAATCCATCATTTGACTTCCTGACTGCTGGGTGTAGATTGTGAACCCAAGTTAAACCTTTGACATGTTCAGTCTATCATGATGTTGTCTATTGGGCCAGTGGAGAGAGTGTTTGTTTTCGTTAGCTTAATATGCAATCCATACTGAAGGGTGTAGTCTTTGAAGAGCATGAATAGTGTTTCACGTCCTCTTTGCTTTCAGCATACAAGACTGTGTCATCTGCATCTTGCAAGCTGTAAATGAGTCGTGCCCTCATCCTGAGGCCACGTTCTTCTGCATGTGGTCAAGCTTCTCAGATTATTGGTTCAACGCACAGACCAAATAAGTAGGATGGAAAGATATAAGGCTGATGCACACCTCACCTGACTTTAAAACACACACGATCCACTTGTTTGGTTTGAATGACAGCCTTTTGTTTGTGCGCAGATTCGGCAGAAGCACAAATAAATGTTCCAGAATTCCCATATTTTTACAGTGTTATCCATAATTTGTCACTATCCACATCATCGGATGCCTTTTCACAGTCAATGAAACACAGGGAAGCATCGTTCTGGTATTCTGTTTTTAGCCAGGATTCAGTTGAAATCTGTCACCATATCCCTCCTCCTATGTCCTTGTCTAAATTCAGCTTGATCCACCACCTGTCTGTCAGTCCGTCACACTGGCTGGCATGTGTCTGTGATGCTGGAAGCGATGCCACCACTATTTCAAAACCAGCCAGGGTCACCTGTGGTGACCAGATTTCAGTGGAGCTTCTAGACCACAGCTTCCCAAACTTATTTGGTGTATACACCCCTGTGTTACTCTGGGTTGACTAGAGAAATAAATCCAGAGACACTCATATGTGTGTAAGAAATAGCTTTGTATAAAAGAGCAAGTGCATATTCAGAAAACATCCCAGCCCAGTCCAGATCGAGTCCATAAGTCCTATATTAGCCCATATGTCTGATACCAGTCTGTAAATTCCTCTTCAGACTCACATGACACATGCATGATGCCAAGCGCAGGAAGATCGCAGGCTAGTGGGTGGAAAGTCTGTAGATCCAGTAGCGGTGGAAACATCTCAGTGCTGGCATGGGTCTCCACATGGCTTCTCCAACTCCAGGGTTCTGGCTCCATCAGTGTAGCTCCGTGTGTCTTGTCAATGGGAAAAAGAAGCAGAGAGAGAATCGATCTGGCCTCCAGGTAGCTATTTATCTCTCTCACACCTCCAAATGAGGTCATCTAACTGTGACCTGATTGACAGGCTCAACTCCACCTCCTCAAATTGACACCGGATGATGTAACTATCACAGACCACCCCTTGTCAACTTGACACGTTCACACAGCTCTTTAGCCAGACACGACTTAAACAAAACAATAGCAAAATCATATTTGCGCCTAACAGGATGAAACTAAAATGCATATAACTCAAAATGTGCCAGCCTCATTTAAACATAATACTTTATAAGCAAACAAAGCAAAAATTCTATACTTAACAATTGCAGTTATGTAAACACCTACACCATAATCCTATAATCCTATCAACATATTCCCCCACCTTTGAAAGTTTGTAAGCCAGCCACTTGGTGCCTTTATCCACCCCATTTGGGCTCTCCAATTTCTGTACTGCCCACTTACATCCACCCAGTGCTCTGAGGAGACCAACATGTTATTTGATATGGAGACTCTTCATTCCAGGTGGATCTTGGAGAGTCCACATCCGTAAGCAAAGTCAGACCAGGACAGGCCGTCTGCAAAGTCAGCAGCAATATGCACCAATTCACAGGCTCAAATATCTTATCTTCATCTGGGTTTTGCTCAACTCAATGTGGGCTCTGCCTCAGCCTCACCAGGGCGCCCATTGGTCGCCAGACCCCTTTTCAGAAAACAAAACAAAACCCTCAGCACCTTGAATACACACCTGTGCTCTGGTCCATGTTACTGTTGCCAGGTGCCCTCACGCCCATTCCGGCACACAGCCACCTCATGCACGCACAACAGAAGGAATCCTCCCCAGCGATGCGGCCACTGTGTCCACCCATCCTGTCTAGGGCCTTCCTCCTTGTTGCTGCTCCTCTACTTGACCGACCATGATGTCCTTCCCCAGGGACTGGTCTCCCCTGACAACATGCCCAAAGTATGGGAGATCAAGTCTCCCCACCCTTGCCGTCTGTAGCCCCTAATCTAGATAAGGTGCCTGTGTACGCTTTGCACATCATCTCCCCACCCCCACCCTGGATTGTCCTGTGTCCTCTTCAGGGGTGGTATTGCCCACATTGGGAAACACTGCTGTGGACTAAGGTGCTCTGGGAAAAAAATGTCTGTTTCTCCATTTCTAAAAATGAGGCCGTGATGTCAGCGCAGGGAATCCCATGGAGTCTTCCTACTCTGTTGTGTGGCTTTACAAGTCAGCAGCGGACTGGACAGAGCCCAGCCTATTTAACAGGAGAAATTATGGAGACCAGAGAGACCGAGTGCCAGGCTTGTGATCATGAGGCTTAGAAGAGCTGTCTTGTTGGCCAGGCAGGCTCTGAGGTGGGAGCATCTCCGGGCCCAAGGGCTCTGAGTGATTCCCCTTCTTTGGCCTGGTGGCTATAGGATCAGGACAAGGAGTCGCTGGGGAGTGACTAAGTATTGGGTTCGTGTATTAAGGACTACTGACACCCATCGGTCATCAAAACAAAGTCATGGTGCCCCATAGGAGGGGCAGGGTTACAGTCCTGCAGAGTTCTCCTGTCCCAGCCCAGGGACCACCCACCGGACCACTCACCACAGTCCCCTCCCCAGACCAGAGTGCCCATCTGTCAGTAACTATGCCCTGCTCAGCATTGCCCTGATGTCCATGCCAGCTCAGGATGTGCCCACACCGAGCAGGGCAGAAGCTGCCCCATGAGGCTTTCTGGGCTGCCACACCCAGCTGTCTGCCCCGGGCCTTCTTCAATGGGACATAAGCTGCCGGGGAGTGCGTTGCTGCTGGCCGGTTTACCCAACTGACCTCTTGGGTACTAGCCCTACACCAGCCATCGGTGCCATCCAGGGACCGTATCAGGTGCTGACACTCCACCGAGCCTCTGCCCCCTGTGCAGGCTGGCCTTCCTGTTGACGCTCCGTGTCACCGTCCTTCAAGGACATACAGCCCCGGGTCTATCCCTGCGGTTTTCCAGGCCCTTGTATTTATCGCTTTGTTGGCTTTGGCCTTGGCTGAGACAATGAGATCCTTCTATGAAGACAGACTTGGAGTGGATGAGTGTGTGGTTTCAATGACTCTGCACCGCAAAACGAGGAGGAGTCCACCAGGCATTCGGGAACATACCACCCTCCGTGAGAGCTTCCGCCCCAGCGTGTGCACGCAACATGCAGACGCACCCCGTGGATGGGGACAGACCGCCTCGCCTACACACAGGAAGCTCAGCCTTCAAACGAGCGCCCCAAACACTCCTTTAGAAGGCAGAGGTGTGCCAGGGATGTACACACGGCACACTGAAATAAACTAAGACCCATCTCTGCCCATAAGCTAACTCCCTCTCTGCTTCTGGGGCCTGGGCCCAAGCCATCCTTCCTCTGGGCACCTGGGCAGGTGGACAACAGCGCCACTCTGCGACCCATTCATTACAACTACTGTGCTGGGTTTTAGATGCTTTCCCCGCAGTGTGTGGCCACTGCCCCCCCCCTTCCAGGCTCTGAAGCGGCCATCCCTCCGTAGTCAGAGACTGCCCCCCTCAGACCCCTTGGTCAGCGGAGTGAAAGGTCAGGCTGCAGCCAGCATGTAATGCCTGCCGCTTGGGCTAATTAGCTCCAATACTTCCCTTCAACGGAGGCGAGAACATTTGTCTCTGAAAACCCAGCAGCCTCTCAGCGATAATGACCCCCAGAGGTGGGCAGTGAGGCTCTGAGGATAGTGTGCAGCCTTCACTGAGCACCCAGAGGCGTCACTGCTCTGGCCCTCCCTAAAACGGTGCAGGGCCCTGGGCCTGGGTGCCCTCAGCCCAGCCTGTGCTGGAGGCGAGGGGCCTGGGGGCTCATATTCGGGCAGCAGCTGACCCCGCCTTTGGAACATGGCCACAAACAGCTCGTTCTTCAAGCAGCTGTTTCTGTTTGCCTCTGACTGTTGTCCCGAGGGAATTCCTCTGCCTGTTTGTGGAATGAATGGGGGGGGGGGGGACAATCCTCATGGTCAGCCAAGGTGCTTGGGTCTCTTTAAGGCCCTGATCTTGGGGGAGGGCTCTAGGGGGTAGGTGAAACTGGGGGAGCATGTATCCTCCTCCAGGGCCTGGGTCTGTCCTTCTTGGTCTTTTGTCTGGAGTAGCCAGGATCCAGGCAGCTTCCCATTGGAAGGTTCTTTCCCAGAGGAAACCGGGCATGCAAAGGCTCAGCTGGAAGGGCCTGAGGCTGCCAGACCCCTTACTACCTTGTGGCTGTTGGCTGCTTTTCTCTCTCCTCCACCCCACCCCAACATCCGGGCTCACTTTCTCTCTGATGATATAAATAATTCATGCTCATTATTTACAGAACCAAATGAACTTGAGAGAAAACAAGAAAGAAAGCAGCAATTGCCTCTGCCCAGTCCACATCCGTGCCACCCCGCCCATGCTGGCCCCCTGCCCATGCCGTGCACTGCTTGAAACTCACGCCCAGGGCCCTGGACCGGTCACTTGGAGGGATGGACTGAATGTGGTCTTCCTGGAGTAACCCCTCCAGGACGAGGTGGGCGGCACAAAGGACAAACGGACCTGTCTTGGATGAAGTATGGCCAGAGGGGTCCTTGAGAGGCAAGGATGGCAAGGGTTCATCTTGCATACTCCGGGCATGTTGGCAGGAGAGACCAGTCCCTGGAGAAGACATCCTGTTTGGTGAAGTGGAGGGGCAGAGGAAAATGAGGAAGGCTCAGAACGAGATGGATGGACACAGTGGCCGCACCAATGGACTCAGACATGGGAACGATTGTGAGGAAGGTGCAGGACCGTGCAGTACTCCATTCTGTCTGGCACGGGGCCACTCTGGGTCGGAGCTGACTCGATGGCACCAGCAACCACCAGGACCATGAGGATCATGAAATCCTGTGCACGATGGTTTCTCCCATGGAGACCTCGCCCCCCAACATGCAGACCCTGTGCCCCACTGACAGGCACCATGTTGTCCATCCCCAGGTTTCTTTTCATTTTTTAT
Organism: Tenrec ecaudatus; assembly: GCF_050624435.1. Taxonomy (NCBI): domain Eukaryota; kingdom Metazoa; phylum Chordata; class Mammalia; order Afrosoricida; family Tenrecidae; genus Tenrec; species Tenrec ecaudatus. Next base: position 2,169,999 of record NC_134541.1, on the reverse strand, counting down.
TATTAGTTGAAATTTAATACATAGATCATATCATTCCCATATTTTAATCACCTTGAGTAGAATTTTATAGGGCTACCACAATAGGTTTCCAAACATTTTTTATCTACATAGACACTTTGACATCATCTCCCTTTTACCCACCACCACCACTGTCCCCTCTCCCCCAGAAACCTTTATTCTCCTCCCTGTCCCTATGGGTTTGTATATCGAACAATGGAAACACATCTAACACACTTCAAGTGGGTGACCTCCATTGACACAACATCTCTGCGATCCACTCTACTATGGACGAACAAAAACCAAACCAAACAAGACAAACCAAAAATATAGAAGACTTCAGAAACCAGATCAGGTCCAGCCTGCATCACAGGGGGATCCACTGACAAGGTTTTAACTGTTCAGGTCAGATGTATGCCTTTGGCCTTCTGTCCTCCTCTCTCCCAAGCTCTCTGTTCAGTCACTGCTTCCTCCCACCCCTCAGTTTTAGGGAAGCGAGCTCTCCGGACCAGGGTGCTGTGTGCCGGAGGAGGAGGTCCAGGTCACTGGCTGCTAGGTCTGCTATCCCAGATGGGACAGGGAGGGTTCCCAGATGACACGGGAAGTTAATCACTGGACTCTGACCAAAGGGTGGCTGTTGGTTCCTGCCAAGAGGCATGTCAGAGCATGGTCGGGATGTGTGGCGGGAACATCACCGCCATGAGAACCATGCCAGGTGTGGTTGTACACAGCCACGCAGCACTGCACTGGGCAGCTCTGGAATCGAATGGACAGCAAGTGGGGTTAGGGTGGGTCTCCGATGACTGGACTAAGATGTGGATGGGGATGAAAACAATTCAGAGTTAGTTAGAACAGACATGGACCTGTTCCCTAGCTTTAGAAGAGTCTTGTGTAGAAAATCCTAATCTGTGAGCAAGAGCAAACCACACCCCACCCTGAGCAGACCCATGGCCACTCAGCCAGTTCTGACCAGCAACCCCACAGGACAGAGTGGAAGTGCCCTTTTGCGTTTCTAAGTGCCCCACCGATCCTTGAGCAGACTGTCTCACCTCTCTCCCTGGGATCAAGCTGCCAATCTTGTGGTCTGCCGCCCAAGCCCCACACATTTCCCATAAGAGCTACCTTCTTTGGGGATCTAGTGGAAAGTAGATTACAGATGCAATCTCAAACCAGCCCGAAGAGGTCTCCAGTTCAGGCCAAAGGGATCCTCTGATGTGATCATCGGAAGCAGGAGTCTCAAGAAATTATGAGCTAGATCTTGAAGAGGGATGTGGGAAGGATCCAGTCTGGTCGACAGAGATCAGGATCTAAGGCAGCACCGTGGGAAATGTAAAGAGCATATCGGATCCTGCGACCGACCGATGCTTACCTTTGGGTGGACGAACTCTTCTCTTGGCATCTTTGTACCTTCCAACATGGGCCCTTCCTTGTATATGCCCCCCCACCCCCACCCCCACCACCACTTGGCAGCAGGGAGCAAAGCTTTGAAGGGGTGAGGGAGAGCGACGGTGGGACACCGCCCAGGGCGTCCATTCAGGGAAAGCCAGTGAGCAATGTCAAGTTTGGGCGGGACAGGCTGACAACAACCAAAGTTTTGGCAGAAATGTCGTTTTCCACTTTAAGATGCCTGAAAGGCATTTTTAACACCAAAATGCCGTGCAGCTTTCCCGTGGATGATGTATAACCCCATTTACTGCTGTAATCTGGGTAACAAAACGAATACTCCATCACTGTGCTATGAATAGTAAATTAACCCAGATAAAAGTGTTCTACACCCAATCAAAACCATTAAGTAAGTAGGAGACTAAGATTGGTGAGGACATTCTGGAGCCAATTATAACTAATGAATACATTAACTCCAAGCAGGGACGCACTCGCGGTGGCTCTCCTTGGCTCTCCAAATGCAATTAGGAGCGATGGGAAGAAGGCTGCACTCGTGCCGGAAAAGGACAGATTTATCGATCGGCACGGGGCCGTTTAGAAGGGGAAATGGGCTCTCAGGAGGGAGACTTGGGCGGAACGGGAATCATCCTGAACATCAGGGAGAGCGTGTCTGTCTGTCTGTCCTCCAGCACCCTTTACCAGCATATGGAGGAGCCCTACCTCGGCCTTTGTCCGCTGGGAAGGGACCTCGGAATGGAAAGGGTGACTTTTTGGGGAAGGAGGACCATTTATTGTGTTTGTTTTTTTGTTGGAAACAAACAGCGACCGACTGCCGTTAGTAAGAAGTGCATCCACACGGCGCTGTCAATGAAAGTAGGCAGAGCCCTCCATCTGGTCAAAGAGCCCTGGTGGCACCGTGGTTAAGCGCTCAGCTGCTCGCTGGAGTCCACAGCCGCTCTGTCAGAGAGAGGGGTGGTGGTCCACCTCCGTCCAGCCGGGTATCTCTGGAAGCTTCCCCATGAAGCCGCCCTACGCCCACCCTCTCAAGTGGCTTGGAGTCAGAATGGACTCCAGGGAAATGATTTCTGTTTTGTCTTTTGTCCCAACACCTGGAGACAATCATTATTACTACCATTTTGGGGCAGTTCTTGAGCTCGCTCCCCTGCACATGGACCGAGAGGCGGTGTGCGGCACCAGCTCAGGAGAGGTCTGCATCGGGGTCTTCCCGCCACCCTTACTGTGCACGTGCTGAACGGACATTAGAAGAAGCTGCACCATATGAAGAAGGATGCAGCTTCAGGATCGGAGGAAGACTCGTTCGCTCCCTGTGATATGCAGATGGCACAATTGTGCTTGCTGAGAGAGAAGATGAAGGTCAAGTTTCAGCCTTCCATCTGGATCACACTTCAAGCAAAGGAAGCCCGCAGCCTCACAACCGGACCGGTAAGCAACATCGTGCTACGTGCAGAAAAGCTAGAAGCTGTCCAGGATTTTCTTTTGCTTGGCTTGATAATCAATGCCCAGCAGAAAAGCAGTCTGGAAATAAGATGTGATATTGCCTTGGGGAAATTTGTTGCAAAATAGTGTTAAGAAGCAAAGATATATATTGAAGGAATGAGATGTGTTTGAGTCGAGCCATGGTGTTTGCAGTCACCTCACAAGCATGTAAAACCTGGGCACTGAATGTAAACCCTGGACAACAATGGATGCTTTTGAATTACGGGTTGGGGAAGAAGGACGGATGTACTATGGACAGCTGGAAGAACAGGCTGATACACACCAGAGTTTGAAAATCGACAACAGTCCATCAAACTGAGGCTCATGGCACCTGCGGAAGGCTATCATCCTCGCTCAAGTCGAAGGCCAGTGGAAAGCGGAAGGTCTCCCTGGGGCGGACTGACACGGCGGCTCCAACAGTGGTGCCCACGTCGTCATGGGGGCGAGGATGGCAGTGGGCCAGGCTGCAAGTTGCTCTGCTGTACATCTGGTCACTGTCGCGGGGAGTCAGAACCAACTCGGGGTTACCGAATGGCGACAACAGTCTCACCGTTTGTTTGTTTGTTTTTCCTGAGGCATCTGCATTAGAAATCCTTCTGTTTACTTAAGAGTAATGGCTTCAATTTTTCTGTAAAAAATGATACAGCGTATTATATAAAATTCAAGCCACATATGGAAAAATTCACGGGAAGGGATTAAAAATCACCACCTAAAATCTCGCCCACCAGTACTTAATCATCCCCATTGCAGCGTCTCTCCAGCATATGGGCAGATAAGAGAGAAATAGATCAATTGCCGTCTGCAGGAAAGGGATGGTTCTGTGCATGCGATTTTCGTTTTTTAAAAGGAAGTATTTCATTTTTGAATTTAATGTAAGAAAATGAGCAGAAATGAAGTGGAAGGAGCTGGAATTGCCAAGTGCTGTGTCTCTAGGGGTCTTGTTGGTTCTAGGGCATCTTGGCACTTTCTCTCTTTTGCATCCTCTCGCTTTGCCTCAGAGGTAGTGGGTGACATCTCTGAGCTTTGGGTGACCGTGATGCCTGCCCACCTCTTCAGAATCCTCGGACATCGTAGCTGGTTGCCCTGAGCAGCACCTCTCTGTACCTGATGTAGAAAGCAGTATCTATACATGATATAGCCCCTTCATTTATTGAGAGCTTCAAGCCTGGACACAAAGTGACCCCTCCCCTGGTAGGGTTCCCGCAGTCCACACATGGCTGCCTGAGATCCTGTGATCAAGCCCTAGAGCACCCCTCTCCCTCTGCCTGCTTGTGCTTAGACATCTGAAGGAAGAGAAAAACAAGCACAACCAATCAGCCAACCGTGCAGACCAAAGGCAGCACAACAAAACCTCTGAGAGCCAAGCTGTATGCAAATGAAGCAAACCAGCCATGCATACATAAAGCAAGCAAGCCAACCAGTTAGAGCAGGAAGGCCCAGTCAAAGAAGGGAACAAGGCATCCCAGGATGCCCTGGCCACATGGGGAAGTCAGCCCAGTGCAGGCACATCCTTACACTGTAAGGGAAATCTCCAAGGTAGGGGTGCCGACAGTTAACCAGCTAATGGGTTGTGGGAGCCAAACAAAGGAGGTCTGTAGGCCAGCACTTCACTCTTTCCACCCAACTTCCAGGGTGCCAGTCAAATCTGAGTTTCAGCTTCAAATAAATGTTAGTGTAAGCATGCCCCATACCACTTGGGGGGCAGAGAGAGGGGCATACTTCATTTCATTACATGTCAGTTTATGGAGCTCCACCAGACTGGACTGTTCACACAAACACACACACACACACACACACACACACACACACACACACACGGTCTGTATACATCATCTTTCCAATGTGTCCATGGGCATCATTTCCTGACAACATCACGTGCTCCTTCGCGCCCCTGTCACACTTTCCTCTTTCCCACAGTATGTCTATCTTGCTCCTCACGGTATCGCCCCTTTGCAGGATGAAATGTGGATTTTAGATGCTCGGAGAAGCTGAAACATTCGTATAACTTGCTTTGCTGTGATACCGGCTTTATTGCTTGGGTCTGCGGCTCAACTCACAATATCTCAGAGTGATGCCTGTGTTTGCGGCAACTGCTCTTTAATGGGGTGATTTGTCTATTTTCGGGTGAGCCTTTCATCTGAATGGGACCATCGCCTCCCGCTGGGAACCCAAGAACTGAGATGGATGAGGAGCTGTCCTCTCAGGTCTGTCCAGAGTCCAGGGACCCCGCCCCTCAGGGTCAGCGTTGGTCAATTGGCCATTTCCATCATCACTGAAGATGTGGTTGCCTGTTATGGCTGTTTCTTGCTGTTGTTTTCAGTGGGTTTTCAAGAAGTGCAATAAAATAGCAAACTTTCCTTATCATCCTTAAAGGTCATTTTCTATCACTGGCTTCAGGTTCTAACTTATGCCAGCTTCCCTCTTCCTGGCCGCCGCGGCTAGGTGCTCTCCGGTCAGTTCCCACTCAGTGGCCCTGCGGACAAAGGAAGACAAGTAGTGCCCTTCTCACCATCGTGCATGGACATTCTTTTGGCATTCCTGGACATGTTCCTTAGATGTCTTTAAGACATGTGCTTTCTTCGCCACCTGTAGACTAACCTATGAATGTTTCAAAGCGTTCCTAACTGACACTCAACTATATGCCATGGTCAGAGTTCCTGGTTACAAAACAACTCGTTTGAAGCCATGGCCTTCTTTCCTGTTTGGTCCATCACAGTGCCCATCTGGGAGGAGAGAAGAGGACACCACCATGAGTGGTTTGGGTCACTTTGTCTCCGCTTAAACCAAGCCTCATGGAGTTGACTCCGATGCATGGTACCCAGGAGGGCCCGAGGAGACCGGTGCGCCACAGGGTTTTCAATGGCTGGGTTTTCCTGAGTAGACCTCTGTACCCTTCTTGTAAAGCATGGCTGGGTGGACTCACTCCTCCAGCATTCAGATTTAGAGCCCCCACTGGCGACCCTAAGTATGACTCACCATTGGCAGCTTACCCCACAACAATCCTGGCCCTTGCCTTCTCAGAGTCCCCATAATCGTTGCTTTAACTTGCCCGTGAAAGACTTATTTTTCTTCCCACAGTCATCTGGGAATCCCTTCCTATTAGTTGGTTGGCTGTCAGCTTCTAATGAGCTCGGTAATTACTCATTTTATCTCAAGGCAAACTCTACTAGCCAGGTTTGGTGTGATTAAGGAAAGTACTTCTTCAAGCCATTATTTATTATTATTATTTTCTGGTAGGAAAAATTCTCAAGCAATTAGGCTGCAATATGAAGAATCAGCTTGATACGTTGACTTATTTCGGTTTGACAATGTGATTAAAATGACTAGGCTTTCCCTAGCAATTTGCTGCAAAGCATCTTGACATTCTACTTAATGTCTTTTGGAATCTAAAGTTATTTAAGAGAGTGGGGTGGGGTGTGTGTGTACATTTACCACAAGTCAAGGAAAGCACTTCACTGTCTGAGCCATTCAGTCGGGGGAAGCTCTTAACAGGACCGAGATCCGCAGCAAGCACCATATCCCACTGCCCAGGAGGACCACGGCTCAAAGAACACGGGCAATATCTGTCCACTTAAATGGAATGCAACACCGTGGCTTCATGCTTATATCTGCTAGGTGATTTGTGAGATTTAGACAAACACGTCTAAACATTGTAGTCACATTTGTCATTGGAACTGCTGATTTTAGTTCTGTGAGGGCCCTGGTGTTTTCATGAATACTTGTTGCTCTTGCTGGGCGCCCTCCAGTCAGTCCTGGATCACAGCGACCCCCTGTGATACAGCAGAGCTGCCTCGCAGGGTTTGCTCGGCCACAGTTGCCATGGAGCACAGGATGCAATTGAATCATGATGACGGCAAACAGCACTGACTCTCCCAAGGTCTCCCGAACAACAAACCTGACTCTCCCAAGGTCTCCCGAACAACAAACCTGACTCTCCCAAGGTCTCCCGAACTACAAACCGGACTCTCCCAAGGTCTCGCGAACTACAAAACGGACTCTCCCAAGGTCTCCCGAACTACAAACCGAACTCTCCCAAGGTCTCCCGAGCAACAAACCAGACTCTCCCAAGGTCTCCCGAGCAACAAACGACTCTCTTTTGGAAGAGTTATGAAGACAGTGCCCCTTGGAAGTAAGCATGGGAAGACTTTGTTTCCCGGGATTTTGACGGATTATCAGGGCAGGGCATGGGGAGGGATTGGTCCACGGAGAAGGCCATCATGCTTGGTGAAGCAGCAGACCAGAAAGTGAGAAAAAATCTCAGGGAGATGGATTAACACAATGCCGCAACAACGTACCCAAACAGCAGCCGTGTGAGGATGGCCCTTGACTGTGCTTGTGTACAGTTGGCTTTCTGTTGTACACCGGAGTCACCATGAGTTAGAGCCAAATTAATGACACCCAAACCCAAAACACAAACGTACTGCCCTTGAGTCAAGGCTAACTCATGCACCTAGCACCAACAACACCCTCCCAAAACAACAACAACAACACCCTTCATGGGAACAGATCCTCAGCTCTTTCTTGCAAGGAGACGCGGGGTGGGTTTGAACTGCCAACCTTTAGGTTAGCAAATGAGCTCTTCACTTTGGTACTTGTAGGGCTCTTTCATCTGTGATATAGAATCCAGTGCTATTGAAGCCAAGGGACCATTTGCTTGACATCGGGTTTGCATGCAAGGCAGCATTTCTCATCTTAGAAGACACCACTCGTTGACCTGTGATGGCCTTTAACTGGACAGGAAGGAAACTCTGGGCACTCCCCTACTGCGTCACTCAGTTCCTGCTGGCTGCATTATGGGTGTGATTTTCCTTTGGGCTTATTCTGTACCTCAGGGAGTTCTCACTTTGGTTCATTTAAAAGAAGAAAAAAGGAGAAAGAAAAATCACGGAGGTTACCTGTACAGGTGCACCACCTGGGCTGGAAGGAGGGGGCTATTGTGGGCATGGCAGGGACTCAGAACAGGTTCCCTTTGCAGTTTACTTCCAAAGAGCAGGCAGGGATGCAGAAGGTGCAGGGGCATGCCTAAATGCTAATCTCGCCTGTTGCAATTTACACCTCGGGTTCTTTGTGAATCTGGAGGCATCCGGACAGAGAGACAGCTGCGAACCTGTCTCTGGGGAAAGCTCCCTGAGCAAAGCAAGTGCGGACGATTCGCCCCTTCTCAGCTCCCTCCCAAACGCCAACAAGGTTCTGGCCCCAGCAGCTTTGTGGCCAGCATGGCTTGATTTTCTGACAGGATTGAGTTGGCCTGGCTGGTGTCCAGAGCTTGTTTCGACTGGTAAACAGGGGGGATTGGACGGAGCTCTGTGGGGAAGGCAAGGGTGCCAGCTCAGTTACCACCCTTGCCATCACGCTTCACCATCTGTAGCGCTCCCCTTGGGGTTTGCTTCTGGGGTTTGCGTCCACTCCCAGCCGTGGCCGGCGGTGTTCTTATTATCTCTTTCCTCAACCTCTTGTTTCCGAGCCACGTGCTCAGGGAGTTGGCTCTTTTCCAGTAATTGCAGGATTCATTGCTGGAAAATGGCGGTCCTTTTGTTAGCTCCCACGGTCTCCGTCTCAGGGAACATGGGCCTCGCTTCTTTCCTTTCCCGTCTCCTCTCCCTCGTCTGCCTCTAAAGGGTGCGGCTGCCTCAGCGGGAGCAGACAACAGAGTGCTGGCTGAAAATACACAACTTACATAAAATGCACAGTGGTTTTAAAGTTCATAATGGAAAACATTTACTTCAGATGGCATTTATGTATCTGTCTAAAACGCTAGCTTAAAATAGCTAAAAGAAGGACAGATAAATGAGACCCAGGTATCATTCCACTTGAAGGCCAGCCCTCCTTAGACTCAAACTTTTCTCGCTTTAGCTCAGTGGTTCTCAACCTTCCTCAGGCCTCAACCCCTTCATACCGCTCCTCATGTGGGGTGACCCCCAACCATAGCATTGTTTTCATTGCTACCTCATCACTGTCATTTTGCTCCTGTGACGAATCGGGGGACCCCATTTAGAACCTACCTCTTTAGCTAAATACTTCCTTCCCGCTCGGCTACTTAGCTATTTAGGTTGAACGCGGAATTGATTCCATCCTTTGAAGCTCTCAACCCACGGAACCAAACCCACTGCCATCAATTTCATTGTCACCTGGTAGGGCAGACTAAGACCACCCAAAGGATTTCCAAAGTTCGTATCTTATAGGAGCAAGTTGCCTCCTGTCTCTCCCGCAGAGGGGCTCATGGGTTGTAACCCCTGACCTTTGGGTGAACAATGGAGCCCTTTCACTGCTGTACCAAGATGCCAGGCAGTTAGAAGAAGTCAGTTGGTGATCAACTTCCAGGAAACTTAATCAATTGAAAAGAAGGGCCAGAGATATCTGATTTTTCCAAATAATAATTTGTCTATTTTTAATTAACAAAGATATGAGAATTGTGATCTGCACAGTTACCACAGATCCCTGGCAGAGCTGTTTATATGGGGATCTCTCACATTTTTCTTTAGCGTGTGCCCCATCCCCCTGTCCTTCATTAGAAACAAACATTATTGAATCCTGTTTGTAGAAAAAAGGAAATCAATTTTGTCTCCTGATTCTGACTCTACTTCGACCGATCCATGTAATAGGAACACGCCAACAAGGTCCATAAATGGTAGAATTTCACACCCCAGAACTTCAGAAAGCGCATGCTTGATGATTTTCGGGCTAACTGCGTTCCCAGGCCTGGCTTCTACCTCTCCCTCCTTGACTCCACTCTTCTCTGATCTCCTACCCCCGCATCAAATTACCTTCCTGGAGTCTCGGGAGCCTCAGAAAATCAAAAGTTGGGAAAGAATGAACACCCCCCCAAGGATATTGCTTAGTGGTTAGGCATAAGCTTCCTAATGCCCGTTTTATGAGAGCCTTAAACCATGTTCAAATAGAGGTCAGGAAATGACTGGGACTCTAATTCACTCCTCCCCTGTCAGAGCGATGCACTGGTACCCGCTTCTGCCAAGGGTACAGTGGAAATGCACCCAGCCCAGAGGCCCTCAAGGAACCACGGTGACCTGGGTAATGGGTTGAGCTGCTAACTGTAAGCAAAGCTGTCTCAATGCCCAGTCACTCCAAGAGAGAAAGATGGAGCTTTCCGCTCCCCTCAAGCGTTAGAGCGCTGGAACCCCCCAGGAGCATTTCCACTCTGTGCTGTAGGGCCACTCTGAGTAGGGATGTACCGGAAGGCACCCAGCGGGTAGAGCCTCTGTGGCTCTCCCCTGACTTGGTGACATGTAGAAAGCAGGCACTCTCAAGGGTGGCCATGATGTTTTTTCAGGGGGGTGGGGCATGGAATTGCCATTTTCAAAGGAGGTTGCCAGAGGAGACATTAAGCCAAAGTAAGACCAAGGTATTAATAAGAACCCGTAAGAGAAGACTGATATCTGGATGGACGGACTCGGCGGTTGCAATGATGGGCTGTAAGATGGTGCAGGACCAGGTAGTGCTTTGCTCTGTTTCACACAGAGCCGCTATGGGTCAGAAACGATGGCTGGATACCGTCTCACAGTAGAGTCTTTGTAAGGAATCCCTGGGTGAAGCAAAGGGTTAAGGACTTGATTACTAGTCGAGAGGTTGGCAGTTCAAACCAGCGTAGAGGTGGCTGTTTTTAGAAACATCACATCGTGGAAAACCCCAGGGAGCAGCCCCTACTCAGCCACGTGGGGGCCATTGGCTGGATGAACTGCATCCCAACTAGCTGCCAGGAGCAGGACATTGGCTTGGGGTTCCCATGTCTCTGTAGGAGCTTCTTCCTTTCACGGGCAGAATACTCGGTGAGAGACTCTATCGCTCATCCATGCATACTTCCAGCCAAAAGCTCACGACAGAGCCTCTGCTAAGTGCCAATCCTTGGAAAGAAGACACTCATGGGGACAGCTGGCCCCTGGCCACGTCACCCACATGGAGTTAATTCTCCATCTTCCTGCAGAGTCGGCCAATGGCAACCCACGCCACCATTGTCAGTTCCTGTATAGCTGTGCTGCAGACAACTTCTAAAACATTATGTGGTGCGTTGGGTCCAAGTTGACAAAGCCAATCAGTTTTCTTTTCCACAATTCACACACCTTTGGTGCATGTCACTGATAGCATCCCATAGTCTACCCCCTCCCTGTATTTCCTGGCTCCATCCACCCTTCTGCCTGCTGAACGTTGTCTGTGGGTAAAGGCTGCCCTTGTGTCAAAAAGAATGATGATTCCAGGACCGTGCACCTCCCCAGGACTGTGCACCTCCCCAGGGGTCTCCTTCACCCGAGACCTACTGCGGGACGGAAAGCTGAGCCGCTGAGGTGAGTCCAGCGCCTCCCTTCAAGGGAGACTAAGTTCTGAACCTGGTATTTTTATGATTTTGTCCCACAGTCTCTCCAACTCTGCCCGTTCCAGGAGGTGGGTGTGCTCACTGGGCTCTTGTGAGATGCAGATTGCCCTGGAGGGAGGGGAGAGACTATTGGTTACACCTGGCATGGCCATTAAGAAGGCTTGGGGACCATAGTCACTATGCTCTGCCAATGCACCCGCATCCCCCGAGAGCGCCCTCCTGAGCCACCAGGCCCAGGGACTCATCCCATCAAGGCATGGTTATGACTAAGACCTTTATCCCACTTCACCCTTTGTATATGCTACTGTGTTCACGGATAGATACGCAGCAGAGGTGAGTACCTCAGCACAAATATTCTGTGCCAGATCGACACACATTCTTCTTCCAGCTTACAAGTCGGTCCAGCTTATATGTTTATCTATGCATACACGCACACATCACTTTTATTACAGAACTGTGCATACATCAGAATTTACCTCCGTTGCTTTCAACCTTGTCCTTCTCTCAGAGTACTGCCTTGAGCGCCATGAGCTGTTACCGTTTCCCCTTCCTGCTCTATATTGACTTTCCTTTCGCAAAACTTAACGTGTGTCTCCTTCTACCAATGATTCACCCTCCCTCCTCTGGTAACCATGAAACACTGTTTATTTCAGTCTGAAAGCTCTTCATAGCTTTTTCACAACAGTGCTCGTGTGCAATATTTATTCTTTGTGATTGATTTTTGCTCAGAAGACCCTGATGAGTTCTGGGATGATATAAAAAATATCATACATGAAGAAAGAAAAAGTTCGTAGAAAAGACAAAAAGAAAAAAAAAAGTGACTCAGAGAAGAGACTCTTGCTCTTAATTGTTGAGTAGCTAAGGCAAATGGAAAAAGAAAAAAAAAAGATGGAATAAGAGACCTGGACATAAAATTCCAAAGGGAAGCTGGAGGAGACAAAGCAAAGTATGATAACAAAATATACAAAGGCCTGGGGTTAGAAAGACAAAACAGAAGACCATCATCAGCACATCTCGAAACGAAAGCACTGAAGGAAGAATTCAAGCCTGGAGTTGAGTTGGCATATTGGAGGATTCTACAGCCAAATATTTAATGATGCAGGAAATATCCACAAACGATGGAAGAAATTGGATAGTCACTCACTGTACCACAAAGTATTGGTCCACATTCAACCATTTCAAGAACTAGCTGTGATCAAGAGCAGATGCTACTGAAGGACCAAAGACATGAGCAAAAGACAGCATTCCAGGAACGGAAAGAAATGAAGTGTTTCAACGAGCTGTTGGCGCACTGGAAGCACCCACTCACCTAAGCCAGGAAATCCGGAAGAGATCCACGTGCTCGACGAACTGAAGACCATGTCTGTGCCCATCCCAAGGAAAGTTGACCCTACAGTGTGGAAATTAGCCAATGATAGCACGAAAGCCACATTTTGCTGAAGACGATTCAAACACATTGGAAGGGAGCCATCAGAAATGCAAGCCAGATTCAGCCATGGGAGCTTCAGCCGTAGGAGAAGGCATGTCACTGCGGACGTCAGGTACCTCTTGGTGGAAAGCAGTGGACAGAGAGATGCTGCCTTGTGTTTTATGGACAGCACAGAGACACTCAACCCTAGGATTCTAACCCACTTTGGAGACCCCTTCATTTTGCTCATGCAGAAACTGCCCATGGAGCGGGAGGGAGGCCGACGTCGGGACACAGTGAGGGGCGCTGTGTGGTCTGCAGTCAGGAAAGGCACCTCACACCACGACGTGTGCAGAGTGGCACCCACACGACACCAGCCACCAATGTCAACAGCGACAGTGGCACAGCACCCTTTTCCAGGGTCCTCCCGGCTCGGGCCTAATTGCATCTCATTAGTGTTGTTAGTTGCTAGCAGTTCATCAGAACCCCGGGATCCTGAGTGGAGCCTTACGCATTTTAAGCAATGCGCCGGCCTCATCCCTGAGCAGCCTCGCCTGTGTGTCCTCAGATCCAGCTCCATCCCTGCCAGATGGCTGGACTGTGGAAGGCATGTGCTCCGCTTGGAGGGGGACAGGCCGGTTCTGACAGCAGAGTTTCTGAAGAGGTTGTCCATCTGGTTTGTTCCCTTTGAGACAGGCCAAGGAGGGTCTCTGTCTCAGAGTCATGGCGCTCTCCTGTGACAGTGTGTTCCTAAAGTCAGACGGAACCCCCTTTCACTCCATCTCTGGAGTCAGGTGCCATTAAGTCAAGGTCAATACACAGGATTCCCAGGTCATGGTGTAGAATTAGCCCTAGTGCCTCTAGATTGCGATCTTTATGGAATCTGATAATCAGGTCTCCCCCCACCGCTTTGCCTATGGTGTTTCTGCTTGGGTTTGAACCATCAACCTTTGGTGAGTTGCTTAGCACTTAACTGCTTCCCCACTAGGGCTCTTTATATGCGCACATGTGTCACACAGTCAGTTCCAGCTCATAGCCACTCTGCGGGCAGGATAGAACTTCTGATAGGGTTCCCATGGCTGCGTTCTTTACTGAAGCACACAGACACATCTTTCTCCCACATAGTGGATTTGAACCAGCAACCTTTTGGTTATAGGACAAGTGCTTAACACAGCCATTCTCGATATTCATATGTTCCTAAAAAACAACCACAACATGTCTCCGTATCTGTGGATCTAGAACTCACTGGCATCGAGTCAGTTCAGACTCACATGCATCGTACAGGACAGGGCACCCCTTCCCCTGTGAGATGTGGGTTTCTGAGACGGTGACTCTTTACGGGAGTCGAAAGCCTCATCTGTCTCCCACAGAACAGCTGGGGGTTTCTAAATACCGAGTTTCGAGTTAGCAGCCCAATGCGTAACCACTATGCCACCCGGCTCCTAGATCTGTGGAAAAGTATCATTTTTTAATCCTCTAAAGCTTGTACTCCATTTTGAAAGCAGCCTTAGGAAGCGTCAGTATGGTCCCGTTGCCCGACGCCTGGGGCAGGTTCTAACTTAAGAAGCCTCCACTGGGCACTTCACCTGCCCCTTTTGTGGTGCTGCCTCATCTGGTAGCGCTGCCAGGTAAGTACTGAGGTCAGTGGTTCAAAGACCCTGCCAGTGCTCAGGAGAAAGGCACCTGCTCCCACCAGGTTCACAAAACACCAGGAAACACTGAAGGGTCCCTGTGAATCAGAGAGCACTCGGTGGCAGTGGGTCTGTGTGCTCTGGCTTTTCTGGCTACCTTGTTTCCAACTGCCCCACAGTATCCGGGCCCCCACATGCCCGTGCCCGAGTCCACACTGCAGGGGCGCTGAGCAGCATGTCCCTGCTGGCCCTGACCTCATCCCCACACCCCTTTCTCACGCAGCCCTCCAAGCATGGCGAGCCCTTGCTCTCGGCTCAGGCTGTGTTTTCACTCCACACGTTTGCACCCAGCTCAGCTCTTCTGTGAAAACAGATGAAAAACATTGCCATCTGCATGCGCTACCATGCTGGCTTCAAGCGTGTCAACCTAATCACAGAACTGGTTCTAGGCAAACTCTTCCTTGCCAACGCTGCTTCTCGCCACGCAGGAGATGGGATTCATGTTCTCCTGCACTGGGGAGTGGGGCCTGTTTTCAGAAGGGTTCTGGAGAAGGGGTGTGGGTGCCAGCATACACACTCGCACCTTCCCCGGGGAAAACAACTCCAGGGGCAGGTGGGAGTCCACCCGATGGCCACCTGGCAGCTCATCTATATGCGAGGACACGCTCCTCACTCAGCGACCATCCCCTTAGCTAAGGCTTAGCCCCATCTGACACTGACATCTCGAGCAGCCCTGTGCCTTCAGACCTGGCGTCCGAGGCCCGCACGCTAGGGTGTACGGACTTACTGACGGTCCTGGCAATTACTGGGCCGCTAGAAGGGCAGTGGCTGTCTGTCTGCCCGATACCTCGCCCTAGTCACCATGATGTTGGGCCCAATGACTGGGATGATGGGAGGATTGACGGGGTGGGGGTGCTGGATGGAGGAGGGGAGACTTGGGGCAGGGGGGAAAAGAGACCTGCAATTGGGGTGTCTTTCCAGAGTGGACAGCAGGAGGTGGCAGGTGGCCGAACACCCAACCATTGCCTCCTCTGCCCTTGTAGGCTGTATGGTAGAGGGGGATGGGGTGGTGTGGCATGGGACCAGCTGCACCTGAAAGGCACTCACGCATCTTCAGACGGTTGAGTGGCTGATGGGGTGTGGGCAGAGGGGCATGGGTGTAGAAGGAGGGTTACTGCCAGCGCTGACTCACGTCCTGCTGATTTTACACCAAGACCTGGTCTTCAGAACCTAAGCACACCCCCTGGGAGGTGGTGTTGGTGAGGTTCAACGGGACCTAGTCAGTGTAAGCCCCTAAGAAGTGGGGGTGGCCATGTCCAGAGATGTCCTGTCCTGGTCCCTGGTGACAGTTGGTGCCATGCAGTGGCCCCTCACCACTAAACCTCTCTGAGTAAACAGCAGAGGGTCACCTACTTCCAATACCCATGGTTAATTTAAAATATATGCAATGCTCTGAATTCATCAGTACAAAAGGCAGATCAAAAATGATGCACTCATCCGTATGGACAATGACTCTTACTCCCATCATGCTTTCTTCGCAGCATGGTTTCAATTTGGGGGTCTCTTTGTACAGGAGATTGGAAGAGAAAAAACGAAAGGGTACTGAAAAGTTAAGTCTTCCTTGCATTAAAAAAATCATTCTATTGGGGGCTCGTACAACTTATCACAATCTGTACATCCATCCATTGTGTCAAGCACATTTGTTGCCATCATCATTCTCAAAACATTTTCTTTCCACTTGAGCCCTTGGTTTCAGCTCCTCATTTTTCCCCTCTCTTCCTACTCCCCTCTCCCTCATGAACCCTTGATAGTTTATACATTATTATTATTTTGTCATATAGTACACTGTCTGACATCTCTCTTCACCCACTTTTCAGTTGTCCATTCACCAGGGGGGAGGTTATATGTAGATCCTTGCAATTGGTTCCCCATTTCCACCTTACCCTCCCTCTACCCTCCCAGTACTGCCACTCTCACCACTGCCCTGAAGGGATCATCCGCCATGGATTCCCTATGTTTCCAGTTCCTATCTGTACCACTGTACATCCTCTGGTCTAGATTTGTAAGGCAGAATTGGGATCATGAGAGTGGGTAGGGAAGAAGCATTTAGGAACTACATGAAAGTTGTATGTTTCATCGTTGCTACACTGAACCCTGTTTGGCTCATCTCTTCCCCACGAGTCTTCTGTAAGGGAATGTCCAGTTGCCTACAGATGGGTCTTGGGTCCCAAATCTGTACTCCTTCTCATTCACAATGATTTGATTTTTTTGTTCTTTGATGCCTGATACCTGATCCCTTCGATACCTTGTGGTCACACAGGCTGGTATGCTTCTTCCATGTGGACTTTGTTGCTTCTGAGCTAGATGGCCACTTGTTTACCTTCAAGCCTTTAAGAGCCCAGATGCAATATCTTTTGATAGTCAGACACTGTCAGCTTTCTTCACCACATTTGCTTATGCACCCATTTGTCTTCGTCTTCCTTGCATTTAAGGCCAGAATCCACTCCTGTGTCTCAGTCCAGAAGCAGCTTTGCTTTCAGCTTGGTGTGCTGTGTTGTGGATCCATCCATATGATTTGAGCACTCCTGTAGCTGTGTAAACCTCTGCTGGACGCACCCTGATGTTGTGGGCACTGCCAGGCTAGTTCTGACTCAGACTGATCGGTGTGCCCAGCTGGGTTTCTGGACTGCAGTAGCTATGCAAGCAGACTCCATCCCTTGCTCTCTCGCACCCACTGGGTGGGGATTCGAACCACTAAGCTCTCTGTGAGCAGCAGAATGCTTCACCCTTTCTTAGGGTCTCAGCTCCTCAAGTCCTGGCCACCCCACGCATCACTCCTTGTCCCCTTATCAGCTGCGTGGGGTGGAGCAAAGCTTTCCTGGCTTCCCCACCAGGTAGCAGGCCCCACAGCCCGACCCTTGACCCCACTTGCATCCCAGCCCCGCACCCGGAAACCCAGCAAGTGCTGACAATTCCTCTCAGTCCAATAAGATGCTCAGCTCTTGGCTCCCCATGTCCTGGCCTCACACAGATGCCCCTATGCTGTGTTATCTTCCACGTCCCTCTGCTTTTGCTGAGGCTTCATCTGCTGCAAATTTCGCCACGATGGCCGACAGCGGAAGCGCGGAGTTGTGTCACCTTCAGTTCTGAGAGATGGAACAATACTGCTCATTGCCCTTCAAAGAGAGTGCCCAGCGGCTGCCACCTGTGCACTTTTCTGAAGGCTGGGAGGACCTGATATTGGACCGGGGATGCAGGCCCCTCCCAAGATGGCAAATTGGGACACTGCCAAGCATGGCCTTTGGGGCCCATTTACAGCATTTAATCTCCCATCACCCACAGGAAATACACTCACAGCCCACATCAAAGGGACACAAATGAGCCTTTGACGGTTTAATGAGAGCCAGCAGGATGCAGACAGGTGGCAGGGCTATCCTCCTGATTTCCACTGTGCTGCTCACTAGGCCAACAGCACGCCTGCCTTCCTCTCCTTTGAAGCCCAGCTGCAGGCTGGAGGAGCTGGGACACTTGACCAGGAGGTGCCCGAGCTCCCAGAGGCCATGCCTGGTACCACAGCTGGGCTGCCAGACAGAGTAAGTGTCCGGTGGCAAAGATACTGCCTCCCATCCATTCCTTAACTTTTTTTTTTTTTGGGGGGGGGGCAGGCCCTTCACCCTGGGTTTGGCGTGGATTCTAACTCAGAGTGAGCCTCCAGGACAGAATAAGACAACTCCGAAGGGTTTCTAAGCCTATCAGTCTTCAGCCGACGACAGCCTCATCTTTCTGCTGCAGAGTGGCCGCTGGGTTCAAACCCCTACCTCTCAGTTGGCAGTGCAATGCTTCACTCGCAGCCCCATCCAGGTTCTTCTAGGTTGGCAACCTGCTACCATCAAGCCAACTCCGCTTGATCGCCTTCCTCTGTAGCGTGTCCAGGAACTAATCCCATGCTTCTTGAAAGTGTCACCAGGGGTTCTCGAGTTGGACCTGCTAGTCACTTAACATGACAGGGATCTGTTTGTGTGTGGCATATCCTCTGAGCCAGTCTGCCCCACTGGTGTCTGGAAGCACGGCTGTCGGGACATGGAGGATACCAATGGCTCACATCTGGCGGGCAGGTTCCAGTGGACCAAGACAGACATGAAAACCGGTGCCTCAGCCCTGAACACCAGCCAGTGACAACCTTACGGACCACCCTACAGGGTCCGCCAGGCTTCTGAGGCACAGAGCAGAACATACAGGGGCAGGGAAACTAGAGCAACGGAAAGGGAACAACTAGGAGGGCTCAAGGAAAATGCAGGCACCCTGTGAAAGGGTAACTCGGGCCACTGGATGATGGTGCAGCACATGCCGGCTGAGGGTCGGGCTGGCTGGGTGAGCATTCACTGACAACACATTGAAGGCCAGACTGTTCCAGAGACCCTGATGGGACACGGAGACCATTGTCGGGGAGACTGGCTCTGCGTGCGCCATCAGGAGGGGTCAGTTGCTGGAGGAGGACATGGTGTTTGGAGAGAGAGAGAGAGGGAGGGAGGGAGACCTTGGAGGAGGGCCACCTATGCCTACATTGAAGGACGACTGCAACATGGCTGAGCTCACAGGAAGGATGCTGACCCAGACCACGTTTGCTTCATAGGGGACCTGAGGGCTTGGGTCTGTCTGTGAACCAGCCCCTGAAATCGGTTCAGCAAGGACATAGCCAAGGTGGATTCAGCCCACTGATCCCCTCCCAGTGTCTGGCGCTACAAACCCGTGCGGCTGACCTATTTCTGGGTTGACTTTCAGCGCACAAGTTCACAAGGGTGAACAGCACTCCGAGGCAGCCTCTGGAGTTGGAGGGAGATTTTCTGTGATAAAGCAGAAATAACAAATTGTCCAAGGCGACACCTTTCCACTCAGTTGGCTCTCTCCTTCCCACCCCATCTTGAAGGATACCTCCTCCTGGCCTCCCATTTCCATGGCGACACCATCCTGACCTTAGGGGAATTGCTTAAGCCCGGCAAAGCACGACAGACACTTAGAAGCACGTTCCAGAAGCTTGCACCGGGGGGAGGGTGACGGTGGACGCAGGGCATGAGCAGGCTCAGGGAGGGCTGTCTGCCTGGAAACAGTCCTCTGTCTGCAGCTGTTTGACCACACGTGCTTCAGAGGCTGTCCCTGCCCACGGAGTCAGCTCAAACTCAATGCGATCCCATGCGTAACCGAACAAGGAACCCCCGAGCCGTCATCAGTGTTCATTGTTTGAGAGACTGGTCTATCCTGGGCCTCCTAATGCTTTATGGATCACAAGAGAATGTTGCCCATCCAAGTGGTCCATCAGCTGCCCGGGGCGGACAGCAGACAGTTACTATCCCAAGGACTTTCCTTGGCTGACACTCCAGAGTTGATTCACCAGCCCATGTTAGCTCGGAACTTAACTGAAGTCTTCCCTTTATGGGTGACCGACCCTGCTGATGTTTGGACCACCAGAGGCATGACTTCCAGCATCCCAGCCACACAAGCCTGGTCGGACAGTCAATGCTACGACCACAGTGAAACATACAGTAAGTGAATTGTTTCCAAGTAGGAGAAATACTTCAAGAACTGAATTTGACAATGGATTTTCACTCTGCCTGGGTTGGGTCAGGAATTTTTTTTTAACTTTTCAAAACAAAAGTTTTGCTGGTGCTTGTCCTGGGACTGCTGTGTCTCTTGCCTTCCGGAGTGAGCGTTGGACACTGTCCGCTTGCAAGACAGAGAAGAAGCCCTTGCGTATGGGGTCAAAGTTGTTTCTCATTAAGGAACGGAAGGTCTTTGATCTCTCTCCTCGGACACAGGGCGAGAAGGCAAGGCATTGCACCTTCAAAGAATTATGTGAGAGTCATCCTTGTCAACTTCTGTCACTTCCCTCTTCCCAATACCCAATTCATCAATAAGCCCTTTCGATGTTACCTTCTAATACAGTGCTATCCAATTTAACCCACCGCCCCCTCCGCCAGGCGGCCGGCTCTTGTCTTCTCTGGAGACTGCCATGTCCGCTTCTTCACAGAGCTCCGTGAATCCCATTGCTCACACCTCTACTGTGGGGCCAGTGTATTCGTCTTCCACTCCTACAACCTTTTGGATTTTACACATCACTTCAATAGCTTCCAGTTGGCTGCCCGTGACTCCTAGGATAGAGTGCTAAACGAGTCGAGAGACCTTTCTGGTTCCAACTCTTGCCCGTCTATTGACCTTGAGGTTCCGAAGTAGGGGTGTTCATGGGGAGCCTCTGGGAGAAGTGGGCTCTCTTCTTTTAATAAGGAGATGAAGACTGAGGTACTTAGCGTAGGATCGAGGCATGCATGTTGTGTTGAAACGTCACGCTGTCCTGTGAGGCTTGAAGAACCCCACATCCACCCCGATGACGCAATATCTCACCCACTGCACTCTCTACCTATTCTGCCCTTCATGGTTTCTATGCCACGCCTCCTCCCTCCCTGCCCAGGGCCTTTGTGCTGCTCCTCCCTCTGCTGCAGAGAACTGTGCTCCCTGTCTTCACCTGATGGGCTCCAATGACCAATCAAATCCCCATTTGAATGAACCACCATCCTGGGAGCCTTGACAAGGAGGTTGGTGGTCCTGATGCTCAAGGTCACTTCAATTCGGAACACTGTTTGGAGCAGAGTCTGTGTTCTGTCTCCAAAGCCTATTGGAGGGGCGAGCCCAAAGCCCCGCAGCCGGGGTTGCTGACCTCGAGGCTCTTAGCAATGTCCTCCCTGGTCCCTCCTGGTCTCCCTTTGCCCCATGATCAGCAGCTCAGCTAGGGGCATCCTGCTGTTGTGAAGAGCCGCATCGCTCTCGAAAGATCATTAAGCCCACTCTCTTGCTCTCTGAGAGCAGGGATTAATAGGCTGGCTTTGCTCAAGTGCCGCAAGGTAATGCAGCTTCTAATCACTGTTTGCCTCCGTTAAAGCTTGGGACCCTCATATTTTCAGCTTCTTTTTTGCCATTATCCTCACTTTATTGCCTGCTCCCCCATTCCCTCATTTTTCTTTGTTATCGATGGCTTTGCGGCTTTCTGGTTTCCATACGACAACATTCCCATTTGATGAGGTCTGAGGAGCGTGTAGAGTGGACCAGAACCCAGTCATCAGGGAACATTGCCGTCACCTGTGAGAGTCTTCCCAAGGCCCTCTGCAGTTAATCCTCTAGTTCAACCAGGTGGTCCCTGACAGCAACGCGTTTGCCTTTGTCACCGTGGTTTTGCCTTGGTTAAGAAATCCATACCCGTGGAAGCATGCAGTGTGCACGACAGACTGCATTCCGCTCACTGCTCCAGCCCGGCTCTTGGTTCTTGATGGCAGTCAGGCATCGCCCTCCTGTTTCCGAGATGACTCATTTTCACACAGGAGGTTGGGAATACTGGCCAGCCCCCTCCTTCCAGTCCCGTATGTCCCTTCTGCATGTTTCCTCCCAAGCATCCCATGGTAGTTACAAACACTAGGGCAGGAGACCCCTAGCTCACTCCGCCACAGAAACCTTTCCATCAACATCAACGATGCCGTCTTTTCTGAGTTCCAGTGATGCACAGGCTGGGCCACTTCACAGGCCCGCTGGAGATGCAAGGATCGTGCACTGCGCTGCTGACCGCGGCAGGGAGGAGGCTCTGCTCGTCAAGATGTGCATGAAGCCTTCCAAGCCCAAAGGTGTCCTTCTCTGTCCTGCAGGGTTTGTCAGTTGGGTCGACGCCATGGTATTGGATGGTTTTCTTCTTGTTGCTTTAAGTCAGAATTTCTCACACGCTCATAGGTCACTAAGGGTCTTTTCCTTTCGTATCCCACCGGTCCACCCTTCCCCTTTGATTTTGAGTAACAAGCCCTGGTTCCAGCTTCAGACTCACTCCTCTTCTCGTCCTCGATGTCTGTTCTGCTGCGGTGTGTAATTACTGCCACGATGGTCAGTGCTGTCAGTTTGCATTGAGTTTTAAAAACCTCTTCGTTCTCTTTCATGGTGTTCATGTTGTCTCTACGTCGGTGATGACACGGAGTCAAGAATTCTTGCAGCCCATTGGGTGGTCCTCTCAGAGGGTGACGGGGACAATGAGTCTGAGAGGGAGGCTAGTCTGGGCCTTGGGGATCGCCGTGGGTCAGAATCCACTCAATGGCTTTGAGTTTGGAATTTGGTTGGACCCACCCGAGTGACACGGGTTTTGTTTATGGTGGCTCCTTAGCATCTGCTCCTATTCATTTTATCATCGTTGTGATTTCTGAATCTATTTTTTTACTGATTGATTTTCCCCCATGTCTTTTGTGAGGGCATTTTTTCTTTCTTTGTAATTTATTTATTTAGTGAATGACAGTCTTGGTGAATTTTCCTTTGTTGGGTGTTGAATCTTTTCATATGTCTTTATATATTATTGACATTTTCTCTAGCATCTGACATATGTTTAAGTCATTTGGAATTTATATGAGCCTCTCGTGGCTTGTCTTGAAGCATTGCTCATGTGAGTCTGGCACAGCCTAAGTCTAGGGCTGTGTTTCCCTTCGTTTAGGGGTTGCTGTCCTGCACGGTCTCACATTATCTTGTACTGCCTGCTGTTCCATGCTGTTAAGTATTGTTTGTTGTTGTTATTTTATTGCCTGTGGTAGTTAAATTTTGGTTCAACCTTTACAGACCAGGATCCTTAGCAATTTAGCAGTGTGGTAGTGACATCATCTGGTGTCAATCTGGGACTTGAGGGGATTAAGAGGGAAGGGGTGGAGTCTAGTCTGTCAATCGAATCAAACCCAATGAGGCCTCTGTGTGGGCCTGGCTTTCTCCTGAGAATTCTGAGAAATCTGCTTTTTTTCTTCATTGAAGGCGGGGAGACACTTGCTCTCTCTCTGTTCACTCCCTTGAAGATGCTCTACTGACCAGACATGTGGCGCTCTCCCCTGGGAGCTGGAGAAGACACATGGACCTACCCTGATGTAACCAGACCTCTGGAACTGGAGAACCACATAAAGACGCCTGCCAATGTTGAAATGCTTATAACACCACTGGATCCACAAGACTTCCAACCCACTGGCCTGTGGTCCTCCTGCGTTTGGCATCATTTTATGTATTTTGTGAGCCTGAAGAGGACTTTATAGATTGGTATCAGATATTTGGGCTAATATTGAAATTATGGATTTAATCTGGACCGGGTTGGGATGTTTTCTCAATATTTAATTGCTCTTGTATATAAACCTCTTCTTTAGACACATATGTGTCTCCCTGGATCTGTTTCTCTAGCCTACCCAGACTAACACAGGCAGTGTCTAGTAGTATCCTATGTATGACGTGACTCAATGCTTTCAGCTCCTCCATGAGATCTGCCGTGAGCAACCAATCAGTTAAAAGGTGAAGGTGGAGTGTGGCCCTTACATGGACCACATCCTGGATGCAATCGATGGAAAGGAAGTTTCCTCAGGGGTGTGGCCTGTTCCCATAGAAGAGACACTGTGGAAAGTGTGCTTGCTTTTTGTTGGGTGTGGATCAGCATCTGACTTGTCGACCTCTAGCTCCTTGACCTTAAACCAAGTCGGGTTACTTTCCCTGGCGTTGTCAGGAGTGGTCAGGGCCTGTCATCTTGCCTGTCGTTGCTGTTCAGTCCCATGGAGTCAGTTCCGACTCATTGTGACCCTGTGCATAACAGGAGGGAGCACTGCCTGGTCCTGTCCCAGCCTCACGACTGTCCATATGTTTGTGTTCGTTGATGAAGTCACTGTGTCAGTTCATCTTGTTGGAGGGCCTCCTGGTTTTGGCTACCCTGCCACTTTACCAGGCATGGCATCCCTCTCTAGGGACAAGGCTCTCCTGACAAGTCCAAAGTACATGAGATGAAGTCTCCTGACCTTGCCTCTAAGCAGCATGCTGGCTGTACTTCTTTTGAGATAGATTTGGTTGTTCTTTGGCAGTTAAAAGATTCTTATTCTTCACCACCACCATCATTCAAATGCATCAGCTCTTCTTTGGTCTCCCTTATTCAATGTCGAGTTGTCACAAGCCTATCAGGGGATTGGAAACACCATGGCTTGAGTCAGACATGTCTCAGTTCTCAAAATAAGACCTTTGCTCAGTTTCTGGACTAAGATGCACCTGACCCAAGCCATGGCTTTGACCTACTGATCTTGGATTCATTCTCCTCTGTAATTAGAACCCTGCCTGCTTTGCATGGAGTCTTTCACCTGTGCAGCCAGTAGCCTGTAGTGTCCCTGCTGACCCTGTGTTCATCAGCCCTGCAGTTATGTGGCCAGGAGACCCCTCAAAATTGACATCAGAGCTGCAGACTTGGACCTGTCAGTTTCTACAAACACGTAGACCATTCTTTTGATATAAATTTCTCTCTCTCTCTCTCTCTCTCTCAACACACACGCATGTGTGCGCACACACAGGCACATAAGTTTTGCTGGTCTTGTCCCTCTAGAACACTCTGCCTAAGACACTGTCTGCCTGATTTCCTAATTGTTTTAAAAAGGGAAGTGAACTTCCGTCTGTTCTTGTTATTCTGTCTGGAGGAGAAGTGGAAGTCCTTCTCACATGCTTGTCTGTTAAAATTAGGAAATGTTCTCACTTGCTTCCTTAGCCTGTTATCTACTCTGTCTTTGATTTTTCAGAAAGGTTGGCTAGTAACAAAGGTCTGTCTAGAGAAGAAGAAATGCTTGAAAAATGATCAAGGGTTCTAGTTATACATTTTGGATTCAATGTATTTTGATAAAAAGAAAAACTCAAACCAGAAACAAACCCCATAAATCCAAAGAGGGATATTATGTCCTGAAAATCAACTGTGCTTCCATCAGTCTGGGGGCTGAGCATGGGTTTTTTTTCACTGAAACCTGAGTTGAACTGAACAGGTATAGAAATAGAAATAGTTGTGAATAGACATATACATATACATCCATACACACATATATTCCTACCCATAAATACAGTACATTGCCACATTCGTAAGTGTAAATGTGTGTGTGTGTGTGTGCGTGTGTGTGTGTGTATGTAAGCTTTTCTTAGTTATGTGCCCCAAATTCTGGTTTATTTTCTTTCTGGCTCAGTAGAAAGCACTTCTCCACTCCTTTGTCAGTCTGTCCACTGTGCAGGCACTGTTGCCATGGTGCCGGGAGCTATGCTAATGACATTTCAGATGCCACAGGATCAGCCATGCTGAACAGGCTTCATTTAGCAGAGCTCCAAACCAAGCTCAGACATGGGAGACGAAATAGGTGGCTCACTTCAGAGGGATTAGCCTTCTTCTGAAACCCAATGGCTACAGTGGGATATGCCCAAAGAGGAGCCCTTCCAACCAGAATGCACGCAACATATGAAAGAGGAGAGTCAACTACTCAAAGTGCAGCTGAACTGAACGACATAGAGAGCTGCTTTCAGAATCTTTATTTGCTGATGTGGTATAGCTCAACACAGCCAAGAAAAACCAAAAAGCTGAAAACAGCTGAATCAACAACCTTCGAATCTATGAAAATTGGAAGTTGTCAAAATGCATAAAGATTGAGATCCAAGGCATTAGTGAGCTGAAATGGACTGGTTGGTGCTGTCTATTGTGAAATTGACAATCATGGTTTACTGTGTCAGGAAAGACAAATTCGAAATACATGACGTCACTTTCACCATCAAAAATAATATTTCAAGATCTACCTTGAAGTACAACATTGTCTGTATAAGATTATATCTACATGGCGACAAGGAGTTCCAGTAAATATAACTCCTACTCAGTTTACATACCAACCGCAAAGCTAGTGATGAAGAATTGAGGACTCCTACCAACTTCTTCAGTCTGAAATCCAGCAAACCTGCAATCGGGAGGTATTGATAATCACTGGTGGTCGCAATGTGAGAGTTGGAAACAAAGAGGAAGAGCTGTAGTTGGAAAATGTGGCTTGATGATTGAAGACTAGCAAACTCTCCACGCAGATGCCTCTTTTCCACAGCATAAATGGCAATGACACAAGTCTACTTCACCCACGAAGCAATTGAACTACATCCACAACGGAGAAACTCAATAGCATCAACCCAAACAAGGCCAAGTGTGATGAAAAGACCATCCATTGCTCAAAGGTAAATCCAGAATGAAGGTGAAGAAAAATGACAACAATTCCACAGAGCAGGAATACAACCTTGAGTGTAACTCACCTGGATTTGGAGCACACTTGAGAACAGATTTGACACATTGAACTGCAGGCCAGAGAAGTTGTGGGCTGACATAAAAAGCAAAAGAGAACAAAAAAAAAACTACACATGAAAAGGCCAATTGAAAAGGCGATAAGAACAAGAAGGCCAAGAAGTGTGTGTCAGACGAGACTTGGAAACGTATTCCTGATCACAGAGGAGCCAACGTGGGTGTCAGAAGCAATGGAGTCAAGGAGTTGGATGAAAGCTTCGAAAGGGAAACCAAGAGGACAACGTACGTTATAATGAAAATGTTCAAAGTTAGGGAGCTAGGAGCCCAAAGGGGAAGACCACATTCAGCATGATCTCAAGCTGAAAGAACTGAACAAAACATTTAAGTCTCGAGTTGTAGCATTGAAGGAATCTATGGGTAAAAGGTTGAATGGCGTAGGGTGCATCCAAAGAAGATAGAGGGATATCCACAAAGTCACGGTACCGCAGAGAAGTGGTTGACGTTCCACCATATCAAGGGGCAGCGTCCAGTCAGGAAGTGATGTATTGAAGGAAGAAGTCCAAGCTGCAGTAAAAGCACTGAGGAAAAGGAACCTGGAGGGACTGGAGGGAACACCAGCCGGACATTTTCAGCAAATGGTGGCAGCGCGGGCAGCACTCCTCTGAGCCACACATTTGGAAACCACAACCTGGCCAAGGAAGTGGGAGAGATCCATGTTTGTACACATTCTACAGAAAGGGGACCTGGCAGAGTAAATAAATTGGTCTATGCCAGTGAAATTTTGCTGAGAATAGTTCAAAATGGATGCAGCAATATCTCAGCAGGAAGCTAACAGAAATTCAAGATGGATTCAGAAGCCGAATGAGGTATCTCATGGCTGGTGTCAGATAGCTCTCAACTGAACAGAGAATGCAGGAGAGATGTTTTCTTGTGTTTTAGATGAAGGCATTCGTGGCGTGGCTCATCACAAACTATGGATAACATTTCAACAAGGAAGATTCCAGAGCATTTCATTGTGCTCGCATGGAACCTGTACTTGGCTCCAGAGGGAGTTGTCCTCACAGAGTAAGGAAGTGTTTCCCGGTTTGAAATCAGGACATGGGTGCGTTGGGGCTGTATCCTCTCACCATACACATTCGATCTGTGTGCTGAGAAACCCGTCAGAGACACTGACCTCTATGAAGAAAGTGAATCAGGAAATGGGGAGGACTGTTCACAACCTACGGTATTACGGAGACACAACTCGGCTTGCTGGAAGGGCAGGGGACTTGAACCATTTACCGAAGAAGAAGACCAGAGACTTTATTCCACAGTGTGGATTCCAACCCACTGCAAAGAAACTGACGGTACCCACAGTGATAGCAATGGACAATGTAACAATAGACAGATGATCTCAGTTGTCCGGGATCCCATTTTACCTGGTTCTATAATTAACGTTCGTGGGAGCAGGAGTCAAGAAACCCAACCTGCATTGCCCTGGACAAACTTGCTGCACAAGATCTCTGTAAAGCGTTAAGGAGCGGAGAGGTCTCTTCAAGGACTAGTGTACAATTGCCTGGAGGTGTGGTCTAAACATGTGTAGTTGGACGCTGCCTAAGGGTGCCGGAAGAAGAATCGATGCATTTGAATGGTGGTGTGGGTGAAGAGTACCAGAGGTAGCTTGGCTTGCCAGAAGAACAAACAAATCTGTCCGGGAGGGAGTTCAGCCCGACCTCTCTTTAGAAGGGACTATATAGAGAATATTTTGGTCTCATATACTTTGGACATGGTTTCAGGAAGAGTCCAGCCCTTGGAGAAGGACATGGTGCTTGATAAAATAAAAGTCAGCAAAAGAAGAGAAAGATCCTCAATTGGACAGAGTGGCCCATTAGTTTCAACAACGGCCTTAAACATAATGAGTATTCGCTATGGTGGTGCAGGGCCAGGCAGTGTTTAGTTCCGATGGTGCCTATTAGCCGCAGCCCAGCACCAGTGAGTCCATCCCCACGCACAGTGCAACCTGGGGGCAAGGTGGTATTTTCCCTGTGGGTTTCTGAGACTGTAAATCATTACGGGAGTCAAAGGCCTCATCTTCCGCCCTCAGAGTGGCTGATGGGCTTGAACTGCCTACCTTGAAGTAAGCAACCTGACTCATAATCCACTATATTTGAATTGTGGTGCTGGTGAAAAATATTGAGGGTACCGGGTACTGCCAAAAGAACAAGGAGATCTGCCTTTGAGGAAGTAAAATCAGAACGCTCCTGAGTTAGTTCGTTTATTGTGCCAACCTGGTTGATAAACACATGTGGGATTAATTGAAGGGCAGAGGGATAAATGGCTTGGTAAGCCTCATCTTTCTAGTTCTCGGGTCTCTTGCTTTGTGATGGTCAAACCAGGGTGCAGCTGCCTTAGCAGTTCCCTGCTTCAGCTGACAAGGCTCACTTCCTGCAAGACATCCCCAAGGAGAAGCCACATGGACCTACCCCAATGCAGCCCTGGGTGATGAAGCAGCCATGTGGAGACCCCTGCCAGCACTGAGATGCTTGCACGTTCACTGACTCAGCTTTCCTCCTGCAGTCGGCATCACTGTGTCTGTTTTGTGAGATGGAAGAGGACTTTGTGGATTGGTGTTGAACATACGGGTTAATGGGTTGATGTTGGACTTGTGGGCTTGGGCAGCACCGGGTTGGGATGTTTTCTTGATGTGCACTTAAGCTTTAAATAAAATTCTCTCTTACACATGAGTTTCTGTGGATTTGTTTCTCTAAAATACCCAGACTAATACAGCCCCTTCGGAGTAAGAAAGGCAAGACTTTAGCCCATGTACTTTGGACAGATTACCAGAAGAGACCAGTCCCTGGCAGTGGAGACCAGCTTGGAAAAGCAGAGGGGCAGCAAGGAAGAAAACGACCCTCTTAGCAGTGGTTTTCAACCTTCCGAATGTCACCACCCTTTAGTATAGTTCTTCATGTTGTGGCGAACCCAACTCCAACCATCAAATTATTTTTGTTGCTACTTCATCACTGTTATGAATCAGGTGACCCCTGTGAAATGGTCGTTGAACTCCCAAAGGGGTCACGACCCACAGGTTGAGAACCGCTGCTCTAGGCGAGGGCTGGGCACTGTGGCTACAAGAGTGGGCTCACACGTGGCCGCAGTCGTGAGGACGGCGCAGGTCACAGCACGCGCTCATTTTGTCGCTGTAAGTCGGGTCGGACTCGAGGACACCTAACAAAACCAGTGACTGGGGTGTGTCATCTAAACGGATTGCATCACCCGGAAACGAGTCAGAAATGTTACAAATGAAAATCAAGAAATTGCTCGGGGACAAAAGCGTGCTTCTGATTTCCAAAATCAAAAGTAGGAAGAGGAAGGAATTCTCTTGGCAGTAGCATACAGTGTTATAGTTTAGGGGACTTGGGGCACTATTATTTACCTGGATCTCACCAGCTCTCTTTCACGTCAATGTTATTCAGACTGTTTCTGGCTTTTTGTAGAATTACGGGGATGGCTGCCTGAAAGAGTCCCCTGTGGCAGCGTTTCTGTGGACGGCTGCCCATCCCCATCCTTCTCCTCTGTCTGGCACCCAGATCCCCAACCCTGCTCCTTCCTACAAGTCAGTTAGCCAATTACTGAAAAACCTAATTGATCAGTGGTCAGAAAGTAAACGCATCATTATTCATTTTTATTAGACCTGGCAGAATACTTAAGAGACGCCGACCACTGACAACTAGACTCTTGACTATTAAACTCATAGAGCCTGATGACCTCACTCTCTTTTACCTCCATGTCTTTCTCTTAACCAGAATGACACCACCGAAAAACCTCAAAAGCATCCTTTCATCAGAAATATAATTCTCAGGGCAGAGGCAATTCCCCCCGAGAAGCGAGGAGAAAGCTGCTTTTGAACCGGCTTTCTGTGAACGGCCTGAGTGATTCTTCAGCCAGGTGAATTAAACATGCTTCCTGTGAGCAGGTAGCCCTTAGCTGTCATGCTAAACCCGCAGGCTAAAAGGTGCAGGCCTGGCCAACTCATTTTCTGTCTTGGAAAACACCCTCCCAGCCACACAGTTCCTGATTCTGATGAGCAAAGCCCATTAAAACTAATGAGTAAATAACATTTCCAAACAGCTTACGATCCCATCTCTTCTGAGAATTGCCTACATATCCCGACTTTGCATCGACGAATGCAAAAACCTTCATTACAACTAGCGAGATCATGCTCACCAGGAGTCAGCTTTGACGAGACTAAAAAGTTCTACCTTCCTGGCTGTGTTTCAGGCCTGTGTTTCCCTAGTCCCCTGTCCCCCACTTCTGTTCAGTAGGACTGAGGTTGGCCCAGAGCACGAGAATGTCCAACAGGCATGTTGTGACACTGTTGGAGAGGTTGGAGGGCCGCCTTCTTGTACAAGGGCAGGGGCTGCGCTGAAACCTGTCTGAATCCCAAGATTTTCCAATGAATCACCCACTACACCCTGTGAGGACAGGGCTTGTCTGACTCAGAGAGGATCCTCATTGCACCGATGACTATGTTTATGGGATGAAACCAGTTCTGGTTTAGCTGTGGTCTGGAGTGAAGGTACTGGGGCACATGGGTTCCCTGGAAGCTGTTTTGGAAGCGCTGGTGGCATGGTGGTGACATGCTGGGCTGCTCCCCACAAGGTGACCAGTTCTAAACCACCGACTGCCCAGTGGAAAAAAGATGAAGCTTTCTATACCCGTAAAGAGTTAGTCTCAGAAACCCACAGGGGCAGGTCTACCCTACTGTAAAGATTTGCTATGGGTTGGAATTGACTTGACTGGAGTTAGGTGTGTGTGTGTGTGTGTGTGTGTGTGCAAACCTCAGTATGTGTGTGCACATATGCTCAGATGTAGTATTGAGACACTTCATCGCAAGCTCCCCTGCCCCATACAATATCAAATTTATACGTGCCAGCACGGATTTGTGTCATCAAACGCCAAACCAAGATTGTGCTGTAACACATAGAGATGTGAGTGTTCAATAGAGCTCACTATTGCACTAATACCAGTACATTACTTTATAAAATTGATTTTCTTCTTAACTGCCCACCCCAACCTCAGACAGTGTGGCTCCACACCCATTGTGGCCCATATTTTTGTCTTGGGATAAATGGGTCTGAATTGCCAGATGAAATGCCAGAGGCCTGCATGAGGTTCCTGCATGTGCCTGGACAATGGAGTTGTCCTTGGAACTGAAGAGAGCCAGGCTACACTTTGGTGGCTTGGTGGTGGTGACCATCACTAGCTGTAGGTCAGCACTGACTCCTGGTGAAGTCGTCACTGGGGACAAAACTCTGCCTAGCCCAATACCATCCCCATGATGACTCATGTCGGGACATTGTGATCCCTTTGCTGACATTCAGCAGTAGATCACCAGACCCGTTATTCCTGGTCCATCATAGTCTGGATGCTCGGCTGAAACCTGTGCAGCTGCACTGACAGATGGGCAGTGATTGTGTGTGAGATCCCCTGGCCCGGAATCGAACCCGGGTCTCTTGCACGGGAGGCTGGGATCTACCACTGGACTACACGATACTGCCCCTTTCAGCTGCTGAGGGAGTGATTCATGATTCCCTTTCTCTTCCGGCGTTATTTCCTGGTGGTGGGATATTCTACCGTCTTTGGCATTACCTACTTATCTTAGGGAACATTTTCATTCCTCACAGGCTTTGCAATACACAGGCGATTAGAATTCAGGCCACACTCAGAAAGAGGAGTCGAAATTTGCAAAGATAAATTGGTGGAGACAACATGTGCGGTTGATAAAAGTATAGTAAACGGAAATGATGAGAGTATCCATTTCCTACTCTGCTCTAGAGCACAGCCCAAGGATACAAGCAGACTCCTAAGAATGAGTTTTAATACTCTGGTTTGGGGTTTTTTTTTTTTGGCTTGTGTTCATCTGTAGGCAAAATTTTGTAGTTTTAATAATCATCTCTGACAGTAATAAGTTCCTCCCGTGTTTATGACTCCCTTACAATACATGGCTATAATTACTATAGCAGGAGACTTAATACGTTGAATAAAGTAGAATAAATAGGGCATTGTGTTTTCAGAAAAATACGAATTATTCTCTCCTTACCACTAGCCACTAGCCCCAGCCCTCCCACCCACCCCGCGTTTTTTTTAATCAGGAAGGTTTTCTCCATGGAGGCTG
This sequence comes from Tenrec ecaudatus, assembly GCF_050624435.1. Taxonomy (NCBI): domain Eukaryota; kingdom Metazoa; phylum Chordata; class Mammalia; order Afrosoricida; family Tenrecidae; genus Tenrec; species Tenrec ecaudatus. The sequence continues at coordinate 2,137,491 of NC_134541.1, read as the reverse complement.
GAGTGCGTGGGCAGAGCAGTGTGGCAACACCTTCTGCTCTCTGGCCTGTGCCTTTCTTGACCATCCTGGCAGGCTTAGGCTGTGGGCTGCTCGACACTAGGCCGGGGGTTCAGACTCCACTGGGAGACAAAGGCGGCTCCCTGCTCTTGTGAAGGTCTCACGATCTCAGAGACCCTGCACAGGGAGGGTCCCAGGGGTCGGAACTGAATCAATGGCGGTGTGTCTATTGGATTTTTTTTGTTTGTCCTTCTTCAGTTTGTACCCTAAGAAGAAGTCCTTATACGTTGGAATCAACTGGGGGGGGGGGGGGGAAGGACAATGAGCTGTTGTCTGTTTATCTATTTAATACCTTCCAGCTCAAACTGTTTATCCAGCTTCCTGCATAAGATGATGACATACCCACTGCCTGACGGCATGCACCCTTGTGTTTTGGATGCAATAAACCCATTTGGAAGACCAGATCCCCCACCTAACAGTCCACGAGCCCTGATGATGCAGTGGCCCAGGCGTCCCTGTAACTGGAAGGCTACCATGTGGAACCTACCATTCCTCCCCGCTGCTCAGCCAGAGAAAGGGCCCCCAGCACCCAGCCGCTCATCTGATCCCCATCCCTCTGACAGCACATTCACCCCTGCTCTGTACCAGTCTCGGGGCCTTTCTCCAACCTCCCTCTCCCCTAGCCTCCCTCCCTGTCTCTTCACTGGATTCCTCTCCTCTAGCCATCCTGTCACTTCCTCCTCCAGTCCCCTGTCCCACACATGCACACACACACGCACACCACATACATAGATTCACACACTCGTATACACACACATCGCATACCACACAAAAATACAAACACACACACACCACATACATACATTCACACACTCATATGCACACACTACACACACCACATACCATACACAAATACAAACACACATACACACACCACACACATATACACACACCACACTACACACATATCAGACACATACACATACATACACACCAACACACACTACACACATCACATATACATATATACCCATACACGTACCACACACACATACACATATAGACACACACTTATACACACTGCATAAATACACACATTTAGACATGCAGACCACACAGATACGCATATATACACATATACACACACAGAGCCATGGGGTATTTGGCCAGGTATAGGATAGGACATTTGGGGTTTTGATATTCACAGTTGGGGTTTGGCAGATGGATGTTGAGCAGCATCTTGTAGGTAGAGACCAGGGATGCTATGGAACATCTTATGATGCCCAGGGCAGCCCCACCACAAGGGCCTATCCTTATCTCCCTGTGAACGACAAGGCAAAGAAACCGTGTTCTAATGTGGAACTGCCCAGGCTCCGTCCTAGACGCCCCTCTGTCTCCTCATCTTCCACACTGTGTTCTGTGGACCTATGGGTGGCCTCCTCTCTCTGAAAGACTCCCACAGCTGCCTCCAGCCTTGGTCTCTCACCAGGTCACTGGTTTTACACCTTCAATTCCATTCTTCATAGGACACCACATACTCCCAATAGGGCATTTCAGAGTTAGAGCGGCCAAAAGAGATCACCAGATCTTGGCCAAGAAATAGGATTCATGCTTGGTCTTCATCATCTTAACAATCAGTATCCAACATGCACACAGTGGCCCAACCCATGAGCTCTCCAAGACAGCATCCACCAGTCTCATGAAGCCATTGAGGCTCCGAAATGTAGCTAATTGGAACTGAGAAGGTGCTGTGAGTATAAAATACCCTCTGAGTTTCAAAGAACTAGTAAAATAGTAAATGGCTGTAAAATACCTCACTAATAATTTTATACCAACTGTACAAGGGACACCCCCTCCAACACGTGAAATGTACTGCACTGGGCAGAGCGGAGCTTTCATAGCACGTATTTTTCCTGCTCGAGGAGCATCAAGCCACTGGCTCCTAGTTAGTGCACCCAGTGGTGTCACCTGGGAAGGTTCACTCTGGTCACAGTGAATTTTTTGTAAAACCAGCTTTGCTCAAACTTCGTTTCTGTGATGGCCGGTTGAAGAGAAGAGTGTGTGGCTGTGAAATTTTGTTTCCTGCTCAGGAAAAAATGCCACAGAAACTGTTGTGATGTTGAACACAGCTTACAAGGACAGCGCTATGGGAAAAACTCAAGTGTATGAGTGGTTTTCTCTTTCAGAAAATGTAAAATGTCAATTGATGACAAACCTCATTCTGGATGCCCATCGACTTTCTGAAAAGATGAAAATGTTACCTCTTAGTGCATTTGGAGTTCATTCCACCGGGTCAGACTGTTAATAAGGCTTTCTATTTATAGATTTTTGAAAAGATTGTGTAATAGTGTGCAACAAAAAAAAGGTCTGGTTTGTGGCAGACAGGGGACTGGTTTTACCACCACAAAAATGCACCTGCTCACACAGCCGTCTCATTAGGCCAGTTTTGGGCAAAAAACAGCACGCCTCTCTTGCCCCACAAACCTTACTTACCTGACCTTGCTCTGCATGACTTCTTTTTATTTCCTCGAATGAAGAGGGACAGGAAAGGCCAGTAACCTGACAATATAGAAAAGGTGAAGATAAAAAAACAAGGGAGGTGCTGTCATCCAGCCAAACATACGAGTTTAACAATGGCTTCCCCGAATGTCATCGCAGATTCGACAAATGTATTACGTGTAATAGAGAGGACTTTGAAGGTGATAAAGTTGTTTTGTAAAAAAAAAAATAGATAGCTTTGAAAAAAATTCTCTTATTTTGGGGGCTACCACATCACATACTTGTGTTCTAGATGTGTTTTAGATATAAAACCAAAAAACAAATCCAGGAACGGCTAGCAATCTGTTGTTGATTGGATTCCAAGTCACGGTGACCCTTTGTGTTGTGGGGTAGAACTTCACTCCATAAGCTTTGGAGGCTGTGTCTTTATGAAGCAGATCACTGGGTGGTTGCTTCCACTGCATGGCTGGCTGGGTTTGAACTTCCAGTCTGTAAGCCAGGAGTCAAGTGCAGGCCAGGGGTACCACCAGAGATATGCCGGGTTAAAAAAAACACAGCACCACGACGTATTTCACTGCATGTTTGTTAGATTTGGGGTCGCTTTCCTTTTGTCAATGTGACTACTAGCAAGTTCAAACGTCATCTGGGCCCGACATCACATTTCTATTGCACACCCTGCTCCCACCCGTCAATCCTCACAAGACCTGTAAGCTCACATGTAGGTTCTACCGCTCCTCCGCCATATTGCTTTCCAAGTACCTTCCTCTCCATCATCACCATCTGTACCAGTGCCTGGACATCGCGATCTTTGCCCAAAGATGTCAACACAGCCTTATAAAGTATCCTCTGCTAGTCACCGGTGCCAACCAGAAGGACTCTTCAAAGGCTGCCTCCAAGTCACATCACTGCAGAAAGCTCACGCAGCATGAAAGAGGCGGCCCTTTCCCGGCTTCCAGAGCCCGAGGAGTCCTCCTGGCAGCCTCTCCCTTCTCAGGGATAAGCTGATGGCCGTCAAATGTCTGCCATCGTCTCAAGACCCCGTCCCATCGTTTACCGGTCAGTTTCCATTTCATAGATGGTGCTGGTGTTCTTCTCAGGCACTGGGCAAGTCTATCTATCGTGATCCTGTGTGATCGGGCAGAACTCCTTCAAAAGGTTTTCTAGCCTTGTGATCTTATGGAGCCAGATCCTACAGAGCTGTGCTGCTGTGGGGTGTGTGTGTGTGTGTGTGTGTGTGTGTGTGCGCGTGTGTGTGTGTGGTGGTCTGCTGAGCCTTTGGTCCTTAGCTCCTGTGCTGCTAGGGTTCCTTCAGTGGACACTATGGCCATCCCCTTCCCTGGAGAATAGGCGCGTCACCAGGGAGAAGTGTTTCAGATCCACCCAGTCAGAAGCAGGCTCCTCATAATTGGTCCCAGTGGCAGCCTTCGCTTCACAACCGACTATTCTGTTGAGCCGGCAGCCATGGCGGGACAGTGGCTGAACGTTTGCTTGCTAGATGAAAGGGCAATGGTTCTAACCGCCCACATCTCCGTGGGGGAGAGATGTGGCCATCTACTTCCATAAAGATTTACCGACTCTGTCCTATAGGGTCTCTCTAGTGGGAGTAGACTCAATGCCAGTGGATCCAGGTGGAAGCTATTGGAGAGCAGATGTGTGCTTAAAGAAAGGACGGGATTTCTGACAGTAAGACACATTCGACAATCAGATGGTCCATTCCAGCAAAGAGAGGGGTACTTGGGGCCGTTTTCAGAAGGCCCCCAGAGCCCCTTTCAAACATACACTTACCCATTTGTTGGGTTGGAAATACTCGGCTGGGGGTATTTCTGGTAGACCAAGATAGCTGGGAGAGTAGTTGGGCGGGTGGGGAAGATAAATCTGTATTTGTGTGTCTCTGTGAGCCTGCATCCATATGTGTGTGGAAGTGTCCGTATCTATAATTAGGGAGATATATTAATATATACATATCTGCCATCGTTTTGAATGCTGCAGCCCAAACAGAAACAAGCCCTCTGAAGAATAAATGAGCTGACAGAGCACTATCCGATTCTGCAACTGGGACGTGCCTGGGAATTTATCACCAGCACTGGCCAGATTCCTTAAACACAGGGTAATCTTTTATTCTGTTTTATGTGAAAGTTAGAAGCTAAAGGATGCTATTTGCAGACCCTCAGCAACTTCTGGCTTAGCAGTCGAAATTCATGGCAAGAGAAGGAGGAAGAACTTAGACACAGGGTCAGCATGGTGCCGGCCAGAGACCTGGTCTTCATTTCTGAATCAGTCCTTTAGCTCAGCCCCCGGTCTATTTGCAAGCAAGGCAGGGGAAATCTCAGCGAGGAGACTCCAGCTCACCGAGGGAGCCGAGAGATGGCAGCTGAGAAATAGGGTGAGTGCGTGAGGCCCCCATTCACACCCGTCATTTATTCCAAAGCCACTTCCATCCTTCTTCTCATGAATCTGCCAGGCAGAGAAAGGATTCATATTTAGGAGGAGCATTGCTTAGATTTCCATTTAGCGTGGCTGCTGAAAACACCCCAGTGCCTGGAACTGCCCCCTCAAGGGACATTTGCTAAGATCTCCAGGGTTCTGCTGGACAGGGGTCCCACTGGTCAGAAGGAGGTCGGGCAGGAAACACTGTGCAAGAGATGTCTCTTGAACAAGGTGGATGTACGTATCCATTATTCCATAAGTGGACAGGAAGGAGGGGACGAGAATAATATTTTAATCTTGACCAATAAGGATATCACGACCTGTCTCTCAGCACATCACACGTGGGTGGCATGCATGTTGTTGTGATGCTGAAAGCTTATGCAGGATCACGCATGCTGAGCATGTTTCAAGTGAGTTTCTGGAGTAAGAGAGATTAGGAAGAAAGACCTGGTGGTCAGCTGCTGGACACTGAAAACAGTATGGATCCCAACAGAACCTAGTCTGCCGGAGCGCTGAAGGGTGGACCCCACGTGGGGCCAGAGCGCCGGCCATCATGGGCTGGCAGGCAGCCGTGGTTGAGGTTGGGGAGGATGGAGCTCTCCCTGCGCTTACCATAGATGGGGTCAACTCATAGGAACTGACGGCAGAGGGGAAGAAGAAGCCCATCTCTCAGTGACAGACATCATAGAACTGCCAGAGTCCCGCGCCTAGCTCGAGGGATGGAGGCTATGAAGGTGGGCAAGCCCCCGCTGGACCTGCAGCTCTGAGTCGCATGGCCTCCTGGGCTTTAATGGGAAAGCCAGAGGCAGGCACAGCTCCATGGAAGGGGCATTATACCAAAGGGAAAGAGAAGGAGGTTGCTGGATGTCATTTGAGGTCTTCCACTCTGACCCTGCTGTTCTCATCTTTCAGGGGCCCTCCATCCTCTTCAGAACCAAGTGCCAACCCCTTAGGGTGGTCAAGGTCAGTTCCTCCCGAGCCTGTCCCACCTCCATGCCCTCCTCATCCCAGCCCGCTGGCTCCCCATCGTAGTCGGCACAGCTCTGTATTTGAGCACACCCTGCTGCCTCCACCGTTCACTTCTCCCCACACCCTTTCCTTCACTTCATTCCAATACTCTTTGTATTCGTACCTCCCTAATGGGAAAGCCTTCCCGGACCGCCTCTTGACCCACCTGGGCTGGCCAGGTCTCTTGTTCCATTTCCCTTGGACCGTGAAGTGTTGCTACTGGGGAGCCGGAGTTGCCGTTGGCTGCCATTGCGTGTGTCGGTGATGTTTCAGACACAGCAGATTGAGACTGCTGTGATCCACTGCCTGGTTTTCATCAACTGTTTGTTGTTGTTCTTCTTAAAGGAAACAGAATCAGATCTTCCTAGTCCATTTTGGGCTGGAAGCCCTGCTGAAACTTGTTCACAGTAATGTTTCACGGCCCACTGACAGAGGGTCTATGGATGGAGACTCAAACCCAGGTCTCCTTCGTTGAAGGTGAGGAATTGCAGTCGGAGTCACCACTGCCCGTCTGCCATAAGAACTCTCAGCCAGCAGCAGACTCTGCCATCAGGTGGGCTCTGACTCGAAGCGGCTCTATAGGACAGGCTGGACCTGCCCCTGTGAGATCCCGAGACTGTCACTCTCTATGGGAGGAGAAAGCCCCACCTTTCACCTGTGGGGTGGCTGGTGGTTTAGAACTGCTGACCTTCAGCTAGCAGCTCAACACATAACCCACCACACCACTTACACACCTTCTTGCTCGCTTGCTTGTCTGTCTGGCCCACTGCAAACGGGGTTTCTCGAGGACCGAGCCATCCATCCTCACTCGAAATCCTCAGCACGTGGCTTGGAGCTCAGGAAGCACCCTTCACACCCGACTGGAAGAGAGAGTTTCTGTAGAACCAAGGGGCCAGTGTTGGCCTGGGGGTTCTCTTGACTGAGGAGGAAGGGCTCCATCTGGGCATTCACCTGGCTGGGTGGAAGGACCAAAGGTCCTGCCACCCCCATGCCAGCTGAGAAGCAGAAGATCCTCACTTGATTCCAGGGTCAGCCCAGGGTCGGGCAGGATGGTGGGTCTGGGCAAAGACTCAGCATCCTGGTAGCAGAATCCTTACTCCCAGAGGAAAATAAGTAGCTGTGAGATGACAGTTCTGGGCGCCAGATACTGTGTGGGCTCGAGAGTAGCCGGGGAGTCTATGAATGAGGCTGGAGGAGATGAGACCTGAGGGTGACCAGGAGACCTCAAGTCAGGAGAACTTGCCTAGGGCTAGATTCTGCCCACCAGCTCTGCTTGCCCAAAGGCAGTTCTCCTGAGACCACCCCCCCCCTGGGTAAACTGGCCAGGCCCACGTGGGACCCCAAGAGGACAGACCGAACGCTGGTGGCACGGTGGTCAAGAGCTCAGCTGATAATTGGACGTTGGTTATTGGAGCCGCCAACTGCTTGCTTTGTGGGATGCAGATGGACAGCCTGCTCTCATGAAGACTGCCTGTAGCCACTGAGCCAATTCTGACCCATCGTGACACTGTATAGGGTTCTCTGACACTCGGCCTTGACGGGAGCTGACAGCCTCAACTTTCTCCAGGGGCTGGTGGGCATCAGTCTCCAAGCTTGTGCTTAGTGAGCAGCCAGTGTCAGACACCTGGCTTCTCCACAGACACTGCGGCCTCAGGGACTTGGTGTGGGTGCCGCTCTCTCCTGCAGGGTCCCTGGGAGTCAGAACGGCCCCACAGCAGTGGTTGAGCAGCGAAGTCAAACAAGCCCACTGGGCCTGCAGGAGATGTAAGGGAGGCTATGATACAAACCTGGTCCTAAGCTGTGAGGCATGTGGGCATTGGCGGCGTCCATCCAGGCCCCAGGGGTTATTTTCTGGTGTGTCCCTCAGTTCCCAGGGCCTCAGGGCTCCCCTCTGTGACCCAGGTGTCTGGACTAACGAGGCTCCTGATGCTCCGAACAGAGCTGCATATCACCCGAAGGGGCTGCAGGTATGGGAGGCTTCTGTGGTCAGCTCATAGAAGGGCCCTCGTTTCTTCCCTTCCCAAAGCACAAGACCAGTTGTGAGAGAATCAATGGAGTCGCCCATTCAATCCATCAGGGCGGATTATCCAACATGCAAGGGATGCACAGGATTGCTTGTGCCTATTGACCAACCTGTGGTGATCAAGTCCATATGTCTTCCCACTAAAACAACATGCCAGCCTCTGCTTGCCTCTCTGGCTGGGCGCTGCCGCCCTGTCAGGGAGTGTGGGAGAGGCTCCGGCTCTGAAGGAAGGCACTGTGGGCCGGCAGAGAAGGAGGCCAGTCGGACCCAGGAGCAGATGCTGGGAGGTGTTGGCCACATGTGGATGTGGAGAGGGAAGCCAGAAGAACCGATGTGTTTGAGTCATGGTGCGGGCACAGAATACTGAACACTGCTGAGAGAGTGAGCGTGCATGTCTGTGACGAACTACACCCAGAAGTTTCCTTAGAGACAAGATGGCAAGACTCCATCGTCTCCTGTATTTTGGACATGTTGTCAGGAAAAACTGGAGGAGGACATGGTGCTTGATGACCAGGAGGGCCAGCAAAGAAGAACACGGCCCTCAGTGGGGTGGGTGGATTGGCACAGGAGCTGCAACCATTGGGAGGTTGGCCCGGAACTGGACAGTGGTTTGGGGCTTTACTCGGTGGTAGGCGGGGCAGCTATAAGTCAGAATGGACTCAACAGCCCCTAACAACAACAACAAACAACAACAACAACCTGCTCTGTGCCAGCAAAGGAGAGGCCCGTGGGTGTCCCAACGCCCCACAGCCCAGTCTTTGAATCCCCCCTCTTGCCATCATGATCGTGTGTGTGTACGGTGGTGGTGGATGGGGTGCGGACGAGTCCCTGACACATGTCTTCCATTCATGTCCCACTGACTTTGGCCGTATCAGCAGGAGGGACTAGTTGACAGCCAGGTCCCTCGGTGGTAAAGCAGAGGCAAGGGCAGGAGGAAGGCCCCCCCATGAGGTGGATTGATTGTGGTCTTGGTAACTCCAAGACAAGCATCTGAGGGGGCGGCCAGTGCACACGGAGCTTCGTGCTTCACCGACTGCTTGGCATCCCCAATAGCAACCAGCATGCATCAAGGAAGGAAGGTCGGCCGGTTTGAACCCACGCTGTGCGCTCTGAGGCTGAAAGACATGGCGGTCTGTTCTGTGGAGGTCACAGCTGAGGGAGTCTTCCCGGCGGTTCCGCCGTCCTCTGGGGCTGCTATGAATTGGAAGCGACCAGCTTGCACCCAGCAACAGCAGCATGTGCTAAGAAGGAAGAGTAGGTTCATCGTTAGAGCTCACAGTCAGGAGCCAGGAAGCCTGGGTTCAAATCCCCCCACTGCTATTTGCTCAATGTATAACCCCAGTGATGGGACTTAACCTCCCGGCGGACCAGGGTCCTGACAAAAGCAGGCTGGTGCTGGTCCCCGTTAGAGACGGTGGTGAGAAGTAAGTGTTAGTGACCATGCTTCTGGCTGGGCAAGCACTCGGTCAAGGGTCAGGATGTTTATTATTCCGGGACTGCTGCCATCTTCCCCAAGAGTCCATGGACGTGGGATGGGCTGCCGCAAGGAAAAGGCACTGTAAGGGCGCTGTGGTCCACACCACAACCTGCTCCACTGGGTTTGGACTCTGTCCGCGCCCGGCACCTAAGGCACCAGATCAAAGATGTGGGCAGACATCTTCCGTTACCTCATCATCAGCACTATTGCTGGCTGTGTGAGTTCGAGTCGGAGCGGGATAGAGGAAGTGGCAGAGATAACTGACGCCTGTGCAGAATCCTATCACAGACAGATCGTATCCCAGGGCGGACTTCGGGATTTTCTTTTTAATCATGGCATGTCTCGTTAGTTTGTCCTTCCCAGCCTGGCCCATAAGTGTCCCTCGCAGCTCATGAATGCCCACTTAGAGTCTCCATCGGCGTGCTCCATTTCATGCTGGATCATTTCCAATTTTCCCAGATTCTGACTCCAGACACTCCATGTTCTGATCGCTTACGAATGTTCTCAGCTGTTTCTTCACGTTTTGAGTCTTGACCCATCAACAAATGCAGGTCCTGCAAGCTTTGTTCCATCATTACATCATCACGCTTGACTCTACTTTGAGGAGACGGCTCTTCCCAGGCTCAGGTTCGATGCTTTCCAAGGGGCACGTCTTCTGGTACTATAGCGGGCAACTTTCCGTTTCTCCTCACAAGTTGTCCGTGGCAGTTTTCTGATTGGTGGTTTGGTTTTCAGAGGTGGGCTTCCACATTCTCCTTCCTCATTGAATTCATCTGGACGCACTCCTGAGCCCAGCCCACCATGGCTGGCACTGCTGGTGTCTTCAGACCCATCAACGGTATAGTTCCCAGCATCACAGCCACAGGCCAGCCACCAGAGTCCACGCCGAGGGATAGCTTCTCCCTGCAGCCAGTCCTGATGCAGTGTGGTTGCTCTGGCCATGTCTTGGGAGAGCATGATGGCAGCTCATGATCTGTTCCCTGGACTTCCCCTCTCCCCCAAGCCCCGGCAGCTCTGAGCTCTTAGCACCTGTATATCAGGCTCCTCTCCATCCACCTGCCTAACGCCTGCTGAGGGGTTCCTGTCCACGGGAAGACACACAAACCACGAATGATGCTGTGTGATCACTTAGCAGGTGACCTTCTGCTTTGCTTTCTCCTCATTGGAGCCCAGTGACCCCCTAGGCCTTGTTGCATTTTGTTCAATCTATGCTAGTTCGTCTCTTCGTTTCTTTGTACGGTGTGGTCCTGGTTCCTCCAATCCCCATCTACTGCTTTTATGTTTCTCTTGTATAAAATCAATTACACTGTGCCTCCAACCATAGTGTGAGCACTGTCGGTGTGGCACTGGGCATGCCTTTAATTAATGCTCTTCTATGTGGCGTTCAGAGCCAAACGTTTGCGCATCAAAGGAACAAAAGGATCTAGCCAAACGGAAATGAACCAGCAAGACAAAACAGCTGATAACACATTCCCACTTGAACGTGCCCCTCTGGGTGTGTGTTGGGTAGCCCGATGGCTTGCTTGGGGCTTTCTTGCTGTAAAGAAGAGGGAAGGGTGCTGATTCCCAGGTTCCAGTGTGAGTAGCCTGGGATTTTCTCCACTGTGTATGATGACACCTCCCAAGTAGAGTGATCCTAACACGATGCTCTCGGTGCTCAAGGAGAGGGGGCCACCAAATGATACCTGCCTGCCCGACCTGCTGTGGAACCGCCAAGGCAGATGTCAAGAAGTTACCCTATGCTTTTAATTCTCAAAGACTCCTAAGAACGGTGGTCCCCGTGGTGTCTCACACAGCCTTGCTCTGAAAGACAGACTGCCTCTGAGTCGCTGCGTAAGAGCTTCCCACGAATGAACACGAGACGCAGTAGAAATGAACACATTGCGACATTCTCCACAAACGAGTGACTTGACCACATGGCATAACCTGGACAACGGCCCTGTCAAAACACTAAGACCCCAGGAGCACACATACTGGAAGGGTAAGTCTTTAAGGTATGTAAACTACCTCTGAATTCAGCTGTGATTAACACTGTTCAAGCTCAGCTGGAGGGTCACATCTTTGGCGCTCTGCAATCGTGACTCCTGGTACTTTCCTGCAATGCACATGAAAACCCAGAGCCTCCTTGGTTATGAGACCAGAAGAACTGGATGGTGCTCAGCTGCCAGGCCTGGACATTTTGATCACAGATTCTACAGGAGAATCAAGATCGAGAGGAGGGAAGTGCAGTACAGATTCTAAATTCTTCAGAGATGTGAGACTTTCTGGAGCCATAGAGCCTGGATGAACCCCTGAGATCATCCTGAAACTTACAAGACAACGCCCACCCTGCCCCACCCATCCAAAGTCCCCTTAAGGAAACGGGTAATGATAGTAGACAGTGTCTGTCTTAGTCATTCTGCTCTCTCAAGAACTATCTATATGGATCAACGTTCAAACCAAACAGCAACTCAGAAGAAGAGACGGGAACTCGCCCTTAGGGCCTAGTGAGATCACGTTCAGAAAAGGAGGATGAGATGGTGGCACAACTCGGTGATGGTCATCAGGGTCGCAGAATTGTGTGTGTAGAGACTGTGGAATTGGCAGGTATTTTTCTCAAGCACAACACACCTAAAACATGTTTTAAAAAAAGGAACCACACAAATTCCCAATACTATGTCATGCATAAGAGGAGCCCAGCAGGGGTCAAGCCCACAGGTGGGAGCACACATGTGGTTTAGAGGCCCTCCCAGGTGGTGTTCCATGAGAGGAGGAGGCGATGACTGACAGACACACAAGAGCAGGACTGTCGTGGGGCTGACGGAGGGAGAACCGGGACCAAAGGCGGGACTCGGGCTTTGCTGATACTGTTTCACACCTGGGTGGTGGGTGTACAATAGCATGCAAAGCAGTGTTCCTCGGTGTGAACCGAGACCTTTCATAGCCTTGTGGACACTTAACCCAGAGCCAAACCAGCCAAGACCGGGTTGAGTCCCACTCCTGCCCACTCCTAGCTATGGGTACGGTAGACCTGAGCTCCATCGGGGTTTCAGTGGCTGAATGTTGATGAGTACATCAGCCGTCCTCTCTTCGAGATGCCTCAGGGTGGACTAGCACTACTGACTCACTTGTCAGCAGCCAAGAGCAGCCAATAACTCGATCAATCCCAAGAGAGCTGATTCTTCTTTTGGTACCCAAGGGAGTGATTCTGTGGCGTTGTTCTGAATCACAGTGATCCTCTAGAGCAGAACAGAACTGTCCCCATAGCGTCTCAGAGGCTGTAAATCGACATCTTTGTCTCCTGGAGCTGCTTCTGGGGGGCAGGGTATTGGTGGTTGAAGTGTTGACATCTCATTTAGCAAGCCATTGCTTACCCCCCGTCCTCCACCAGCAGCCCCAGCTCCTTAATAGACCCTTTGCAGAGTTCACAGGCAAACATGTAACTCCTTCCCCCGAGACTCTGATAATTCATCAGGGTGAATTTAGGTCCCCCCGAAAGCAGTAAAATGTGGATCGCAAAGGAGACAAAGTATCTTCAAATGCTGGCAGGTGTCGCCTGGACTGACTGTCTCCCCACAGTATGGTTTCTGTGTTGCTCTCTGAGAGGCTGTGGGCGGCGGAAGCCCCACATCTTTGTTTGGTTTTGGAAAGGTGTCCTCCAAGCTGCCTTGAAGCCTTCCGATAGCAGATGCCAACAGCATCGCAAACACTCTGCAAGGAGACCCAGGGGGACCAGGGGTCCTCCCCAGCGCCTCCGCGAGCTGTTTCTAAGAAGAGAAGCTTGACTAACTTAGGGGGGCTTCGAGTGGTGCATATGATATTCCACTGGAATACCAGGGGCTGTTCATTTCCAACACGGAGGCTTCTGCGAGGCAGGCAGGCCTTCAAGGAGCACTGAACTCTTTGACTCCAGCCCCCACTAAATGCGGGCAGTGGGAGATAAGAGAGCCAGGGGGGTACCTCATAGTTTTATTTCCACAGAGCACGGCCAAAGCCCCCCTCTTTGCAATGTCCGGCATGGAGGAAACCAACATGCAGTTTGCCTTCCTGCAAGGCCATGTTGAGGGGATCCTTCTGCCCCGGGACCCCCAGATACCAGTCGGCGGCCCTGCTCTTTGGAAACAACTTGTCAGAGTCGACAGGACAGAGGCAGGCGTGGTGGAAACAAGTTCAAAGTCCCACCCTTCCTTCTAGAGCTTCACAACTCACAGATGGGGGACAGAGCCAGGTCTGCGTTCATGCTGGCAGCAGCCTGTACAGGGCATGCCACGGGCTTCGTTTGCTGCCCACGGGGCTTCTTTGAACAAGGACATGTTCCTCATCATGCTCAGTGCCACGGCTCACACACGGGGCATGCCACGGGCTTCATTTGCTGCCCACGGGGCTTCTTTGAACAAGGACATGTTCCTCATCACGCTCAGTGCCACGGCTCACACGCGGCCTGCATGTCCTTTGCTCTAATGCCTCCGTCGTGAGTGCATTTGGAGAACTGAGTTCCACGAGCTGATGGGCTTTACTGTTTGTGGATCAGCCCTGAACAGCACCTGCAGTGGGGGATTCTCTGATGGGCATCTGCTACATCCCGCTGGAGCTGGTGTCCCAAGGGCGCCCAGGCAGGGGCGTTTTAGGTTTGCATCTTCACGAATCACAGGGAATCTGGATTTGTGGATGCCATGAAACCGTGTGTGTGTGTGTGTGTGTGTGTGTGTGACGGGGGGGGGGGAAGAGAGAGAGGAGTGTGTGTGTGTGTGTGTATGTGTGTGTGTGTGTTTGGAAAAACTGAGAGAGTTACCCAAGCGGGAGCCGAAGAATTAAGTGCATACAATGTAAGCCAGTCTATGACCCCTTTGCCTTTATTGTTTCTCTAGATGAGCTTTGAGATTTCTGCATTGAGATCGTGGCTACAATGAGGAAAGGTGTCCCTGTGGTTGACGGGATTGAGAATGTTCATGGAAAAGGGGTGTGAAGACATCAGGGGATTTAAAAAAAAATAAAATCTCCCAGTATAGAACACGTTGACAGAAAGGGATTTTGGAAGTAGAAGGGAAGGCACACACACACTAGTGTGCAAACTAGACGTTTGCGAGATGGCCCGTGTAACATCCAATCCGCGGTGGTTATTCCGGTCACTGTAAGGTGCGGTCGAGTTGGCCCTCACTCACAGCAGGCCTGCATTTAACAGGGGCCCTGCACCCCCCCACAGTATGAGCCCAATCTTGCAGCCACTGTGTCAGTCAGTCTCTTTGAGGACCTTTCCCTTTGCTTGCTGCCCCTCTACTTTACCAAGCCTGGTGCCCTTCTCCAGGGACCGGCCTCCGTTGACGACTCGTCCAAAGGTTGTGAGATGAAGACCTGCCATCCGCGCCTCTAAGGAGCGTGCTTGGCTGTACTTTGTCAGAGAGAGTGCTCCTTGTTCTTTTGGCAGCCCACGGTACTTTCACGAATCTTCCCCCAACACCACCATTCAAATGCATCGCTTCTTCTTCCGTCATTCTTAGTCAATATCCAGCTTCCACCTGCGGATGAGGCCGCTGAGAATCCCATGGCCGGGATCAGGCACACCTTAGTCTTCAAAGCCATATCCTTTCTTTTCAGCCCTTTAAAAAGATGTGGCTTCTGATCTCTTGAATGCTGTTTCCTGAGCACCGATGGTGGACCCAAGCAAGAGAGAATCCCTGACAACTTCCGCCTTTTCTCCATTGATCCCGATGTGACCCGCGGGTCTACCTGTGAGGCTGGGCTTTCTTTATGTTGCGTTGTGATTCTTACTGAAGGCAACCATCCATGATTAAGTGTTCGAGTGTGCCAAGCCTTCTGCACTGTGAGCATGCAAGGTTGTGTCATCTGCAGATCACAGGTTGTTAGCAAGCCTTCCTCCTATCCGGATGCTGCACTCTTCTTCACCTAGTCCAGCTTCTCAAATTATTCGCTCGGCATACAGATTTAGAAGGATGGTGAAGGGTTACTGCCCTAACCCATGCTTTGCTTGATTTCAAATCATGCTGTATTCCCTTGTTCGGTTTGAATGACTGCCTCTCGATCTATGTACAGTTTCTGCATGAGCACAATGAAGTCTCTTGGAATTATCACTCTTTGAAGGCTCTCTGAAGTTTTTATGATCCACACAGTTGAATGCTTTTGTAAGTTTTATTATATGCTGTTTATATATTATGTTATATATTTGTTTGCTTAGCTCTTTTGCAATCTTTTAAAAAATAACCTGAAAACGCTTACAGTAAAAACAAAGGAAATAAAACAACAGCAGATGACTCAGGTGAGCTAAGAGCCAGCAGAAGTCAGAGGATGTCGGTGAGGAAGGCTAGGATGCCTGCCAGCCCAGAGGGAGGTTCTGGAGTGCAGGCGTTGGATGCTTGCTGGAGGGGGACCGTCCAGATGGAGATGCTGTCCAGGCCACATGGGATGATGTGAATGTCTGAGCCTGTAGGTTCTCATGGGGCAACTGTCCTGCAGAGAAGCTGGGGAGCCTGGAGGTGGAGGTCCTCTAGCCAACTGGACCTCAGGGGACTGGTGGGGCACGATATGAACAGGCTGAAGTTCCAACACTGAATGCAGTGACCCCCAGTGACATAACACACCTGAAATATCCCTAATATGTACAATCAAAAACAAAACAATATAGCCCCCCAAATGCTTAAGATTTTGGAAACCAGATCAAGTCTAGCATGCATCCGAGGGGGAACCTGCTGTCAAGTTTAACTGTTCAAGTCAGATTCTGCCTTTGACCTTCTATTCTCAACTCACCAATGCACTCCGCTTAGTGACCACCTTTGACCACCTTCCTCCTATCCCTCCATCATGGATAGAGGGAGTTCACCGGAGGTTTATTGCCTGTATAGTTCCACCAATGACTCTTGGCCTCCCACTGTCATCCACAGCCTGCCAACCAGATCCTCAGGCTCTAGGTTCTGGTACTAATACCTCCTTTCAACTCCAGGTAATATGCTTCACAATCCTTCGGTGACTCATGATGATGGTGTGCTTCTTCCATGTGGACTTAGCTGACCTCTCACTTAGAGGGCTGCTTGTTTGGAAATAAGCCTTTAAGACCCCAGATGCTATTTTATTGGATGGCCAGACACTATCTCATTTCCTCACCAGATTTCGTTATAGCATCCATAACTTCCACGTTCCCTTCCCGGAGGCGAGTATGGAGCAGGGCCATGATGTACGATCTAATTGTTCTTAAGTTGGAGCTGGGATTTAGAGTGAGCCCCAAAGCCATTCCTGGATCTGTGTTTGTTTGGGGCTTTCAATTTATTATTCTTTGGAAATTAACCCAAATAACACGTCATTGCGTCGTTCAATCTTGTCAAGCAGAGTTGTAACATTGCTTCCATAATCAGTTCCCAAACATCCCATTTCTTCCCGGGTACCTTGACATCATCTCCTTTTTATTGCCCCCACCCAACCCCCTGCACTCCCAACCTGGCACCCTGGCTACTTGTGATCCTGATGGGATCATCAGTTCTGGGTTTCACTTAACAAAAACCAGAAAGATTTATTTCACAACTTCAAGAGCATAATCTCCCACTTCATAGCACCTCTGAGATCTACCCTGAGAGGAACGAATAACAACCAGATATATTAGAACGACCATCACAGGTTTGCCGGAATAATGCATATCTTAATACAACATAAATGGAATGATGTAGCGAGACCGTGCTTATCCACCTGCTGACAGTTCTCTAAGATTGGTACAGCGGTCCTCTGTTTACTCAGACACCGTGTGTGTTCCAGCTTAAGTCCTCGAGTTCTAGGTGCATCTGAGGTACAGTCCAATTCACCCAGTGGAATTCTAGAGTGGGCTCTCATTGGTGCAGTCTCTGGAGCATGCCATGAGCCTTGAAGGTCAAGGATTCAGGGTCCCATGTCCCGCAACCCTGGCCTGGGTGCCCAGGATGCAATCAGAAGCCCGGGGCAAGGTGGTCCATCTGGTGCCTGCCCCAAAGGCCTTCCCCTGCTTTTGTCTCTGAAAGCATTCTCATTCTTCCCCGGATTGTGTTCCCCCACGTATGCATTACGTGTCCCTCTCCTGCGTTGTTCTCCCCATCTGTATCCTTCCTGCCTCCAATAGGTGTGGCCTCTTTTAAGAGCCACTCAAGGACTCCTGGTGCCTCAGCAGTTAAGCGCTCAGCTGCAAACCACAAGTCAACTGAATCACCAGCCGCTCCTTGAGTTGGAATTGACGAAACAGCTCCTGGTTTGGGTTAAGAACCACTCTGGCTATTTTTCCAATTTCCAATACCATTGATCAAATACTTGAAAAGGCCCCCCATTGCATTTTGCCCGAGAGGTCTGGCTGTGTTTCTGCGGCCCTTGTTGGTCTGTTCTGTTTAGTCAGGGGGAGCCTAAATAGATTAGCGGGGATCCGCGCGCTCCCCCGCGGCGGCTGTCCAGGAACTGGCCTCCGGCGGAGCTGCTAGTGAAAAGCCCATCATGCCCCTCATGGTCACTTCCCTCCCCTTCCCAAGTGCAGAGAACTTTAGTGGAAAAAAAGACACACACTCCTTGAAGAAAATGAGCTGTGGAGAAAAAATGCTACTCAAGGTCTCCCCGTCCAGAGGTAACGACTTCCAATATTTTGTAAATTTGCTGTTTACTTACCCCATGCCAACAATATACTCTGCCTGCATGCATGTGCATTCACGATTCGATGTCACCACACGCCTCACATGAGTGTGTGCCCTGGCGCGATGCTCCCTGATGGAGCCTGCCGTGCTGCGGTTGGTAGACGTCACTGGGCCAGTTCCACACACTGGGCCAGTTCCACACACGGCAACCATGTGCCCAACGCCCTCCTCACCACGGCGCTCATGCCTGCGCCCCTGGCTGCAGCCATGGGGCCCATCCATCTCATCAGAGGCCTTCTTTTTTGCTGCCCTTCCACTTCACCAGGCATGGGGGCTTCCTCCAGGAATTGGTCTCTCCCAACGACATGTCCAAAGCACGTAGGATAAAGTATCCCCATTCTTGCCTCTAATGAGCAGTCTGACTGTCCTTCTTCCAAGACTGGGGTATCCACCCCTCTCTCAGTCTGTGGCACTTTCAGTATTCGTCGCCAAGGCCGTAATTAAATGTGTCAATCCTCCTTATCCCTTGCCCAGATTTCACAGGCACGTGTCTGGACAACTCACCGCACTGCCATGGGGCTGCTGCCAGCTCATGACGTCCTTGTAGGAACGGGTAGAGTGGCCCCTGTGGGTTTCTGGAATGTAACTGTTTCTGGGAGCACCAAGCCTCATCTTGCTCCCCTGGGTGGCAGGAGGTTTCGAAGGGCCGACCAGACCCTGCAGTTAGCAGCCAGCCAGTGCACAGTCATCACCCTGGAGCTGCACATGAGGCGATGGGAAAGACCATGGTTGTGACAGGCACCATAGGAGGCACCGGCACGCAGGAGGCCTAACGAAGTTTAAGTCACTGAAGTGTCGGCGGGCGTCACACTGGCTCCACAGACAGCCAGGGCATCCTATCTCCTGGATAGTCATTACAGACGTGACTGGCTGATGCCAGGCGTTCACTCAATATTTGAAGAAGGGATGAATGAATGGATGAACCAGGAGAGTGAAATCATTAAGAGCAACATGCCCTGGGTGTGATCAATGATTCATCCCAGCTATCCTCAGAAGACGGGAGCCAGCTCCAGGAGGGGCGGGCCTTCATCTTAGGCAAAAGGATTATGGTTACAGTCCAAGCCTGGGCTTTCGCTCCAGGCTAACTGAGAGGAAGTCCTGGCTGCCAGGAATCAGGAAGGGGAAATGATTGGGGGAGGGGGTGAGTGAGCGTGCACATACACATTACCAACTGCCAACCGCAGTCCTCAAAGCCAAGGTGGAATCTGTCAGCTGAATGCCGCATGGGGAATCACAGCCTCCAAGCAGATTGGGTGGCCCTGGGTTTCTGGAGCCCGGGGCTGGGATCAGGCACCATGACTGGTTCACTGGGATTCCCCGGGGAGGGACGGTGGACACAATGAGTTAGCAAACCACTCAGCCATCCCTGGGCGGCAGAGCTGGTCCCTAGGGTTAGGTTGTTCAGAGGCAGGGGGCGGCGGTGTGTGTGTGTGTGTGTGTGTGTGTGTGTTTCCTCTGTCCGTTCCATCACACTCAGGCTTGACATCTGTCTCTTTGGGGTGAACTGTGCACTACAGGCAGTTTGCACCAACCATGTGTTTCGTTCCAGGGTCACCAAAGAGCATACAGTAGGGGCTATAATAGAGGCTGGCTCCAAACCCTAGAGTGGGCCTGCACTGCCACACTTTTGGCTGGCACCCCAGTGCCGCACAAGGACCCCTCGTGTAGGGAGGACCCTCTTTTATGAGGAGAAGCTTTGGTAGGTCTCTCTCTGAGAATGCAGGTGGCTGGATGCGGGGCTGAGCCTTCGTTTTGCTCATAAGGTGGTAGCATCGTGGCTACTCATTGGGCTGCACAGACCCAAACCACCAGCGGCTGCAGGGGAGGGAGATGGAGTTTTCTACTCCCCTAAAGCGCGAGCGTCTCGGAGACCCATAGGGGCATTTCCCCTCTGCCCGAGAGCATCACTGAGCTGGACTGACTCGTTGGCAGGGAGTGTGGTTTGGGCTGTACTGCCGATGCAGTAACAGCATTTGGTAACAAACCGCTCAGTGTCATGACCCTGTTGGTGGTGGTAGAAGCCATTGAGTTGGTTTCCAGTCACAGTGACCCCCCACATCCAACAAAACGGTGAAACACCGCCAGTCCCTGTGCCGCTCTCCCCGTTGCTGTTGGGCTTGAGTGCACTGTTGCCACCATTGTGTCGCTCCATCTCCTGGAGGTTCCCTCTTGTCCTACGCCCTCTCCTTTACCAAGCACACCATTCTTCTCCAGGGACGGGGCTCTCCCAACCACGTGTCCAAAGTCTGGGGTGCACGTGCTTCGGGGGTCCCTTCTGGTTCTCCTTCTTCCAAAGCAGATTTGTTTATTTCTGGGGCACCTCACAGCAGCACCCTCCATGTGTCCATTTCCCTCGGTCTTCTTCAAGGTCCGCCTTTCCCAGGGTTATGAAGCTACTGAACGGACCACGCCTCAGGTCAGGCACACTGCTGTCCTCAGCACGACATGCCTGGTCTTCGGCACGGTGAAGGGGTCCTGCGGAGCACATTGGCCCAATGGCCATCCGTCGTTTGATTTCTTGAGTTCTGCTTCCATTCGCATCAATTGTGGATCTGAGAGAGTCGACGGGCTGGAGAAATTCAGCCTCCCCCCCCCCCCCCCGTATCATGATGATCTCAAATCCCCAAATGCCCAGCACAGATATAGACACACCCCCAGGGGAAGTACTGCCCCACCAGAAACCACAGTGGCTAGCTAGGGATTACACTGAATGACAGGAAGCCCAAGTGTGACAAGCACTTTTGAGATGATCTGGGACAGGAGGAGATGCCGCCTGGCCCCCCTTGGGGCTCAGGGTGCCCTGTCATCTCTCCTGGACTCCCCGTCTCTGGCCGCCCCAGGCAATAAGCATGGCCTCCCTGACCACCATCTTCCCTGGCAACCTATGGGCCGAGCCATCAGCTTCTCCTGATCACTCCTGGAGCCTGCCTGTGGGCAGGACCCCAAGGTTGGTCCAGCTGAGCCCCATCTTTCAAGAGGGGAAACCGTCTGTGCACACATGCCCAGGCAGGCGCTGTCCCGTGCTCTGCAGTCAGTCCACATGGGGAGTGGTCCAGTCACTCCAGCTCCATCTACACGCCCAGCCACCATGACCACAACTGCAGCAGCATCCCCACTGACTCCTTCCACGTGGTGTCCTTTCTGTGGGTCCCCCCCCTTTGCACTGAGTGCCCTTTCTGTCCTCAGTCCATCTGGACATGTTTATCCAGTTCCCGCCGCCATCTGATTGATCATGTTCTACTTGGTAAATGTTTACGGTGCTTAGTGG
This sequence comes from Tenrec ecaudatus, assembly GCF_050624435.1. Classification (NCBI taxonomy): domain Eukaryota; kingdom Metazoa; phylum Chordata; class Mammalia; order Afrosoricida; family Tenrecidae; genus Tenrec; species Tenrec ecaudatus. Next base: position 2,116,162 of record NC_134541.1, on the reverse strand, counting down.
GAAGACCAGGGTAAACAGAGGCCAGGAGTCGACATGGGGAGCCACCTGTTCTCACTCACGAGGACCGGCACTTCCCCAGGAGGAGGAGCAGGCTACAGATAGGGGTGCAGGAGCAGAGGGAGTTGGGGCAGGCTCCCCATGGGACTCTCAGGCAGCCGGCTCCCATTGGACTTGGCTGTTCCCACCAGCAGGGCCGGCCTTCCATCTTCCGAGGTGAAGGTTGACGTGTCTTCTCCGGTTTGGACCAAGGAGGGAGGTTTTGGGTGAAAGGTACCTTTTCTTCGTATTCTCCTCCCTCTGTGCCTTGCCCTGATCTGTCTTCCTTTCCTGCCTCTCCCCTTCCTTTCTCCCTTCCTCATTCCCTCCCACATTCCTTTATCCTCTCCCTTTATTTTTCCCTTAGAAGGCCGACCCCGAGTTGTATTGATCACGTGTCAGGGGACAGCACATCTCCGTGACCGATTCATGAGCGTCCTTTTCTCTTTTTTCATGTCTGCTCCCTGTCTTCCCCGATCCTCTCCTCAGTTCTGCTTCTCCCTCCAGGCCCCCTCTCTAATGTGTTTGATGCATGTTTATAAAACATGCATGTATCCTTATAAAATATAGAGCCATGTCGGATGCAGTCCTGTTCTAAATGGTACTCTGGCTCCTGCCTGTTTCAGTCGCCACAGCACACAGGGTCAGCCACTCTGCTGCCTGCTAACTGCGGGGCAGCCAGGCAGGACATGGCCCCCCGCCTCACATCTCTGCAAGCCCAGGGCACCAGGTGTCTACCTCCCCAGCCCCTGAAGCCACCCCCTGAACACCCGAGGGAGCACGGCTGCCCCACTATCGGCTTGAGGTTTTCTGGGAGGACCACAGTATACCCTCCTCTGGGCATGATGCAGGCAGTGGGCATTGTGCCGTGTCCCTCACCAGAAATGTCCTGTCCGTCCCCTGCCCTGTGGACAGGAAATCAGGACTTCACATGAGGAGCAGGTTACATATAAGATACTAATAAAAATCAGCTTATGGTAGATTAAAAATAAATGATAATAGATAAATGGTAGATAGTATATATGGTAGGTTGTAGACAGACAGACAGACGGATCCAATCCATTGCCTTCAAGTAGAATCCCACTCTCAGTGACTTTCTGGGGCTAGATGTCGGCTTCATGGAGGCCGACTGCACATCTTTCTCCTGCAAAGCGGCTGGTGGGCTTGAACTAAGAACTAGCCTCATCTCAACCAGTAATCTTATGTCAGAAAGGCAGCCCAGCCCAGTCCAATGCAAGTCCAGGAGTCTGATGCAGACTGGCACTCTGCAGACTCACGCGGCTGCGGGCTGATGCCTCACCCTGAAGGCGCATGCTGGGAGGCTGGGAGGTCGCAGACTAGAGGGTGGGCACAGAGCTGAGTGGATCCAAAGTCTCTGGGAACTTGGCAGGGCGCAGGCAGCTCTCTGGGTCGGCCAGCCCATGTGGGCCCAGCCCTGGAGGTAGGCAGTGTGCCAGGAGCAGGACGAAGACCACGCCCCAAGGAGGTGTCATCAGTCTGTGGCCTGACTGACAGCTTGGATTCCAGGGCAGTCAATCTTTATAGAAACATGGTCTCATCTCTCTCCCAAGGAGCGACTGTTGGGTGCAGACTACTGAGCTTCGGGTCAGCAGCCCAGTGCTTTCTGGATGTGCCACTTGTACCCGGCAGGGAGTGGAAAGCCTGGGCTGCGGAGTTGGCGTGGACTCCGATTGGCCCCTGTAGGACATGGTGGGACTGCCCCCTGGGGTTTCCGGGGCTCAATGTCCTCTTCTTGGAAGCCGACCGTCTCATCTTTCTCCTGCAGAGAAGCTGGAGGGCTTGAACCACCAACTTTACACTAGGCAGTCTGACCACTGTGCCCCAGGGTGCCTCCAGGCTCCTGGGTGAGGGTGCTGTGTTTCTGCCCTCCTGTCGCTGTCACCTTCAGTGAGGGAGTGAGGCCAGGGTCTACCTGGAGACACTCAGCCCGCTGACGGTAGGGCCCACTAGTGAAAAGCCAGAATTCCCTGCCAAAGCTGGCTTGTGTATTGGCTCTAGGAAGCAAGGCCCTAACTGGCCATTAAGAAAGCATGGAGACATTTGCTTTATCCCTTCCCTGGGATTGACCTCTCGGCTCTCGGGTGACAGGTAGCAGGAGGCTTTCCTTCACTGCCACAGTGCAGGTCAGGCAGGCTTCCCAGACCCGGAGCCACACACCCAGGTCGCCATGCGCTGGGAGCCCGCGGAGGCCGATGAATAAGAAGCGGGTGCCAGCTCTGTAAGATAAAATGAGTCAATAAAAGCAAATGCGTCGTGGCAGTAGATTGGGAGGGCCACCACGGGGCAATGCCCGCCCGCGTTGTCACGGAGGAAAAATGACTGTGAAAGCCCACACACAGACAGGAGTTACACTCCAGGGACAGAGGGACGCTTTAACTCAGGAGTGTGTGCGTGTGTGTGTGTGTCTGGGTCCGGCTTGCCTGTCCTTCCCGGCGCCAACGGTCAATGCTGACCCGTGGAGACCCCTGACTGGTGACAGAGTCCAGCAGCTGCAGCTCTGCGCAAGTCAGTGGCCACCAGGTCTCTCTCTCAGAGCCACTAAGTGAGTCAGCAGCCCTGGGGCATAGTGGTTCTAAGATGGGCTTTGCTCCACGAGGTCAAAAGTTCAAGACCACCAGGGCTCCTCGGAAGAAAGGTGGGGTTCTCGATTTCCGTTCACTCTTACAGTCTTGTGAACCCTCGGGGCCAGTTCCACCCACCCACGAGTCGCCATCGCCCCAATGCGGTGTTTGTTTGCTTGGGTTGAGGTGGGTTTGGAAGTCTAAGCTGCATGCCTCACTGGTTCACACGAGGGCATCTGTGGGGCCTTAGGATTACCGTGCCATCCATTGCCTTTGGAAGCCAAGCCCACCAGGGGCTCTGGGGGAGGGAGAACGGCATGGCAGGTGCTGTGGTGGCTGTGCACAGCGACGGAAACGCTTGGAGGAGGCAACCCCGTCCTCAAGGAACGTAATGAGTCAGCAGCTTCAGCTTGGGTCTTGGTTTGGTGTGGAGGTAGGATTCTTGCCCACCATTAGGGAGAACCGGATGTGAATCCTGCCCGTGTACCCGCAGCATCAGTGAGTGGGGGCTTGGGTGTGGCTCTGATGTGGAGCAGTTGTCAGCAGTGTCCAGACTAAGAGACGAGGCAGAAAGACCTGGCAGTTGACTTAGCAAGGCAGCAAACCCCGCGGATCCCATCGGGCTGGGCAGTGCTTCCGTCCACTCCACGTGGCGGCTTGCATTTTCAGGAGACTAGTGAGCCGGTGGGGAGGAGGCTTTGCCGTCAACCCCGTACCCCTGCACGCCACCCCCACCCCGAGCGCAGCAAAGCTGGCTGGGTTCCTGCCACCGCTCCGCTGGTCAGACGTTCTCCTTCTGCACACCGGCGCTCTGACGAGCTTCCTGCAGAGTGGAAACAGACAATAACGTGTGCGCACAGGTCGCTTCTGCTGCGTTCCAAGAAAGCTTTTTAGAAAATCACACTGGCCAGTCCGGGGTTAGCTGAGCCTTGGCCGAGCGAGATGGCACTAGGGACAGCCCCGTCTCCAGGGAGGCCATGGTTTCAGATTTTCATCACAAAAAGGAACGAGCAAACAAATCAAACTCCGGAGCCAAGCGGCTGCCGTTGCCCCCTTCTCACGCTCATCGACCCTGTAGGGCAGAGTTGAACTACCCTTTGGGGTTTCTGGGGTTTGCAACCTTCAGGAGGCAGACAGCCTCATGTTCTCCTGCAAAGTTGATGGTGGGTTCCAACTGCGAACCTTGCAGTTAACAGCCTGGTTCATAACCCACTCTGCCACCTGGCTCCATCTATCCAAGAGTCGCCTGTTCATTGGCAACTGATACTGGCCTTGAGCTTCAGAGAGCCCTGGTGGCATAGTGGGCTACGCGTGGGGCTGCTGACTGATAGGTCTACTGTTCAAAACCACCAGCCGCTACTTGAGAGAAAGAAGAAGCTTTCTACAACCGTAAGGAGGTACAGGCTCAGAGATCCTATAGGATCACTGTGAGGAGGAATAAAGAAAGATGAGGCTTTCTACTCTTGTGAAGAGGTACAGTCTCAGAGACACAGACAGGGTGGTGGCCCGACTCTGTCAGTGTCGCCTCGATGGCAGTGAGGTTGGTTTTATTTTGGGGTTGCAAGTTGGCGGGGTGTGCTTCAATTTTCAGACACCACTTCTCGAGAACTCTTTGGTGGATTCCATGTCATCTCCTGGGTGACTTGCCTCTGCAGACAGATGTTTGATTCTGACAGAAGCATGAGCTCTCCCCTTGGTGGGCCTTTTAACCGAAAAAAATATATATGTGTATTTTAATCCACTCGCAACTAACACCTTTATATTTAAGAACAGTCGTTTGTTTTTGAGACAAGTCAGTCCCTGACATTTCGCATCCCCCTTTTTAATTAAACGATTAGAGCAAAATTTAATTGTGTTGAAGTGGAGATTAACATGATGGTTTTAATAATAACCAGGAAAAGGTCTTTCCTTTTGACTGGGGAGCTCATGGAATCCAATAAATGACAAAGTTAATTACAGAACAAGAACAAAAGTGTCTGTTTTGCTAATCCTGGATCCAAATGAGATTGGATGGCAGCTCCAGCTACCGGCCTTCCCCGAACTCCTCTGGAACACTCAGGACTCGCAGCCCCAGCTCAGGAACATGACGGCTCAGACCAAGTGTGGCCCAAGGGTGCCAAAATCTATGTGTTGGGCTAATTGCAGGTGGTTCTTCGTGTCTGGAAGCCAAACGTGTTAACCTCTTAAATCAGACGCCTATGAAGGAAGAACTACAGCCAAAGCGGAGCGAGATCGGGGGCTGGGTCTCACGCCATCTAATGGCACTCCTGCCTCCTCTGACGAGTTAAGGACGGGGACAGTGCTATGCAGAGCACTGGGGTGGGGTGGTGTGTGTGTGTGTGTGTGTGTGTGTGTGTGTGTGTGTGTGTGTGTGTGTTGCGGGGGTGGACTCTATGACTAAGGGACAACCAGAGACCTGGCATCCTTGGGCACTCCCCCCCCCCCCCGGGAAATGGGCTGCTTGTGTGTGATTAGGAAGGATAAGCTGGGAGGGATTATCCACTGGTCAAATGGTCTTGAAGTTCAAGCGTCATCAAACCAAAGGAAACCAAACTCCCAGCCATCCAGCTGATGCCGACGGGACAGAACTGCCCCCTGTGAGTCCCGAGACCGTAACGTGTTACAGGAGTGGAAAGTCGCCTCTCTCTCCAGCAGAGAGACTGGAGTTTCAAACTGCTGACCTTGCTGTTAGCATCGCGGCACTTACTGCGGCGCTGCCGGACTCCTCCCACCCCCAAGGCCTCCTAATTGAACGAGCCATGCTGAACACGGTCCCTTCTCTCGTGAACTTGGCAGGCCTGGGAAGCAGCACAGGGATGCTCTCTGGAGGTCAGTGGTGTCCAGTGGAACGCATAGCCACCAGCAGGGCAGAGTAGCCCTGTCCTCTCAACTGTCCATCTGTAAGATAGCTCCCTGGCCCCCCTTCTTCCATGGACAGCTGGTGGGCCCAGACCATCTGCCCCTCGGTGCGCAGGGCAGCAGGTTAATGACTGTGCCTCTAGGGCCCCCTTAGCATTGGGTCATGCACTTTAAGCATCACCAAAAGCCTGGTTTACAGACGGATCCCTGGAGGCGATGTAAGAATGGTGACAGGGTACAAATTCACTCAGTAGGCACCTCAGAAGAAAAGCCTGGCGATCGAGTCTTGACCAATGTGAGCAGTCAGTGGCACAGATGTCCTCTGGGCTCTGTGGAGTCACTCTAAGTGCAGAGTGACATCAAGGACACAGAGGTTTCCAGACGTGACATGGGTCCTCCCCGGGCTCAGGATGACTACCCAGGGAGAAGTGAGTGTCCTGGGACCCCAGATGCATTTCCATGCCTGCTGGGTTTGGGGCATCAGATCCCTGTATTTCAGTGTGAATACGAGAGCCTGTGTGTGTGTACATGCACATGCACCTGTGTATGTGTGTACGTGTGTGTTCCTCGCATTGTGGCCATTGTGTGCTTCTCTGTGTGTTCCTGGCAGTATGAGCAGTGTGTGTGTGTGTGTGTGTGTGTGTGTGTGTTCCTGGCACTGTGGCAAGTGTGTGTATGTGTGTGCATATGTATGGGGCTGTGATCAAGTGTGTATGTATGTATGTGTGTGTGTGTTTTCCTGGCACTGTGAGCAGTTGGTGTGTGTGTTTTCCTGGCACTGTGGCAAGTGTGTGTATGTGTGTATGTGGGTACATATGTATGGGGATGTGAGCATGTGTGTATGTGTATATGTATGTGTGTTTTCCTGGCACTGTGTCGTGTGTGTATGTGTGCGTGTGCACGTGTGTACAGGTGTGTCTGCATTTGTGTGTGTTTCCTGGCACTGTGTCAAGTGTGTGTGTGTGCATGCATGTGTATGGGTGTGCATATATGTGTGTATTTGTGTGCATGTGTGTATGTGTGTTTTCCTAGCACTATGTCAAGTGTGTGTGTGTCTGCATGTGTGTCTATGTGCATGTATGTGTGTCTCAGTGTGTTTTCCTGGCACTGTGTCAAGTCTGTGTGTGTGTATGTGTATATGTGTGTGTGTGTTTTCCTGGCACTGTGGCCATTGTGTGTGTATGTGTTTGATATATGTGTATATGTGTGTGTGTGTGTTCCTGGCACTGTGGCCATTGTGTGTGTATATGTGTATATCTGTGTGTGTGTGTGTGTTCCTGGCACTGTGGCCATTGTGTGTGTATGTGTTTGATATATGTGTATATGTGTGTGTGTGTGTGTGTGTGTTCCTGGCACTGTGGCCATTGTGTGTGTATGTGTTTGATATATGTGTATATGTGTATGTGTATGTGTGTGTGTGTGTGTGTATTCCTGGCATTGTGACCATTGTGTGTGTGTATGTGCGTTCTGGGCAATCTATTCATTGTCTCAGCCATACGTGCACCCCATATGTCCTGGGCCTCCCTCACGTGTTTCTATCTCAGGCTCAAGCAGAGTTTCTCAGCAAGAACACAAGCCAGATGTTTCCTGTTGATGGGGCTGTTCTCTGCTCTTGCCACGTCGATGTGAGGGGGCTTCACTTGGGAACTTGTTTATTACAGAGCATATCTGCAAGCTGAACACTGGGTTCCCTGGCACAGCAGGCCTGGGGGACGTGGTCCCTCTTAGGATGCTTCGCAGTGCTGCGTCTGCCTCACCAGCCCCTGAAACATAATCCTAGCCCTGAGTCCAGGTTTAATCTACAAACATCCACCACTTTGGGAAATGGGGAGAGCTGGCAGCCGCTGACAGCATCTTCCTGCACTTGCTCCTTGCCTGTGTCTGTGGTCTGCCTCTCCACACCTGCCCACATCCTGATGTGCAGGCAGGCTGCCTCCAATCCTACTGGCAGGCTGGGGGTGGGGTGGGGGAGGCATGGGAATGGCTTTAAAAGATGTCCATATTTTCATCCGTATCATTCTATTGGATCCGTAATCCACACAGAGGCGTGGCTTCGGGAGACAGCCGCGTTCTCTGAGTCTCATGACAAAGGAGGTGGCTGACATACTTTCAGTGAGGGGCGGCTTTCCACATGCTGAACGGCACCCCTCAGCCTTGTGGACTGCGTCGCTCTGCACTGCTTCTACTCTGCGTAAAGCGCACACCCATCAACCACGGCAGCACTGAAGCCCACGACCCTGCGCTGGCTTTGCAGGAGATTATACAATCTGAGGTGTTCCAGTTCTACAATGCCAACGTAATTGTACCTTGGTTTTGACTATTGCCCAGGTCAAAGCACGCAGTGAGAGGGTGGATCAGAGCCGCCTGTATTCCAGGAGAGGCTCGGCCATCCAGCCTGACCACCTCATCCCCTGAGCATCCCCCAAAACTCTGGCAGGCTGTTTCCTGGGGAAGAAGGGTGGTCCCTTCGGACAAGCGTACTGTGAGAGTGCACACATCTGTGGTTCCTGGTCAGCCCGCAGGCAGGGTGCTCTGCACGGTCACCACATGGGCACTGCTGTCTCCTGGCCTCAGAGAAGAGACACAGCACAGGGTCGTGTGTGAGGAGAGGCTGGACCCTGCTGGCCAAAGTGTCCCTCCCCAAAGTCGGGGTGTGTAAGGACGTGGAGCTCTTGTTTGTCACTGGCCAGATGTCCCCACCCTCAGTCAGCATATGGGGCCAGGGTCCCCTGGATGGTGCTTCCCAGGAGGGCTGGGGATGGAGAGGCCAACCCGCTGAGGGAGCCTGGAGTGCTGACAGTGGAAACGTGGATGGAGCCTTCTTGCAGTAGCCTGTGCCTCAATGGAGAGGGGCGTCGAACTCTCAGGGGCAGCTATCACAGAAACCCTGGGGATTTGGATCTCTCACTGTTTGTTGGGCTCAATGTCTGCATTTGGGGGTTCAGGGGGCTGGTGTGCCAGCTTTCACCCTCTGTTGGCTCTGGGAAATGGTGCTTGGCATGTTCCAACATCTGTGGGTCTAGAAGCCATGTGTCTTGGCATTCATCTTCTCTGGGTCTAGGAGGGTCTCAGCACAGGCATCCTGGTCCCAGGGGCTCAAGGGACATACTCTTCCCTGGCTCTTTTTTCTTGGTGGAATTGGGATCTGTCTGATCTTGGTTCACGTGTTTCCCTTCTTTTATAGCTTGAAAGAGATTGGTTCAGAATACAACCTAATCTTTCAGATGATACCCTGCCTCATTCACATCATCCACCTTCTTCCACTTGGCCTCGTTCATTGACATCATACAGGGGCCAATTTTCAGCCAGGAGGCTGATTACATCACATCACAAATGAGGGCGGATCATGTAATACTGAGGTTTGGGCTAGAGAAGTTGACAGCGTATTTGAGACATGACAGTGTGCAGAACAACATTAATGAGGAAGCCCCTGACCAGGGACCCATTGAACCCTGAATGGACTTGCCTCCTGTGGACTCAGAACAACCGAACGCAGAGCACTGAGGCATGAGTCCACTTCTGAGCCCAGTGTGGAGGCTGGCTTGGAACTCCAGTTTGGCCACCTCATAACTGTGTGGTCTCTTTGTCTCTGACCACCTCCTCCATCAAAGAGGGCTGCCACCAAGCCCATGCCACTTGGTCCCATGGCTTCCCTGGTCCCAGTTACAGGGGGGAGGAGGGGCTCTGACTTGGGGTACACACCCACCAGCCATCCCCACATCCATCGTCTGCATGAGACCCCAGTGCCAGTCACCCCAGCTCACTTTGGGAGGCCTGACCATGTCCCAGAGGAAAACAAGGCTTTTGGAGGGCTGGGTATACCCCTGTACCTAGAAGTGGCAGGTGGCAGCCCCCTGAGACCAGCCACTGCCCCTCATGATTGCTGTCCGTGTCCACTGCCCTCCAGGTGTCCCCCACCATGCTGCCCCCATTCTGACAGAGCAGACTGCCCAGGGTGTTTGCATAGGCATGGTCTTTCCAGAAGCAACCACCAGCCTCTTCGACAGCACTGACCCACGGGCTCTGATCAGCAGCCAGGCACAGACTGTCTCCTGCCCCTCCACACATACCCTACCCTGCAGGGGCCTCCTTCGCTTGATGCCATCGTGAATGTGCCGGCTGTCGCTAGAGGGACACTGCACAACTTAGCCATGCTTGTCCTTGTCCTGTTTGTCCCAAAACTTGGGAGCGGACAGGGGCAGGCTGGCAGTGACGTACTGGGCAGAAGGGGTCCTGCAGCTAGATGCTCCCAGTTGCTCACTGCCCCCCGCTCCCACCCCAGGGGCCAAGGGTTTGCAAGCAAGCTGTCTTCATCGACGCCTGTGCACTGCCACCTTCCCCTCTGTAGATGTCCCTGAATGCAACAACTGGAAACATCAAAACCCCGCATGCCACATTCTGAGCCCAGAGCGAGACGTGGCTCACAGACAGGTGAGAGGAGGCTCCCACCTTGTTCCTCGTCACAGCCAAGCAGCTCGGCAGGGGGCCGCCCAATACAAACAGAACCAGGCCACCACAGAGCCAACCCTGACTCTGGATTCCTGCCCCCTGTGACAGAGGAGGGCAGCCACCGGGGAGTCCATGGCTGTGCTCTTTGTGGATACAGGTGGCCAGGCCTTTCTTCCTGCGCACCTCTGAGGGTTCCTGAACTGCTAACCTTCTGTTCACTAGGTGAGGGAAGAGTGTTCGCGCCATCCAGGGACCTAGTGGGGTGTCCCCCACTCCTTACTGCCATCCAGTCGACTCAAACTCATAGCGACCCAGCCTGGGGTTTCCCCATGGGATTCAGCTTTGTAGTGACCCTTTAGAGCACTCCCGACACTGTTTTGCCTCAACGGGCACCTTTCCCAGGTCTCTGAACCTGAACTTGCTCTTGGGAGCACACCTCCCCTCTCTCTTCCTCGGAGCTGCTGGGCAGTTTCCACTGCTGACCTTGCGGTTAGAAGCCCAACACTTGACCCAGAGGGCCACCAGGGATCTTCTGCCAGCCATGAGAAGACACGTGTTCTGTGTCCGTCTGGCTAGACTAGAGAAACAAACCCAGAGACACGCATCTGTGTATAAGAAAGAGCTTTATATAAAGAGAAGTTGTGTATTAACAAAACATCCAGGCCCAGTCCAGATCAAGTCCATAAGTCTGATATTAGCCCATCTGTCTGAAACCATTCTATAAATTCCTCTTCAGACTTATGTAACACGTGCAATGATGCTGAGTGCAGGAAGATCACAGGCCAGTGGGTGGAAAGTCTTGTGGATCCAGTGGCGGTGGAAGCATCTCAGTGCTGGTGTGGGTCTCCACATGGCGCCTCCAGCTCCAGGGCTCTGACTCCATCAGCGTAGCTCCGTGTGGCTGGTCTAAACGGATGTCTCACAGGGAGAGTGTGTGCCCGCCTCCAGGGAGGAACACAGGAGTTCCCAGAATCCTCCAGAGAAGGCCATGCCCACACAGGCCTCATTGGCTGGGACCTGATTGACAGGCCAGACTCCACCCTTTTGCAAGTTGACAGATGATGTCACTGCCACATGTCCCTACTCAGCTAGGGCCAGGATGGATCCTGAAACCATCCTGCCAAGCTGGAAAAGGGCCAGCTCCAAAGGCCGTATGATCCATGAAGAGGCATCACATAAACCTGTCCAGAATGGGACACTAGGGGGCAGAAAGCCCATCAGGGTCCCCAGCAGCTGCGGGCGGGGAGGAGAGGAAGGGGTGCTTCGCGGGAGCCTCTTTCTGCAGGGGATGAAGGAATGCCCAGGGACTAGAAAGGGGTGCGCAAAGTGCACAGAGGGTCCTTCGTCTGGGAGGCAGGTGCGCGCGTTACCACCAGGGAGAACTGTGAGGCTTGGCTCATGACCAGAGCAGCTCTTTGTCTCCAGGGCCGGGGTGTGTGGGCCCCGCACCAGGGTGCTGCCCTGATCCTGATAGATTTAATTCCATTTCTTGATTTCATTTTAAATTAACAGCCCATCTGCGGCCCCCTGCTGATTCCCTTTGAAATAACACCTTTTCTACTTCGCAGATGGACAATGAGCGCATGCGTCGTCTGATGAGTTTCCGTGGGTTTCTGGACACCCTCCCTGCTAATACACCCACTGACGGGGCAGCTAATCATCATCACTCATGAACAAGACCCTCCCTCACCCAGCCCACTGAGCCCCGAGACGCCCACCCACTGCACGGCAGCTTGTGTGGGTGCAAGCTCTCCCTTCACGAGTCTCTGGCCAATTTAATTGCCTGGTTCTTAAAGAGGAGGAGACAATTAAGGGTCAATCCATCCTCCTCCAACTCAGGAAAGATGGCCTATCAGCTGCTGGTGGCTGGAATGCTCCAGATGCCTAATGCCATTTTAAATATTCATCCCCACCCCCAACTTTCAGTGACATCATCATCCTGCGGGCGGGTGGTGGAGGGGGAGCTCCTCGGCACCCCTGTCTTCCCAGCCAAATGACATTTGTCACACTCAAACAGAAACAATTATTAATAATTTTCATTTCATTAGAAGCACTACAATAAAATGTCAACAGCTTAAAAGTGCATGCGAAGTGTACAAATTAATTTTGATTTTCTGAAGTGTAATTACTTCGGCAAGTGCTGGGCTGTGTCGTCACTCTGGGTGTGACTTGTGCAATCAATTATACCTCGGTGCACCTTTCCGTTTCACAGCGTGAGTTCCAGAGGTCACCTGTTGGCGATGGGGCGGTGGGCGGACATGCAGTGACCCAGGGCTGGGGACGGTGGTGATGAGAAGAATTTGGGATACAGTGGCAAGAAACCAGCTGTCCAGAGAGCAGGTCCACCCACACAGGGATTGAGGCCTGGTTAGCTTTCCTCTGCTTCTGGGTGCTGCACCACACAGTGTTGAATGGGGTCCTTCCAAGGGGACGGACAGGTGGGAGCGGGTGCCTATTTCGGCGTGAGGAGGCTGGACACCTAGGCTTTCCAACTGGCTAGCCCTGTGCTATGGGATCAGTGACACCAACCCTCAGGTTGTGGTTAACCATCTTTCAAGGGGGGAGCCCCTCCTTCCTGGGGGCCACGAAGCTTGCCTTTGTCTTTGTCTTAATAAATGTGCATTGGATGGGTAAGTAGACTCAGATTGGCATGCAAACTCAATGATAAAATGTAGAAGCATCGGTTGACTGTGCGCAAAGCCATCGCTGCTGATGATCCTCGTCGTCAATATCGTATAATAGCGATAATTCCAACCCGAGAAAAATCTATTGATTCCCCACCCCCACCCTCAGTTTGGCCAGGAAACAACTAAACTCAATAAACCCACAAAATTAGTCTACACATCACTAAAAATGAAATAAATGCAAAATGGAACATCAATTGAATACCTGCGTGGCCTATAGAACAGCCAAACAAGAATTCAATAGCATTTAGAGGAGGGAGATGGTGGGAGGGTGGGTCATTTTCTACGTGCTGCCTGGAATGTAGATGAGGTCAACCTTTCAGAAGAACCACTTGGCTAAATCTATCAAAATTAAGAGGGTTGCTTAGCCTTTGACCATGCCTTTCTACCTCTGGCATCTACTTGGTGACATAAACTATCAGGGGCACACACACACACACACACACACACACACACGCACACGGGTTCTTGGCAGTGCTGTTTGCTTGTGTAGAATGGCAGCAATATAGAGACCTGGAATAGGGAGTACGTAACTACATTGTGGTCCACCCCCAGCACAAAGCCTTTGGTGGCCATTAAGAGGAAGGATCGACATGGCAGCATTCTGACAACAAACAAGATCTAGTGATCTCAGATTGCAATTCAACGTGGACACTAGACTTCCAGCTTCTTTAACAAGAATATGCAGCCTGACCACACGCCCAGCTCACCCCTCGTTGCTGAGTTGGTTCTGAACATGTGGTCTCTCCATGTCTTAGAACAGGCCTCTGTGCTGTCCCATTTCCAATAGCTGGGTTTCCCCCAAGCAGACCAACAGGCCTTTCTTCCAAGGCATGTGGGGTGGACTTGACCTAGAGCTTAAGATGAGGATTGAACATAACAGTTGATTTAGTTGGGCATGGCTTTGATTTCTTTTTCTGTGAATTTTAAGTGGTGGCACTGATTGACATTTGGTAAGAAGTAAAGACATGAGTGTGTGCATTCAATGGAATTACAAGTATCTTTTATATATGGGAAGGCTCTCTGGGTAACAATACAAACAAGTCAACAAAGCCCCCACCCCCCAATACTCCTGGAATTCAGTACCTTCTCCATGAGCTATCCTCTCTGGCTCGGTACTTCACACATCCAATGGAATCGGTGATCAGGTTGGCCAGCATCAGGAGAAGCCTGCACAAAGGAACTGGGTAGAATCCACTCATTTATCTGGTCCATAACCTGCTCACAAGCCTTGGTGTTGAGATGGTCAAGGAGAGAGGTTGGTGCTTGAAACCCCCACTCAGCGCCTCTTCTGGAGAAACACCTGGTGGTCTGCTCCCACAACCATGGCAGCTCAGAACCCCTCGGGGCCAGTTCTGCTCTGTCACCTTGGGCCACCATCACCGGAATTGGACTCAATGGGACCCACTAGCAATGCATCCTTTATTAAAACTCCAGCATTCTCTGCAGGTACCCAAGCAGCTGATGAGTAACACTGAACTTTGACCCAACACTGACCCTTCTAGAACTTTCCAACAGGAGTCTGTGTGGCATAGTTGTACTGAGTACAAGGTCAACATTTCAAAACCACCAGCCACTCCCCAGGGAAAGAGGAAGCTTTCTACGCCTCTAGGATGCTACAGTCTCAGAACACCAGTAAGGGCAGTTCTACCTTGTCCTCCAAAGGGCGACAGGAGTGAGAATTGGCACAATGGCAGCGGGTTCATTTGTTAAGGGAACTATCCAAACCGATGGAGCCTCGATGGCATAGTGGGTTGTGTACTGGACTGCCATCCGCAAGGTGAGCAGTTTGAGACCACCAGTCACTCCCAGGGTGGAAAGTCAGAAACATGCTAAACCCATCACGATTCACGGTCTCGGAAGCTCATAGGGAGAGTTCTGCCCTGTCCCACAGGGTCACTAGGGGTCTGCATGGGCCCAACGGCAGTGGGAGAGAGAGGTTTTCCAAACGATGGTCCACTCACTCACACCAGAAGGTCCTTGTTCTCCACGTCATTCCTGTCGCTGCTATGGGAACAGCTGACAGCAGAGGCCGTTCTAAGAAGATGCCTGATCCCCGCGTCCACATGGATGGGGGATGACTCTGGCTCTGGGGACCTGTGGGCGGAAGCTGCCGACTGTCCATTTCCTTGTTGAAAACATTCCGACTGATGTCCGTGACTGAGGGCTCTGTTTCCCTTTCCTGTGTTGACTTGTAAGAAAGAATCACATTTTAAAACAGCGTATTAGTAAGTGGAAATGTAATTATGAGAAAGGGGAAAAAAACAGCGAGGCCACAGAATAAAAAAGTAAGCCCTATTTAAAAAAAATTAATCTCCTGCTTTAAATAAAATAGAACCTTGTATTGACCTGAGCACTTGGTTAATGAGGCATTTGCCAAATTGTTTAGTTTTTATGGCTTGCCAAGTATGTAATTACTTTGCTTGGCACTTTTTAAAAAATGTTATTATCGACTCTTCTTCCAAAGAAAATTGTGCAACATAATTATTAACTCTAAAATTACACACACATTTATCCGTTACTATTTGCTTTCATGCTTCAGCTGTCACTGCAGCAACGGCTGTCTGAATCGTGCACCTGTTTCCAGTGATGGCCCAACGCGTCCCAGCTAGCTCCCCATTACGTGGTGAGGACCGGCACTGGCCTCTAATGGAAAGACTCTTCAAAGCAGAGGCCCCCGGGCGCCCACGTGCAGACGGGACAGCTGAATTCCCACCTGACTGGACCGTGCAGTTCAGGGTCTGCCGAGAGAGCACTTGTCCCCCTTGTAGACTGCCCACCAGAGACAGCAGCACTTTAAGCTGGTACCCAAATCAGCAGTGATTCTTGCTTCCTCTTGGATGTTGCCTCTGAAAAGGGGGGAAAAAAGAGCTCTTCCTTCCATCCTTCCTCCAGCCCTCCCTTCCTCCTCTTCCTCTTTCTTCTCTCTCTCTCTCTCCAGGATGGAAAATGAAAACTTGTTTATAAAACATGCCTTGGCTCACATCCGTTCCTCTGGCAAGAGCCCACTCTCTCCTTGCAGCACCGGTTCCTGGGGACTGGCTGATCCAGCCTCAGCACCGCTCACTGTGGAGACCTTGGAGTGAGACCACGTTCTCACTGGCATCCGGTCAACGCCAACTCTCTGCCACCCTATGGGACAGGGTAAAACTGTCCTGGTGAGTTTCCAAGACTGGAGCTCTTTAGGGCAGTAGAAAGCCTCCTCTCCCCCTCCTCGAGCGGTTGGTGATTCCTCACTCCTGGCCTTGTGGTGAGCAGCCCTCCTATAGGAGATGCCCAGGGTGGCTTTCCAGTGGACCCGCCGCCTGCCTGGCAGTCACTGGACATCCTCAAACACAGGGCGGCCCTGCTGCACAGCGGGTCCTTGTGAAGATTGGCTGGGTCAAGTAGACCCAGCTGGTTGCCATGGCGCTGGCCTGCCTCCTGGTGATTCCAGGTGTGTTGGTGCAGAACCATCCCCAGTGGCTGAAACTTCCTGGGGTCCTTTACCCGTTACTTCCTCGCCAGGCCCTGTGGGTGGACACAGGCCTCTGGCCTTGGGACTAGCAGCTGAGTGTGTGACAGATTGCCTCCGTGAAGCAACTTCTGCTGGAGTCTCATTCCAGCTCCCGAGACAGAAGAAAGGATGTCTTCACCCTGGTAGTGAAGGCAGACATTTTCCTGATGGATGTTGTGCACGCCCCGCCCCCTCCCATCCCCTTGGCAACCCCATCAGGAGAGACAAGAGAGGAGGCGCCCATGGGTCTCAGGATTGTGGCTTTTTCGAGAGAGGAGGCCCTAGCCCGTGCCTGGACTAGCAGTCAGCTGGCCTTAAGGCCACGTGTTGATCTATCTGCACCACACAAACCTGACCAAACCTTATTTCCAACCGCAAGGGAAACTTGTTTGAAATTTGCTGACCAGCCACAAAGTCGAGCACACAGATGCAGCTGCTGCCTCGTGCCCATGACACAGTCATGTCCAGATGCGAGATCAGCCTCCCTTCTGCTCCTGGGAACCCACTGGGGGCTCAGGTTCTGGCTGCTCCGCAGAGGTGCCTCCCTGAGACTGAGCAGGAAGCCCTCCACTCAGAGCCGGATCGGACTCGCCCTGCAGAGGGTGGACTAGGAAATACATCACTCAGATAAATAGAAATATGCTGTTCGGGCTCCTTGGGCTGCCCCGCTCAGCCATTTCCACTCGTGACCCTCTGCTTCCCAAATTGATTGCTTTTTTCCGCCTCTTGCTTCTGATTTAGCAACGAAGCTCCCAATTTATTTCTCAGGGGGGAAAGGACACAAATGGAGACGATCTAGACCTTTTTGGTGACCAGGGTGAACTAACCCCTCCATCCTAGGGTGGCCATGCCATCTGGAGGGCAGAGAGAGAAGAGACAGAGAGAGAGAGAGAGATTGTGAGAGACAGAGGGAGAGAGCATTTTAGCCTTGCCTCCAGAGCTTGTAGGAAGAGAAGTCGCAGGCAAAGCCGTCCCGTGCCTTCTTAGAAAACACGCTTCCTTCCCATTCTGATGGAGTGAGTACGACATATTTTCACGTTTGCACCTTCTGTTCCCCAAGGAAAACATTGACTTGGAAGCCAGGCCTCCCGACAGCTTTCCGCTTCAACAATACAAATGCCCTGAGATGCTTCCAGCAGGACGAGCCACGAGGACGCACCCAGGAGCCCGAAGCCAGGTGTCCGTGCGGGCTCAGCACAGGCAGCCCAGAGCTCCATGGGAGGGGCACTGCTCCTACGCACAAGGAATGAGCGGCCACACAACCAGGCTGGCCACTTCTAGTCAGTGTCCACTTGGCACTCACCCTGTGGCTCCTAGCCACCCAAAGGACAAATTAGGACACCCAGGTTTCTCTCTCTGTAAATCTCCATGTGGAAAATGGGTTCATCTTTCTTCCTGGCTGGGGTGGGGGTGGAGGGGCTCAGACTGAACCCCAGTTTTGTGGTGAGCAGTCTGATGCTAAACCCCACCTGGCTCTCACTGCACAAAAGCCACCCAAACCAAACTCAGCACCAGCCAGTTGACACCGACTCCTAGTGAATCCTCGTGGACAGGGTAGAACTGTCCCTGTGAGTTTCTGACCCTGTGACTCTTTGCAGGAGTAGAAAGCAGCGTGGTTCCCCACTGGGCAGCAGTGGGGCTTGAACTGCTGACCTTGACCGTAGCAGCTCAACCCACCCCCACGATGTGCCAGGGTTCTGCACAGAAGGACAAAGAAAGATGGCGTATGACTTCCTGGGTCAGAAAGCAAGACAGGGCCATAGCAGGGGCCCTGTGCTGCAGCAGTCTGCTGGTCCTGAGGCCCTGGGCCCCAGGGAGGTCAGCGTGACTGCGATCCACAGGGGAGGGACTATGAAGGCTGGCTTTTCGCATGTAAACAGCCAGCCTTTTCTTTCGGGGGCCTCTGTATAACTCTAATCGCCAACCTTTGGGTTGGTGCCCAAGCATGGGGATCATTTGCTGTACATAGCTACCCAAGGAAAACGTTTAAAAACCTTTTTTTTTAAATAGGGTGTTTCAAACTAATCCATTGGGGAACATTCCATTTGCCCACCAACTCTGCATCCCCTCATACGGCCTTCAGGAGCCCTGGTAGCGGCGGCGTCATGGGCTGCTAACTGCAGGGTCAGTAGTGTGAGCCTACAGATGGCTCCTGGGGAGACAGCCGAGGTTGTCTGCTCCCTTTAAGATGTACGGCCCTGGAAGCCCACAGGGACAGCTCTGCTCTGTCCTCACTGACAGGGTCGATCTGAGTCAGCATTGGCTAGTTGGCAAGTGGTTTGGTTTAGTTTTCCTGAAGCCTTCTAGGTTTTATCTGCACCGAGAAATAGAGAACGTGTTTCCAGAAATAGGACAAGGATGCCGATTCACGTGAGCGAGGAACATGCCAAGAGGGCGTGCCAGGGCCCTGTCCTTGGGGAGCTGTCCATAACTGCCCACCTCCCACCACGTATGTGTTTTCCTCTTCGCCAGGTGAGTTAGGTTCTTTCTGGCGCTCACCTAGAGAGAAATCTCAGAGGCTGACATGCGTGAGTGCCCGGGGTCAAGTGCAGTGCTGAGAAGCCGCGGGCTCAGACCATGTTCCCTTGGACTCATGTCTCAGCAGCTCACCACGTGGGCCAACAACCGTGCTGCCTGCTCTTCCCAGCTCAGAGAGGGTCAGGCCCACACACTGTGCAGCCCATCCGATTTCTCTGACGGAACACAAGCCACCACCGTGGCTCTCAGCCCAGCTTCACACACTGACCCTAAAGCCCACAGTCTGAATGAAACAGGGTCCCAGTGATTGACCGTGCAGGGAACCTTTTATTAATAGTATTATTTTCTCTTATCCGCCTGTCCCTTCTCCTTTCAATGAGCATCCTCTACCTGTGCTGATAAGTGGCTTCCGAGTCACGGCAGCCTCATCCAGGGTTTTCTGCGCCTGCAGCTCTTTCTAAGAGCAGAGAGCCTCATCTGTCTCCCACAGTGGGGCTGGGGAGCGTGAACCACCGGCCGTGTGGTTCAGCAGCACAACGCTGTGCCCGCTGCAGCCCCAGGGATCTTGCTGCCCGAGCACAGTTCCCCTCATATTAGGTTGCACAAGGAACACTGGCAATGACCACTTTCATCAGAGTCCCGTGTCCCCCAAATGTTCAGATGAGCTCCATCCAATTGAGACCACGTAACTTTCAGAGAAAACTGAAAACCTAAGGCATTTTCCAGCAGGAGCAACTATGCTGGGGGGCTGAGGAGCCCTGCTGGAGGGATCTCACGTGGCACAGGGCTTGACGACAAAGGGCAAGGTCAGCGATTTGAACCCAGAGTGGTAACGCAGAAGAAAGAGGTGGCCGTCGCATCTCTAAAGACGACACTCGGGAACCCCGTGGGGCAGCTCCAGCCTGCTGCTCTGTGTCGTGTGAGTCGGAATTGACTGTTGGCAGCTGGTTCATCCTGGGGATTGAAAATCCAAAGAGAAATTGTGACAGACCCGTCTCACGGTGGCTTCCCAGTTTATCAGAGAAGCCTCCTGAGGACAAGCTCAAGACTGGCGCGGAGAGTCTCCTGGTCTGAGACTGAGAGACGCAGGGAAAGCTAAAACAGGGAGGGGCTGTGCTAGCGGGGCAGAGGGACTCAGTGGAGATGCTGGGCGCCCCGAGACAGGAAAGGGACATCGGAAGGGGCCTGCCTTCCTGGGCATGGAGACAGCTCTCCGGGGCAGCGTGCATCACTCTGAACATCACGCGCATCAGAACGTGGCCCGTACCTTTACCTCCTTGCTCCTCCTCGTTACCAAACATATGTTGTTAGCACAACAGCGGGCAGAGTCCAGGAAAGGGGTCAGGGACATGAGCAGAAAATGCTGCTTTTTAACTCTGCCCATAAATTATTTCACCCTGCTAAGACACACCCACCCACTGCTTTGCAGGAAACAGACCTTCCAATTAACACCTGGCCAGCGCTGCCCACAGTAGAAAGCCGGCCTTCCGCTCAGAGCCACCCCTTCCAGGAGAATGCTCCTTCCTGGTCAAGGGGTGCACAGGGCCATGACGAAGGGCTGCTGCTCAGGAAGGGGGATGTGGTTCTGGGCAACCTCTTGGTCTTGGCTGAACTCCACAAAGAGACTGTCAATTATCTGCTTCGCAGTGGGACTTGCCAGTCCCCGTTGGGCTCTGCAGCTGCCAAGGGCTCAGCCCTTGCAACGATGTCACTCTCAAGGTCTCTTCAAGTCCAGCTGTGGCTCAGATACAACCTGTGTGTGGGAGGCTGATCTTGCAGCTCTTGTCCTAAGGTCACAGGGGAAGGTCTGCTGTTTCTTGGGATCCAGTGGAAGGAAAGGACTACAGGATTCCCAGCCGCACCCACATCCCCTCCGCCTCATCATGGTAATTTCACAGAATGGCACCATCTCTATGGGGGTAGATCACCTGCCAAGAATGTTCTCCCAGTATCCCACCTGGGAGGCTGATTGGGCCAAGCCCACCTGGTAGGTGGCCAGCATCCTGGGTTCAGAGTAGAGCATGGCTGTGTGTTAGTCTGGGTTGGCTAGAGAAACAAATTCATAGACACTCATATTGTATAAGAAAGAGCTTTATATAAAAGAGTAATTGAATATTAAGGAAATATCCCAGCCCGTTCCAGATCAAGTCCATAAGTCTGATATTAGCCCATATGCCCAATACCAATCTATAAATACCTCTTCAGACTCACACAAAAAAAGCAATGATGCCGAATTCAGGAAGATCACAGGCCAGTGGGTGAAAAGTCCCATGGATCCAATGGTGGTAGAAGCATCTCAGCACTGGGGTAGGTCTCCACATGGTCCTCCGGATCCAGGGATCTGTCTCTTTCAGAGTAGCTCCAAGTGGCTGGTCAACAGGAGTGTCTCACAGGGAGGGTGTGTGTCCTGCCTCCAGAGAGTTATTTATCTCCTTAGCACCTCCAAATGAGGTCATTAAGCTGCGACCTGACTGATCAGCTAAACCCCTCCACTCTTAATAATCTCAAGTTGACAGCAGATTATGTAACAACCACAGGCTGCGTTTGAATCTGGCTCAGCCACTCGCTGCCTTTGAAAGCTTGGCCCTGTTCCTAAATAAATGAACACCTATCTCTCCTCTCCTGCCGGCTGGGGTGGTGACAGTACCTGTCTTTACCTGCTTAACTGCTGCAGGTGCAGAACCTCCAACAGCGAGTGTCACACAGCTGAAGCTCAGGCCTTTGGTCATCAGAGCGTGTCCACCCTTGAGGTCATGGAGGCATGGGAAGAGCTCTGCTGAGAGCTTACCTTTGGAACAGGTAAGATTCCAAAGGCCCTCAGGATCACACCACCACTGGCTCTGCTGTCTGCAGGCCCCAGGGATGAGCTGGAGGGGCAGGGGGAGGGGAGGCTGTTCCCTTCTTGAGATAAATTCTAGTTTATCCCAATTCCTTCTAAAAATTAAAAAAAAAACTGACTGCCATTGGGTTGATGTTGATTTGCAGGGACCCTGTAGGACAGGGTAGACCTGCGCCTGTGTGTTTCCCAGGCTGTGCGACTCCTCAGGGAGTAGGGAGCGTCATCTTCCAGTGCCATCGCAGAGGGTGAAACTAGATCAGGAAGAGGTGGGTGACTTGCAGGGGATGGTGAAACCTAGCTTAGGTTTCAGTTTGAATGATTAACTTTTAAGACACTGGCAACCAACTCAAAGCTGGCCTCTTAACTAATTGCATGCCTATTCATGATGTTAATTATAGTATTATTTTTGAATTACATTAAATGTACATATTCGATTTCACACTTTACATGCACCTCACGGCTGTGTGGAAGGGCTATGGAGAACGTGAATGCAGATTCCTTTAAGAGAAATGACCTCTCCGAAGGGTCATCCTGGGGACATCCCTCCTCACCTCCTGCACAGCAAGTGAGGTCAAAGCTCCGCAAGACCACCGGTGTTGATTGACTCCTAGCGTCTCAGGTCAGGGACCCAGGAGCCCCTCACCTGGGCAGCTCGGGCTCCGCGTCTCTCAAGGGCTGCTTTCCAGCTGCCCGGCTGGGTGGCAGTCACCTGAAGGTTTGAGCAGGGCTGGAGCACCCACCGTGCACATGCCTCCCTCTGTGGAATGTTGGCAAGGGCCCTCTTTTGCTCCCTGGCTGATGGCTGGAGGCCTCGTCCCTCACCACAGGGACCTTTCCACCAGGCCACTTCAGCAGCCTCCCACTACAGCGGCTGGCCTCCCGTGGGGAGCGATCTGAAAGAGACAGGGTGAGCCAGCCACCCAGAACCTTCATAGCTGAGTCCCCACAGGGCCATCGCAGTCCTGTTGGCTGTCTGCTAGAAGTCAGTTGGTAAGCCTAGCTCACAGCGAAGAGGAAGGGCCAAGCTCTCCTCCTGAAGAACCGACTACCAAAGGCAGTTCAGCTGTTCTCAGCCCAGCGCAGCTCCCTGAAACCCGGGAGCCCCACTGTGGTGGCCAGGTCAAAACCAACAGCCAAGCAACCAATTAAAGGTAAGAGTGGTCGGCCACCCTGGAAGCCCTGTGAGATGGTCTCTCCAAACACTCGCTGCCCCTGAGCCAACGCTGACGCCAGGAGCCCCTCCTGGGGGCTCTGGGACTGTAACTGCTGACGGAGTAGGAAGTCTGCTCTTTGTCCAGTGGGGCTCAGTGGTTTCAAGCTGCTGACCATGTGGATCTCAGCCCAGCTCATAAGCACTACACCCCCAGGGCTCCCGAGGTGGTTCTGCGGAGGGCAGTGGGTTTGGATACCAGCGGGGCAGTGGTTGGCAGAACCACTTCGCTCGAGGTGCCTGGCTGCGGGTTAAGATGCTGCATGCATCCCATGCCCAGTGTTGGTGATGCCCCCCAGAGAGGACACACTGCCGGGGAGATATGCAAACGCTTGTGAGACAGCTGGACACGTGACAGTTGGGCCGTAGGA
This sequence comes from Tenrec ecaudatus, assembly GCF_050624435.1. Classification (NCBI taxonomy): domain Eukaryota; kingdom Metazoa; phylum Chordata; class Mammalia; order Afrosoricida; family Tenrecidae; genus Tenrec; species Tenrec ecaudatus. Next base: position 2,093,158 of record NC_134541.1, on the reverse strand, counting down.
AAGCTCAGGTAACCCTGTAGGAAAAGAAGCCTCCTACTGGGACCCACGCTCACCTCCAGCTCAGAATTCCTACGCGCCTCTGGAATCAGATCCTCTCCACGCAGGACACGGATTTCCAAGGTATTTACAATGGCAAGGCCTCCGTCTTTGCAGTCACATGGAGCTGGGCCGTTGTCTCTCCCTGGATGGAGCTGGGTCCTCCTCCTTCTCTAGGTCTTTGTTTGCCCACCAGCCCGGGAATGAAGTCAACCCAGACTAACCTACCCAGGAAGAAAGGGCAGCACCTTGGTTTCCATTCGTCCAGCTAGCTCTTACACTACGTATGGGGATACAACGATTGAGGTGCCACTTGTAGGTCGGGGTGTCTATTGTCCACCCAGTTCTCAAGGCCATACTTGCTAGAGGTGGTTTTGTGCCAGGCAAATGCTCAGCAGTTGGCACGGTCTCTCACGGGGTGCGGCTGCTCTGTGCTACTCGCCCAGTCAGGAGAGGAGCATCTCAGATGGTAGGACAGTGACTCTGACTGCGCTTAGGGGCACCTACTGGCACGCGCAGGATTCCAGGCTATTGGGAGGGAAGATGGCTGCGTTTGTGTCAGCAGGGAAAGGCTGGGCTCTGCATCCGTGCAAGCGAAACCCACCCAAAGCACAATAGCTAC